>NW_026622701.1:2400000-3600000 GCF_028826965.1 Penicillium alfredii | reverse complement strand
GTTTCCACCGCGGATGAATCAGGAGATCCGGATTTCCAAAGGAAATGCTGTGTGTAATTGCTGATAGTATTGGAGGTGGGGGAGAGCCTCGGAAGTTGTGGAAGAGAAATGCGCGTGGGCAAACAGCCTGGATTAGCCGACGGTTGCCGCTGTGGGGAATACCCCCACATTTAGCCGCTCTATGACAGCTGTTTGATGGCACGATTCTCTACTTGATACGATATTCCTATTCCATGGTCATCTAAGATAAAAAAAAAAAAAACGAGAGCAATTTTGAAAGCTTTGGTCAGATGGCAGCAGTCATCCATTGTAGGTATACTTCAATACATCGGGGAATTTGGTGTTCAAGCAAGGCCCATTCAAAGAAGCTTGCTATCGGTTCTTTCAAAATTAGTTCCAGTTTCTATAATCAATCCCCAAATACGCCGTACTAGGGGAGAAAAAAAAATAAAGCCCCATTCGGCTCTTGATTCTTAGAAAGAGAAAGGGAGCTTGGGGCAAGATATCAGGCCACTTCGCGAACTTGTCTCTTTGAATTATCAGTCCCTGCGCCGACTTAAGAACGCTATTTCCAAGTAGGAAAACAACGAGAAAGCGACTGGTGGCCTTGAAACAACAGCTATGTAACTATAATCATGGTCAAATAGAAGCGGTTACCCATGGTAGCAAAGCCAAGTTCGATCAATCTTTCCATCTTTGTAGTCTTTCGCCTGGCGAGAAGGGTTAGCACTGTCTTATAAACTCCAAATTTCGAGCCTTACCATTTCGCAAACATATTCATCAATGTACAAGCCCTCGAATTCCATCCACTCCTGTTGCTCAGAGGTAATAGAGTCCGGGTTAAATGTTTGAGCTCGGTCAAAATCAATCCAGAGAACTCTATTTGAGTCGTTCTGTACCATCATATTGCGAGGATAATGGTCTGCATGATATACTGACGCGTTGTGAATTTCGGTCAGAATGTCACGAAGCTTTTGCACTCGTTCTTCTGAAAAATTGGACAAGTCGATCATTCGAATGTTGGGGATGTATTCAATCAGAATTGCGTTCGGACGTTTCAAATCTTCGATAAAGCACTCAAAGTGCTGCTCCCACCCCCAGGATTGAGGATCGATATCCTTGATGACTCCATAGAAGTCCGGGATATGTCCTTTTTCACAAAGACCATGTCCTTTCAACCGGGCGTAGGCGCGACTTTCACATCGAAATAGATCCAGATCACGATCAATATCCGGTACAGCCGTTAAGTCCTGATAGTGAAACTAATATAAGGTTTTTTTAAGTTAGCTATATCGGAGCTATGTCGTAGAACCAGTGTTCTTACCACTTTCATCACACAATCTTTGCCATGATAGCGAACTCGAAATATGCAGCAGGTTTTTGAATTTCTCAGTAGCTCAACAAAATCCACTTCGGATAAGTTGATTTCTTCCATTTCACAATCTAGGAGTGGCATATTCGACAGGGATGGAGATCATAAAATGCTGAAATGGAGAAAAGAATGGACGATTGGAATTTATCGGACATTGCCTCGATTTTGTCTTCACGCATGAATTTCTCAGATTGTGCGGGTAGAGAGGTTTAACAAAGGAGGCCACGAGGAGATGCGACCAGAGCGACCAAAGGGTCACATGACCCAGTCCACTCATTGTCCCTTGAACACAGCACACGAAAATTTCTTATAGGAGGCTTTTCAAGAATGAATCACATCCCTGGAATGAGGATGGCAAAAATAATCATTGTGGGTGGGACTCGAAGAAATCCAGTCAATAGAAGGTGGGGGAGGCGAGGGGAAGGCACAAGAAATATGAAAAACGAGATGTTAAGGGAGCTAAATTCGATGACGGGATGAACCTTCTCTAAGCAATTTACAGGTTTTCTAATATATTAAACCGAAACGACAGCGAAAAGAGCACGGTTCTGCGTGGGCGCTTCTGAGGATAAAGATTCCTCGCCGAATTCGGTCTAGCTACCTGTAAAACCATTCTACTGTATACCACACTAAGTCTATGTCTCGGTGACTCTGTTATGGGTAGAGATAAAAAGCCTAGCTCTTCCCTTGAGGGGCTTCAATTCCCAAGTACCACCTTCCAAAAAGAAAAAAAAAAAAAAAACCATAATGTAATGTGGCTTATCTGCATGATTAGTCCCATCGATCCTGCACTAGGTGGATAGAAAGTTTAACTGAAATGCCTTCGTCTATGAGTTGGAGGTGTGAGTCGCTAGCAATCTCGCCGCATGAACTTGGGGAACATACAGATCATCTATGGGAATCTCTAAAGCTTCTTTCAGATCCAGATTTTCATGCCCTACGCGAGGTGGGGCCATATTTTTAGAGCTGACATCTGGGCGCTGATGGAGCACTAAGGGATGAATTTCCCTATATAACTACGCTAATGGAGAAACTATGGGCGAGGATTGAAAATAAGGGGCCGGCGATTAGATCTAAGTGTTAGGGGCCAAAACTTCCACAAACATAAATAGTAGGCGCAACCCTAGCACTCTTTGCTTTTTACTTGGATTCTATCTACTCTTCACAAGAATCTCTCTTCTACCACTTTTAGCCACGCAGGGTTACTACTGGCAATCATATCTATCACGATGAAGCTCCTTGGCCTTTTTCTCCTTAGTGCAATGGCTGCTGTGACCAATGCAGCTGTCTTAGTCGACAGGGATTGCTGTATGTCATTTGTCCCTGCTGTCATTGAATTTGAAAACTTATCCATGAAACTATAACCACAGTCGAGCAACCTTGTACAACCCCAGGCTCTACTGAGCAGTGTTGTGGGGGGTTGATGTGTAAAAACTACGCCAATCCGGGCAACAACGATGGGAATCGTTTGATCTGTAATTGATACTGCCCTTGTTAAAAAAGCACGATTCAGGTATGAAGCATGAACCACAGGCATCTATATCATCGGATTTAATTGACCAGTTATCTAGGTTAGCATCAAAATTGCCAATCCAGAGAAAATGGGATTTGATATAAAAGAACAAGCAATAATGCTTTTTCATAAACATAGACCTGACTATTGCCTCCTAAATAGTAGTTTGAATATAGATCCATTTTTCCATTTTTGTTAAAGGAAGGCAAGATTTCAGTTCTAATGAAGAGAAGTGGCGCCTACAATAAGTTCTGTCTTCATATTGCAGTCAAATTTATTAGAACTTTATTTTTACAATTATGGCAATATTAATGTCAAGGGGAATCAGGATTGGAAATCTAGGTCTATAGATCGGCGTGGTGGATTTATGGGCCAAGTTACCGTTTCTCGAGTGTTATATACGACAGATAAAGAAAATAGGCTGAGACGATAACAAGCAACGTATTTCAGGGACCGCAGATTATACAGGTCGTGCTAGGATAAAAGGTGGGTAGTGGAGGGTATCAATCCAGACTAATAGCAAAGGAATACGAGATCACCGGGGCCATTTATTTTGTACATCCAGGTTAAGGTGGCAAATGAATACTACTGGCTGTCAAAGCCGATGGTGCGTTGATGGAGCCGCGCGCCTTCGCGTCCCTAATGGGTTGCTAACCAACCAAACATTAACCGCCGTGCTCGCTCAGGCCCCAACTGAGCAGTTTCAAATAAAGATCGTTCTACTATTCTAGGGGATTAGCGCCAGTCATTATCTTTTGTAGAAATATATTGTGTTACAAACCCTCAGGGGATCATGCCACTGAGCGCTTATTTAGTGCAACAAATAGCACCCAATTTTTCGAACCCAGGGCAGGCGTGAATATAAAGAAGCACTAGTAGACAGAGAAAAAGAAGTGATATGTCTTTTTCTTAGCTCTTCGCCATTTCAAGGTGGTTGCTTGGGTACTTCCAAGCATCTACTTTGAACCCTTTTTCTGCAGGGCATGGCGAACCAAATAAGTCTATTCGCCTACTTGCAATATGGACCGCCTACGATTCCGATCCTCGAACAAGGAAATTCTCAAGCCAACACGAGTCAAAGTTATTCTCACACCGATATCAAATATGTCGGCTATTGGTCAAATTTTAATCTGGCCACCATCGTACAAGAACATGGTGATCTTCTTTCCACTGCTCGAATTTACGACGACCCTATGCCATCGTCTGTTCCCCATTCAACCAACTGGGAAACCGGTTTTCGGGGTCTGCCTTTTGCATATCTGTACTCCCGGGTAAATCGATCCCTTTGTTGCACTTTCCAACAGATGGCCATGAGCAGCCAACCGCTACACAACGTTGTCAATTTCGGAAGCGGGAATTTAGCTCACACCACCCAAGCATACACCCCAGACCTGGCATTCTTTGACCACCCAAGCCAACCGGCGGCTACCAGATCAGATCGAATTCCTGGTTGTCTTAAGCCATCCTCCAAATGGTGGAGTGACATGCCAAAGAGTCATCGCTTGTTTGACCGAGTCCAGTTCAAACAAATTCTGTCAGAGGTAAACCGGTACATGGCCCAGAGCAACACCCGGATTGGATTCATTCTCACAGACAAAGAGCTGGTTCCAATCCGAAAGCTTGCTGAGAAGGGCCATGTGGAGATAGCCGATTCTATCCCTTGGGATGCTTGTGGTCAAGGAGAGGATCGGCCGCAGCTCACGGTTCTACTTGCTTTGTGGTATTTAGGGATGTTGGCGTCGGATGACCAGCAATTGGTTATGGGATGAGAGAGTCGCTGATTGTGTCGTACTGTATCTGGACATTTTCATCTGTGAACAATGGCATTGGACGAGGGAAGCAAGGAAATAGCCAGTATAGCAGATACAGCGGACGATTGTGGCGATCGGGCTCGAACTTTCAAATTATTCTCTTATTGTCCTCTATTTAAGAAAAACACAGAATGTGTATTGGATAATAAAAAAGGGATTGCGTTATGAAGCCCTTTTTTCGACTTGATTGCTTCTTCAAATCTATATCGAGTCAAATACACAACAACATTATAATTTCACCTATTAGCCTTCCTATTACACGGCACTGCGTACCGCGGCAAAGAGAATTTACTCGCCTGCGCCTCCAGAGTTCTCATCAACCAGTTGCTCCTTATTAGAGATCTGCATGGGCAATCCGTCATTAACAGCCTTCTCCTCATCAGCAGGGGGATGCGGCGACTCATCCATCGGCGCAAACTTGACCACGCCCGGATAGCAGCGCCATACTTGTAGAAGACGAAAGGTATAGGCATCAGCAGTAGGCCGATGCCCCCGATGAGCGAGCCAGCCCCGCCCACACCGAGAGAGTCGAATATGTATTGCGTGAAGAGTGGGGAGGCCGCAACGGCAGAGGCAGCGTACATCAGGTACGAGTCGATGATATAATTTATGAAGATCACAAAGATGAGCAGGATTGATCTTGCGAGGAAGGTGCCCGCCACGGTTGGCACGGCCCAATGGACCGAGTTATATTGCGCTGTCCATGCGAACCAAATTATCGTCACGGCGAACATGACACTAGGAAGACGATCCTCTGGAACTGGTTTGTGGTTCTGGGCGGCCCTTTTCTGGTTTACTTGGCTGATGCTGAACAGCGCCAGGCCACCGAGACACGCACTGATGACCGTACCGACTAGTGGTAGCTCACCGACGCCGGCGTTCCATCCACGCTTCTGCTTGAAGACAATGGGATAGATACTGAAAAGCATATAGAGGAGGGTATATACGACGGCGTAGTAGATAGTGACGAAGAAGCTGATTGGGTCGATCAGAAGTCTCCAAGGCCTGGTTAGGGCAACTTTGAAGATGCCTCCCAGAGAACGATCCGACGCCTCCACTGGAGCCTTAACATTACCGGGGATTTTGCGTAGGCGACGGGTTTTGTTGCGCAAGACCATCAAAGAAGCTTGGTTGACTCAAACAGCATGTCAATCCCTGAACCCAAGGCCGCAAGACTGGAAAATCATAACTCGGGCCACGGGGAGAAATCTAGTACGCAATTACCCACGAGGGATTCAAAAAGAGGCCACGATGAGTCGGCCATCTCGATAGCCCCCAAGTCCAAGGCCGCGAAATTCAATGCACATACGTTGAGAAAACTACAAACTGCTTTCGACAAGAACCCAGAGATTGATCTAACTACACAGATGCCTACGGAATACTCTGTTCGTCTGGTCGAATTTCAGGGAGAATTTTGGAAAAATGTCACCGGGTAAGCCTCATAGCAAAACACAATACACGCAAAGCTAATCGACATTTCTTAGCAGAAAATCCTGACGCCACAAAACCCCCCAAAAAGAGGACATTCGTGATCGTCTTCGCGCTTCAGATTCTGTTGACATCGTATGGCCCTCTATCTTCACCAGTGTTGAGACGACTAGAAGAGGTATCCAAGGTTCCAGACTCTCTGTCGCAAAGCCTCTCCCACCAAATGCTTCAGCTCATGCACACAAGAGATGATGGTGTCCAGGGGTTCGATGACCAGCACACAGCTGATGGCGGAGCGCTTGTTGTCGGCCCAAAAACGGCGGGAATAATTCCGCGGGGCATCGCCAGTCTGAAGATACGCGCCTCCGAGTATTTACTCTGTCGACGGGATGAACACTCCGCGGGCGGTCATTTATGGAGTCACGTAGCACGAGAGACAAAAGTGATATACTCTGAAACCCTAATAATCTCTCCAACCCCCGCATAACCTTTATTACTCTTTCTATCCATTATCCAACAAGAGTATACGCTCAGCAACAAAATGGCCGACATCACACTCTACACCTACTTCCGCTCTTCCTGCTCCGCCCGCCTCCGCATCGCTCTGCACCTCAAACAAATCCCCTTCACCCCGGTCTTCGTCAACCTCCTGCGCGATGAGCAATCCACCCCGGCCCACCGCGCCATCAACCCCTCAGCCACTGTACCCGCCCTAGTCATCCAACGTGGTTCCGCCGCCCCAGTAACAATCCCTCAGTCTCTCGCGGCGCTGGAGTACCTCGACGAGGCCTTCCCCGACAAAGGCCCCACTCTACTGCCATCGGACCCCGAGTCGCGGGCTCTGGTTCGCACGCTGGCGTCCATTATCGCTTGCGATGTTCAGCCGGTGACGAATCTCAAGATCTTAAAGCGGGTTGCGCCGCTGGGCGCCGACCGGGCTGCGTGGTCGAAGGATTTGATTGAGGATGGGTTGCGTGCTTATGAGGCTGTTGTGAAGAGCTCGGCGGGCAGATTCAGTGTTGGGGATCGGATTACTTTTGCTGATCTGTGTTTGGTGCCTGCTGCTTGGGGTGCGGAGCGCGTGGGGGTGGATTTGGGTCAGTTTCCGGTGACTAGCGTGATTGTGCAGAATCTGGAGAGTGAGGATGCGGTGAGAAAGGGGCATTGGAGGACGCAGCCGGATACGCCTGAAGAGTTTCGCGTGAGCCAGGAGTAGACCATGACTCTGGTTTACTTCCATACTTCTAGGTAGTTGGTTGGCGATTATGGCACTGGAGGAAGTACGGTCAATGTTTTCAACTCGTCGAATCATACCAGCTCTTGTATGTCATTGCATATTTGTTTCGCAACTATGGAATTGAACAACACCATTTTATGGCAGCGGATGAGCAGGCAGGATAGTCCCGACACAATCTCCGAAGCCGACATAGTTCCCTTCAGTACCAGCCATACCGCGCAGCACAACCGTGTCGCCGTCCTCGAGGAAAAGTCGCTCCGAGCCATCGGCCAACTTCAGCGGGTTTTTCCCGTTAGTCTGCTCCAGCAAGCTACCCTCAGTGTGAGGCTCCGTACCAGAAATGGTACCAGAACCCAGCAAATCACCAGTGTTCAAATTGCAGCCAGTGATAGTGTGATGGGCAACCATTTGTGAGAAAGAATACAGCAGGTTGCGAGCATTGCTGCGCGAGATCTGAGTGGGCTTGCCGCCCTGGTTGGTGATCTCGACATCGAGTGGGATCTCGTAGGCATTGGCGGCGCGTTTCTCGCGCAGATACGGGAGCAGAGATTCGCGGTTGCCGGGCTCCAGACCCTCGGTGCGGAAGGGCTCAAGGGCGTCAATCAGCACAACCCACGGGGTAATGGTCGTGCCGAAGTTCTTTGCGTTGAAGGGGCCCAGCGGGACATACTCCCAGGCCTGGATGTCGCGTGCGGACCAGTCGTTCATCAGCACCAACCCGAAAATGTGGTCCTCGGCCTCATCAATTGGGACAGGTGTGCCGAGGTCATTGGGCGTGCTGATGAAGGCAGCAAGCTCCAGCTCGATGTCGAGTTTCTTGCAAGGGGAGAAGGCGGGCACTTTGGGGTTGGCAGTCGGGTTGGTCAGGATTTGACCGTTTGGCCGATGCAGGCCCGTGCCGGATGGCACGACTGACGAGGCTCGGCCATGATAAGCCACGGGCAAATGCTTGTAGTTTGGCTGCAACGCGTTCTCCGGTCCGCGGAACAGCACTCCAACATTGTAGGCGTGGTTCAACCCGGCGTAGAAATCAGTGTAGTCACCGATCTGCATTGGAACATGGTTCGTCACCTGCGACAGGGGCAGCAGTACTGACTTCTGCAGCGATGCATTTTCCTTCAACACCTGCGGGTACGAGGTGTCGGCTTTGAGAATGTTCTGTAGATACTCGCGCACTTGTCGGTGGACAGGGCGACCCAAGGCGGCAAAGGCATTCAGCGTAGGCTGGCTGAAGACGCCCAGGTGTGACTGGATTGCAGGAAGCTGCGAGAACCCCCCGAGGAAGCAAAGGCGCTCAAATTCAACGCATAGTCTCCGATGGCGATGGCAGGTACGCGCGAGGCGGACTGCGCCGAGATGATGCCGAACGGGATGTTGGCCAAAGAGAACGGCGAGTTCTTGGGGATCTGGAGCCACGATGCCATACTGAAGGAGTGTATCAACAGATGAATTGACAAAGTTGACAAGACTGCGAGCTCGGCGAACTTAACTGATTGCCCTGCGCACTCCTCGTGGGGTCATTCCGAAGGGCGGAATGGGCCCGCACGGGGTCCTCCAATCGGCGCGGGGAGAACAGCCGAAGAGGAGGTGGAGGATAATCGCGGATGGAGATTCCCGCGCATCTTGCGTGACGTTGGCATCCTGCATGCTGCACAAGTGGCTTCCTTGGTCGAGGTGATGGTGTCTCTGACTACAAAGGCAGCGCTGGCTTCCTCCCCACAGCAACCGTTCACACATCATCATGCCTGTCACCAACTTCACTCATCCTGATCCCTATATTTACCAAACTGGCTTCGACTCGTATCACGAGTAAGTGTTGCAGTCAATCCAGTAGAACCTCCCACTGACCTGCGTAAAGGACCGAGGCCATCAAGGACGCCCTCCCCATCGGCCAGAACTCTCCGCAGAAAGCGCCGTATGGGCTGTACGCCGAGAAGCTCTCGGGGACGGCATTTACAGCTCCCCGCCATGAGAATAAGCAAACATGGGTCTACCGCATTCTCCCTGCGGCTGCTCACGAGAACTTCGTCGCCGAAGATGCCGATTCGTATCACACTAGGATGACCACAGAGACCCACAAACTGCACCATATCCCCAACCAGTTGCGCTGGAATCCTTTCGACTTGGATGAGAAGGTCGACTGGGTTCATGGTCTGCATCTGGTAGCCGGATCTGGAGACCCGACCATGAAAAGTGGGTTGGGCATCTTGCTGTATGCGGCAGGCAAGGATATGGGCAAGGAAGCGTTCTACTCGGCCGACGGCGACTTTCTGATCGTACCTCAGCATGGATTGCTGGACATCCAAACGGAGCTTGGCCGGATCCTGCTTCGTCCGAACGAGATCTGCGTGATTCCTCGTGGTGTTCGGTTAGTAGCTCTTCCTTCTGTCTGCTGCTGGGCCCTCAATTGACTCCAGTAGATACCGTGTGACTCTTCCCGAGGGCCCCGTGCGTGGCTACATTTGCGAGCTATATCAAGGCCATTTCCAGCTCCCCGAGCTCGGTCCTATCGGATCCAATTGTCTCGCCAACGCACGCGACTTCCAAGCACCCGTGGCTGCTTTCGACGACGAAGAGGAGCGCAGTGAGTACCGGTTGTATAGCAAGTTTAACAACACACTGTTCTCCGCGCGCCAGGACCACACGCCCTTCGACATTGTCGCCTGGCACGGCAACTACTACCCGTTCAAGTACGACCTGGGCCGGTTCAACACGATCGGGTCTGTCTCATTCGACCACCCCGATCCCTCGATCTACACGGTGTTGACCGGTCCATCGGACCACGTCGGCACTGCCATCGCAGACTTTGTCATTTTCCCACCTCGCTGGCTTGTCGCCGAGGGAACTTTCCGTCCGCCGTGGTACCACCGCAACACTATGTCAGAGTTCATGGGTCTCATTTGTGGGAACTACGATGCAAAGACGGGCGGTGGATTCCAGCCTGCTGGCGCCAGTTTGCACAACGTGATGAGTGCACACGGGCCGGACTCGGATGCATTTGAGGGAGCTAGCAATGCCGAGCTGAAGCCTCAGAAGGTTGGTGATGGCAGTATGGCTTTTATGTTTGAGAGGTGAGTGTTATATGCCCTTTTCAGAGTTTCCATTTCTGATCGTCGCTGCAGCTCTCTCATGGTCGGAGTCTCAGAATGGGGCCTCAAGACCTGCAAGAAGGTACAGGAAGAGTATAACGAACACAGCTGGAAGCCCTTGAAGCGGCACTTCCAGAACCCGAACAAGAAGGCCTGAGCGCTGCGTGGCTTATGGATTTGCGCGAGTGTATTTTTCTACTCTTTCATCTTAGCATAATTCCGAAATAGCCTGAATAAACCAAAATAAGCTTATGGAAAGCATTTGTCGTTTCAAGGTTGACATCCGCGTAATTTATATTAAACGAATCAAATCAGAATATCATGCACAAGGTAAGAAGCTGTCTTAACCCTCCACCTCCTTCCGCATCGCCTCTTTAACAATAGCTCCACACATTTTCGCGTACGGATTCGTCTGAACTGCCAGCTGCTGCGCAAATTTGTTACCATAGCGCCCCCCAAAGAAGAAATCCCGACTCGCCATCTCCTCGAGCTGATCGGCTCCAAGCCCGCGCAAACGCTCAGGCCCGGCTGCTGCAGCATCGTCCTGTCCAAATGGAGTTTTTCTCTTCCTTGCTGCCTTGAGAAGAAGGTACCCGCGGTGCGTATGTGCGTCAGCTAAGAGTCGGGCCTGCACAGATGATACCGGGTCAGCGGGCGAGGCGGGCGTGGCGAGCGTGATGGCTTGGCCCAGATCTGCCAGGATGCGGGATGATAGGTCTGTGGTTTCGGGAGTGAACAGAGTATCCTCAGACTCTGAATCTGAATTCGACTCGAGGGTTTGCGTGTCGTGGCTTTGGTGCAGTATGTCAACCAGCAAGCGTAGGGTTTGTGCGCGGTTGGTATAGCCCGATGGGTAGGTCGGGTATTGATCGAGGAGGATGTCAAGATCATTGAGTGCAGACTGGACACATTCCTGGCTTGGCGTCTCGCTGGACTGTAGCTTGCGGATGATTTCCGTCTCGCGCTGTTGCAGCGACGCCAGGTCTGCTTGGGAGATATTCAAGCCGGATGGCCATGATGGGAGCGATGGGTCAATTCTAATGCCGGATGAAGGAGAGGATTCAACGTCGAAGAGTGCTTGGAGGACCGCGGCGTCGTTGGATGTCAACGAGGGCCGGGTTGGGGCGATGGTGGTCATGGTGATTGTTGGATGGATTCGTAGTAACGATATGTGGCAACCACCAGAATAAAGAGGAATGAGGGTTCTTTTTTTTTCTTGTTACCTTCAGCGAGTTCGATGAGAAGAGTATTTTGAGAAGAATTATTCCGACTACTATGCAACTCACTCCCGACCTGGCCAGCGATGATATCAGGCCCGGCTGTTGGCGGCTATTTCAGGCAATTTCCCACGACCCGAAGTGGCGACGGCACGCGAAGGACTCGGATATCCGCTCGATGGCCACGGATAGCGGAGGATGGTGAATTGTGTATTAAAGGAAGAGAATGTGGCCTAGGCTAGAGGTAGTCATCATCCAGCAATCCGATGAATATCGTTCTCTTCACCACAGATCGGAAACCAGCACACAAAACAACAGAAACAATAGAACCCATTCAGCATGGCACCATCAGCCATCTCCAGTAGCCCACCGGCATCTACAACCCACGGCTCATCCTCACTAGCCAGTTACCGGGGCTACGACCATGTACACTGGTACGTCGGCAACGCCAAACAAGCTGCAAGCTACTACATCACCCGGATGGGATTCATACGCGTGGCCTACCGAGGTCTGGAGACCGGCAACCGCAGCCAGTGCTCGCACGTCGTGCGCAACGGCGACATCACATTCATCCTAACATCGCCGCTGCGCTCGCTGGACCAGGCCGACCGTCTCAGCGCCGAAGAACAGGACACGCTGCGCGAGATACACCGGCACCTCGAGAAGCACGGCGACGGCGTGAAAGATGTTGCTTTCGAGGTGGATGATGTCGATGCGGTGTTTTTTGCTGCCGTCAAGAACGGCGCTACGGTGATCGCCGAGCCCAAGGTGCTGGAGGACCATGACGGCCATGTCAAAGTGGCGACGATCCAGACTTACGGCGAGACGACGCATACGCTCATCGAGCGCCACCAGTACCATGGCATGTTTCTGCCCGGGTATAATACACAGCTTAGGAGTGAGGATCCTATCACTAAGTGGCTGCCTGGGGTCCATCTCAAGCGGATTGATCACTGTGTTGGGAATCAGGATTGGGATGAGATGGACAAGATCTGTGAATAGTAAGTTTGCGCTGCGATGAGAGGAGCACTAGAAGACCTTTACTGACACTGGTGGTTTTAGCTACGAGAAGGCACTTGGTTTCCATCGCTTTTGGTCGGTCGATGACAGCCAGATCTGCACGTAAGTTTTTGCGAGCCCTCTAGCAACCCCCAGTCCCTGACACTGATGTCCATAGTGAATTCTCCGCACTCAAGAGCATCGTCATGGCTTCTCCCAACGAGATTGTCAAAATGCCCATCAACGAGCCAGCCAAGGGCAAGAAACAATCCCAGATCGAGGAGTATGTCGACTTCTACAACGGGGCGGGCGTGCAGCACATCGCCCTCCTGACAGACGACATCATCCGCGACATCACCAATCTCAAAGCGCGCGGAGTCGAGTTCATCAAAGTCCCGGAAACATATTACACGGATATGCAGGCACGACTCAAGAAGTCTGGTCTGGTGCTGAAAGAAGACTTTGAGACGATCAGAAGCCTGGACATTCTGATTGACTTTGACGAAGGGGGATATCTCTTACAACTTTTTACCAAGGTATGTGTATTCGAAGCGCCTCCTGAGATTGTGAAAAACAGTGATGCTGATTTGTGTTACAGCATCTGATGGATCGGCCAACCGTGTTCATCGAGATTATCCAGCGACATAACTTCGAAGGATTCGGAGCCGGCAATTTCAAGTCCTTGTTTGAGGCTATCGAGCGAGAGCAGGAGCTCAGAGGGAATTTGGTCTGAGCCAATAATGGAAAGCTTGATGATTCCCAGGCCTCGAGAATGATAGGGGGTAATTTGTTTGCATTTGAATTCTCAGCGGAGTTTGTACATTTGCTTCAATATCATGCCACCGGCACGCATACGCAAAGACATCCAAGGACCTCGCTGTTCCCGATGTTGATTGAATTTCAACCAGAGCTGGAGCTGTCCTCCCGAGTCATGTAGACCCCATTCCCATCTACTTTCGTTTGGACGAGCTCGAGCCACCAGGCACGGTTCCGCCGCGCCGCTTATACTTCCGGGGGTCTAGTATTATCACCGATCAGCATAATGCAGTGGACTCCAATAGGAAATGGGGGTCATGCCTTTCCGGCTCATGAGAGCTCTGTTCCGTGTTCCCTTTCCTCCTTCCCAGAATCCACTCCCAGCTTTGCCGATGAGTACTGCTCTGCAGATGCCACAGTTTTCGGGGCGGTAGATTTGTTCTCGGGAGCAAAAGCCACTATCCAGAGTTAGTTCATCATTAACACAATATGCGAATTGGTAGTCCTTCAATCGGAAGGGCTGACATACCAAATCATTCGGTTGGCGTGCTCGTTTGGATGGTCTGTCTCGGCATCATGGCATCTACGCACACCGATCAGTATACTGTTTCTTGTGCTATTTCATGACCACATGTAGTAAGCATACTTATCGCACGGAAAGACCTTGGCACAGCAGCTGAATCTGGTATGTGTCAGTATGCTTTTCAATTCCAAACCCGGTTGGTGGCCTGTACCTGAACCAACGGTAGCTTTTGCCGTAGTGCGAGCAGCGCCCTCGTCGTGGAAGCTCTTGGCCAGCGACAATTCCCAGGACCTCCTTGGGCTATAAAGACAGTCAGTTTTGGTCGGAGTTTATAGGGGGTAGGACACTGACCTTCTTCAAAGGAAGGGCGCCGCGGGAAGAAACTGTTTGATATTCCAATCAGCACTCATTCTTTGGACAATAGGCCCCCAATATAAAGATTGAGGATGGACAATGTTTAAGGAAGGTAAACTCACTTGCTGCGGTCCCCACCACGAGGAACTTTACCTCGGGGATTTTGAAGACTATGATTTCGATACATTAGCACTCGAATACGAAGCCAATTTCGCTGGTACGCACCCATTTTGCGATGGCACTGGCGACATATCGCCATGGCGCTTTCTCCGCGAACTGCAGACACCCCTGGTGCAGGATGTGCAGTTGAGCACTCTGCGCAGGTCGGAATGAAGTTGCTATCAACGGCATTAGCGGGCTGCCACGGCAATAGATCGTTGAAATTCTTACCTTGGAAGAAGGTCCACAATCGTACAGCCATCCAAATCCAGATATCCAGCACGGTTTGCATGAGCATGCATCAGCTGTCTCTGAAATCCTGTAATGCAACACATGAGCTATTTGTAAACAAAATCAAAAGAAAGAAGAAACCAACCAATGCTCATGGGGTTGGCGCATTTCTTGCATGTTTCCATTTTCGGCGCCACATCATTCTGATCCTTGGCCTGGGGTACGTTCTTGACATCCAGCGACTCCTTGCACCGTACGCATTTAACAGTCACAAAAAGATTCATGAGTTCCAGAAGCTCGATTCCGTAGAGCTCCAAGAACGGGAAAGACAGTGCAACCCCGCGTCCAGGAGCACTATCCACAATGGCAGGAACAGGTGCACCGCCATCTTCTGCATCCTCTTCCTCATCCGAATAGTCATCTTCGTAGCTGGATTCACCAGTAGACTCGCCGTTGCTGTTGGGGTCTGGGACTGACCACTCGGGTGGGCGAGGGATGACATGAAGATGCGGCCGATCTTCGTTGTCTTCAGCTGGACCTGTTTCTGCAGGCAGCTGTGGAGGCACATCTGGCTTGGGCTCGAAAGGTATCTCGGGAGGAATCTCGGGTTCTTCTGGAACTGGTGTTTTGGCAAAGTTGTGCATGTTACTCGCCAGGTAGTTGATCTGTGACACCAGGTTCATTTGGGAGTTTTGTTCAAGCCATTGGCCAAATCCTAGTTCAACAGGTTTGGCTTCTGTGCTGTTGACTCCCTGAAGCTCAATTGAGCTCAGTTCCAAAGGATAAAGCTGAGGAACTGAGAGCTTCACGGTTTTCAGTGCCTGAAGAGATATGGGCAGGCGGTCTCGTTTGTTTGGCTGAATGGGAATGATAAACGAAATGCCATCAGCCCGTTTTTGGAAAAGAGGAAGTCTCCCAAGCCGGGCCTCGATTTGTTTTGTTTCTGTTGCTCTTCTCTTTTCAGCCCGAGCCTTTTCTTCGGCTGTATGTTTGTGTGGTGCGGGTTGTGGTCTGAGGTTTTGAGCGTGCACAGCCGAAGTTCCTGTTCCTGTAGGCTGAGACAAGGGTGTCTGTTCCTGGATGTTTCCTGAGACACCTGCAAAATCCTTGGCCACAACTCCGTTGCCAACATTGGCAACAAACTTCAATTTTGGCCCTCTCTCCAAAGTGGTGAGCAAGCGTTCAAGTTGCCGGTCCAAAGTATTCACCCAGTTGAGCAGAGTTCCTCGGTTGTTCGTCCGCAAGGTGAAGTCCACAATATCGTCAAAGCCCCTGGCTACATTGTCTTGGTATGCAGATTCCATTTCAGGATTTCTGACCGCAAGCGTAGGACGGCCCTTCTCCGGATAGGAGTGTGGGACGTGAAGAATGCATTGCAATCTGTCCAACTCAAATGGGAAATCAGGGTCCGAAGGGACTAAACCGAAGGTCAAGGTAGAGCCTTGATAATCGGTCTTTTCCTGTGGGCGAAAACGTCGCCGCAGCTGGTTGATTTGGAACTCTCTTGGATTTTCCTGTTCTGTCTTCGAAATAGGTCTCTTGAGTTGTGCCAGCTTCGAGGTTGTAGGGACGTCTTTGGGCTGGGTTTCCTTTATGGATAGATTCTGCATCCCAGCATCTACACCCGAGGTTGAACTTTGAGGCGCATCAGCTGATGTTCGCGATTCAACCTGCTGTCCAGATTGTCGCTGCTTGGACTCAAGCGCTGAAACATCGTGCATATATGGGCATGCCGACCCAGAGCGACATCCTTGGGATGTTAGCTTTTAATATTGCCACAGGGTAACAAGGTCACAATTCGCAATGACATAGTAGAAGCAAACATCAGTCATATTGCATTTGCTCTGCCATCTCGAGCAGCACCAAATAGAGCAATACCTCTAATCGAAGGCCATGGTATGACTTTCATAGAAGGTGTGTACATAGACCCGAACGACAGAAACCATCCGTATCTGAAATACACTCGTACGCATTTTGTCCCACCCAAAAAATTGCAGATTCCCAAAACATCAAAAGATTCTGACAGATAAACTTTTCATCAGGTACTCACCTTTCTTGGTTGTGAAAAAACGACACTTGATAGGCTTGCATGTAGATGATTGGGATGTAGGAGCCGGCTCATGTGTGGATGCAACGCCATGCGTTGCCAACTCAGCGCCAGCAGACAGGGAGGGTTGCTCGGAGCCTATTCACAAAAACAGGATGAGCGTGTGATCAAAGTAGGTTGCGGGCCGCCATGCCCGCCCGAGGGGGGGATAACAGGGCGCGAGCAAGGCAAGCCCTGTGCGTCAACTAAGTATAGATCATGGTGTGGCATGACAGGCCGAGGCGGGAGCAACATGTACATGTGGGCAAGGGGACATGCAGTAGGGGAAAGGAGAGAGGGGGTGGTCGAATACGAAGTCCATTGACTAGAGACGGCGGCAGTAGATCATACCCACCTAGCCAATTGACATGGAAACAACCTCGCTCACCACATGCATCCATCAGAGCCAATGGAAAAGAGCCGCACTTACGATTGCCTTGGGGTCCCGGACCCGCAGTGCCGTCAACTGACCCCGTTTGCATCCCCATGCTAAATCCTGGACAAGCCGAGGAGGATATCGTCAACGTCAATAGAAAGAGGGGGGTTACGGGGCGGGAGAGCCGTTCTGGAAAAGACAACTTATGGTGACGTTTAGAGTTGCCAACGCAGAGATCGGGTGACCTGGAGTGATCGACAGGACCAGATCGGCGCAGTCAGCAAGCCGAGATGTTGCAAGGTCGATGCAGAACAACGGAGCTTAAATCTGGGCCCGAGGGGCTAGGGATTTCCGCAGGTGCGTGGGCAGATGCAGACCGAGGAAGGTCTATTTGTGAGGATAGAGAGATGTTGAATGCCGGCCACGTGACAACAAACAGCAGCCTCCAGGACTACAAGAAGCGAGTTCGTGCTTTTTGAAGTTATACTGTTTGTTGGCCCAGCGTGTGCCAAGACTTCGGCTGACAAAATGGCGATGATCTCATGGTGGGGGTGATTCAAGTTGACTCATTTGGGTCGTTGAAGTACTATGGTCCATCTTTTCGACACGAGCATTGACGAAGTGACCAACACACAATAAGTGTGAGTCACAAATAACCATAAGTCATGGAATGTTTTGCAGTAGCGTGGTGGGAGATCCCAACTCGGAGACCAGAAATAGCGAAGAGCTCCGCCAGTGTTGAGCCACGATATATAATATAGTTAGACATTGTATGCAGTATGTACGAGGATCGGATCAGCATTGTATTGCTTCAAGGTGATAGACAAAGTGACTATAATTAAACAGTCTTGCAGGTATGCAAGTATGCACATAACACCTAAGATAAAGATAATTTACAATCTATTGAGATATCGAGATACTACTCAACACACTCTCGTAGAAACCGCCACCGAATGATACCCTGGCAATAAACACCACCCCGGTCAACAGATTTCCGCAGCAGCCAGTCAAAAAGCGGTGCGCGTTACGCGGAGAAGATGAGGGGTACGCTTCTAGAACTCCGCCCTGCTTCAGGCTCTGCGTTTAGCCCGGGAATGCAACCTAGCTCCACTGCGAGATAACTAGAGTTTCACTTACAACGAAAGTGTTCATGGATAAAATATGGTCCTGATCCTATTGCAGTATTTATTCAGGTGTCATTGAAAGTAGATGCAGGCACACCATTGCCAAGTCCAGGATTCCCAGCGTTTCTCCGTATTTGCCCCGATATTTCGAGATGAAGCGATCGGTGAGCGACCAGACTGCATACTATATACTGTAATTATATATATAGTCCATTCTTAATCGAGTTGCTCATATTGGATTGATATTAAGACTAGGATCTATTATTTATAAAGAACAGAAATGTCAACAGTAGATAGATTGGTATACTCATAAGGGCAAAGTGCAAGCCTCGACCGAGGCCGCTCACATGGACACGTGCTGTATACGGATACCTCACTCAGGTGTAGTAATATACACAACATCGCCACTACTTAACAAAATTTCTACTTTCACTGCTTTATGTTTTATTTTAGCTACTATATCCTGTCCGATATACCCTTTATACTCTTAAAGACATTGTTGCAATTCAAATACAAGGGCATTAACGGACCTTGGTACTACCGGTAATACCAGGATGAATTTCGGCGTAACTATACCCTACCCACGGAAAAGTATTTCAACGCTACGCCTATCTAGGAAAGCGCCGACCAACCGGATCGTCCTTCCAGAAGGCTTCTAAAAACCCCAGCCATCCGCTGTGTTTGTGTTCGAGATACCGTGGGAGGAGATGATGGACCGCGGTTAAGATAGACAAGAAAAGAAAAGAAAAAGAAAAAAAAAATACAGCTCCCGTAAATTTAAATGACCCCGTTCAATGAATTCTATGTAGCATAGCACATAGACCCAGTGCCACAGTATCTGCTCTTAAGTATGCAATGTGTTGCTTTGTCAAACCGGAGCACAGAGCTCCATTTACACATGAGTCGATGAGTCTCAGACCGATTGGGGAAATAATGCTCGTTATGGTTGACCGAGGCTGTTGTAATAATCTACATCTTGTGTGTATTATATACATACAGTATTTTGTATCAACCCCCACGCATCTCCGATCGGGCACCATGTTCAAATCACGCATCCCACCACCCCAATTGTCGGGACGGCGTGGCTCGATCGGCCAAGAGATGGCGGCGCGTCTTGTCAACCTTGTTTCCTATTTAGATGGAAATATGATTGGTGATATCTTACTAGAATATCCAGTAGCATTATTATGCACATAGTGAAAAATAGCCGTATATATACTGTACCTACTGTAAATCCCTCAATGGCAGTCAACTCAAGTTCCACACTATACACCTTTTCAGGGGCTCAGCTAGGGCGAACTGGCTGGGTTCGAGTCTAGAGCGCAGTGGGCCAGAAGGATTTCCCAGTATAGGGGTTCAGGGCTGCGAGTCGATTTTGGAAGAACGCAATCAGACTCGACTTACAGTAGTTCATTGGCAGTAACCATGCAGATTAGTTCAGGTTAAAGAAAGGGAGGTTGTCTCGTGCTACATCTATGAGTATTAGTACGTCACTATAAACACCCTCTCAATCGGCTCGACAAGTATTAATCCTACAAGTATCGACCGGACCATTCAGGAAGTTGAGGTGTGTCGGCAAGCCGATTCCACACGGGCGCAGACTTCGGGGTCGGGCAAGCAGACACGAAAACAAGAGGATCCGATGCCATTTTCCACATCCACATCCACATTTATTGTCATTTTCATTTTTCGCGCATGATTGTCTCGGCATGTTTCCTAGTGTCAGCTTTCTCCCAAAACTAGCCCTTTTCGTCAGCTACATGTACAGTATAAGGTATAACCACTCCGGAAGGGTGGGGGGAATCCAACATTGATGTATACCGAAAGAAAGAAAGACCAAAAGGGGAAACTCGTCACAGGGATACACGGTTCTCGAAAAACATTTCGGTACCGGTGAGACGAGCGAACCGGACGAGCGCAAAAAATAAAAGGAAAGGAAAGAATCCACACGAATCAAGCCCGGTCCCCGTTTTCTGGTTCGACCCCACCGGGCCCTGACCTCTCTCCACTTGGGCCTGGAAAAGGGAGGGAGAGAGGAGAAGAGAAGAGAAGATCTCACAAGAACTTTGCGACTCTTCTGGCCGGGTAGCTCGAAGGGGTTTAGTTTCATAGGCTAACTGGAGGTGTGAGCACTGCAGATATCGATATTTATGTATTTCACTTCTTCATTTTCTGGAGATAATACTCTTGTTGAAGAGTACCTCTTCTCCCGGAAGTGTACATATATTCAACCATGTTTTCGAATTTACATTCTTACTTCTTCCAGTGACCCCAGAGACAGTTTTCGTTACCAGCCCCACGACCCTCGGGCGTGGTCGGAGACATTTTTGTCATTTTTGTCAATTTCCTCATATTGAGGACGACTCATGTCAGCTGAGTTGGAGAAATTTTTTTTCGCTCGACGGGAAACGGTGTCGGGCATTTTAGGAACGGGGAGGAGTGTGGGGGGTGGATTTGCTAGAGCAGGGGTCCACTTTAATGGATGCAACGAAAAAACAGTCGAGACACACGGATTTTTAGAAATAGATATTCAAATAGTGTCATATATCATATATCATAGTATATCGTATATTGGATAGATTATATAGCATATATCCAAATATAGTATTTACGGAGCAAGATCAAGTGATTCGAGAAAGAAAAGAGTATACAAATCAATGCAACCCCGGAGTCACGGGGGCTCCACTCTGCCACATGACCCGGTTGCAGGACGGCGATGCCCTAATGCCTCGGACATGCGATCAGGATGACATCAAGGTGAATCACACTCGTTGAATGTTGATATAGAATGCTGTCATTGAAAGACTCGATCTAGTTTTGACATGGTCTTAGCATGCGCTTGACTGTGATGCCAATCTCTATAATCTCAGAATCTAAGAATATACATACAAGTCCACCTGCAAGAGGTAAATCACACTTGAAGGAGCCGCAGAATATGCCGAGTCTAAAACACTCTCTCGCCAGCTCCAACTCCAGCCACCGGGCGCAAAGCCGTCGTTCCCCGGTGCAGTGCTATTCTTACAGCTCACTGTTTATAGGGTGTATACTGTGATTTGTGTAGGGTAGGGACAGGATCTGAGCGCTTATCTCGTCGAGTGGCATCCAAGCCACCACCACCATCACCATTCCTCTCTATCTGCCCAAGAAACTCTGGCCGCAGGAGCTAATGTACAAAGTATTGAAAGATGATATACTAAGAAGGGAAAATATCTCGCATGTGAAAAGCGAACAGTGCGACTCTTATCATCATCACTCGGTGTGTTATGTGTTGGAGAACGCAGTTGCTAGATTTTGTCAAGGTACTTTTTGGCGTTGGCCCTTGGTCGCTTGTTGTTGCTATTCCCTTTTCCACATAAATCCTTTCATGAGTATTTTTTTTTTTTTTTTTGGATCGGCCAGCTGACCTGGTTGCCCTGCGATCGTCGATTCCTTTCACTATGAAACATACCCTCTTCTTCTCCGCTTCTCCCCTACGATCGGGTCTCCTAGTTAGTTAGTTCCATTGAATCAGTCCCGGCCCGGTAGTCCGGGTACTCAAAATCTCTCCATGCGAATGGGCTACTCCTTTTTCGCATGGTCATTATGAATTCACCATGACCTTGCCCCCTCCCTTTTTTTTTGTTACGTGTCAGCGCCACCAATACCTACCCTACAGTACCCCTACATAGATATAGTAAGTACTACAGATAGACTCCTAGCAAAAGCTTAGATCGAAATGCCTGGACTTCCTATTTGATATAAGTGGCGCTGCTATCTCATGCCACCGCAGGGATGTGTAGTCCGGAAAACCTTTTGCGGACCTCGCTCGATGGTGTAGACTCGATCCTTTGTTTTACTCGATTAGAAACCCAGACCGCTATTTCATTGCTGCGTGGCGTCGCGCCTCTCTACTCCTACTCTCTTGAAAAGAGAGTGTGTGTGAATACGATGTGACGATGTGCATGCATTCATGTGTTCCACGTCTTTTTGGATTTTGAATCGTAGCGTACGGGAACAAAACGGTCTAGTCCGCGAGACAAGACCATCGCAAAATCAAAGCAGATAAAAAGCGCATGGTATCTCTGGTATCGAATCAAAGAAAATAAAAAGCGAGATGGAGGGGGAAACATGTTTTCTGCAGCCACCAGAACCGAGGCCATGCAGTTGAAGGTAAGAAAGAAACAATTCGCTGATAGAACCTTTTTGTTTTTTGAGAAAAAGCCATCGGAAGAATTAAAACCATGTTTTCCATCAAACCGCTCGAGGGTCCGAAAACCATCCCGTCAAGAAATGATGAAGCTGTACATGAGCATTAAGGTAGGGGAATTAAAACACCCGCATGGGCGGGTCCGTAAGCTCTCCCCCCCATGCAGGGACAACGCCCAGTGGATGCTGTAGAACACCGCAAACCCCGAAACCGATGAGATCTCAGAAATAAAAAAGATAGTGTTAAAAAAAAAAGATAAAATCAAATCCATGGGTGCGCCGAGATGCAATGCATGATCATGATCGGACGTGTCGGAATGCCTCGCGACCGAGGGGGGCATATCATAGAAAGAAAAACACATGAGGCCTAGTGTTCATATCGAAACAAGGCCCAAGAAGGAAAAAAAAAGAACGCCTCAAGAGGTGCAATCACCATCCCTTGACATGGTACTCCCACGGACCGTAATCAGTGGTGTAGTTGGTCCATGACCCATTCTTGGAGAAATCCTTGTCCTTGGGCTGACCATCGGCATCCACATCAGGGCCGGCGCCAGAGTGGCTGCCAATGCCCCGGTGCGGTCCCTTGGGTTCCGGGTACTCCTGAAGGTTTTTCATGTCGTGGGCGGTGTGTCGTCGCTTCAGGAAAGCGTTGGCGGTCGCGCTCTTCTGTTGGCGCTCCCAAAGAAGATGTCGGCGCAAGGACTCGGTCAATTCGGTCGCAAGCATGTTGCGTCGGGTCGTGCGCGGCGAGTGGGCAACCGATTGGGGTGGTGGCGACTTCATAATAATAGGCTTCGATCGAGGAACGTCGGGACCGCGCATGGTCAGGTTTTCGTCGTCGTTCTCCGGCGGGGAGGCAGGAATGGATGGGCCGTTGGGTGATGTCAGACGCGATCGTTGCAGCGCGGGACTGGACCGGAACGCATTGCCTTGCATGCGGGTAGGTTGGTGCATCATCATGGTGAGAAGCGACCGCCGCGACACCAGATTGGGCCGGGAATCCACCCGCTGGAACATTTCCCCCACGCTCGTCGACGCTGGATCGACCGCTTTCCGTCACCGAGTCTTCCCAATCGGAATCCTCGTCGTCGTCGATGGCGCTCTCCGAGACCTCGTCGTCGGTTTCGATGGCGTCCTCGTCCGCGCGACTCGGGCCCTTGGGCGGTCGGATCGTGCGCGACACGACTTGGTCACTGAAGGAGGCGACCTTCTTGGCAGGGCTTGGGTGGCTGGTCACGGGCTTGGTCAATGGCCTGTCGGCTCGATTGTCCTGGGAAACTTGTGGAGCCATGCGATCCTCGAATGAGCTCTCGTCGTCATCCCCAGAGGATCCGCCCAATGTAAACATCCCCCCTTCTTCTTTAGAGGCGATGGTTTCAGTTGCGTCGTAGCACGGGCGGGACTGGGATCGGAAGCCAGCTTGTGTTGCGATCGGAACGAAGATGAGATGTGTGACGGCGAGAATCCCCGCACGACGCTGGGGGACTTGACCAACCCCGGTCGGCACGGAAGAACGCCAGAAGAGGAGACGCTGGTATCAGAGCCATTAAGCTGGGCCGTGTCGCTCTCGTTACCCTCAGGGGCGGTGGTCGAGCACGACTCAGTCGACTCGTGAGGCTGCGGCACCGGTCGCGGATATGTAGGGACCTGACGAGCAGTAGAGACGGAGGGAGGAGTGGGAGTAGGGGTTGATGGGCGCGGCGTGATGTCGACCACCGGTGCAGCGGGCTCGACCATAGGAGTCAGCGGCTCCAGAGTCTTCTTTTCCTTGATGTTAAGAACCATGCGTTCCAGATCCAACGAGGTAATGTGCTTCTCCTTGCCTCGGCCGAGACTGGCCATCGAGTCCTCACGGACCACCGCAGGGCGGTAGTCCGGGCATTTAGGGCGCTTAATGTGAGCTTCAATGCGATCGGCCTGGTCGGACGCCGCCGACTCAACGCTGGCGGAGAGCTCCGGGAGGTCCCCGGCTTCGGAGCGCAATAGGGGCAAGACGGAGGTGTCACTGGACTTTTCAGGCTCGACGCAGAATGTCTCGCGGGTCCACAGACGCCAGCTGAGGTTTTCCAATCGGCGTCCCTGGTCCATGTAGTCGGCACATTTGGAAAACACTGCAGGTTGAGTTAGCCGGGAGACATCCAACCCACACCTAGAAAAACAAAACCCCATCATTCACTTACCCATCCACATGCCATGCAGGCTCTGCGCATTCGCGGTATCCACCTTGTGGATATTATCCGCATCCACCGTCAAAACCGGCGTTGTTAAAGGCATGTTGGCAACGCCACAATTACGACTCGAGAGTATTCGGTGGGTGATCGTGATTGATGTTCCGGGGTCGCCGTCTACCCCGAGAGTGGTCGTACGGCGGCTGAGACTCGGTGTAAGGAGTTTTTCGAAGAGTAATGGCTTGAGGAAAATGCCCGTAGAATGTCGTGAGTCTAGACTCTGCAGTGTGTGGCAGAATCGATCAAATGGAAAAAAAAAGTTGCCTCAGCTGCAATCGAATGCTCACGCAAAGAAAAAAGAAAGACAGCTAGTCAAGGAGTCGAGGGAATCAGTTGCGGGCGAAGGAATCTCGGTTGAGCGTCAAACTTCCGTCAAGACGCCACTGAGTCGATGCGGAGATCCTGATGGGGGCGGAGAAGATCGGAACACCGAACACGTCTGAGAGAGCGGATTGACGTGATTCCGTCACGAATGATGGTCGAGGTGAGGTGGGAGAGTGTTGGGGGGGGGGGAAGTGGAAGGAAGAAGAAAGAGAAGAGAAAACTAAGGCAATCGGAACGATAATAAGAATTCTGATGACGGGGGGCGGCACTTTTGGAGTGGAAAAGAGAGGGGGGGAAAAGGAATATTCAAAAAATGAATTTTTTTTTTTTTAAAAAAAAAAAAAAAAAAAAAGAATTGTATGTTTGTGACAATACGAAAGATACAGGAAAATAAAATAAATTAATGGAAATTAAAAAAAACCCCCCCGGAGGAACGCGAGGGTCGGTGAGGGCGAAAATTCAGTCGCATCACGGGGTGTGTTAATTACCCCGGTACCTCGTCCATACGCGTAGTCCCCGGTATCTCGCCAGTACCGGTAGACCTTGGGCTCTTCCGAAGTTCTTCCTTATTTTACCGGCCTGTTTCCGGTGTTCAATATTCAGTATAGAGATTTGAATTTCAATTTGAAAATATAATATGAAAATATAGAACAATAAGGAATAAGGAATAAAGAATAAAAAGAAAAAGAAAAAGAAAGATCTTTAGAACGCGTGACCGAAGGGAGGCTGACAAGTGGGATTCCATTGCGGCAGTTGTAGGGGCTTCCCGGCAGTCTGGACTCTACTTACTGTGCTCTAGGTACTCTCTCTCTATTTCCCCGGCTTGCCACTGCAAATTACAAAAACATGACCGCTGAGCTGTCGCACCATCGACTGGCCGCCTAATTTCAGCACTTCAGCTGACTTCAACTGGTCAAGTATGTATAAGGTATGAATTTAAGAAACTATTTCTGGTCTGGCACGGAGGGGATCCCTTGGAAAAGGATGTAGATCTAAAGCCACGTTATATTCTCTGAGATTGTCCTGATGATATGCCGATTTGGTAGCAATCCTCATTATTCCCCCGCAAGCAGCTACTATCCGACAGCAAGGGATATTGATTTCCCGCTTGCATACCGGGGAACCAGGGCGATTCTTCCGGGAGTCTTTTGTCTGAAAGATATTTAATTATTTAAAAATAAAATAAAACATAAGGTCGTAAGGCTTTATGCAGCTTCCAGCCCTGGGATAATGACCGCAATGAACTACAACTTTACCGCCCTTTTTTGTTTATCCTCCGAAAGGGCATATCCCGGCACTTTTCTTTTTCTTTTTCTTCTTTTCTTTCTGGACATTCCCAATAGGACACGGCACTCCGAGTGTCACAGTCCAGCAAACACGTCACGAGCTGGCCAGCTGGCATCGAAGGATTTCTCCCTACTGTAGGGAGTCATTTTCTGCCTTCGAATGAATCAGTCTGTCCACGATCATGACAACACCGGTGCAGAGAAAAAAAAAGTTTCTTTCTTTCTTTTTCCGTCACGGGGTAATAGTTCGGTTGATTGTAGCATCTCCACCCGGGCTGACGGAAAGAACTCTTTAAGTAAACCCAAATCTTGGACAGCTTCGGGCTAGTCAATCCCGGGGGAGTGGGATGGTCTGGGGGGCCGCGATCCCCCCTGCTCGGGCAAAGTCACACGGGCCGCACGTTTCATCCATCATGTGATATTGAAAATATTGAATTTCATGTTGAAGGATAATGAAATTATGATTTCTGGGATATACAATGAAATGGTTCTATGCCATGTCAAAAGACCGGTGTGGAGTATCTGGGGGGCGGGGGGCGGAAGTGCATTGCGGGGAGAAAGGAAAACAGTCGGTCTATATACATGCACGTCTGTGGTTGATAATGCATGAGTCAATGAGAAACAGCAGACCAAAATGGGGATGATCCGGGTATATCGACCTGGTGGAAAATATATTGAGTGTTTTCTTGTCCCTGGTTCGTCCCTGCAATGTCTGACTATCACCTACAGGATTGCAACACATACTCTGACCCTTGGCCTGGAGTATCTGCGTCATGATTTCACCGAAACCATGTGGGCATTGCTGAGAAATTTGATCAGTAGATTTACTTATTTACTTGGTAACTGCTGAGATAGTGCCACGCTCATATCCGAGATATATACATATCCTCGGTATATACATCTGAAAGTCACTAGTGATGCCATAATATATAGTATGGATGAACAATACCGAGGTCGGACCAGCACACATCTCAATCCAAGGCAAAGAGGTCATCTGGCAAAAACAATCGTCACAAGTGGCTTCCAATCCAATGAGAAACAGCTGACAGCTGACAGCGCGCCTCGGATCACAGTGGGAAACAATTCTTCGCCCCTCGAGCAATTTGATATGAACACGGCATAAACCCATGTGTATCGTCACGGTAAAGAAAGAAAGAAAAAGAGAAAGAAAGGCCAACTCAGACAAGTGGCAAGGTCACGCGAGAAAGAGAGTGGTCACATGATGAATCCAGGAACACACACGCCACACGCTTATTGAATGAACGGTATCTATCCGCGGCGGTATATATTTTCTTTCATCACTCGAGACACCGGCAGCGAGTTCTGGTTCCCTGTTTGAAATCCCTCAAGGAATTGGTCTTAGGAGAATCATGGGCCTGGATTTCTTCGGGGGCGTCAACCTGTCACCTCCCCCATGTGTTAGATAGAGGGATAGGCTGAGGAGAGGGGCGGATCGACAGCCAAAATCTTCCAGTTGATCGTCTATTTTTATTACTGTTGGTGATCTTCGCGACGGAGCGGCTCTGATGATAACTGCCGAGACCCAATAATGTGGACCGTGTCAAGTATCCGGCGCCCATTCGATCTCTCTTCACTCAGGGGTAATACAGTATGTCAGTCTATGAGGCAGCAAGAAGAGGGGTTTCACTCATACAGTATACTGGTCCAATTATACCAGAGTTGATGGGATACGGTCACTTTTTTTTCAACAGTTTCCAGGACTACTGTCCTGTCATTCATTCATGCTCTTCATGACTATACAGACGGGGAGATCAACACCGATTTGGAACATGCGCCTCACCTCAACAAACCAACGGCCAGAACCGCATTGAATCAGAATGTGACCAGACACAGCGGGTGACTGTCCACCGTTCGTATCAGCCAAACATGAGGCATCTTCTACCCCTGAAACGCAGCACAAAGAAAAGAAAAGAAAAAGAAAATCTCCAGCTAAGACCTAGAGTCGGACCCTCGTGTCTGTTGTTTCTAGGCGCAATTTTGAGCAACAACACTCTTACTGGGCTATCGATCTCATTGTATCACAAATCACAAATGGCAAATCATGTTTGATCGTGCCTTCGCCCTGTTTTCGGGCCGTGTCCCCCGGCCACACTCTCCCATTAAGACTTAAGAATACGCCTAAAAGGGCATTTAGCAATTTACAGTATTTCAACCCCCCCCAACTCTAAACAAAAAAGTAATGAGGCTGTTTAGGGGAAGATGCTTTATGATCGACGGTTGCGATGGGTCCAAGCCGCCGATTCGTCGAAGCAAGGGATATTCGATTCGGGCACCATGGGCGAAGAAGCCGGAACATACTTGGTGGACCTTGAGCAGGTGACTCTAACTAAACAAGCCAGAAATCAAGATCTGGGATGCATTCATGCCGGCAATCTCTTTGCTGTCGTCATCACTACTAACTTAGTATTTGGTGTTTTGATCCATGTCCTCTCCGTCTTACGCTTCCGCCCTTTGCAACGATCAACCCGCAGGTCCTGCATGTGACCCTATTCAAGGGGCTGGGTCTGGGGAATTTTCCAGATCGGAGGAGACTCTTCATAGAAAAGCAGTTAGTGGTGCCGGGATTGGTGGGGACCGACAAAGGGCTCCCAGCCGGAACCAGGACGTGCATATCCGAGTCGATCGGTTCTTTCTCTCAAAGCTTCGATGTCTTGAACTTTTAGATTGACACTGGTCATGGTTATTGACCTGTTCGAAATACTTCTATGGTATCTCTTGCAACTAATATCTCGAGCTATCCTAGCTCTGCTTCTGGTAACACACCTCTATCACATCTACAGATAAGATCTTGGTTTCAGACTGCTCTTATCTTGCCCAAGGAGGATCCTCTCACTGTTAAGTCTGTATCTTTATCACAACTGCAACAGTTGTGGTAATGAACCCAGTCCTAGTTCTAGTGTTAACCTCATCATCAGCCGATCTAAGACAACAAGCTCATGCATACCAACCGGAGGTCTAGCCTGGACAATCGGCCATTTTTGTGGGGCTTTTGCGGTCTGAGAATCAAGAGGATCCCCCTTGATGAAGAGATGCAGGCTAATTTTTTTTTTTTCTTCTTCGTGACCCCTGCGGGTTGGGTCAGGTATCCGGGTAGTTGGGAGCATTCCCGCCTCATTCTCCGACAAGGCAGACCCCACTCGCCGGACAATTCGGGGTTTGTTTCATACTGTTGACTGTTGTTCTTCAAAGGGCAATGACTGCTGTCTCGGTCTTTTTTTTTTTTTGTGTATTTCATTGTCGCAGACTAGTTCTACTAGGTAATGCGAGGGAAAAGCCTCTAGCCATGGTAATCAATTACCATATATGGGACTCAGCAACCAATACTAATTCTCGCTGATGCTTTGTTTTCTTGTATTTGTTCATCCCTACTGTGCCTCAATACACAGCCCCCGGATTTCAGATGCATTCGCCCCCAACTAGGCCCTTTCATCTGACTCGAAGTGACACGATGGAATCCAGCCCTGCTAAATATAGAATAGCCCGCCTTATACCATACAAGCAACTAGATGAGTACTGGAATACTTGGATATACGCAAATACTGGTTACCCAAGGGTCTAGACTTGCTCTCGGAGACCGAGAATTGCTTTTTGTCATAAACAGCAGCACAATAATCCATAATAATAAGCAATCATGTATGCTATCCATGGATTGATAGATATTCAGGGCCCTGCCGATCGGAGCATCAGCCAGCCCCAAATCTCCCAGTCACATCATACCTGCATCGAGGGTCATGTGCATGTACAGTAGTCGATTGATTGGGAGCGTGAGCTTGGGGCGGCTAAATTGATTTTTTCTTTTCTTTTTCTACCTGACACATCTCATTGCTTTTTCTCTCTTTCACTTTGAACGGCTGTGGCGGCTGCCATCAAAAGACCAATCTAAGGCGAACTCGGTGTTTCTCGGCGTGATTGTGGCTGATTCGGTTTGAAATTCGCGGTGTCTTTGATCTTTGATTGCTTTTCTTTGCGGTCTAGACTCTGTCGGATGCCCAGCAAACATCCTTTAGGAGGATTTCAGCCTGATCTGGGCTTTGTTTTCTTGGGGAGTTCGTACAGTGTACCACAGATCGCAGGATAGAATGCCGAAGCTTATGATCAAAGAGTAATCTAGATAGGTGGGGAGTGGCTTGAAGAATATAGATTTTCATATTGTTCTTCGTCTCTTGGATTTATTTGAGCATTCCTCACATTGTAACGACAGTCAATACTGAAATAGTGGAGAAATCGGGGGAAGTCTACTATGGATGTGTCCACATCCTTGGAACAGTCTCTGATCTGTCTAAACGCAGAAAATGAAGAAGAAAAAGAAAAGAAAATGCAACGAGTAAATTGCAACATAAAGACGTATTGTCACTTCTCGAAGAATACATTTCCATACCGGTCAGCCTAAAACCATCTATGGCGACCGCAGACCAAAAGAGTAGAGAGCAACGACCACCAGACTGATCGGATCGACGTCTGTGACAAGTGACAAGCGCCGTACTAGGGGAAGTTGATGTGTAGACACTTAAGAGGTTCCCTTAAGTCGTGTGACGAGGCTCAACAAAATCCCGTAGAAGAGAGAGAGGACTGATGACCGAATAGATTATGTATTTCTTCGAAGGACCACGACAACTATGCAATCTACAATCTAGTATTGACTTTCTAGTCACGAGGAAGAGAATCAGAAGAAACACACAAGATCCCAAGACTTGTTTACTGCGAACCGACCGGAGCCACGTCAATAGGGTCCCGACCATGTGAACAGATCCATGGGATAGGTTTGCCTGATTTCTTGCCGACATAGTTCTTCTGATGGTTCTTCTTTTTTTCCTTTTTCCTTTTTTCCTTTTTTTTTGGTTTCCCTGTCTTGTCCCACATGGAGGGGCTTTACACGACATCAGGTCATCTGAACCGCGGGCTGTGTGACGCTGAGGCCTGGCGCGGCTATGTCGATTACCGAAGATGAGGTCCCTGCCCTATAGAGAGAGCTTGAGTGATGATGTTGAAGTTGAAGCGAAGAATTTTCGAATCCATAAACTCAACGATAGAATATTGATCTATGACAGTCCCTAGCGTATATACGCGGGCAAGAACAACTCAAGTATATTCAAGTATACCATGGAATGACAAAACAAGATTAATCAGAAGCAAAAGCAACAAAAGAAAACACCAGGTTTCACGAAGTCCAATCTCATCGCAGCCAACGAAAATCACCTCCAGATCCGATCGGCCACAACCCTTCCTCCGCGTACCTGTCAGAGTGCGGTCACACTGCAGAGACAGATCTGCATCTGGACTGACTGCAAGAGAGAAAGATAGCGAAGAAAAAAAAGAGCTCGACTCTCTATTTTTACCCGCTTCAGGACCAGCAGACGCAGCCTGACTCCGCGGTGGCGGCGCCTCCCCCATCGTCTTGATTGTAATGCAGCGTTTGCAATTGGACTGGCTGCAGGTCATGGGGAACTTGAATCGATCCGCTGCTCCCGACATGTCGTACACGCGGTGGACTATGTGTAGACTTGCGTTTACTAACTGATGTAGCTGGTATACTTGATAGCGTCTATGAGAGAAGGCCTGGTGCGGGTATATTTATTTCTCTAGTGCTATATTGTTTAGTTTTAGTTGCACTGCAGAATACCGAGTCTGAAGGCTTTTGTTTAATTTGTGTTTCTGAATACGAAGTTATCCGAGTCTGGTTCCTATCCCTAAGTCCATGTCGAATCTATGACTGACCTTAAATACAGATATAGAAACCCTGCATTTGATCTGCTATATTTTTCTACAGCTAAGAAGGCCTTCTAATACTGAATCTATCAAAAAAGAAAGCAAATGACTGCATATCCACTCTACATTCTACACCATCTGCATACGCAAGATGGGCCCAGACCCAGTCTCAGTCGAGCCGCAGTGGCTCGCGAGTTTCTGAACTTTGTGGGCCACGAGTCGTGGGGAACTGGCGTTGCACTTCCGCGCGCTGTGAAACAGTGGCGGCGCCCCGATTCCACCGGGGATCCCCTGCTCATCTGCAATGGTTCTGAAGAATACCTGGAGAACTTCCAGACTGGGGGCTTGCATTGCCTGCTTACGGAAGATCCCGATGATCTTCTTTCTTTCTTGTTTCAACGTGCTAATATCGAGGATAGCATAGGAATGTAAGGCGTGTGCTCGTGATTCTTCATATGTTGACCTGGACGTGTTGGCTAACGGGTGTCGTGGTTATACCATTTCATTCCATGCGGTCCCATAAGTACAATGCTTGGTTGCTCGAGGTAGTTCTCCATAGATAGAATGATACAGCTGGAGCACGAAATTTGGCGAGTATTGCCTTGGTTATTGGAATGGGCCTACATAGTGCTGGCCACTCCCACTACAAGGCACAAGGCTTCAATTCAAGGTCATCAATCCTTTTCATTTTCGTTGCAAGCAAAGAGTTCTATGTGAGGGACCATGTTTATACCTGAGCCCAACAACCATAAATCATTTTTGATGCAGATACACTGGAGCAGTGACCCCCATGTTGTCTGCAGCGGATTAGAACTAAGCTTCCACAATCTAGAATTCTTGCTCTTCGTCCCCGGCGATGATGACGTTGTTGATCTGGATTTCTGTTAGTATAGAGTACAAGCAGAGAAGGTAAGAAAAAATGTACCTTCAGAACCATGCGGCACAGTTGGGTGGCAAGCAGGAGCTGCTGGCGCTTTCCGATCAACGGGTCAATGGCGAAGTGCTCCCTCATGTCTATTCATTATTGTGTTAGAAGGCATATATATGGTCATATGGTAGATATGGGACATCTAGGCTTACCGTTGCTGCCAGTCATCATGCAGTCAACGCCCAGACGCGAGTTCTTCTCCTTGACCTGGCGCGACTTGATCGAGGCGAGAGTCTCGATGGGGCTTAGACCCGAGTTCTCGGCCAGCGCCAGCGGCACGGCATCGAGGGCATCGCAGAAGGCGCGCATGGCATACTGCTCGATTCCAGGGCTCTGTAAAGTCGAGCAAAGTCAGACAACGCCCTGAGCACTAATTGTTAACTTATTATGAAACGTACCTTCACAGCGGCATCCTCAACGGCCAGAGAGCAAGCGATCTCCGCTGCACCACCGCCATACACCACACGGTTGTCGCGGACCAGGTTGCGAACCACACACAGCGCATCGTGTAATGACCGCTTGGCCTCATCGATAATCTGTGAACAAAATTAAAAATCTGATAGGATCTGCACACATGAATCAATACTAACCATCTTGTTGCTTCCGCGGATGAAGACAGTCACAGCCCGGCTGTTGGCACACTCTTCAATCACCAGCATCTTCTCTCTCGTGGTTCCGAAGGTCATCTCGCGGACGCGACCCGCCGTGCCCAGCTTCTCCGAGCTCAGGTCCTCAAACCGCGGCACGATTCGGCCGTTTGTGGCAATGGCAATCAGCTCGATCTCAGGACCACCAACCCACCGCACAGCGGGCAGGTTGTTCTGGAGCAGAAGATGGTTGGCCTCATCGTCGAAACCCCATTGGCAAATGACCAGGTTAGCACCCGAATCCTTCAGCTGCTGAATCATCTCCGTGAACTTCTCCTGCTCATAGTCTTGCAGCTTCTTGAATTCCTCAACTGAGGTGATGTCGAGCTTGTGCTTGGTTTTGGGCTTCGGAGGCTCGAAGGGACAGGTGAGGATTGCCAGCTTGGCGTCCTGAACCTCGTCGGGCATCTGGGGGTGCGAGAAATCTTTATCCACAATGACACCGTTGACAAGCAGAGAGTCCTCGAGAGCACCTCCGACCTTGCCGTCCACCTTGATCAACTCGAAGTCAACATCCTTGCGCTGCAGGTCCGCAACCGAGAGCACGGCATCGACAGCAATCTTCGCAAACTGGTCATGAGATTTGGAGACACTAGAGAATGGTTAGAAACAGGATATAACCCTACACCAGGGAGTGAAGGGTTCATACATCTTGCTGCCCAGACTGGTCTTGGCAACTTGCAGGAGGTTGGTGGTATCATCACGGGTGAAGGGGATTTCGTCACTGATCTTGTCGAGCTCTGCAACGGCAATCTCACAGGCCTGGTCGTAGCCATCCGCTATCCGGATGGGGTGGATGCCCTTGTCAATCAGCTCCGAAGCCTGCTCCAGCATGGCCGCTGCCAACACCACGACACCGGTTGTCCCATCACCGATCTCCTCATCCTGCGACTTGGAAAGTTCGACCAGCAACTTGGCGACGTTGTTTGTAACCTCCATCTGTAATTCCCGCACGAATTAGTATCTGACAAGGAATTGAGTCCAATGGAACTCAAGAGTGGATCGGTGCGGACCTGGGAGAGAATCGTTGCGCCATCGTTGGTAACCGTGATATCGCCGTCCGGGGAGATGAGAATTTTATCCAGTCCACGGGGACCCTGAGAAAACCAGTTAGATCTCACTCAAACCACCGACTATCTAGGCCCGTACCAGAGAAGTCTTGACAATGTTGGCCACCGTCTTGGCAGCAACAATGTGCGACTTGACGGCGTCGGTACCATGTTGTCTCTTCTTCTTCCCCTGGCTATTTCAAGAAAAAAAAAAAGTAAATCAGCTCCACTGCCTCCATAATATATAACCGAATATCCAAAGCGGATTGGCGGACGCACTCTCGAACAACGATGAACGGGCGACCCTGTTCGTCCTTCAGCACCGAGGCTAAAACCGGGAGTTAGTGACTGTTGAAATTCACATAGTTGAAGCAATATTGTCGAGGAAAAAAAATCACCTTGCGATAGATCAAGCTCTGTGGGAAACGTAAGGTCAGATGGTTAGCAATCAGTGCGGAATGAGGGGTATAGGGAGATGTACGCATAGCCATTTTGACGGTGGGCTGCCACCTGGCAGATAAAACAAGTTTCCGAAGAGGAAAACTACCACAGTAGGCAAAAAGACCGAGGCAGCAAAGGAGTGAGTGCCACGGAGAGTGTTGCAGTGACGATTGAGGGGACCCGAAGCTGTTGCGCTCACAAATGAAATTCTAACTGCCCGAAGCGGTATAGCGCCCTCCTTCCGCCTTTCGGCTCGCGCGTCGATCTCGTCGCTTCATCCTTCCCCCCATTCCCCAGTTCACTGGCGCTTTTCAACTGTTTCGCAATCGTGAGGTCGAGGCCTCACAGCCGTCAAGCTGTTCGCTCGACTTTTCAATTTCGCCTCCCCCTTCAAGAGAAACATGCCGCGTGAGTGTTGTTGTCGCGACTTGGAGCACTTCAATTGACCTGTCCCAGCTCCGGTGGAGGAAATGTCGGACAATGAATCCGGCGATATCCCGTTCAATGATGACGCAGGGAGTAATGGAGAGCAGCAATCAGAAAGCGAAGAGGAAGGGGAGGACGTGTGAGTTGCGACGCGCCGTTATCGATGGCCTCACTGACTGATTGAATACAGTTACGTTGTCGAGACGATTACCGAGCACCAGTTCAACGACGATGTACGGTTACGCGCTGATACCAACTGCTTCACTCGATGTGCTAACCATTCACTAGGGTACTCTGATGCTCCTCGTCAAGTGGAAAGGATATGACAAACCCGAAGATCACACTTGGGAGCCTGAAGCAGGATTGAAGTACGTGATACACTCTCTCGCCCCGACAGAGCTCGAGCTTCTTGCATTTACTGATACGTCACAGAGAGGGAGCGAACGATGTGTTGGCGGCTTACTACAAAAAGCTGGGCGGCCGGCCCAAGAAAACCGCAGCAAAGCCAGGCCCCAAGGCCGGCCCAGGGCGCAAGCGCAAATCCATAGGAGATTCCAAGTCGACGACCCCCGCACCAGCAGCCGAACCGAAGAAGCGCCGAAAGTCAGAGCCCAAGCAAACGGAGACGCCAGAGGAGAACAACCACAGTCCCAATTGGGTTCCAAAGGGCAAGAACTGGGAGGATAAAGTGAGCAATGTCGACACGATTATTCGGGACCCAGAGGACGGAGGCCTCTATGCGTTCCTCCTTTGGACCAATGGCAAGAGATCCCGAGTATCGATTGAGAGCTGCTATGAAAGATGTCCCTTGACGGTATTTCTGTTCCATCCAGTTTAGAAGAACCACAGAAGCGCTAAGTCTTACCCAGATGCTCACATTCTATGAGCAGCACTTGTATGTTAACCAGTCCGGTGCATCAATTCAGACAACTTGCTAACTTTGGCTATAGGGTCTTCAAGGATGGTTAAATGCGCGATTCTATCCCTTGGGCTCGTACGGAGCCGACGCAACCGTGACAGGAGTTATTACTTGACAGCGAATTCGCGCATACCGATCCATCGCTGAGCTCAAACAAATGGTGTGTTTCTCTCCTGGTACTCATTGTAGGATAGGAGACGCAAGGCGAATGAACATTTCTCTCGAGGCCTTCGACTTCTTAGGGGAGAAGATGGTTTGGACATTGCAATTCCATATTCCTTTGCTTCTCTCATATTTGTGTGTTTCGGATCTCCCAATATGTCGTGGGTTAATCATGTTTGGTGTTATTGGCGATTGTCTTTTTTTTTTATTCCCAACGGAGCTATCCCATGTAATTTACAAACAGGGCACTGTGATGGTCATTATGCACGCCTCGTCAAGATCATCGAACTTGTTATACCAGGCCCCTTTCCCGGGCCATACTAAGGTAATCCCACCGGGCCTCACATGCGCCCGATCCATGCTTGGTCAAGACGCGTTCGACATCCCGCATATTTTGCCCTTCTAGGCATTCATCGTCATATGCTGTCCAGATCCCAGGTATATTATCAGGGACCGCCTGGCCAGCCAGAAAGTGCTCAAGCACCTTGTCGGCGAGTGTTGGGTCCATGCTTGTGCAGCGGAGAGCGTCGATCACACTGGATTCATCCACATTGCCTCGCGCGAGCCGGGCGTCAATCCAAGCGTCTACGTCGGAAGTTTCGCTTTGTTCAGCTTCTTCGTCGTCCTGGGCTGGCCCCGGAGATGGCGGCAGGAATGGCAGCTCTAAGAATACAGGGTCGACCATGTCGTCCGCTTGATTGATGGGTGGCTCAGATGATTCTTTCTGACCAGGAGCTAGGGCGGAACGTGTAGCTGAACCGGTAGGACGCTCCGCTGGGCGTTGACCGGTCTTTACCGGCGGAGTTGAGAGATTAGTTGGTTGAGGTCGTGACTTGCCACCTTCCGAGTGAGGATGAGGTGAGTTGTTTTCGGCGGGCTGTGGCAATTCGATTTCTTTCCTTTTTGAAGTCGAAACATCTTCGGGAACAGAATCGCGCTTCCTTTTCAACTCTGCTGGTTTAGGTGGTTGCGGCGAAGGTGCTCTTGGACTTCGTGGTTCAGGAACCATCGAAGGTTCTGGCGCAGGTTGTTCTGGCGTTCTCTCCTGAGCTGAGTCGTCAGGAAACCACTCTGACCTAGGCAATGGGGCACCACCTCCCGGCCGAGGTCTACCGCGCAGCTTTTTGAGATATCGAGCTCGCCAGGACTGCCATGAATGCCGCGGGCACTGGAAATTCCAAATTAGTATCCAACCTAGCGGTAAATCATGTTTGAAAGGCGCAGAGGAATTTACCTGAACGGCTATTTCCTGATATATCTTGTTGCCATTGATGGGGGCTCCCTTTTCTTTCTCCAGCGGATGAAGCCAATCAAACAGAATTTGATCGTCTCGCAGCGAGTAGTCAAAGCGAGTGCCCTTTCTAGGGATGTGAGATGCGCCCATTGGGCGAGGTGCAGAGGGCCCGGCGCGATGGGCTTCCAGATCCTCGAGTCGTCCGTTGAGGACTGATCGCTCCACGTATTTGTATGAATAATAGCTGAGACTGAAATGAGTTTCAAAGCCTGTTTTGGAGGTCACAGAAGGAGCTCTACTTGTCACTGGGGATGTTTTTCTTCGTGTGGTCCACCAATTTGACGTCGGCATCTTTATCTAGCAGCACTACTTGGCCACCATGTTTCTATGACAGGGTCAGCCTGCTCATCTGTTCATCAAAACCCCCAAACATAAATAGGACAGTACCTCTATCAGTTCCCGGAACTTCGTTCTCTGCGGGACATGCTGCGATATCCAAAACCGCATGCGGTGGAAAAGCCCACTCCTTCCATTTCCATCTCCGGGGGACGCCATCGCCAGAGATGCTAAATCAGAAAAATGAAGCTTGAGTGGGTTCAAACAGCCTTCCCATCGCTCGGTAGTGGTAGGTTTAGTTGCTCTGCGACGCGCGATCACGTGGCAGCGTGTCGCAGGGGCATTTCCCCTTCAAAAGCGCGCGCAGCTGCTGGAACAGCGTGGACCTTCTGGATCAGAGTAGTATTTCGACTCTCCAAACCAAGGTTCAGTAGTTTTGGTTGTTGTGAAGCTCACAGAGTCGCGCGTTCCTGTCTCGGCGTCGCGGAGGTTATCGGCGCGACACGTGACATCACCAATAAATAACTTGGCCGCGAGGAGACGCTGACCGATTCACCCCAGGGACAGAGGAGCTTGGCTCGGGACTCAAGAAAGGCAGTATGAATCTCGACTAGTTGAAATTCATCGATCATTGGGTAGTTCCTGAAATTCAGCAGAGGTCCCGGTCCTTCCCGCCTCCCACGATGGGATTCCTCCGAACTGCAGCTCTTGTGGTGTTGGGAATATCGGCTTTCACATTTGTCGCCTTGTTTGGGAGACTGCCCGCCTTTAGGTGAGCGATCAAAGGATTGCGCTGCCTATAACCGAAGCTGACAAGATGACAGGAGAACTCCGATTGCCTTTCTTCATCGGGCACTCTGGGTATACATCCCCAACGGCATTGCCTCCGCCGACTCTCGTTTGTTCGACGGACGAGTAGTGCATTTCTGCTCTCGCTCTGGCAATTATATACTGGGCGAAAATCACCCATTGGTTCTTGTCAGTTGTTGAGATAGAAGATCTACGTAGGATGCTCCCGCTAACCTGGATACTTAGATCTTCTTTGTGTCTTTGCTTGTGATTGGCGAGTGCATATTCCTACCGAGTGCCTGGCCTCGGATATCGGGTGCTCATCGATTCTGGGTGCCGATGGTCGTCATCCTGCCATATGTCTTGCTCTATGCATGTGTGGTGACAAAACCCTTCATCACGCCGGAAAACCACGCCAAGGAGATGAAACGGTACCCATATGACCGAGTTCTCTTCCATCCTGGGCACAAATGTCCTACCTGTGACTTCCTCAAACCTGCCCGGAGCAAGCATTGTAGCTTCTGCCGGGCTTGCATTTCCCGACACGACCACCATTGTGTCTGGCTGATGAACTGCGTTGGAGCCAACAACTACGTCTACTTCCTTTCATTGCTGCTTTCCCTCTCGGTGTTATTGAGCTATGGTTCCATTATGGGCCATTTCCTGCTCCACCAGACTCGGGATGAACTGGTGCCAGTGAACATGCGGGCGGCCAAGCAAAACTGGACGACATATCTCAACATCTGGTCAGTCGTGATTGCTGCAGATCCACGAGTCGGGGGAATTTTCTTGTTGATGCTCATGACGGCCCCGCTGGCTGTGGCATTCCTAGCGTATCACACCTACCTCATCTGGGCGGGCATGACTACGAACGAGAGCGCCAAATGGTCAGATTGGAAGGAGGACGTTGCGGACGGGCTTGTCTTCAAGGCCAAACGGAGTGAAGTAGACGGGGCATCGTTTAAATCCGACTCTCACGACCTGCGGTGGCCGATGTACAGTGATCAGATCCTTGTTCTTGACGCGGACCCGCCGACGGAGGGTTCAGTCACTGTGCCTGACTCCAACAGAGTCTCCCATTGTGGTGGTCACGGTGCAGCAATCGACACTCGATGGATGCCCGTTCATAGTATGAGGGATGTGGACAACATCTATGACCTTGGGTTCTGGGATAATCTCCGGGACTCTGTGGGGCTGTCTGTCCGAAAAAGGCCCCAGCTTTAAATTGCTAGAAACCCAACAAAAATAATTCAAGTTTCGGATTATCAAATGAATGATTTTTGTGGACAGACCTGAACTAGAATTGAAGAGTAAAAGCACATAGTTCGCGATGCACGAATGAACGGCAGTATGCGTCCGGGCGGTATAATCCCACTCCAATTCCGCGACTTTTTTTTCCTCCCCACTTCGTTCTCCCCGCTTAGTCGTATGCGCAAGATGGCCGAGAAAAAGCCATTATGTACGCCCGCTGAGTTGATGCTCAAGGTGATCCTGACTGGGACTCTGAGCCACTATGAAACTCGGGGGATGATCGACGAAAAACGCCTCGAGCATATGCTCGCGGCCGGAAAGCAGATCTTGTACAAGACGCATCAAGAGAGTGACGTCCGGTATATTTCGTCTTCCATGCTTTTTAGATTCTAATGTTGAGATTCTCTGCTGACTTGGCGCGTAAATAGCCACAATCTCGGCATGTCACCAGATATTTGGCAGGGTCTCACGAGCGTCCTCACGAGAGCGATCCCCGTCCTCGAGTCACAGTCATTTGCATGGAAAAGCCCACAGGCCACCTTTGAGCACTCCTCCTCTAATCTGATCGCCTATAATTACTTCTCGCTGGTCAAGGACATCGAACGACTCAATGATTTGTGCACGATCGCACGCAACCTCCTCGCCACAACCAAGAAAGCGCAGAACCTCGCCGCAGAAAAGGGCTTCGACCAGAGAATTCTAGCCTTGATCGATACCTGCGTGAGAGTGACGGCGAGGGGCTTCGATGGCGAGACCAACGCGCGCAACGAGGAACGGTGGCAGAAAGTGGTCAACCTCTACAAACGGCTCTTGATTACCTGCCTGCAGTATCTGCACAACTTCATCATGCACAACGAGCAGCGGAAGATGGTTCTGTGGTTGGATCTGTTCGGGTACCATTCCACCGCCGATACAAATATCATCAAGCCCAAGGAGCCGTTGGATCACACCGGCTCCCGAACCGACGGTGTGGCACCTATTGTACACTTTGGAGAGCGTGTGGTCAACCCGCCGATCCGGGCACTCTACGACCAGACTGCCGAAGACCTGCTGCTGGAGACTATTGCCAAGTTTCCGCGGGAGCCCGCCACCATCAAGGAAGAGGCTGCCATGCTGCTCCTAGCCAACATCAAGGATCACATGGAAAGTATTCTTGGACGGGACCTGGGAGCTATCCAGGAAATGGGTCGAGACCCCGACCAGATCAAGGATATTCGTGCCGCATTGACTACCATCCTGGGATCCAAGGTCGAGGGATGGTCTGACCTCCAGGACCGAGCGAGGACGAACGGACTTGCGCCCCGCGAAGAGGAAAGGAAAGATGAACAAGAAGCACAGAAGGAGCCGGAAAGGAACGAGCCGGAACCTCCGAAAAAGAAGTCAATTTTGACTATTGACCGCAGTATGACTGCCGGGTTCCCTCGCCTCTGCTGGGCTGATCTGCCAGAGTTCAGCGATCACAGTGCATTACATGCCCCTGTCATGGAGGATGATACCACCATGCCCCGTTCGGCCCAGTCTGCTGCCGAGACCCTTCAGGAGGCCAAGGATGAACTGATGGCCCGGTTGCAGGAAGCCTCTCAAATTGGCGACGGGGACCCAGACCATGAAACCGCCGATATCAGGACAGTGGGCGACGATGATTCGCGTAGCCTAGAGGCTGTCGCCGACGGCAGCGCCGATGGTGATGGCGAAGAGGATGACGAAGGAGATGAGAGCGAGGATGAAGGTGCCGATGACGATGATGAGTACCGTGGCCGGCCCGGGGATCAGCAGCGAGGTCTGTTGACGGATATTCCTCTTGTTTTGGGGCCAGCGGAGATTGAAGCCCTCCCCATGATTGTCCAAGCAGGCATCGTCGACAGTTTCGGACTCAAGGGCGGAGAACGGAATGGCTCGCGAAACATGCAGTCTCTCCGGTGCCATGTTCTTCTCACACAGGAGACCGGGCGAAACCTGCTGCGTGAACTTCTGATCTTTATCGCAGCTTGGGACCTGCCCGATGATGAGCTTTACTTCAAGATGATGGTCCAGATCATGGAGGCCGTACTCAAGAATGGGTTAATGTCTCACGCATACTCTGACTTTGGTCAACCCAAGGACATTATCTCCCCAGCACAGGCGGTGGTGATCAAGATCCTCACGCACATTTTCCGGGCCAAGTACTCTCCGGCCTCGATCACGGGCTCCTCCCACCACAGCATCCCGCGAACCCCGGCGGAACCTAACCGGGTGGACATTCTCACTGTCCGATATATCTTCACCATCTTCCGGGGTAACATAATCCCGGAAACGTGCGCTCTGATCTATCTACAGGGCCAAATCCGCGCGGAGCGTGCCCTTCCCGAAGACTTCCCGCTTAATATGTGGGATATGGAACGGGTATACGAGGGCGTGTATCAGTTCCTAGAGTTCTTCGCTGTGCTCACTGAAAACAACGACTGGAAGAACTTGCTTGTCCAGTGGGAGATTGTCTACGACCTAGTGACTTTGATCAAGGAGTTGGAAGCCAGCATCCCCAAGGGCCAGCTGAACGCTCTGACGTTCGGGGCTGTCCCGCCGCCTCCTCCACCCCGCAGCACCTCCCCCAACGAGGGATCCCACTTGGCGCTGCCCGCCCCTGTAGCCGTGGAACGTCCCTACGACCCCGGCGACCCAGACCCCATCGACACCGGAGCTGGCAGCGTCGTCTCGCGACCAGACTCCCCGCCTATTACCGAGGATCCGTCCGAGTTCGAGTGGCGCAACCTGAAGAAACTCGTTGTGCTGGTACTCTCGTCACTGGTGTGGAAATGCCCCGAGGTGCAAGAGCAGATCCGCCGCTACGGGGGCATCGAGGCTATTCTCTGCTGCACCGCCTTCGATGCACACAACCCCTATATCAAGGAGCATGCCGTGATGTGCCTGAAGTTCTTGCTGGAGGGCAACCGCGAGAACCAGCGGCTGGTCGAGGAGCTCGAGGCCCGCGAAGTGGTCAAGGATGAAGGCGGCGTGCTGGAGAAGAGCGGCTTTGAAGCCATGATCGACCAAACGGGCAAACTGGCCATCCGCCCCAAGGACGGTCCTCAATGACGACAAAAAAGTATGTATCAACCATGTGATGAGTACATGTAGTCGACGAGAAACAAAGCATATAAAGTGTTACGATTTCTACGAAATTTTGCTTGATTTATTCAACGAAAGAGGGAAACAAAGATCTTGTTCATCAGATATGTCGAGGTTTCATGAATGGCACTTTCCCTGTTCTGTCCTCATCTCCAAACTGTACAACCGCGCCTCCACTCCCCATGAAAATGCATTTAATCAATTCCCCCGATCATTCAAGAGAAATCAAAACCCGCTGCCGGAAAATGATAACACGATGTGGTATAGATCAGTCCGAACGTTTTCTCTCACCCATACATGCCATCCCACTCCTCCTCTTCATCCTCCTCCACGAGCTTCTTGCGCTCTTCAGCCTTCTCCCGCAGCTGCTTGGCGAAATCAAACCGGTCCAGCGGACATGTACCACGCAGTCGAAGCCACGGCCGCACACACTCGAGATCGAAGCGGTGGGTCGGGTGGCAAGGAAGCTGCACGACGAGCGGGTAAGGGTCTTCGACGAAGGGGTTGTTGCAGATGGGACAGATGTCAGAGGGTTTAAGTGAGGATTTTGGGACGCGGTCGAGCACTGTAGTTGCACGGAGACAATGTTAGAGAGAGAGAGAGAGAGGACTGGCAACAGAACACAGATATCCAGGGACAATGCTCCGCGCAAATGAACAAGAGGGCAGAAAAAAGCTTACTATCGCAGAAATCCTCGCTCACTCCCTCCACTTCCCGCGGCGGCGTGTCGGCCTCGCTCAGCAGCGACTGTATCATGCGCGTCAAAAGATCACGACCCGTGTCGTCGCCGTCGCCCGCGCCGGCCGCTTGTTCAGATTCTGGCGCGGCGTCAGCATCTCGGCGCATTACCTCCAGCGCCTCGGCGAGAGAGTAGAAGGCGGTGCTGATGTCTCCTGGGACGGGGACCGCATGAGGGCGGTGGTCGGGGCCCGGGGTGATCTCGGACAAAGTTGCGAAGAAGGTGGAAAGATCGGGGCGACGGCGTCGCGGGGGCTGGGTGGCCGTTGACGGGTCGGTGGTGTTGTGTTCAACTGTCAGGATTGAATTGTGAGCTCTAAACTGTCTTCTTGGGGATCAGACAGAGGGAGGGGGGAAGGGTGATAGGTACTTTCGTAGGTCGACATGGTGGGTAGGTGAAGGTGGGGAGATTGAAGCTGAAGCTGTTGAAGTTAAGCGGGGAGAGCCCGCTGGATTGTTGTCGGTGGCACCGAGCTATGTGCGACGTTACACTCGGTTTTTGAGGGAATTGGAGAAAGGGAAAGCGAAAGGGAAATGAGGAACGTCGAAGAGATAAAAAGCAGAGGGTTTATCGAAGGCAGCAGAGCGATAACGCGGCGTGGGGGAGGTGGGCCGTGCATCGAAGTAAAGACTGAGTCGATCTTTGCCTCTCCGCTCCCTCCTCTCACCAACTCTACTTATGCAGGGGTCGTTGAAATATGCTACGACGAGCTGCTGGAAAGAGACGTCCACTGTCAAATACAGTGGCACAGTCACTCAGGATCCTCTTGAGGATGGTTTCGGAGAGAGCCCCAGCCGGGGACTGATCACGACTCAGTCACCGGCAACAGCCTATTATAGGCCGATTGCATCATGATGAGATGAATAATAAAATCGAAAAGCTTTCTTCCTCCTTTGAAACATTCTTATCGACCCCCCCATCCCCCAATGGCTTCGATCATGGCAGGTACCCTGCCCTAGCAAGACGGCGAGAAGGAAATCCAGCGGCTACTCCGGACTCCACCAACCGACAATCCAACCATTTCCTACTTGAGTCCCCGCGCCGAGTTTTTCTTGAAAACTTCCTTGCTGCTTGCCCCCGGCAGATTAGACTCGCAAGGCCGGCCGTGGTCGACACTATGGGGCGGCTCAGAGGGTTTCGCGAAGCCTATAGCCGACTCTCTGGTTAGGCTCCAGACACAAGTGGACCGCCACTACGATTCGGTAGTGCAGGCATTACTTGGGAGTGTGGCCAACCATGACGCTCCGCAGACTCAGTCGCAAGAGACAGGGAAGATGGTGTCTGGATTAGCAGTTGACCTGGAGAATCGGCGGCGCGTGAAGCTCTTTGGGAGGATGGCGACAGGATCGCTGTCTGGTAGGGACCTAGGAAAAAAAGCACAGCTGGTGATAAAAATTGAGGAGATTCTTGGAACCTGCCCGAAGTACTTGAACAAGAAGCATATCGTTCTTGCGGTTCCCATGCCCAGGCTAGTGGCCGACTCACCCCAACTGAGCCCTGCCGCGGTGGAGCTACTGTCCCGTGCAGATACGATATTTGTGTCTTCATCAAAGGGGGCGAGTACTATGGACACAAATATCCGTGGTGGCCCGCCTGGCTTTGTCCGCGTTGCGTCTAATGATGCCGATGACGTTGTTATTCTCTACCCCGAATATTCAGGAAACCGACTCTACCAAACCCTGGGCAATGTCCAGACCACACCGCGTGCCGGATACGTGGTTCCGGATTTCACCACTGGCAATGTCCTGTATGCTACAGGGCATGTGGAGATTCTGGTCGGCAAGGACGCTTCCGCTGTTCTTCCTCGATCCAACGTCGTGATTCGAGTCACTCTCGCCGCGGCAATCTTCGTGGAAAATGGACTCGTTTTTCGCGGTGAGCCCGGGGATCCATCGCCGTATAATCCGAGTGTGCGGTATCTTATCAGTGAAAAAGACATTCCCTGATACGCAGGACAACGCTGGGGAGACCGTGACACTGATCAAGAAGGAAGAAATCATGCCGGTAATCTACCGGTTCCGTTGTCGCGTCTCCAGTCCCAAACCAGTCTCGTGGATCCCGGGGCAATATGCCACCATGTCCTTTCAAGAAGTAATGGATATGGGCTATAGCCACATGCGAGATGATGACCCGGGCAGTCTGAACGATGACTATGTGCGGACCTTTAATGCAAGCTCAGCCAACAACTCTCGGAAATGTCGCTTAAAGGAATCAATTCGTCGTTTGACGAGATCCTCATTGGCGTTGTCATGGAATGTAGATTCTTCCAAGTGATCTCGAGAGAGTCTAGTTAATCTAGTTAAAGAGCTAGCTCGCTGTTGAATACTTGTAGTATCCTGCGATTCCTCAAGCTTCTTGTTGGTTATGTGGAATGCAGAATCAGCGAAGTAGAACATGAGAACGTGGTTGTATAATGCTAGTCAAGCCAAGTAGACGGGCGATACATGCTTAGCAACCATGCGCAGCAACTCGAGAGGAAGATCTGTCAAGGCTTTGGGCTTTTGCGAGTCCATTTTGCGATGGGAATGACACAAGGAAAGAAAACACAAGTCGAGAAAATCCAAAGGTTGTTAGTTGAGTATGCCTGAGGATCGTTCCTGTTCCAGGGTTCCCAGGGTTGAGGGTTTGATGATGCATACAGTGAGATAGAAATAATTATAATAATTTCTGTGATATTTTATAGTATTTTAATATCATCCAAGATGCATAGATCGACACTATCAATGACGCCAAAAATAGCACGTGTCAAGTGGATCTTGTTTACCTGACACACCTGGTTACCGGGGCATGTAGGGGGGCCATCTCTGCGTTGTGTCTTCTTCCACCCATCTCCAGACCATGCCCTCCAAATCCTCTGTCAAGCCATCGGCATACCCGACCACCCCCTTCCATATCATCCGCACAGTTGCGCTGCTGTCGTCGGTGGTGGTCGGGATCATCTTGGCTGTGTTTATCTACCATCTCCGCAAAGATGGATACAAGTTCCCATATTCGTTTCTCGTGGTGAGTTGATTCGAAGCCATATCCGAGCACATCCTTGAATTATTATTTTTTTTGAACCAAAACTAATACTTATTCTCTCCTTGAAAAAAAAAAAAAGCTCCTCATCACCGCCCTCCTCTCCATCTTCAATGCCGTCCTCACAACCGTCATCCACTGCAGCTGCAGCCTCTCCACCCGGCTCTCGATCACCCTGAACACAATCCTAGTACTCCTCTGGGCGATCTCCCTCGGCCTCCTGAGCTGGAGCATGGCCAACACAATCCTGACAACCTGCACGCCCCAGTACTGGGGCAACGCAACAGGCATGAACGTGTGCCGCACGTACAAGGCCCTCTTTTCCTTCACGGTCAGCGGCCTCGCCGCCTACATCGCCCACCTGTGGCTGGACGCCGTGGTGCGCCGCCGCCAGAACCGGCTGGGTACCTACGGGCCCATGGGTAGCGACGAGCCGGGCCTGCTGGCCGGAGACCTGTACGCCGATGTCAAGCTGGCCGACCGCCGCAGCGAGTCTGTATCGGCGCCTGTGCACGCGTACGAGTCCGTTCCGCCCACGGGCTCGGGCGCCTTGCATGTGCCTCCGCACCCGCCGGCCTACACCCAGACGCTTGAGTCGGACCATGCGGGCGAGGCGCAGCAGTACTATGAGGATGCGCCGGCCCGCAGCCAGCGGGGTGCGCCGCGCGTTCGCTTTAGTGCTTATGATCGCCAGGGGTATCATGCCTATCAGGCCCCCGCTGAGCAGACGAGCTATGATCCGGCGATGTATCGCTGATCCTTGGGTATCTTGCTTCGGTTTGCCAGGTTTGCCAGGGTTCGTTCTTCTGTTTGAAGTAAGCGATTTAAATGTTTATCTGATGGGGACTTGGAATTTCGGGATTCATGGTTCAAATTGCATGATCGGACGGCGTTACGGTACTCGCCCTTGGGATCTCGATAGATTACTCGACAGTAGATGAGATGAGGTACGATGTAGGTAGACATGGCAGGCGTGTCACAATTCATTGGGCTTCATTCGAGCGGAATCAAAACAGAAACACACGGGCTGCGCTTAAGAAGCAAATGGCCATCCAAATAGGCAGACATGAAATCATGACGGAGGTTCATATCGACGACCAGATAACGTGGTATTTTTGTGAACAGAGATCAAATCACTCCAACCCCAACTGGTTACATGATAACCTCGTTGGCGACGTCCTAGAGAATCTCAGTAATAAGCACGAAGGCGCAGAAAGTACAAAAAAGAAAGGATAGTAACAATGGAAGACACGTACCCGCTTGAGCTCCTTGAACGGCAGACACACACAGTTTTGCACGCGGACCTCGTCGCCGACACCGCACTCTTTGCCGAGAATCGTGATGCTCTGGACCTTGATGCCGTGCTTGACGATGCTGGTAGAGTGGCTGCCAATGGGAATAGGAGTCCCCTCGACGCGCGCCCAGGCGCCGACGCGGCTGCTCCAGCCAATAATTGAGTGCATGACGCAGGCGTCGTGGCGGATCTCAGCATCCTCCAAGACAATTGAGTCCTTGACACGGGCACCGGCACCAACGACGACACGAGGGCCAATGGAGACGTTGGGGCCGAGTTTAGCGGTGGGGTCGACTTCGGCAGTGGGGTGGATGTAGACCGGGGGCACGATAGTGGCGGAAGGTGGGGTGAGCTCTTCGGGCTGCGTCTGGAACGCCTTCTGGAGGTACAGTGCGTTGGCAGGCACGGCAGACCCGGCGGTCTTGATCTGACGCCAGAAGTCCTTGGTTTCGTGCACGAAGAATCGGTTGCTGTCGGCCAGGTCTGATAAGATGTCCTGCTCCAGCCGGAGGACCTCGGTCTTCTCGGACTCGTCATCGTCTCCTGCGGCGACGAAGGACGACTCGAGGTTATCCGATGATGGGTACGACAAAAGGCGCGGCCGCATGGTGCGGCGCTTGATGGCGCTGCGAATTGCGGGGAAGATGCACTCTGTTGCGAACAGATACACACCACTGTTGATTAGATTGGAGATGTGCGACTCGGGCTTCTCCACGTAGTGCAGCACGCGCTTGGTGTGCGAGTCCGACACAATACATCCGAAGTTGGTAGCCGCATCATTGCCCACCCGTGTACCAAGAATCACTGCTTCGGCGTCCTTCTCCTCGAACAGTCGCAGCATTTCGCCCAGTGGGAACGAGCAGCACACATCTGCATTCAGCACAAAGCACCGCTCCGGCTTGCCCTTGAGGATAGCATCGCGGAAGTGGTACAGCCCACCTGCGGTGCCCAACGCCGTATACTCGCGCAGGTATTGGATGCGGAACTGCGGGAACTCCTTGACTGAGTCCTTGATGAAATCCCGGAACACCGTCTCATCATAATATCCGACCAAAATGACTTCGCGCACATCGGGGACCTTGGCCAGCGCTTTCAGGCAGTGATGGATGATGGGGTGGCCGGCGACTTCGAACAGGGGCTAGTTCCGAAACTGCCGTCAGTGGGACTGGGGTCACTCTCATCAGATCCAATAACCCACCTTCGGCACATCGAGGGACAATGGGCGGAACCGAGTACCTCGCGAGGGGCCTCCGACCTAATTCACCTGTTAGTTCTGGGTGGGCGGTTGAGGGACCGTTGACGCACCAAGATCACGGCCTTGGTGGAGGCCTGCTGTGGATGTTCCCGCACAGGCACCTGAAGCATGGGGAAGGATATTTGAGAGAAGAAAAGGGCGAATTGGATAGAAGTGGAAGACGTGGGCCAGGAACAGCTCCCCCAAATGCCAAGCGGTGGTGGGGTCTCACCTGACATCAACGTTCATCTTGGACGATTCACTCGAACATTTTTTGGTGTCAAATTTTTCTGTCTTTTTCTGCTATTCACTTGCTTGCGCTCCATCGATATTAAAGTCACAACAATCACAACAATCACACCAAAGGTCAGTCAACAGAGACTATCGAATATCTCAACCCACGCTCCACTTCTATCACGATCATCCCCGGATCCCGAGAACATGATGCCATAGTTCAAGCAAAAATGCTGTCCCACTCCCCCACAGACTTGATTGGCACTTGCGTCGAGTCTTCGTGGTCCAAGGTTTCTTCGTCCTCGTCCCTGCACAAAGGATCGAGCCACTCCTGGGCCTTGGTGAGCTTCTCCCGCTCTCGGAGTAGCTCCGCTCGACGGCGCTGTCGGTCCGGGTCTTCTGCCATGAGCTCAAGACATCGGTCCAGAGCTATACTACTGTCAGCACCATAGTATTTGGTCCTTTCACAGTGGATGTATAGACTTACCGTTGGGTCCGAAAATCTGCAATTCATCGTCGATGGCGCGGATCAAATCATCCCGACACTTCGAGAAAAGATTGGTGTGGACGGATTGGCAAATCACGTCCAGAAAACGGGAACTTGCGATTTCATAGTATCCGCGGGAGCTCTGTTCACGCAATTAGCTGATGATAAAGATTCCAGTCCTCTGAGAAAATCACTTACAGCCATCATCTCGAGCTCCTGCAAATACTGATCCGGCCCCAGTTCCGCAGGGGTGATCTTCTTGATTTTCGACGCCCGTGTTTCATCGTCGGGTCCAATCCCACGAAGTTCCAGGTAGCATCCTGCTCGAGCGACTTGACGAGCGCGGAGAAGATTCGCTGATGCTTCGCGCATGGCCTTCTTGTGCTGTTCCTGGGCCATGGTGAATGGCTTGCTGTGCTCAATCGTGTAGATATCTTTGCCGTGACGAAGATGCTCGGCATGGAGCCGGGTCATGTACACGTTAACGATCCGACAAAGTTCTCGGTACAAGCCTGTTTGGCGGTACGAGGTAAAGACCTCGTCCAGGGTCTGGAAAATCATATTCCGCACGGCTTTGTGCGATGCCTCAAGAAAAGTCTTCATGAGATCGTCCCAATGCTTAACACTCATTCCATTGAGTGCTTCGATCGCCCGTGGGTCGATCTGGTTGGGGATCCCCGCACGGTAGGAGTCCTCCTTGATACCTCTTATCTCTTCTAGCGTAAACCGGCGCCCCGGACGGTCCCAATTTTCAAAGATAGGGGTGGAATATCCCAGTTTCTTAGCCACCGTTGGGGGCGGTTTGATATCAGCGGAGTCAGAGTCCACGGGGGCTTTCCGCTTCCGACAGGGCGAAGAGCCAAGCATCACCATGTCGCAGTCCGAGTCAACTTTTTCCGCAAGATAGTCTTTGTCTGATGTCGCGGAAACAACCACTGTGGGGCGGGTGATAGCAAGGGCTTTCTGGAAATCCGAAACAAGATGGTTCCACGACTTCTGCAGAGGATTGCAGAAGGTGTCCATGCCAGATCCTCCATCAACTAAGCCACGGATCCTCTCGCCAAACAGCGATCGCTGTTCGAACAAAATCCTCTGCACATCCTCGTTCGGGGGATCGGGGAGCGTTTTTAGGGCCGAGTCGACACAGCTCGCTCTGTCATCAATCTGGGCGATGATCGATGGCAGACACCCTTGGATTTGCTGCAAAAGAAGGGTCGAGAGGGCAGCCTGCAGTTTCTTCGTTCCAAAGCGACTCTGGTAGTCTGGCAGATAGCGTATCCAGATATCGCTACCAAAGAACTGGTCTTCCTCCAGTCGAGCCTGGAAGTGGTCCACTTCGGGATTGGGGTTATTTCGGACCACATAGTAGCCGTGACCGAGGTTGAACTTTTGCCCTGACAATATTTCAAACCACTGATCGAACGATTCTCCTACCGCCAGTCGGTCGGGCTTTGTCAAAACCCCAAGCGTGCGTTCCTTGGCGCCCTTAATATCTCGCATGATGCGCGCGGCGCTGGAGTTGGTGGCATCGTCGGTCATGGTGAGAGTAAGGAGCACGATGCATTGCTTCTGGGAGACGAAGTCTTTCACCAGGTTCTCCACAAGGCGGACAAGGTAACGCTCGTCGTCGTGTTCAGCTTGACTGATCACGCCGGGCAGGTCGTAGAATGACAGGTTGGGAAAGTTTGGGGCGGAGATGTCCAGGCGCACAAGGTTTGGGGAGAATTTCACCTGGGTAGTTTGAGGCGTGCCTGCGTTTTTACCAGGGACATAGTCCTGGGAGTTTGTGCTCGGGTTGAGGATTGCCAGCTGGGCCCAAGAGATGGCATCCTTAACGTCATTTTTATCCATTAGAGTGATGAAATGTTCGTCTTCTTGATTGCCATGGAGCATCCAAGGGCCCAAGGGCTCTGATCGGCTCGGGATCTTGGTCGCCTTTTTGTCTGGGTTGAAAAAGTAGCGCCGGGACAGGTGCACAACACATTTCCAGGGTTCATCCGGCTTGCTCTCAGATAAGTTGATCTCCATAGGGCAACGAGTACAAGTTCCCGCGTTCCGGGGGACTTTGATCTCGGAAATGCCCTCGATGAGAGAACTTTTGCCGGTGCTCTGGTCACCGACTACACAAATTTTCGGGAGGGTTATTTTGCTGTCCTCGATGCCGAGATGGCTCAAGCCTCGGATCTTCTTCATCAGGTTCTTCATGTCCATGGCGAGGAGGTCCAAGGGCTCCTCGGTGCCAGCAGGGGGTTGAGAAGGCATCGTCATTCCGACGACCAATGAGTCTTCCGATGCTGAAAAGTGACAGTCAGTCAATACGATGGTGCAAGACAAGTAGAAGGACTAAATACCTCGGTAGGTACTCATATTCGACTCCATTTTTGGCACCGCTGGAGACTGGCGAAAATGTGCCATGCCTCACAAAGCTGATGGGGACTTGAGGAATGGAAACAAGTGAGCCTTGAGATCAAGAATAGAAGTTTACATGTTGTGACCAACGGTAGATGAGTCAAGTCAGGTATGGATGAGTTTCACTTACCAAGCGACTTTGAAAGCAAGCTTTTCGGGTATTAGGGGAGAAAAGAGAAGGGTGAGAAGTGATGTAGGAAAGTCGAGTCAACCGTCGAAACGATGAAGAAATACACTGGATGATGAAAGGAGCAAGAGTGATAGAAGGTAGAGGAGATGGAAAAAAGTGACAGTGAACGAAAAAGCTTGTCCTCTGAGACGAGTCTGAGAAGGGGATTTGGGGGATGGGAAGGAGAGGTAGAAGGGAAGAGGGTGAGGAAGAGAGAAGATGTCAAGGAAGAGAAACAAAGTGATAAACTTCAATCTCGAGGGCAGGAAACACAAAAGCACCAAATTTAAAAATGTTTGCTTTCAAGCACAACGCGTCCCCATCAAATCCCATCATGGGTGTACATGGTCATCAACAAGTCTATTCCCGAGTTCTACAATCAGCGCCATAGTATACGAGTATATCCCACCGATCCTATTCGCCATCAAGTATTCCTTGCTTGTGTAAATTTAATAAATTTAAGATCCTCATCATTTTCATATCAGGAGATCAGGAGCTCTGCTGTGCCACTGCTCATGAAAGAGAAAGAAAGAAAGAAAGAAAGAAAGAAAAAGAAAGGAAGGACGGAAACCAGGTTGAGAGGCTGACACCGTTGTTGTATATATATATATATTATATATATTAGTAAATAAAATCATTTGATGGTTAATTGACTATGCAATATCGATACCATTAAAGTCCCCAGTCCTTCCCATAGCAATTCCCATGGTATTTAGGGTCAATAGGGCATACACTCTAGCATTTATAGATAGGTAGACAACCCAAAAAGGGCAAGGCGGGGTAAAAACCCCACCAGTCTGCCCTAAACCCTAAGTCCGAATTGAGATTGGTGGTCCCGACGAAGCTGTACAGCATCGAGGCTTAAAGTAGCAGAAAGTGAATTGAAACACATATATTCAATGTGAATCACCGGCTCTAAGATATCTTTATTCGCTGTAGATGAGTCATAGTGTTGGTCTTTGGAGTGTAGTTGGGCACGGTCCAATCAGAGCCCGAGGGGATGCCCGCCCAAAATTTCAAGCGGCGCTCCCTCTCATCCCACCAAACACTTTGGTTCCCTCGTTGCCTTTTGCGCAGGATAGCACAGTCACTATGGCGGACCCTAACACTGTCCAGGAAGCCGAGGCTTCCATGGCCAACCTTTTGCTTGACGATGTCACCGGCGAGAAGGTGTCCAAGACCGAATTGAAGCGCCGTCAGAAGCAGCGCGAGAAGGACGCCAAGAAGAAGGAGAAGGAGGCTGCCGCACCCCCCAAGACCGAGAAGAAGGCATCGGCCGAGGAGGAGGAGGCGAACCTAACCCCGAACGTGAGTGTGCCCGCTGGTGGGAGATTTCGTATGTAGATGGCGGGGTTACTGATCTGCGTATTTGGTGCAGCAATACTTCGAAATTCGCAGCAAGAGAATCAACAAGCTGCGCGAGACTAAGCAGCCCGATCCCTATCCTCACAAGTTCCAGGTCACCACCGATCTGCGTGAGTTCCTCAAGGAACACGAGGGTCTTCAGAAGGGCGAGCTGAAGCCCGAGATTCCCGTTCGCATTGCTGGCCGCATCTACACCAAGCGGTCATCCGGTGCCAAGTTGAGCTTTTACGATATCCGTGCAGAGGGTGCGAAGGTTCAGGTCATGTGCCAGGCCCAGAACGCGACTGGCAAGCCTTTTGAAGACCAACATGAGCCTCTCCGGAGAGGAGACATTGTCGGTATCGTCGGTTTCCCTGGCCGTACCAGCCCCAAGAACCGGGCCGACGGTGAACTGTCCATCTTCGCCACTGAAGTCGTTCTCCTCGCGCCATGCCTGCATGCCATCCCTTCCGAACACTACGGCTTCCAGGATAAGGAGCAGCGTTTCCGCCAGCGCTACCTCGATTTGATCATGAACGATCGCTCCCGTAACATCTTCCGCACTCGGGCCAAGATCGTCAGCTACGTCCGCAACTACTTTGACAGCCGCGACTTCACTGAGGTCGAGACTCCCATGATGAACGCTATTGCCGGTGGTGCCACGGCCAAACCTTTCGTCACCCACCACAACGAGCTGGACATGAACCTGTTCATGCGTATCGCTCCCGAGCTGTACCTGAAGATGCTGATTGTTGGCGGTCTCGAGCGAGTGTACGAGATGGGCCGTCAGTTCCGTAATGAGGGCATTGACCTCACCCACAACCCCGAGTTTACCACCTGCGAGTTCTACTGGGCCTACGCGGATGTCTTTGATCTGATGAACGTGACCGAAGAGCTTGTTTCGGGTCTGGTGAAGAGTGTGACGGGTGGATACGAAACCACCTTTCACACACAGACTGGCGAGACTTACAATGTGAACTGGAAGGCGCCCTGGAGGCGAGTCGAGATGATCCCTGCCCTCGAAGAGGCGACGGGTGAGAAGTTTCCGCCGGGCGACCAGCTGCACACGCAGGAGACCAATGACTTCCTCAAGCGGATCCTCCAGAAGATGAAGGTGGAGTGCTCGCCCCCCATGACCAATGCACGCATGCTTGACAAGCTGGTTGGCGAGTTCATCGAGGAGACCTGCGTCAACCCGACTTTCATCACCGGCCACCCGCAGATGATGTCGCCGCTGGCCAAGTACCACCGTCAGAACCGCGGTCTCTGTGAGCGCTTCGAGGCGTTCGTCTGCAAGAAGGAGATCGTCAATGCTTACACTGAGTTGAACGACCCCTTCGACCAGCGCCTGCGTTTCGAGGAGCAGGCCCGCCAGAAGGACCAGGGTGACGACGAGGCCCAGATCATCGATGAGAACTTCTGCACGTCGCTCGAGTACGGTCTGCCCCCGACTGGTGGTTGGGGCATGGGCATTGACCGCCTGGTCATGTTCCTGACCGACAACTACAGCATCAAGGAGGTATTGGCCTTCCCCTTCATGAAGGAAGACAAGACCGCTGCCGAGGGCAAGTCGGCTGCCGAGGTTGCTGGTGTTGAGCCCCAACCCGAGGAGGGAATCCGTATGTTATTGATTTCCTGTAACTTTCATAGTCCCGTCTCACTAACGATGAATCTACAGCCCACAAATAAATGAAATGAGCTCTCCATGATCGGGATTGTTGATCTATTCTGGGACGTGTGACGATGGTTCTTGGGGTTTTGCATGCGGCTTCGCTGGTTTCAAGCATCAGACAAAAATCGGTATCTAAAATATCCTAGCCATAAACAAGAGCTTCTAGTTGTCATTTCTTCTCGAAAGATTTTTATTTTAGGTGCTGTAGTTGTTGGATTGGCCCCTATTTGCATGTTTGCTGAACCCGACAGCCCTAACATCACGAAAGCCTCAAGTGGCTGGGAATCGCCGTTGACCCGCTTGCCAACAATGGCATTTGCCGCAGAAAGACACCATCAATCCAAGATGGTCCTTTCACTCAAATCACCCCCTATGAGTCTCATTGTTTTTGACTGACCTTTCCCCATCTTTCCCACCTTCTCACCTCGTCTTCTCCACTGTTCCTAGATTCAAGTTTCGCCATCATGAATAACAACTCAGGTTCCAAGCGTCAGAGCCCCGAGCTTCAGCTTCCTTCCATCCGTGAGTTGGGCTTGTTGGGGGATGTGAGCCGGTCCAACAGGAATGGCACTGGGATGCCAGCCAACTTCAACGACTACCCTCCATATCCAGTCCATGGAGGAAACAGATTCCCCGACCCGAGTCAGAATGTTCGTTTCCAAGGCCCCCTCTCTCTCTTTCTCTCTCTCTTTTCTTGAAGTTTTGCTGCTTTCTTTTCTTTTATACTTGGTGCGAACTGAATTGCATCCAGGCTTTCTGCGAGTCTGGCTTCTTGTCGGACGGAGTACGCATTTCCTTTGTTTTGATAATATTTCCCTCGAGGGCATGGATGCATGGCTGACTGCTGAGTTGGATAGGTTCTTCGGGAACATCGACGCTTGTGGCTAGTTCCTCCTGTCAATGTGCAGGGCCATGGACATGCTATCGAAAGTAAGTCGACGCCCGAGCTACCACGAAGTAAAACCTCCAGTGCCAACGAGAGTCAATTATTCTGTATAGATGTCAGCCCGGCACAGCAGCCTTCGCTTCCATATGCAACCCCCCAGCCCTCCATCCAGCACTGGAGCCCCAACCCCGAGGCGCGAGCTATGCCCCCAACCAGCGAACCCAGGGCTCAGCCCCGAGTCAACCACAGCCCTAATGACAACGGCAACGGTAACGGCAATGGCAATAGAAATCCCCAACTTACCGCCAACACGAACCCCCAGAGAAACGCAAGCGACAAGAAAGCCATGCTGGTGAAATTCACCGACGTCGCCGCCCACACCGCCAAGTGCGACGTATGCGACAACCGCAACAAGAACGGCATGTCCCGCTGCCAGGCATGCGGCTGGCAGTGCTGCCGCAAGTGTCTGATCGAGCGCCACGGCGACCGCTCGCACAAGTCTTTCACAAACATCCATGTCCCCGAGGGTGAAGGCGGTGGCACCACTAACAATCAAGCCAGCCCTAAGCCGTACCCGTCTGCCACTATCACCAGTACCGCCCCTGCTCCTCTCACTCAGTTTGGTATTGGTTCGTTCACCACTGCTGATGCGGCTTCCACTCTGTGTGGGATGGGATTGAGACCCGTAGAGCGACCTGCTCCCGAGGGAGAACAGCGCCCCCTGGCGCACTCCCTGCTGCCCTGACTGCTGAGCTCTCGGACAACATGGATGAGTCTGGTCTTTCGGATGAAACTTTGTCGTGGCCGTTGACTGATGACGAGGACCGCGATGAGGATCTTCTGCTAAGTGAGGAGTTTATTCACGTTCGTCGGAACCCTGGGCGCGCTGCGAGACCTGGGGCTAATATGGCTGAGTGAGCTCGTTTGAACTGTGTGACATGGCGTTGGGTGGAGATGCAATAGCGAGCATATTTCAAGATCTGGAGAACCTGTTTGAATGGGCTTTTATCATAGGCTTTGTGAAATTGAAATTTGTGAATTGAATAGTTCTCTTTTTTTTTTCACTGACGTGTATATTGCTACAATGTAAAGTAGAGATAACCATAATTATACAGAGGGGCTCTGTGGCATCCACGAGCCCGGAGATGAATGGAGATAGAACATACAAGATGAGTTGGGCCACCTTAGTCGTACACAAAATATCAAGTTTTGTTTACAGCCTCTTCACAGCTGAGGCCGTTGAAGATGAAAGCTGCTGCCCACGGGCCTTGGCAGCCATCTGCAGCAGCTTGGCTGTGCGGGACGGATGCCAGACACGACTGCCCAAGACAAGCACCCAGGTAAGGAGGAACAGACTGCCAGCTTGATGGGCGGAGGCAAGTGGGGTCGGTACAAGGTAGAGCAGGGTGGAGATGCCGAGACCGACCTGCATGAAGGCAAATCCAACGACGCCGTGGATGCCCTTCTTAGCAGGAGGCGGTAAGAGGCGCCTTACGGTCGGCGAGCGGCGGGAATATGCCCATAGAGCCATGATCGAGGTGAAGGTGGTCATGGCGAGAATACGGTGGTCCAGTTGAACAAGAGAAGGGTTCTCCAGCATATTGCGCCACCAGAGATCAGAACAGTCTTCGTGGCGAGAGTAGCGCGCATCCCACAACTCCGGGCTTGGGGGTGCCAGCCCATTCCCCATGTACGGGAACTCGTTGTAGATAAGTCCAGCATCCAGACCAGCGACCAAGCCACCCGACATCGCAGTTGTGAAAACCAGGAGAGCAAGGCCGGCGACCGAGCGTCGGAAAATCACCAGCCGCGGGTCACGGAGTGCTTCGAGTTGTTTCAAGCCCGATGCCGCGTCGGCCAAGAGCTTGTGTGACCGCAGAATGGCAAGCCCATTCCACAGCATCGCCACATAGCAGACAAAAGCAGCACCCAAGTGGGCGGTCAACCGGTACTGGCTGACTCGCGGGTGGCTGCCCGGCGCGAAGAGATCGTCCTTCAGGCCCGACTTGACCATCCACCACCCGAGGAATCCTTGGAACCCAATCAGACCCGCGATACCAGCCAGTCGCCATGTCATGGGCGTGGAGACTTTCTTGCGCGCGACGAAGTACACCGCGGGCAACACAAACGACAGTCCGATAAACCGGCCCCAGAGCCGGTGGATCCATTCCATATAGTAGATCGATTTGAACTCGGACAGGGTCATGTGCGGATTCAACAGCTGAAATTCAGGAGAGGAGCGGTACTTGGCAAACTCGGACTCCCAGTCCTCTGCGTTCATGGGCGGCATGGAGCCCGTGACGGGTCGCCATTCGGTGATACTCAGTCTGTTCAAGTTTGGCCTGTCAGTGCCCATGGCTTTCTATGATCATCAGGTGTAATTCAACATACCCTGATTCTGTTAACCTTGTCAAACCACCAAAAACCACAATTCCAAAAACGCTGGCTGCACTCCCCAGAAGGAAGTATGCCACTGCCTTGTCGCTGATTTTCGGGAAGCTCGATTTCGCCTGAGATGCACCATCCTCCACAGCGCTTGCCACATCCGGTGACGAGGCTGACCGCCTGAGGCTAGATGTGAAGAATTGGCGATTTTGGTTGCTCAAGAGACTCGATCTGAACGTGGTGGGCTGGAGGGACGGCTTGGTGCCAAACTGTCGGAAAGATTTGGCGGCGCTGCCCTGGCTCCGGAGGCATTGTCGGCAAGTGAAGAGACTTTTAGATAAACGCGGAGCAAGACTCTGCCATCGAGGCAGAGCACTTCCCAGAGCAGCCATGGCGCATGCAGTGGGAAATGGAGGGAAAAGAAGCGAAGCGGACGAGACTCGGCTTCGGGGATCGCGCGATGCGAAATGCCGATGACCAATCAGCAGCGGTGGATTTGTTGGTCGACAATGAGCAAGTGAGAAACAACAACCTCCATCCTCGTGGTCAAAATCACAGTAGAAGACAGCGTATAGTAGATATCACTTTCAATGGACTATATTTTACGTGGTTGAACATTCGGCGTTGAACCTTTAGAACTGGTTGCTGCCTGAGGCCAAAACATCCTCCCCTGCGATCGCCGCAGCTTCACCTCTTGATCTGCAACCATTTCAACGTTTCGCAGTGCGACAAACATGTCATACGCCGTTGAGTCCAAGAAGCGGAAATTCCACCGCGTCTTGGAGTCAATATCGAAACCACTTGCGGCTGACACAACCTCCAACCAATCCAATACATCACTCGCGACGGCGCAAGATCGCCTCCCCGCGAATCTCTCCATCAAGAAAGTCCGTCTCAGCGGCGACAATTCCGATCTCCCTGCCGTGCGCAACTCCATCTTGAAGATCTCGCGCTCCTCACAGCGACTAGCATCTACATCTTCTAATAAGCGCCCGACTTTTGTTCCATGGGACCGCGAGCGCTTTCTCGAGCGGCTCGAGACCTTTCGCCGCGTGGACCGCTGGACCTCCAAACCAGCCCCGATCAATGAAGTGCAATGGGCCAAGCGAGGGTGGATCTGCACAGATGTCGCACGGGTGGGCTGTGTTAGTGGTTGTGGTGGCTCTGTCGTGGTCAAGTTGCCAGACGAGATCGATGAGCTCGATGGGTATGACGCCGAGAAGGTGCATGAGCGGAAAGAAGTCCGTAAGTCAAGAGTCTTTTCCTCATGACAACAAGAGTTGAACTAAATGCTGAGTGATGGATATACAGGCGAGAAACTTGTCGAGAAGTATGGGAAGCAATTGAGTGAAGGGCATGGCGAGTCCTGCCCGTGGCGGAACAAGGGCTGCGATGGTGTGTCTTGAGATAACCTCAATTTCTTTCCAGTCTAACTCCTTCTCTAGCTACCATTCAACACCTATCGCTGAACAACGGCGACGCGGCCATCTCGGGGCTTCACAAGCGCTATTTGAACTTGGTGAAAATGGCAGACCAGCTACCGGGAAATAACGTCATTCAGCCCCCCGAGGGCCTTGATCTTGAAGAAATTATTAAAATATTGCCCGAAGAATGGTCCAAAACATCCGATCAACCCGCCGAGGCCATCAACACAGAAAACGAACCAGCCGGCAACAACCAAACCACAGAGGCCGCTGAATCACAATCACCCAAGAATCCTCCTATCAACCCCTCAGCATTCACACTGGCCTTCTTCGGCTGGGACACGACATCAGATGGAGCTGCCGGCTTGGTGGGATGCACAGCCTGCTTCCGTCGTCTGGGGCTCTGGATGTACAAGCCAAAGGAGAACGGCGACGTCACTGTCTATACCTCCTTGGATGCTGCCTCTGAGCACATGGAATACTGTCCATGGATTGACAGATGCTCCCAAAGTGGTACAGGCAAGCCAACGGAGAAAGTAGAGGGCTTGCACAGTGGATGGGAACTCGTGGCACAGGCTTTGAAGGTCAAGCACCGCCGACTACTCCGGTCTGTGGCATCGATGGACACCATCCACACTAGAGCGAGTACACCTTGCATGGAAACTGTGCCCGACGAGGAAAACGAGGAAACAAAAAGAAAGCTGACCGGGAGTGGTGGGCTAAAATCCGGCGGATGAGGCAGCTCTTGACCACCAAATCGCCGCGTCGCAAGTCTACAGCACCTCAGTGATTTTGATTACTGGGGATTCTTCTGCTCATGCCTATCTACCTGCATTATCATCTCATAGGGTCGCGTCCAGGGCATCGGATTTGTTAATCGGGCTCGATTTCAGTATTTCCTATTTGCGTAATCATCTGTTGCATTTCTCTCTCACTTTGAGAGCTTCTTGCCGTCTGGACTGGAGCCTTCGGTTGCTTTGTATTTCTGCCTGATATATTCCGCACAAACGTCTTCAATCTGATGCCTTTCTTCCACTCGAGAGACTCATCCTATCGACATTTCACCCTTACTGAACCCACATTTCATTGTCCAGCAACATTCTCTTATTTTCTCCAATTGATAGCCATGACCCCAGACTCCTTCGCCCAAGATCTCGCTCTGGTGATGGAGGCTATTTCCAAAGGGGAGTGGCCCGAATGCCCTTTTCAATGCTGTGCCAGCGGCACCTCGACCGACCGGCAAACAACGGATCGGCACACGATCGAGTGGCTCGCGCTATCCAGAACTCGCCGGGAGGAGATTAGGGTTGCCTCACGGACTATGGCGCAGCGACTGCGTGATCTTCGAGACTATGCACTTCGCGTGCTTACTGTTTCGGATCGTGTTCTCGACATCATGCACGACTACCACCAGTCTCGGCATCGGGCGTTTGACTGCCCGCCCGTTGAGCAGTGGATTGCCTACATCGGAAAGGAACTCTCAGACTACACTGAGAGCCCCTACTTGCACCGGTTTCCTGACGTTCGATCGCCCCATGAACTCCTCGCCTTGTGCCGATGGACTCAGGCTGAGTCCCGCAACCTTCATCTGCGCGTGCAGGCGACTACTGCCACTGTGGTTTGTGCTCTCCACAGTCCGGAGTGGCTGAATGCTGCTTTCAGCGATGAACCCTTTCATCAGATTCACCGAGAGATGGAGAGCCTTGTTCGCTGGGGATGGCACAACTGCCACAGATCCTACGACCGGTTGGTTGAGGATGGAGTTGAGGTCATCGAGGCTCAGGGGGATGGAACGAAATCCTTGAAACGGGTTCTTGGGTGAAATTCACTTTGTCACTTGATTGCATGGATGAGCTAGGGAGCGCGTGAGGAAGACAGGTTGTTTGTATGGTGCGAGTGGCAATGGTGAATATTTCGGGTTTCATTATCATGGAGAAAAAAAACTTATTAATGCCAGCTGGTAATCACAAAAACAATTGATTGATCTCTTCATCTCTTCGTCTCAATCTCTTTGTCCTTTCTTGCTTCTCTCATCTCTTCATAGATCTGGCAGTTGGCATTGGCAGCTGGCTCGGAGACCCACACCGGTGGAGCTCCCCTTCTCCCGACGTTGCTCTCCCTGGAGCCGATCAGTCCCCAGCGACATTCAACATTGCTTTCTTGCTGTTTTGTCCCCGATTGATATCTCCTGTTACTCCGATATTTGGCTCGATCTTTGTTTATGACTTAACACCAATTCATCTTCAAGACACGCTAGACCTCTCGACGCATCTTCTGCGACGACCACACCTTCCACAATGGATCCTTCTTGTGGCTCAGGATCTCCTAAGCCAACAAATCAAGGCAGCCACGCATCCCAAAGTGATGCCATTCGCTCTTCCGGGCCAGCGGCACGAGAAAATGGTTCTCCAGGGGACAAGAAGCGCAAGGTGACGGAGGAAGAAAGCTCTGCGGCCGAGAAACCACAACCGACTGGACCCGCATCGAAAAGAAAACGACTGCAAGAGCGACACCAGGCCCGGAAACGCGGTCGGACACCGCCATCAGTGTTTTCGCGACGAAACCGCTCAAAGAGCCCGAGCAATGCTACACCACGCGATGAGCCATCCCGACGCTCTCGATCCCCACTGCCACCGCGCTCGCCGTCTCCGGACCCTCAACCGCGACAGCGCAAGCGACCTGGGGGTGGAGCACGAGCGGGGATTGCAGACCGCGAGACTCTCCGGCGGCGACAAGAGGAACGGGAACGCGCGGAGGAGCAGGATGCGATGCGCTCGTCTCGAGATCGCGGGGTGTCGGATGTGGTTCGGCAACACTACAACGCGGTGCCCGAGCGTGGCCGCGAGTGGCGGAAAACCGAGAGCAAGATCAAGGGGCTACGGAGCTTCAACAATTGGGTGAAGAGCACTCTGATTCAAAAATTCTCGCCGGATGAGGAGTTCAGCGCCCGGTTCAATGATACAAAAGACTGGGCCGAGGACAGCATGGGACCGCCTCCCGCAGATGACAAGCGGTTACTAGTCTTGGATCTAGGATGTGGCAAGGGCGGCGATCTGGGCAAGTGGCAGCTGGCACCACAGACAGTTGACCTCTATGTTGGGCTAGACCCTGCCAACATCTCCATCGAGCAAGCGCGGGATCGGTACGACGCGATGCGAAGTGGCCGCGGACAGCGTGGTCGCCGTCCACCGCAGTCAATCTTCCATGCCGAGTTCTATCCCAAGGACTGCTTCGGTGAGTGGCTCGGTGACATCCGCATCATCCAGCAGGTGGGCATTGACCCCAGTGCCGGGCCTGGCGGCTCCATTATGGCCTCGCGCTGGGGTGGCGGCGGCGGCTTTGACGTGGTTACGTCCATGTTCGCCGTGCACTACGCCTTTGAATCCGAGGAAAAGACACGCCAGATGCTTTGCAACGTCGCCGGCTCTCTGAAGAAAGGCGGTCGCTTCATCGGCGTTTGCCCAAATTCCGACATCATCAGCAGCCGTGTAGCTGCATTTCACAAGCGGCGCCAGGAGCGCGAGGCTGCCAAGGCTGCCGAACCCGAGGGCCCCGAGGACGGTGAGGTTGAAGAGGACGACCGCGCACAGTGGGGAAATGATATCTACCGAGTGCGGTTCCCCGGCGCAACTCCTGAGAATGGCATCTTCCGTCCACCCTTCGGGTGGAAGTACAGCTATTTCATGCAAGAGGCTGTCGAAGAGGTTCCCGAATATGTCGTGCCGTGGGAAGCCTTCCGAGCGTGAGTATTCATGGTATCTATATGCGAGGTGCAGTGCTAATGGGATTTATATACTAGTCTCACCGAAGACTACAACCTGGAACTGCAATACCGCAAGCCGTTCCTCGAAATTTGGGAGGACGAGAAGAACGATCCGGACCTGGGTCCGTTGAGCGAGCGAATGGGTGTCCGGGACCGGGCAACAGGCGCCTTGACGATGACCGAGGAGGAGAAGGAGGCTGTCAGTGAGTATTTTCTGTGTCCGCTGAACATTTCTCCAGTTGCTGACCGACTCCAGGCTTCTACCATGCATTTTGTTTCTACAAGGTCTAACCTGGTCTTGTTTAGGTATGCAGCAATTGAAGCTGTAAACTCCTTAGTATATTACTTGCCATTCAATACCAAAAAATGCACGTTCAAAGTAAAGCGTAGACAAATATCTCGACTTGCATACATCCAACTGATAAGCGCTTATCGCCCGATTATAGCCCGAACAGGAATAGCGTTGTCGCGTTCGCGTGTTATCTCGGCCGTGGATCTTCAATCTTTTGTTCCTCGGAATCTTCCCTTCAAAGAGAAGGACTCACCAAACGACGCATGAGTCCCGGGTCCTCAAGATGTCCTCCGCAACCCCAGCCCGACGGCGCACTCTTCTGTCCTCGCGCCCACCATCCAGCGCCCGCAGCCAAAACCATGCGCGATCCGAAACACCCCCTATGCCCACCTACGAGCCACCCGAGGCACCACTAACAGCAGAAGGGCACCATCAACTAGCCTCACTCCTGCAATCCCAATACCTGCGCCACCTGAAAACCCACCTCCAGCACGCGACAGAAAAACTGACCGACTCGGCCGGCGAAGTCAACGAGCGGCTCAGCGACGCGCGGGTGCGGTACGAGCGCAGCAAAGAGGCACGGCGGCGGAATGCGGGCGAGGATAATCAAGACGGCGAGAATCACAACAACAACGATGACGAGGAAGATGATGATAATGACGAGTACCGCCAGTTGGGCGAGACCGAGTTGAGGGTTAATGCCACGACTGCTCGCCTGGAGGAGTCGATGCGTCGCATGGTGGACTCCGAGGTCCGGCTGCAGGGTCTGACGGATGCTATAGGGGATCTGGAGAATGAGGAGGGCGAGGCACAAGCGGCGGCGCTTGGGCAGAGACAGACGCGCCAGCAGCGGCGTCGCCGGGGAAGAGTGGAAGATGAGGACGACGCAGAGGCGGCAGATGAGGATCCCCAAGATCGGGACTATCAGGGCACCCCTGAGCGAGAGACTCGCGAGCGCAATGCGCAGAACCCGCCGAGTCGCAAGCTGGATGGCCGGCTACTTGAGGGGGTAGAGAAATGGGACGGGTTGTCACTGACAGAGAGGTACGTTTGATCTTTTCTGGTCACTTAATATGCCTTTTTCCCCGTGTTGGTTGAACCAGATTCTTACTCCGTCTCTAGATATTCGACTCACAATTCGTATATCGGCTTTTACCGCATTGTGCACGACTCCAAATTCCCCGGCGACGAAGTGCCGCCACTCCCGCACTCATCGACCTGGTTCGCACACATGGAAGACCCGAACGCAGCCTCGCGCGCAGCGTCGACAACCCACGGCTCATCCCACCAGCAGAACCGGCGCACTCGCAACCGCAACCGTGAACCGTCCCCCGCCGACTCCGATGACATTGCCATTCAGCGCGAGCGCATCTCCCTCAAATGTCCCCTTACTCTCCTTTCTTACCGAGACCCTGTAACGAGCACCAAATGTCCGCATAGTTTCGAGCGCGAGGCTATTCACGACATGATCAGCCGGAGCTCTACTACTATTCCCCCTCCCTCTGGTCGTGGAGGTCGACGTATCCGCGTGGTCAAGTGCCCGGTATGCTCCATCCCCTTGTCGGCCGACGATCTGCGGCCTGACCCTGTGCTGCTGCGGCGAGTGCGACGTGCAGAGGAGCTGGAGGCGCGCGAAGAAGAGGAAGATCAGTTGGGAGATGACGAGAATGGTGGGCGTAGGCGCAAACGGGCCGACCGCCGCAGTGGTATCACGCTAGCCAGTGATGCTCCAGGCGACGATGACGATGATGATGCGATGGATGTGGATGTCGATCTTGAGGATGAATCGTCACGTCCCCGGATCAAATCAGAGCGGAGGGAGATTCCTATTAAGGATGAGCAGGATACGTCCCGTGGAAGCGAGACTGAAGATGAGGACGAATAATGAAGGGTCGACATCCATGGATAGCCGAGCATGTAACCCAACAACAGTTTGCCTAATATGGTAATTGGCCGCTATCTACAGCCCTAGCGATCTTGATAAGAAGATGCGCCGGCCTCGGTTCGCCCCGGACACAGCCCGCCTTATCTGCCATGTCTCACTCTAGAAATATCCCACGGTATTCATACTTACTTATCTGTTCCTCGTTTTTCTATAGAATGACTTCGGCACATCCACGATCCAGCCCGTCGGTACTCGAGTCCCTGCGATACGGTTGCACAGAGCTGTCAGAGCACCAGTACCCTATTCCAGACGATGCAGATTAGAGTGTACTCGATGTGACCGTGAACACACAGTAACCAGCCGGTACCATCGCGGCGTGGCTCTGAGAGGCCAATCACCCGACCAGTTCCCCCGCAACCAAGCGCTGTTCTGGTGGCGTTCGAAACAGACCGGGGCCTGATGTGACCCTGCCAGAGGTGGCTGTTCTGTAGTGAAATGCTGCCAATTCAATCAGGCCTCGGATTTTTCAAAGACGCTTTAACTCTTTAAAGCTTTTACTCTCCGCCTCTGTTTTCTTTGTGTTCCCTGCCCTCCCCATTCATCTCTTCCTTTTCTACTCTCACTTTTTATTACTCCCACTCTATTGCTCTCTCTTATTTTCTCGTGTCTTTCGTTTATTCTCTCGACTGCCATCTCATTCGTCGACTGCTCCACAATGGAGAAACAACCCGCCCATGTCACGGCGGACAATCCCTCGGCCTCGGTCGTCGATCCCCCACGCCCCAAAGGATGGATGTACCGATCGTTCAATGTCGGCTCCTGGTCCACCAGCTGGTACGCGTCGCCGCGTATCCAATTGGGTATGGTCGCCTTTGTGTGCTTCCTCTGTCCCGGCATGTTCAACGCGCTCAGCGGCCTGGGCGGCGGCGGCAAGTCTGATGCCTACTTGGCGGACAACATGGTACGATTGATGTTGTTTCTAACTCGAATCCTTTTCTAATTGATCTGTTGATCCGATGGTTACAGAACGTCGCGCTATACAGCACCTTTGCCGTCGTGGGCTTTTCCGCCGGCACGTTTGTCAATCGCCTCGGTGTTCGTCTCGCCCTGTCCTTTGGCGGTACTGGCTACACCCTCTACTCAATTAGTCTGCTGGTCTCGGAACATCGCTATGTCCCTGCGTTTAATATATTTGCTGGCGCTTATCTCGGTGTCTGTGCCGGTCTACTGTGGGCCGCGCAGGGCACTATCATGATGTCGTACCCGCCGGAGCAGAACAAGGGCCGGTATTTCGCCTGGTTCTGGTGTATCTTCAACGTCGGGGCCTGCATTGGCAGCTTGGTATGTTTTATTCCTTTTTCACCTCGTAATATTAAGCCTTTCAGCATTTGGTCCATCCAGTTCATACTAATCACAACTACAGATTCCCCTCGGCGAGAACATCCATGTCACCACGAACAAAACTGTCAGTGACGGCACCTACATTGCCTTCATTGTGCTGATGTTCGCGGGCGCTTGTCTGGCTCTCTTCCTCTGCGACGCTGACAAGATTGTTCGACCCGACGGCTCGCACGTCATCCTGATGAAGAATCCCAGCTGGAAGACCGAGATCGTGGGATTGTACGACACGCTGCGCTCCGAGCCCTACATCATTCTGCTGTTCCCGATGTTCTGGTCCTCCAACTGGTTCTACATCTACCAGCAAAACGGCATCAATGCCGCCCACTTCAATACCCGCACCAAGGCTCTGAACGGCTTCCTGTACTGGTTCGCCCAGATCGTCGCCGCCGTTATTCTCGGCCCGCTCCTGGATGTCGAACGTTTCCGCCGCAGTGTGCGTGCCAAGCTTGCCTTAATCTCGCTGTTCGTCTTGACCATGGTTATCTGGGGCGGTGGCTACGCCTGGCAGAGGCACTACACCAGGGAGACTGTCGCGGCCGACGACTTTGTCCCGACAGACTGGAAGACACCGGGCTACGTGGCGCCCATGTTCCTTTACTTCTTCTATGGCATGTACGACGCGATCTGGCAAGGGATTGTTTACTGGTAAGTTTCTACACTCCCCTAGGATACTATTTGCGTGGGCATACTAACATGGTCAAAAGGCTGATGGGTGCCCTCGGCAACTCGGGCCGCAAACTCGCCAACCTCGCCGGCTTCTACAAGGGCCTGCAATCTGCGGGTTCCGCCGTGATGTGGAGTCTGGACCGCGACAAACTGCCCTTTATGTCGGAGCTGGCCTCGAACTGGGGTCTGCTCAGTGGTTCCATTCTCATTGCAGCACCCGTCGTCTTCTTCAAGATCAAGGACTCGATCCCGGTGGAGGAGGACTTGATGGGCACCGACGAGACCGTCGAGGATGTGCTGCCGCCTGGATTGATTGAGCAGAAGCGTGAGGGCCAGGGCAATCCTTGAGAGCGTGAGAGTAGTAAGGTAGAGCATGCCCGCAGATTTCTTTCATCTATTCATGTCCTGATCTGGGCGAACGGGTGAGATGCTCTTCTTATTATCATTCTCTGCCCTGTTCTTGTGCTTGGTGCGTGCCTTGCATTCCCTTTGCCTGAGGTTAATAAAGGGGATTAGCTATGCTGCTTTGTTTTCTTCTTTTCTTTACGCTGTTAATAGCCATGGTCTGGTGTTTACGATGACATGCTTGTTTCTACGACTGATCCCACGAGCAATGGACAAAGGACTTACAAATGTTTTTTTTTACTACGTAGTTTCTTGTTCCAGTTCTTCTAGGTACAAGAACTAATATATGTAGTCCTTTTTTTGGGGGGGGGGGGGGGGGGAGGTACATAAGCAGTTTACTGGGTAGATAGCTAATGACCAGAGAAAGTGTAGAAAAGAGTAAATTAACATACAACCTAGAAGCCTACCTGAAACAAGCCGAGAGACAATCCATGAAAAAATGGAAAAGCAGAAACAGAACACACTCACGAACTGGAAAGCCATGAGCTGGAATGGAATACAAGACGAATACACAAAACAGACAAGGAAAGACAAGACCGGGTAAGGGGTATTCGCTTGTCGAAGCATATCACAAACAATAAAAGTGAAAGTGAAAAGGAAAATGAGGGTCACCTCGGTCGTTTTCCGCGGAGAAGACCCCGGAAGAGGCTCACCCTGATTTTTTCCTCTTCACCCGGGCCTAGATGTTGAAAGGACGCTCGGTAACTTTTCTTTTTCTTGGGTTTCCGGGGAATTTACCGAGATCTTGCTTTCCCGGGTGTCGCGGAATCGCACCAAGAAAGTTATGGAGTATGGCTGCGAATAACCGGGAACGATAGCCAGTTCACTGGACACGGTATTTCCCAAGAATTTGACACTAATCAAGAAAGAAAGGGAAAGGGGGAAAAAGAATAGCTGAGCGAGTCTATCGATATGGAGCGGAATCCGCTCAACAATAATTCTCGCTGGTAAAGCGTAATCGGGGAAACAAAGACAATATGTTGGGAAACGACGGGCCCACGGGAGGCATCGGGCGGATCGATGAAACGGTCAACTCTATTTGGTGATGAGGTTGAGATAGTCGGCGACAATCAGAGTCACCATACTGCCGATCACGTATCAGTGGGTCAGCAAAAGAAAAACGTCACACCCCGATCGGGAAAAACACAGTGGGGGCAACTAACGCATGAGGCGCGATCCGCACATAGTAGGTGCCAAAGCCACGGTAAAAGCGCAACCAACCCTCCTCCTTGGCGACCTTGCGGGCGCAGTCGAGCACACCACGGTAGGGCAGCTGGCCCGTCTTAGGATCCTTCTGCTGCTTCTGCAGACGGGTCTTGATAAAGTCGAACGGCAGCGACAGGAAGCTGGCAAAGAACCCAGCAATGGCCGAGGCGGCGAACGTCTGGTTCTGCGCCGAGAGGCTGGTGTGTTGCTTGAGCTGCTGCTTCGACTCGGCGAAGAAGGTCAGCTGGCCCAGGTTCAGTGCCATGGCCCGCACGACGGTCGGCAATGCGCCGGCCCACAGTGCGGCGACGCCTTCGGTGCGTGGGATGCGAGCCAGTGCGTCAAAGACCGAGCGGTAGTGAGCGCGCGCCTCGGGCGGCTTAAGTCCGTCGGCCTGCATACGCACGAGGGCCAAGTCCGCTGGATTTCCAATCATGGCTGCGATCCCGCCTGCCGTGAGCCCCGCGGCTGCGCGCTCGGCGAAGGTGACTTTGCGCTCGCGGGCCTCGGCGCGGGAATTGAGAGTCTTAATGAACGTGTCGAAGAAGCCCAGCCGTGCGGTGGTGTAGACGGCCTGGCGGAGCAGTCCCGCGGACAAGCCCGTATAGAGATCCAGTACCTTACCAGCGGCGATGATGTCGCGCGTGATGCCAAAGGCCGAGGGGCGTGGTCCTGTGCGGGCACCCTCACCGGCCAGCTGCAAGCGCACTTTCACCATGTCGACGGGCTGGACAACGACCGTGGCCGTCATGCCGGCCAGTCCGCCGTTGACAAAAGGCAGCACAGTGCGGGTGTACGGATGATGCAGGAAGTCAGTGGTGGTCTTCGACTCGATGGCGGGTTTGGTGGCTTCCTTCGTGGACATGGCTGTATTGCCGGTAGATTCTTTGACGGAATTTGATGCCATGGTGATGCACAAGATGGGGGATGTCCCAGACGATGGATCTAACGGGAATAAATGAGTTAATGGAAACGAATCTCTTTTGTCGCGACAGCACAGCATCCAAACTCCATCCCATCCATAAAAAGAAGTAGTCAAGGGGAAGAGAACTCTCCAGATGAGCGGGTGTTCTCTTTGGGAATTCACAGGCGAGAGGGGAAGGGCCCATGGAAACTCACCGATGACGTACGGAGAGAAGAGAAGAAGATGAACACAGAAGTACAGAAGCACAGAAGTAGAGGAAAGTCAAGGTCAGGTGCGAAGATAGAACCGGGTTGGGTCTGAGCTATACTTGCTCGTTGGACAGGCTTGAGATACTTCAGCGAGGCAATCCCCGTATTTAAGAGACATACATTGTGATTCCCGTCTCCACCTTGATTACGTCGATCTGTACTCAGAGCTTGTCGAATGCGGGGGATTCCCAAGTCATACTCGGAAACTCGGGTTCTTTTCCCTAATTTCTCCTAGCACTTGCAGCCATCAACTGCAACACTCCAACATCACTTTATGACTTTCTCACTCCTTCGCCGCTGTGATATCTTCCATCTGTTCTACTTCAGGGCGATGATGGACCCACGTCATGAGCCAACCGGGGCGGCAGAGATTAGTGCCACGAGCTTAAGCCGGAAACACCCCCACACTGGCCTCCATCTGACCCCGTTGGTCTGAGCGCTGACTTCTCCGGACTTCTCTCGGGGCAGCCCATCGCGGTCGTTCCATCTGCCCGACATTATCCGAGGGAAAATGACAGTCATCTTTCAGGCGGTTTCCTGTTTGGCAATCGCTTCAGTTCCACAATCTCCAAGGTCTGATTGGCGTCCAACAGCATATCGGCAAGACAGAGCCATGCCATCGGCTGTGACCCTCCTCGATAATCTTCACCCGCTCATCTCGGGCCTGTCATCCCGAGGTTGCTACTCCAGGGGATAGTATGTCCGGCAGTGTCTATCGGGCGATCGACAAAAAAAAGTCCGATCCCGCTGCTAGCTCAGATCAGTTGTTATGCAGCAGCAAATTCACGATGGGGGGACTCTTACTATCCCTGGGATCTTCGGCCAATCCTGTGGCATGCAATTATAACCAAGACAACACTAATCACTCGTCGGCCGCAGCAGTGTGGGGAGCTGTCTACTCGCTGCAATCCTCCGGTCTGGGGTGGAGGCTGCTTCTTTTCGCCGATGACCGGCACTATCTATCGGACGATGGCGGTCACCATCTATGCCTGAGCCAATTGCGCTCAACTGGATTGGTTCGTTGATATTGAAGCTTACCCGGTCTTTTGGTTTCTATCGAAAGACTCTTGTCCGCGCATCCTGGTCGGCAATCTCTCGGAAAAGGCTCGAGGTTGGTGTCCTGGCAGCTGACGTGTGTTGTGCGATATTCAACCTTGGATGACTATCCAAATAGTCACCAGAAAGCCAGAGAGAAAGAAGGGCTGTATGAACAGTAATTACTAAATGAACTACGGTCTGGAAATCGAAAATCACTACAACGTCCATATCCAGGAAGATTTCGAATCATCAACACGCTCCTCTCCAACGCTCTTCATTCCCTACAACAATACATCCTTGTATACCGTCAGCAATGGAATGACCGCCCGGACAAATCCCAAGTCCGCAAAGTGATCCTACATGTCTGTACCAGTCAGCAATTCGACAGAAAACTATATAGTAAAGTATTTCGACCTATCACCATTCACTGTCCCTAAATAACATCACACAACAATAGTAGTAGTCAGTCCGGTAGTACCAAACCTAGTGTCAATATCAACAATGACAGCCCAAATAAATGCCGCGGAATCCACTCCGGTCCGTCCCCGGACTTTCCACTTTCCAGCCCACACCCGCGGAAAGACGTCTCGGTAAATTCGGGCCCGTTGCCGACACTTCATACCGGCATTCGTGGATGGATCCCGAGGATAAACCCAGAGGGAGGGGATGGTGCATGGGTTCGGCAATGGGATTGACTGACGGCGGGCTGTTGGAACAAAAGTTGTAAAGGATGAATGCTTTCATAGGTTGCATTTTACTCAATTCTTCGTTTCATTAATAGCGTAAGAGCATTTTCCTGGGAATACATAGAGTTTATACCGAAGAGATAATGGTGGTTAAATACTTTCTACAACTAATGTCCTAACTTGGGGTGATGAAAGTGAACATAAATCGGTTTCATGACTATGGTATAGGCTTTCCATCGGGGAACTCCGCAGCCAGTTACAAGACATGTCAATCGAAGCAACCATCGAAAAACACACATCTGCAACAGAAAAAACAAACAAACAAACCCAGGTCGGGAGGAGACATAACACATCCTGACACTTGTCCCGACACAAGTGCAAACAGGGTAGAAAAGAAAAGAGCAAAAAGCACCAGAGATACCCAGGACATCAGTCGTCACGACCAAGCAAAGAAAAGGGGGGGAAACGCCATGCAAAAGACTTGAGTACAGTCAGAAGTTAAATGCCAATTTTTGAAGGAAAAAACAGAGACATCAGCCTTCCATTTACAGCTGGGGACCGGCAGCAATGACCTCAGGCGTAGCCTGGTCAGAGTACTTCTTGAAGTTCTCGTTGAAGAGGGTACCCAGTTTGCTAACCTCATCCTTGAAGGAAGTGGTGGCGGTCCAGCTGTTCTTGGGGTTGAGGAGCTCTCCGGGAACGCCGGGGCAGGCCTTGGGGACATGTAGGTTGAAGACATCGTAGGTCTCGTACTCGGCCTGGGCGAGCTCGCCGCTGTGGATGGCGTCGAGGATGGCACGAGTGTACTTGAGCGGGCAGCGCTTGCCACCGGTGGTGGCGCCGGCGCCGACCCAGCCGGTGTTGAGCAGCCAGGCGTTGGCCTTGTGCTCCTTGATCTTGTCGGCCAACATGCTGGCGTAGCGCATCGGGTGCAGTGCCAGGAAGGGCTGGGCGAAGCATGACGAGAACGTGGCCTGGGGCTCGGTGACACCGTCCTCGGTACCGGCCATCTTCGAGGTGTAACCCGAGATGAAGTGGAACATGGTCTGCTCGGTGGTGAGCTTGGAGATGGGCGGCAGCACACCGCGGGCGTCGCAGGTCAACAAGATGATGTTGGTCGGGTGGTTGTCGCTCTTGCAGGGGATCTTGGCGTTCTCAATGTACTCAATCGGGTAGGCACTGGAAGACGTTAGAAATGAAGTACAGCACACAAGATTGAAGAACAAAACTCACCAGCGAGTGTTCTCAGTGAGGGTAGAGTCGTCGTAGTTGACCGAACGGCTGATCGGGTCGAAGACGACGTTCTCCAGCACGGATCCGAAGCGGATGGCATTGAAAATATCAGGCTCCTTCTCAGCCGAGAGGCCAATGCACTTGGCATAGCAGCCACCCTCAATGTTGAAGACACCACGGTCAGTCCAGCAGTGCTCGTCGTCACCAATCAGAGCCCGCTTTGGGTCGGCGGACAGAGTGGTCTTGCCGGTACCCGACAGACCAAAGAAGACAGTCACATCGCCGTTCTGGCCCTCGTTGGCCGAAGAGTGCAGGGTCAAGACATTGTGCTTGACGGGCATCTCGTAGAAGAGGACGGTGAAGACACCCTTCTTCATCTCACCGGCGTACTCGGTACCCAGAATCACCATCTCGTGCTCGGCAAAGTTGATGGCCACCGAGGTGGCTGAGGTCATACCCTCCGTGAAGCGGTTGGCCGGGAACGAACCGGCGTTGTAGATGACATAGTCGGGGTGGAAGTGGTCGAGCTCCTCCCGCGTGGGCCGGATGAGCATGTTGCGCATGAACAGGGCATGGTAGGCACGGGCACAGACAACACGCACACGAATGCGGTAGCGCTCATCCCAGCCAGCAAAGCCATCGACGACATAGATGCGGTTGCGGGTGTTCAGGTAGTCTACTGCGCGCTCACGGTTGATGCGCCACACCTGTCGATCAAATTAGATGACGTCATACACATGATAGCCTCGGTTGGGCGGGGAAGGCGCCAGCAGCCGAGGAAAGCGGGAAAGCACGAGGGAGACGAGACAAAAGGGACAGGGAAACAGGAAACAATCCATCAGGCAGACTGGAATGCACCCGGAAGGACGGTATTGACAAGAACTGCCAGAAAAGCTTGACCCCCCGGGTGCATATGCAAGGGATCCTGGTGGAGCGTGCATCGGGCCCATCTGCAAGGACATCCGAGAAAAATGCAACAAAATCACGCATAGAATTTGAGGATTCCAAAAGAAAGAAGGGAAAAAAAATCACTCACATCAGGAGTCATGGGCTTGTTGACTGGTCCCCACCAGACTTGACTTTCTGAGGATTCTTCCTGGACAATACGCTTATCGGAGGGCGAGCGACCAGTCTTTGCACCAGAGTATGCGCTGAGGGCACCACTTGAGGTGATGGCAGTACCGGTCTCGTAGACCAGAGCATCTTCGTAGAGAGCGGGAACCGAGGGATTGGCAATCTAGGTGAGGTTAATCAAAACGAGAACACAGACGGCTATAATCCACTCCCAGAAGGACAGTAACCACCAGAGAGGGGGCTCCTTACAATGGCGACTCGGTCATAGTCGATGTGTGCAGTCTCGTGCAGCTCCTCCTCCAGCTCGGTGTGACCCTTGCCAGGCCTGTAGAAGACAAGTGGTTAGCGACGGGGGGAAGTATAGATGATGAGAGACGAAGGGAACATACTGGACACCACCAGGGTGGAGGGCAGTACGATTCACTGATGTGGCAACCATGTTTCTGAGTGAGGTCGAGTGGTAGTTATTGTTGCGTTGTTTCGCGACTTGTTGTTGGATGAAATCAGTAGCCAAAGGACCAGGAGAGCCGGGGCGACCTGGAGGTATATAATTCTTTCCAGCAGGGGCCATGGGGTTACGAAGAACGAGGTATGAAGGACGTTGCCCAGTGTTTCTCCACAGTTCCACGGGTGATGTCGGGGCTGAGGGCCGAGCTGAAACGACACGCGGGTTTGGTGATGGATGAGGTTTGCAAAGGGCTGGAGATCCGACTTGACCCGAACGGGGAGGCCACGAAATGGACTCGGAGCGGAGCTGGATTCGGCGGAAAGGTCCAGTGGGGGAGAACCGGGGGAATGGAGATTTGGCTAGAATAATGAAATAATTAAAATAGAATAGAATAAAATAGTAAAGCCCAAATGACTCCTTTTGCGTGGTTTTACTAGATCTATAGATGTGAGGGCGAAGCTATGACTTTTATGCCCCGGTTCACCTCGGTTTAGATGTCCAAGTCGTGAATCATCTATTCAAAGTTACTTGCAATTCTCATTCTTTCCCATGAGGTGAATCTTGTGAATTTCGCACTGGAATGACGCGCAATGATCTCACCAGCAACCTTGGAAAAGTCTCATAGTCCCCTAGTCCGTCGCATCGGCTGACATAACCCGGAGCCCCCCTTCCCTTCCTATCGAACACCTCGAAATTCCTTCGGAGCCAAAAAAAAGGAAAAAAAGAGAGAGAGAATGAAACGCCGACGATGACGACAATTTCGGTTAAGCCAACCGGAAGACTCCAATCTGGCGGCGAACCAGCCGAGGATGACCGCACCTGAAAATCCACGGCGGTACGGGCCAATCAGAAGCCGCATATTGGGACCTCCAAAACATTGTTCGGGGGCAGAAACTATTGCCGGTTCAACTGTGTGTGCTTTTTCGTGTTTTTCCGGTCCCTGAACCGCCGAGTTTCTAGTAATCGGCCATTTGAGCCTGTGAACACTGCCGTGATGTACCCGGCCCGGCCTCGGGAACCTCTGTTTTCTTTTTGTTCTCTCCTTTTCTTGAATCCTTTTTCCCGCCAGGATTCCAGTACCATTGTAATCCTGGTTTACGCGATTTGTCTCGGGCGTGCGCGCGTGACACCGAGTACGAACTATGTAGGGTCACCACAGCGAGACTCGCTCTCTAGGGCTGGCTCCCTGATGGATTATGGGCATGTGGAGACCGGAAGGGGCGTGCCTGTCCCAGAAATAAATAATAAAGAAAAAGAAAAAGAAACAAGGCATGAAAATAGATTGACGAAACCCCGGGTCTCGATTTCATGCATCTATTGCCTATCAAACGGATCAACATTCATCAACCTGCAGATTCTCGGCCACCATCTTCTATCAGCCCCCCTAATTCTCCCGCGATATATAAGAGAATTGTTTTTGGGGGCATATTCAAGTCTCAACTATCAGCCGGGTCTCTGCCCAACCAGCATCGCCGGTTTTAAACCGGTCTGGGCCAGAAGATCGCCCGAGCTCCTACTTTCCCCGACGCCTTGTCAACTTCCCTACAACTCACGTCATCGTGGGCCAGGGAAGAAGAAACAAGGTCAATGTACTATACTTCGGCACTGTGCTTTCCCCCACCTCCTATGACTCGTGTGGCATTGGCCATCTTCCGACGTATTCAAGACACAATACACGCTTTGATCCCTTCGCTTGGCGGCTTGGCTTGAATCTGGGGAAACTGTCGCGTGGCCCTCGGGCCCCTAGCTTCAGCCTACATGCGGGGTATATATACTCGGGTGGTTCGAAGCGATGTAGTAAAAGAACATACCAGATAGTTAGATGTGGGGTTGTCGGCTACCGTCGCTATAGTACGTAGGAGGCAAAGGTCATTGGAACAGTGGCATTGATACCCTCGGTTTTCTTCGCTTTTTTTTTTTTTGCATGTTCATGCCCATGTCAATTTCCATGCTCCGTGCCCCAATCCCAGTACCAGTACCACCCTTGAAGATCAAAGGCATCTCCCACCCTCCTTACTCAAGCGAGGGTTGCCACTCTTGCTCGAAAACCTTCCACTCATCCAACCGGGACTTGTCCCACATCACATAGGCCCACCGTCGCAGGGGCTCTGTCCGAGGGGAGAAAAGAGGCTCGTCAAATGGCAGCGACCATCGTCCCCACAGCCAAACGTCCCGGGGACCGGGATTTCGGTCTGGATACCAAGGCTTCATGCGCGATTTGCGTGTCTCAGGGTCGACGTCCTTCACAAGGTAATCACCCCAGGGTCTCGCAGGGCTCAGATAATAAGAACTGAATTCCGGAAGCCCTTCTCTTTCATTGGTGGCGGCAATGATATCAAGACATGCCTGGGGGGTCTCTGCTTCTGCGAAGCGCCGAATATGGGCCAACCCGAGGCACATATGATGCTGTGGAGTGTAGAAAACAGATTTTTCTGGAGGATCAAGGTCGATGTCTTCTTCGTCATATTCGAATTCGTTGGTTCGGGTTTCGGGGAACGCTATCAAATCAGAAAGCTCAGGATGGGGATCATGCCAATAACGTAAAAGAGAATGGATATGGAGTACGAGGGAAAGGCTTTTTTTACCTGGGGTGATGATTCTCAACAAGAATTCATAGATGCAAGCGAGTTGCTCGATTTCCTGTGCCGGGTATTCCTCGGCAAACCGACAAATACAGGCAAGCTGCGCAATTTCACGCTCTTCAAGAAACCCGAAGTATTCGAAGGACCCGTTTTCTGGCAGAGACGCAACTTCAGTCGAGCCTTGCAGGAGACTGCAGTAGATTTCGAAGCGATAGAGGGCACACTGGATTCGATTTCTCTCCCTCCCGGAGAGCGGGCGTGGAGAAGACGCCGATTCCCCAGTGATTGGGTTCCGAGCCAGAACGTCAGAGACGAGTCTTTTTGTAAAGAACTCGACGTGAGGCTGAACTGCGGCGAGTTTTCGGGCATGGGACAGCTTGAACCGTACTGAGCGGCGGAACTTCCCTGATTCTGTTCGATCGCGATAATCCTCAGAAAAGCTATCAAAGAGTTCTGGAACTTCCGCAATCTCTTCAAATTCATCAAATTCATCCAGCGGTTCAAACGCCTCTCTAGCAGCCTTCACTGCCACAGCCTCATGAAGCAGGCTTTTTGGGACTTGTCGTAGCAGAACCCTTTTCGTGATTCTGGTCTGGCTGCGTTTGAAGACTGAATATAGAGAGGGCCCTGATAGGACAGCCAACTCCAGAGATTGGATATCAGGAATGGCCTCCAGGATGATGTGAATCAGCTCAGGGGGAAGCTGATCCAGTCTGGCCTTTGGCTCTTGGGTGTCCATATTGGGATCGGGGTGTGGCTCTCGGTGATGCCTAGCATTGTAAAATATGAAGTGAGTTTGAAATTCAAGCCTTATGTCTGGTGGCTTTACCTTCCGGTTGAAAAGGCTCAAATTTCGGATGCAGTGTGGATGCTGAGAGCTTGAAATCTTCTTGGCCCGTCCTTTCTGGTAGTCTAGAACGACGAGAAAGTAGGAGAAAGAGATTGGTAAACTAGTTACCTCGTAATCAGAAGGGATATGGTGGCGAGTAAAGGGGTAGAAAGAGAACAAGCAAAAGAACGGTATCAAACATACCACCTATTTTTCGAGGCATCCAGGAACTGATTGCTTAAACTTACTGGGTTTCATCAATTCTAGAGTCTAAACGACTACCTCATTTATAGTACTGTCACTTATTTACCCTAGAGATAGAAAACATAATAGTTCTATACTATTACCATAGATAAGGAAATGATATTAATTGTTTTTGCATGCTATAACTATGAAATAAGCATAATTCCCTCAAAGGCTAAGTACTAATATAACTTTCCATCTGGGCCATCTGCCCTCTAGCATTCAAGCCCCCATTAACTAGCTCTAGCCTAGACAGCACCATAATTGGAAGCTATATACATTTGCATACCGGCCTGTTTTTGGTATTGTGATGATTTTTCGTCTCGTGTTTGTTTCATGGGCTTCATTTGCCGTCGAGGTATGCTCTCTATTTCAGCGCCATTGACAATCCCGACTTCCTTCCTAACTTTATGTTAGATAAGCTGGGTCTTGACAGCTTTTCTCTGGGGCATTTGGCGCCTGATCATAGGCCTCTCTCCTGGGAGTGGGATGGGGCCTCTCGATTTCAGCAAGCAGGCATGGACATTTGGCCAAGTCGCCTCCGTATTAATGCTGGTGGCGCCCCTCGTCAACATTATTGGAACTTGGGGACGTGAGTTCTTACAAAAGTTCAACTTGAATGAACTATTTCTAAGACCAGGACCAGGATATCCAAGAACAGACCCAACGAGCGACGAGTGGTTCTTGCCCCGGCAGTTATCAGAAAATCACCAATCCTCTCCACAATCTTTAAATTCTGACGAATCCACTGCACCGAAGGACCCCGAAAGACCAGACACCGGTCATCCCAGCTGTCTTGGCGCCGCAGCTACGTACCTTTACGCGGCTTGCACCTATACCGGGCTATACTTCCTCAGATCATGGGCACACGGAGCAAGCCTTTGTACGTAGTTGGACGGTGGGGCATGGTGATTCCGATGGCGCTTTGCTGCTTCTATTGCGTGGTGCTTTGCGCACTCACTGTTGAATTGGCTGTATCGCAAGATCGCTATTGACTACGGAGGTTTTTTCAGTTCTTGAACTGTGGCTTTTCTATGGGGATTTGGATTTGGTATAGGCTATCTGGGTCTCAGAAAATGTTTGCAGTTATCGGTCTCTACGTGTTGGGTGCTCTGGTACACAGGGCTAATGGGTGGAGCAAAGGTGTGTTCTGGAAACGAGTCTTGTGCGGCGATAACTGAGTTAATCAGGAACAAACTCCTGCAATTATTATGGAATTATCTGCTATTAATGGTTTTCTTTCTGCCACAAACCATCCGCTAGTAATATGACCAACTACCCATGGATATATCGGTTCCTTCCAACCCCAAACTCAATACCAAAGAAATCCCTCTCGCTGACTTCCCTCCCTCTTCCACCGACCAAGCACCCCCTTCACCTCCCCCGCCACAACCCGAGCATACCCCGGCCCAGGCGGCGGTCCACTCGCCCCGATCTGCTTCGCCGGGTCCCCGGCCACCCAAGCAACAGGTCCCGGAGCCCGACCAGCACAAGCTCTCCGAACCTGCTCTACCTCTGTTGTATTGTACCCACGACCGAATATCACTGCACTGGCTGGACTGCCGTAGTTATGCGTGCCAACGTTGTCGACGTGAGGAGAGTGTGGATCACGGCCCGCTAGAAGATGGGGTAGTTCGGTCTGGGCCGCTTCGATGCTTTGGATGAAGTGGATCACTGGAAATAGCGGGGGGGTTAAAATTAACATCCTTCCTCTAGGCGCTCGCCAGATTAACACCTTGATGTGTGTACTCACCTTCGTATTCGGGCTGTAGCGCTTCGGAGACGGGTTTGCCGATATGGGTACTGCGGCCGCAGAGCACGACAGGGAAACGTTTGGTTAAAGTAGCCATCCGTAGTAGCTCTTGGTATTCTAGGATCCAAGTGATACGTAAGAATTTCGAAGGGTTGGGGATGTTTTCAGCGCTCATCGGACTATTTATGGACTGTTCATGACGTCGAGACAAGCCACGTGGGGAACTTGGAGAGGTGGGGGTTCAGCTTATGTATGTGCATCTGCCAACAATCCCAGTGATATTGCTATTGGCTCATGTACGCCACTGACAAATTTCTACTCTTCTGGTGGACAGCGCAATGACTCGCTGGCCAGTATGGCCCTCGGGGCTTTATTCAGCACTCGGCCGACTTTTGGGCTATTGAGGGACAGCTCGGGCATCGCATTGCCGAACGCATTCATTATTCATCTTGATCATGAACCTCGAGATGCGATCCTCAAAGTCGAGTATGTATAAAAGCGTAGGAAATGCCCTAGCATCCCTTCCCTGTGAGGATCGAGGACGGCGAGGACGGCGTTGACGCCATCCTCTGGCTCTGGGAGCATGGCGAGCAGTATGGGCTCGACCGCACGCGATTCGTGTTGAGCGGGGGCAGCGCAGGTGGGAATCTAGCCTGCGCAGTGCCATTCCGACTTCACGAGTATTTCAGGCAGCGGCAGCAGGGACAGCATGAACAACATGAGCCAGAGCAAAAGAGGAACAACCGTATCGGTCTAGCCGGCATCGTCGGGTTCTACCCCAGCACCGACTGGACACGCACCCGAAAAGAAAGAGACGCAACAAACCCGATTGCTGCAAAGAAATCCATCATCACACCAAAAGTGTTCAGCTTCTTCGACAACTCCTACCTTCTGCCCGAGACCCTACCCAAACAGTCCGGCACTAATACCGTGGACATGTCGCACCCTTATCTGTCTCCGGGTCTTGCGCCAACAGCGCAACTGCTTGCGGCTTACCCGCTCTCTGTGGTCCTGTACACGTGCGCCTGGGACCAGTTGCTGGTCGAGGGAAACGCCTTTCGGGAAAGGCTGCATGCCTAGTGGCAGATGGGCACATGGCTCATGTGGGTGGGATGGTCATGGATGACACCTTCCATACATTCGATAAGAAGCCATCGTTCTGGATGGGGAATCGTCTGCGCGATGAAGTATACCGGGATGTAATGGAACAGCTGCGTATCATGTGGAGGACTGAGTCCTTCTGACTCGCTCGGGCTGTGTGTGTAGATAGCAAGAAATCCAGTGGATATATGACTGTGGTATCATTCTTGGTGATTGATGACATTCGACAGAGCGGGGGCCTGTCAGGCGGGGTCAGCTGCATTTTTTCCCTCGACGTGCTCACTTGCCATAAGTTGCTCTTTCGTCCTCTCGTCCTCTCATCCTCTCTTCCTCACTTCCTCACTTCATCTCTCCTCATTCTATTCACGTTCCATATCTCTGTCTCTCGGTATGTGTTCAAACTCTGAGACCTGAATATCAGTGGAGTCCATCTGACGGAACTAGATCCACCGATCACCACCATCAACATGTCTGGTCACGCAAGCTGTCCCAAGTGCGGTGCCTCCATCTCCGGCTCTAACAAGAGCTGCGGCTCATGCGGCGCTGTACGTTGGTTTGCTTTCTTTTGTCTTCAGTTTCTGTCCGACTAACTCTGAACAGAGTTGCCCTGTTTAAACCCTTCCCTCGACTGGGTGGGCTACGATGTCCTGGTGTACATGAGTTGTTGAGAAGAAGAAATGGAATGGAGTCGAGTCGTGGTGTTGACGGTTATCAGGCTTAGGCATGGGAAGGAACGGGACGTGCGAACTTTGTCTTTATTTTACCTAGTCGACTTAACTCGATGATGCTTCTACGAATCGACGTTTTAATCAAGATCATAGATTGATATATACGAGAACTGAAAGACCAGAACACAAGTTCAAACGGAACGTCTGTAGAAAGGAAAGTGCAAGTAGCGGGATATAGGTATGTAGAATAGCAGGCCTCGGCACTCGTGCGTCACCGGCCAAATTCAAAGAGTCTTGCCTCTTCACTCTCATTCTCGGGCTTCCTGCCCTGCCGGTATGAGAACCCAGTTCCCAATACCAGCTTCGAAAAGTCCGTCCCCCTTCCCGGGGGCGTTTTCGTCTCACATGTCAGGCCCAGCCGATCATGCGGTCTTGCGCCACTGGGACCAGACACCGATCAAACTGCTGATGGTACCGCCGATACCGACCAGACCGTCGTCGAGCGACACAATGCCCAGGGTGGCAGCCGGGACAGACAAGTCACACAGGTCGGACACGAGCTGTATGCGAGCGGCAGCGCGTTCCCTGCACGAGCGGGTTAGCTGTCATTCTTTGTCGTTCCCTTGCTTCTTGCATCAAGAAAGCGAGGATGATTATAATAACATACTTCTCGATCTTCTTAGCCTCGACAACGCCCTCGCCCTCCTTGCGGTTGATAGTCTTCTCCTTCTCCTGCAGACGGAACAGCGTGTAGACACCCGCCACAACACTGCACGCCAGACCAGCCCCCAGGCCCGGTACGCGTTCTCCTGCAGGCGCTTCGCGGAAGCCAGCTTCCGGACGCCGATGGTGTCGACGACTGTGATGGTGTCGAGGGTCAGATAGCCCGCATAGCCGAGCTGGCGACCGATAGCCAGATAGCGCAGCACAGGATCGATGGGGCTCTTGTTGTCGAGGGCGATGGCGGCGGCTTTGAGGTGCTCGACGAACTTGCCGATGCGCAGGATCTTTCGCGTCGTGCCGAACTGCTTCTTGACCGCGTTGTACGGGTCGATGGCGGACTGCGGCCGGTTCGTGCGATACAGGTACCAGGCGTAGAAGCGGGAAAAGTATTGGATCGTGCGGAGGAGCTTGTCGCGACCGACTGGAGGTTTTGATCGGGTTGCGTTAGTCGAAGACTTTTAATGGGGTTATGCGACTGCAGCAGAAATGAACCGAGCGGAGAGGGAGCCCACGGCGCGACTTTCTTCCCCTCCTCTCTCCTCCCCACCCAGTCATATCATCTCCATCAAGCCAGAAAATAAAACGATCACATACCCGTCGTCGCGACAAAGCGCAGGTAATGCGCCAGGGCAGGGTGGTAGACCAGAGCGTCGGCGACCATGATTCCGTCAATTCCCGATTAGTTCCCTAAGGAGGCACGCGATCAGCCGGGGCACAGCGGGATACCAGGATCGAAGAGACCACAAGCACACCTACTGATCCAAATCAAACAGATGAGGTTCGAAGCAATGACGGAGATGGGGATTAAATGGGAAAAGGGTAAGGGGGAGAGGAGAGGTGCAGTCGGTAATTGACGGCGTCTGGGGAGCCGCGGGCAACCTCGGTTGAACCGTCGGCCTGTGGGGGAGAGAGCCGGGTTCGCCCCGAAAATGCGTCGATTGCTGTCACGGCAATTCCGTGTCATGTGAATTGCTTGTCTCTGGCTCTTGTCTTTCGGGTTTCATAATTATCCGCCTAGAGTTTATGAAAATCTTCGCTAAATCAAGGACAAGGTCGAACAACACCTGGGCAATGTTTTCTCGCTTCTAAATTATCACTCTCCACTCTATTTTAGGAACTAATCTGAGAAGAAGGCTAGACGAGCTATTGTGCTGGCAAAACCCTTTGGCTTTGAACTCGAGATATTCTTTTTCACTTACTGTGATGTCGAATCTACTTTTGACCATACAGCATGTATAGTTAACTTCTAATGATTTGAAAAAGCTTTCAATTTGTCGGAAATCGTTCTACTACTCTTTGAAAGGTTGGCTATTATCCTATTCTTATACTCGATATTTTCTCAGCGATCCAGTCAATTTACGTCTATGTAAGTCAAGTTGAATACAGACCCCGATGCAACACATCAACATCCAGGGCACTCAAAGCCACTTTGCCTGATCTCCATTATGGCTCAGAAGCAAGCCGGTAGTCTTTGCATCCAGACGCTCAATCACCTGGAGGCACTTTCTCACACTCTCCTCAGGCTGTATCTGCCCCTTACAATCAGGCTCAACCACCTGAAACTGCTTCAGCATGACATTGTCCGCTTCGACCACCTGAGAGGGTTTCTCTCCTGCGATGATATTAGGATCCACCACTTGCCGCAACAAAGGCAAAAAGAAAAAAGAAAAGAAAAGAAAAGAAAGGCCACTTACCTTCCCACGTGTCAACCCATCCAGGGCTTAAAGCCAACGCCTTGATGCCTCGAGGCGCAAGTTCTGCGGCGTACTTGGCGATTTGGACATTCATCCCGGCCTTTGCGACAGCGTACGCGACGGCATAGCTAATACCAGACTTGTTGATAAAATCCAGATCCGCCATAGCGCTGGAGATGTGCACGATCTTCTTCTGGACGCCCCTCTCAATCAGGGGCAGAAAGGCATTTGTCGTCCATAAACCGCCGTAGATAGCGGTACTGAGCGACGGGTCGAAGATTCTCCGGACGGCTTCAGCATCAAAGGGAATCTGGGTCGGATTGGACGATATGCTGGCGATGTCCACGGCGTTGGAGTTGTGAATCAGCACGTCTAGCGTGCCGCCTGTGACGGCGGCTGCGGCCGAGGCAGCCTCAAGAATGGACTTTGGGTCCGTGACATCACCTCGGATAACGTGCACGTTAGGGTGATTAGAGGCAAGCTCAGAGATGTCGGGCGATTCGGGGTTTCGCACAATAGTCAGGACGGTGTTGGTTGGATCGGCAGCGAGTTGGCGCACGAACTCACGGCCAATGCCCTTGGAGGCTCCGGTGACGGCATAAGAAGACATGGTTGGTTTTTCTCGGGAATTAAGAGATTGATTATGGCCATATTCGTTTGGCTCATGTCCCTTTTATATCTTTGGAAGTATATACATTCGGCGGATTACAAACGCGACCGGATGATCCGGTTCCCCCGACTACCCAGCAAACCGGGGGTCATCCACATCAACCGGTCGCTCCGTTTCCTCCCCGGCTCCTGATGCGACACTATGGACTCCCCAATACCTGCAGTCAAGAGGAGGGCCTGCGTGGCGTGCACGGCTGCCAAGGCGAAATGTATGCCGCAGACCCTCAACCTATGCCAGCGGTGCGCTCGTCTGGGCAAGTCATGCACTTACCTTGATCTTCCGCAGACGAAGCGGAAGCACAAGGCTGCACCGAGGTAATCATTCCCAACGCGTATGGCACTTGTGGTATTAATTATGGATACAGCCGTAACCGCGTGGAGGTACTAGAGAAGAAGGTCGACCAGCTGATGTCGCAGCTGGCTGCCTTGACCCGACAGAACGAGCACATATCGCCCAATACGTCGAATACACTCACCAACGAACTGGGCTCATCGCATGATCCCGAGCCGGAATCACCAGCCATTGCGGAGCTGTTAGAGGATGCTGAAAACCCCTCCCACGGCCCTGATCCGCCGACGATCTCTGCTCTAGAGGGCCAGCCGTCTATCGTAGATCGAGGGCTTTTGAGTGAATCCGAGGCTGAGCTCTTGGTTACGACCTTCCAACTTCACTTAATGCCAAAGTTTCCCTTTGTGTTGATTTCACACGGCGAGACAGCCGCCAGTCTTAGGAACCGGGAGCCTTTTCTCTTCTTATGCATCGTGGCCGCGACAATGGGCAGTGCGCATCCTCTGCGCCCAACTGTCACCGAGGAGATTATGAATCACGTTACGTTGAGAATCGTGGCGCGATCCGAGAGGAATCTCGAGTTGCTCCGCGGTCTGTTGGTGCACAGCGCATGGTACTCATATCCTGCAGAGCGATATCACCGGCGACTCCTGCTGTTGATTCAGTTTTGTGTTTCTACTCTATACGATTTGGGGCTTCATAAAAAGCCTAGTCTAAGTTCGGATGAGCAGCGGGCGCTGCTTGGTACGTATTGGCTTTCGGCTAGGTAAGGGTCTCTGCTCTGGTGCATATGGATTGGGCTAACTCTATATCAGCTTCGCCGGTATGTTCGGCCGGCCGAGTATCACGAGGGAAGATAGTCGGACCAACGAATGTATCGAGGGTATAGCATCTACCGAGCATCAGTCTGATCGATGGATTGCGCCTTTCATCCACCTCCAGTCTTTCTTGAAAACAATGGATGAAGTCTACGGTTCGATGCCAACAAGCGGGGGGAGGGTGCTCGTTCAAGTCACGCGCAGCTCGCTGCAGCGACAATTCGATAGCGTGAGGGCATGTGTAGAAAGAGATGTCTCAAAGTGCCCTTTGTCAACAGGTTTGTCTTGGCCCCGAGGTGGTTGAGTGGTTGATGTAGATGGACTGACCGTTCCAGTGAATGCAATCCGCACTGAAATAAAATATGCGGAAATCCGGCTCGAGGAACTATCTCTTCAGAAGGAGCTGTGGATTGCAGAGCCTGCCAGCGCAGTCCGGACAGTCATGCTGATGGGTATCATCGAGCGAAGCAAGGAGCTTATTCACACGATCATAAACCTACCAGCGTCCGAGATCTCCCAAATTACAATAACCACATGCGCTCGTACATGTACCGCAGTGGGCTTCATACCCACAACAGTATTGACCCTTCTCCATCTCATTACTGGTCCGAACGACACCACCATGGAACCCACGGTGCAGGCCGTTGTTGATATGGCAGATTATCCCAATCTTGTTAGAGAGCTTGCCGGCGCGCTGGAGACGAGAATTGAGGGAATGTCTGCCGCAGATAAAGAGACGGATATTGTGGGCAGCCTTTGCTCTAAAATGCGGCTGCTAGCTCGTTGTTATCCATACCAAGTCAGGGAAATTGTTGGAAATGTGCCGTCCCAAGATGCAAGGCAGGATACGTCCATGATGGCAGTTCCCGGCAATGAGGCTGCTATGACACCCCAAGTCTGGCCGTCTATCTCCGGCGATTTGGATGAGATATTTCCTGTCGACGACATCCAGTGGGATTCTCTACTGAGCACTTTCACTGGTCCTAGTCAGCAGATCTGATGCTTCCGTCAATTATGTTACAGAGCAGTGGATATAATTTATGATATAAGTCTTTGTGATCGTAGCGAAACACTTCCCCGATTCGAGTTTCTTGATGCTCGCGTAACTTAGTTCAGCTAATCGGGATAAAGATAAAAAAGAGGGTGGTGGTAAAATTCGTTATTAAATAGCGTATTCTAGTGACCGGTGTAGATATAAATCTGATCATCATCAAGCTTCCTCATCTAGGGCCGATAGGTGGTGTAGGTCCCGATGATTACCTCTCCTATATCAAACGTGGTGGCCTTCCCCTGTGCTGGACCGAGTTGATCTCCAAAGACTAGATCTCTCATGCGCTGGGAGAGTTCTTCCTTGCTAAGCCGGGGTGCCATATTGACCGAACGTGTTGCGAACTGTTTAAAATTGTTTAGATGAGGTTGTTCAAGGAAGTGGGGGGACAGAAGTCTTATTTCTGGAGACTGCAGATTCTGTGAACATGATAGAGACGGCTGGTGGAGGAGAACAGGTCCAAGCTTGGGGCGACACCGACTCGTTTTAAGCGCCGGTAGAGCAGCACATTTGATCCAATCACAGAAAGTGTTCACAACAGGAATTGATCGGATATGTGATTATCATTTTAATGATTAGGATAGCCCTGCTAGTGGTTGAAGTAAATGCTCCCTATTCGCCTTGCAGGAGGAGGAAAACGGTTTTACAGATGGACTTGAGCACTGTGCAGATGAATATTTAGAGATCTTCTCATAATACTTCTAGGCCAACTGTTACATACCCCAAACCAGCAGTCAAATTCTGTCTATGCTACCGCCGGGCGAAGCTAATTGACATATTCTAAAGCCCCTATGGAGAGCTTAAGACCTATTCTAACTGCTGTGCGCCAAAACGTGCCATAATGCTTTCCCCAAATCCATGAAACATAGTGTACAATACCGGGCCCCAACGGGTGGAACGGATGCTCCGGGACGGGACGGGGCGGACAATCGGGGATGATTTCTAAAGGACTAGTCTACGTGGATGCTAGGTATCTGGGATTGTCTCTTTGGCGGTGACCTCTAAACGTGATAAATCATAAGCGCCATTGCACTCACAACTATGTGCACAGATCATCCGTGGATGCCTAGCCCTTGACCAGGATCAGATATTGATTGACCTTGTTACTTCGACTATAAAACCAGTGTGACCTTGGCTATGCAGTTTCGCACTATTGCATGACTATCATTAGAAATTAGGACTACATACAATTGTGGCACCATCGCATCACCGAGTCAGACCACCACAGATCAGCACGGAGGATGCTTGCAATATCACAAATACGTCGCAGGAGGGCAGGATTCACGTCGCTAGGGCTTATCGATGCTCGGGTCGTCGAAGGGCCTCGTCAGGCGTCGCACACGGGCTCAGGGGTTACGGCCCATGTGGGTGGTTGCATGTGGGTGTCGACCCCGTAAAGGATTGATTCATTGTTGGAATAAAGGCTGTGAGGCGCAGAGAGATGGCCTGGTAAAGGGTGCAAGGCTGCGTCGGTATGCGGCGTTCAAAGGGACGGGCGTGGATGGGGCGGGGTTATTCCTGATCTGGGCTGGTGCTCTGGCTGTGGTTGCCCATGGTCCCAGTATCGTAGCCGTTGGCTTCGAGAAAGGCGCGGAATTTGGCGTCTTCGTCAGTGATCGTATCCTGTTCGCACAGAATGTCAGTTCGTATGATTCGAAGATATTCGTAGCGGCAGCACCATACCTGGTCAATTTTCGGCATCAGGAAAATAGTCAGTGCAGCACTGAAAATGCACAGTGAGCTGGAAATGAAGAAGGGATCCTGGCCCTTGCGGATCTCGTTGGGCGCGTTCTTCTGCGCGATCGGGATGACATAGGTGCCGACGAAAGCACCAATCTTGCCAGCTGCCGCCGCATACGAATAATATTGGCCACGGATGGCAGTTGCGCTGGTCTTGGCGGCACACAGACCGATATTGTCACCAGGCCCGAACTCACCGAGGGCGAGGAAGATGCTACTTTTTGTCAGTATGGCAAGATTGAGGCTTGGGGGGAATCACTTACCCGAACACCACGACAAAGGCAGCCACATTCTCCGGAGTGGCAAGCCACTTGTAACAGCCGGACATAATGAACCCAATGACACCCTGGAGGCCCACTCCGATAGCAAGGGTACTTTGAGGGCCGATCCAGTCACTGGCAAATGCCCCGAGAGCAGAACCCGGGATGTAGAAAAGGTTGGTCACGGTGTTCCAGCCAAAAGTCTTCCACATGGGTGCCGTATCGCCCAGGATTATTTTCAACCACGCCGAGGAATAGATGGTGAACGAGTAGGCCGAAAAGTCGTAGACGAACCAGATAAGGGAGACGACGGTCTGCATGTCACTGTTAGTTAAAATATGCTCGGTTAATGAAGGAGGGATTCGCACCAGGCGCTTCCAGTAGAACCTGCAACTGTCAGCCAACGTCTTATCTAACGAGAAAAGGATTCGCGCTCACTTGACGATCAGCCACACTGGGAATTTGTGCATGCGCTCGCGGTTGAATTCCTCGGGTTCGTTCATCTTCAGTCGCAGGTACATCAGACTAAGGGGAGGAATGACTCCCAACCCCAGAGCCACACGCCATGCGGCACGCAGATGATTCTCGGTGAAAATCAAGACAAGAATCATGGGCACAATTGCAGAAACCACATAGGCAAAGTCGATCTGGAAGTTGGTGAACATGATGAACCAACGATTGCGGTGGCCACTCTTGAGTTCCCCGGTGTTTTCTGCAGCCGCCACGGATCCAGCAGGATACTCGCCGCCGATGCCAATCCCCAGGAAAAAGCGATAGGCCGTAAGAGCAGCAAAGAGGCCATACTGGTTGCCACCAGCTCCGTAGGCACCGGCCGACAGGGCCGCAAAGATAAACAGGATCACGGTGGAAACCATCAAGGACCACTTGCGCGACCAGTGATCACTAGTATATCCGAACGCCAGCATTCCGACTACAGTGCCCGCGAAAACAATCGAAGATACGTTCTGACTGGCGGGCGAATTGGCATAGGTGTCGGGGTAGATCGTGCCCAGCATAGTATTGACAGAGCCGATCACCTAGATCAGTGCGGGTCAGTGTCGATTCGATTCCAACCCACATGGCCATCCCTAAGATGCCATTGCAGTCACTGCATACGCTAGGGAATAGAGAATACATACCCCATTCAGATAGCCATCGGAGAAAAGACCGGCACCGCAGGCGATCGTGGGCCAGCTGCGCTCCCAACGAGTCTTCTGCGGGTTTTCCAGCGGCGACACCTCGACCGGCGCCTCTCCGAGGGGGGCGGGGCCCTTCTCCGAGGCGCCATTCTGGAAGTTGGCCTTCCCAGAGTCCCCCGGTGCGTAGGAAATACTCTTGTGATCTGTGCTCATGCTTTGTGACCGGCGATAGTAGCGATTACTGACTCCGATTGGTTCGTCCAGTCTGAAACGCGCAGAATCGGCAAATTTCGAAGAATTGGCGCTGCTTCGCTCGAGAAGGAGTCTCCAAGTGAGCACACGACCAATGCAAAAGGCTAATTCAGGTATCACCCGAAGGCGCGGGGGCGTGATTGAGGGGAAACAGAGATGAGGAGGGGAGGAAGAGCAGGGAGATGAAGTTTACGAGCACCGTGAGAAAGAAAGGATAAAAGAAAAGAGCTCGCCTTATCAGGCTCTACCGAAGAGGCGATTCCCTTCTGGGGGTTAGCAAGAAGCAGTGCAGTAGCCCGATGGACCCCACGCACGCGGGTCGACAGTCCCAAGGTCACAGCGAGAGTGGAACCGGGCTAAGCATCGCCGTGAATCAGGCATGGCCAATGAAAAGTTTTTGTTCTATCATCTGCTCAAGTCAATGCTGGCGGTTCGATCATGTGGAAGGAGCCTTGGGCTCGGGCAAAGCCGAGATTCTAAGATGTGTTGTTCCGAGCTTCAACGCCTTATGGACAGATCGGCCCCTCGGTCCCAGTTTCGGGTGCCTTGCATAAATGGCATCGAAGAATGGGCAAATGTACCTGGTACTATAACCTCAGGCACAGTCACCTATCTGATTCCATTTGCTTGATCGCCGACCATGACAGGATGAGCAGGCACGTGATCTACAGACACGATGACAGGGGAGTAGTTTATATCCCTTAGAGAAGTTGAAGTATGCAAATAGAAAGATAGTTTCAATAATGAGCTCATAGACAGATATCCATGCGAGAATTTTCTTTGATGTAAATTCGACGAATCTCCAGGCATCGAAGGTCAACTGGTGAAGGGACAGTTTCGGTTCGGAAAATCATTCCACCAGCTGAGCTTGGGTCAGCTACGTGATGCACCCGGTGGTCTTCCCTCATCCAGTTCATCCTTGCTTTCTGTCATTCTTTGCCCTCGCCAATCCCTGTTGCTTCTTGCTCTCCACCAGTCCCCTTGTCGTCACCATGGGGTCTGATCCGCAATACATCAAATACCCCGACCTTGCCCTCGCCCAACATGTCTTCAACCTCTCCAACCCTTCATGCACTCCATCCATCCAGCAGACTTCATTGAAGAAACTGCAAGATGCGATCACCGAGTACAAGATGGCGCCATTCTACCGACACCTGGCCCACCCCGTCGAAGGTATTCTGAACAACTCCGGTGAAGGTGTACCGCAGCACCCGCACAACGCAGGGACCTCCAAGCCACTCCTCTCTTCCAACATGCTCGCCTCGCGCAAGTCGCCGCAAACAATCGACTTTCCGTGGAATGAGGAGCTCTACCAGTCTTTAGTCGAGGATAACAAGAATGAGCTGGCAACCTTCCAGAAGGAGGAGGACGACGCAGAAGAGGCCGCCGGTGAGACCGAGGTCCAGGCCGCACGGGGGAAACGGGCTGAATTTTGGGCCCGAGTCGGTGACAAGGTAAGAACTTTATTTCTTGGCCGGGAATCTGATAGCATGTGTTGACTTTCTCCCTCATAGGACAAAGCTATCGAGTCCCACGAAACCCTCCTCGAAAAGACCGGATTCCTGGGCACCAAGATCGATCTGGTGCTCGCGATGATTCGAATTGGCCTCTTTTTCGGTGATCTTGTGTTTGTCAAGAAGACTATCGAGCGAGCGGAGACCCTGGTTGAGAGCGGCGGCGACTGGGACCGGAGGAATCGTCTCAAGGCATACAAGGGATTGCATCTGCTGACGATCCGCTCTTACAGCCTTGCGGCGCCTCTTCTCCTGGACAGTCTGTCTACATTCACGAGCTACGAACTGTGCAGCTACTCTTCGTTGGTGATCTACTCGGTGCTGGCGGGATCGTTGTCCCTCAAGCGCGTGGACTTTAAGGCCAAGGTGGTGGATGCGCCGGAGATCAGAGCGATCCTTGGTGCCGGAGAGGACCAGCTGGCTGCGCTCAGTGGGGAGACCTCGGCTGGTCCTGGTGCGCGGGACGAAGAGATGAAGGACGCAACGGCATCCAAGTCCACACCCGGCGGTGCCACCACTGCGATTAACCTGACTACACTGGCAACCGGCTCGACTTCGCAAGCGGAGAGCGAAGCCCCCGTGGATTTCTCCCCGCTGGCCAACCTGGTGAACAGCTTGTACAACGGCAATTATCGCTCGTTCTTCGTGGGGCTGGCGGCCGTGGAGGACCACTTCTTGACGCAAGACCGATACCTGCACGAGCACCGAGCATGGTTTGTTCGGGAGATGCGTCTCCGGGCCTACCAGCAGCTGCTGCAGAGCTACCGGGTTGTGGGCTTGGGTAGTATGGCCAATGACTTTGGAGTTACGGTGGACTACCTCGACCGGTACGTACCATAGAACCTAAGATTCTCAATAAGTTGATTAACAATCGATTCTAGGGACCTTGCTAGGTTCATCTCCAGCAACCGCATTGCCTGCACCATCGACCGGGTCAACGGTATTATTGAGACGAATCGCCCCGACGACAAGAACAAGCAATATGCAGACGTGGTCAAGCATGGAGACTCGCTGATCACGAAGATCCAAAAGTACGGCCAAGCCGTACGCCTGCGTGGGAGTGAGCGGAGTTAAAAGGGGATGCGTCAATCTGCGAGACCGTGATCGTGATCCATATTTGACTGGAAGGATATCTCCTGTCTGTTACTAGAATTGATGCATGACATACTAAGTATTCCAAGTATTCCAAAGGTTGTCTCCGCGTAGTGCTTATTTGTCTCCGCAATGTCGGGCGGCGCCGGAGTGGCAACTCGGCATCGGCCAGGCGGGCAAGGGAGATTTTCCCGAGGAGAGCTAATCCCTGGGTGGTTTTCAAGTTACGCACTCCGAAGTATACACCCTTTCTTTCTCTACTCACTGTAGCTATAGCCCTTGTAGTCTTCTCTTGTATCTCTATCTTTCTCCCTTCAACGACTCCAGGGCTTGTGGGGAAGAATGCTGAGTCACACATCTCACCGCCGGCGCCAATGGCGGGTTCTGGGAATTTTCTCAATCTCCTGACTCGGTCCACGGTCACGATTCATTAGGCGATTTGTGTTGGGCTCCATTTGACCTTTGGTTGACCAGTCGCCATGTCCTGGCAATTTAAACTCGCATCCAGCGCGCGGGCGTCTCCGCGGTGGCTTACCCGGCCTAATGGGGTCCTACTTCGCCCGGCAAGTGCGGGGAGATTACCCTCAGGTACGTGGGATGATGTCCTTTTTTTTATATATAGATTGCGCTCGTCTTATCTTGCATTTCCCCTGCATCTCGTCTCGTGATTCTCATAGCCCCCCCACCTGCCCCTCCTCTTGAACTGGCGGATTCTCTCTCTCCCTCCGAATCGCCGTTGGGGATATATTCAACCATTTTGAATCCACTAACATTTCCTTGCGCTCGACGCAGCCCCCGCCATGACTCAGACCAGTGTCTCCGTGACTGCCAAGCGCACCCTGGCCGACTACCACTCGTCCAAATGCCTGAACCTCGACAACATTAACCCCTCGGTGCGGGCCGCCAAGTACGCCGTGCGCGGAGAACTGGCCGTGAAAGCGGAGAACTACCGGCAGCAGTTGGCCGACGGCGACCAGTCGCTGCCCTTCGACAGCGTCATCTTCGCCAACATCGGCAACCCGCAGCAACTCGACCAGAAGCCGATCACCTTCTTCCGTCAAGTGCTCAGTCTCGTCGAGAACCCGTTGCTGCTGGAGAACCCCGAGGCTCTCAAGACGTCGTTCGGATACCACCAGGATGTCATCGAGCGGGCTCAGACACTGCTGGCCAATGTCCAGAGCGTGGGCGCCTACAGTCACAGCCAGGGTGCGCCGGGGATCCGCAACAGCGTGGCCAAGTTCATTGAGGAGCGCGATGGGTTCTCTGCCAACCCGCAGGACCTGTTTCTGACTGGAGGTGCCTCATCCGGCGTTAGCACCCTCCTGAACGTCATCTGCAACGGCCCCAAGGCCGGGGTTTTGGTCCCTATCCCCCAGTACCCGCTGTATACTGCGACGCTGTCGTTGCTGAATGCGCAGTGCGTCCCGTACCTCCTTAATGAGCAGGAGGCGTGGGGTACCGATGTCAATGTGATCTTGCAGTCTATTAAGGATGCCAAGGCCGCGGGCATCGAGGTGCGCGCCGTCGTTGTGATCAACCCTGGCAACCCCACCGGTGCATCGCTGAGCGCCGACGATATCAAAAAGGTCATTGATATCGCCGCCGAGGAGAGCCTGGTAGTGATGGCCGACGAGGTATACCAAACCAACGTCTTCGCGGGCGAATTCGTCTCCTTCAAGAAGCGGCTACGCCAGCTTCAGCAGGAGCAGCCCGGCAAGTACGATGATGTCGAACTTGTCTCGCTACACAGTATTTCCAAGGGCATGGTTGGTGAGTGCGGTCACCGTGGCGGGTACTTCGAGCTGGTTGGCTTCGACCCCCTGGTCCAGGAGCAGATCTACAAGCTCGTCAGTATCGGTCTGTGCCCGCCTGTCGTTGCGCAGTGTCTGCTTGAGACTATGGTTAACCCGCCGCGGCCGGGACAGCCCAGCTACGAGCTCTACCAGAAGGAGTACAACGGCATCCGGGACGGTCTGTACCAGCGGGCCCACGCTTTGTACGACGCTTTCCAGCGCATGGAGGGAGTGGAGTGCCAAGAGCCCCAGGTACGTATTCTCTTTTCTTTCTTGGATCTATTCTGAAACAGCTAAACTTATGATTGGTAACAGGGTGCCATGTACCTCTTCCCCACCATCAAGCTCCCCGCCAAGGCCATCGAGGCCGCGCAGGCTGAGAAGCGTGCCGCCGATGAGTTCTACTGCCTGCGTCTGCTGGACGCCACCGGTGTCTGCGTCGTCCCAGGCTCGGGCTTCGGCCAGAAGGAGAACACGCTGCACTTCCGCACGACCTTCCTTGCGCCCGGCACCGAATGGGTCGAGCGCATTGTGAAGTTCCATGCCGAATTCATGGAGAAGTACCGGTAGATGTTTAAACAAAACTGCGATTCTGATTCGCAAATCTATATACTCGACAGGTTCACCCGATTCACCGCCACGCCATTTACGTGAAACGAGTCTGACATGTGCTTGCTCTCTACTCTTGCATTTTCCGTGCTCATATCTTGGGGTCTGATTTCACATCTCCCTTGATACCTTTATAGACTACTTTCTCTATTGGAGCTGCGGTAGAATTCCTTTTGCTTGGATTCTTTATTGATGGGATTTTCGGGGCATCTTTTGCATGTGGTCTGTCAGGCCGGACTAGATAGCTGTCGCTGATATTGAGGTAGCTTGTGGATATTTGATAGAATGGACTCTGCTATGGCAGTAAAACAATTAGGATTTGTGGTGTCTACTCCTATTCTATTGTAGCATAAGGCAGCAATCCATTTTGAATGACACTGGGTCTTGAAGACTAGGGGTTTGCTTACTTCCCTTACCTGAATTCTATTCTTCATTCACACCTCTCCTCAACCTCTTACTTCATTCACTTGCCTCCTCAAGCTCTCATTTTCCTATCTTCTTTCTATCTTCTCACTTTCCTCTCCTACCTACCTACCTCAACTGAAAGAATCACACTATGGCTACCAACCAAACCCATCTCTCCGAGCGCGAGGCACTCGACATCGTCCACAATATAACTGGATACACCTTCATCAACCCGGAGCCCTTCTACCAGGCGCTCCTTACGCCGAGCCCTCTCAATCCAGAAGGAAACAAGGGCCTCGCTTTGATTGACAGCCAGACCCTGCGGCTTGTACTTGCCACGGAAGGCTACAGACGGCAGGCTCCCAGAGGCAAAGGATCCATTTGTTTCTGAGGTTATTGCATCGTGTTTGCTTTTTATTCTTTTATTTATATTCACTGCCCTGTCCTCTCGCTTTCTTGCTTCCTTACCTTCTTCTTATATACTCCCTCACTCCTTCACTTCACTCACCCATTCGCCCTCTTGTTTATTTATGGTGTGCTCCCTATACATGCCCGAAGCATGATCTGGCCAAGGCTAACCCCTGATTCGAAATAGGAGCAATCGCTGCAATGATCCAGCGCCAAGCCAATAAAGAGAATTTGGCAGATAAGGGTGTTGCACATGGCTTCGATGCCTTTGTTCTCGAATACAACGCGCAGTCTCGCACGGTTTCGATCTACGGAATGGCCACAGTGGTCGAAACTATTTTGGGGGCAATTTATGTGGACTGTGACTCAAATATGTTTATCATGGAAAGTGTTATGGTCCGTCTCGGACTCGTGTGGGTTAATTAAGTTGATGTGAATAGGGTGCTTTCTTTTGACTGGTATGAATCTATTTCTTGTTTTTTTTCTCTTACTATCTCTTGGTGCTATGATACAAGTCCCCAATACTTTATGGGCCCTCGCTAGAGTTGAATAATAATTCAGCTTTGGATATCTAGCTGATTCATGAATAGGAATTATTACCCAGGTATCAGGGGTTAGGAAAACCAGGACCATGTCAACGAAGTGACACAGGAGGCTTCGCCCGTGGCCTTAACAGCCACTTCATTACCTTATAAACCCCCGCCGATCCCCGCTAAGCTCACGCAATCGTCCCAGTCCTTCTAACCGAATAACCCCGAAACAAGGATATTCCCTGTAGCTTGCCTTGCTGCTGGCTGCATGCAGGAGCTAAGCCTTTGCCAAGGACATGCACACTCGAGGCCGGAACTGTACTCGCTGTACTCGCTGCAGCAACCTGCTGCAGCTCACGTATACTAGATTGCCCGTGCACTGTACTATATATGATTCGGATCGATCGAAAAAGCTTGGTATATGCTCAAGCCTATTAGATCATACCTTGAGGATCCGGTTTATCCTACTTTTCAGTATGTATTTCATTATAATTCCTTATTTATGCTCCCCAAACCCTGTAGAGGCAACAACAAAGCCTGGCTACAGGTCTTCCAAGGTTGTCTACACACCGCTACTACACACTAAACCAAACCCGGTAGCCCGGTAGACCCCATTCGTGACTCGGTACCCCCGAGCTGAATGCATTCTAGACATGGCTTTCACATTAGCTGCAGGGTCATACGATGATGACGATCTGTAAGCCAAGACCGGGGTTGAACATAGCTGAAAAAAAAAAAGGCCTGTTCAGTGCCGATCAGCTGGACAGCAAGCTGCGTTGTATCTGCTCACCGCCATGTACCCCAGCTATTCAACAAAAAAGTATTACATACTGGAAACTATCCCATTAACGGACAGGATATACCTGGGCATGCCGAGGTTGGCATATATGGGGAAGTGAATGGCTGCATGAGGTATATCTCCATAAAAAGAATAATTTGTACAAGGCATCAAGGGATATATTCAACTAGGTATAGATCATACAACCATAAACCACAGCATAGTCCAAACCAAACCCCTCTAGATTGATGCTATCATGGGAGGAATCTCTAGATTGGCTAATAGAACAGGTCCAAATCAGGCATTTCTCATCATCTCTCATCAAGGTCATGAAGACGGTGTGGAGGTGGTGGTAAAGAGGGGAGCTGCAAGGCAGGCCCTCGGACGAATCAGAGTGGTAACATTTAAGGGGAAAAAAAGAAGAAAGAAAGAGAAGGGGAAGGAATTGGGAAAGACCACACCCCCGCATGGACAACTATTGCGCCCAAGATTGTCGGAAATAAGATTCATCCAGTGGTGGGGTGGATCCCGAATCAGCAAAAAGAGACGCCGGCCACACAGGCACCGAGTCCGGCGGCGAGGGGCCGCTCGTCATAGATGTTGCGGTCGTCATCGGCGCCTGCGACATGCCATAGTTGTCCGGCGCGGGGACCGATTTCGGCTCCAGCCCCATGCTGGCTTGCAGCTGGTGCTCGAGCGCGGCAGTCGACTCATTCGCCGATTTGAGGAAGTCGTCGATGTTGATCGAATCGAGATCATTCGACGACAGAAGCTGCGTCTGAGGCAGGCCAACCAATGAGGACGCGGAGCTGAGGCGGAGGTGATCCATGTCCGAGGATTCGCTCACGCTGTGGAGATCGTGGATGTCATTGCTGCCGGCATGTCCCAGACCCGGAAGTGGCCCAAACTCGTCCGCTTCGGAGAGATCGCCCGAGGAGGATGGTGGCGGAAGACCAGAAGGATAGGAGTGGTCGAAGCTAGCGTAGGATGGGGTTTGCGTGCTGGTGGCTGGCACATCGGACGAATACAAGGGGAAACTGGACCAATCCACCGAGGGAGCGCCAATACCCGCAGAGCCCAGTGGCATGTCTGAGTCAGGGGACGTAAAATACTGCTCCTGATAATGATCTTGGAAGGCCATGCATGTAATCGGCGAGTTGGTCGTCGTATTCGGGAAGGAGGTGAAGGTGGAGACATCGAGCGGCGGCGGCACGCTGGTAATGATTTGTTCCAGCGGAAACTTGTCCATCGTAGCGGGAGCCGAGGTCGGGTTCGACGGTTTATCTTTGGCCTTGTCCAGGGCCGAAGGAGGGAGTGCGGGAGAAGTGAATTTGTCTAGGAAGGACGGGTCAACGGGGGTTGTCGCGATATCGTCGGCAGCCGGCGCGCTGTCGGGAGAACCCTTTTGGGACGCTTGTTGTGATTGGGGTCGCGGCTCCATCGACAAGGGGAGGGGGTCTTTGAGGAACGCCGACTGGGTCAATGGTAGGTGGTCTACCGAGCGACGAGGCATGTCGGAGGGATGGTGGATAGTATGCGATCGCGGGATGGTGTAAGGTAACCCGCACTTGTGGGCCATATCATTATGTTTATGGGCAGGTTTGTGGTGACCATCGCGGAAAATCGTCAGCGTCGACTCGGATTTTGTCGATGTGAGCAAGGGCTTCCGCGGGGGTTCAGCGGGGGCCGAAGGTTGAGACAAGGGGAGGCCGGTCTCGGGCACGGGGTCCAGATGGTGTTCCTTTTTCAGCGCACAGGTGCAGCGCTGGCCATGGCAGCAGCCACAGCGATGATGGGAGTCCTCTGTAAGGAAATCTAGGTCAGGAAAGCGAACCGAGGCAACCAACACCTAACATGCTCACGCTTGAGATCTCGTTTCTCACCGGTATGACAGTCGGACGAGTTCTTCTTCTTGTCGCCGCACTCGCATTTAACGTGGGTTGTCCGAGACTTGCGTAGACCGCGGCAGTGAGTGCATTGAGAGACTGGACGGCCTTTCTTGTTGATGTGGGTCAAAGGGCGGTCTGATCGAGTTAGCATGGGCCCATGCGACACGCACGGATGAGGACGTACCACTGTGGTGACAGCTGCTGACCCGGTGACCCCGGACGCAAGCTTCACAAGCCCACTTCTCACCATCGATGAGCATCGTGGCTACTGTAGAGCACACATGCGACTCGAGGAAATAGTAGGAGAGAAAAGAATAAATTTGAAAGAGAATCTCCGATCGAAACCGGAAGAGGAAGAATCAAGCCGTCAAGGCGAGTTTAGCCGATTCGTGAGGATTCGGACCGAAGGGTAAGAGAAACAGAAGAAGAAAAAAAAGCAAGGGTATCTTAGGCAAAAGGTCCCAATGCGCAGAAGTTCAGACAGAACGCCAGTCGAGCAGTGTACACACGATTAGCCACTGAGGCTACCGTACTGAAGACTCCAACGTAGAAAGGGTGGAAACCATCAAAAGGAAGAAGTTCAGAATAGAAGGGTATAACGGGGAAGGTCGGGTCGAAGAGAGAAAAAAAAGGAAGGGGGACCAAGCCTACGCACCGTTTGGCGCCGGCCGTGAGACAGGACACCAAGTACCGGTAGTGGCGGCCAAGATAGAAAGCGATCGATATGGCGAGCTGGACTCACACCCTATATGGAGGGAAGAAGAAGGAGGAGGGAGGGCGAGGGTTAATAACGGTATTTTGGCGTGGGATTTTCGCTGCGTGGGTGGTGGCTGTGGGTGACCGCAGTCGAGAACCAGGTACATCCAGAGCTACGTTGGCACAGGTGGAGGGGGAGGTACCGGTACCTGATGTATTTGATACTCGACTTTTCCATACACATACAGGACAACCAACTGAATCAGGCTGTCTAATGGAAAGTATAGAAATACTATAGAAAGGAGTTGACTTGCAGCGAAACTACTTTTTTTTTTTTTTTTTCTCTTTCTTTCTTTCTTTCTTTTTCTGTTCAATCTCAATCCCTTTGCCAGTTTCATCCCTTCGAAATCCAGACTGTGCCTTGGTCCCCACCGTCGAGTACATTGGCCATCTCCCACCAAGCGTCACTTGGCTGAAGGTAGGGTTTCGTTACGATTCACACTCTTCACGCAAAATTTGTGGAAGGATTCGTGGATATGCATTGATTCTGGTTCTCTCTAATCCACAGTTCCTTCCCAGACCCTCTTGCCTTTTATCTTCGTACCCTTCTTAGGGTGAACCTTGGATCATTCCCTCGACTTGTTTCAATTACGTATGCACGTACCATGTTCCCCCCATCTCTCCAACTGTCTGACCGCGAAATGACCACGAACTCGATCCCCACCGAGAAATGGATCTTAGCCATAAAACAAATCTGGGGCACATCCCGACCGTGACAGGTTTTTTTTTTCTTTTCTGCGTTTTGACTCTCTTCTCTTATGATCTACTCCCGATGGGGGGCCGAACCAATGTTTCAGGGGGCTGTCTGGCGCTAAACTTCCCGCTCTTCCCTCAGGATTCAGGTACCAGCCTTCTCGAAGAAGGTTTACCATTTTTCTACAATCCCTGCACGGCGTGCCATTGGCAAGTCAACTGGTTTTGGGGCCTCGGATGGGGCTGAAATTGCATGTGGAAGAAAAAGAAACGAAAAAGAAATCTTCAATTACTGCATGGATATTGTACCATCTTACCATACCAGTATGTGTGCGATGGCGTCAGGGTTCCTGCTTCGGGCGGGTTGCAGATGAGTTTTTTGGGTCCCCGTGATCTGCGTATGTAACCACCCCCCTCCACCAATCAGAGATCTGCTGGTGGTGGATTCCGGTGTCCTGACCGTCTCGGCGTGAACGGGCCAATCAGAAGCCCGGGAAACTGGGCCAGCAATTAAAATAGGAACAATTAAAATGACACCGGCCGATCAGGGGCTTGCTTACTTCCAAGATGTATATCCTAGGATCCTTGGATATTCCAGATGTAGATAATCTGAGTAGATGCATTTCTATATTTAGCATGGAAGGAATATAGATATGATCAGCATGGATTTAGCTCCAATACCTGAATAATTGGTCTATCATCACAGGGGACAAGAGAACGGAAAGCAAGAGTAGCAATCCCTAGTACAAACATCAAGGAGCAAGACGGCCCGGGGGTATCCTTCAGAAATCCCATAGCACTCCCTGAGCTTCTTTTCCAGCTCACTAAAATCTTCCTCCTTATACCCCATTTCTTTCTTCTGGGCGTTAATCAATCCCCATCGCTTTCGACTCAAGCCCAGGATCTCATGTTGCAATTCCTGAATTCGAGTTTCAGGCAAATATGGTTTCCTGCGGCGCAGGAAGAGTGCGTCGTCCATATCATCCAATGCACGGAGTCGATATTTGTCCTCAATGCCAAACTTCAAGCCCAAACACATAGGGCAGGACTGGTCCAGTTCACAGCTTCCAAAGGTGTCTGGAAATATTGACGAGAACCCTCCACACCCGGGACATAACCAACCTTTGCCCCGGCAGCGCGGACAGTTACCATGGAAGTAGTGCTCGAGGGCATCCCTGCTCACTGTCTTAGCAAAACTGTCTCAGCAATAAACTCATGGGGTGGAGGAACATCCCGGCCATGGGGGTTTACAACCATGGTGGTATTAGGATCATCCCTTTCATTTGCCTTGGGAACAGCCGAGTCCAGGAAGCTGCTGAGCAAAGTCCTGGGTGCAGGCTTGTTGTGGGCACACCAAGTCATGTCGCATTCAATCTCGTCAACGTAGACAACTTCAGGGCCAGACATCTTCCAGAAGCCCTGACAAGCTGGGTTGTGATAGTTCACTTCCTGCATGGTGATAGCAGAGGCACTAGTCGCACGTTCATTTTCTGGAGCAGTTGTGACGAGAACCATCCATGAGTTGTCGGAGTAGATTAAAATCAGGTCATTTGGATGGACTGCCTGGCTGAGAGTGTGAGTCGTCATTGTAGATGAAAATTAGCTTGGAAATAAGATGGGAATGATCAAAAAAAAGACCGGAGAGGTAGTCGACTCAAGACCCATCCATCCATGGATGCAAGTCCACAAGTATATCATGTAGATCACGTTGACATCAAAGTGTTCAATCAAAACCAGGTCATATTAAATAGTTGGATCTCATTGAAATACCTCAGAAGATTGATAGGAAATGCAGCGAGTTATGCAGTTGACCATGAAAGTATAGCAGAAGAGGGAGGCGGATGGAAATAATTCCCCTCCGCTTCGAAGGGAAATAGTGTTAATCCGCAACGCAGAAACAAAGGCCCGTCCTCCGCGCCAAAATAATATCTCGAACTATACTTTCAATATACTCTCGAGTCTTTCTCTTCATTAGACCAAAATTCATTTTGTCCACGATGGGGGTGTTGCTTAATGCGGCGCTCTCGGCACTAGCCCCTTCAAAATTCCCCGTGCAATTTAGCCCGTAAAAACCTTGCCTCTGGCTCTTTGCGTCCTGCACCCACTCGGCCCCCCATCTCCCGGAACCTCGCTTTTGTTCGAACCCATCATTTTTTGTGTGTTTCTGGGCTTCATCGGGCATGATGAACTCTCGCGAACAATCTGACATGCCTCCGGCCCCCTCTTACCCATCCCCCAACGGTGCGCAGATGGCTCAGGGTGCCATGCCGTACTATGGCAACCGTCAGATGACCACCGACGAACTCCTATCCGCCGAACTCTCACGCGAAGCCTCCGGCCCGAGCCTTGCCGATGGATCGAGTAATGGTGTCCATCACGGCCAGTCCATGGTCCTGGGATCCTCCAATGCCGATGATATGGGTCGAGGCACGCCCGAGGATCAACACCAACACCAGCACATGCTCCAGTTCCCCCCGAGTCAACAAGTCGGTGTCGACCCAAACCATGACCTGAGCTACGGTGAACAAAGTGCGCGCAAGCGATCCAAAATCTCGCGGGCGTGTGACGAATGTCGCCGAAAGAAGGTATGCTGCACTCTGCCGGATCAAACGCGACCGCGATGTCAAGCTAAACGCGTGATCTTTTTTTTTCAGGTACGATGCGATGCGAGTTCGGAATCGGGCCTCGAGTCCTGCACCAACTGTCGCCGCCTGGGTGTGGTGTGTCAGTTCAGTCGTGTCCCGATGAAACGCGGTCCCAGCAAAGGGTACGGGGATACGTGCGCCACCATGAGTATCTCGACTGACGAGTATACAGGTATATCAAAGAGCTTGCCGAGCGACTTCACACCCTCGAAAGCCAGATGCACCCCCCCATGGTGCAAGCCGATGTGCCGTACCAGGGCATGAACGAGGTGTCGCTCCCCCGAGGGTACCAGGACTTCACTTCGCCCGTCGACTCGGGTCCAGTCAATTCCGCCAATCGCAAGAGAACCTACTCCGTCTTCGAGGGTCTGCCTAGCTCGTCGTTCGCGCAGCCCTCATTCAACGCTCGCACCTCACAGAATGCCTTTGATGCGTCGGAATCGTCGGCAGACCCGTACAACCCCACAGTCACGAGCGGCAGTGCTCCCAAACCCGGAAATCTATTCTGGAATCCAACGGGCAATGAACAAGACTTGCCAAGTGGTCTTGAAATGACGGATCTGCCCAAGCATGAAGGCGATGATGATATGACCCCCGTCGCTCTGGACGAGGGGGCCCTTGATGCGTACGTGAAAGTGGGAATTGCCTTATGAAGCTATCATCTAACAGCTATCCGCAGGTACTATCACAAGATCCATACTCTCCTGCCGATTCTCCCCCACACGAAGGAACGGACGCTGGAGCTCCTCCACCAGTGCAATCGCGAGGTGCAAGAGATCTTCTGCTACGCATTGTACACGATCACTCAGACCGACTTGTCTCGCTTGGCAAGCAACTTTGAGAAAGTCACTTCGTTCGACAACGCCCAGGATCTTCTTCTGTACCACACTCGCCAGCCGCTGACGGTCCACTCCACTGCCGTCAATTTGGTTTGCCTGCAGACTCTTCTGTTTATGATTATCGACTGTGACACACGTGGCCCGGACAACTTCATCCTCAAGGATGGTATTCCGAAACAAACTTTGGTCCAGGCTGCTAACAAGCTCGGATATGATTTGGCCAAGAGCCGGGGCCAGTTGAAGAGCAAGCGGTCTGCAGACCCTGACATCGACTCGGATGCCAATATCACTCGACGCAACTGGGTCTCTCTGATTATCCTCGCCCGGTGGTATGCTATTAGTGTGGCAGATGCAACCGTTCTGGGAAGCTATGAGATCGGTGGTCGTGAAGATGAAAGGGTGGTTGGGCAAATCACGATGGGAATTGCTTGTAAGTGGAATCCCTAGATCTATTTTTTGGGGATCTATTGCTGACGATGTTTCTTAGCTTATTCCACATTCCTCTTGGAGCTGGTCACCTTGGCCACTGTCGAGCACAATGTCTGCCAGACCAACACCGGTCTGGGCGGCATGGTTGGAGTCAACTTGGTCGCGTCTCTTGAGCGTCTGGCGGAGATGCAGGATGTGTTCAGCATCCACGAGCTACCCGAAAACACGACCACGCGCCCGCTTTACGAGAGCCTCCAATCCCAACTCTACTGGACCGTTCGACTGCTCATCAAGCGTCATGTCTTCGTCTACAGCCCGTATGAGATCATCTACTGTGCGCAGGAGGTGATCAACGAGATGCACAAGTCAACCATGCAGGCCCGTCTGCCCTCGCCATTTGACCTGCACTGTCTGGCCCTTGCCTCGATGACCCTGCTCGAGGCCACCGTCCTCCCGGAACACGCCAACGGGTGCTGGGACTCCCTGGAGAAAGTCGAGGAGATTCTCGACTGCCGCTCCAAACGCACTACTGAAGCCACCGAGTTCGACAACGTCTTCGGCACCCCGGGCTGGGATGTCAAGCTCCGCATTTTCCTGGAATGGCGCCGCGTAAAATCGCAAGAGAGCCAGCTCCAGGATGCCGTGAGCTCCGGCCCGACCAAGGGCTCCGCCCAGCCTCCCGTCATGGGCCCCAACGAGCAGCGCTCGCTGCAGCACCTCGCAGACCTCGCAGTCGGCGCCGAGGGTTCCGTTAGTCAAAACGCCCCGTCCACGCCGCCGCCCGGTCTGTCTTCCACTGAGCACGGTGACACGTCTCCCAATCTCGCCCCACAGCTAGTGCAGTCGCATGGCGGACCGGGCCGCGTTGTGGTCGACTTCACTTTGCTCACCAAGGAGGGCTACCTGAACGTCTTCTCTGGCTTAATCTATCGCCGCTCCCGCTAAACTCTTGTGTTGATACCCCTGTGGTTTCTGTGCCGTGTCTTGTTGCTGCCCGGAAAAGTTTGCGCCTTCGCCTTCTTCTTATCTGTGGCCTTGTCCGGACTACTCAACTCCCCTTCTTTCCCCCAGTCCCAGATGGGTTAATACTGTTCTCGTGTGTGTTGAGTTTGCTTTTTTTTTTTTCTTCTTCCCCGAGGCTCGGCCTCTCCCTGTATTTTAGTGCTTTTCTGGTTACCATGTCAGCAGGCGACGGAGTCGGATATGTTGGAGTAGCTTGCAGTTCTTTCGTCGAATATCATCTATCTATGTTGAGATAACTATATACTTCTCTTGTGGTAATCAATACTCGAAAATCTGAATATCAGTCAACATCTCACCCCACTTGGGCATAGCCCCAATAAGCAATGCTAGGGCCGCTGCTCCCCAGAAAATCACTTCTGTTGGCACCACATCTTGATCTCGAAGTGAATCTCACCTAAAGAAAAGAAATCTGTTGACTTTTGCTCTCTCTCTGTCTCATGGCTTCTTCCCAAACGCAAATCGCCGCCAGGTCATCTCCACGTCCCGGCACAGAGCCATGAACTTGTCGTCTTCGATCAGTTCACAGATCCAGTTCTCGAGAGATGCGATTCGCTCTGGGGTCGGTGCGTCCAGATACAGGGCTAGGGGGTCTTCTCCTGTACCGGGAGTGGGATGGAGCAAATGATCAGGGGCGATGGTAGAGGGGATAGGAGGATGGCTCTGCACATTAGGCACTGCTACATCTCCAATTACCGGTTCTGGAGGCCGTGGTTCGGTTTCGGTTGTATTTGTAGTTGAAGCAGTCCATGGACCAATTTTCAGGGTCGTAGAGGGCGCTGGTGAGGCAATCTGGGCGGGAGCTTCCTCTGGGTATGGCTGCTTTTGTGTGATAGACTGCGACTGCAACTCAGAAAGACTCGAGTGGCAACGGCTCATAGCCTCGGGCTCCTTTGAAAGCTGGGTTCCTTGCTTTTTACGAGGCTTTATGGGTCGGTCAGTTGCGATTGGTTGTTTTTGAGACTGTGGTTGTTCGGCAGCTTTGCTGGAAGTAGCAGACCGGGATGTCTTGCCGCGTGGCTTCGAGAATGGCAGGTCTCTCTTCGGTGGGAGCATCTGGTTAAGCTGGTGGATGTCGTGATAGGCTGGTGCTGTTGAAGTTCGCACGCTGGCTCTTGCGGGCTCTCTATGCTGTATACTAGATGGTAGGATAGTCGGTAGTTGTCTCGGACCGAATACCTCGAAGCTCTCACTCGGAGCATGGGTTTCTGGGGGAATCGGTGTCACAGTAGGGACAGGGTATTGAATCGTGCTCGAGGAGGAAGATGGTCGGCTAGGTGCTGCCGATATTTATTCCATGTCAGATGGCTCATGCGCCATCAACAAGATAGAGCTATTCGGACATACTCATCATCATCCCAGGTCCACAGGCTGCCGTGGGATAGAATGGGAGGGTAGAACTGTTTGAGGTGAGTGGTGTGCTTGCATCCCTTCCAGGCGCAATAAAAGAGGCATATCCCGAGTTCCATGATGAGGACGAGGGTGGTCTTCGGGGTGTTTGTGCAGGACCACCTTCGGTTAGTGGGCAGTTAATGGAGCTCAAGAGGGCCAGCGCCGTGTAGTAGTCGCGATCCGATGAGAACTTGATCTGGAATCGGCGGATCTGGTCCCACCCAAAAACATGTCTAGTCAGAAAGAATCGATTCATCCTGAGGTTTCTGGCAAAATTCACACACATGGGTGTTAGTCTGGGGATACTTGACTGCCAGACAGGGCGTCTTGACCACGACGGCAAAGGATGGTTTCAATGCTGGGGTGTTCTGGTTCAGGCCGAGCAGCCGCACAAAGTTTGCGAGATCAATTTGTTCGTGCTTCACGCAAGTAATCATTTCTTAGGTTATTCATTGCAAGCAGGCTTTTTGGGCAATGGAGATAGGTACCACGATGCCGCTGTTTTGAATCACCCTCAGCACCAGCTCTGCTGGTCTTGACACAGTTCCTGGGGACTGCTCAAATATGCAGATGATGTCCCCATTGCCATTGATATGGCTCCAGGTAAGTGGTCCGACATGGTCGATGGTGGTGGTGGTGTGCGAGAATTTGGCGAGTGCCAAACGGGTTGTTTGGGGTATATTATGGTGAGGAGGGTGTTGCATCATGGTTGAATGAGATGCTTAGGAAGAACTGGGGTTATAATTGATTTGATGTCGCCTTAAGGTGAAAATGGGATGGAATGATGGAGACGCTGATACGAGAAGAGGATGAGAACTAATCGATGGACTCACCTTTAGGTAGTCACTCTAGACAGTTAGGACACTTTCTGGCGCATAAAAAAACAAAAATTGCCCTAGGAAGCTAAAAACTACCAAACATCTGATTTTTGCCGAATCCTGCAATTTTGTCCTGCAATTTTGTCTGACACAAGGAAATTCGTGAAATTCCTGTTGCAAGTGAATATAGGGGAAATCCCTAGTGAGGCATCTAAGATGTTTACGCCTGAGGCAGTGATAATTCCCAGAGTGGAATAGCGCAGGAACAAATGTCGGTATCGGAATATCTGTTGATCCGCCAACGCGCCTCCAAGCGCGGACTTTTGGCTGATCAGTGCCGCTCCAAGTCCAGCTCCAAGTCCAGCTCTCCAGGGCCGCATCATAGGCATTGGCAATTATCCACCCTTTGCAATCTGTCGCTAACATCTCTTCCATCTGCGCAAACAGTCTACATACCTGCAACTCTGTTTTGCCCCGAGAGCAGTGGGTTGTCTTGCTGTCGCATCCTCGCCGCGAGTCTCGACAATTGGTTGAATGCGAAAACTGCGACCTGCCGTCCACCACGCACGGACTGAGCTCGCTCAACAGCTTGGATCGCTGTGGCCTTGATTCTGTCGCCGACTTACGCCAAATTTAGACACAAAATCACCAACCTCCCTGCGATTTTGCCCTAGCGATTCGATTCCCTCGAAGGAACGCGAAGTATCAAGGGCACCAGCCGTCCAGGACACATTGCCACTGAAAACACAGAGCCTGTGGTATTGAATACTGTTCCGCAATTAGTCGGCCCCGACTCCTTTGAAGTGGTCCTGGTCAATCGGCTTTTCCTTAGGAGACATTGCGTCAATACGCAACCCTGTGCTTCAACCCACCAATTGTGCCTAGTCGTCGCATCTTCGAAAAGTCAAGATGTCTACCCCTCGAACCTCGTTACGACGTAGGAACCCCCATCCTGCGACGTGGGCGAGGTCTTTTTTTGCTAACATAAGAAACAGAGGGCCTACGCCAGGCGCCGAAAGTCAACCAACCCTTTATCCCCGACACCACCCCTGCTCGTCGCTCACACCTCAATCATAACTTCGAATCACCACAGCCAACAGTAGCCCTTCCTGTGAACCTGAACCCGGCTGCCAACCCACAAAGTGCGCATTTCGCCGTCGATAGCTGGGATGGAAAAAACCAGGCTCAGCTCCCAATGTCGACACGAGAGGTAGCCACGCCAGGAAACCGGCCTTCCCTTTATGCCAATCTTCGTGACCGAAAAGGAGCTAGGCAGCCTGACTATTATGACACCTATTTCCCTCTCAATTACCTTGAGGTCCCCAGGAGTGAGTCGACCCACCCATTGCCTGGAATCGAGCATGGCGCTTATTTGGACATTCCAGCGGATCATATCTATAAGCGTGCCCATTACGGTTTGCAATCCGACATACCTGACGAAGTTGACTTTGCGCTATACCACCTGGTGCAGATTTCCAATCAAAGATGGGATAAGTTCAAGTTCGAGGGCTTCCCCTTGCTTGCAGAAACTCTCATGCAAAAGGCGTTAGATATCACTTTGCTCTGCACGGGGGTAAAATGGGAGTTTGAGCACGATCCTCGAGAATCGAACAATCGCGTCAATGTGCTGAACTCATTGCACGGAACCAGGGACATTCTTGATAAACTCCAGAAACTCCCGACCACTCTACCGAATGACACGCTTGAAACCTACGAGTTCAATCATCAGCTTCGAAATATCAAAGAGGCCACTTTGGTTTTGAGAAACATGGTGTTATTGAAGGAAAACGCATTTTACGTATCGCGCTACGCTAGGGGCTTGCTGCGAGACTTCCTGGTCATTTTGATCAATACGCCGAATCAGCCTCGCCTGAACGAGATCAAGAATGACGCGCTTGATATTGCGGAAGAGGTCACCAAATTCCTGAAGACCGACCCTGAAGACCCCCTGTGGATTTCCTTGGTCAAGTGCCTGGACTCGTCAGATCGCGCCCACGTAGTGAGAGCACTCTGGGCTCTCACACACTTCGCGACTGAGTTGGACGATGCGGAGGGAAACCGGGCCATGGACAGCTTGGCCAAACCAACTCTACAACAGTTGTACTACCACACACTCCTGGATCTCGACAAAGATATTCTGAGTGGTACACTGGATTTCTGGTACCAATACACTCTTAGCCGCGAGAACATCGAAACACTGATGGACGTCATCAATTTCCCCATCGTTTTTGTTCCGCGCATGATCGCGCTTCTGACCTACGAGGCTCGGCCTACCAAGCAAGAGACCGTTCTTCAGGAGGAAAAGGTGGCACCGGCACCCTCTGAAATCCCCCGCGTGCCCCCAGAGCTCTTGAAAGAACTGATGGAGCTATCGGAACCAGAACGCAGCTCCCAGTGGCTCCGCTGCTGCTTCGTCGAGGATGCCGACTGCGAAATCACACAGATAGCCCTGTGGCAGGCTTATCAGAGTCGCTTCGCGGATCCTCGTATCCCGGGAGGTGGTGTTCTTCCCGCTGCAGAATTCATCAAGAACGTCAGCAACACTTTCACCAATGCCCAAGCGCAGGTCATCAATGGCCCAGGCACAACCACCAAGTTCATCATCAAAGGCATCCGGCCCTTAGTGGCAGCATGTACTTTTGCAGGCTTCCCCTATCTCTACTGCCGATGGGCGGACAATTCCAAGCCGTCAAAGATGTGCCAACGCGCATTCACCTCTCCCACGGATCTCCGAAGCCACGTCTTTGGAGAACACATGAACCTTGAGCCGACCGAGACCCCAGGCCAATACAAACTGGACACTGCAGAGTCCCCCATTCATGCTTGCCAGTGGGACAACTGCACGCGGTTCCGCGCGTCCGGACCCAGCGCCAACACGGCCATGGTGGCTGGCCATGTCTCGTCCCATCTACCCGAAGACCGCCCCGCCGATGCAACGCCTCCCAGCTCCAAACGCGCTGTTCTCCAAGAACGCATTGTCCGCAAGTGGTATTACATGGACACGCCGATCAACGAGAAGGGTGAGCCATTTGGTGTGGCCTACAAGGCTGCCCTGGTGCTGCGCAATATCGCTCGAGGGCTTCCGAACCGGACTGCCTCAAACTACGGCGGTCTGCCCTGGAAGAAGGCCTGCTTCATCAGCCAACGGCCCAAGATCGCAGAGGTCTGGGACCGCAATCGCGCGCTACGCAAGGAGCTCACCGAGCTGATGATGGTAGTTGAGAAAGAGGTCGACTACTAAACTTTTCTTCATCTTTGCTCTTTATCTTGCGCATCTCTAACTTTTGTACGACTAATACCCTGCTTATTGATTTGTTTTCGTCCGCTTGGTCCGCTATTCCGTTTTCTTACCTGCTTGCAGCAGTGGTAAAACGGCAATGCATCCGCCATAGTGGCGTCTTCTCTCGTGTTTTCTTTCCTGGTTTTTCTGGCTATCTGCTTCGATGGTGGCCGGGCTTGTATGCAAAAAAAGCGCCCTGGAAGAGTGGAGTTCTTTCCGTGGGATTCGGCGGGTTGGTGATGATCTTGATCTTTCTGGCGTCTGTGGTTGCCGAGGACGAATAGAATTTGACTCGAACATGCGTTGTGTCTTGATTTGCCTGTTTTAGATACAGTGTAGTTAGTGGGTAGTATTCATGTCGATTAAGATCCGAGTCTCTATCTTGATTCTGATAATCTACCTAGTGCACAAGCAGACGATGAACCAAAATCGATAATCCATAAATGAAAAAAAACCCAGCCATCCATCTAAAAACACATACATAAACCATCTACACCCCCCTCGCCTCGCTAGTCAACTCCCCCAAAGCCCGCATCGCATCTTCCGCCCGCGCCACAGGGACATAGAGATGATCATGAAAGAACCCACTAACAACATTCGTGCTGATACCGTAGTCCTTGAGACGATTGGTGATAGTCGCAATCAGCCCAATCGCCTCGAGGCTCGAATGCACCGTCAGCGAGATCTTCTGGCACGCGAACACGGGCTCTGTGAAGCCGTGCGCCGTTGCCAGGGCTTCGGTCGTCACGATCGTCGTGCCTTCGGCTTCATGGGCGATAAGTTGTGGCTGTAGGGCTGCTAATGGGAGCGATGAGAGGGGTTGGGTTGTTGTGAGGAAGATGTAGGTCGTCGGGTCCAGCGTTGGGTGCATGGTTGCTAGGAGGGTGCGGAGGTTGTTTTCGCCGGGGGCCATTGTGCTGGTACTGGGGGTTTGTGGATATTGATATTTGGGGATTTGGGTTGTGAGGAATTGAGAGGTGAGAAGCTTAGATAGATTTCCTTTTTATGCTTTTACAGGTTTGTGTGGATGTCAGTCTTCTTTTGGATGTCAGTCGGAGGGCGCGGAATTGATGTTGGAATTGGCTCCACTATGGCGTTGGGGCTAAGAGCAACTATACAACTAGCCAGTTTGTATGTCGATATAAGGTTGCATTGAATCAATAATACAGACAGGAACCAGTCTAATTTCAGCCGCGAAAACTTGTACATAATCCTAGTAATCGCCAGAGGGCACACCGATCTTCGGGATATGTTGTCCATGAAATCCAAATCCTATAGCGCCATTCACATCCGCACGGCCCAGCTCGGTCAAGTCTCGAGCATCCAGACACAAAAGATAGCTTTTGCCTCGCATTCCGTCCAGCACCACACTGAGAAGCACTCCGTCGTCCTCGCTAACACCATCCGGGTTAGCGACAAAGATCGGCTCGCCGGTTGAGTGGCCGTGGCGCGTCCACAGACGAGTTTCGTGGGTATCGCAGTCGAGTTTCATAATACCGTCTATGATGGTTGCTTCGCCACGGAATGTGGTAGAATATACATATCGGTGTTTCTGGGTTACAAGCGTGGGGTTCATCGTCGGCAATTCCGGCGAGAATGCTTTGCAGATGACCCATTCCTCTTTGGCTTGTTTGATATCGGCCACTGGGGCTGAAGGCACGGCCGGCAGGCGGAACCGTGCGAAAGACGAACGCAAAGAATCGTCTCTTTCCTCCTGTAGAGCCTTGGCCGTGGCTGACATGGAAATGAGGTTTTCGTAGTATAGAGTCTTCAAGAATTCGGTACTCTCCAACTTGACCAAGTCCGCAACGATGTCCACCTTGCCAGGGTCCTCCTTAGACGGCTCCTGCCATGCGTTGATGGTGTGGAAGCAAAAGAATGCAGGGCTTTCATACGTTGTAACTAGTCCCCGTCCGTGTTTGCGGTCAATGACATACCATGTCGCCGGCTTATTCGAGTCCGTGGGGATGATTGCATCCATGAAAGACCCATCGGCAAAGGCCAGTGGATTCAGATGCGCATTCCAGACACAGAGCAACACATAATCTTCGGTGATCAGCAGCGAATGAAGATATGCCGGAATTCCTGGGAAAGTAGCAAGGATTGTCGTTTTTCCCGTCGAGGCAGACACGCCGAAAACTCGGTATGTTGAAACTTGACCAACTGTGAGATTGAAGTTGAACACATCTCCAGTGACGGGATCCGATCGGGCGTGCGATGCCGACAGGGGTCCGTTAAGGTCAGGATGAAGATTAGCCTGAGAAGCGAGGCCAATAGGCTCCAAACTCTCCGGGTCGATCTTTGCAAAGGCGTTGTAATCGGTTTTGGCATAGAGGGTCTTGACCCCCTTGGAACTAGCCCAACGCTGGGTTGATTCCTCTCCGGGATTATCTCCGAGTCCGGGCATGTTGACAGAAAGTGTCACGCCAATGTTCATTGAGGATGGAGTGTGATTTGGGACATATTCGCTTTGGATCTTACCGAACACACTCTTGCAGGGATCGCGTTTCTGGCCGAAGCCGAGTTTCACCAAAGATCCCGTCTTCCGCACCTCCTCGATCAGAGCATCGGTTGAGAATCGGGAGTTGTAGAAAACGCGAGTGGATGGGTGGGAGTCATCTGGGGCCATGATCTGGAAGCGATGCATCTGGTTAAACCCATCGAACCAGTGAGACAATTGAAAGGATTCCCCTTTTTCCGTCTCGACTTTGCTTTTTCCAGGACCGGTACGATACAAGGTTCCGGCAGCATAAACTGGGATCTGCCCAGTCACAGGGAGTTCAACCGGCTTGCGTTCTTCGTACTCGGGGTCGAACTATTGAAAGTGAGAATCACAGCTCGACTATAGCGTAGTGCCAACTTACGCCTTGAGTATTTGGCCAATTGTTATAGTGTTCCTCGGCAGCCTGAGTTTCATCAGGGGCCACTGAAGCTGCAGGCATAATTTTAGAGGTGAATGTCTGAGTTGTAGACATCGTGGTTGTGATGAGCGTGAGTAGTCAAGGTGGTAGGCTTAACCGAGATTCGCCACGCCTTGGATCTGGTGAAATTTTCTGGGGTCGGAAGATGCTGACTGCCTTTTTAAATAGCCAAATCTGCGCCATTTTTCGGGTTGTCATTGCGCCGTTCACTTGCGACGTGGAGGAAGAGCGGCGGGGGAATCGCGACGGGGCAGGTCGGCCGTCAGCTGTCATCTAAACTTAGCTTACTCCCTCCACTCTCACGCCCTCAGGATCGCCCCCATTGATAAGGCGAACAGGACTCGATGCCGGGGGATTCTTCCACCGTCGTCTGATTCGTATTCTTGGCTGACGCAGGGTCGGTTCCACTCCTGTGCAGCAATGGACACGACCTTCATCACGATCCACGGCAAGTTGCCTGCGTTCCTGTCCCACTCGGCGAATTTCGACCCTGCCTCAAAATCTGAGGATTCTCAGAGCATCAGCCACTTTCAAGGTATTCAATCGCAGCTAACAAATAGCTACAGACCTTTCGCGTGATGCCGCCATTCGGTACGCCTCCGACAGCATCGAGGTCGTGCTGGGCTACCAGCCTCATGAGGTCCTCAATCGCTCCTGCTGGGACTACTTTCATCCCCAGGAACTGCCCTTTGCACGCACGATCCACGGCCGGGGGGTACAGCTAGACAAAGCGGCCGTGTTGAACTATTGTTCAATCCGGCATAAACACGGGTCGTGGGTGGGGTGCGAGTGCGTCTTCACCGTGGTATATGATGTGTTGATCGCGAGTACTACGGTGTACGGGCAAGGGAAGGGCAGTCAAAGTACGTTATTTTGGTGTTTCGTGGGTACTATAACCTACTGACATGCCGCCAACCTTCTAGAGCGAGCGGTCGATGCCCCCATTGTTCGCCAGCTCTTCGATTCCTCGCCCAATGACCCGCGCTACCATATGCTAACCTTCATATCCAACAAATTCTCACATCGACTTGCCGAGCCCCTTCATGAGCCCCGCGCGGCCCTGTTCGTAAACCGCTTCACCCGTACTGCGACGATCATGTACGCCACAACGGGTGTCGCTGAGATTCTAGGTCTCAGCTCACAGCAGCTGACCTCCAAGAGCTTCTATTACTGCATCCAAGAGCGATGTCTGCGCGATGCAGTGCGATGTCTCGAGAGTGCCAAAGCGAATGACTCGATTGCATACCTCCGCTTTTGGTTTCGGAATCCTCTGCAGGACGAGGTCGCCGGGGCCAATGAGCACGGCAGCGGACTGTCCACTTCCGTGATGGCCACTTCACACATCGACCTATCGCCTCCAATTGAGTTGGAAGCTGTTGTTTCCTGTACTTCAGACGGACTGGTCGTCATCTTACGCCGAGCAAGACCTTCGGTCCGCACTGCCCCTCTCTCACCTCAGCCCGCCCCAGCTTATGCCAACGGACTTTTCGCGGCACCGTGGGCCCTCGAACCGGTTTTCTCCTACGGAGCACCATCGTATTATCATCCGGGCACGTCAGCTCCTCAAGAACCACACCCAGAAGTGAAATCCACATTATGCCGCGAAGACACGGTGGGGAATCCTGCTGCTACACACTACTCCAGTGCCGCCGGCCCTTCAAAACCCCCATTCTCCGAAGAACTGAGAAGTGAGGCCGGTGGTCCTCAGGCACATCACCTCATGGATACGATCCGCGATGTGGCGGTGTTTGCATGGGGTATTGTCGGTATCAATCGATCGCTGGAAAGGCACAGGCGTGGGACTCCAACTGGCGATGCTCTGCCGGCCGAGACAGAGATAGATGATGCCCACGACAATGAAGCTGCGGCAAGCCGTACCTGGGAGTGACTATCAAAGTGTGTTAAATAAAAAGTTCGTACATTCTGCACTCGAACACTTCTGGATTATAGGCAGGTGGAATAGTAGCATCAACAAAGCGCTAGTTTAGATGCCTTTACTCGTGCGACCACTCGGGCTTCTTCTTCTCCGCGAAAGCAGTCATACCTGCGATAGTGTCAGCAGCCTTCTATCAAGGGAATTGTCTAAACGTAATGTTTATTTAACGCGAACTCACCAATCTTCTGGTCCTTACTGCCAAACAACCCATGGAACAAGCTACGCTCGTACTCGACGCCCTCCCGCAGCGATAGCTCCTGACTCTTATTCACGACCTCCTTGGCAGCAAGGACCGCCACGCGACTATACCCAGCGATAGTCTCGGCCGTCTTCAGCGCCTCCTCCAGCAGCTCGTCCTTGCCACCCTCGACCACGCGCGCCGCCACTCCCCACTCGCCGGCCTCCTTACCGCTAAAGTTCCTGCCCGTCAGAATCAATTCCATGGCCCTGCTCTTGCCGATCGCCCGCGTCAAGCGCTGCGATCCACCGGCGCCAGGAATGGTGCCGAGCTTGACTTCGGGCTGTCCAAAGCTTGCCTTGCTGGTGCAGTAAAGGATGTCGCACATCAGTGCCAGCTCGCAGCCGCCGCCGAGCGCGTAGCCTGAAACGGCTGCGATGACTGGTGTGCGGATCGCATTGCTGAGGTGAGACCATGGCGCGATGAAATTGTCGTTGTATGCGGCGGAGAAGCTCAGTGGAGCCATCTCTTTGATGTCGGCGCCGGCTATACGCGAGAAAGATCATTGGCTTGTGTTTAGGTGGGTTGGTTTTGGATCGGAGGAATAATTGTCAACATACCTGCGAATGCCTTCTCGCTTCCGGTGATAATAATTGCACCGATGCTCTTGTCATTGTCGTAGTTGTCTAGTGCTGCGTTCAGCTCCTTGAAAAGCGGACTGGAGAGCGCGTTAAGCGCCTTGGGCCGGTTCAATGTGACTACCGGACGGTTGTCAGCCATATCCGCAACATATGTTTTAACTCTGATAGCTCATACTCAGTCCAACGCCAGGTTTGGGGATCGAGGTGAGGATGTGCTCATAGCTCGGAGCAGCGGACGAGTACGGCCGGACGCGAGCTAAGTACGAGGTCAAGGGCACAGCCGTTCGAGCGATGGCGAGACGGGCACAACGACGGGCAAACATTGTGATGAATTGGCAATGGGAAATTCAGACTGACTCGCAAAACGGAAACCAGGAGAATGAAGATAATCTGATTCTCCGAAACTGGCGCTATGATGTATGGAGCTCCCCGCAGCCGAAGTTAGCCGTCCCGAGGTACACGTGAACTGAGTCAGCAATAACCCAAAGCAGGTTAGCGTTGTGTCAGGTACTGCACAGCCATATAGATCACATGACCGACTGTGGCTAGTGCATAAGCACCCCACTGATTGGCTGCCGCAGTGGCCACTTTGCGTTGCTCCTGAAGTGGCTTTTCTGTCTGGTTTCAGCGATTCTCCATTTGCGCGCCTTTTGCTCTTTCGATTCTTGTCTTTTCTTCTTCTCTGTGTTCTTTTTCTTTGTTTCGATTCTCTTCTCTTGTTCCTCTTGTTCGCTCCCAATTTTCATCATGGATGTCCCTGAGCCCGAGCAGTCTCCCTTCACGGCCGTGACGACCCAGACCAATAAACTGACCCGGGTGAGTATCTCTGCGAGGGGAGGGGAGGCGCTGGATTGCGCAATTCTCTCCTCCTTCGTTTTATAGCCTAGGCGAATCCTTGTACTAATCTATCACAGGTTTATCAATCCTACCTGGACGCGTCGACCCCGTTTACAACCTACCGTTGGGTGGGCACAGGAGTGCTGTTGTTCGTTTTCTTCTTGAGGATCGTCTTCGCACAGGGCTGGTACATCGGTATGTTCGAGACTGAAATTGCAAATATGGATGGAATTGGATCTATGCCTGTGGGCAATAAGAAGAAGAAACGATAGAGCGGGGGAAGCAAAAGAGGTTGACGGTCACAAGCTAACACTTACACTTCCAACTCCAGTCGCGTACACGCTCGGCATCTATCTCCTGAACCTCTTCCTCGCCTTCCTGACCCCCAAGTTCGACCCATCGCTTACCCAGGACGAGGGCCTGGAGGACGGCGATGCGGGCGGCTCGCCCAGCCTCCCGACGAAGCAGGACGATGAGTTCCGGCCCTTCATCCGCCGGCTTCCCGAGTTCAAGTTCTGGCACGCGGCCACCCGCGCTATCACCATTGGCTTTGTCTGCTCGTGGTTCGCCGTCTTCGACATCCCCGTGTTCTGGCCCGTGCTGGTGGTCTACTGGATCATTCTGTTTGTGTTGACCAGTACGTTTCTGTTCCTCTCCCTTCGTATCTTCTCGTATAGCTCCATTGAAACTAACTCGATTCGATCGAAACAGTGCGCCGACAAATCCAGCACATGATCAAATACCGCTACGTGCCCTTCTCTTTCGGCAAGACGCGGTACGGCCGCTCATGAGATATCTGATCCTTTCCATCCCTTCTTCTTATTTCCTCTCTCTTTCTCTCTCTTGTCTCTATATTCACCATCACCCGGAGGGAAAGCGTGTATGTTGTATGTGTGTATGCGTGCTTTCGTCCACAGTGCCACCGCCGCCGACAGACATGACCTGGGAAAAAAATCAACCCACCATGCAGACAGCAGGATTTTTGGACGGGCGCTTGGTGGCTTCCCTTTCTTGATGAAACTTTGGTTTTATTCCCCCCCTGTTTCTTCTTGGAGGACCCTATTCTTCTTCCTTGTTCCTTATGTGTCTGTTTCTCTTATTTTTTTTATTCACCTGTGAGATATGATTAGACTTGAGCCGGTGGAGGTGCCGGCTTGCAATGATTTTTCTTGACTGGTTTTTCACTTGGTTAGCCCCTTTATTGGGCATAATTGGGGTTGTCAATGTCGATATTCTACTATCACCACTAGTGCTGCAAGCGCTCACCCAGGATCTGATGTTCTATGTACAGTAATTAAAGTAGATATTGGGAAGACTACACAGCTCATCAGGTGTCTCCGGTGAGATTAGGTAAAAGCTGTAGGGTTGTCTGCAGAAAAGTATAGGTGAGTTTAGAGCTTGATTGGGCTCTATACTGTCAGCCAATCCCACATCCAAAACAACTTGAAGCTGATCGCTCCAAAACGAAAAAAGAAGAAGTCAAAATTATATTCCCAAATATTCCACCGACTTTTCTATGTCAATCACCTTGTCCCACCATGTAATGGATGGATAAATTACCAGAAACGGCTTCACGATAATTGGAACCGTTTTGATCATTCTATTAGTTGAGCCATATCACCTACTACACCCTCTATACACGAAGAGGAATATAGCCTCCATAGAAGATCACCACAGTATAGCTTTGCATTCAGGTTGTAGCATAGCCCCCCAGTACGCCTAACATATACACAAGCTGCATCCTAGTCCTGTGATGGCCCACAGCCAGCATCACCACCAACACGTCTCGGCATCCAACCATTGCCCATAGGCGGACTACATTCGTCGTTGGCCTTCTCCGGGTCATCCGGATTAGGTGTGCATGTGGCCATTTCGTCGCTGCCGTCTTGTGTGGGCATCCAGCACCAAGAAACCCCTTGTGTGTATATGTTGTTAGAAAGGCGGTTCCCGCTACAAGCTGACCAGCAATGGCCGGGCTTGTCATTTGTGGAGTAGAACGGGCCTGTACCATCTTTGGTGCCTAGTTAAAACAAGAGTGATCGGTCAGCATCTATATACACACCCGCCTTGTATAACTAGGCCAGGGGTATGGGTATCGGCAGTGGGTAAGTGTTGCTCACTGGCCATGGTATAGGCAGAGAAGCCTACCGCCGTAAGGATTGTTGTTGCAAACTTCATTGTTTGAAGTGCTAGGAGCAGAGATGGTGAGAAGAGATAGTCGTTTGTAATGACTTATTCTTGAGGGATGAGGGGATAGAGAGAGATTTCAAAGACAGGGCCATTCGCTCGATTTGTACGCTAATTATTAGCCCAATAGACCAGCTGAGAATAGTCGTTGAATCGGGTTGTCTATACCTAACTAGTCAGCCCTCAATGACTCGGGAACTTGTTACTTAGATCCGAGCCGATTCTTCTACCGGGATATATCACCGCCCCGACCTCCCAACACGCATGCCCCCTTCTCAACTACCCACTATGCCGAGTGTCTGCTCTCTGGGGGAAAGTAAAGAACATAGGGGCTTATTATCCTGAGGCAAGAACGGTGTGGTGCCCTAAACAAATTTCAAACTTGGTAGGGTAGTCTTGGAATCCCAGAATCCCTACTACATAATACAACCGTGCAGAAGCTTCCTGTCTCAAAAGAACCATAAATTACTCCACCAGCTTGCTCCGAGAAGACAAAAGGAAAAATAGATCAAAAGATCAAAAGATCAAAATTGTACGCCCAGATACTCCCACGATATGGAATCGGCATCAGAATATGAACCCCTTCCCCCCGAAGAAGGCCACCGGCAAAATCCTCTATCTATCTAGCCCTATCACTCACTTCCCTTAGATCTGCAGATCCTCAACACTCCCTGATCTCTTCCTGCCTCCGACGGCACTATCTCCAAGAGACAGAGACGAGATAGTCCGGCCAGCCTGCGGACGCGCGACATCCTGCGTCTTGGTGCAGATCCACGTCGAGGCGTACATGTTTACTCTTGATTCAAGTTAGCAAATCATCATTCAAATCGAGAGAAAAGAAAAAGTCAAAACTATCACACTTACCGGTCAATACATGTCCCCGGGAATCGGGCCCCGACGCGGCGCGCCGAAAAGCCGTTCTCCTCGAAGTGCTTGATATACCAGGGGTCAATGCTGGCGGACCGGAGGAGGATGCGGCCGCCATTTTTCAGGGCGTGGTTGAGTTTGCGGGCTTGGGCTGATGCGGCGTCCTCGGAGGGGTCGAACCAGTCCATAGAGTCCATGACCTGAAAAAGTTTGTTAGTATATAACATTATACTAGAGGTTTTCACGCGGAGTGTGTTTCACTTACTACAGCGATGGTCAAGGTGCCTGGTGTGATCCGCTTGATCACCTCGTTGATCTCGTCGGTGTGGATGCGGAGGCCGTCAAAGGCACCCGGGGTGGAGAGTTTGACGTGCGCCTTGGGCGACAGGTAAGTTGGATGGCATCTTCGGAGGAAAATAGAGTCAGTACGGCGGAATTCCGTTGGTTTTAGGGGAAGGGTGGTCAAACGAACCGTCGAGAAAACTGGCCCTGCATACACAGGAAGTAGAAGTAGTTGTCGTTGCTAATAAGCGTGTCGTTGACAACAGGGTCGAGAGTATTGACGACATACTCCCAGATCGACTGTCCGCTAACATCCTTGGCCTGCTTCATGTCCGATGTCAAGCCGTTGCGGCGGAAGAAGTCATCGAGAATCATGTTGCGCTGGTTGCGCGGCACGCCGGCCGCCTTCCAGGCGAACCACTCCGTGCTGACGATAGCCCAGTTAAGGGGGCGGCTCAGCAACACACGGCGGATGCGCGGCCAGATGGCGCGCTGCTCGGCTAGGGTCTGGGCTTCGCACAGCTTGCGGACCTCGGTCTGCAGTCCGAAGATATTGAACAGCCAGCGCACCATGCGGATGGCATGGCGGGAGCCCCCCGTCTCATACAGACCGTGTCCCGAGGACGAGGTGAAGACGTGCGTGTGTTCGAGCCAGTACTGGAAGGCCTGGCTCGACAGGTGCGGGCTCAACTTGGAGATGAGCAGTTCCCGGAACTGGGCGTGTTTGCCGTCGCCGAAGATCTTCCACATATCACGATGACCGAGTGCAATGTAGCTGGCTACCTTCAGCTCCAGCAAGTGGTTCTGGTTCGGGTTCAAGTCCACGGCGTGGACCCGGCGCGGACCCTTTTGAAGATAGTCCAGGATGTTGTCGCCGGCGCTGGTGATTGCCAGGATCACGTCGTCGCTGCCAATGTTCAATAGACGGTGGTCGACGCGCGGGTCCTCCCATGTAAATGCATAGATGTACTCGTTTTGGAACTGCGTGTGCTTGGGCAGCATGTCATTGTAGTGGATGCGATAGTGGTGGTTTTGATAGAAAGACGACGGGAGGGGCAGGTTGGCGCTCAGATTGACCACGGCCGACTCATAGGCCTTGGAATGGATTTCGCGGGTGCTTTGCTCAACTGCCTTGTTCATTTCTTGCTTGTGGTTGGCAGGTAGCAGGTAAGGGGATTCAGTGAACGAAGCGTCCAGCTTCTCGATGGCTGCTTGGTTCGATGGCGTAGACTCCATCTCCTTAGGGCAACCGACAAAGATGTAGTAAGGGATACCGCCAAGGAGGTAGTTTCGGTCGCTCGCCGAGATCACCGTTCCAAATCGGTATTCCAGGTAGTCGCGGCGAGCGGCCTCAAGGCTGACTCGGTCGAATTCGAACCAGGCCCGCCAGAAAGCACGCCCAAGCCAGTTGACGTGACGGTTGAAGGCGCCGCCAGTATAATTGCGAGAGGAGACATCCACAATGCTTTGGACTGCTCTGGACATCAGTCACATTCTTGTATAATATCAGTGGCTCGCCGCTTACCGTAGAAATCACAGACACCCAGGACACCGGTCGACTTCAGACGAGACGTCAGCGAATCCACGACACTATAGTAGTCTGAGAGAAGTTAGCGAATTTTTGCATGCAAAGCATTCCATAGCTGGACACTCACCGGGAATCATCGAAAGACTGTAGCTCATGGTGATCAAGTCCACGCCATCATTCGCTGCGTTGTCTGTAGATCGCGGATCAACCTGCTTCTCTGGAAGACGGAATGATCGTGCATCCTGGCAGATCACAGTGACATTCTTCCACCCAAGACGTTCGAAGCGCTGGCGGGCAACCTCGCAGAGGGACGGGGAGAGATCGACGAGATAGACTTGATCAAAAAACTTGTCCACCGGAAGGAAGGCCGACATGGCTTCGATGTTGTATCTGGCGTGCTAATCAGATGGGGTCCGAGGTTGTTTGAGGGAATTATTTTCTTGAATCGGCTTACCCAGTGCCACCGCCGATCTAGAGACTGGTCAGAGATACTCCTTGGTAGCATGTGGAAGGATTGTAACTTACATCGACCCAAACTGGCTTTTTGGCCTTGATCTCCTTGTTGTCGACTTTGAACTTCAACTGGGCCGCCACAAGGCCGAGCATATCCTCACGACCGCGAAGAAGACGGTGACGCGTGGCATCATAGACAGCGGCCTATGTCTCGTTAGCACTTTGAATGCATTTGCTCTGTATAGTAACGAACCTGCGTCTTATAGAAACTTTCCAGCGCATCTTGCTGCCCCCCGGCACTTTTATCATGGGGTTTGAGAAAAGTCGCCCAGAAGAAATTCAGGTAAGTCCAAAGTCCATTCCGGCGATCAGTCTTGGGCTTTTGAGACGAGAACAAGAGAACCAGAGCGACCAGAGAGAAAACCAGGAACGCAACCCCGGCGATGTAAACGTGCAACCAGTCCATATTTTACACGCAAGAGAGAGAGGATGGAGAATTTGGCGAACCGACCCAGGAGCGGACATTCATATATACAATGCATGCAGGCGGTACGTCCGCACGAGGGCAGTCAAGGGCCATTGCCCACGTCCTATCAGCGCAACACATGGGTGGGGAGGGGAGGGTGGGGACGATGATCGCGGCAATGGAGGGGCATTTGCAAACAAAAAAGAAAGAAAGAAAGAAAGAAAAAAGTCGAAGCGTTGATCCGAGCAGATCTCGTCGATCCAGCGGAGTGCAGGGAGCATCCAACTTTAACCGCAATTGGGTTTTGGTTTTTGTTGCTTGCGTGCTCCACCCGACCACTTATAGTCCGGGCCGTTCCCATGTGCCCTGCACGTCCGGGCGTCCTGGGCCCGTCATTGCCGCCCGTGGGGACTAGGGCCACCAGGGGGAGTGCCCTCGGGTGCCAATCAGCACTGCCAGCGCCGGCACATTGGGGCTTCCCCGGGGTTGATGGGCCGAAATTAAAAAAAAAGGGCCAAAGGAATGGGGGATTGGCGAAAATAAGAGCAAGTGCTGAAAAGGTGACTTGGTCATATGGATACAATATAGATCTCGCTCTTATCTAGCGGATTTGGTCATCGTTAAATATGCAATTAGCAATGAACGAAGTCTATATCGCATTCACTCGAGGCACTCAGCGAGTCAAGACACCTGCTTGGACAGACAGGTCTCGGTTTCCTCCAAAGAAGTCCACTTCCAACACGCCAACCAAAGTGCCTTCATTTTCTCCTTGTCTTGACTCATTGGAGCAGATGGAATCTGCTTCTGTCCTGTGAAATACCCTCGGACAGAATGGTACTTGGGATCCACAGCCAGCGCCGTGAGATCTCTCGCCGAATCCGCATTTGAGCGAAATTGGTAGGTAAAAAGCTTCAAGACAGGGAGCAACAGCTTCACAACCCCAAACAAAGACTTGGCTAGTGGACGCTGGACGGCATGTGCTCGAGAGCTCACGAGAGCGCCCGGGTCCATAGTGGTCACGGTGATGTTGCGGAGCGAGGGGTTCTGGGCAGAGGTTAGTAACATAGTACCAGGGCAATATCAGAAACAATCACAAAAAAAAACCCCCCATACCCGCTCCAGTTGTTGATTCAGACTGTGCATGAACATGACGTTGGCCAACTTGCTGGTGGCATAGCGCCGCCACCCCATATCATGTTCAGTCCCAGCGGGGTCAGGGCCAGGCTTGACCAATTGATCAAGGTCCTCATCGGCGTCAGGCAGATGCGCACCCAGTTTGGAGAGAGGGTTCTGCAGCTCCGGATCATGGACTCCAGAGCCGAGCAGAACCACTCGCCCGCGTTCCCGATCCATACTCGATAGAAGCTTCATCACGAGCAGGAAGTGCGCGAGATGGTTCACTTGGAACGTGGATTCATAGTCATCGCGAGAGAATCTCAAACCATCCTCCAATGACCAGGTGAACGCGTTACAGATGATAGCAGAGATCGCAGGCAGTTCTCCCGACGCCACCTGGCTGGCAACGTCGTCGGCGAAGGATCGCACCTCTGTCAGCGAGTTTAGGTCTGCGCTTTTGAGAACCAACTTGCTGCCGAGGTATTGTGGTGCGAGGTCTTCTAATTGGAGCAGATAAGAACTTTTGGGGTTTTGGCTGGCATTTCGGACGGTGCCCACTATCGTCAGTGACGGGTGGGACGAGAGCAGCTGCTGCACGGCTTCGAGAGCCAGCGAGCCGGTTGCGCCGGTGATGATCACCGTTCCGGTCATGTTCTCAGAGCAAAGGATGGAGTTGAAAATAGAACTACCAAATTTGAAAACAAAGAGACGGAACTTGAGAGGTTTTATGGGGGCGAAATTGCAGACAGCCACCCTGGTGAGACGGTTGCCAAGCGCTTACTCCAAGGGCATGGCGCTTGAGTCAGTGTCTTTTGGCATAAGAAACAACCTGGATACATAAAAAACAATTAGGAACAGTCTGATAAGGCTGTCACAGTACTGCAAAAATGCGTGCTCAAGTCAACGCAGAATTTAAAAACCGAGGTCGATTCGATATATCTGATGAAGCTATCGTACATTCATTAAGAGAAAAACGCCTCTACTCGTCACTCATCCGAGTATCCTCATCGGCCCCAGGGGAAGCGGCCTTCTCGGGCTCCTCATTGTCGGCCGGTTGCTCTGCCTCTGGAGAGCCCTGATCTTCCTCAGCAGTGGGCTCAGGTGGCGGAGGAAGAGTCTGTGCAAACTTGGGGTCGATGTTGGCACGGTGCAAAAAACGCTTGTAGATTTCAGCCTCGTCAGGGTCCCGAACCACCACCTGCATCTGGTCGATCTGGTCTTCCTTGGCCTGAGATGCAGTGGGAGCCAAGCCTGCCTGAGCGATTGTCCGAGCACGCTCCGGCTTGAGACGAGTCTTGCCGAGGATGGGGTAATAGTAAGCGCCTTGCTGTTTGCTCTCACCCTCGGCGGGCTTGAAAAGCGTCAGCGCGATATCTCGTTGCTTCTGGTCAGCACTGAGAGTCTGGGCGCTAGTGGCGTAGGTGCGCGCTCGGTCGTAGCGGTGGAACTTGTTGCCTTCTGATCCCTCGTGCGTGTAGAGATCTGCGTTGTCCCGGTCTGAGTCGGTCATGCTCATGCTTGTGCGGATGTTCTTGGCCCCTTCAGGTTTCTCGGGCAAAAACAGCTCGTAATCCCAGGGAATGGGGCCTGGGTCAGGGTAGAGACGGGGGTTGGTCTTGTGAAGCGCCGCCTTGGAGGCGTGGTCCTGACAAATGCGGTCTTCAGGCGCCGAGGGGTGGAGTAGAGCTACTTCCATGCGCTTATCACGTTTGCCTGAAAGAGCGGCCACGGGTGCTTTATCAAACTTGAATTGTACATAACCTCCCGGGTCCGGAAACCCTTGGAGATCAGGCAGCACCGGAAAGAAGCCGACCGGTTTCAGCTTGGGGTTGTCGGGGTGCACTGGCTTGGCCCAGGCGTCGGTCTCGGCCTTGGTTGGAGGGAGACCTCGAATGCGGCTCTCTGTGTCTTCTCCAGTGTGCTTGCTCTGGGGGTAGGCAATATCGAATCCTTTCTGGATGAATTTCTTAATATGCTTTGGGTCATCCACCGACACCTTGCCTTTTTTCGTCGGGCGCGCTTGTGTTTTGCTCCCTGTAGTGGTAGCCTTGGTTCCTTCAAGAGCACTGCGATCGACAGCTATATGCTGCGTACGCCGCAGGAAGCTGACATTGGCGTTCTTCGGCGCTGGGTTGCGGAGCTGGTCAATGGTCATCAGAAGCGGCAGATCAGCAGGATCGATGGGTTGTGGGTTCTCGGGGGCCATGATAGCTATCGCAAATTGATTAGATGAAACTGATGGAAGCCCAAGGATCAAATCGCGTCGACCTACCACTCTCATCGCCCAGATGCAGACCCGGAAGACCGACAAGGTCAATTGGCATGCCACCCTCAGCGTCAACATCAATGTTCGGCTCCTCACGGCGCGCCAGATTTGACGCGAAACCTGGGGTGAGAAAACGACTCAAGCCCGCGTGAGGAATATCAAGGAACTTCGGGGGCATGTCCGGCGGAGGCAGGTCATTGCGATAGCGCAGTGACGCAATATAATCCTGGTGGAAAGTCCCGGAGGACTGTCCCTCTTTCGATCTGGAAGACATCGTGTCTTTGCCGCAGGCCTTGGTACTGCGACTGATAGAACTTCCTTGCGTATGAGGAGAGATGGGATCGCGGCGGACTGTGGCTGTGAGGGGGTCCGGAGTCGCAGAAGGAATTGAAAAAGAAATCGAAAATGGGGTTGGGAAAGATGGCAGGAACCTGATGTTTGAGGTTTCAAAACGAGTGCAAGTGGCCGAGCAGCAGAAATGCGTTGACTCGGCTTGGCCCGACTTTCCAACCATTCTGCCGTGTCAGACCGCCTGGTCCTCACCGCGTCTTCACAATCCAAGAGAAGCTCATTTGCGACAAAAGCTGAGATGTATTTATTCCGGCTGATCTGTTGACATGGTTAATGAGGAACATGAGATCTGACTACAAGTCCTGAAAAGCTATAGAAGATGTATAGTAAGGAACAGGGAATCATTGCTAAGAGAAAAGCATCTAAATCATACATGAGATTATCTTTTAACCTGCTATTGAATCTGAACAAGACATGCAAAACTCCCATCGCCGAAACCTCATCACGACATCACATAAAGAACAAACTACCAGGCCCACATGCACTTGTACGCCATCAGCCGGTGGCCCAGCCGGTCATATTCCAGCTGTCCGATCCAGCTGTCATTCGTTCCACTCAGCTTGCCAAAGATACTGGCTCCCTTCCACACAACAACCTGAGGATCCAGATCTCTGGGCGGGGCCCCAATCATGATCTCCTTCGCAAATCCCGGACGAAGGGTCTGAAGCCGCTCTTCTAGGAACAGATGGAATCCGTTCGTTAAGCTGCCGCCACCGACCACCATGATGCCTCCGATGAAATCCCGCATTTTCTTCTCGTCGGAGCGCGCAGCATGGGCAATGGAGGTTAAGATAGCATTGTCGAGAGCGTAAATGGGCAAGATATCATCTCGATGTTCGACGGCGGGGGGACGCGGAGCCTGACTCGCTGATGTGGCGACAGCAGGAGTCCCAACACCTCCCGCCTGGGGAGTTCCCGCGACTTCTGGGGCTGGAGAGCCGGCAACGGAGGAGCGAGGGGTGGCTTCCAGCTCCTGCACCCTTCCCAATGCGTTGGGTTGCTGCGGGCGGCTTGGTGTCGCTTGCACACCCGACGTTCCGGGTTGAGACTCATCATCTGCTTTGTCATTGGCGGGTAAGGTGGGAGCGAGGGCAGTCAAAATCTCAGACTGAGCCGCAGAGACAGGGTCATTAGACTGGCCGTCATAGATGTCGACAGATGGCTCGATCAAGCCCCGTCGTCCCTGCAACTTCTCCGAGTTGTCGAAGATAGTGGGCTCAAAGAATCCCATGGGGGCCAAGTGAACTTCATCGTAAGCCTTAAAAGTGTACTTGCGCGTATCTTGGCCCGAAACGCGAAGATGAAAGTCGAACACCTGAGGAGAGACGCTGGCTTCGTTCATGGTGCAGACATTCTTCTTCAGCTCTTCCGCCAGAAGGAAATCGTAACGGCGCCACAGGTTGACATCAGCATAAGGGAAATGACCGTGAAGCATCATCTTGATAAAGGTCTCGGTCACGTCTCGGCCGCCAAACTTGAGATTTACTCGCGAGTTCTCGACGCACATTCCCTCTTCGACACAGCAGATCGAGGTCTTTTGCGCTCCGATATCAACCACGCAGGCGGAGGTGAACCCTGCGCCAAACGTGGCCGCTAAGCTCTCCTGGATGAAACACACTCGGGCAAAAGCAAACTCGCGCATCAACATCTCCAGTGCCTGGGTGACATACGACTTCTCGTAAAGGTCTGGGATGACGAACACGCAGGAATACTGGGCCCACTCTTTCTTACTGGTCAATCCCAGCTGGGTTTTGATCGCATCTTCCAGAATTAGAGAGATGTCCAGGAACAGCATTCGCTTGCTCGAGTAGTCTTTCTCGTTGCACCACCCATTCTGGAATGGCCAGTAAAGTTTGTAACGAGGATTTGACGAGTCCGGAACTCTCAACGCGGGCTGCCCGACGATATACTCTGGTGGAGGGCTGGACAGCTCGGTCCATTCAATGCGCATTGGGTCGTTATGTTCCGAGATGGTTTCCGGTACTGTTCTGCGGTTGTAGTTCATGACCATTTCCTTCGAGTTGGGGAGCATCCGCCGCTTGTTTTGTCGCATGTGTACTTTTAGATCCGCCGACATCCTGTTGTATTGAGATGACCACTATCAACAGCGTTAGCGGGGCTCAGCCTGCAGTAAAAAAAATGCTGCACTAAATGTACCTCAGATCCAAATATTTTCTCCGGCTCCAAGGATTCACCATCGTCCCGCTTGAATCTCTTCGGATTGGGTTCCTCGTGGTCTTCGCATTCGCTGGTCGCTGCCTTCCGAGCAATCACCATCGGAACAGTCTTGGGCAATGCATCACTAGCCAGCCCAATCCGTAGATTCTGGCTACCAATGTGGATGACAATGACCTTGGATCCGGCGGCTTCGGCAGGAGTCTCCTCCGCATCCTCCATGTTGGCATCGCCGTCTGCTTCCGCCTCGGCCTCGGCCTCAGGTTTGGCCATTGCAAGCGCGCGATCCCGGTCCTTGGCGGTTTTGGTCATTTTGGTCCTTGCCTCCTCATTTTGCAATCGGAACGCCAGATACTGGTCATCTCTTTTGAGGTAGTCGCTAACAGGAACCAGGCGCAATCAGTACTGGGTTGCTTTCGCTCGAACCAAGGGGAGACGCGGAATGAGAGGGATGCGCTGGATCAAATGAAGACGTCCACGTACGTGTAGTAATTTTTCTGGTTGATTGCCGGGATTTGAGGCCAGTTGGAAAGTTCCATATTGTTGTCGGTTCGCTCCAGACCTGCGCGAAGCATCGTCAGCCTCTGCCTTGAGTATCGCCTTTGAGAGATACCTACCCTCATCCCGAAGGGCCTTTCCCGACCTTTTGCCAACCATGGCAGGCAATCTTGGTAAGTGGTGGATGGTGAAGTGGTGGAACGACGAATGAAGGACGAATGGATATGCGGCCTGAAACACGCTGTGTATAGGGATGAGACGCTGCAATTAGGTAAATATATAGAGGCGGTGATTGCAGATAAGTATCACAGGCAATGGCAATAGCAATGGTAATGACAAGAACAAGGAAGCTCAGAAGAGGTCCCTTCCTCATCCCCGCCTGACCGCCTTACACGCACAGGCCGATCGCCAGGGACTTCCCATGCAGTGCGGTTGCCACCGAACAAACCCTCCTTTCTTTGACTTACTCTGCCCACATATCCCTGCTTTGTTTGCAATATCCCCTGGGTCTTTTCGGTTCCACGCATCTTTGTCCCATCCCTCTCGACACACCCGCCTGCCATAACATTCACCCGAACCCCCGATCTCCATACTTGCTGAAAAGCATCCGTGATTTGAAATCAAACGGACTCGATTCCTAACCACACACCATGGGAGGCTCATTATCACGTCTATGGTCGTTGATCTGGACCAAGAAGGAGATTCGGATCCTAATCCTGGGACTTGTACGTGGGACTCGACTGGCGCGGGGAGCAAACACCCGTTCTTTGACATGAATCACGAAATTGATCGGATGGGTTCTGGTTTCTAGGATAATGCTGGAAAAACGACCCTGCTGTACAGACTTAAGGTGAGGAATTGATATCTTCCAAGATCGTGTCTTAGGCTTGTTTACGGACTTGGTGTGCTAATGGATCGCGTCCACAGATCGGTGAAGTCGTCACAACGATACCTACCATTGGATTCAATGTCGAGTCGGTCTCATATCGCAACCTGAACTTCAATGTCTGGGTAGGTGACACACTATGGACAATTCCAAACCCTCGACTGATCATGACGGTGCTAGGATCTCGGTGGTCAAACATCCATTCGCCCGTATTGGCGCTGTTACTATGCCAACACCGCGGCCGTGATTTTCGTCATCGACTCCACAGATATCGAGCGTCTGGGTACTGCAGCAGATGAACTGGCTGCCATGCTGAACGAGGAGGAGCTACGTGATGCGGCACTATTGGTGTTTGCCAACAAACAGGACCAGCCTGGGGCGAAGGGCGCAGGCGAGATCTCGGAGGCATTGAAACTAGGAGAACTCCGAGACCGAAACTGGAGCATCGTTGCTTGCTCTGCCATCGACGGCAAGGGTATTAGCGAGGGCATGGACTGGCTGGTGGTTAGTTTTCTGCCCTTTCCTGGAATTTCTTTGATGCTAACCAGTATTCTCCCGGCAGCAAACTATCCAGTCCGAAAACGCATAAATTCTTGGCGTCTTTGAATCGAACTTATAGATTCTGATTTTTGATATACCCTGGTGTCCAGGTCTCTGCAATTTGGGGTTTGCTGCATCCGGGGTGCTGTATCACTTCTTCCATTCGTCTCGGTCCGAAATGGACCGAGTCCTTGTCTTATATCGCTACATGATTTGTCTTTTCTTTCCCTTAGGTGTGCCCTGTGGCTCAGGATAATCGTTTAATGAAACTGCTGTTGAGGCATGACCCAAACAATGTATCCGAAACAATGTATCAAGTGAGTAGAAATCACTCAATTCAAGGCCTCAGTCCCACCGATTATTGAGGTATTTGGGCTATGATAAATCCATTCGTGGATGATAAAAACTCCCATTATCTCTCTCTCCCACATCTACACTGGCCAGCACCGCCTATAAGAAGGGAGCACGTCTGGGCTTGTTTTGGACAGCCATCTTTTTTCTTTGGCGAATTTCTTCGCGCTCGAAAAGTCAGTTAGTCACCAATGGCATCGACAGGGTTATAATCGAAGAACCGTAATATGGCCACTCCCGAGGCCCAAATTGCAGCCGTTATCCCATCCTCAGAACATTCCGCTCCCGCAACGGGTTTCAGTCGGCACCCATACCCAGTGCCGAGTCCGGGGAAAGGCTAGATTAGCGTGAAACTAGAATTCTCCGGAAGTATGACATTCAGGTGTGCACAGCATCCGCGGGGATGCCAATGCGAACCGATGGGGCGAGCCATGAGGGCGTGATATAAGTAGTTCGAGGTAAAGAGTCAATAATCCTCGGTGTAATACGTCATATCAGCGGAGCCTAACATTCATTGACGTGACCCTTCAGTCGGGATTAGTAGCACTATAAATCTAATATAACGTAATCCACAAGCGAGCGAGCCACCCTACTAAGTATATAGAATTCAAATCGATTTATATTCGCCATAAAGCCTTTATATACAAAAAAAAAAACTAAATATAACGTTTTGGATACTGTAATCTTCGATGCCCTAATTCGCGGCAGTCGCTGCAGCGCGGCGGCGCTCGCTGAATTGGCTGCGAAGCTGGTTGATGAAGGTCTGTCGAAGCAGCTGATTGGGTTTCAGAGGTTTGGTACGCCGTCGATATTAGCTCACGAGCCTCTTGGATTCATAGGCCTTGATCTCGAGGTAGCTGTTTATTAGATCTAGCTCGTTTTTGCTTCTGCTTTTTATTAGCTACGCGTAAATCCTTATTTGTATACATAAGGATCGTTACTAGACTTCCGCATAACCCAACTTGGGTCGAAGATCTCGACCCAAAACCCAACCCGGACCCAGTACTAGGGCCTCAATAAAACCCAACATAACCAAATTCGACCCAACTTTTATATAATTCTGATCATAAGCTGCTTAGTTATTAAGATAATATACTGTTATTAAATACTGTTTTCGTTCTGATATAAGTTATAATTATAACTCTTATACTTTATAAAAAGAATATTATATAGTAATAATATATTTAGAATATATAATTTATTAATTTAAGACTTTAAGGTAAAAATTATATTATATAATAGGTATATATAGGTGAAAAAACATATTAATTAACCCTTTTTTATACTAAACCTAAATATATATATGTAAAGTCTATAGTTGTAAAGAATATACTTGGCAGGGTATAAGGCCTGTCGATCAGGTAAAGAAACAAAGGGAAGGAGTAAGGGAAAGTAGTACATCTTCGTTACTGTCAAGACTAAATCTTGTCTTGCTAGCTAGATACGAGAGTATCAATTTATCGTATAGTATCTTTGTGGCTCTATATATAATCGATAATATAAACGACTGGGTCTCTATTATATATCGTAATTATTCCACTGTATTACGTTTATAACCTAAGTTAGGGCCCCGGACCCAATACTGGGTCGGAGTCTTCGACCCAAAACCCAACCCAGCCCGGGTTGGGTCCGGGTTGGGTCCGGGTTATGTTAGGTCGTGCGGATCTCTGGGTCTGGGTTATATTGGGTCGTACGGAAGTCCATACCCTAAATCCTATAACGAGATTAAAATAGAGAGATATTGGTATTAGAAAAAGCGAATTAGCTACTAAGGACTCTCCGCTATTTTTTTCAATTCAATTGGCGAAATTGTTGAATAGTTAATAAAGAGAAAAATTTTCGTATCGGTGTGGAGGACCAACAGCTGAAAATACTGTGGGTCCGACTCGAGGGGACGGCTACAGTATACGACTCGGGACTTACATACAGTAGAGCGTCCGGCCCACCCCTTGTTCCTTTAGTTGCCTTTGGGTGGAAGGATGGAATATGATAGTCGACCCAAAGGGTCTATATCCTGGAGGCTAGGTAGGTATTAATTAACGTGCAGGGGCCTGTGGGCGTAGCTCGTGGCCCGTGGCCCCCCGAAAAATATTGGGACGTGACAAGCCATGGAATTACATGTATGGCCATCGATTGACAACATCCACCCTCGATCTGTTGGACAGGGATCTGTTGGACAGGGCCTTGTGGGGGTTGGGTGGTTCGAGCCCATCTTGAGTCCGGGTGAAATCTATCTGGGGACTGGGGGTTTTCGTGGGTAGTTTTGCCCTGTGCTATGCTATTATGCTCTAGGAGAGTAAAGAGCGGAGATATATATAGAGAGATAAAAGCGAAAAGAAATAAACGAGGGTACCCGCTGAAGCGAAGTCAACGAATATAGATTTTGGATTAGAACCACGTAATTTGGAGGATTCAAGGGGCCAGTGCAGCTAACGCGTAATAGATCTTTGCGCTTTCGAGCAGAGGACCAGGTGCTTAGGGATTTTAGTCCATTCGCGGAAGTACATAGTGAGTTTAGCCTCGTCATGGTTTGAGTTTTTGACGGTATCATATGAAATCTCTATATGAGGAGTGGAGGGCCAAAAGCCAGCAAAGGCCAAGGTGCCACCCCCAGCACACGAGTAATTCCCACTTAGGGGCGAGTAATTTACAGTAGGCGACGAGTATTTTGCTCTAGGTGACAAGTACATATAATTAAAAAAATGAGGTTTACTACCTTCGGGAGAGAAGCACTTTGCAACCATCCAAAATGAAGCTGAACCTTTTTCTCCTGATAGCTTCCACCCTGATTCTTCCATTTACTCTTGCATCGCCCCTCAAGACCCTTCAACCTCGCGCGAGTGTCGATCAAAGCTGCGGTCGGTACTCGCATCTCATCGACGATGCATTGGACAATATCCACGATATGTGTTCTAGCGCGCTGAGTGCAATAGACTGGATAAAGAATAATTACAACCGGCACAGTCCAGACTACTGGTGGAATGTACATCGAGCACGAGTGATGGTTCCTTTACGGATGATGCTGGCTATCGACCTTAACCAAGGAATGACCCAGGAGAATCGAGAAGCATTGAGAAAGCTCAAAAGTACACAGAAGTTGTCCCTAATACCCATTAACACCCCTCACACATTCATCAATTGGTTAGTATGTGACTAACGGGTTGTTTTATATCACCAGAAATCATCCGCGGAGTCCAGCACGCCGTCGCCCATAACGTTGACCTCCCCATCTTTTGCGGCGATACCTGGCGTCAAAAAGGGACCAATCCCCAAGGAACAGTCAGTTATTGGGACCCAATATGGCAAGTCTGGGATACCGAACCTACGTGCGAAGATAGTCCCAGTTTCGCCTATGTACTGCACAAACACAGGGGACACCCCAACACGCCGGAGCGAATCGTTTACTGTACGGACTTTTTGGAGAGCGCATTATCCAAAATGACGCTCGCCCAGTATAAATCTTATCCGCATTATCTTTTTGGCGTCTCGATCGATATTCCCAGGGAAACCCCGGCGGGGGTGGCTTTTCATGAAATGACGCACACTAGATACGCGGGCACACGTATGTATCATACTCCCGGTTCAAAATTAATGAAATTGACCTTTGCTAACATTATGATTCTAGTGAGGGACGTGAAATGCACGATTGGGTCTCAACGTGCTCCTGCCTATAGGTTTAATGGAGTTACCTGGTTAGCCCGGACCCAGCCTCAGGACGCGCTGGATAATGCCGACAGTGTCATGCTTTTTGCACTAGGTATAGTATTTTTTTTTTTTCAATAAAATGCGACATATGCTTATTATATAATATTACAGCGATGTACCTAGACCAATTATACTGGGCTGATGGATATGGTGTTCCACTCGCGAATGTGTGTCTCTAAGAAAAGGATGCCATATTGATTCTTAGGAGGAGCGAGTGACAGGAGGGGCTATATCGAATAGCTCTACTCTTAAAGAAAAAAAGAAGGGGGGGGGGGGGGGGATTCTTACTGTATGATTATTACATTGAAGCTAAAAGATCTAATATATTCATGATGCTAGCTTGGAAAAGAAAAGAGAAGAAAACCCTCGCTTATAACTCTATTGGCCTAGTTGATAGCCAACACTTCCGGAAACAAACGATCACCCTTAATTCCATCAAGTGCAAGCAAGGTTTCAAGAGCTCTAGGGAGAATTGCAACCCCCCAGATCAAGCACAGCCGCCTGACGGACCCCGGTTATCTACCTTCAAAAACAGCTCGATGATAGCCGTCTCCGTGTATCGGAAATCTGTTCAAAATAGACTAATCAATCGTAATTTTAGAGAACAATTCCAAGATATCTCAAATTGTGGTCCCACGACACCCTACGTATCACCCTCTAAAGAATCAATATGTTAGACATCTAGGATATCATACATTGCGTATTAATATTAGATTAGAGGCACCGTAGAATAAAGTATTATAGAAAGCAGTATATAGTAGAGGTATTCGAATTCTAAAGTTGATTAATATACCAAGGATACCTCGCCTATCTCAATTGGAGAAACTTCTTTTCCCTGCAATTATCTTTACCATCCAATATTCTTCTCCTTTGCTCCTTCAATATACCAAATGCCTGATGCTGTGGACGCTGTCACGTCTTTCTTTCTTTCACTTCCAGATTTGGTGCCAACGCTGTGGTATTTACCGCAAAGGACGAGCGGGCGTACAAATAAGTCATACTAATTCCGTGTCCTCTGGAAACGCTTGTCTGCGTGGGCATCTTTGTGCTGGGAGTATGGGACTAGGCAATGCTGACTATGCTAGAGACTAGTCTTACTGCGCAATCCTAGTGCCAATGGATCGATCCCCTATGTGGCTCACGATCGTGGGTAATTCGGCGGGCACTACAGCGGAAGTAAACTAGCTATGGGCAATAGCTGTGGCAGGAGATGTTAAGGCGCATGCTGAGTGAGGTCTCTGACTTGAACGACATTAATGTAGCACTGCAATGGCTAGGGTGTTCGGAAATTGTGATTATTTTTTTGGGATTCTCGTGTGAATAAATAGTTAATAATAACAATTCTAGGTAGGGCATGAAAATCAAGAAAACATTACAAGCACTTGGTTAGTTAGGGCCGCTCATTCCTTTCTTTTTAGTTGTCAGTTAACCTGGGGCAGTAAGTACAGACCCATCACATAAAATTTCAAGAACATGGGGCAGGCATTTATTTAATTTATACCAGTGTATTTTACCACTATATATCAATCTAGTTAGATAGTGGAAATAATAAAAAAGAAAGAGCAAAGAGCAAAAAATGGTTCTAGAGGGGGTAACCCTCGACCTTGGCGTTGTTAGCACCACGTTCTAACCAACTGAGCAATGGAACCTTCCATGTGCTGGGCGGCAGAAATAGATATCCAGACCCTTCCTGCCCCAAAATTCTCTTCCTGTCCTAATAAACCTGGACCTTGTTGTCCAGGAATACGTCGCGCGCCTCGAGCGTGTCGAATTTGCCCACATTGCGCCAAAAGAAACTTAAGAGCTTCCACGCGTGTAGGATATCGTACGGGTTAACTCTCCACGGGGATTTCGTCATATCAGAACGCCCAAAGTAGTGCAGGGCCTACAAAATCAGTAGGCACCCATACCAAACCATGTTCAAGCTAAACAGATCCTCGAGGGCCACGGCTGGGTCGAGTCGCGGGGACGTGCCGCTTGTCATCATATTAGCCCACTCCGAAAATTGGGCGTGGTTGGTTGATCACCGCCGCCTTAACTTTGCCATGCTTTTTTTTTGGTTCTGTGTTGTCCTGCTAAGTATGCCTAAAGTTCCGGTAGCGGTCGTTCACATAATCGGTTATGACATGGCGTACTTCCGTTCCTCGTGTGGTCCACATCTGGAAGGTCTCCTTCTTCTACCGCAGACGCAGGCAGCCTGCAAGACGTGAGGGCGGAGTCGTCGAGTCTCTTGACGCATCTCTGTGTGTAGTCGATGTCGTACCCAACCGGCATGAAGTCATTATCCGTCGTAGCCTCCCGGCCCCGCGCAGGGCGGTCTGGGCTTTGGCCTTGGTTTCCCTCTTCCCCTTCCCTTCAGGGATTGCGGGTGCCTTGCCCTTCTTCGGAGGCATAGTGCCAGAAAGTCAGGGTACTATAGTCACTGTTAGCCAGCCCCTATGATGCGATATAGAGACTAGGATGGCAGCCGATTCGTACCGGGATTCTAAGGGTCACCTTGCAACCCATGTTTCAATACATATGCACGTATTGCCTGATGAAGCCGGAGTGTTCATATCGGGGAGAATCCATACCTGTAAAGTTGAGAGGGGGGAGGGTGTCATGAGAAATCTGCGGGTAATAGAAGTGAGGGATTAATGTAGTTCTAGTTAAGATTTCTGGGTTTAGCCAAATAATTGATAATCCACTCACTGTGTACGGCTGTTAGAGCCGGGGTTGCAAGAATCTAGGTAGTGAACATAGTAATTAGATCTTAATCTTGAATATATATTTATATCACAATCTAATATAACTATTTGCTAAATGGTTTGTCAACAAGTGTATACCCACACCCACTCCACCCGCAATCTTTACGTCGATTCTGCATCTCTTATTGGATTAGACTAGATCTGCTGAAGCTCACTCTATCAAAATATAGAGTTCTCTTTCCCCCTTTTCCCTATCTTTTCTTATACCAATTTAATTATCTTCTAAATTATCTTTAAATCATTGTGTCTACTATTTTTCTATTATCTTGTTTTTATTCTTCTGCTTTATAGTAAACATTAGCCTAGCGGAGTATGCTATAATTATATGTATATATTAAAAAAGAATAATGGAAGATACTTTAATTATATCAGATTTTGCAGTGCCAATGGCGAAAAAAACCTACAGTGCTGCTATTAATACCCTTTGCTATTAGACCGGCCACCTTTATTAAAAAGTACGAATGAGAAGTAAGGAAAGACAAAAAATAGAAGTAGAAATATCTAAGCTATAGAGTACGTCTGGAAATATTGACCACTCTATAGCAAAACTCGTCTTCCTCAGTCTTTTCCAGGTACTAGACCGTAATCAAGTAATAGAAACCCTAGCAAGTTAGCATTTTTCTATCAGCCCTCAGACCCCAACCTAGGAAAGCTTCAAGAGGTGACTAGGATCACCCCCGGAGATGACCAGGATGGAGTGAAGATTTATGGGGCCATCTCTCACCCAATGGTTGTTTACCGAGAACCTTCATAAAAATAGAGTGGGGGCGGGGACGGCATTCAAATTACCGAATTTGGGGATTGAGTAAGATCCCAAAATAAACCATAGGTGTACATTTTAAACATAAATTGTAGGCGAAGTGTCCGGTGTTAGGAACCATCGCACCCTCAAAACTTTCATCTTCTCAACCACCAATCTCGATCATGCATCTCAAACTTCCTCTTCTCACAGCTGTGCTGGCAGGTCTGGCATATGCTTCTCCTGTTGTTCAGAAAGAGAATGGGCCACCGCACGAGGGCAGTCCCACCCATTCTGGTGGAGGACCTTCCACCACGCACAAGGTACTGCACCCAAACGATGGTGCCATAGTCGAGCTCGTAAACGAGGACAACAACTGTCAGGTTCATTTTACCAATATGTTCGGCGAGAAATGCAACGGACAGTTGAAGGAGCCCCTCGGCCCTATCATGGATGGAAAATGCCACGGTAAGTTATGTCCTCAAATTCGGCTGGAATCGTCCTGATAGCCCTACAGGAAAGAAAACCTCGAGAGGCGGCGAAATGCCCTTCGCCCAAACCGAAGCCGTGTTCAAGGACTGTAAATCCAGATCAGTTGGTTACGTTTTCCAGGATGGTCATATGGCTGGCTACAAACCCGGTTCGCTCGAGTACTATACTCCTGAAGATGGCTCCGGCGATTATATTCCTCTTGGATTAGTGCCAGGCAATAAACTCAAGTTTGATGGGAAGGAATGGGTGAAGGCATAGATGGGCTTGAAAACAGATACGGGTCAAACCAGACGGAGTGTCTAGCGCTCACCATTATATATCGGATATGAAGATCGCAGTTTGCACTTTATCATAGCCTGTATTCTTCAGAGCAAGGCATTCCTGAACCTGACCTTTTTGGGTATCTGAGGAGTTTGGAACAAATATGCCAAACAGATGTAAGAGATAAGATCCAGTACGGGTTGGAATGCTGTCATCATGAACCGCACAAGTTATAAGGTGCTGCCGAGGATCGATATCCAGTGAGATCCATGGATATAACTGGTTCTTTCTATTTATCCATATTTAGGTGATACTGACGCTCTTTGCTTGTTAATTTATATGCTGGCTACTGAATGCGATTACTAGAGTTGGGTTGGACTCGAGAAAGCATCTAAGACATTGCAGCGTCTATAGAATGCGACTGGAACCTTTTGAACTCAGGATCTTGGGATTTGTTGATTTAAAATGACTGTACGAAGCCTACGCTGAACTCGAATGACGCTTTTACGAATTCATGTCTCGCCAAAGAAACATTGGATTTCGTTGAGGTATTCAAACTAACCAATACATAATATTCAATGTGCCACACTACACACTAAATCAATATTCGACCTTTGCACTTGAGAAAGAGGGTGAAAGGTCGCTTTGCACTATATATCTATGAGATATCACGTGCCTTGGAATATATCTCACCGCCTGTGATTCTGCCGCGCATCGTCGCCTGAAAAGAAGCCGATTCCGTCGGAATCTGCAAGACAACCGCGAGAAATCTGGTGTCTCGATCGCAACCGTAAGTATTGTGCCATTAGCTGGCGGTGCCCCTTGGTAGGCTGCATTGACTGGCTGGTTCCCAATGGGAGTTACCTGACCCTCAAACTTGACCTCCATCTGAGCCGAGGACCGAACTGAGATGGCAAGCACTCACCATTGTACAGGCTCAATCCGGTGCCAATGAAGGCCAATTAGACACAGCCAGATTGTGCGATCAAGATGGTGTCCAATTTTTCTACAATCGCCTGGCGAGCCAGTGCCCGGGCTCGTGTTCTCCCTGCATTCCGTTGCTCGCAACGGCCGTCGGCATTGTTACCGAAGTGGACTGAGTGCTGCCCCAGTGCCGTGAGATATGTGTCCGATAACACTGCTTCCACTCCGACCACCGAGACAGTGAAAGAAACAGCCCAGGACACTGCAAAGGAGGCTCCCAGGGAAACCCCGAAGCGCGCGGGCCGCCGATCTTCCAGGAAAGCTCTTTACGGCACCTCGTTGGCCTTGACTCTGTTGGTGGGCTACATCTACGGCACCGACACCCGGGCGAGCATTCACAGATACGCAATTGTGCCTCTCATCCGGGCGGTCTATCCCGATGCGGAGGAGGCCCACCATGTTGGCGTGGACAATCTGAAGATGCTCTACCGGTTCGGTCTTCATCCCCGCGAACGAGGCAACCCGGATGGAGATGGTGTTCTGGCTACCGAGGTATTTGAATCGCTACGATTAGACGTCCTTGGGTTTGTTACTCAAATATTGCATACTTAGGTCTTCGGGTACCCACTCTCCAACCCTATTGGTATCTCCGCCGGCCTGGACAAGCACGCCGACATTCCAGATGCGCTGCTTGATATCGGCCCCGCCATTGTCGAGGTTGGCGGTACAACCCCTCTGCCGCAGGAGGGTAACCCGAAGCCCCGGGTGTTCCGACTCCCCTCGCAGCACGCGATGATCAACCGATACGGGCTCAACTCCAAAGGCGCCGACCACATGGCGGCCGTATTGAAACAGCGCGTGCAGGACTTTGCCTATGCAGCAGGATTCGGCATGCACGACCAGTCGGAGCAGCGCGTGCTGGATGGCGAGGCCGGAGTCCCACCTGGTAGTTTGGTTCCCGGCAAGCTTCTGGCGGTGCAGGTAGCCAAGAACAAGGCCACGCCGGACGCGGACCTGGACGCGATCAAGCGCGACTACGTCTACTGCGTGGATCGGGTGGCGCGGTACGCGGATATTCTAGTGGTGAACGTCTCCAGCCCCAACACCCCGGGCCTGCGCGACCTCCAGGCCTCGGCTCCCCTCACCGCGATCCTAAGTGCAGTCGTCGGTGCCGCCCAAGACGTCCAGCGCAAGACCAAGCCCTATGTAATGGTCAAGGTCAGCCCGGACGAAGACTCAGACGAGCAGATCTCTGGCATCTGCGATGCCGTCTGGAAATCGGGCGTCGACGGCGTCATCGTCGGCAACACCACGAACCGCCGGCCTGACCCGCGCCCAGCCGGCTTCGTCCTCCCGGCCACCGAGCAGCAGGCCCTGTCAGAAACCGGCGGCTACTCGGGCCCGCAGCTCTTTGACCGCTCCGTCCCGCTGATCGCCCGCTACCGCGCCCTGCTCGACCAGGGCCCTGCGGCTAAGCCGTCCGATGCCGATCGGCCTTCGGAGACGGCGCCTGCCGCGCCTGCGTCGCGCAAGGTTATTTTCGCCTCGGGCGGTATCACTACCGGTCAGCAGGCGCGCGCGGCTCTCGATGCGGGCGCTTCGGTCGCTATGATGTACACGGGGGTAGTGTATGGCGGCATTGGCACGGTGACGCGAGTGAAGCAGGAGTTGCGCGAGGAGCTGCAGAAGAAATGAGATGCATGGAAAGGGAGAAGGGGAAAAAGAGAAGAAAAAACCAATTCCAAGGTACCAATCTACATACGTCTGCATACTGGAGGCATTGGTAGATTCTGTAAATAGCATCCATGGATGGAATAGTCAGGACACGCCATAAACATGATTAAGCATATTAAAAATTCTCTTCTTTTATTCATTCAAGCCAAAATGATTCATTCATAGATCCTGGCTCAATGACATTGAAGTCATTCTCTCGACCGATAGTATTTTCAACCGACCGACAAGGGAGATCGCCAAAATGACACTCTGCCCAGACATGTTGGACAGTTGTATACAGCACGTCCTGCCTACTTCGGCAGTCCCGCCATGGGGAATCACAAAAAGAACCCACTCAGCTCGGGTTACTCGATCAGTGTGGGCAGAGTCTCCATCAAGACGGGGCAAAAAGGCAGCCCACCTTTTTGGGAACCCACCGCGGGGCAATGATTTGAATCCTATCAAGCGCGCACTTGATCCTGCAGAGAACTGAGAGACTCATGGACATGGACTCAGATAGTGTAGACCGCAAGTCTGTTTTGTATGCAAGGACATGCAGTCATAGCAATTCTGCCAGTCCGCGGGTTAAGCGCAGATAAGATCTAAAAAAAGCTTTAAGGTCATCTGAGAAGCAAAATCTCTGATCGGCCGCGTGACAGCGTGGAGAATTGTTCCCCTCCAAAAGAAAACTGGGGAAGGGGTCTAGGAAGAAAAGCCAGGGGGACAAACCCACATTGTTCTCCATTGTGCTCCATAAAAAAAGGATCAAAGGTGGACTCCCGCAGGAACTGCTCCATCGGCATCGCGGGATCCCCCAGATAGGCTTCCCGAGCGACCGGGGGAAGTGCCCTTACTCGGGAACTGTGCAGTTGACCCACAGATAGAACCACTTTTTTTTTCCCTCTTTTCTTTTCTTTTCTTTTCTTTCTGTTCTGTTTCAATGGGATCTCCATGAGGATTGAGTGGATGTCTTGCTAAGCTGTATACTGTATATTTTCTCGTATAACAGTGACGAGGGTCCGTAAGGTTGCGAAACCAAATATACCGACTGGACTTGGTCACAATTCACAAAAGCCGTAGAGTCGGTGGGAGGCAATGATCATAGAAGAATATTGAAGAAGTGGCTGTTCTTTCACGCCACGCCCAGCGTCTCCTCCACCTCGCGGACAACTTTGCGCACGCCGCCGACTTCGTGCGCGAACCGGCCCAGGAACATGCCGTCGACCGCCTGGCCCAAGCCGCCAGCTCCCCAGAGTCCTGGGCCAGCGCTGCCACCGTAGAGAACACGCACGGCGCCAGGGCGCGGGCCAACTACAGCGCGGATGCCCTCAACGACGGCAGCGACGTGGTCGACACCGGCGGGCTGAGGCTTGCCGATGGCCCAGACAGGCTCATAGGCGAAGATAACAGGCGCGTCAGCCGGGATGGCAGCCAGCACGGCGCGAATGAGCACGGCGCACTCGGCAACAGCTTGGCCGACAGCCTCGGAGGCGACGGCGCCGGGTGCCGTCACCTCGCCGACACACACTAGCGGCACCATACCCTGGGCACAGGTGGCGGCGGCCTTGCGCGCGGTTTGGTCGTCGGTCTCGCCAAAGATCGCGCGGCGCTCTGCGTGGCCTAGCTCGACGATCGAGCAGCCTAGCGTCCGGATCGATGCCGGCGACACCTCCCCCGTGTATGCGCCCTGCGCCTCCCAGAAACAGTCCTGCGCGCCGAGGAGGAACGGCGGCGGCGATGTCGGTGTACCGGCTGTCGCAAGCTTCTTCTCGTAGTCCCGAAGAATATCTGCGCACGGCCATATCGTCAGGAAATCCGGGATCAGGGCCAGCAGGAGTCGCTCGCGGTTCTCGGGGCGGACGATCTCGTTGGAGGGGTCCAGTAGCCCGCGCAGGTACTCGAGAGTGCGGTCCGGAGTGAAATACATCTTCAGCGAGATAAGCAGCAGTTTCTCCGGCAAAGCCGGGTACGTGGTGTTGGAGGCCATGGCGTAAAGTGGTTGGAAGGGGTTGGACGATTGGGGTTGTTTTTTTTACCCCGGATTTCCCGTGTCTGGCCGAGGTGGTTGCGGGTGCCTGGAGTTTCTCTTTGAGAGTCTCTGGGAGGGGTCGAGGCAAGTGTCAACAAGAGGGGGGAGAACCGAGGAAACTATCGGATTAGTGTTTTGGAGTCAAATGAAGGGCCAAGAGAAGTGAAGGAAACTCGGTGCGACCACTTTCGGGCCCGGAGGGGGCGCGCATTAGCGGCCGGCAATCCTGCACTTTTCGAATTGCCATTCTCATGAGGCTGACGACTAGGCAGTTGAATATATCCAGGGATCGGGATCAGACATGATGTCAATGATGCCACGCTAAGTTGGATTGACGATGGTTTTCGTTGAAATGAACAAAGTACGGATTGCTGGAGGACGCGGCTCAAGGTTGCGCCTCAGAAACCTGGCGCCGACGTGATAGGCAGACTGCGCCAGCAAAGAGGGGGGTTGCATCAAGAAACTATTCCGAACCAGACTCTCTACCCAAGACATTCTCCCCCCCCTGGTCATTTTCCCGGGCTTTGAGCGATTGGACTGTATCCTGGTCCGGTATAGGTCGAGGATATCAAAATAATACCTCACACACACACCCTTGTCCCGATCTACATGTCGGGGGAAGCAATCCGGAGTACTCCTCACCGGGTCTGGAGTACTCTACAAGAGATGTGAGTTTGGAGAGAACCGGTTATGCTCTGGCCGCTTGTCACTTATCGTGGCGAGCCAACGGCATCACAGCTGGTGGAGACCATTACAACATAATTAACACGATGCCCGTTGAATGGCCTCACTCTAGAGGCCCGGCAATGGCCCTGAATGGCCAAGAACGAGAGTTGTTGAGATTGGTTCATTGTTTCGCATCCCCAGAGACACGGCGTATTTCAGGCCTCAATTTTATGAGCTTCGGCACGGATCTGCTGCCAGGTTTTGATCTTTCGACTTTCGTGTCTTTCGACTTCAAATCCGGTTTTCCTGCATTTCTCGACGGAGTATACACTCTGACGCTCGGGGACACGCATCGCCAAGTCAGGAAACGGCAAGCGGTTCTCGGACGCAGGGAACGAAAAGGCACACAGGCACCCGATGAAAGAGGGCGTTTCCCCCCTTGCAACAGCCACAGTCTTGTTGCTTTGCACTGACATCGATGGCGTGCATACTATACTGACTGCAGTATGGACCACCAAGCCTTCCCGTGTAATACGACGTATGGCCGGGGTATGGCTAGGGTACGGCGGGCGTACTCAGACTCATCCACAATCCGACCTCGGGCCAAGCACCAAACAGCGACGGCCATTCACAGACCGCAGTCGCTGGACATGACGCCATGGCGGGGCAAGCGAGGGCTCATATCAAGGTTGACCCAGACAATTCGATTCTTGGGCGATTGGTGCCGAGTGGAGTATCAGTGCATCTGGCATTGGCTCCACCCGGGGTGATGGTTGCACGGCTACAAAGGAAGAGAGAGGGGTTGGGCAAAAGATATAAAGAGCCCCTGGAGGTCACTCCAAACCGGATTCCAGCTTTCATTGATTCCCTACATTTCTCATTATCGAACTACCTTGAGCTACTTATAATACCTTGGTCTTTCATTGCCATCCCCCCACATTCCAATTATGTCTGCCGATCTCCAGCCCCTCCGCATTGTCATGGCCTGTGATGAGGCCGGTGTCCCCTACCGGGATGCCATCAAGACACACCTGGAGAAGAACCCCCTGGTTGCCTCCATCATCGATGTCGGTGTCAGCACCTCGTCCGACAAGACTGCCTACCCGCACCCGGCCGTTGAGGGCGCCAAGGTCATCACCGAGGGCAAGGCGGACCGCGGACTGTTCATCTGCGGTACTGGGCTGGGCGTCGCCATCGCCGCCAACAAGGTGCCCGGCATCCGCGCCGTCACTGCCCACGACCCTTTCTCGGTTGAGCGCTCCATCTTGAGCAACGACGCCCAGGTGCTATGCATGGGCCAGCGCGTCATCGGTGTCGAGCTCGCCAAGAAGCTGGCTGCCGACTGGCTCAACTATCGCTTCGACCCCAAGAGTGCCTCTGCCGCCAAGGTACAGGCCATCTCCGACTACGAGACCAAGCTCCACGCTGCTGCGTAAATATGGTTTGGCTTGCCAGGCAATATGGGATCTTACCCTGGCCACCTTGGGGCCAACTGAGACCCCCCAGATTTGCCGGAAAAAGCAACAAGTCTCTCGCCAAATCTCTCATAGCATGACGGCCGATCCAACCAATCGCACTGTCCCCCCACGAAGTCAATGTCTTTATTATCTTGTTATTTACCCCTGATGAAAGCGCTTGATACCAATTTTTGCGACCCCGTTGCTGTCTAGGTCTGGGAATTAGAGGATCATAGAACGTCTCTATACATTCCATGCACATAGTACAATTCAATGAGCCTGCAGTTGAAGTATTTCTCAGAACTGAAGCATTTCTAGTCTGTTATCCATAGATGAGTTAGTTAAATAATTCGACTTAGTCAGATCTTCCGCGGGGGTCGATGACTTTCTCCGAGGGAATCCCACCGCAACTAACACGGCCGTTGCGACTATCACTACTTACACCATTCCTGTCAGTCTTCTGAGACTTTGATTTTTGGTCCTCATGCACCACTCGCTCCTGACCTTCTTGTTCGTATACATGGTGGGCCGCCCCACCCGGGGAGATTGATCAGCGACTGCAGACTTATTCTTAACAACTGAGCTACTTCTGCGACCCACACTCGCTCGCACACTTTCTTCACCGCACATTTTGGCGCAATGGCCCAAGAATTAAAATCCAAGGGCAACGAGCTCTTCAAAAAAGCCGACTACAGCGGCGCCGAGGAGCTCTTCTCGCAAGCGTGAGACCACCAAGGCGGGGGAATGAAACATGCGAGAGAAAACCAAGCAGGAAACTGACAATGCTCGCTCTTCTTCCAATACACCAGAATCCAAAAGAACCCTCACGATCCAACCTTCTACACCAACCGCGCCATCACCCGCATCAAACTCGGCCAATGGCCCGGCGTCGAGCACGACGCCCGCGCCGCCATCGACATTTACGGTCCCAAGAACCCCGTCGCCCTGAAGAGCAGCTACTACCTCGCGCAGGCTCTTCTGGGCCTCCAGCGGCCGCAGGAGGCTTACCACGTCGCGCACGACGCCTACGAACAGAGTCTCGAGGCGAAGAATGCCCAGACGGAGAACCTCTCGCGGACGGTGCTGCGCGCCAAACAGCAGTTGTGGGCGGCGCGCGAGACGGCGCGCCTGCGCGATATGAACGAGACGCTTGGGAGCGTTGAGGCACTTATAGAGGCGGATTTGCAGCGCGCGTTGGCTGAGCTGCAGGCGCAGCTGGACCGCGGCGAGATCGGGCAGGTTGGCTGTACGGAGGATCAGGCGGTGCTGCGGGCCGATGCTGAGACCAAGGTCGGGAATCTTCGCGAGGCGTTTCGGCTGGCCTCTCAGGGTGAGATTCAGGAGCGGGTAAGTGTTTAGTGATCCTCCTGCTATTTTTTTTTCTCTCCCTTTCTCTGCTGACACTCCTAGGTCGTGCCCGACTATCTCATCGACGGCATTACCTTTGAGATCATGCATGACCCTGTCATGACGCCCTCGGGCAGCAGCTTCGATCGCATTGGGATTGTCAAGTACATCGAGAAGTCCGGCGTGGATCCGCTGACTCGGGTCCCAGTGACGGTCAAAGACCTGCGGCCGAACTATGCGCTCAAGGCGGCATGCGAGGAATTCCTGACCAAGAACGGGTGGGCAGTTGACTGGTGATTCTGCTGTATAGTCCCTTTCTTTTCACCCTTTTTTTAGGCTGCCTCTGGATTCAGGTGCATAGCGAGTGATATCCACGAGCAGCGGCATCTTTTGCATCGGCGGGCGTTGGGCGTGATTCTCTATTCTTGGATACGCCATAGAATATGTCCATGTAAATATTCTTATTGTCTGCGTTATTGTTTACTCTAATGTAAGTAGAGACTATCACCTGAGTGAAGATCCATGGATATACTCAAGGAGCAACTGGCCAACGCCCCCCATTATCATCCCCACAAACCTTGAACCCCGTGGACCCTTCCTCTACATCAACGGCGCTCATCAAACCCTCCGAGCCTACATCTTCTCGATTCCTACACCCGAAAAGAATACACACACATACACACACATACAAAACCAAAATAACCACCATGTCCGACATCGCCGACTTCCTCACGGCCCTCGACGCCGCCCAGAAGAAAGAGAAGTACACCTCCGAGGTGCAAGACGCCGCCGGCGGCATCGACGCCGCAACTCTCAAGGCAGCCGTCGAGGCCGCCGCCGCTATGGGCGAGATTGAAACCGTGGCGGACGAGGCGCAGGCAGCCGCGCTCAGCGCTGGGTTCCAGTTCGCCGCCAAGGTTGTCTTGATGCTTACCGCGGCACCGGGGCCGTACGAGAAGAAGGATCTGTATGTTTACTTCAAGGTTGCGCGCAATGAGACGGTGGAGAAGCCTGCCTTCTATGATATGGTGGTATGTTCCCCCACACCTACACCTTAACACATCTTTGCTTTTATATTTACTTGTTGTGGTTGTTGCTGATGCTAACGCTCCCATAGAAGAAGCAGCTCTACGGCGAGTGGGAAAAGGTCAAGCACTACAGTGACCAGAAGGCGCAGGCACTGTATATCCAAAACGTCAACACCCTGATCGGCAAGTACGGGACTCGCGATTCGTGAACTTCTTCCTAAAGAGGGTCTTGAAAGGGACTCTCTATATGAATGCTTGGCAAAGGGAGCTGGCTGATACTGTAACTGGATATGGATTGGGAGTTGGGAGGGTTACCACTGGTGTATGGAGGGAATGAGCAGACCTCTTTTGATGAATTGCCTTTTTGCATCCATGCAGAAACTATTGATACTGATATTAATCCACCCATCTTGCTTCCATCGGTGTCCTCGGGGACATTTCCTTTTTGTCCCCCCCCCCCCCCTCCTCTTCCCCGGGGACCGTGTATAGTATATAACCGAACCTGTGACAATAGCAATACCGCTTCTTGTGCGCGTGGGCTGTGCGACATGGCATGCTCTAGCAGAGAGACTACCATCAACCGCGCTGCCTTTTCCTTTTCCTTTCTTTTTTTCAAGAAATAATCATACTCGATCACACAATCCAGCTCTGTCCTCGCCAGTCGGGAAGATGGTGCGCGGCGGTGGCACACCACGGCTCATCGGAGCCACTGTACGGAGTCAGCGGCAGGTCATATGGCATCCGGAACCCGACCACGGCGGACACTGCATCATCCTCCGCTATGAGTCGAGGCTGATCGTTCTGAAAGCAAGGTACCATGATTGCAGCCTGAGGCCCAGAGACTCTACCCTCTGGGCTGTTCCGCGAGGAGGAAAAGTCGTCGATGATGAACAGCTCCGGCCAGACAACCACGCCAATCTCCCAGCTCGAGATCCTCACCTCGCCCCCAGGATTCGGCGCGGCGCCCCATGCCTGCGTCGATAGGTTCGCAGACGTCGTCATCGCCCAATCGATCGAGTCCATGGTAGCCGCGTCCGAGTACCGGATATACGTCTTGATATGCGGCGCCGCACGGCCACGGCCTGCCTCGCGTTTGGGTGGCGTGTCTTCGGTTAAATCGATACAACTGGAATCAGACGCGCTGTCGCCTGCCCACTTGCAGAGGTGCGGCAGCATGTACTGCAGCTGTTTTTGTTGTGGGGCACTCTGGGTTTTCATGTGGATGGATCCCCCGGAGGCATAGCCCTCCAAGGAGCGGCGGATTTCGTCTGACGTCGGGAATATTATTGAGAATTGCGGAGGGGCATTCGATGGTGTGGGCGCTAGGGCTTTGAAAAAGATTTCCTTGAGCCATTTGTCGGTCTGGCCCAGGGATGCTATCGAGGATATCTGAGGATGGTTCAGAGGCGGCCAAAAACATAAAGCTGGATATGAAAGGCATACCTGTGTGACTATGTGAGATTTGCCTGAAGCATTACTCTGGGTTGCCTTCGTTTGTTGCCGTACTGGCACACGGCTCATCACATCTTTCAGAGCAGGCCAGCCCCATAGCGTGGACTTATCTGAGTCGAGCTCGCTAACCCGCTGTCGAGAGGGCACACTTGCAACCAGAGCTGCACGGATTGCACCAAAGTCATATTTATTGAGTTGCTGGACCAGCGCGCCGGTTTTCCTAGCTCCGTATGCTTTCAAGTACGCAAGGAGGTCTCTCTTGAACCGAGCACCGGAGCCAATGGCTGAATGCGGCTGGGATGTCGAGTGCGTGCCGGGATTCTGTAGAGGAAGTAGCGGAGATCGCCAGACAGCTTGGGTCATATTGGCCCAATCTCCGTAAATCATGTTGGCGGTGTGGATCACAACCCTGGTCCAGTCAGCAATCACGCAAAATACACCCGAAACGACAAGAGTCTCACTGGGCCAGGTCATCGTGCCGAAGAAGTATCATCATTTTCGCATGATGCGTCCCGAAGCGCTCGGGCATATATGCCACGATGGATTCAACATTTGGATGCCGTGCACACGCTTCCTGGGAAGAGATTAGTCCTGCTTGAGTATTCCAGAGAGTGAAGTGGAGCTTTCTATGAAAGGGCTCGGAGAAAAAGATAAGGACAAGCAAAAAATATCAGTAAAAAGAACATACATCTATTCGAAGGCGATTCGCCGACTCCTTCTCCCACGACCCATGCACAACTTTCACCTGCACGATGCTCCTCACATCTTCATCGAACTGGGCCATGAGGAAATCCACATCAAAAAGGTAATTAAACTGCCAGCACTCGCGAACCATCGGGTCCCCGAGGATATCGCGCAGTCGCACCGTGTCAACATTGTAGCCCTTGTGAGCAGGAAAGTCACGGATATGCGTGAGTTGGATCGGAGAAGGGATCAATTGGGGTTTGCTGCGCGAGGATTCAGGCGCAATGGGTGCATCTTCTTGTCTTTTCTCCAGCAATGAATCATTGGACTGCTCGGGACACACTGAGGCGGAATCGCGAGACAACTGCGAACGAGGTCGCGGTGGTGGGGTGATGGACCTGCGTAGGGATACTAAAGGTGTGGTGGCCACGCAGGGCCGATTTGCATCTGTCTCTGCTTCATTTGGGTCTGAGGAGACTCTTGCCCGCTTTGTGGGACGCTCCATTGATGAAGGCTGGAATGGCCTGTTTGGATGCCGGGTTGCTAGACGGAGGTGAGGAAGAGTTGGGTGTGTTGGCCGCGCGATGGATTCAGGCGAGTCGCGACAAACACGACAAAGCATATGGAGTGATCTTTTCCACCATGTAATTGATCGCGAATGCATCCAGTTTAAATGTGCAGGCTTGGCCGTTGGCGTGGACGTCGAGACGCGACTTGGCTTGAATGAAAAGCAGAGTATCGGGACGGCCCCGAGGTCCAAGTATACAGACCCACGTCAACACAAAACAATTAGAACACAAGCACATCGGCGGAATAGCAAATGTGAATCTAATTCAAAATTAAATACATGGATTATTTTACATTTACAAACGACCACATATGGAATTCAGAGACACCAAGTCGCAACAAACCCTTCACCACATGAACCGCTGGATGCTGCCCGGCTCCTGCGGCCATTCAAAGCCCTTGTACAGAAACACATACCCAGTCAGCGCATTGATGAGCACAAACCACAGAGTCTCCAAGAATTGGGGAGAATTCTTGGCCAGATCAGAGCGAGTGGCCTCGCTCTCATCGCGTGGCCGCTGCTGCCGGAACGCAGCGAGAGTCGGTGACGGGGGCAGATGCAGACGCCACATCACCCAGGGGATGATAAAGTAGCGAGGTTCGACGAGCGGCGCCGTGACAAGAGAAAGAGCAGTGGCAACAAACCAGACGAGAACGAAGCTGACATGCGGTGTCTCTTGTTGTTGTTTCTGGCGTTGGAGGAGGTGCTCTCGAATTTTGGCCATCACTTCAGGGGAGTTTGGATCTGGCTGCGGAGCCTTGGGTTTCGGCGAAGATTCAGTCTTGCGGTTTGCCCGGAGGGACTTCCTAGTTTCTTTCGGCTGCTCCTTCCCAGCTGCTTTCTGTGCAGCAGCTCCCGGCTTTTTCGAGGCTGGCACCTGGAGGAGTTTGGGCGGCGCTTGGGTGACAGAGAAGCCCAAGGCGGAGATGACGGCCCATGCACAGAGGAAATAAACCAAAACAGCAGCATACTTCACGGCGGGGTGATACCCCAGCAAAAGACGGAACACATAGAAGACGTAGTGCCGGTTATCGGCGAGAGTAAAGGGATGCACAATCGTGTTGAAATGAACAATCGCAACCATAGCCGGAAGGACAATCAAGGCCGTTACGAGGGTTGGAAGCTTCTTCTGCTTCGCTTGGAAGCCATAGTTCAGATATTTGGGAAGATAGGCGTTCGGGAGGAGAGTATTAATCACGGGGACGACAAGGATCGGCCATGAGAAGAATGCAAAATACGGCCAGATATAGAGCATCTGAGCAAGATGCAAGCCAGCGGTGTGGAATTCCTTGTGTCCTAATGTCCAGAAGAAACAAAAATGTTAGTATTAAGACCAAAAACTACCGGTGCTCGCGCGAGGTGATCTTACCGAGAACAACACCGTCATTCCAGAGCGCAAAGACGCCAAAGGCCCCGAGGATGACGATATAAGGAAGAACAGAAGCAATGGTAGAGAAGGGATTTTTTAGGCCCACTGCTGCAAACGAAATAGCAGTTTTGAAATAATCTAACCATCGCTAGTCAGTGGCTCAGCGCAGCAAAAAGTTGACAGTGCAACCTACCCTGTAGAGAAGCCTCGCCGACCAAAGGGTCGTACACCTCATTTTGCAGACCCTTCTTCACAATTTCGGACACGCTAGTTGGCCGGTATATTTTGGAAGATTGACGAATCTTACGAACAACCTGCAGTCCACCCAGAAACACCGACACCCAGAAGATATTAGTCTGCCGGCAAACCAGAGCAGCCAACCCAAAGACCAGAAAGCCTAGAGTCTGCAACACGGTGTAGCCTTGACTCGAGGCCCGCTTAAGATCCCAATTGTACGCTTCAACCACGACCAGCAGAGCGAGGATGTCGGTATAATACAGCCCCGAGAAGAAGAACAGTGGCGGGAACAGGCAGATATTCAACACGGTATGGCTCAGCCAGGCTCCCAGAGCCCTGTTATTTCGCACACGATGGATCGTATCAAAAAGTGTCTGCAATCTCCAAGGGAGAAAGACCGAGGTCGTGGCGACATTGGTGGTGCGAAGAGCCTCCGTGTCGAGCTGGGTCGGGGAGCCGCGGAGAACCAACAGCCCCGCGCACAGAAGATACGACCACAGGTACAGTCCTGGAGGAGTCGTGATTTTTGGGTCCCATTGCATCCATTGGTGTGCCCAGTAGGCCTGTGCCTGGGGTACGTGGAACACTTCATCCAAGTAGGGCTTCGGAACCACGGCGTTGACCTTGGTCCTCCACGCCGGGATCAGGACCAAACCGAAAGGAACGGCATAACGCGCGGCTCGGCTGAGGCCCGACTCGGAGGCGGAAGTCATTGTCTGTCGGCACGAGACAAATAAAATAGTCGAGGCAGGTTCTCACAAAAGAACAAGGCGGACGAGAGAGTCGGAAAGTCGGAGAGCTGGAGCTTGCGGTGCAAACAGCCCAAACACGGGGTGTTTGGGTCGATGCGGCGAGCGACGGCGAGAGACATAAACCTGCGATGGGCGATGGATTGGCGATTACAAACAGAAGACAATTGAAGTGGTTTATGATTGATTCGATGACCTTTTTCTCCTGCTTTTGTGCCTGCTCCAACCCTCCCAATGGCCTTTCCCCTCCCGCGGGGCATCACGCCCTCGGAAATCGCCTTTCTCGCGGAGATGGAGATGGTGACGGTGGTGCCTCGGCAGCGCCTAGAGGGGCTTGAACTACTCGGGGTAAGTCAACACTGCCTGGAATGGCTTCTCTGCTTGTTACCATGGAATTGACACTCTCCTCTCTCCAGGGCCTGGTAGAACCTCTCGTCCCTCCGCGACGCGCCTCCATTCCTCTGTGGCTCGCCCTCCTCCTCAAACGCCAACGCCGCGCCAACATCATGCCTCCCGCATGGCTGCACCCAGAGCCACTCGGCCTCATCCTCGAGGTCGAGTCCCAGCACCAAGACTACAAAAATGCCTTCTCGCCGCCTCCTCCGCTACCGGGCCAGCCCAGTGTCCGAGACCGCGACCTTGAACCAACTGCTCGGCCGCAGTATACCCCAGACGGCGACCGGTACTACGCGGCGCCGCCGTTTCTGCCCCAGAATACTGCACAGCCCGTGTCGTCGTTCTCGAGAGAGCCGCCCGCGTTGCCCTTCCATTGGGTCGAGGTGAGCAATATGCTGCTCGACGCCGCGAGTGATGATCTCGTGGACCCGGACCAGATCCGGCGACAACTGAAAGATCTGCGTGAGGTGCGCATGGCTAAAATGAGATCTGGTGTTGATGTGCTGGACGCTGCAGCGACTGGTGGCGGAGGCGTTGCGCTGACAGGTGTTGGCGCAATGGAAGTTGGAGAAGAGCGAGGGTTCGTGGCCGGCGTGGTAGATAATCTTCGGTATGTGTGTTGGCTCTTGCGTTAGGACCTTCATGCATCACAGCAAAATGCGAGGGAGATTCCTTGACTAACTTTGTTCCCAGGAAAATCGGTGCGTCCAAAGAACAAGCGCGGCGAGAGCAAATGGCCGAGCAAAGGGCAAACGGCGGCTATGATGGCACTCAGGACGAGGAGGAGGATTACATGGAATTTTAGGCGCCCGGATTGCTTGCCTTGGGATCATTTTCTGTTTTTCATCTTGGAGTTTAAGGAGCATGTCACGCAGATCGACGCTCCCCCCGAACGAATCTTATGTATATAGACTCATATACCCTGTGTCCCGATCTCATCACCAGCGGCTGCAACCAAAGGCTATTCCAATTTACCTAACACCAAACGGCATGCGAACGCTCTAATACAAAACGAAGGTGGGAATGGTATCGCAGGGCAACAAGAAATGAAGGATGAGAAAAAGAAAGGAAAGATTTGCCTGCCTTCAGGGTCCTGATTTTGGTCAGGACCCGTCAAGAGCACCAAAGCCCTCAACAAAAAGCCGCTCATTGAGTGCGGCTTAGGCTATTCTGCGCCGCCATCTTCCTCCGCGCCGCCAGGATCATGTCATCCCTGCGTTTCTGCAGGAGACGCTGGCGCTCCTCCTTATTCTGAGACCAGGAACTTGTGCGAGACGCCGCGGGGGCTGCCTCGGCACCGCCGTCGCTCCCAACCTTGGCGCCCAAATTGTAACGAGATATCAGATCTTGCCCGTCCGACTTGGACGCCGATGCGGCTGTCGCTGTTGCCTGCGTAGCGGTAGGGTTGGCCGAGGGAATTGCAATCTGGGGTTGGAATGACGGAGGCGGCTAGAACAGAAAACGTCAGCATACATACAGCACCGAATCAAAGACCATGCCAATATCCGACAATTGAGCAAGAAAGCAAGGCGAATGAACGAGGCACCACGTACCGTTTCCAGCCCCCGCCCGGTCAAGATCCTCTCAGTGGTGGCGGCCACACTGCCGCCATTGCGCTGCAAATCCCACATGATCTCGCGGGCGCTCAGCTGCGGAAACATCTGGGAGATCTGTTCCACCTGCGCCGGGTCGACGGCATTTCCACGCCCGCGGGGCCGGCCGCCGGCGGGACCCTCGTCGCGATTAAAGAACCATCGAATCACGAAGAACGACACGACCGCTAGCGTGAGGAGTGAGGGGATGTTCAGCGACGGCTCATCGTCTTGCATGGTGGTGCTTCAGCCGTGGGCGCGGAGGTCGGTATGAGTCAGGCACCTAGGTTGCGCTGCAGAGACGGGAATACGGCAACGGAGTGCGAAAATAGTCGGGATGCAGTAAGGTATCGCGTAGGAAGGCAGGGTCGGTGCGCTAGTGTCTATGAGATCCAAGTGAGTCGGGCGTTGGGGGCGCGGATGCGCTCGGGGAGGTGTGGAGGGTCCGGCACGGCGAACGGCGCGTGGGAAGTGGCGTCTTCAGGATAGCACGTGCCTTGGATAACGCAACGCCACCACGTAGAATCAACAACTCAGCAACGCCTTTAGTTACCAGGAAGGGAAGCAGAGAGGGCAATTTTCGAAATAGACAGGAGACGCAATGGCCCCAATGTTCACCTCGCCTCCGATCTTCGGAACCCATTGCCGCTCGGTTCACCGCTGTTGATGGGTCACAGAGCGACTACGAAATCTCCAAGCCATGGAAGGATCTACAAGACCGAACTCAATTATCGAGTCTTGAAAGAGAAAACAGGCCATCATGCATAGATCGTTAACCAACAAAATTCCCATCCTGAGCCAACCAGTACAACCCCGAAACACCAACGGCCAATAGCAGACATAAACAATCCCATGCATCCATGCACATGCTTATTTCATGTCGGCGGGAGTCAGTGCTTGAACAATACTCGTACCCTCGCTGAATCTTGTGCGGAAGATGCGGTTCGCATTCTGGAACATGCCATCCTTGAGTGAAACGACGATGAACTGAGATCCGCGGAAGCGGGTCTTGATCAGTCGGCCGATGTTCTGTGTGTGGGACAAATCCAGCGCCGCGTCGACCTCATCCAGAATGTACATGGGAGCCGGTTTGAATTGCAAGAGGGCCATGATCAACGACAAAGCGATGAGGGAGCTAGAGTCTCAGGGTTAGTTTTTGCAACAGAGAAAAGAATCACCGTAGAGACACATACCGTTGTCCACCACTCAGCTCAGTCAAGCTCTGCTTCCACACCTTACCAAGAGATACCTTGACCTCCAGGCCGTCTGTGATGTCCTTGCCCTCTGGGGGATCGAGCTTGGCAAAGCTGCCTGGCAGTAGTTCCGCGAAAATCTGCCCAAAGTCGCCATTGACCTTGACCCAAGTTTTATGGAGGGCCTCTTTCTTGTACTCATCCAAATTGATGATGGTCTCCTCGATTTTTCGTTTGTCGCGGATCACGGTCTTCATCATGTTCTTGAGCGCGGCCTCCTTCTTTTCAACGCTATCAATCATGTTCATGACCTTCGGATTGATCTTCTTCTTCATGCCTTGAGACCGTTCCGTCAGATTTCGCAGGGTAGACTTGCACTCAGCGATGTTCTGATCCTGGAAGTGATAGGCTGTGTTCGGGCGACCAAAATGCTCCTTCTCATCGGAAATCCATTCGTGTTCCTGCTCCATGTGCGCGACAGCCTGAGCAGCCGTGTGCTGGTCCTTCTGGAGCTTCTCGAGCTGGTGTCCCAGTTTCTGCATCTCCAAGCCTTCTTCGGTAATTTGCGAGGACTTGGATTGCATAGTATCCTGTAATTCCCGTAATTCATCGTCGAAACCGGTCAGCTTAGCTCTCTCATCATCAAGTTGAGCCTGCGCAACATCATGAGCATCCTTAAGTCGGCTCTGCTCCCGCTTGAGGGAGTCAATTTCCTCCACCTGAGCCTTCAGAGTGTTCTCAGACTCTGCCAGCTGTTCCTCGGCAGCTGAAAGGTCACTGCCAACTTGTTCAGAGTCAAGCCTGGAGGTCTGAAGTTCTTTCTGCAGCTCTTTGACCGAGCTGGAGTTCTTTGTGAGGCTCTTCTTGAGAGCGTCGAGCGAAGTCTGAAGTTCCGCCAGCTTGCTATCCTTGTTGTCGCTGAACTCGCTCATGTCCTTCTCAGTTCTCTTGATATCCTTGGATGCTTCGGCTTGGCGAGTCTTTGCGTCGGCGATGTCTTTCTTGAGCTGTTCAATGTTCGCCCTCATTTCTTCGACCGCTTGAATGATCTGAATAAAATTAGCCGCTTGTCCATCTTTGTTGATTAGATGTCAATACATACCGAAGAAGACGAGTTGCTGTTGATCTGCTCCTCAGTGAGCTTGATCTCGTGGGTCTTGAGGTCCAGCTCCTGCTTGATAGACCGCACTGCGTCAAGCTTCTTCTTCTCCTTGTTCATAGTGTCTTCCAAGTTTGCAAGCTGTCGCTCCTTGCTTCGCAGTTCCTTGGTAATCTCATTGAGCTTCTGCAAAGTAACGAGTACGCCGCTTGAATTCGGCGAACTTCCACCAGAGAGGGTTCCAGACGGATCATAGACATCGCCGTCGAGCGTCACACTCTTCATGCGAACAGATGGGTCAAAGGTCACTTTTTTGGCGGTATCGGCGTCATTGCAAACCAGCGTGTTACCAAAGACATAGTTCATCGCTGCAAGGACCTCCTCGTCATGTCCGATTAAGGACAGCGCAAGGTCCACTTTGCCCGGGGCAAGTTTCTGTGCAGCCCCAATCTTCTCTGCAGAAGCCTTGAAGGCTGAGATCTTGTTGAGAGGAATAATGGTCACGCGCTTGCGCAATTTTCCTTTTTGGAGGAGTTGGGTACCGATTTCCGCCGACTCGACAACCACGTTGTACAGGCGACCACCAGCGCAGATCTCCAGAGCAGTGGCCGCCGGGATCTTATCCTTGTTCAGAGTGAAAAGCTGGGCAACCAAGCCCTTGACCTTCGATCGGTCAAAGTTGGGGTGAGGGTCCGTGTAGTTGAAGTCAATATTGGCGGCCTTTCTCTTGAGACCATCGGCCCGTTGGCGAAGATCACGAATGTCCCCCTGCAACTCCTTTTGTTGTTGGTAGATTTGTTCTTCTTTGCCGGGCTCGAAACCAAGCCGGGTAAGTTCCGACTCAAGCTTCTGAGCTTGCGTCTTCAGGCCCTCCAGATCCCGGAGAAGGCCCGAGTTTTGCTCCTTGGCCTTCTTTGCGCGAGGTTCTTCCTCCTTTATCCTCTTTTCAAAATTGCTGACCTTGAGCTTGGCTTGCTCTTGTTCCGTAGCGGCGTTGCTGGCACGGTTGCGGGCATCTTGCAGCTGGCCTTGATATCCGCTCTCTTGCCCTTCTTTCGAAGCGACACCGGTCTGCAATGTCTGAAGCAATTCCTCCTTCTGTTCCACCTCTACTGTCTGTGCGTCCAGTTCGGATTTAGCCGCATCATACTGAGCCTGCAGCTTATCATAGACCTTCTTCTTCTCCTTCAGAACCTTCTCGAGATCACCGACAGTCTTCTGAATGGTCTTGCGCTTCTCCTTTTCCTCGTCAATGCTCGCATTCTTCAGATCGAAAACCGTCGTCAGCCGAACGAGCTCATGGGAGTGGCTTTTGACATCATCTTCCAGGCCTTGGAACTTGCCGCCTTTTCGAAGTTCCTTGTCGCGTGCTGCTCGAACTCGTTTCACATCCTCTTCCAGGTGCACGATCTCGCTCTTCAGCTTTTGGGCGTTATCTTCAAGTGCCTGCACCTTGCTTCTTTTATTTTCGCATTCTTCGCCTGCAACACGCAGCCGTTCGCCGCCGCGTACATAGTCGTGGGCAACCACCAGCCGGGTCAAGCGCTCCAAGTCGTTCTGCGTCTGTTGAAAGTCGAGGAAGGCCCGCTTCTCGGATCGCAGCTTTTCCAGCTTCGGTTCGATCTCTTCCTTCAGAAGCCCTTCGATCTCGCGCAGTTTCAGTTCTTTCTTTCCCATGGTCTTGTTCGCCTTTTCTCTTCGATCTTCGAACATGCGCGTGCCCGCCGCTTCCTCAATCATGGATAGAATTTCCACCGCCTTCATGTTCAGGACCTTCGTAATGCGACCCTGCATAATGAGGAAGTTGGGGTTGTTGATGTTCAGCTGGACACTCTGGAAGAGGTTCTGTACTGTTTGTTGCTGCGCACGGTGGCCGTTGATCAGGTATTTACTCGTTCCTCCAAGAACAATCTGCCGAGTGACGGAAATATTCGCATATTCCTCAAATCCGATCGGCGATTTCGCAGTGTCACGGTTGTCGAAAACGATAGTCACGCTGGCCTTGGTCACACCGGCCTGGCCACGCTTGTAGATGAGATCCTGCAGGTTTTGCGCGCGGACGGTGCTCATGTTGGTGATACCCAGCACGAAACAGATGGCATCGAGGATGTTGGATTTACCGCTGCCGTTCAGGCCAGTGATCGAGTTGAAGGACTCATCCCTGTATCGAGTCGTCAGTCTACCTTCATCGCAACCACTGTATTGAAAAAGGTGGGGACGCAAATGTGGTCCGATACATACCATCCCGAGATCACCGTACGCGAGGCGTACGATTTGAAGCCCTGCCCGCACAAGTCAGCGCAATGTTACCACGTCAACAATTCGGGGTTGGAGATACTCACGTCGATAACGATTTCGGTAATCCTCATGGTTGCGACTCCAAAACAGTGGGCTGCTCGCTCACCGAGGACATGGGTCGAGGGTGACGGGAGATAGTGAAGTGGAGGGTTTTGGCGGGCGCGATTGTTTTGCCGCAAATCAGGTGTTTATGGATTGCCCGTTTGGGCCTGGCGCCCGTAGACTGAGTCAGCGCGGGCGATCACGTGGCTCCATCTATATCCATCTACAGGTCCTCGGCCACTTTTTCTGCGAAGTCTCCGAGTCCCAAAAATATGAGCTGAGCCTCATTTTTGATGGAGCCAGGATTCTGATAAGTGCAATACATGTTCCTCAATAGTCTATGTGCCTCTACTCACTACCGACGTTGACTCGAGTGCTCGACCACTCCCGTCATCCATATGGTCTGCTCCAAGGGTATCCACTGCAGAAGATCGAACCAAGCATAGCCGGCAAGTGATCTTGACTGGGGATCTAAGAGTTTAATCTATGCCATGTTGGGAGGGAGGGTGACTATTCTCTCTCACGCACTCGCGGAGACATTCTCGGACACTTTCTCGCCAGATGAGTACCATGTAGGCGAATGTCTAACTGTCAAATTAGGGATGGGAAATCTATAAAGGCCCCTTGGAGTCCCGGTGTAAAGTGAGGGCCATCCATGATTTCTACATTCCCAAACTTATCTCGTACGATTATTTGACATCCACTTCCATCCTTTCTTCTATACTTCCTACCCCGTCACGGACTTTTCCCAAGCTTCCCAAACCCCAAGTACCGTCTTTCCACTATGTCTCCAAACCAAGAGTGGGAGAATATTTTCAAGGGCAACGCCTTTGTCAATCAATACCAGACCGGCGAAAGGGTCACCGGCACCTTTGCTCGGCCTCTGATCGAGCAGAGCAGGTTGATTGACTACACCAAGTCCAACCCGGACAAGCCTTTGGTGGTCCTGGATAATGCTTGTGGTACTGGAGTTGTCTCCAGCATTCTTCACCATGAACTGGACGACAGTGTCAAAAGGAACTGGCGGTTGACCTGCGGGGATATCTCGGAGGGCATGCTCGAGTGGACCAGACACCGAATGCAAGAGGAGGACTGGCAGAACGCGGAGACCAAGACGGTCGATATGCTGAAGACTGGATTGCCCAATGCGCATTTCACGCACGTCTTCACGGCTTTTGGTAGGACTCCAGATCTCACATAGAAAGCCCTGCTGCGACTTTTCGCTGACCATGATCGTCGTGAATCTTCAGCTTATATGACACTGCCCGACTCTTCGGCTGCTTTTGATGGTAATGCGGAATGCCCTAATGAGCACATTTTCTTGCATGAAAACGAATGCTAACGCGATCTCATTAGAAACTACTCGAATCTTGCAGCCCGGTGGAACAATTGCTTTCTCCACATGGATAGAGCGTAAGTCTTCTGTTCCCTTTGGCCAATTTTGCTGTCACGGAGTCACTAACTCAAGACCAGCCGGTTGGTTGTCCATTGTGAAAAAGGCCGTGGAAACCATACCAGGAAACCTGCCCTTTCCCACTCACCAGGAATTTCTATCAGTCATGCGCAACGGCGAATGGCACTCTGTGTCTTGGATTGAATCCCAGCTTAAGCAGCGAGGATTCGAAGACATCAATGTCCAAGCTGATTTCAAGAAAATCTCTCTTCGGGTGACGCAGCTCGTGGACATGACGATGGTTATGTTCCCGATGGTGGCCAAGTTTTTTTGGTCAGAGAAACAGCGGGAGGAAGACCAAAGCAAAGTTCGTCCGGCGCTGACCAAGTACCTGGAGGATATCTACGGCAAAGACGGGGATGTGCCGATGGACTGGACGGCTATTCTCTCGACTGCTCGCAAGCCATACTAGACGGGAAGGGTTGTCACTATCAGGTGCTAGGGGCCCACAGATACATGTATCAAGCATAAGAGTATAGCTCGCTTTACACCCAAGAGCCTACGTGAATGCCTGCAAATTTTTCTTTTTCTTTGGCAAGGTCATGGAGGTCAATTAATGCAAGACAAGATCTTGGTTTCTCATACATCGCATTTAAGCCCAGTAAATCAACGCAGCCTTGTTCCCCAAACGGCACTATACGACCGGCCACCACCCTGGAGCAACATTGCAGAAACCAGTGAACGCCATTGCTGATCGATTAATTAGTGTGCGCCGCACCCTGCTCAGATCGATCAATTTCAAATTCATGAGGCATGATGCGTGAGACCAACTGCGCGACTCAGGCCTCGGTTCGGGTCTAGTCGGTTGTCCAAATCCTCATATCGCAGAATGAACTCGCGCTGGGAAAACAAAGGAGAATCAGTATACCGGGTTCTTGCAAAACATGGACGGTCGTAAGGAACATACTCGGATCTTCTTCCAGCTGGTAGGGTCCCAAAGCAGATACACTCCGCGTTCGCTCACACCTCGTTCCACATCGACTGGGCCAGGGTATGTCTCATCGCGAGTCAACCAACACCGCTCGAGCTTGTGATACCGCCATTTCCGGCCCATCAACTCCTCTGCAACCAGCTCTTGCATGATGTCTCGGGGCATGCTATAGAAGATGTAGAAGAGCGTCTCGTCACTGAATCCAGGGATGCGAGACTGCAAGGGTTGGATGTTGGCGACGTTGTAGCAAGCCGGCAGGGAGAAATCTTGTTCCAAAGGCACCGCGGACATGGACGAAACGAATGGGGAAGCGAACGACGTGTGCAGAGGCCTAAAGCATTACAAGGTTAGCAAGGCCAGATCCATACCAAAAATCGAGGGTGTACGCACTCGGGCTGATTCAAGTCCAATCCTAATGTCATCAAATCCTGTCCAACAGCAAGACTCGCCACATCCGGACTTTCGCTATGAATCATGCGCAACAGTCCGGCCAGCCCAAACCTGTCAATCTCACTCATTTGCGCAAGAGGCGGCTGCTCAGCACTTTGGGTAGCCCCAGGCACCTCTTGTCCATCGCTCTGTTGCCTTTGCTGCAATTGCGGCGGGTCGCTGAAGTTGCGTTGACCGGTCATCAAGTTGTTACTGCTCAGCTCCTGTGGTGCGGTCAGCGAATGCAGGGCGTGTGATGTGATCGCCGAGGGAATTACTTCTTTCTCTTGTCCCAAAATCCCATTCGGTCCTTGGTTAACAGGCGACCGCGGCGTTCCTAGACCTGAGTACCGTAATCAGCGGGTTGCCCGTTTTAGTCTGCAATCTTCTTCACGTACCACCGGAGCTCGCCGCAGTAGGTGACATGATCCGTGATGGTTCTTGTCCGTTGATCGACGCGGCAATTAGGTTGCGATTCTGCGTGGACTGGGTCTGGTTCACACCGGAGAATGCCATGCCAGAGTTGTAGCTACCGAATCCCGTGTTCTGCATCATGGAGCCTCGACGGTCTTGGGCAAGGTCAGCGGCGACATTCCGGCCCAGAGGAGGAAACTCGTCGATGTTTCCTGTCTGAGGCTGGCTACCGGCACCCAGTTGGCTACTAATACCTTGGCCGCCATTCCGGAAATCGTCCAGTCGATTTGCGAACTGGGCGCCTGAAGGGAACATATCATCGTGTGCTTGAGACGGCTGTTGGCCCGGGAGCGATGGGGTCTGAGAAGCTCGAGAAGGGGGTTGCGATGTCGGAGGATGTTGTTGTCTCTGGACAGGTGTGTGCTGCGTAGCTCGTTGACTGGCGTTGGCCCACATGAGCTGCCCAGGCGTCTGCGATTGTGATTGTTGCGACGCGCCAGATAGAGATGGGAATTCCCTAAGTACCCCAGCGTTTATTAGCCTGCGAATTCTCACACTCGGGCAATTCGTAGACGCAACGAATCCGTAATGCCCGGGGCCTGGCCACTATGGGCTCACTTACGAAAGATCCAGCGGTGCTGCAGATTGAGACCCGCCAAGGCTTTGCGCAAAGCTGCCCATGGCTCCCATGCTGCGCTGCTGATTCCCCTGTAGACCGGATGTTCCGCCCACAGGAAGGTTGAAGTTCCAGTTAGCGGCGCCACCTAGTCCTCGAGCCCATGTATTAGCATCCACCAGTTGTTTCCAAATACTGACTGTCCCAGTCGACAAGGAGGTAATTAGCCGTACCGAGCTTTCCGTTTGGCAGTCGCGCAGAAGCTAATGTCGCATTTCGAGCCTGAGCTTGCTGTTGCGCGGGGAATCCGGACATGCCTCTGAGCGGCTGCGGACCGGGACCTGGCAGAAAGCACGGGGAGTTAGCATGATCTTCGGTGTCTGATAGAACGGCGCCCCTGCTTGAGTCGACAAGGCAAGAATGCATGGGGATTTCCGTGCAAAAATGTCTCGGTCGCAAATGAAGAAACTATCTGCACGAGGCTTGCCATTGGAGCACGAAACCCTTCCTTGCCCAGGATCCGGGCGATCACCTCGAAAACTCGAGCCCAGAAACACGACCGGAGCAAGTCTTGGGAAGTCAAAAGCATTCCACCCTGGTGGCAGACATGGAAAGGGCCCCCGAGGGCATTGCAGGAAAATGACGAACCTGGTCTATTCATGGTGAAGGGTTCTCGGACAACAAATAATACACAAGACCTCTGGGGCCTTCTGAGAGCGATCACAAGAAAGAGTTGGTCGAGTCTCAATCCAAGGGAGAATCCGTGGAGGGATAGCAATCCACAAAGGGCCCTCTCGACGCTTGATGCGGCACTGCTCTGCTGGAGGTGGAGTAAAGCGATTGGGCAGTTAAACGCGCGGATGCTGAGAAGCGCACACGCCAGTCTGGGGCAGCCGCGTACAGAGACGCTCTGAGAGAGTGTGTTAGTTGCTTCTAAAAAATATATAAGACTTTATTTGAAGAATCAGGTCCCAATAAAGGGCATCGCATGAATCGGATGAAAGTTTGACGACGTTGAAATGGAAGAGTGGTCGAACTTGAGTTGCCGCCCAGTCAGGTGATCTTGCCGCCCTTCGAAGCCCCGAAAAAAAGCACTGGCGTCCATCACTCCCTCCATCACCACCATGTATCGGCAGTGCATTGCACGGCTTGCCCGGCACAATGGGGGGCTCTTCTTGGCTGAGCTCCCTCCTCCATATCTGGCGCCTTCGCTCCACTTCTCTCCGCCTTGCTCCATACAATCCTCAAGCTTTTCTTCGACTGCCGTCGCCGCCAGCCGTCGTGGACGCGACTTGAACCGAACGCGCGCCGTATCAGCCATCCACCGAACGGGTCCGAGATTCAAACTCAGCGTATCCAAGTACCCATTGCCTAAGCCCGTGTCGGCGGAATCGATGGAGTCCCGGCCTATGAATCCTGACCATGGACTCTGGGGCTTCTTCCCTCCCACGCGTGAGCCATTGAGCACCCCGGAATACGACATTGATTTTGGTGAGCTTTTTGGACCTTGATTCTGTTTTCCATTCTGTCTATGTATTATCAGAGACATACACGGATGGGGCTGACTGAAGTTTAACTAGGCCGCCCCTGGGCCGTTCAAGAACTCCGCCAAAAGAGTTGGGAAGAGCTTCACCGGCTCTGGTGGGTTTGTGTCAAGGAACGCAACCGCATTGCCACGTCTGACTTGGAACGGCGGCGATTCAAGCCCGGTTTTGGTGACCACGAATCTGGCGAGCGCGATCAAGCGGTATGTTTGTCCACCATGGAGCCCTTGGCATCTTATACTTTGTCCTCTCTTGAGTGAAGGCACTTTCTGGGAGTCATTTCACTTCGAACATGGACTCTTCCACATCTCGTCCTCTTTCATAAGTTTTTCCAGTCGAGGACCGCTGACAATTTCTTTGCTACTAGATTCGAATTACCCAGAAGTCCATCAAGCATGTTCTGCGTGAGCGCTGGTATGCTTGGGAGGAGGCCAAGCGATTGTATGAAAAAGGAGTCCGCCCGAAGGTCGAGGACTACCTGGAGGATGGTACACCCTGATGGGGTCGGGACAATGCCAACCGACCTGGTATGAGTATATTCTCATGTAGCATTATCTTTCCCTTCGATTTCTGTTTGGGATGTGTTGTGTGTGTAAATTAAACCAAATCTTTGTTTCACTTGAGTATCGAGTCACCATGTGGCCATCGATCCTTTCTCAGGGGCTCAGCAGGCATCATAGATGAGCCACTGTCTTCAGGGGTAAACCGATCCTCCAGGCAAACTATGTACAAAAAAAGATCTATTAATATGGGCGACTTTACTGCGATGGTCACTGGAAAATCACTAGTGGTGGATCCCGTCAAATAGTCCCCTTTCGACTTACCGCTTCGTTGATCCGCGGGGACAAGCTACCAGGCCAACCTTCTGCTGCCTCTTCCTTTTTTTCCCTCCTGTCCCATCCCCTCCTTTGCATCCTCGATTACTATCCTGTCTATTCTCGATATCCACCATGGAAGAGATCGCCCCGGAGTACGATGTGGTGGTGCTCGGCACTGGTATGTTGCTACCCCGCCATCCATCGCCCCCAACACTGACCATTTCCTCTAGGCCTGACCGAGTGTGTGTTGTCTGGGTGAGCACTTCCTGATTCGACTCTACTTGGCAATGTTTCGTTTCTCATCGTGCATCTATCCAGTGTCCTGAGTGTGAAGGGCAACAAGGTCCTCCACATCGATCGCAATGACCACTACGGAGCGTAAGTAGACGGCACAGCTCCCCGCGATCCGGGACCGATGTAGCTGACTATAGTATTAGCGAGGCAGCCTCTGTCAACATTGAGACAGTATGTCTGTGGATAGAAACTAAGTGATACCTCTCTGCTGACATCTCTTGCAGCTGTTCAAGAAATATGGCAACGTCCGCCCCGGCGAGGAGCCCTGGAAGAAATACGGGAGGGTCAACGACTGGAACATCGACTTGGTCCCGAAGCTTCTGATGGCCAACGGAGAGTTGACAAACATTCTGGTGTCCACGGATGTCACGCGGTACCTCGAGTTCAAGCAGATCGCCGGCAGCTACGTCCAGCAAGGCAAGGGTCCCAAGGCGACCGTGGCCAAGGTGCCCTCGGACTCCGGCGAAGCGCTGCGATCCTCCCTGATGGGTTTGTTTGAAAAACGTCGGGCCAAGAAGTTCCTCGAGTGGGTCGGTGAATTTAAGGAGGATGACTCTGCCTCGCACCAGGGTATGTGACCAATCTACTGTGAATATGGGACACAACCGCCACTGGACCGAGACTCATTCGCTGGCGCAGGACTAAACATCGGCTCTTGCACGATGAAGGACGTTTACGACAAGTTCGGAATCGAAGATAACACCCGTGACTTCGTCGGTCACTCCATGGCCCTGTATCAATCGGACGAGTACATCACCAAGCCTGGCATGGCCGTCGAGACTATCAACCGCATCCGCCTGTATGTTAACTCGATGGCCCGTTACGGCAAGTCGCCGTATATCTACCCTCTCTACGGCCTGGGTGAGCTCCCCCAGGGCTTTGCTCGTCTGTCGGCTATCTATGGCGGCACCTACATGTTGAACACCGACATCGACGAGGTGTTGTACGATGACAGCGGAAAGGTTTCGGGTATCAAGGCGACCATGAAGGACCGTGATGACCAGTCCACCGCTATGAAATTCGAAACCAAGACAAAGAAGATCATCACCGATCCGTCCTACTTCCCGAGCAAGGCCAAGATCACTGGATATCTGTTGAAGGCGATCTGCATTCTGAAGCACCCCATCGAAAAGACCGACGGCAGCGATTCGCTGCAGCTGATTATTCCTCAGTCCCAGGTTGGGCGCAAGCACGGTGGGTACCCAAATGATGTATAGGCGTGATCTCCCTACTAACTCATTCCAGATGTTTACATCGCCATGGTCTCGGCCGCGCACAACGTCTGCCCCAAGGGCTACTACATTGCGATTGTTTCTACCATCGCTGAGAACGACGCGAACCACCATCTGGAACTCGAGCCCGGCTTCGAGCGCTTGGGTGAGATCGAAGAGAAGTTCATGGGCCCTCCGATCCCACTCTACGAGCCCCTGGAGAGCGGCAAGCAGACCAACATCTTCATGTCGAAGAGCTACGACGCCACGTCGCATTTCGAAACCACTACCGGTAAGCAGTATTCAATTGTTGAGAAATTGTTGGCCTTTGCTAATTCCCTGGGCCAGATGATGTGCGGGACGTGTACCGTCGCGCGACTGGCGAGGAACTGGTGGTTGAGGGCCTTCGGGAGGATCAGCAGCTTGCTCAGGAGTAAACAGACTGTTGAGCCTCGACCAGATAACCTCTTGCTGAGTAGATGAGCTGACTATATCTTCTCTGAACATGTTTTGATGTTCTCTGTTGTTGTTTTTTTTTTTTTTGCTCGCGCCTTGGCGGCGACAGGTTCAATCTACCTGCAACATAAACCTCTTCCTTGTTCCATATCATGATCACTTCATCCTGCGTATTTTTTTTATTTTTTTTTTATTTTTTTTTTAAAAAAAAGAGGGGGAACCCCCCATTTTGCTGGCCTGTCAGTCCAGCGGTGGTTTAGCGTATATACCTCAGCCTCAGGGACAATACCTGGTATCCTCCCTTGTAAATCAGGAGGGTCCTGCGATGGGGCGCAGTTAGGATCGACGCATGTCTATCATGACCTTTTCCGTTACCTACTGTACCAAGCACACCACCGCGTATAAATCACCCTATAAAGATGTGCCGCCAACCGCTTCGATAAACAGGCCTTTTTTTGTTCTCTTCTAACTATCCACCCCAACCGCACTGCCTTCGTATATAGATCTCATATCATCAATCCCTCACCATGAAGTACATCGGTCTTGCTATGGGCTTGCTGAGCTCTGCCCTCGCTCTCCCTCACAGCGCTCCGCCTCTCCCTCTTGAAACCTCCTCCGACCTACCGTCTAGCCTGCTTTCAGGCTGGCCTACCCCGACAGGCCCTCTTCCCAGCGACCCGCTGCCAACATCGAACGGGGTCGAGAAGCGCCGACTCGACAGCACTACCAGCGACACCGACACCAGTGACAATCCCGACGAGTCGAATGCCAGCATCGCCACGACGGTAACCGTGGGGCCTCCCGATGCCGTCAAGAAGCGCCAGTTCTCGTCTACCCTCCCGACGGACCTGCCCCTTTCACTGCCTTTTGAAATCATCCCGCCTATCTCTAGTGGCATTGCCCGGCCCAGCAGTACCTTTCAAAAGCGTCAGCTCGACGAGTCTTCTATCACTGTCGGCCTCGGCATCATTCAGACCGATGCCCCTGAGAAGCGCCAGGTCTTGGATCTGAGTGATCTGCCTGTATCTACTCCTTTGGTTTAGGCTATGGGACTAATAAGTAAATGAGTGCTCTTCTATCTCCACGCTTGTGCGATGCTTGCTGGAGTTAAGAACTCTACACCCTGGTGATCTGGTGACAAGGACTCCAGGAAGAGATTGTGTCTTTGTATAGTTGGTGGGTTTTGTGCGGGGGATTGTGGCTGTTGATTGATTCTTGTTCTCTTGTAACTATATAACTAGAAAGTATATACGGGCCATGGGCCATGGATATAGAAGGATCTAGGGTTTTGACGTGTATGGAGGTTATGCGGGTCCGGTTTTTTGTCTTTGGACTGCAATATACACTCTTCTGAACTGGCGTACACTCCTTAGATTTGAATGTTGCCAGAATGCTGTACTGAAAATTGTATTCCGAGTGTCATCCGCAAGAACTATACCCTCAAGTAATGTACACTTGCATCAACCAAATGAAAACTCGCTCCACTTAGAAGATGAGCATATCTACTATTCCTCCAGTCTTTATGCGAGATTTCATATGCTAAATGTCTTGAAATCTGACGGCAACTTCAAAATCAAGTAGGTATCAGTAATCGGTAGATCTATATAGAGTGCCCAAATGCATAAAATCGAGAAAGAAAAAAAAGAAAAAAAAAAAAAAAAAAAAAAAAAAAAAAGCAACATCTCTATCTGTCTAGCATGACAAAACCGCAATTCTCCAGGCCACTCAAATCCTCTGCGTCACCTCAGGATCTATATTGGCCTTCTCATGCTCGCCCACCACACACACGTCTCCACTGGCAGCCCGCTGGATCTCCGCCCGCAGCAGCGCCAATCTTTTACCAACATGCACCAGCTCGCAGACCAGCCGCACCTCGGTCCCCGTCGGCACGGGACGCAGATAGGTCACCTTGAGATTGCGACTGACGCCACCCAAAGCGAATTTGCCGGGTTCGGAGATACCCAGCAGGATCGTGGTCGATAATACATCGATCAGGGTCGCCGCACAGCCGCCATGGAGGTTACCCATGATATTGCTGAGTCCCGGGGTAATGGTAAAGAGGAATGCGACCTGGGCCGGAGGACCGCGGGTTGCGGATTCGAAGCGGAGATTGCAGCTATGGGGGTCGACGTCCCAGCCCTGTGTGCAGGGTGCATTCCGGAGTCAGCGCGAGATTTACATGATCAACTCTATACATGTATACCGCATAGGGGTCCTAGAAAGGTAGATATGGGAGGTGGACTTACCTCGGTGTTGCCCCCGAGCATCCGGCTGGCGTACTCGTAGACGAGTTCTTCGAATTCGCCCAGTTCCCTGGATGGCCGACCTAATGTGGATTCAGACATGGTGTGCGCAATAAAAGACGAAATGATATTTAGGATTAGATAGGGTTGGAATTGTCTATGAAGAGAAGAGAAGAGAAGCGCGCATGGTCACCCCACAAGGCTCGGATTGGACCTCGGCTGACAGGGCCATTGCTATGGTCGGCTTATGGACCTCACTGCCTTGCCATGTTAGACATATTAAATATATTCAATACATGGATATTATTCCAACCTTGAAGGTTTTGAATTGATTATTTTTCGCTATCAATATTAGTGTCTGCTTTACAGGTCTCTCATGCTGCCATGCCGAGTACATTGAAAGTGACATGCACATGCGACGACATATAATTCTTTGCGAATTCTAGCATCAATCAAGAGACCCATCCAAGTATTCTTTGCATTTCTCTTCAAGCCCTTGGGTATTTCAAGTAGGTATGGTCACTTCCCGACTGCAAGGGAACCTCCTTGTTCTCCTTGGAAGCACCTGACTTCGCGTCACGCGTGGCCTGAGGCGCCAAAGTCGCCCTCCCGCTCCCCGGCTGCGTATTTCCTCCACGCTCGGTGCTTGGACGAGGTAAAAGGTTGGGTGCCTTTGCTCTGTGATTCAAGCTGTGGAAACTTCAACCCATGCTATTTTCTATCCACATCTCAATTGCAGCCAATGGCATCACTCCCGGCTCAAACTGATTATTGACCGCGTCGATGGAAGCTCCTAATTTCTTCCGATAAAACGGTCGCAAACTCGAATTCAACGGTCTTCCATAGGAAAAATATCCCCACGCCACATCTGTCGACGCGCCCTTTTCTTTCAGTTTATCGCCCCTCGACTGTCGCCGGCGATTCAACCTCCCAAGCCAATCGCAAAGATGAAAGACCCACGGGCGTCGAAGAGGCGGAAAGTCTCGGAAGAACTTGGCCAGGATGAAGATGGAGACATTGCGATGGAAAGCGACAGTGGAGATGTCTATTCGATTCCATCATCACCAACCGGCCGAACGCCTGGTGCTGACGGCGAACTTTCCACTCGTTCGAAACAAACATCCCGACGGCGATCTACCCGAGGCGGAGCTGCATACGCACCAGAAGCGGAGGATGAAGATGAATCGAACGAGGGACAAGTCACAGAAACGCCTTCGAGAGCGGGCGTCCGCTCAAGTGGACGACAGCGAAAAGTACCACAAAGATACGAGGAGGACGCCGCCACACCATCGTCGAGCCGAAAGCCAGGTACCACACCTTCGAGGAATAGCCGCGCGACAAGAAGCGCACAGAAGCCAAGACGGGACTCGATTGTGGATGATGCCGAGATGGATGTCGATTACGAACCTTCGCAACCTCAAACCGGCTCGATCACGAGGACCAGATCCAGGAAGAGTACACCGAAGCCCAGATCGAACGGCGCGAGCAATGGGAATGTCTCTCAGGATTCTCACAAGGACCAATCTCCTTCGCCGGAGTACAATGACGGCCTTGACGACCTAGTGGCAATCCAGCTCCAGCAAGATCTTTACCAGAACCAGCCCGAGACGCAAGAAGCAGTAGAGACACTTGAACCATCTCCGGACTATGTTCAACGCCTTCAGGAATTGTCCCATGGTCTTGACGACCAAGCACGCGTGCTTACAACTGCCATCCTCGAGAAGCTATCTGGGAAACGGCAAGTTCCACTTCGAGGGCTGGAGAGTGAATATCACAAAGCCCATCACCTCGTCGAGCAGACGGTCACATCTGGCGAGGGCAACTCCATGCTTCTGCTTGGATCAAGAGGGTGTGGGAAATCTGCCATTGTGGAAACGATCATTTCTTCTCTCGCCAGGGAGCACGGTAACGATTTTCACGTTGTCCGTCTGAATGGCTTTTTGCATACAGATGATCGTCTGGCTTTGCGGGAGATGTGGCGCCAGCTTGGTCGGGAGACCCATACTGAGGATGATGCGGCCAAGGTCAACTCCTATGCTGATACAATGGCAACCCTCCTGGCACTGCTGTCGCACCCGGAAGAGCTATTTGGGGCCTCGGGGAACGGGGGGCAGTGACTGCTGCCAAGTCAGTGGTGATTTTGCTGGATGAATTCGATCTTTTCGTCACTCATCCCCGGCAAACTCTTTTGTATAATTTATTCGATATCGCCCAGGCGCGGAAAGCACCAATAGCAGTGATCGGGCTCACAACCAAGGTCGACGTCACTGAAATGCTGGAGAAGCGTGTGAAGAGTCGATTCAGCCATCGTTATGTCTACGTTCCGCTCCCCAGATCGTTTGACACCTTTTCGAATATCTGCCTGGCGGGACTGGATCTCGACGAGGGCGAGACCGGGCAACTTGCTGAAGCTCTCGACTCTCGGCGTGGTATTATCGAGTCGCATGACTGGAAGAAACTGCTCGAGGGATGGAAAGAGTATCTACAGGTATATCCTGAGACCATGTCTACATTTGAATCCCTTTTCTAATATTCTTCGCAGCATCTATGGAGTGACAACGGGTTCCAAGCCCATCTCAAGCGGATCTACCATCAGACCAAATCCGTGAAGGAGTTCTTCACCAGCGCCTTACTCCCTATCAGCGACATACTTCACAGCACCTACGCAGCCGATGGAAGTGCGCTCCAAATCCCTACACCCAAGCGCTTTACTTCGCAATCCTTGTCTTGCTCCGACCCACCCCCTCTCCCATTTTCAACCTCGATCACGGCATCGTCGAGCCCGTCATCACTGCCGCTGGCCCTGTTGCTGGCCGCAACGCGCTTGACAGCACTCTTTGACCCGGGACTCGACGGAGCCTCGTCCCAAACTCTCGCGCCGCTCGCGCTGTCCTTTCCCGCTGCCTATGCAGAGTATGTCCGGCTTTTGACCTCGGCGAAGATGTCTGCATCGGTTTCGGGGGCGGCTGCCACGCCCGGTCGTGTTTGGGGTCGTGATGTTGCTCGCGAGTCATGGGAGAAGCTGGTTAGCTGGGGTCTTGTCACTCCTACGGGTAGTGGGAATGGCACAACCGATGGACAAATGTTCCGTGTGGAAATCAGCTTTGAGGAGGTGGTGGAAATGGCCGGCTCTGGCGGATCGCTAGGACAGTGGTGGCGGGATGGCTGATGTTCTGGCTTGGGTTCTCAATGTGTGGATTATTCCGAAGACATTTTGAAACTCTGCAATGGTTAGCCATATATGGAATGACAGGCGAGCGTTGGGATGGACTCTGGGGTGTGGTCACCTCAGTCCATATCCATAGCCATTACATCCACGGATGCATTACCAAGCTTCACACTCTGACTCAACAATTCACTTACATACCACTTACGCCGATCGAGGAAGTTTAGCAATCGAGATACACTCGTAAGATTCCTAGCTACCGATCATTACTGGCTGTTTCTGATGACGGATCCCACCGATATATCCCATCGCCACTTGGACTCTGCCGAGGTTAGACCCTCTCATCCTGCCCTTTTCGTAGTCATCGACACAGTACAAAGGTATGTAAGCCCAACCTCCCTCTGTGTATGCCTCTATGTATGTTTCTATAAGGCACCAGCCGCTGATCCGCTGATCCATTCATCCTACAGTAATCCTGACAATAAATACACCTAGGCACCAATGAAGTAGTGTAAGAGCAATCACTTAAAGCTGTGTCGTACTCTCGGCAGATCGGAGACCCAAATACTCCCGAGTGTGGCCCAGAGGTGTTGGGCGTAGATCCTGAGAGGGGGCCGGTTGAGTGGCAACTGCAGGCGTGAAGTGTGACTGACTTGTTAAGGGATGATCAGCAAACTATATAGGAGGTCCACTATGTACAGAGACAGACATCTACTTCAGGAGTGTGATTGGGTCTGTAGAAATATAAAAGAGAAGAGAACTTACCGTTGTTACTTGGAGGATGGAAGTTAAATTGTAAGTTAAATTTTTGTTTATACTTGGGCATATGGCTGGATGGATTCATGCATATTATACTTACAATGTCTATAGTATATACCTAGTAGGTATTTAGGTATATAGCTGTGTACCTATATTGGATATCCATGTATACCTATGATAGGCCTAGTAATACCTAGGAAGGAAGAATACTGAAGTACTGTATATACATACAAGCATACCTACTGTAGGTAGAGTAGACAACCTCAGTCTATAAGCAAGGAGGTAAACCCACCTATATATGTACTCCCAACGCAGTTGTTCAGGGTCTCTCCCCCTTCGAGCCAAGAAGTCTATCTAGCGTTTGAATATTTGAAGACTCTCAAGAGTTGCCACGGGAGGAACCAGCAAAATGAAAGTGTGATTGGGTGGCCAACACGCGGCAGACGTGTGCTCGCCATGTGTCGGAAGTGACATGTCGATTCTCCCGGCTTTGCCCACAAACGGCAAATACCGCGCAGGGATGGGTGTGTATGCAGGCAGACCAGGGTTCCATGCGAGGATGCAAGCATGCCTCTCATGTGGCTTCTGTGCTGCATGGGGCTGCGAGGGCGATTGGTTTATTATTTATTCCTTTTTTTTTTTTCTGTTTCAAGATGCCTCCCTACATTCAATGTATTCAGTATGTGTATATATCCCTCGGATATATATCAAGTCCTCACATCATGCTTATACTATTCATCTCTTTCTTCTTAATTTATTATTATACTAGAGTGTGGTAGAATCTCCAGCTTGTATATCCTAATCCATGTTGAAACTCCACCCCATAATACCAGGATCTATAGGCCCAGGCTTCGGCCGTTGGGAATCCATCCAGTCCATACTGCAGGGCGCAGATCGGCATTCTGGTCTCCCCGGTAAGACAATCATGAGCTACCTGCTGCAGCCCGCAAATCCCCCTCTCCCCCTCTCCCTCTCCCTCTCCATGAGAAACATAACCGCCAGGATCCGAGTACGGCCCACACATCACTTTCCTTCCCCTTGAGAAAGAGTCCAGCGAGGGCCCGAGTAACTGCATCCAGCCGCGGAGAAATCAAGACCGTGCTTTGTGCGACAATCAAGAAACCGGCCTTGTGTGACTTTGCCCAGAGCCCTGAAAAGAGGAGAGAGAGACGGGAAGACAAGAGAAGACAGAGAAGACAACAAGGCTGGGGTAGTACACATGCCCGGGTTGATCCTTTGATCCTTGCTGTACTGTTGTATGTTGTTTTTCCCCGTCTGTTTGAATGTTTGAATGCATACTGTATGCTGAATAAACCAAACAATAAATGACTGTGATATTCTCGGGGAGGAGAAGAAACCACAAATTGGGGAGACGATCAGCATGCCGAACTGTAGCCCCCAAACCCCGCTTTCCCGTGTCCCCCGATGCAGCTCGCAAGTTTGGATGGTGTGTTATGGTGATCGTCTACGCTAAGATCAACGGTGTCGGGGGGAAGAGATCAGGGTATTTACAAGAGAGAAGTAGAAGTGAAGAAGTGGCTAATTAGAAAAGTATACAGTATATAGTACAGATATAGTTAAATATATCGAGGTAGATAGAATAGACAGAAAAACACAGAAAAGAGTGCGAGTAATCAATCTGAAGAGCAAAGTGCTATGACGATTCTCATCGACCCATCGGCCTTCCGCCTTCTCCGCTACTGTGCAGTAGTCAAAAGACACGGAGCAGGGAGCCACCGGGTAACTTCCGTACGTCAGAACCTTTTTAAGTCTATGATCAGAAGAAAGCGAGGGGCCACTGAAGAAACAGAAGGTGCATGCCGAGCCGTTTCAGATGAATTATGGTGCCTCTTCTCGTGCCGAGATCGTTGGGGCTCGTCTAGATTACCGGATTCATCTGGTTGAAGATGCTAATGTCTGCAAACATGGATGATCATACATATATATATATTTCTTCTTATTCTCGGTAAATCATGGCCTCATGCATAAATGTGACCCCGATGTATGTAAAGTATACTAGATGCCTTGGTAGAGACAATCGAGGACGGGAACATAAAGCGGAGTTTTCTCGGTCTAGTGGGGTGTTTGCCGAGTACAGTATGGGATATGTATGCTAACAGTGTCGAAGTGGTGATGGAGATTCAGGGTCTATGGGGTTTTGACAGGATCGTTCATCACATCAAGGTTACAATGCAGATCCGATCCTGCCCGACTCGTCGACCGAATCCTTCTCAGCCGAGACGCGCCCGACCGAGTGTTAAGTCTAGGGAACGTGTATGTTCATAATGATAATAATGTAACAGGCATCACTATAAGTCTTCAGAGGATATGATAATTGCTGCTTTGCCTGAGCCAATTCTCGCCAAAAAAAAAAAAAAAAAAAAAAAAAAAAAGACTTTTACAGTATATACCTGCTAAGTACCGTAAAAAGAATCCTGTAGGAATGAATTCTCCTACATATTCGCTACCCGAGCAAGTAAAACAACGTCAAGCAAATCCTCCAGAACCACATGGGCGCAAGAGATGTTCTCCACAGTCGACGGGTTTAATGCATATCATCGGCAAGCTGTTAGAAGGATTCGTTCTTAGTCTTTTGGCGGGCAACTGCTAGCTGCAGGACACACGGGCTTGAGCATCATACACCCACACTTATAGACCTATGGATCTATGCCTAAGGGGGCCCGATGTAACGATTGTTGCCCGTTAGGACGACTCGCAGAGAGGCCACGTGGAATTGATGTCTTCCGCCCCCTTTTCTTTCTTTCTTTTCCCTGATGTGTTTATATACGGGGCGCACTAGATTCAGGTACAAGGAACCACCACTTGTAGATGACAGGTCGGATCGGAGAGGTCTCCTCCGGGAGGCGAGGAGCATTGTCACAGGATCAGATGTTATGATTATTATAATTATTGTATTGTTATTAGTATATATAATGATTCTAAACGATTATCATTATAATACTATTATGGTTCAATAGACCGCAATTATTAGCCCACTCATCTATCGGCTATAGTGTCCATCAGCTATAGGTCGCTGCCAAGTATTAACCAAGAAAAAGAAGAAGAAATTCAAATATTAAGGCTGTCAATCCAGAGTACCCGGAATCCTTCCGATCCGATGTGGAGCAGAGAAGAATAGAGGATGCAAAGGATGAAAAGTACCAGAGAGAGAGAGAGAGAGAGAGATGGACCCGGAACACAGGATTCTTAGCGTCTTCTAGAAATTTTCTAGAATGGTTCTAGGGCGGAAATCTTTGCCACGCGTATTAGAAGCACGGCTCTCCCACACAGCAGATCTCGGTCGGGGCTGACCTAGACGGGGGGCCGCAATGCCATGGCCCGAAAAAACCATGGGTGAGAAATCTGTGACATACTAAAGAGGAGAAGGAGGGAAAAAAAAAAAGTGGATATTGTTGATGCTCGATTTGGTGGTCTGCTCCGAGTTGAACCAGAGTCTATGACACGTATTTATGATCTCCGGGGAGGTCGCGGTCAATGTCTGCTTTAAGCAGGTGAAAAGATTGTTACAGTTTTTTTATTTCGGATTTTCCGAGGAATAACCTTCGAGTTAGAGAAAGTTAGTACTGTAGGTAGGGCAAAAGTATGTTGTAGTATTCGTCTACCCTATATACTGTATCCCTTACCCTAACCCTAACATGCCAGTTTTGATAAATGGCAATAACTCAAGGTCCATAGAATGGGCAAATACATACATTCTTGTGTCCCCACTATGTCTGCCTATTATGTGTTACGCATGGTGCCATGCTTACCTACCTAGTAGGTAGACTTAAATACAGTACAGTAGGATAATCGGGGGGGGGGGGTAGGGGGGGGAAGGGGGCAGACTTGAGATTCCTTCGAGTGACTTGGTCACCAACAGAAAAAAGAAAAAAGAAAAGTTAAAAATCCAACATCAACATAATCCTCCCCTGCTTCGGTGAGACCGTTCGACAGCCTTGCGGATATACGCACCTAATGGAGTGATGTCTATCAAATTCGAGCATGGGGGTCGGACAATGATTCATGCGCGAATCCTATAACCACTGGAAGATGATTTACCATGATTTGATTTGATTTTATTTTTTTAACTTAAAACGGACAAGATTGGCCCCTCCCCCCTCCCCTCCCCTCCCAGAAGGATCCAACATCCGATGCGGCTTATGACCGACAACTATGTAAGGATTTTTCAATAGATTTTTAAGGCCCCCTCCCTCGTGTGAGGATGGGGATCCCTGCCAAGGGGGGCGGATCAATTTATGATGGGATTGGTAGTTATCACGCAAGTTCACATCATACACCGAAAGCTCTGGATAGAAATAGATTTTGTCTAATCTTACAGGATTTTCGAGGAGCTTGGGGCCATGTGTATATCTGGATTCCACGTGGCAGTGTGTCCCCACACGCGATTCTCCGCACCGGATATATCGGTTTGCTACGGATATCTATACATAAACACAGAATTTTATAATATAATGATAGCTCTCATAAAGTATCTCATAAATGGTATACATATAAGTATAGGAATAGAGGCGATTCATTTCCTGCAGATAGGGCCCTTCCACGAGACGAGACACCGCCACTCGGATCAGATTGAAATATCCATCACCAGGCTATTAGAGTTTGGCATGCTAGGCCAAATTGCAATAGGGGCAAGAATGTTTTTCTCGGATGTTGAATCCTGGAATTCCGGGATCTGCATCCATTGCGTTTGGAAGTATGTATGTTTTGCAACCTCCAGTACAGGCGACACCGGGAGGCAAGGGAGAGACAGGGAATATGTCTGACTAGGATAGTCCTTGTACGACACTCTCATCGGAGTACCCAAACCAGTATTTACCCATACTTCCTGATTGATCCTACATTGTATATTTGTATGTACAGTATATTCCAGACTCTTTTTACATACTCTGTGGAGTTGGAGTGTAAGGAGAGAATGTATGAGAATAGTGATCGTCGGTCCAGCTTGACAGTCCTTTTTTTTCCAAATACTTTGGCCAGCCTCACATATTTGAGGCTGTCAAGGACTTGGGAGTTCCTGGTTACATTTCTAAAAGGGAGAGAAACAAACCAAACCTATAGATATTCAAAGTAGGTCTGACTCGCCAGGTTAGGGAAGCAAATCCTGAGCAGCAAAAGGATCGAGATGATTCTGCCCCTGTCTCGGATAGCATCGATTGGCCTGCAGAAATTCTGTCGCGTGGCAGTCAGGGATGGTGTACGATACATATTACCATACATACCTCTAGTCGATTGCGTGAATCACCGTTGAACATCTGACCGCAAGTTTAGCTTGCACCTCCCGATTTTGAAAAGAGTATAATGATTAAGTAGAACCATCGATGGACTTATTATCGTCATGATTATCGTGATCATCATGATGATTTTACTATGGGTTGAGCTATACAGATATAGAGTTACATGTTCTTCCTCCACCAACAGTAACCATGGCAAGCAAGCCCCAATTTTCAAGTCAAGGCCCACTTTTATCGACGGGAATAGCTAGACTGGGCGGGATCAAGCGACATGCAATCCCGTAAAAAACCATCGGCTCTACCCTACCTTTTGCCTCTATTATTTTATAGGCAGGCAGTTTGTCGGTGGGACTAAAGTTTCCCACTATTCAACGCCAATCATCTCTAGTTCGGCTGGTCACAATCCCCATCCATGGATTGTTGCTCGCACTTCTTAACTTGCTTTTATTTTGACTGTTGGAACAGAGAGAGAGACAGCCGCATAGATGGAAATTTGGGGGCGTCGGACTCCCTCCGAGCTTACTTTTTTTTTTTTTTTCCCTTGTGTTCCCATAGTGAGCAGGGCTGAGCCAAGATCGTGTTTGTATTCTCTCTCTCTTGTTGGCCCCCTGTTTGGCCCCCAAGAATCAATATTTTCTCTTGGTTGCCTAGTTTTTCTTGTATGATTATTACAATAGCTTGAATAGCAAACACTCCATACAAAGTAACCTTTTTATTTCATTTTTTTTATTTTGTTAATCCGTGGATGCCGTGAAACCCGAGACTCTGGACGAGGTATATGTCGGTAGATAGGCAATCTATATTCCCTGTGTAGTTCTCTCTACCTTAATCCACGTGGCCGCAAGGGTCACGGAACCCATAGATTGGAGCGTAGAGTTTATTCTATTGTGGAGAGGTTGATTCCAAAAAATGCCTTGTTTAGTACGACTATACTGTAGTTTATTCCAATCTTGGAACCTACTTTTCTACTGTAAGCTAAGTTCCAAGCATTCGACGGTCAGACGTTATCCCCGAAGACCGAATGCCGCGCAAGTCGCCCTACTCGCCCACACCCGATCTCGCACTGACACTTTTTTTTTTTTGTTGGTTCGCGTGACCGTGATGGCGTGTGGTTGGCGAGTCTAAATTCCTCGAGCACTGCCCCCGGGAGAGGAGCCTAGCTGACGTGTTCGGACAGCTCATCTTTTTCCTTCTCTGTCTTGTCTATTGTATCTTTCTCCATTGATCCAACAGTGGTTCATACATGAAAAATCCTGGGGCGAGGGGTGGTTGATTAGGAAACCGGTGAGGCTGATGTCGTTGAACCGTTAATTGGGTCCGGCTTACTGGGTTACTTGGGTTACTGGGTGTATACGCCTGTAGTTGACTATAGGCATCAGGATCGGCATTTTGCCCCCTCTTCCCTTGTATGCTTGTGTGTGTATACGAACTATGTAAACGTGTCTGACTCCAAATATGATTATTTTTGTGGTCTCTATTACTATGATTTTCATATATCTCAAAAGACGTTACTGGTGAGACCAGACAAAACAACGTGGCGTCAAGGTTGACAGCTTGGGCCCAGGAACCGGGAACACAGTCCCAGAACCAGTCAAATCCCGTCAATTTCCCCAGTTGATCGATGGAAACTACAGATAGAAAGCAAAAAGCCAGATTGTGCTAGCGAGAGTATATCGTAAAAAGTATCGTATACAAGTACGCTCAGACACTCCACGTGTGCCCACGTGGAACCACATGGATGAGGGGAAAAAAAGAAGCCGCGTGGAAAGAGCGTGGACAATTAGGCGGGAAAGCGAAACCCTCAAACCGGTTGGCTCTTGAGCTCAGCCACGCAGGCCAGAAAAGAAAAAGAAAAATCTATGGAAATATCTCCGGCCCCTAGTCCCTTAGTACGTGTACCATATGATTTAATGATTTTCATGTGTCTAACCCGGTGTCAAGATGTCTCACCCTGGGATTCTGGTTGGGTCTTGGATTCATCTCTATGCGACAGACAAGCCCCGTATTCGGCAACGCCCAGGGGAAGGCTTGAAACATTGGGCTTCCCGAGACTCTTGCTGTGTATAACTGCTGTATCTTGTTCTACTCCGTGGTCCACTTCGGAGCTTCGGTTTTTGAAAGGGCCGTGAAACATGTGATACGAGTATCGATCGGTGATCAGTGTATACTGTAGCATCAAAATCAAGTAACAGAATAAATAAAATAAAATCTGAGACTGGGAAATCATTCGGGGGTCTCCCAAATGCGGAGACCCAAAATATGGCATTGTATTGTCGGACATAATAAACATAAAAAGAAAAAAAAAAAAAAAAATATTGTACAGTATCGCCACTGTGATAAGGTCAGTTTGGGTTGGGGGGAATCAGGGATTGCCACGTGGGCTCAAGCTTCGATTATCGGTTACGCTCATCGGCACTCGCTTTTGCCTTTTTAGTCCAGGGCCCACATAATTCATTATTTAATTATTTAATTATTCTATTAAATAGCAAAGAGAGGGGGAGAAGTCCGGAGTAAAGTGGAGACTGGTTTGGTATCTCACTGCCTACACCCTGGACAAACGGAACCCGCTCTCTAGATCTTCCAGTGAAATAGATAGTAAGTATTTCTTTCTTTCTTTTTTTCCCTTTTCTTTTTCTTCTGATTTTGAATGATTTACTGTTGACTCCAAGCTCAACATGGGTAAGCCTGCAATAGGGGGAAGTTGCTCCTTCCGGTAAGGGGATTTCCCGGGCTCAAACTGAATCAAGTCGATGACGATCTTGAATGGAATAGCGTAGGTTACATGACCGTGTTCAGAATGTGGTAATACCAATACCCCGATCACCAGGCGGATCTGTTCGGCGATGGGAATTGGTTCCTTGGGTCGACCACGCTTGGGTCAAGGACCTCGTTAGAAATAATAAAATAAAACCATTGGAAATGGTGAAATCATTGACTGGGAATTCTTATCAGCAGTCCCTCTAATATAGGAAATTTGGACTTACCAAGAAAAAGAAAGAAGAATTATCAACTACTATGTCTGCTATAGAGACAATATAGAACCCACCCTGAATCAATAATCTAGTGGAACTCGCAAGGTAGACAAAAAAAAAATAATAATGAAAATACCAAATACACGCAGCTAGCCGGTAATTACAGCCGGGAACCCACCGATCTTCACCATGAGGCAATCCCTTGGCCCACGTTGTTTGGATGCACCATACTCCTTCCGGGGCTCACGCGTGGGCTGTGGGTCAAATGGATGACAGGCCGAATGGCTGTGATTCTTCACAGGGGGAATATCACAATACCTTTTCTTTTTTTCTTTTTCTTTTTTTTTTTTTAATATTTTTAATATTTGTATTTTTTCCTTAGTCCCTTTCCCTTTTTTTTTCTTTTCTTCTCTTTTTATTTTCTATTGAAGAAATAAAGATTGGAGAGTGCCCTACAGAGAGAAAGCGTGATAGTGTATAATCTCCATTCCCGCCCCTCTCCCCTCTCTCTCTCTCTTTCTTTTTCTCATTTTCTTTTTGTTGTCCTACCTCTCTTGATCTGATCTGGTTTAGTATTTTCGCTCTGATTTTTCTTTTGATTTCTCTTATCCCTCTCATCCCCCCCCCATGTACAGGTTTGGTATTGTTTGACCTTACCCACTTTTTTCCCAAACTGCGGTTCACCCCCAAATCGCCAACCCATTTCAATGCCAAAATCTACCGGGAGCCACAGCCGAGAAGATTCTCTCCCTCTTTCAGTTCCTGACCCTTCATATTCCCTTTCATCTTCTCCCTTCACTGGGTCTGTTGTCGGCTCCATCTCTCGCAATCGTCGTTCTTTTACTGCCTTGGCTCAAAGAACCTCCAACGCCCTCGCCAATCTCTCCATTAGTGGAGCCCCATCGCTTCGCTCGTCGCCCTCCTCCACCAGCCTCAGGAATTCTTCCAAGCCCTCGCGGAGTGCGACCCCCTTGACCCCACCATTGTCCGACAACAATAGCACTGAGCAATTGTCGCGTGCCTGCTCCCCGGCATTGGCCGATCCGCCCTCCAATTCCTTTCGCAAGCGTCGCCTCACCCTCCAGCGCGTGGCTACACCTCCCCAAGATTTCACTCAACTGCCCGGTGCCTCTCCTAAAATGCATCAGACATCGTCGAGGTTGTTGCGCATGACCGAGGATGAGCGTCCTTTTACCAAGGTAGGTTGTGTCACTGCTCCCCACCTTCGCAAAGAACGAAGCCATTGACTGGAAGCGCATAGGATTTTATGGACTTGTTCGCGACGTTGATGGTCAGCTTGAAATTGGATTCGCACCGCGTCCGCTTTACGAGATATGATCACACGTTCACTTCGGAGGAGGCCATTAACAATCTGGGATCGCTCAAGTTCTCGCAGTCCAATCGCATGCCCGACCCCAAGGACCCGTCTCGCATCGTCACAACCACCACAACCACCACCTTCTCCATGGCCAAGGAAATGGCGCGCTCGGTCTGCCAGCGATTCGTCGACGCCCGCTTCATTGAATCAGTCGATGGCAAAGCAATCGCCATTTTCCCGCTCAAGGGCGCTCTCTTTCAGCTCACCCCGAAAGGTATCAACATCCTACAGCGGTTCTGCCAGCGGAACGGTATCACCGCCCGTCACGTGATGGAAGTGCTGGATTCGCCACGCAACACCATGCAACTGGTGAATTTGGAACGCGATACCGACACCGACAAGTTGTCGCATGATCGCGCGACGATCGAAGTCATCTTCCGCCGGTTTGCCGGGCAGGATGGTCCCAACATCAAGAGCAGCATCTCGACCTCGGACTCGGATTCATTAAGTGATTATTCGAATGGCCTGGTTGGAGTGAAAATGGCCCGGGAACGGAAATTGCAGGATGGCAAGATTTACAACAACACCTTTACCGGAAAGGGTGCCGTCGACTGGCTGATGGACTGCTCAACGACAATCGAGCGCCGGGAGACCTCCTTGATCGCAGAATTGTTTTTGAAGTACGGCATGATTACGATGATCCAGGATGACAAGTCGTTTCCAGATATGGGGAGTGCGCTTTTCCAGCCCTCCAAGCATGCCATCTACAGCATCACCGAGCGAGGGCAGCGGGTGTGCGGTTGGATTGCCCGCGACAAGAATCGGGATACGCCTACCTACGACAGTCGTGGTATCCCGCGGGATTCCAACAACGCCCGATTGACCCACATCCTTCAGGATCCGGCCCTCCGTCTCCTCTTCCGAGAATTCCTTCGTTACTCGCTCTGCGAAGAAAACCTGTCATTTTACCTCGATGTTTCCGAGTTCACGGCCAATTACCACAAAGCAGAGAAGTTGGGGACGTTCAACAAGGTTGACTCTATCCGAGAAACCTTGGCTGCCGCCTACGGTGGGTCGCCGTGATCCTTTTATCTGTCTCAGTATGTTACTTACATTTCTTAGGGTTATACAACGCCTTTTTGGCCCCTGGATCCCCTTGCGAGCTGAACATCGATCATGCTCTGCGCAACAGCCTGGCGGGCCGGATGACCAAAGCTGTGGGTGATGACGAGTCCATGTTCAAGAGTCTTCAGGAGGTGGTGAATCTCTTTGAGATGGCCCAAACCTCTGTATTTAAGCTGATGTCCAGCGTAAGTTCTCTTGAGGCTTTGAAAGACCCCCCAAACAGTACTGACGTCTTTTCCAGGACTCTGTCCCCAAGTTCCTCCGTGATCCCAAGTACTCAGTTGTTCTACAAGAACATGACGTGGATGTTGGTGTATCGCGCTCATACTCGCCGACTCCAAGCACGGTAGTTCCAGAACGCACCATGAGTCGATCTAACCGCGCTTGACAATCATCGATGGATCTACCTCGCAAGTCGACCCGCAAATACCGTTCGCTCCGTAATACGAACGTCCCTCAGACATCCATCAGTGCCTAAAACAGATCACTCGAACAACACTCGGGTGCCTATGTGACTACAGCGTGGTGATCTCTCGCCCCTCGAAGCTGTGAACAGCCCTTGCGCCTGTTTCACCATCCTCATGATCGCCTCCGACCCCCCCCCCTCCCCGAATTCTTTTTTGATGTGGCACACAGTTCCCCGAGACTGGCTTGGCTACCACCACCTTGCTTAATCTCACTCGTCACAGGATTCCTCTCCAGACGAAAGACGTTATGATCGACGGCTCATGTTATAGAGAAGGCCGGTTGGGGACATTTGTAATATTTGGGGCATTTTTCTTTTCCCGTCCCCTTTCTCTCTCTCACTCTCCTCGCTTCTCCTCAATTGACATCATCTATACACCCCATCCCATTGATTCCTTCTTGAAAGGAGCTGGGACAGGAGCACTCAAAAAGGGAAGAAAGTAAGAAAAGAAAAGACCACAGGAAATGACAAATTCACGGCCTACATGGGCTATGCATTGGAGTTTCCTGCCTTTTTTTTTTCTTTATCTTCTCGAGCATCCGGCTGGCGTTCTCTGTGTTTCATTTTATTTGATCTGTTCTATTTTTTCTGTTTCTTCCTTACACTTTCTATTCTCCTATACACTTTTCATCCGTGCATCTCATTGTCAGAAGCATTTCCCTTATTTCCCTTATTTCTTTCTTTCCTCTTTTTGTTATTGTTCTTCACCCTGCATCTTCTCTTTGTTCTGGGCACAGCGAGTGAGTTCTGGTCTGCTTGTGTATGTCATATTATTCTTCCAGTTCCTATAGGGAACTGCAATTAGGCATGACGATATCTTTTTCCCCCCATCGATTATAGGTATATCTGAAGCAGTGGGATTTGTAGCTTTGCAATTTACAGCCTGGGAGTAGATGGGTTTGTATACCTTGAGAATGCTTCAATGCCCTCTCGAAGGGGGGAAGCCATGGTCGATGTCTGGGGGTGGATGGGCTACTAATTGATGCAGACTCTCAGACTTTTGTAGATAAAAGAAATCCTCAGACCTTGGATATGATGGTCATGGCTCTCTCTCTCTTTGTGTGGCTATTTGTCGCCAGAGAGCAAACGACAGATTGATGACCACTTCATAGATCCACATCTTTCCTCGTCAATCAGGGTCCTGAACGGGGCTGTACAGCTCATCGGTGTCTTCTCCATAACTACTTTCTCCCTCTTGATTATTCTCTCCGCAAGCCAAAAAAAGGGCTGGAAACTGGAACGGTAGCATGGAATCACCGTCGGCATGAGCATAATTCGAAACTGAATCCCACGTATCAATCACTACTTCACGAGAGACTTCAGAGCCCTCTCCTCCAGAGTGTCGAGATACGCGGGGGCACCAGATGAATCCAAGCTCGGCACCGGCAAGAGACGAGAGTGGCGCAAGTGAGAATCCCGGTCTTCTTCTCCTCTTTAAGGAACGCAGGTCCCACAGTCAGGTCATATAATACATTCATACACAGTCCCGGTTCGGGGCTCGCGTTGATAGGGAGAGTCCATCGATGCATGGTGATCAGACCCGGCACGGACTCGGAGCGCTCCACCCAGCCATAGGACTGAACGGGGGGGGAGGGGATGCTGGACGAACATGTGACATGTGGCGTCAGGTTGCGCCGGGCTGGAGAACGATAGCCTTCTTATTATCCTTCTCCCAGTCAGTTAGCAAACACTGAATGACGCTCGGCCCAAACGCTCGTGTTGGGATGAGGCCTTTTGAGGATGAACCAGAGAGGGAAACAGTCAGCCAGAAGGGGGTTGATTTGCCGGTTGTTGGTGTGCGGCTGAGCTGTGGCAGGCTGGAAGAATTAAGGCCTGCTGGAGCGCTGATGACTCTCGGATACATTGCGCCCAATAGCGGTAGGTTCACTGGGCCAAGAAGAGGGTCTGCAGTCGTTGATTTCGAGCAGGATGGCTTGGAGGATGGAGGATCTCGGGTGGGATTCTTTTGTGAGTCGTTTCTCCCTCTCCCCTCCCTCCCTCTCTCTCTCTCTCTCTCTCTCTGTTTGATGGGGACAAGTGGATGAAGAAGGTGGACAGGCGATGAAGCCGCAATCAACGCTTTTTCTCAAGATGCCTGAACATCACTCGATCCTCACACGATCGGCTCTCCAAGTGATGCCTGCTGATTGAGAGGACAAGGATTCTGAATCAAGAGGCCTCCCATCACCACGGACTGCAGTCAAAAATAGTAGTCCAAGGATCATTAAGTGTGGTGCAGATCTGAAGGTGGGTCTGCCCGAGTCCTGCGTGGGTTTGAATCCTGCGAGATGGTGAGATGTCTATACATCGAGATTTCTATTGTTTTATACAGCAGAACAAGAGAACAAATAGACAGTACTTTGCTGCTGATCATCTCAATCATCTTCAGTACTTCCAGGAACACAATGTAGGCAGAGATCTTCTCACCTCAGTACAAGCCCTCAGGCGTCCTGTCAGGCGGTCTCAGTCGACTCGGCGCTGTTGTTCGCTGACCACACCCCCTGTCAAACAGTGGATTTGTGCACCTGGGATGGGAAATTACCAGCACTGTTGAGGACTCTCAGTGGACAGAGGACGACTCTATCGACATCGAGGCGCCTCATTGATCTAAATCCGGGCCATGGCAATATGGGGGCCAACGAGCTGCGGAATACAGCGTGAACAGTGCAAAGAATTTTATATTTAATTGCCAGGGGGGAGTAACCTCTTGATCCCGGAGAAAAGAAAAAGAAAAGAAAAGAAAAAGGCCAGGAGACAATAATCCATACCCAACAACTATGCATCTTGACTCCCAAAGACTTGCCTTCATCCTGGTCTGGCTGACAGCTTTGCTGCAGCTAGTAACCTGTCTCCAAGACGTGGATATCGAGTCCCGATTCCGCGTGGAAAAGGGCGAGAAAGGGCAAAAGGACTACTATGGAGGGACCTGCAAGGACGTGGACTTGGATCTGAATGCCATGTACAAGGAGACCATTGACATGGCCCAGGTGGCTAAGGATGCCATGGACAACTACTCGCAGGACGAAAAGGCCCGGAAGATGCTCAAGAACTACTTCGGCATCATCGAAGACGGGGACCACCATATCAAAAACGGCCAGGACCGGTTTGACTTTGTCAAGAGTAAGCTTCTCCTCTCCCATTAATACTACTGGGACAAAGATGCTGATCAAAGAAAATTTTACCACCTACAGAGATATTCGAAACTATCCTCAGCGACGCCAAACAGAAACACGACGATAAAACCCCGTCCCTGTTCTGCGATAGTGACTGGCGCTTCGCCACGACATGGCTCTACGACGAGAAGACCGGAGAGAAGACGGACAAAACCCTAGAGGAAACAGGGAGTAAGTTGCCATCCTACCCCTACCACCCTCTATTGTTGTTATAAGAAATTATAATAAGTGTTGGGGAGCAACTCTGCTAGACATCATCGTTAACTCCTACCAACAGAACCAGAATCCACCATGTTCTGGGCTCCCTTCTTCAAGGCATACACGGGGACCAAAGAGGGCTGCAAGGACCAGAAACTGGCCTTCGCATTCCAGGGCGATGCCTCGTCGATTACCATCTGCCCCTACAGCCGGAACATGCCCAAGAAGAAGGAGTCGCTGTCGGCATGGCACTCGGGCGATGTCAAGGTCAAAGATAACGCCCCGTTGGTGGCGGCGCTGTCGATACCGGGGACATTTTTGCATGAGTTGACACATTTGTTGACGCATGGTGAGTGCATACATTCTCATTTACTTCTAATTGGTCATTTCTCTACTTGTCTACTTGTATAGAACAAAAGACTAACAAGTAAAAACTGCATAGGCGACGACCACATCGTCGACGAAAAAGTCACCTGGTGGGAAGACTACGACTGGGACGAAGCGCCCATCGACGAGACCTCGGACGACGACATGAGCGACAGCGACAATGACAACGACAAAGACGACAACAAGGATTGCGGGAAATCTCAATACGTCGCCTACACGCCCCGGCTCTGTGGGCTGCTGGCCAGGAAGTACCCGTACATGGCGATCAAAAACGCCGATAGTTACCGGTGGTTTGCGACGGCTATGTATATTCGCCAGTGTGACTGGTCGACTATGAGATGCAAGCAGACTTCGTGAGATGGGCAGAGAATGTCTGTCCTATCTATACCGACAAGATGTTGGGGGAGGAGCTTGGTGTAGATTAGCCCTGTTTTTAGTCTGGAACTGACTGGTGTGTTAACATTGAAGAGTGGAATACTGCCAGAAAGATTTAAGACTGCTGGTATGAGTCTCGAGAATCAGTCTCATTTTAGAGATGACTTGAATCTTGCCATCTAGGTGATTTTCTGTCTTCACCTGCCGTCCTATACTATGCAATGCAGCCACCATAAAAGATTTGAAGGAATCAGAGAATCTTGATAATACACCCGTGGACAGGCAGCCCTAGAATACACACAACGCCGAACCGCGCTCCTCGTGTCGTATGCCATCAAATTGGATTTTAGAAGAAACACAAGGCAGACACCTCGAGAGGAAAATGGAAAGAGACAGTAGGAGGGTATAACAAAGAGAAACCAGATGTAGAAGAAAAAAAAAAGAACCCAATTTCATCGTCTTATTTCGAGCCCCAGCCGCGAAGTCTCATGCCCTCCTCAATCACCGTCCAAATACCTTCAACCACCTCACGATCCCTCCAGCGACCCAAGCCATTCGTCCCATTCCTTTCGTCCCAGCGCTCTACGGCAAAGCTCTGAACACCACGGCCCCAGCTCGTCACTTGTGGAGGAGGCAGTTCGCCCCGCCAGCCTACATAGATACCCGTTGCATGCTTGAAGAGCTCAGGAGGCGAGGACCACTTGTAAGACTTGAATTGCCAGGTTTGGCCGGTGGTGAACACGGCGACGATGCGCTGCCAGTACTCAGGCTTGAAGTTGGTGGTGCCGTCGACAAGGATGAACCTTGTGGGCTTGATTGACCGGTTTCCGGAGCCGATTGCATTCTCCGTTGGGTTGGACGGGTCCGCCTTGATGCGGAGCGGGCGGGACAAAGTGACAAGATTGGCCTCGGTGGACATGCTCAACGTGGGGTGGTCAGGCGGCACGAACACGCCATCCTCAAGAAAGGACTTGACGTTCGACATGCGGATAAGAGAGGATGCGGATGGAGAGAGCAGGATGATCGGTTCGAGGCGGGAGCTGGATTTTCGGGAAGAGGGCATCGGCAACCCTGCAGACGGCGCGGGCACCGCGCCTTGGGTCTTGCTGCCCGGTCTGGCGCTTGGCTGACCAGGGCGCGTGCGATTGCGGTCGAGGAATAATTCAGCGCTTTTACGGACATGCGAGAAATCCTGTGGTTGCATATTTAGCCAGCCGTTGAGTCAACAAGTTGTCTTATGGCCGGACTCACCGTTGGCTTGATCCCCCGAAGTACTGTATTCCGGTCTCCCGTCTTGCGTTCCCCATTGTAAATCTCCTGCAGCCTGGGGTCAATCGGCTTCTGAGCGCGACCGGCCTGAGCCCCTGCCTGCGCCGCGCCAGGCGCACCACTGGGCACTGAGGAAATACCCCCCGTCGCACCGGAGGCAATGCCTGCCGAGGCATCTGCTTGGGCGGCACCGGCGGCGGCGGCCGCCGCCTCAGCAGCGGCAGCAGCACCCTCGAGAGGCTTAATGTATTCACTCTCGTCGGAAGCTCCCTCGAGCCAAGTAATGAGATCGAGACGCTCGACAAAAACGAGATTCTGGACCTGCTCCTCTCGGCCAGCCTCCTGCGGCCCCTTCTTCTTGAGCGCTTCATTCAGCTCCTGCGCCGAGGCGATGTATTCTGGGATGGCGACATCTTTTTTCTGCCATGCGAAGAAGATGCTGCGCAGGTCGACGGCCGACTCGGTGGATGCGGACACGAATCGCGTCGGTGTCGTCAGGGGAATCACCTGGGGTGTGGGCTGAGGGAAGTACAAGTGTGTGGCCTGGGCCAGGTCGTCGGTGGCGGGCTGGTCTGTGAGCTCGGACGAGGTCGTAGGCGTCGGGAGGTTGCCGGACGCAATGGCGCGCCGGAGCGAAAGGAGAGGATCTTGGATGGTAGGGTCAACCGCAGCCATTATTATGAGGATGGGCAGCGGCCCGGGAGAGAGATGAGATGCAAGAAATTGGGAGTCAATCGGAGCGGTGGCTTCGGCGTTCAAGTCGAAGCTCTGCGGACCTGTGACCACGTGATCTGGCTTCCATCAACTTCATTCTGTTCAGTAGGCGTCTACAACAATCTTGAGTTTGGAAATTTGGATGGTATTGGCTAATTCTTCAAAATATTTTAATCCAGTCCCTTCTTATCACTTTGAAATATCTGGCCGAACCTCTCAATTGACACACCGGAGGGCAGAGCTGATATAGCGCCACATCCAACTCCACGCCCCGAAAAAGGCCGTGATGCCAGTGAAGAGAATCAGGGTTCCATACTCTGTACCGTACCCTGTCCCACTGTTGTGGCCGTGGGAGACACTAAGAGATCCCTGACGCAGCAACACCGTACTCAATGGCCCACTGATCACATTTCCAATCCCTCGTCCACCGGCCAGGAGACCAAAGACTAGCCCAGTCTCCAAGGACGAGGAAGAGTCACTCTTGATCTGTGTGATGATTCCAGACCAAGTGGAGCTAAATCCACCCGCAAAGAAGCCATAGGAAATAGAAAAAAGCGTGAGCAAAGCGACAGCTGCTCGGGATGAACCCGGATCTGATGACGAGGCCAGACCCCAGAAAAGAAGTACCGACAACGCAGACCCTACAGAGGACAGAAGCATGATGTTCGTAACAGCGAAGCGGTCGCAGAGTGCCCCAAGAGCGATTCCGCCGAACACGGCGGTCGCATTAAAGAGTGAAACTAACATCGTGCCTGTTGTCTGAGACAGTCCGACTGTCGTCGTCGAGTACGAGGGCAGATATGTGCTCGGCAAGAAATACCCAAAGCTCTGGATGATGTTGCCGGCTTGCAGCATCCAGAAAGTCACCAACTTGAGGAAGCTGAGGTCCAGACGACGGGCTGATGCAGACGGCGACACGGGGATCCGAGGCTTCATGAACGGCATGGCCATGAGAGTAGATACCAGCTAAGTTCCATCAGCAATTGCATTAAAATTCAGAGAAGAGGCACAGGATCTGGACAGGTGAAAAGGGCTGTTCTTGACAAGAAGCAACTATCCCACGAGTCTGCTAGCACCGTACCGTGGTGACAGTCCATGCTCTCAGCGTAGTACTCGAGCCAAATCGATTCAAACAAATACTGGCAACAAAGGGCAGAGCCACTCCAGTGACACTCTTTGCAGCCCACATGATGCCGAGTGCGAGCCCCTTTCTTCGCACGAACCACTGATCGAGATACATAGTGGACGGGCTGAACAGGAGCCCATTACCGATGGCACACATGACTCCTTGGGTTGCAATCAAATGCCACACGTCCATGGAGAACGAGGACAGCAGAGAGCCCACCACGGTGATGACCAGACCAACGGGGGCACACCAGGACTGCAGACGCGGATATCGTGTCAAGAGTGTGAAGGTGACGGGCGAAAGAAGATACAGGATGCCCTAAGTCAACGCTTTAGATGACCCTCTTCCAGCCAATTGTGGATTTCGTTCCATACGGTGCAGGTGGTTCCCACAGTCGCCAGATCGCCTTTGCTACCCCGCAGCACATCGTGAGTTGAGTAGTACTCCTGGAAGACACCAAAGACCACTGAAAACCCTACACACAATCAGCATCAGTGATGTTCTTCGTGCTTACGACGGTCTAGGGCTCACATACCCCACACGGGCAGCTGGATCAGACAGCACGACGCCAGCATCAGCCAGGCAACTTTGCCTCGATCTGTCGGGGGCAGCGCCGGCTGTTCGATTTCAGGTGCATTTCCATGTGGAGATAACTGGATCTGGTCCCGAATAGAAGGGCTACGCTCGGAGGTCGCCATGTTGGTGAGTTCTGGTGGTGGTTGCAGGATTCAAGTTGCTCGCGTGCTCTCACTCCTCATTTCTCCCATAATTAGTCACCCGATCGTGGGGTACGAAATAGACCAACCATTGTATGTGTTTGATAGATCGAAGGCTTGTCTCAATTTGGGACTTGGTGGGATGATTCATTATCGTGGTGTGACCTTGTTTTCTCTTTCTCACTACAGGTATGACATGAAGTCCGTCAACAATCGCCTGTACTAAGCATCTCTGCTTTTTCTGAAGAGATGGAGTAATCAAATTGATATAGGAAAATTACTCTGGCGTCTCTTTGATGCGGTACACCAATTTTCTCCCACTGACTCGCCCGTCTCTCATGCGTTGCAAGCCGTCAAAAATGCCCAGCAAGCCATTCTCCCCGATCTCTACTGGATGGGCCAACAGACTGCGCTCTTCTAAAAGAGACTCCGTCATGGCTAGAAATTCCTCTGCAAAGGCTCGGTCTTCCATGCAGGCTGGAAACCACGTATCCCCGTACCAAAAAGCATCACCAAAGATCTTGAAAGCACCTACGGAGCTCGAACGGACGTTCTCGCGAGCCACGGTGCGAAAAAGCACGGCACAGTACTGACCGCCATCGGTCGAGAGTGCCTGTTCACAGAATGTGGCGCTCGACTCAATGGAAATGCAATCAAAAGCCATCTCGAGACGGTTATGCGTCTGCCGCCGGATTTCTGCAGCAGCGCCGGGGTCCCGGTAGTCGAACACAGCGTCCGCGCCCAATCGTGAGACCAGGGGGAAGTTATGCGGCGAGCAGGTCGTGTAGACGACATACCCTGACCGTTTCGCATACTGGATGGCCAACGTTCCCGTCGCCGTGGATCCGCCATAGATCAAGATCGGAATGGAGTTTGACAGTGGATTGGTGGGCCATGCAAGCTGAAGGTGCTGATACAAGCCCAATCCAACGGTCACCACCCCCACGCCGAGGGTGGCGGCCTCGTCGAACGAGAGATGCTCGCAGATACGGATCTGCACGTCGCCTTTTACCACGATCTGCTCGGCGAAGGCGCCTGTCTCTGGCCGGACCACGTTGGCGCCATGCGCCATTCCGCAGATTCGGTCTCCTTTGCGGAGGCATTTCCTTACGCCAGGCCCAACTTTCGTGACGATGCCTGCATAGTCGCAGCCGAGCAAGACCCCGGTCGTGGCCATGGTGTCGGCATTCTTCCAGTCGGTGGGGTTGAGCGCCACGGCGACGGTTTGAACGAGGACGTCGTCGTCGCGGGGTATTGGCACGGGACGATCAGTTACCAGGACTGCTTGGAATGGGGCGGCGACGACAATGGACTTTTGCTCGGTCATCTCTCCGGTTCTTGGGCGAACAAGGGCTTTATGATGAACTAGAAAGATTAAGGTATGTGTTCAGACGGGTAAAAATGGGTTTTCGCTCAAGAGCAGGTTGCTTTGTATAAAATGGTTCCATGGAGTTCGGAATCCACTGCCCACTCAGAACTCTTTGGCCTCGAGGCAACATCCTTTTCTGGAATTGCCTGTGCGGAATCGCCCCCAAAGCGCCATGGAGTCAATCTAGACGAGCCATACGCTACTCTGCCAAAACTCCACTATTCTCGAGAGGCTGAGCCTGCCAAGTCAATAGCCCGGCTCACGGCATATCTCAGATAAAAGAACCCATATATGCTAGAGCTTTTGTTGACTTCAGCATGAAATCGTTGTCGAGATCTTGGGAATTAAAACGGAGGAACAACAGGGCTCAAATACAACCCATAGGCCGCATGGACCTTTTCAGGTGGACCCGCCACAGTGGACTGGAAAAAAGAACTAGGATATAAGCCCGGTAGCCTATTATGTTGTTAGTATAGAAGGGAATGAGAGTCACCTGGTGAGAGAAAGAAGAGACAGAGAGATGATAGGTGTGAAGGATGAAGCTATTGAGACATGCCGTGGGTCCCTGCTAGCCCGAGGCACCTCAGCACCCTATTAACAATCCAGTCCAGTTGAGTTCAAGATTATCAATCATATAGAATCCCTAGGCATGCGAGTTACACATCTCAAGCGGGACTTCGGGTACAATTGGGGCCGAGAAAGGATTGCGACACTCACCACTGAAACAGAAGACGGAGAGTCGGGGGTTGACCGGACCGAGTCGAACGCGAAGCTCAACGACCAAGAAATATAAAGATCAAAGTGATACACCAAAAAGACACACAACCAGAAACAATTCATTCCAATCCAATTCCAATTCCAGTCAAAATGTCCATCCGCATCCTCCTCTTCGCCACCCGCAAACCCACCCTCACCCCCGCCGAGTTCAAAGCCCACTACGAAAACAACCACGTCCCTCTGATTCAGCGTCTCGCCGGCGCGGACTTTCCTGCGACACACATTCGCCGGTATCTCGCGCGAAGCACCGAGCCCAACAGCGACGGCGAGTACCCAGCGACTGTCTTGTTCGGCAGCCAAGAGGAATTTGGGTACGACGCGGTCACCGAAGTGGTCTTTAGTGACCAGGAGGCGAAGCAGAGGTTCTTTGCAAAGCTGACTGCGCCGGAGGCGAAGAAGTTGCTTGAGGAGGATGAGGAGTTGTTTTTGGTGAGGGAGAAGCTGAGCGTGGTTGTGATAGGGGACTGTCTTGAGACGAAGTGATGTCCTTCTGCCCCGCCCTACCTCTATGTTGTTCCCTCTAGGAATAGCTTTTGTTGGGACATATAGAAGGTTGGGGTTCTGAGTGGTTTCTGTGCTCCATGTATAGCTGGACTGTTTCTGTTGAGAAGATTGCGTTCATATCAGAGCGGCCCTTTCCTTAATTCCAAGCTTCGCAAACCTCTTGAGTGGAGTCTCTGGATACTATGAAAAAACCTAGTTCCACCCACAGCAGCCCTACAGATGGACCTGTTTGAAGTTGATAATCTAGTTCTAGGCTAAGCATGAAACAAAGCTTCCCTAAGCTCCACCTTCTACTTCTTGATGGTTTCAAACATAAGGCCACTAGAGCTAAGCGAAACCGAGGCCGATGCGGACCAAACACCGAGATTCCATGGTGGCTATCCATTCAGAAACGGTGCTTTTTTCCACCAAAGATATCAAACAGACTCGATGTGGGACATTTCGGAGCATTGCCCTTTCGGGAGGAGACAGGTCAGCCCTAAACCAGATATGATGTATTTCTGTGGAGCTTTTGTTCCTGGACTTTAATCTAAGCTTCATTAAACTACTCCATGTGTGGCAGGGATCAAATTATCCGCGGATATTGAGGGGCTGGCAAGGACACTCACTAGGCGTTTCATCTTGCTACGGCTAGTGTGAAGAGGCGTCGGCTCAGGTATATATGAAGCCGAGAGTCCCTCAGCCGACTTGGAATCGATCAAGTCATTCTTTTTTGTTTTCTCTCGTTCGCGATTGTTTATTTTATTGAGCTCGGCGTTCGTCATCCACTCGTTCCTTATCTGCTGATCAGATAGTTTCATTCTTCGTCCACCATGCGTTCATCTTTGGTATCAATGCTGGCCTTCAGCGCAGCACTCGTCTTTGCTGTCCCGGCTCCATCTCGCGTGTCAAACCTGGTCAAGAAAGCCACCTCATGCACCTTCAGCTCGGCCGCCAGCGTCAGCGCTAGCAAAAAGTCGTGTTCGACAATTGTGCTGGACAACATCGAAGTCCCTGCCGGCGAGACCCTGGACTTATCGAACCTGAAGTCCGGCACCGAGGTAGAAGCAGCAGTCCGTGTTATAGTGAATCCAGAACCAACGTTCTTGCCATGTACAGGTGATTTTTCAAGGCGAAACCACCTTCGGATACAAGGAATGGAAGGGCCCGCTCATCCGCATGCCGGGATCGAACATTGCCGTTTCGGGCTCGTCGGACCACATTATCAACGGCGGTGGTGCGCGGTGGTGGGACACCAAGAGCACGAATGGCGGCAAGACGAAGCCCAAGTTCTTTTACGCGCACGGCCTAGATGACTCGACCATTACAGGCTTGAATGTGACTAACACCCCGGTCCAGGCATTTAGCGTGTAGGCGGACAATCTCATCTTGGACCGCATCAATAATAGGAAACTCGATCGTGTGGCGTTAGAAGCAAGCTATTAGACGCTTAGTGGAAGAGAAATAAACCGTGGGATGGCGTGGGACAGAATATGTCGTATGTCTTATTTTAACGTAAGAAAAAAGATAGTTACGCAAGATAGTCTAGATTAGTAAGAACTAGGAAAACCGTGGTATGGCGTAGGACAGAATGTGTCGTAGGCCTAATGTGAGCGCAAGAACTTAGCATGAACCAGTCTAAGACCGGGAAACCTATAGCGTAGCGCAGGATAAGTACTGTCGCAAGCTTCATGATACGGTAAAAACACAATTATAATTTGATGTTGGAAGCTAGTTTGAATACAATAGCGTAACTTAAGAAATGAGGTTTTACGGAACGTGGGAAAATATTAAAGGGGATAGGGCTGAGAGACCTAAACCCTACTCTGTATATCCTAACGTATTTATCTGGAATGCTTGCAAGGAAATCTAAACCAAAAATCAAAATTTGAACTATCATAATATATTTTGACGTCCGGCTGTAGGACCTAGTTTAATTTAAACTTTAGTTAAATTGTGTCTCTCGGTAACATCAACGCAAGGTATGTAAACCAAAGCTCAAGCGCTCGAGTTGATCACGCGACCCCCTGTGTGGTGGGCTTTTCTCTTTGGCGCCTAAAACCCTCTGACTTTTTGATCTAGTAGATAATCGGGCTCAAAAAATCTGTCACGGGCTGGGCCCGATGGGGTCACATGTATTAAAGTAACCGAATCGCCTACTTTTCAGCCGTGATCCAACATATATATACATCTTCTTCTTCCCTTAAGCTTTTATGTAAACAGATCGTGGTACCGTTAAATTGAATAAGTTTGGCCGTAGCCCTTCACAAAATCCTCGGAGAATTTCATTTGTGCTCAACACGATATGTTTAAGTCTGACTAGGGATATAGTATTCTGAGTACACTGATCGAAGTACTAGGAGCGTTAGAACCTTAGGAAGATTCCTAGGAGACTCCGGAATCGCCTCAGAACCCCCATAAGAAACGAGAAGACACTATCCGGAGAGATAGCGATGAAATCATGAATGAGTTGCGAGTCATTAAGCATATAATAGGATCCCCCTATATAAGGCCTAATACGGCTTTAATACGATTAAGGATAGGCTTAAGGCTCGCGGTCTTCTAGAGAAGCATTACCTTCGCGGAAAGACTCATAGTGACTAGTTATAGTGACTAGTTAGGCATAACACACAGGTCCATGAACCCCAGAGCTGATGCCTATAAGTATAGAGAAGTGCAAAATCAGTCGCATAATCTTACACTGCTTGATTCATTCTGGGCCCTATTGCCAAGATGCCAGCGCAGAAATTGAGTGCAAAGTAGTGGGAGCACTAATATCATATTTAGTCCAACTATATCCCTTAATAGAAATCTCACGTTGACAATTGCTTCCACCGATCCAGTGCTCCACGTGATAGAGGCTCTTTAAGATTCTGGATAATATAGATATTTAGAAACTTTTGTATTGTTAGGGGTGTCTCACGATGCACCTGAGCTATAGGGGTTACAGATTCAGGCAATAGAGACTCGTGGATAAGCTTTCGGAGCGACTCATTTGAGATTCTGAGACTGATCGCTTGGCCCTGGAACATGGTGCTAGCGAGGTATTTATATACAGGCCCGTTACCCCACTCATCAGCATGTTTATACATGAGGGCTTTGTGTATCACTGAGGTAGCAGTGTGCCTTAGATATCCGGCATTAATTCATAGTCAGAGGTCATGGAATACAGGAGCGATACTGCTACCTTCACATACCCGCCGTGACCTTCAATGTCTTGTCAAACTCCTCGATGAATTGGTTAATATTTAGACGGTCTTGTGGCCGGCACAGACCTTTGGAAGCAAGTTGCACCCATTCATTCAGATGAGCGACATTCATTCCTGGCACATTGTCCCTTTGGGCCTTTAAGATACCTGAGATTGCCGATTTTGTACCCATTGGTGACTCGAGTCTCTTCGCTGCCTTCCATACTTGCTTCGCTGGATCGTTACCCTTTTTCACCCTACTCTCAGGAGGGCAGAGGCCCAGAACCTTGAGCATAATCTGTGTCACGGAAAATACATCCATCTTTTCAGAAACAGCGTTCTTCTCCTTCAAGTCGGCCTCTGAAAATGAAGGAGCTCACTGATCAGTAAAGGCTTCTAACCAAGGGGCAGATGCCTAGACGTAGGATTAAAGAGATAGATATTTACCTGGAGCCTTATATATCGGCGATCCCACGTGCTGCTGACCAGATATGGTCCGTTTCGTGGTAGCGAAATCAAAGTCGGTAATAAGATACCCGCCGTGATTTTCTTTCACTAAAGGGTTGGCAGGCTTCAAGTCCCGATGAGTGATGCCCAGCTTATCGTGTAATATTTGCACTCCAACCAGAAAATCCCTGAATGCTTCCCAATTCCGGTAATAAAACCCGTCGGGCCAGGTTCTGTCCAGCACCTGTTCAAGATCGCCTGTTGGGTACCGCGGCGTGAGTAGGGCAGCAACCCTCAGTGGCAGGTAGAAGTACCAATCAACCGCATTCACGAAGTATTTAGGACCGCCTGGCAGCTCGTATACCTGCCGTTGATATTCAGCGCCCTGTAGCATGCTCACGCCATCTTGCAGCATGTCCCATCGTTCGGCTGCATCCGCCATCGAGTCCGCTGGTACTGACGTGTTCTTCACCACGACATTTTGATGGTCTTGGGGCTGCCCCACGGTTTCCAGCACGGCCAGAGCCACCTGCAATGTCGATGCTTTCAATGGTCCAGTAAAGCCCACAGTTTTCTCCTCGCATGAATTGGCACTAGTAAATCCATACCCATCTGCGCGGGCTTCTGCTTCAGGGTAATTAGTCTTCAGAATTCGCGTGAGATCGTGTTCGCTTAGGTCGTAGAGATCTTGTTCGCCTTTAACTAAGTCGCGTTCCTCTAGGGTGCCGTGATGGTACGTTGGGTCGTTGAATATAGAGATATAGACAATAGCGACCCAGTCGACGGCATCAACGGGATTGCTGCCGCCCAGGATTTCGTCCCAAGAGCAACCAAAGATACCCATATATGGAGAAAGGAGGTAAGAAGTAGCGACTGTAAGGCGAACATTGTTGGGGAAATTTCCGCTGCGGATATTGATAGTAGGTCGGCGGCACACTAGGGATTTATGCGCAGTTTAAGAATCATTGGATCGTTAAGGGGACAGTTGAAACTGATTAAAAAAGGGGTAAAATTTAGTTTTCAGACAAGTCCACAAAAGTCCAGTGTCACAAGCAGCCTGCCTGCCAGGGTCATTATAAACATTACTAACATCCTTCAGAAAGTGTCCATCCTTGCATTCTCACTGGGCACGCAGCTAAGGGGGTGCCAATAGCGAAAATTTTGGGTTGCCCCTATCAATAACCGACAACGATAAACCTATAGACGACTAAGGATAGCCGTCTTTTTCACGGAGGGGGAATATCACGATCCAAGTAGCTTTGACGTCCTAGGAAATAGGAGATCTATTAGTTTTTTTGGTTTGATATATATAATTAGTTTATAGCTAAGAAGGATAGTAAAGAAGAGCTACAAGCTTCTTCTCTCTTTCCTTTAGCTTTGTGTCTTCGTTGAATACCACTCTCTACGCTGGATCTTCTATCTAAGCTATAGTCGAACTGGGCTCGTAACACCATCTAGGCAGTTAAAGCCATGCTAGATATTGCCGTTTCGAGGTCACACTTGTACTAGAATCGCCACGCCCATCGGTTCAACATTACATGAAGTCTACTATTTACCCTATATTTAGCTCTCGAACCTGGAAGGGAAATGAGGGTGATTATAAATGCTAGATGTAATATTCTCTCTACACCGGGCCACACACCAGTGGGAGCAGGGATTAAACGCGGCAGAACAACGGATGGGCGGGGAACTCGACTGCGATCCAGAGTCGTTCGGTACCAGGATATAGGCTGGAGTACACCCACCACAGCGACAAAGCTGCTACCAGAGTCGACATGGCAAGACACGCTAGAAACGATCGATTTCTGCCTCGTGGGTTCATCTTTGGTAACTAGAGATCTGGTTAATCCATTCGCAGTCGAAAATGCTTGATAAAGACAAGTTAATGAAATAATGAATATCTCACCTCGTACACCCAATCCTCTAGCCCTGCCACCTGTGTAGTCCACCACATGTGGAATGAGCTCCAGGGGTAGACGGCCCAGTTTTTGCCCGTTTGAGGGTCGATAAACCACTGGGCATCAACTACGTTAACTCAGGGTCCAAGGAAGGGAGGGGGAGAATGTGGGCTTACGCTACCACATGAATTAGTGAAGACTGTCTTGCATAATGCATCATGCAAACGCTTATTGTAGGCTTTCTCGCTAGAGAGTTTGGGTTCTGCGCAGAGGGCTGACCCCTCTAAGATGGGTTTGATGACTCGGGCTATGAGGCCCGTATAGCTTTTCAAGTGTCAGTCATATCCTCGCTGAGCTAGTGTAAATCTGAGCAGGGTTATAGAGTATAACTGTGAATTACCTCTCAATGGAATACACGACGGAGGTGTGTCCCCGCCCGGAATTCGGGCCCAGGACGTAGAAGAAATTGGGAAATTCGGACATGCCGATGGTATTGAACGCCTCGATGCCACCCATGTCCTTCCAGTGTTTACTGCGGCTGCGCCCGCCGCGACCGTGGACGTCGGTGTCATACTGGGTTAGGGCAAAGCCGTTGGCTAGAACCTGTGTGCAGAGGAGTGGAGATTCGTTAGTCATAGAGGAATTTTGCGCTGGTGGATAGTCTGTACAATCACATCTGCGGAGTATTGAGTTCCAGATTTTGTCAATACCGAGCGTTCGTGCAGAGCCACCACTGGGTCGTTGGTTAGATGGACGTTGTCTCGTTTTAGGCATCGGACGTAGTTGTCGTTGTCAAACACTCGTCGCTATATTTCTTTAGTCTATCATATGTGTGCATATTCGAGAGGATAAAATACCCGGCATCCGACTTCGAACTTGGGCATTAAGAGCGGCCAGTATTGTGCTACGGTCCATTGATGACTGTCAGTAGTGGACCTGCGGACAATAGTGGGTTCGGGTTGTTGGAAACTGCTCACCCGGTGCATTATCCATGATGTAGCATCTGCTGACTTCTGAAGTCTGTTTTCTCATTTTTTCACCAGTCTCCGTAAGGCTAAACTGCGGAGTGGCGGTCTCGAGATATGAAAAGGTGAGTAGTCTGACCAGGCGCAGCAACCCAGGTACATAGCGAAACGCGTTTTGCCATAATGGACTTATGGTGTTATTGGCTCTTCCGGGGAGGAAGTATTGTGTTGACTATCAAGATAAATTGTTAGCTAGATACCACAAACCAGCTGTGAATGGCAGAACCAACCCGGATAAACTGGGTGATCGAGCGAACTTCCGCGGCCACTGCCGGTATTAATTGTGTTGCCGATGCTGTAATCCTTCTTAGTCTTTGTCAAAATGCATATCAACTGCAAGGACAGCTACCTCCATTCCCAATGACTACTACACGTTTATCTCGAAGAGAAACATCATGATCCCACCTGCTGGTGTGAATTATATCCCCCTGGAAGCAGTTGGTGCCCGGCACAGTAAGCAGGTTGGGGTTCGTCAACGCCCCAACCGCTGAAATCACTATGTTGCAGCCATGGATATATTCCTGGCCGGTGGACAAGTCCCTCAGCTTGACCAGCCACGTCTTGGTGTCATCTTGCCAGGACGCTCCCACCCACTCGGTATTGCCCACCAGATGACGGGTCAAGTTAAATCGGGATGCCACTCTGTCTATGTATTGGAGGACCTCATCCTGCTTAGGGAAGAGATTCGAGAAGTCTGGGTTCGGCGCGTACGATAGACTATAGAACACGGCTGGAATGTCAACTCCGCATCCTGGGTCTGGGGTCCTTGTCAGTCTGTGTTGGTTTGAAGAATATTCGGATAGTACTATATAAATCTCACACGTGTTTGCCAGCCAGGTCCCGCCGAATCCAGCACCTCGGTCATATATCACAAAGTCATCACACTTCAAGGTATGTCGCAGCTGGTAAGCCATTGCTACGCCTGAGAACCCGGCGCCCACAATGATGACCTTTTTGAAGGGAAGAGATGTTTTTATTGAAGTCATCATAAGGGAAAATATGATTCGTCTGACGATGTATATTCAGGTGAGGGTTCTCGGTGTGAGGTGGGTTGCTCCTAAGTTCATATGCGCGCTTTATATGTCGTAATATATCAAAGTGTTGATTGTCCATTCCGCACAAGTAGATAGCCGTGACGATATCAAACCACGATTACGTCTACGGCTTGGGATCTCGCACCCTGGCAGATACCAGACGCAAAGATACTATGGAAAATTGGCTTCATAGAAAGTTCGGTCAAGCGTCCATGCCTCATCTGTCTACCATGGAAGACTGCTTTCCAAATTAAGGGGGATGCATTGAATGGCCTCTCCACCAGGAGATGCAGCAACGCAAAAAGGGTTATCATATCTCTAGATAATGCCTCTAATTGGGGACACAAGACGGACTTGAAAGTATAAGCAAGACATGGTGTAATGGAAAAGGGTGTGAGACATTTTTGCTCAACTATTAGGAGTTCGCTCGAGTTGGGTGGATGCATTTTACAGCTATTCGATAAATGAGTTCTCGGCATTAGCTACGAATCTCGACTTCCTTGGAGAAATAAATCACCATCGTTTGCAATGTCCCTTGCCATCATACTCCGCGACATTCATCCTTTATCGCATTTAGCTAGCAGCAAATGGAATCATTCTATGGACTACTAGTCAGTTAAAATAGCAATAGGTCTATCCGATCTTCAATAGTTATACGTCATCCCCACCCGGGAATGCTTAGATCTCTTTTCCACCTGGAAAGAAAAAGAAAAAAGAAAAAAGAAAACCAAAAGGGATATACCCCCTATCCTAAGTTATTAGGGTTGAAATCAGGTTGCGACACCACCTCCCAAAAATATCCAGCAGTACCCTTTGACAGGATCGTGCGGAGCCTACACTAGTTAATGTGCAACGCCTGAAGATTCGGGCGATATACATGACCTACTACTTGGATTATGCAAGCCATGACAGGTTTATCTTGTATTATTCGTCAGAATCATTTCCTAGACCGCAGCACTTTGTTCGCTGGCCCTCATGCGATTTTTCTGGAGTACGCCGCTGGCGCAGTTGCCGTAAAGCTATAGGGCTACCTAACCTTTAGTACATTCGCCAACTCGCCCGTTAGAGAATACTCGGAGATGGCCTCCATCATGTTGGCTGCATGCATGTAACTTGCATAAACACCGAAAGAGGCTGCATGCATGTAACTTAAACACCGAAAGAGGCTACATGCAAGTTACATGCATGCAGCCTCTTTCGGTGTTTTTGCAAGTCTCAGAACCAATCCTCGATGGAGTTTCTAGCTGGATGAAAGGGGAAATAGATAGGCAAAACAGAATTATAACTTCTGATTGTACCACCTTCCAATTCTTGTACTCGTGAATAACTAGCATTTCGTGAATTCTATCAGTGCACGTACTCTTATCATTTTGGATTTCAAGTTGGTTGTCACGATGCCCTCGAATATTTCCAAAGCCACCTATCAATATGTTTGCTCCGTTGTTACTATATTCCTGCTCTATTTGGCACAGCTGAGCATGCTACAAGTTATTATGCTCATCGCACTTCTGTGCGCGGGTGCCATCGGGTATATGCTTTTGTGGCTTGTCATGGCTGCCTGCACTAGGGAGGATTTGATTCTCCTCAATACGGATGGACCAAAATCGTTTTTGGGGCAGCCTCTTCTCTTCCCGGCGAAGCTCGCCCACGCTCGTCGGTTTCCAGACATTGAACGATATAACTACTGGTACGACTACTTCGTGGTCGGCATTCCAGTTGGCCTTCGTGGTCGGATTGGGAATCTTCTCTCCATTGATAACCTCCCTGCACACGAGAGCCACCGGGAGAAGTGCTGGTTCACCATCGACCCGGCATATTACTTAGACCGCGGAAGTGGTGATCTATGTCTACGGGAGAAGCTGGATATCTTCCTTGAGTCGCTAGTAAGTGGGAGGTAAAGCAACCGCAGCTAAACGGTTCTGATTAAGCTCTAGGACGAGGATCCTCGAAGCTTTCCATATGCATACCTGATTAGCACCCCACGATTCTTGTGGTGGCAAAAGAGCGCCATTAGCTACTGGTATCTCTACTCGTCGTCGCGAGAGCTAACAGCTATGATTATGGAGATCAATAACTCCTTCTTCGAGAAAAGGAACGTGTTTTTCCGGATCAGTGGTGACATAGGACTGGGAATGAATACACCCCCGCCCACAGAGACGGTGTGCCTGGCCACTATGAAAGAGATGTCCGAGAGGCAAGCGGTGCGCTTTGTCTCGTCAGCCCCTACATCGAAGATCTATAAAGGGACGTGGACAAAACGCATTTTCGCATCCCCGTTTGAGAAAATGGAAGGCGTTTTTACCAATACTTTTGTGGACCCGCTGCCCTCGGAGCCAAATCCTAGAGGTACGCTTCAGTCCACTCTCACTTCAGTGAGCGCAGAGGGCCGAGTAAAGGTTAATAGTCGACTGTCATCCTGGTCAAAACCGGTAAACCCAATCTCGGCATCCTGGAGGGACGTCACTCACATCATCCTACGCTGGACGCATGTCGGCGCCATCTCATCTCCTCGCATCATCAAAGAAGCGCTGCGTATCCGCTTCAGAGGAATGATGGAATATCACAAGAGACCTGAAGTTAGACCGGGAAGTATTCCACGTAACCAGACGGTGGTTGAACGGTATAGACAGGTTCCCTCCTTTTCCATGTCTGGAAGGCTTGCTGATCACTCGTTTCTACTTTGTCCCTTTCAGAGCGCTGGAGCGAGTATTCCGCGAGTATTTATCTCACATAACTTCGCGTTGCCAATATCCCGTAACTGTGGTTTACGCTCCGCCCCGATCGTTGCATTTCAATCGCCTCACGTTCCAATCCCCAGTTCCCCCGACGTCCTCCCCCAGAACCGAGGTCACCGTTCAGCCTCTGACCCCTCGGTTCTACACCCGCATTGCGCAATATCGCGATGTTCGAGAAGCATTCCCCGCGATGGCAAAATCCCATCCTACTAGCGCAGATCACTTGTCTTGCTTCTTATGGGTCTCAGACATGTCAGCCCTGGATCATTTACTGACAGCCACTGCGCCCGCCATCCCCGAGTTGAAGAGTGCTTTTACTAGAGATGATCCACAACGGCCGTTGAGGCTCACCATTTCCAAGGGCGTCATCGCATGGCTACGGGGAAGCAATAATGAGACGTTCATGGATAGCTTCTGCTACTGGTCTCAGTCCCAGCAAATGCAAAGAGAGTATCAAAAAGCGGTAATACATCACCTACTGGCTAATAAGCTCCCGGTCGAGTCTCAGGCTGCTGTGATGCTCTGTTATATTTCTCTTACCACGGTGGTCGTCTACCTCCTGTTGCATCTGCTGGCTGCTTTTGTGCAGAGCTGGCGATTAGGCTCTGTCCTTACTAATAGTAGATATTTAGTCACACCATCGGTTGGAGCGCTCGTGTATGGGGGCTGGGCTATGTTGACCAAATATGTAGGCAAGTACTACCTGAATCCTTTTGCGTGGGGTGACGGACTCTAATGGCGCGCGGTACCGCGGACATTGTGCTTGCTTGTTGTGTTATGGGGATAAACAATGTTTGCCGTTTTTTTTTATCGTGTATGGGTGGGTATAATTGAGTCAATCATAATGAGGGTTTTCGATTTTATACTAAGCAAAAGACTGCTTGTTGTTGTTTTTTTTTTTTTTTTTTTTTTTTTTTTGGCAGCAGAAAATTAGGTACTCCCATACTGCTCCTTAAACATCACAAAGAGGGCTAGATCCGCCCCCAACATGGTCAGGGTCAGGCAGTTTGGATCTCCAGGCCTTTGCCTAAGGATCTCTACTACATAAGCTATCCGGCCCATAGGACTGATGGCGAAACTACTACTGGCACAGCTGATTCTGTGCCTCCCGGGTGTGAGTACCGGATCAACAATATTTGCTCTAATGGTACCTGGAAAGAATTCTTCGTCCTCCCTGGAGGTCGTCAAGCCAAGCTTCGATATAGATCTTGCATTTGAAAACAATGCATGGCGGCAAAGTCCAACCAGAAGCATTGTCTCGATCGCAGTCACCTATTCGCGACCTCCAAGCTGTAGAATAGAGCGCCGATCACAATATATTCAGCTCTTGTCACAATTTTTGCGGTCGCAATTTAGACCCATTGCGAAGCCAGCCTCGTCAAGGTGTATATTCTCAGGCGCAATACCATATTGGATAATAATCTGTTGTACGCAGTCGAACCATTCGCGTGTGACCTTTGGGTCTTCATTTTTGGCACAATGATAATCGTATCGGCGCGAGAACCGTGAGTTGATCTCATTGTGGCACTTAAAGAAAGTCACAGACCCATTTTTTGCCGACTAGTTAAATCGAGGTAGATTCACGCTTCGCGAGTAGAATATTGGCCATTTCTCGCACCGCTGCTGGCCTAGGTGCTGCTCCACGCCTATCCATAGAAAGAATCCATTGTAGAAGCGATTCCTCAGTTTGGGACAATTTATAGCTGTTGGTGCATATGTAGGCTCGATAGATGGGGCCAGCTAAGCAGCGCCGTAGGGTTAAAAGTGGCACATTAAAACAGCGCCCTGCTTCACAAGTAATAGGGATTTCTTGCTTCTGAATAGCTTCGATAGCTAACAAGATCCTATCCTCTTGCTGGGTGGATTTTCTGGATTTTTCGGGGCAAATTGGTGGCATAGTGGGTAGTTGAAAAAGGTTGCGTATGGGTGACGCGGATCATGTTAAATGGCTCGCTCGCTTACTGGTTATTTTATTTACATGGTTAGAAAGCGAGGCTTCAGGGACACACAAGATCGCTCTACTATATAGATAATACTCTCGAGAAGATAAAATACTAAGATATTATATACTTTTAAAATATTAAAGTATGCTTTTATAAATTCCTAAATTAGTACTAGCTTAATTCTAGTAGCTTTAAATTACTAACTTTAGTTCTATATAAAATTGTAAAGGGTCTACAGAGAGGGTGAGATATGAAGCTATTCCCAACTAACGGAAGGGGTGGATCAGGTGATATTATATGATCTCGAGAAAGATAGGAAGTTGGACCTTGTTACCTGTCCTACCCTACGGTGGAATGATCACGATACTTAGCAGAGACCTAGTCATTTATATTATCGATGATATGTGGAGCTATAAAGATGTTATACGATAAATTGATACTCTCGCATCCAGCTGGCAAGACAAGATTCAGTCTTGACAGCAACGAATATATACTGATTTCCCTTCTCTTCTTCTACTTGTTTCTCTACCTGATCGACAGGTTTTATACCCTGCCAAGTATATTCTTTACATTGTTGCTGCGTTTAACTATCGTGCAGTTTCGAGATCGCTGGGTGTTATTGTACTTGACCGGTAGGAAGGATATCTTCTTTGGAATAAAGATAAATATATATATCGACAACTCGGATTGTGACAACGGCGGCCACAATACGGATGCCTTTGATGTCGGCGCGAGTACCTATATCACCATCAGCAACGCGGTAGTGAAGAACCAGGACGATTGCCTGGCGGTAAATTTTGGCAAAGATTCTTCTTCTTCTTTCTTCTTGTTGACAGTCATGCCCAGCTAACCATACCAGAATATCCTCTTCACTGGCGGCTACTGCTCCGGCGGTCACGGCCTCTCAATCGGTTCAGTCGGCGGACGCGACAACAACACCGTGAAGAACGTGACGATCTCCGACTCGACCGTCACCAACTCGGCCAACGACGTGCGCATCAAGACCGTCTACGAGGCGACAGGCTCTGTTTCGGGCGTCACATACTCCAACATCGAGCTATCCAACATCTCCAAGTACGGCGTGGTCATCGAGCAGGACTATGAGAACGGCAGCCCGACCAGGACGCCCACGACCGGAGTGCCGGTCACAGATCTGACGGTGGAGAAGGTCACTGATATGGTGAAGAGTAACGCGACCAACATCTTGATCTTGTGCGGCGATGGTAGCTGCTCGGACTGGACTTGGTCCGGGGTCAGTGTCAGTGGAGGGAAGAGCAGCGAGAAGTGCCAGAATGTGCCGTCTGGTGCTTTGTGCTAGATTGATGAACAGATTATCTCTAGTGGACATAGATAGAAACGGCATCTATAGTATGTTGATCCAGGCATCCATGGTTGAACAGTGAAGGAAGTGTGGATCGACGATCAGCCGGGTCGATGACGCCACCCGCGGGGTCCAAGCTCGAGCATCTCCCAATTTTGTATTTCCTTCAACTCTCTCTGCAGAAGTACATTCACAGCCCGTCTCAAGAAAATGCAAGTCCTTCTCCTCGGTGGCCACGGCAAGGTCGCCCTGCACTTGACCCCGCTGCTCCTCAACCGCGCCTGGAATGTCACCAGCGTGGTGCGCAACCCCGACCACGAGAACGAGATCCTGGCGCTGGGCAAGGGCCGCAAGGGCAAGCTGGATGTGCTGCTCTCCAGTCTGGAGGATGTGAAGAGCACCACGGATGCCCAGAAGATCCTGGACACGGTGTCGCCCGATTATGTGGTGTGGTCTGCTGGTTTGTCTTTCTCTCCCCACCACCCCTCCTACCTACGAACATGGTTTCAACATACCAATATCCCAACTCGTTGCAACCCAACGCACGCCATATATAGAATTTCGCGAGTTGATTGATTACCGGCTAACACATCTTTCTCGAACCAGGCGCCGGCGGCAAAGGTGGCCCAGCAAGCACAATCGCCATCGACCAAGACGCAGCGAAACACTTCCTAACCGCCTCCTTCGCCTCGTCGCGCGTGAGCAAATTCCTCATGGTCTCATACATGGGCAGCCGCCGCACCCAGCCGAGCTGGATGCCCGACGACCAATGGGCCGGGCTGGTGCGCACCAACACCGAGGTGCTGCCAACCTACGCCAAGGCCAAGCTCGAGGCCGACGAGTACATGACCGCGCTGGCCGCTCGCCGCAAGCGCGACCCGGCCGCGTCGGCTCGCTCCTTCCAGGCGATAAACCTGCGCCCCGGTATCTTGACCGACGAGCCTGCTACGCGCAATGTCGAGCTAGGCAAGACCCCCCGTGGTCGCGGCCATGTGTCGAGGGAGGATGTTGCTATTGTTGCGGATCAGTTGCTTGCTCGGGCGGATACGGAGGGTTGGTATGATCTTGTTAATGGGGATTTGCCGGTTGAGCAGGCTGTTGAGCGGGTTGCGAAGGAGAAGATTGATGCCGTTGAGGGGGAGGATGTTGATGGGCTTGTGAAGAGGTTCTTCCCTTAGAGCCTTTTTTTAGAGTGTCGAGGTTCTCGATACAAACCTCTTACAAGTTTCGGGTGATACATATTTACATGTCTGCACATTTACCAGAAATGAACGAAAGAAAGTCTATCATGACGATATATAATTGCTTCTACAGCTCCAAAACAAGATATCTACAATTTGGCCTTGGGCGTTTTGATCTCCTTGAACTTCTGCTTCAGCAGACGACGCAAGATCTTCCCACTCGGATTCTTGGGGATTTGATCCACAAAGTGCACGCCACCCCGCAGCCGCTTGTGGTGGGCAACCTTGCTGTCGAGCCACCGGATAATGCTGGCCGCTTCATCCTCCTCACTCGCACCCGAGGCCTTGCTCTTTGCGCTTCTTACGACACACGCCAAGGGTACTTCCGAGCCATGGGCCTCGCTCTCGACACCAATCACCGCCACATCATCAATAGCTTCGTTATCCACCAGCAGGCCCTCCAGCTCTGCCGGAGGAACCTGGAAGCCCTTGTACTTGATGAGCTCCTTGACGCGGTCCGTGATATAGAAATGGCCCTTGGCGTCCTGGTAGCCGACATCACCAGTGCGGAACCAGCCATCCGGCGAAAGACATTCTTTGGTTGCCGCCGGGTTCTGGTGGTAGCCCATGAAGACGTTGGGCCCGCGCACATACAGCTCGCCGACCTCGCCGGCCGAGACCTCGCGCGCGTCGGAGCCGTCCTCGGGCATGGTCATGTACTTGGCTTCCATGTTGGGCATTAGCCGGCCGACGGAGCCGATCGCCTCGCGCCAGTCACCCCACTGTTGCGTGTGCGTGGTTGGGCTGGTCTCGCTGAGCCCGTAGCCCTGTTTGATTCCGACCTTGATTCGCGAGTAGACCGCCTCCACCAGCTCTTGTGTGAGTGGCGCCGCTCCTGAGTTCATCATGCGCAGACTCGACAGATCGTACTTGTCCACAACTGGGTGCTTGCCCAGCAGGAGCACCACTGGAGGCACGACGTAGCTGAATGATGCGCGGTAGTTCTGTACATGCGCGCACCACCTCTCGATGTCGAACTTGGACATCACCACGAGATGGTACCCTTTGTAGAGCGACTGGGTAATCAGACAAGTCAATCCTAGACATTGGGGAGTCAGCACAGCTTTCTTCTTATTTAAAATGAAATCGACCCAGCCATACCGTAGATGTGGTAAAATGGCAGGAATGCGAGAAGTCGATCTCCCTTGCCATCAGGACCCCCATCCCAGCTCAGATTCGCACCCTCAGCACACGCCTGCTGCGCGATATTGGCGACGATATTGCGGTGCGACAGCATCACCCCCTTGGGCACGCCCGTGGTCCCGGAGGAATACACCAAGAAGGCCACGTCTGTCTCCGGGTCAATTTTCTGCTTGCGATACCGAGTCGCGCGAGAGATATTCAGGACTGAGGTGAAGTGCTTGAAGCGGGCATCCGGGTCGCGCTGGTCGCCCAGCAAAATAATGCGGTCTGTGGGGATGCCGACCTTCTTTGCGGCCTCTGTGGCCACGGGCAACACCGAGGCCTGCGTCGCTAGGACCTTGGCCCCGGAGTTCTTCAGCTGGAAGGCCAGCTCCTCGGCTGTGTAGGCTGGGTTGGCCGGGGATACGATGCCACCCGCCCAGTGCGTACCCCACATCAGTACGGGGGTGTCGATGCTGTTTGGTGTGAATAGGGCCAGGACATCGCCCTTGCGCCAGTCATAGTTGGCCTTAAGACCCTTTCCGAATTCGAGAGAGGCGTCTCTTAGCGTCTTGTACGTGTAGTATCGCTGAGTTTCGGCATCCTGGTAGAGGACTGAGCGGTGTTGGTTAGCGTCCAGGGCATGCGCGTGTATCGACCCTGGGGTCTCCAGGTCTGGGAGCCAGTTACTCACTCTTATCATCTGGAAAGGGCCGGTCATTTCGCTCGAAAAGAAAGGTCCAGAGGTCAACATTGGGGATGTCCACCGGAGGGTAGTTGGAGGAGACGGGCATGTTGCGGGGAGAAAAGAAGCCAAGCGATCGATCCGGGGATGTCAAACGGACTGTGGGGGAGCTCTAGCACAGTAAACAGTAGAGTCGTCAAGAACCTTGAGTATTCATACAAAGAAAAATATATAAAGATGTAAAGATGTAAGGATCCCAAGAGCGAGCGTGCTTATTGATAGGACAGGGTTCTCTCTCCGCAGTCTCGGTACTTGAGCGGGTTGCCTCGGCCCATTTACTTCTCCAGCATACCCGAGAGATCCTCCCCGCGGGCGTTAAGAAGGCGGTTTTTGAGCCATGGGATCGGCTAATGTTATTGTTATTTCTTGTTTGTTGAGCCATTCAATGAGAATTTTTCCTCTGTCTAGGGATGTCCTTTGAATGCAGATATTCATCGATGTACTTCGGTGATCGGCACCTCGGCCCTCTCGGCGTTTTCCCCGTAACGGCCGCAATGCTGATTAGTAATCCTTTTTCACTTGGTATGAATGGATGGATTGTGTATGAATTTCATAATACTTCATACTATATACATGCAATTTTTCAATTATTTTGACCTGTCTATAACCAGGAATGTCAATGGAAGATAATGTACATGGTCGGCATTAGGGCTATTTCACCGGTTCAAGTTCCACGATCAGCCCTGGCTTCCACACTCCAACTTGGTTGCCAAAAATTGTAATACTGGCAACTCTCCAATGGCCAAAGATCGGCCGATGTTGAATGAGCATCCACGCAGCTCCTCGGACGCTTGGCGATCCCAACAACGCAAAGAATCGTTTATCATTCGAAGCCCTGGAAAACTTCTTGAAATTGCGTTTTTCGGCATAGTTCTGCCACTCGGAGAAACTCGCTTCGACTCCAAGGGCTTCGCGCATGGTTCTCACGGAATCCGTATTGGTGACGGGGGCATAGATCAAGTTTTTCAAACTGACGGCATCTTTTAACGTCTCGAGCAGCTGCCCCCATTGCAGTGCAGTGACATCTGACCATTTTTCCAGCTCGACCACATTTTCAGGCGGACATGACATCTTGGAAACGGCATGTCGGGGACTGGAAACATCGAGGACGATGATGAACCCAAAGACAGCATTGTAGAGACCCTTATAGATACCTCGGGTAGCCTGTGGTCATGTTAGAGAAAGAAACAAATAGCAGAGATTATGTTTGGGCCTGAAACACACTTACATCGTAGGTCTTGCCTCCTTTGGTCACGGTCTTAGAGTGGTCCCATATAATCAATCTGCTCTTTTGTTTCAAATTGTGCCCCAACCAGCTCTGAACTTCGTCAAGTCGGTTGGTCGCCTCTGACAGTTCCTCTAGATAATCTTGCTGCGGAAGGGAGCTTTGATCCCAACCCCATTGATTTAATTGCTCGTATTGAGTATAAGGGCTGGTGGCCTGCACCGGTTTCCCTTGGAAGCACTTGGAGATTTCCTGCTGCTCATCGGCATTCATTGCGCAATCCAGCATTTTCCCCGTCGACAAAGATACCGACCAGGTGATGGGTCGGCCATTCCAGTCATCGCGAGGTGCGAGAGCACGGCGCTTTTTTCTCGGTTCATGTTGTACTAGATCCGTGGACTCGTCTCTTATTTCATGATGAGGCGAATCCAGCCGCTGATCTTCGAGTTGAGACTCAACAGGTTCGCCCGGTTGGTCTTTGGGGTCGTTTTGGACCAAATCAACTGGTCTCTCCCCGGATTGACGTTCTACCAGACCCGGTTGTGGATGCCTTGAGTGGTAGTTCGACGACAAGAACAACCACAAAACCAGCGAGACAATGAACACAGTCTTGGTCCACCGATGCAAGACCCAGTCACTGATTGGAGTCATTTTGGCGGTCCTCAGACGGGCGGAGGGCACGAAAAACCCAGGAAACGTCCGTCGACCGCGGGTGCGGTTGCGTGAAACGGGGGGCTTTAAATCCTCACCTCGCAAAGGGCACAGACCTAAAATAGGAGATCAGGAACAGTCCACTCCACCTGTCGTAGAGAACGGTTGAAGGCAGCCGCCAATCGGATTTGCGTGAAATCCAGAGATCCGCTCTGAAGGATCCTGGGGCATCCTGGCGCCACGCAGCCCTTGAAAATCAGCCCAAGCGTTGAGGAAGAGTCGCGTGCATATTCTGTTAAAGTTATTCCCTGTGAGTCTCTGAAGAAGCGAGGAGCAGCTTTTCTACTTAATCAATCACCACAGACATATAGAAAAGATATCTTGTGCCGAGGGCAGACAAACCATGAAAGATTTGATCTCACTTTGTTATTTCTGTGTCTGAAGAGGCATGGATCTACACTACCAGAATTTTCGGTGAAGAAACCGTGTCCAAGAAGCAGGGCAAGCTGGGGTCCCGAAAGTCTATGCATTCCACGCGATGTACAAAGTTTTTTTTTTGGTCTAAGTTTTTTTTTATACTCGCTAAGATCCTGTTTGGCTTTGCCAAGTGTACTCTAATTCGAAGCCCAATTTTGGGTTTATCCGCTGTATACTCTGCAGATTCTACCTAAAAGCCAACGAGTGCAGATAGGAATAATAGCCAAATTGAGAGCTACCTCTATGACCTCGTCGAAACAACAATGTCTCGAAATAATCAAGGCGGGTCAGTCCCTGTAACCCCTTAATTCGCACTGTTGCAAATCGCCCCCAACGAAGCAGAAAATCCCATGGTGGCTATCACAATCTCGCCAGCCCCCGTGGCCCCAGAAAATCCCAGGGCTAGGATTTGCATTAGTACAACGTGGTGTACCCTATAGATTCCCCGCAGTGGAGCCGGTTGTAAGGTCTTTTCTAATAATAATCCCCTGCCACGCTGAAACACAGGGCTTCGAACGTTGGGGGCGTATTGCTCTCAATCAATGGCTAGGCACATCAGGGTCATCGACGATCGTCACTTTATCATTCGACATGGCTGAAATAAGCTCTTTCTCGAAGTCTGAATAAACTGGTTTCTGTAGTATAAGATAAGGGAGGATGCGATACATGCTTCCAGGGCCAAGTCGAACAATTCCTTTGATCTGACTTTTGTTGAGCTCTTGTATACGTCTGTGGGTCAAGTGCTCTGATGCATTTTTCTCTATGTCACTCAGAACGAATGGAAGGTTTCTATTGGTCGTCCTCTAGATTCGAAACTATCTTAGAAAAATAAAATCTTTGACGATATCAAGAACAATGGCACGGTGATCCAGGCGCCATTTTCAGCTCCCATTGCACTACTGGCCCTGACTACTATATGATTTATTGAGGATGAATGAGATCCTTGAGCTTCACCAGCGTCAAAAACAGGGGTTTCAAATTGGCAGAGCATTTATGAGTTTGAGTCTTCTTCGGGTTCTTTGAAGAAATCCAGGAGCTCGACCAGTTCGTCATGAGCATCGCCAAAGATCTTGAACTTTGGAGAGTCGGCCGTATATCGTCATACCAGAAGAGCTTTCCCTGGGCAACAGTTGAATAGCGCCGAGAAATTTGGACAGATTGGTCTCTCGTAAGAGCTCTTAAGTGGTGCGTGAAAAGTCGGTCCCACGCCGTTGATTTCAAGTTGCTCATGTTCTATCTTGACGGTGGCACACGGGGCACTTGTCTTGGACTCCGCAGAGCCTGGCAATATACCATGAAGAGCCAAACCAGCCCGAGCGATCAATTGGCAGACGCGATAGATTCTTATGAGGCGCACATGAGCCCGTGAATCGTGATATGATCCCACCAAGTAGACGTAGAGCCTGGCAAGAATATTCATGGATCACTAGGCCAATACGCAGCGATCCTGTCTACCATGATGTACATCTACGGATACCACAACCAGGCTACAGCCCGAGATCTACAGAACTTACACAATTGAAGTTGTCAGGTCGTTAATTGGACTCCCTTCCCTAGTGATACAACGAAACTAGGGCAGAGCGTTATTTTTTGGCCTTGTCGAGTTCGTCCAAAGGCGGGGAATATGCCAGGTCCCATGTGTTTGCATGCCGACAAGATCTTATATTGAGATGGAAACAGCTGACCCGCACGGGAAATACAAGCCGAATAAATGAACCCAGTTGACGAATGTGCTGGATTCCATGCTTCTTTCCTTGCGCCCTTTCCTCCACACGCCACTCCAAGGGGAATCGTTTTGAAGTTGTTTACTTGAGGGGAATGAAACGGGAAGAGTGGGTGGCACCGATACCGGGGCGACCGTGCTTGACGGGCTTGCTGCGGGGTTGTTAGCACTGCTCGAGAATCAAGGCTGGAAATCAACACATACTAGGAGATCGAGAACTCAGCCAGGTAGTGGCCAACCATCTCGGGCTTGATCTCAACCTGGTTGAACTCCTTGCCGGAGTAGATACCGATGACGCTGCCGATCATCTCGGGAACAACAATCATGTCACGGAGGTGGGTCTTGACGAGGTCGGGCTTCTCGTTGGGCTTGGCCTCCTGCTTGGCCTTGCGGAGCTTCTTGATCAGACCCATGGGCTTGCGCTTCAGGCCACGGTTGAAGCGACGGCGGGCACGGGCGTGGACGACATCGCGGAGCTGCTCCGAGGAGAGGTCGAGGAGCCTATAAGATCTGTTAGACTTTTTTCCTTTCATATTTTTCACCATCGCGGGGTATTGAATATCCATCCACAGTTCGGTACACAGCAGGTAACTCAGAAATAGTGACAGCCACCGCGATAGCAGTGTTGCGATGTACCAGTGTACCCCTTGGTTACCGTGGACAGACTGTGGATGGATTCCAAGAGCGAAAGTGGTTGGGTTGAACGTACTGGTCGAGGTCAATGCCGCGGTAAGAAAACTTGCGGAACTGTCTTCTCTTCTTGAGCTCTGTGTGGCGAAAGCACTGTCAGTGTCTGCGATCTCGTCTTCTGGTGTGTGCGCGCGCGTCTCCAGCATCCAAGCCATTTCGAATTCCCATTCAAATTTCATCACAGATCATCGCAAGATCATCGCATTCATCGGTGTTCCATCTCGAATAAACCCTCCTCTTGTATCCAGTGGTTGATTCGGGCCACTGGTGGATAAAAGGGTTGATGCAAACGTACCGGCAGCCTCCTCGGCGTTCTGAATGAAAACTTGATGTTAGCGCCAGACTCGCGGGGGGTTTGATCGAAGTGGCACTCACGTATTCGTGGTCAGCCATTTTGCAGGTGTTTCCTCTGCGCTCGCTTTTCGATCGGGATCTCGAAAAGCGAAGGAAGATGGGTTGTCGGGATTGTCGTGTCGCTGGACGGGTACCGCTCACACTACGAGTTGGGGAGTGGGCAAGTGTTGGCTTAAGCGACGGGTAGGTTCAAGCCCTAGCCCACTAAGCCACTTTGGGAGGTTGGTATTTTTTTGTCACATATGGTCACAATTTTGTAAATTACACAAAAGCTACTTTCAATGTACGGCATCTGCCACACTTCAGCCCCGCAAAATCCTGTACCTGTCAAGTTGAGAATCTGGTATCATAATGACGAGCTGCTTTCCTCCAAATTGTATGTAAACCATCTTATACAAGTGCTCATACATACAACCTATAGAAGATGATAGATAGCACTTCTCTAGTACCAAAAAGGCAAATTGAAATAGCCTTGGAGAGCACCAACCCCAGACAGACTACGCTAAAGCCACTACATCTTACGAGAGCCAGTAATGGAGGAGGCCAGGTGATCTGTATTGGCTAGGAGCTCATTCCAGCTCACACATGAGAAATTCGTAACTGCGTCAGAACAGCCTGAACCATCCACGCTTGAGAATCCAGCCGGCCAAGATTGCTCCTGAGCCGGAGGTACCAGTCAGACGTCTGTTCCTCCATGTCATAATTTTTGAGTGCTCAGAGACGAATGCGCTTAGTCGAAGAGACCGAAGCCCATGTCCTCGTCGGACTCCTCCTCGGCCTTCTCCTCCTTCTTCTCCTCAGCGGGGGCAGCCTCACCACCGGCAGCGGGGGCGGCAGCGGCGGCACCACCGCCCGAGGGGACGGAGGCGAGCTTGGTGGTACCCTCAGCAATCAGCTGTGTAAAGCGAGTCAGTCGGGTGTATCCCAATCAAAAATGGCGCAAATCACTAACCTCCTGGAGGTCCTTGCCCTGGAGCTCGGCAATGAGCTTGTCGAGGCGCTCGGAGTCAGCGTCAATGCCGACAGAGGAGAGGACACCCTTGATGTCGGCGGCCGAGGGGGACTCGTTGCCGGCGAGGGCGAGCAGAAGGTAAGCGGCAAGGTGCTTCATTGTGAATCTGCGCATGAATTTGGCAATTAGCAGCTGGAATTATTTCAAATATGATTGTTCAGATAAATCATGAGTAAAAACTTACAGAAGTTTTGTTGTATCTGGAACAAGAGAAACAATCGATTTAACCGCGGATTGAGCGGAGACTGCAACGTCGAGTTCTGGAGGAAGAAGGTGGTTGACGAAGAGAACCGAAGCGCCAAAATCGTGGGAAAAGTGCGGTGCGGCGGGTGTGGCTGTTTACACCGCCCGGCAGAAATATCTAAGCGAGTAGCTGTGGCGCAGAGTCACGTGTCATATTGTCGCCAGCTCGACGGTGACAGTTGATAGTCCCTCTCAGCCTGCCCCCTCTTATCTTTGCTCTAAGCCCTCGCCAAGAAAGAGTGCTGGTGAAGCCGTGGCTGTTTTCTCTAGTACCTCTGATTCTCAAGTACCAGAAGAGCATCGCCATCTATCCAACCAGAGATCCGTTCTCATGGTATCCTACTCGGAGTCATGAAGCTACCTCGTCGAACCAACCATCGACGGTGAACGTTCCTTCTTGCCTCTGTCCCTCTTTCACCTTTTCAACTATAGCAAACTTGGCGTATCTTTCTTCTGCAACTCCAAGATGAGTGTATGGATCAAAACTCTTGTCTCCCGTTTTCTTATTTGACACTTTCTGACACCTAGCACAGTTCCTCGATTCTGTTCTCTCGTCTCTCCAGACTGGAAAGCCCTCTCAGACCTCGCTATCCCAGCCACCGGCACCTCCTGCGCCATCTTCGACGACGAGAAAGGATGTCCGGAAGCCGGAAACAAACTCACGAGCACCTGTGGCGGGCGGCAATACCAGTGGAATGAAACGAAAGGCCGAAGACCAGTTGCCTCGTCCCTCACGGCCCGATGCTCAACCAGCTAGCAAAGCCACTGGGATCAGACCAGCGGTTTCCTCCGCTACACCCAAACTTGCGCGCAGGCCAGCAGAAAACAAGACCACGCCCGTTTTCCCGAAGCCTGCACCCAGAAATGGCCCCTCTGCCGGCACCAAGACTGCGCCTGCGAAGGCAGCACCCTCGAAGCCAGCGCCCGTGCCATCAAAGCCGCCGCCAAAAGGATCATTTGCTGAGATCATGATGAAGGCGAAGGCCCTGCAAGACAAGGCTCCCACCCAGGCCGGCATGCTGCGACATCAGGCAGTGCCCAAAGAGAAGCTTAGCAAAGTGGAGCGCAAAAAGCGAATGATTGAGGCTCAGGCTAAGGAAAAGGAGGCCCGTACTGGCAAGAAAGCCACCCCTGGGACCGCTCCCCCAGGCAAGCCTTCTCCAAAGAAACGGGACACCGAGGCACCCTCGTACAAGGGTACGGCCAAACCATCTCAGTCTCTTGACATGCCCGCCTACCGCGGGACAGCGGGTTTGCCATCCAAACGTGGCGCCAATGATCGTCAAAATGGCAAACGGTCCCGTGTGAATGAATACCTTGGAACCGACGAAGAGGACGAAGGCGATTACGGCGATTACGACGACTACTACTCGGATGCTTCGTCTGACATGGAGGCTGGCCTGGATGACGTGGAGAATGAAGAGGCCGTCGCATTGAAGAATGCAAAGAGAGAAGATGAAGAGGAACTGCGCCAGGAAATGGCCGCCAAGCAAGAGAAGATCAACCGTCAGAAGAAGCTGGCAGCTCTTGCATCCCGAGGCAAGCGATGAATTCATACAGAACGCGGCTACATATGGTTTCGGGTTTCATTTATCGTGGGTATGGGCTTTTTTTTACCGGGCATCATTGAGCGTTTCGGGTGTCGATAGATGGCGGACACCCCTGATTCTTGTTTTCTTGATATTATACTCTGCAAAATTCATAGCCGGCGTCATTTAAATATCTACTTGTTCTCACTTGGGCATCATCTCTCCTTGAGTAGTGAAGTAATTCTGAGAGTGCATCCACCTGCAAATGTCCTGGCTGGGCCCCACTTGGCGGTGACATCACCCGCTCACCACCATTTAAAGATAGGAACTGTCTTCTCTTCCACTCGTGCCATTCTCCAATTTTGCCCTCCCGACGTTCACTATGGAGTCCGCTCACCATGTGTCGACCTCGTCGAAGATCCTCTTCGGCAAGGTGCGCAGAATCGTGCCTCCCATGCTGGAGAAGTTCCACAAAGGTTTGTTGACATCGCGGTGCGTGTAGGATGAATGGCAGCTCATGATTTGAATCCAGGACAACTTGGACGTGTTGCGGTCATTGGAGGCTGTGCCGAGTAGGTTGTTCATATTGAGTGTCGCGCATTTGGCTGACCGGCGTCAAGCTATACGGGAGCACCGTATTTCTCGGCCATAGCTTCGGCGAGACTGGGTATGTAGTTGTCATTGAACAAACCGCACACTTCATTATTGACTCGAGAATGCAGGATGTGACATGGTGTGTTTAAATGCCACTTTGCTTGATTGGGAGGTACTGACGATGGCCAGAGCCATGTCCTCTGTGAACGATCAGCAGCACCCGTAAGTCCGGCCATTTCCCATACGGAGAAAAAGTTCCTTATAAGCTAAATACGATACATCATCAGGTTATCAAGGGATATTCACCGAATTTGATGGTGCATCCGTTACTCCCGAGTACCGACACCGTCAAGGACCCCAAGTCAATTGATGCCCACTCCCTCGCAACCCCAATTATCAATATGCTCTCTCGCTTACACACTCTCGTGATTGGGCCCGGTCTCGGTCGCGACGACGTCACACTAAAGATCGTCGCAGAGGTGATCAAAGAGGCGCGATCACGGTCAATCCCATTTGTGCTGGATGCAGACGGCCTACTGATCGTCACCGAGGACCCGGGGCTGGTGAAGGGGTACAGGGACTGCATCCTGACCCCCAACGTGGTGGAGTTTGGACGTCTAGCCAAGGGACTGGGCCTCAAAATCGCTAGCCAGAGCGCCATCGCCAAGAGCCAGGATGGCGATCGAACTAGCCGCGAGTCGGAGGCGTGCGAGCAGCTGTCAAAAGCGCTGGGTGGTGTGACGATTATCCAAAAGGGTCCTCACGATGTGATCTCGAACGGAGTCACCAGTATCATTTCCGATATTCGTGGCGGACTGAAGCGGAGTGGCGGTCAAGGAGACACGCTGACGGGGTCATTGGGGACGCTGCTGGCCTGGCGCGCTGCGTACCTCAACCGGATGTGGGACTCTGGCGAAAAAGATAACGAGAGGGAGGCGCAGACCAAGGAGGATGTTCGGGCAGAGCTCGAGTCCGAGGACAAGCGCATGTCTCCGTCAACGACCCTGCTCCTGATCGCGTGGGCGGGCAGTGCAATCACCAGGGACTGCTCGCGGCACGCCTTTGAAGCCAAGGGGCGCAGTATGCAGGCTAGCGATCTGACCGACGAGGTGCATGGGAGTTTTCTGCGGCTAGTCGGAGAGCCTGAGGTACCCAAGACGCACCTCTAGACTTCCTGGCCTGGAGGCTTGCTCACGGGCCTTAATGTACAGTCAGAATCATTTTTACGGCCAAAGACATGTCCCATTCACACTATGTCGGCTTCTGGCTGATCCTAGGAATATATTCTGACCCCGAAATTACATCCATGGACGGATCCTGCGTACAAGGGAACCGGAGCCTACATCTGTAGCTCTCTGTTAATGTTCGATCCCGACGGTATTTAAATTGCAGATGTTCTAGATGGTCGCACAAAAGACCCTGAATCAAATCTTGTTCAAAAAGAGTAGATAATAGCTTCTGATGACGTTACCAAACATCCCAGCTGTTCCAATCTCACATTGTCCTCGATCCTATTTGCCTGGTTTCCAGTAGATTTAAGCCATATCTCTTGGTCTTGGATAGCCGGTAGCCGGTCTTGGGTAGGTAAGGCGTCCTATAGAGTGGCGGGACTGCCGAGTGCCAACGTGAGGCTCTGGCTGAAACATCGGGCTGTCAGAATAACTAGCTCATACTTTCCCATTCAGGGAGGCCTTTTAATGGTTAATTTTAATTTTAATCTTGTTTTATTTTTTTCTGAATGGACCCAAAAATACAGGCGAGGTACTTGTCACACCGTGCGATGGCGGGCTGAAGGAAAATGAAGAACGGGAATAAAAATAAAAATAAGGTTTGAGTATTCAACTTCCAGTATCTTCCTCTCGCTTAAAATCCCATTTTTAGACCGAATATGCAGTCCAAGGTAAAGCCTGGATGTCTCTTGTAGTATAGTTCATCGAGAGCATGAAGCCGGACATGACCACAGGACAGACACCCTAAACCCGGATAATGAAGCCTCACAAATGAAAAATAGACAAAATAAATGCGGCATAAAATACATGAGAGAAGCTCTCCCCGCATTGGTTTCTATAGATAAATCCCCAGGAAGGGCGTGATTGGGACCCGGATATAGTTAGGGCTGGGCTGGGCTGAGACATTCTACCCCCGCAGCATCCGTCTCTCTTCTAACCTTCTACCACTGCTTGCTCTGTTCTGAGCTGGCAAGTCGTTGACATCAGCTTTTCCAGGACGCCACAGAAAGACATTGGTGATGTCTCGAGGCCTTGTTCCAGATTCTCGTATTCGAGACTCGCCCAATCCCCGGGTCATCCTATCCGGCGACGAGCCGAAGTTCCCCCCCTCCAAAAGACAATCTCCGAGAGCTGAAAAGACTCAACGCCCAAGTCATACCATCGTGTACCATGGGTACCTTCCTTGATCCTGGGGTACTGAGACCTGGCTGGGCCCCGTGATACCTCGTGAACTCGGCGCAGGGAATAAGCTGTTCCGGGAGGCCTGGATAGCCCGGCAGGCAGAGAAACGCAAGTCTATCACCATCTTACTCTCTCACAAGAGAGTGGAGGATATAAAAGCTGGTCACCCTCCCACTCAACAAGACGCCAACATCCCACAAGCAAATCAGACCAATCTCCAAAACTCTGTGTCTTGCAATCTCTCATACCAACCAGCATCTTCCAGCATCAAAACCCCAACACAAACTCCAAACAAAATGCAGCTCACCGTCCTCGCCGCCGTCCTGGCCACTGCCTCCGTGGCCATCGCCGGAGCCATCCCGCCCAAGTGCGGAACCTGCAACCCCATCTCGGGCCAGAACAGCTGCGACCCGACCACATCGTGCATCAACACCGGCTCGACTTTCCACTGCGCGTGCCGCGCGGGCTACAAGGCGTCCCGCCACAACGGCGACATCGCACAGCAGTTCCGGCTGCCCATGCCCAACTACGAGTTCCTGGTCTTTGTGCCGGAGAAAACCAAGTGCGATACGCTGTGTGATGACCCGTATGCTAAGGCTTCGGATATCTGCAAGGAGGTGCACTTGTATGAGAAGTGCGTTGTTTAAGAAGGTTGTTGTTGTTGTGTATGGCCCTATTGCTCTGTATGGAGAGGGGGATTGGCGGTAGAGGGGGTAGTAGATGGGCCAGGTTGAGGTTGATGCGTTTTAGTTATAATGATGTTGAGCCGTATAGAGGCATGTCACTCCTTCAGAATGAATTTGTTTTATTTGAGAGCACACTTCACACAGACCCGATCCATTGAGGATTAGCTTTGATTGAAAATAAGATCTTTTGATCATACAAATCACACCCGGCTACCTGTTCCCCCAAGACACCGAAACACCCGTTGCCCTAGATTCTACCAGTTCCAGTGACCCCTAATGCATTCTCACAGCTGACAGCAGAAGAAAACCAGATAAAACAGAACACGAAAAAAAGACAACCGCAATTACATGCCCATCTCATCATCATCGGCGCCAATAAACACAAGACGAGTGCCATTACCGATCACTTGCCAGACCTGCAGGGGAAAAAAAGTCAGTCATGCTGAGAAAGACCCTGGCGAAACAGCCAAATTGGCAGGGAAAGAAACTCACCGATAATTCGGCATACTCGTTAATAGCCATAGTAAGCTGATCCTCGGTGAAGCCCTTGGCCAGCACCCGCTCCCGAATCCGTCTCATGCTGAGTTCACCCTCATCACCATCGCCCACCGCGGCAGCACCACTCTCCATCAGGCTGCGGATCAAAGTGTAGATCTTGCTGCTGGGAGTGTAGTCGGCACCAGACTCTCCGTCATTGTAAAGAGAAGCCTTGCTGACTTCAATGAGACGCAGCGCCTCATCGACATCCTCGCGCACCACTTCCTCGCTAAAACGGAGGCGGGCCAACGCCTGGGACAGACGCACAATACCCAGCAGAGTACGAGGCGTCACATGGGCAAACTGCTTCCGCTTGGCTTCATCCAGCTTCTGCTTCTTGCGCATCGACACGTACGCACCTACCATGTAGTCGGAGACATTGGAGGGTACGACAGGCCGGAATGTCCGCGCCTTGGCGATGTACTGACGGACCTCATGAGGGGTGAACATGACACCAGAATCTTCCGTCTCCGGGTGCTTGTTGTGCATGTGGACGTAGGTGACGTGGTTGGCCAATTCCTCGTCGGAATCGCGCGAGGGCGTGTCCAGAAGCAGGAACATAACATCAAAACGCGAGAGCAGAGCGGCAGGAAGGTTGATGTTCTCCACGGGCGACACCCGTGGGTTATAGCGACCATACAGCGGGTTAGCCGCGGCCAGGATCGAAGTGCGTGCATTAAGAGTAGTGGTGATGCCCGCCTTGGAAATTGAAATGGTTTGCTGTTCCATGACTTCGTGGATGGCGGTTCGATCACCATCTTCCATCTTGTCGAATTCATCAATGCAGCAGATTCCGTTGTCCGCGAGAACAAGAGCACCTCCTTCCAGCATCATTTCGTCGGTGACCGGGTCTCTCATGACAGCCGCAGTCAAACCAACGCCACTGCTACCTCGTCCAGTGGTGTACACGCCGCGCGGAGCAACCTTGCTGATGTATCGTAGCAGCTGGGATTTGGCCACACCAGGGTCACCCATCAGGCAAATGTTAAGGTCACCACGAATGTGCAAGCCGTCACCCATATCCTTCGTCACACCTCCAATCAAGAGCAACAGCAATGCCTTCTTCACATCGAGATGTCCGTAGATTTCCGGGGCGATAGATCGAGAAAGATATTCGTACATATTGCCCGAACTTTGATACTGCTCGATCTTACGCATGGTCCGGCTGTCCATTCCCATGTCATTGTAGGACTTCTTGTGCTGCGTAATGTGCTGAGCCTCCAAGTAGGTGTCGGTCAGCAGGCCGGCGCGAATGGCCCGGAAACCAGTGTAGGGAGTCGGCAGGAAGATACCGGCAATGTCAACCACATCACCGGGGTTCAGTTGCCGCGTCAGAGCTCCATGGCAGTGAACGGTCAAAGTCCGAGGAATATGCCCCACTGGAACTTGGTCTGCCATCTCCTGAATTTTCACTTCCTGGAAGGGCACGAATTTCGATGCGCGGGTTGAGAGGAACAGCTGGCCCTTTGAGTTGTTTTTCTTGCACTCATCCGACATACACTCGGAGAGGGGAAGGAATTGCTTTGTGGTGATGGGCTGGAAGACTTCGCATCCACAGCGATCGCACGTGTAGGCATTGATTTGGACAGCGGGCTTGACATCGGAAACCCGGGTTGTAATTCCACGAACGGTAATCAGACTTCCCAAGTGTTCACCACGCACATTGCGCACAGCAAGCGCTTTCGAGTCGCGTTCGCTACTCGACCCGGAGGCTGTCAACGGCTTGAAATTGAGAGTGTATCGGCGCGTAAGCTCCGGGGGGAACATCGTCGGAGTCGCAGCAGTGTCCATGTCGGCTTCCATCGCCATTTCCATGGTCTCATTGCGCTTCTCACGCTGCGACATAATCACGTCCAACACATCATCCTTGAATCTGCTCTGGGATTAGTCGCATGTCCACAAAACCCATCCCGCGATCCATATGACCTACGTGATATCTTTGGTCTCCTTGGGCATCACACTGTCGACGGCCTGGGATACAACGTCGATGTAGCGCTTGGTGTTCTTCTCGATGGACTCGACCAGTCTCAGATCCTCGCCTTCTGGAAGGTCCTTTTCAAACTGCCATTCCAATTCGTGATGAGCATGAGCTAGACAAATAACGACACTCAAGAGACCAACTTACCACTGACAGGTCATCCAGTTCAATCACTAGGTCCGCCTTTTCCCGGTTCGCAATGTCCTGCAAAACCTGCATATACTTGAGCTTTGGCTCCCGACGTCGTCTTGCTGCGCGAGTTTCGGTCCCCTCATTGTCCTCGACATCGTCCATGAAATCATATTCGTCGCTGGTGCGGCCTCCATCGATGTTCAAATCCTCTAAGGCCTCGGTCGCAGCCGCTTCCGATGAAGACTGGAAAGTTTTGAAGTGCTTCAAGAAGTCCTTGAAGCCATCCAATTGCTTGGCATAGTCAACCGGTGGGGGGTATTGAAGCAGAGCCATGGTGGGATGAGCTTGGAAACGCAAGGTTGAAGTTTCTCACAAGGAGGAAGAGCGGGTAGAGACGCTGAGCTCCGCCTGGGCAACGCGCGACGCGAAAAACACGCGCCAGAATGCAGCTAGCTTCTCTGGGACTAGTGTGGTTCGGAGCGGATTAAGCCTCGGTCCGAGCCTCGGCCACCGCCGCGTGCCATGTCGGCCTTCTCGTAGTGTGGAGTCCGGGGATTGCCTTCTCTCACACAGCTCGGGGATCACACATCCCACTCCTCTTTCCTTGTGCGCGTGCGACTCTGCGCCTGAAAATGGCGCCCAAAAAGCCCGCCACAACGGCCGAAGTCGCCCTCGTGCCCCTCAAGAATTGTCTCGTCAATCTACCGCCGTCACTAGTCGCCTTGCTGGTCAATGCAAATACGGTCAGTTGGTTGGCTGAAGCCATGTAGCCTTTGGAGCTGATCGCTGACTATTCCAGACTGCTCAAAATGTGATCATTGAATTCCAATATAAATCGACCGGGGAGGCCGGTGGAGCTCCCCCGCAGCGGTCATGCTTCTTGGGATGGACAGGCATGCCGAGCAAGCGAAAGCTTGCGCCAGTCGTCGGAAGAGAGGGAATCGGCAGCGGCTTTTCCAGAGAACAGGAAGTCTCTACTGTCGAGCTCGATACCACGTTCGGGCGACTCCTCGGTCTGACCGAAGGACAAAAGGTAAACCCCGTCCCGCGCCATGCATCATGGTCCACGTGGGGTTCTAACACCTTGCAGGTCGGATTGTTCATACACCTCGATCCCCCAGTTGCGCATACTATCAATATTGAACCATTGACTCCGGAAGACTGGGAGAGTATGTGTCCATTAAATGGCGTTTCTATACAGTAACTGACCACTTGCGCCATAGTCATCGAACTCCATGCCACATTCCTGGAACTCAACCTCCTGTCGCAGATCCGCGCCCTGCCAAATCCTACATACAATGAGGCACAAACGGAGCATATGCACCCACTCGCATTGCATCTTTCGCCGACATCCACTGCTAATATCATCGTCACTTCCCTGACACCGGCTCCACCAACGGCGTCCCCATTTGCAAAAATTGCGTCAGATGCCGAGGTCATTGTCGCTCCCAAAGTCCGGTCAAAGGCAGGCAAAGGCTCACGAGCTGACAGCCGAAGTGCAGCTGGGAGCAGTAGGAGAAGTGCCGGGGGCCGAAGCACTTCGAGCACCGTGCGACCGAAAAGTAGCCGGTCCGATTGGAGCACCCGAGGCGCATTGTATCTCAGGGGCCTAGACCGGCAGGCGGCCAGCCAGTGGTTTGATGATGAGATGGAAGAAGACGTGAACGAAAGTCTCCGTGTTTGGGTTGACCCCGATCTGCTGGCGACCCATGAACTTCGAGGGGCAAGCTGGGTATGCATCTCGATTGTTCAGCCATCCGGCCTCAAACCCCCACCGGATCCCCAACAACAAATTGCCCAATCAGAGCAACAAAAGTCCAGTGATGCTGGCTCCCCAGCAACCAAGCTCGTGGCAAAACTACTTCCGTGGGAAGATGCACCGGACAGTCGGCATGTGGCGATGTCCACTTTATTGTGCACGGCCCTTGGCACCGAGAACATGGTTGGGGGAATCGTACGAGTCGAAGCAGCGCCTCCGCAACTGCATCGCTCGGCTGTTAAGACGCTCAAGCTCTATCCTTTCATGGCAGATGCCTCCAAGAAGAAAGATGGGCTCAAATTTGGTGCCGATACTGCGGCGTCTCGGGATGCTTTAGCAGAGCGACTCAGGCTGATTTACGGCAGCACCGGCTCGGATATTGGCTTGTTCTCCGGGCCTTTGACGGATGGAATGGTTCTGCCCAAGTCCGAGAACCATCCTTCGGTCTCTTCATTCGATGGTGCCATCATCCGGTTTGATCCTCCATTGAAAGGTGGCCCTGATGAAGTCAAGCCGATGTTTGGATGGCTCCTAGGCTCCGAAGCCAAGTTGAACCTGGACGTGCAAGCCGAAATCCCCAGACCGCTCGACACAAGCTCGTCTGCTCTGCCTACCGATGATCCAATCCCAGAGGCCGTCCCTCAAATGGTGGGAATCGACTCAATTATCTCACAGTCTTTGACAAACCTGACCAAGTCATCATCTATTTTGCTTACGGGTGGCCTTGGAGCTGGAAAGACCGCGCTCACCCATCTTTTGGCTCACCGCTTGAGAAGGGAGCATTTGTTTAATGTGAAGTACTTTTCTTGTCGCAAGCTTGTCACAGACGAGACGCGAATCTCCAACATCAAAGAGGTCCTGAACCGTCTCTTTATGTCCGCTTCTTGGTGTGCTCGTCTCGGTGGCGAGGCAGTTGTGATTCTTGACGACCTTGATAAGCTCTGCCCCGTCGAAACGGAACTACAAGTTGGCGGGGACAATGGTCGCAGTCGCCAGAACAGCGAGGTTATCTGCTCCATGGTCCGCGAATATTGCTCGATGAACTCGTCCATCGTTCTGCTGGCTACGGCCCAAGCCAAGGAGTCCCTGAACAATGTCATTATCGGCGGCCATGTAGTCCGTGAAATCATCAGCATGAAAGCCCCAGACAAAGAAGGGCGTCGAAAGGTCTTGGAGAAGCTCACCAGCCAAGACAAAGGTACTGAGTCTCTGAATGGTCATGTGCGGACGATCAGCTCTTCGACACAAGACTCGTGGTTGGATCCTTCGAATCCTGGCAGCCGCCCAAGCTCTTCTGGTGGAGATGGGTTCATCCTCGACAGAGATGTCGACTTCCTTGAATTGGCGGGTAAGACTGATGGGTACATGCCCGGCGATCTTGTGCTTCTTGTTGCTCGTGCTCGCAACGAAGCCCTCATTCGCTCGGTACAGGATTTATCTGCCTCTTCGAAAATGATCTCTCTGGGCAACGAAGATTTTGACAGTGCTTTGAAGGGATTCACCCCAGCCTCCCTCCGCAATGTCACTCTAACTTCGTCGACGACCACCTTTTCGGCAATTGGCGGCTTGTTTGAAACCCGCAAGACCCTGCTGGAAACCCTCCAATATCCTACCAAGTACGCACCGATCTTCGCACAATGTCCGTTGCGATTGCGGTCAGGTCTCCTTCTCTATGGGTTTCCTGGTTGCGGCAAGACACTTCTAGCCAGTGCGGTGGCCGGTGAATGTGGATTGAATTTCATCAGCGTAAAGGGTCCCGAGATTCTGAACAAGTATATCGGCGCCAGTGAAAAGAGTGTCCGGGATCTGTTCGAGAGAGCCCAGGCTGCGCGCCCCTGCATCCTCTTTTTCGACGAGTTTGATAGTATTGCGCCGAAGCGTGGCCATGATTCTACAGGCGTTACCGACCGAGTAGTCAACCAGCTGTTGACGCAGATGGACGGTGCAGAGGGACTGTCGGGTGTCTATGTACTAGCAGCCACGTCGCGGCCGGATCTGATTGACCCGGCCCTGCTGCGTCCCGGTCGTCTGGACAAGTCTCTGCTCTGCGACATGCCATCTCACGCCGACCGCACCGACATCATCCGCGCAGTCAGCGAGAAACTGAAAATGAGCAACGAAGTTGCCACTCGTCTGGACGAGATCGCCGCCCGCACCGAGGGTCTCTCTGGAGCCGACCTGCAGGCCGTGGTGTACAATGCCCATCTGGAGGCCGTCCACGACGCCCTAGGCGACCGCTCGACCGGGACCGACAAGCCCGGCGCGAAGTCCACCACCACCACCAAGAACTCTTCTACAAGCTCGTCCAGCCGCTCCTTTATCCAGTTCCTGTACTCATCCTCCGAGGAGGCATCTGGGTCGGTCTCCATGCCGCCGCCTGCGGTAATCGCGTCCAAGCTCGAATCGATCAAGAATTCGCGCCGGCGCCAGCGTCAGCTTGAGCAGGGAACTGGCGGTCCGCCCGCAGTCCCGGTGACGAACGGGACCGAGCCGGCCGCGGACGAGCTGCGGGACGAGATTGTTGTTCGCTGGGAGCATGTCGAGCGCTCGCTGGCGTCGACGCGCTCGTCCCTCAGCCAGGCAGAACGTCGTCGCTTCCAGGCGATATACCGCGAGTTCGTGGTGGGTCGCAATGGCGAAATGCCCAACGGCGAAGCGGGGAATGAGATCGGGGGCCGGACGAGCTTGATGTGATCTGCTGAGTTTTGATGTATGTACGATGTAGTATACCTAGGAATATATGACCCGTGGGCGCTCTTGCTGCTAAACATGTAGAGATTTAGGGTTAGCCTCTTTTTTATTCAATTAGAGCCACGGATGGATAATTAAAGCACAGCCTTGGACAGGGCAAATAGGAACTGTAGAGTTTGGCTTGTACACTGCATCGCTGTGAGATCTACTCTCCAACAGTACATATGAACAAGGCTATCTTGTCGCTAATCATGAATGCTATGGAAATATTCTTAATCCATGAGTTCCGTTTACCATTCCCGAGTTTAACCTTGATCCTCTTGACCATTCTCTCCATTCACTTTCTCACCTTCAACCATCTTCTTCGTTCTTATCATGCTCTTTCTTTTCTTTTTCTTTTCTTATAGAAAAACTCTCGTTCTCTTCTCCAGCTGCCTTTCTTGCTTCTTCCTCAGTCGCCTTAACAGCCTTCTCCGCACCAGGATTGTTCACATCAACCACGAGAGTATGTCGAGACCGCAGAATAGCAGAATGCATAAGCGGCCAAAGATACTGCGCAATACTCCCTTTGACACCATCCCCAATCCGCCACTTATCTGGCCAGTAGTACTGAACGAGCTCGCCCTTGCAATCATCTTCCTTCTGCGGATACCCATTCCCCTCTTGGCTGTCGATGAGCCGAAGATGGGCTGCAAAATCGAAGCGCAGAACCTCCGTCACGATCGACTGCTCGTGCACCATGTGCATCTTCCAGTGCGCGTACCCCGGGTAGCGGTCCTCTTTGTCGGGGCAGGACTCCCACGCCTCGAACAGCTCCTCGGTGCGGGGCGTTTGGGAGCAAGGAAAGTGAATAACCGGGCAAGCTCAAATTATTAGATTAGGAGAAGGTAAGTGTAACAGCCAGAAGATAGGGGTAAGACTGCAACGCTACTGGAGACACCATCATTACATCTACACATATCTGAATAGCACTACGGGCAGGACGGATCACAGCATCGTTGAACCGAGTTAGGAGGTCACAGATTGGGGACACAATAAAAATAATATAATATCATGGCCACGGATCAAGGTACCACATAAAATTTATTCTATATACTAGAATCCTACAAGAGCTCTGAATGGGTCCTTCAAATGATGAATTGGCCAGCGGGCATCGATAAACCACGCCGAGGATCCTGTGTCCACGTTTTATGAGAAAGCGACCTGAAGACGGACAAACCACTTGCAGGCTTTCTGATTTATGTACATGTCCCCAGTCACACCCTCTCTCCCTCCCTCCACGCCTATTCACACATTCTCCCTGCCAACTCCCAAACCTCGTTTCAAACGGGATCGATCGGCCTTCCCTCTCCCTCTCCACACCCCTCGACAACCGCAGACCTGCTTTACTCAGGCGGTAGCTAAACACAAGAAGAAAGACACCATTAGTTAAACCAGGCAGAGCAAGACAGGACACAAAAGGGTTGTAGAGATTGAAGGAATCAAAGGAATCAAAGAAACCAAAGGGTCAAACAAACTCACAGTCAGGTCAAACGGGTCCGAACACGGCGCGTCCTGGACACAAGGCCGCGGAGTACTAGACTCCGCGGCCTGCTCCAGGACCGCCGTCTCGCACCCCGGGATCTCGATCGGCCTTGGGGCCGGCAGGCCACGACGGGCCCAAATAGGGCCGCGTCGCCGCCGCTCTTCGACGTCCCGGCGGTGGCGGTCGTAGCCTTGTATCTCGCGATACCCAACTGGGACCACAGCAGAGGATTGGCTAGCGCTGGTGGCTGGGTGGTAAAGAAGTTATTGTTAGTCAAGACTGTCAATCATAGAGAGAAAGAGGTAGAGGGGGAGCTGGTGGTACTAGTAGCACTCACTCTTTTGAGTGGTCTTTTCTTTTCTATCATCGGCCATGCTCTGTTCGGGGAACCAATGGCTTGGTAGTGGTGATGGTGTAGGAGGCGGGAGTCAAGGATGCGAGATTAAGGATTTATGCGCGTCAAGAGGGCTGTGCGTAAGTGAATGAAGGAGTGAATGAGGCTAAAGTAGTGAATAGAACATGCATCCAGTAGCGACTACAACAACAACAAAGCGATAGTAAGGCGATAATCAGGCAATGTATTAGGAAGCAGCTCTCAATTTAGCCTTATTAACTACTCCTTCTCTAAAGCCAGACTAACAAGCCGCTCCAGCTTTTTCCACTCAGCAGCAAAAAGCGGCCGTGAAGTACTAGGGTCAACCCCATAGACTTTGAACTCGTTATGTACCTGAGCGAAATGAGACCCCACAAGGTTCTTGAAACTCGGCACTGTACAGCTCTCCATCTGCTTGCTGGCCAGGTCGGCAAGGATATACCAGAGGATGAAATAGAAGTTTATCTCAAACTTTTGTAGGAAGGCTGATTCCTTAGAGTTTGGGTCGAGACTCTGAGACGCGTAAATAGAAAGCTTGACCAGAATCCAGGCATGCATATGGCGGATTGGATGTGCTGAGCTGTATAAAGCGGGATCGACACGCAGATACCGGATGGCGGCTTGGATGAATGCCCGGCCGAAGTTGCCGGCAGAGAGCAGAGACACAATCAGTTGGTCGCGGAGCGAGGCATAGGGTTGGCGGGTAAGTGGCCACACGCCGGTCTTGTGGAGAATGTGGAGGGCGGATTCAAGCTCTGCAATGCTCTCTTCGGGCTTGGTCTCCGAGGCAGAGGCGGACTGCATCAGTTCTAGGGCTTTTCGCTCAGCCGTCTCCAGCACGGACGTATCTTCCGGTGTGCCCGAGAACCGGTCTTCTGGGGTATCGGTGCCCTTGGCACATCTCGTGCACCGGCAGTCAAAGAAGTATCGTTCAGACAGTTCTGTGCGTCGGATCTCGTGCGGTGTGGTGGTGTCGATGTAGGAAATAAAAATCTGCTCGTCCTTTTTGATAGGCCGGACGGCCTTGACAAAGAGCTCTTCGCCATCGAACCCAACAGTGGAGTTGAAGTTACAACTGTGGTTGATCAGAGCAGCATAGGGGTGAAGGTATAGACCGATACGGTCATAGAGTGCGGTAGTGAGATTGAATGAATTCAAGTCCAGCTATATCACCATTTAGCAGAAGATTATAAAGAAAAAAGGAATGATCCTAAAAAATACTAACCTTTGCTGCATATTCAGCGATAGACACCTCGTTCATGTCGGTTTCCGAATAGTTTTTGATTGCTCGCGCTGTTAAAGTGACCCTGTCCAGTTGGGCTTGGCTTTGTTCGATCTGCTGCATATGAGTCTCTAGACCTGAGAAGACATCAAGCTCCTGGGTGCTGTATTTATTACGTCCTGTCCTTAGGACCATACGCAAGATAGCTCGAGCATTGTTAGGAAGCACCATAGGCTTGACCTTCTGAAAGATCGGGCATTCAAGGGAATGGGCAAATTTCCAATCTTTGGACTGGCAAGCCTAGATTAAAGGTCAAGTTAGCAATCACCTTATAAGAGGAGGTAAGGAGGGCATGTTAAAAACATCATGGACAACATTCGAGGAAGTACACACCCTATCACAATACTTCACAACCCGACACCCCGTACAAGCCTTTAAATCTGTCTCGCTCTCCAGCTGCTTCTTTCCAAAGCAGCCCGAGCACGTATCATCAAGACGAGGCTTATCAAGCACCGCCACAAAAGGCACTTTGATATACACCACATCCTCACCGGTCTTGATGTCTGTCGATGCAAACAAACCCTTGCCCATACCATCCGGGGCCAGGCGCGGAACTGTCCGGGTAAAGACTGAGGGCAGAGGAGTTTGAGAAGACATGATCAAACTATTCTTCTCGATATCTGTATACCAGGGAGGGGATTTGGATGCAGCCAGATGAAAACAACTTGTGGATGAATTGGGAGTGCATCGTGTGATTAGTCATCTTCAATTTCTTGGCTTGCAAGTATAAGAATGACAGAAGAGATTCATCCATAAACTTGAAGAAAGAAACTTGGAAATCCTGAAAATTCTTTTATCGCTCAAACACGCAATTGACTACAAACAGATCATCCCTCCAAGTAGACCAAATTTGACCAAGGGAGACTAGATCACAATGGAACAGCCGCAAGACTCAAGCCCGAAACAGATAACTATAAATGAAACAGAGAAAAGAAATGGCACGCCATCTATCAACAAAAATGCCCTATCCACTACACCATACAGAAACCAAGCCCTACAGTGGAGTCCAGATGGAAGGGCCTTGGCAAGGGAGAGGGGGCTATAGAGGCCAAGGAAAGACAGAGAGATAGCAAAAGTCTCGCTCTCTTTCCTTGAGTAGGGGGCGGTTCTGTCATTTTGTGCAAGGAACCCAGATTTACAGCAGCTTGCCACCGACAAAGTTGGACCAGGTGCGGACCTCAGAGGGGATACCCTCACCACGGGGCAGCTTCTCGTTCATGCACTGAGCGAAGAGCTGGGCAGTCTATAGAGAAGGAATAGTTAGCATGTTGATTGACCAGATTCATGTATGACATAGTCCAGTGGACTAGACTCGGTAAAGGCATACCTTAGGCTCCATGAAGAGGGGCACGCTGAAGTCGACCGCGTTGCGGCGCATCACGTAGTCCTCGTCCAGCTGGGTCTTGCCACGGGTCTTGGCAAGGTTGAAAACTCCACGGATGTCGTACTTTTGGAACACCTCACGGAGGGCACGCTTGTCGGTCTTGGGGAACTCGATCACCTGCACCGAGACGTTGTCCTTGGCGGTGGACTCGATGTGGGCCTTGACGTCGGGACTGGCGGCAAAGAACTTGTAACCCAGAGGGTTCAAGTACTCAACAACCTTGGCCAGGTGGGGCTGAGTGATGTCGCCACCAAGCAAGATACCCTCACCGGGCTCCGGCAGGCGGAAGTTCATGGTCGACTGGAGGGAGGACCAGTAGGCCTCGACCAGGTCCTTACCGAAGCAAGCAATCTCACCAGTACTGGACATCTCGACGCCCAGGAACGGGTCGGCACCGGCCAGACGGGTCCAGCTGAACTGGGGCACCTTGGTGGCCACGTAGTCACGCTTGGTCTTCATGAGGTCAACGGGCTCGGGAATGTCACGGCCGACGAGCGCCTTGGTGGCGACGTCGATGAAGTTGGTGCCCAGAACCTTGCTGACGAAGGGGAACGAGCGGGACGCACGGAGGTTGCACTCGATCACCTTGAGCTGAGGAGCAGCACCCTCCTGGTCGGCCTTGATGATCTGCATGTTGAACGGACCGGTGATGTTCCAGGCATTGGCAACCTTCTCGGCGATCTCCTTCACGCGGCCCATGATGGACTCGTCCAAGTCAGCCGGGGGAGGACCAGGGTAGCATCGCCGGAGTGGACACCAGCAGGCTCGACGTGCTCACTGACGGCGTGAAGCAGGAGCTTGCCGCCGGAGGCGACAGCGTCCACGTCAATCTCCTGGGCACCCTCGATGAACTTGGTAATAACAACGGGGTGGTCGGGGGAGACAGCACTGGCGTTGAGAAGCTTCTCCTTGAGCTCATCAACACTGTAGATAACATTCATAGCGGCACCGGACAGGACGTAACTAGGGCGAACCAGGACAGGGTAGCCGACAGACTCGGCAAAGCGCTCAGCCTCAGCAACGGACGTCAATTCCTTCCAGGCGGGCTGGTCGACACCGATGCTGTCCAGGATCTGGGAGAACTTGTGACGGTCCTCGGCCTTGTCAATGTCGGCGGGGTCGGTGCCCAGAATGTGAGCACCGCCAGTCTCCTGCAGGCGCAGGGCAATGTTCTGCGGTAGCTGACCACCGACAGAGACAACAACACCACTAGCACTCTCGAGCTCGTAGATATCCATAACGCGCTCGTAGCTCAACTCTTCGAAGTACAGCTTGTCGGCGGTATCGAAGTCAGTGGAGTACGTCTCGGGGTTGTAGTTGATCATAACGGTCTTCTTGCCCATGTTTCGGAGAGACAGGGTAGCGTTAACAGCACACCAGTCAAACTCGACTGAACTGCCAATACGGTACACACCACTTCCCAGGATGAGAGTGCCGTGGTCGTCGAAGGTGACATCGTGCGAGGAGGCGTTGTACGTAGTGTAGAGGTAGTTGGTGTCCGCGGGGAACTCGGCAGCCAGCGTATCGATCTTCTTCACCCAGGGAGTGATACCGAAGGACTTACGACGGGCACGGACGTCATCCTCGGTGGATCCGACCAGGAGGGCGATCTGCTTGTCCGAGAAACCAAGCTTCTTCGACTGCAGCATGATTTCCTTCTTGATACCGAAGAGACTGCCGATCTCCTTGAGTTCGTGGTGGCAGTCCACGATGTTCTGGAGCTTGTACAAGAACCACTTGTCGATCTTGGTCAGCTCGTGAACCTTGTCCACCGAGTAGTTCTCGTGGAGCATGGCCTGGCCGACAGCCAACCAGCGACGGTCGGTTGGGTTCTGCAGGACCTCGTCGAGGTTCTCGAAGTGGTCACCCTGGAAGCCAACGTATCTGGGGTCGACCTGGCGGATGGCCTTCTGCAGCGACTCCTCAAAGGTACGGCCAATAGCCATGACCTCTCCAACCGACTTCATAGCACTTCCAATGTCCCGGTTGACGTGCTGGAACTTGCTCAAATCCCATCGAGGCATCTTGGTGACGATGTAGTCCAGACTGGGCTCGAAGTTGGCGGTGGTTGTCTTGGTGACGGCATTAGGAAGCTCGGGCAGGGTGTGACCCAGGCCGATCTTGGCCGCGGTGTAGGCAAGAGGGTAACCGGTGGCCTTGGAGGCCAAAGCCGACGAGCGAGAAAGTCGGGCATTGACCTCGATGACACGGTAGTCAAGGCCATCGGGCTGCAGGGCGTACTGGACGTTGCACTCGCCAACGACACCCAAATGGCGGATGATCTTGATGGCGGCCGTGCGGAGCATGTGGTACTCTTCATCGGACAGTGTCTGACTCGGGGCCACGACGATACTGTCACCAGTGTGAATACCCAGCGGGTCGAAGTTCTCCATGTTGCAGACCGTGATGCAGTTGTTGGCCGCATCGCGAACGACTTCGTATTCGAGCTCCTTCCAGCCCTTGAGGGACTTTTCCACCAGGATCTGGGGAGCGAGAGACAGGGAACGGGACGACAAGTTCTTCAGCTCTTCCGGGTTGGCTGCAAATCCAGAACCCAGACCACCCAGAGCGTAGGCGGATCGCACAATAACGGGGTACCCGACTTGCTCGGCAGCGTCCAAGGCTTCGTCGACGGTGCCGACAGCAATCGATTCGGCAATGGGAATATTGATCTCCTTCAGGGCCTGGGCAAAAAGCTCACGGTCCTCACTGGTCTCCAGAGTCTTGATGCTGGTGCCAAGAACCTGGACGCCGTAGCGCTCAAAGATACCCATGCGGTTCATCTGCACACCCAGGTTCAGAGCAGTCTGGCCACCGAAGCTGAGCAGAATACCGTCAGGGCGCTCCCGCTCAATGACGTGGGTAACATATTCGGGGGTGACGGGCAGATAGTAGACTTCGTCCGCAAGCTTGTGGTCGGTCTGGATGGTGGCAATGTTGGGGTTGATGAGAACGGACTGGACATTGGCCTCCTTGAGGGCCTTGAGGGCCTGGGAGCCTATTTTGAATTGACCAGATGTTAGTTGACAGAATTGGCGTGATTTGCCCGGGATTGAGAAGCCCTGTGCATTCCCCGCAGGGGAGCTCGTGCTGGCAACCCCGTAAAGGAAATGTGATGGGTCGAAATCCACGAGCATTTTCAAATCATGGCCCACATACCGGAATAATCGAACTCTCCGGCCTGACCAATACTCAGACCACCACTACCGATGACCAGCACCTTCTTTACATCGACGAGGTTACTGCTGGGTTTCACCACACCGCTGGCGAGATAAGACTCGGACGACGGAGGAGCCTCGGCGGCCAGACGGTGCAGAGTGCTGGAGAATGAACGCAGCTGCTGGGAGCGCGCGGGCGAGGGCAGCTTCTGCAGGCGCAGGGTCGAGGCCGTCGAGCGGACGGAAGAGGAGAAGGCGCGCAGGGAGAGAGCCGGGCGAGCCTCAACGAGGCAGCGCTGGCGCAGCAGGGACGCCGCCTGGCCACAACGAGCAGCAAGAACCATTGCGCACTCCGCCGCACGAGAGAGAAGGTAATGGGGGGGTTCAATTGCTCGAAGGTGGGAATTGCACAAGAGACGGACGTCTCTGGATTTCTTTTTTTTCTCCCCACCGCGTCGCTAATTGGTTCGCTGGCTCACCGTATGGTCCACTTTTTTTCGAAGGAACGGGTCACACGAGATGCGATGTTGGGAGCTTACTATAATACTAGTACTAATGAGAGAGAGATAAATAGAAGAGGTTCTTATTTTCTTATTTAATTTGGGAGGATCTTCTCGTTCCTTTTTCCAAAACTATGACTCAATGCGAAAATTAACTGCTCAAGTGGGTAAAATGGGTCCAGGAACATCGACTCTACGTGACAGTAGTATTCTGCGAGGATAATTGGAAGAATTACGAGTAGTCAAATGAATTAAAGATCACAATTGAAATAGACAGAAGAGTAAAGAGTAAAGAGTAAAGAACAAGAAAGATCAAGAGAGAGAGAGAGATTAGAGGGCGATCGCCGATGCCGGACCCCAACGCCCTACAGAAATGAACTTATCTCTTATCTCGATGATGTCAAGCCTTGAATGTTCACTTACTGTATACTGTAGCTTGAGACTATCATTCTTCCTGGGTTGGATTTGAAAATATATACTCTCTTATTCGAATATGGATATTTCCCGTATTTTTCTGATATCTCACTATATGAAGCACAGGCCTACGTTGAAATCTAACTATTAGCCCTAATTGCCATGTGGATGCAAGTGCACATAGCATCAAAGGGGAAGAGGGAGAAGGAAAAGAACTAGTCCGAGAGCCTGTTCTTGGTGAGGTATTCCTCAACCTCGACAATTCTCGTTCATGGCAAGGCATAATATCAATAGCCCGTCCATCACTCGCCCACTCCCACTTTAGCATTCAAGCCCGACCATGGGCCCTTGGGTCGTCGCTCCGTCCGAGACCCACTGGGTTTCCTTGGCCGAGTCGAGCGAGCTTCGGACGCCCAGATATCAGAGACTTCCTGCTGCTGCCCCGCGTTTTCCTGCATGGCCTCCTCCAAATCCTGATAGAGTGTGCTGTAGATCTCGCCCAATGTCTTCCGTGCATCGTGAGCAACCTCAACGCCCAGAGTGACCTTCTGTTGTACGTAGTCACGCTCATTCGCAGCGGCCACACCAGACGCAAATGCCCACGCGTCTGCAAGAGCTACTACCTCGTCTGCGCGGTTCTGGTCCGGTTGCTCGGTCTGCTGGCGAGTATTGAGGGCAGCAACGGCGTGCTTGAAGCGCGGCTGGCGTGCGAGCAACGGATATTCGGGAAGAAGATGGCTCTCGTCGCTCAGCCGGTTCAAGACGCGTAGGGTAGTGGATTTTTCTTTGGCCAGCAGGCCGGCGAGATAGGATTTCTGTAGGGCTAGTGCCTTGTGACTCTTGGAGAGTGGCATGAGGGTTTCGCTGGTGTACGAGAGTACGTCCAGGGGGTTCGGCGGCGGTGCTTCTTCTGTAAGAAGTTCAGGTTGATGAGTTGATCGGGTTGATGGTTTTGTGGTCACGGTCACAGGTTGACAGGCGCGGGATGCAGCATCTAGCAGCTCTCGCCGAGCCTGGAGATAGGCGGTATATTGCTCTTGAATTTGTGATTTGCACTCTTCCAGTAAACGCTGGGCCTCTTCAATCCCTTCCGAAGGCAAATCTTGCAGGAGGCTCTCCTCGGGATCGCCTTCGCTGACTAGCCGTTCCTCGACCCACTGCACGAGTTCATCACGGGTACGCTGCAGGGCTTGGACTTTGACGGCGGGTGGCACCTCATTCCCCGCAGGTGTTGTACGGGAGTCGTGCCGTGTCTTGACCTGCTCGAATAATTGCTTCTCCCGATCCAATTGAGTCCTGGCACGCACTACCGCACGCTCGAGTTGGTGCACCAGTTCTTCCAGACCGCCGGTACCATTTCGATCCGATCCGTCTGCCTTGGGATCATCTGGCAACAATTCTTGGCTCAGGTCCTCCCCCGTGCCAATGGCTGCCTCATCGACTCCATCCTGCGTCTTGATATCCTCGAGGTAGTGTTGAAACACCTGTAGTTTGGTATGACGGCGTCGATCGCGCAACAACAACAGGTAGCCTCGCAGGTCGGCGCCGGGTTCTTGCGGGCTGTCCTCGTTCGACGGACGAGTTCGAGACACTCTCTCCTGTCTCAGCGAGGCAACATTCTGGGACACCGTGCGAAGGTTCTTCCGGGCCGCGACATTGGCCTGCAGCGCCTTCAAATATTCCTTTCGGATTCCGGGGAGGTCGGCGGGGAAACGTTTGACGTCGACGACGGCGTCGGTTGGGGCGCAGAGGGCCAGGTGGGACTGGGCAAGATGGTTCGACTGGTTTGCATCGTCCGCAAACACAATGAATGACCGCAGATAAGCTGTCAGGGCTTGTCGGATCCGCAGAGCTTCCTGACGGGGCTTGACGTAAGGAGCTAGCGGTTTCACAAAAGCTGGAATGTGGGTGGGATCCAAGTCGTGGGGTCGGGCCATGGTTTCATTGGTTGTGACTGGAGAGCTGTGCAGATGTCTCCTTCGGCTTCTCCGTAAGACTGTGACAGATCTGCTCCTCGCAAGGTTGTTGTTTTGCTGTTTTGGGGGGGGGGGCGCTTATGTAACCCGTAGATCGGTGGGAATCGGTGGAGCTTGAAGTGTTGCAAGTTTGGTGTTTACAATATTTACAAGATTACGATGAAGCATCTGGCACGTCTGATCTATTTGATTTATCGGGTCTGATACTCCTGTGACACAGCCCCAGTGGATATATCCAATATCACCAGGGCACCCAACGCCGTCCGGTAAGGAGGATCCGCCACCTGGATGTAGATCGTGATATGTCAGGATTGCCTGACTCACGAGGTCATTTCAGCATTGCCAGGCATTACCAGGCTCTTCTATCCCAGTCTCTCCGAGTTTCGTGGGTTGGGCAGAATGCCACTGTGAACACCATACGGACACGGCCCAATCGAACAAAGACCGCAACTGCCCAACAGAAACAGGGGGCTCACTTGGCGTCCCAAGTTTCCTTCTACTATCTCAGGAAGATCATCAGGAAGATCAAGACGAAGAAGAAAATAAACAATTCCACTCTTCATCAGCGAGCCACACGAGATTTGCAATCTCCACGCCCAAGGCACCCCTCCATAGCCGGTATGTTTCAAAAACCGCCCTGGAATGTGCATCAAGGAGTGTTTTGATTGCTGAGCCCCCGCCGATCTGATGTTGCCTTTCCTCCCTTTAGACCAGTCGAACAGTTATAGTTCACGGCGGGCCCTCGAGACCCCCATATGCGTGCATATCCTGAGTATCATCATCGAAACATTATCTAGTGGCCATGGCGCCCGACCTAAGTGCCGCATCTTTCCACACGCCACAAAGGCCTCGGGCCGCAACTACGGTGCTCCCGGCGATGCCACCACCTTCTCCTCAATCACGACAATACAATACAACAAGCCCAATCATTCCCCAGGGCAGCCCGCCGGTAGGGTCCGGGGAGGGCATCACCAGTACTGCACAGGGTAAGCGAGAGCATTGAGAGACTGGGTTGGCCTATAGATCCCCGGGACTGACAAGGTCCAGGGCCATTGCGTCACCCCAAACCGTTGACCCCCTCGGACCTTCATTTGGTGCTAGAGAAAGAGCAGGAGGCCATGGTAAGTGAGATCATATCATGTGTTAAATTACACGGGTCGAGATCAAGAAATAACCCCATGTGCCTCTAGGTGAATCGATTGACTCGGGAGCTGTCGCTTCTCCGCCAGCAGACGACCTCGGTGGCATCAACGACCTCCTCGACCTCGACATTCAACGATCCCGCGGATATGGCCCATGCATCCCCATCCCTCACCAGCTCAACACACCCCCATTCTCACACCTCCCGACGGCAGCGTTCTTCTTCGAGCCTCAGTGCACATGCATCAGCAGCCCAAGGGCCCCAAGCAGCGAGTGTGACAGGGATTGCTCTCTCGCGGGATCGAGGACTGTCTTCTTCACGACCTGCAGAGCACACGCGGGGTCTACGGAGCCGAGAATCCTCTCTGACTTCTCGTCGTCCGTCCTTCGGATCGTTATCCTCGTTCTCGCAGCATCCGCATCATGACCACCCCTATTCCAAGAGCCCGTCTCTCTACCCTAACCGAAATTCGGTGTCTCAGACCCAGCTGGTGTACTCTCCAGCAAGCTCCATGTCACGATATGAGGAGACAGCGCATCATAAGTCGGAGTTGGACTCCATCAAACGGGAGAACGAGCAATTGCGCAAGCGGGTACGAGACTTGGAAGATGTGTTGAAGAAGTCCAAGGGAGAGTCTATGAGCGAAACAGGAGCATCAGATTTGAGCTTGTAATTAGACAATATGGACTGCCAGGCGCAGTTAGGTAGTTTGCAGGCAAACACTTTTTTTGACGGCAAAACATGGCAATTGTAGATCGGGCGGTGCAGCTACGTCACCAGTGGCGCGGCCTTTAAAGCAACTTGGAGCTGCGCTTCTGTTGCCTCCTTTTCTTCTCATCCCCCCTTCCTCCGTTATTTCAGATCTCTTATCGCTACTTTTTATTTCACCTACACCATGTCGGGCAACACCGTTCACGTCTCGGGCATCGCGTCCGCCACTTCGGAGAAGGAGGTCCGCGACTTCTTCAGCTTCTGGTAGGTGGGAACCCCGCGATGGGCAAAACATAGCTAACTCGGCCTGCTCACAGTGGAAAGATCGTCTCGCTGACCATCACCTCCATCTCGGCTGAGGCCGATGCACCCAAGTCCGCCAGCGTAACGTTCGAGAAGGAGGCGTAAGCTACCCCGCACCACGCCACTTGCTCAGGTCGTTGTGAGGATGATTACCTGTCTCCGTACTAACATCATCGCCAACACTCTAGTGCTGCCAAAACCGCTCTGCTCCTGGACCAGACTCAACTGGGAGGCTCGTCCGTGCACGTCGAGGCCGCCCAGAACATCGAAGAGATTGCCGGTCCGCAGGCTACTGGCGCCGGCGAAGCCAAGGAGGAAGAGCATGACATCGCACAGGAGGATAAGCCGCGGTCGCGCATTATCGCCGAGTACCTGGCGCATGGTTACGTGGTGAGCGACAACGCCATCCAGAGAGCGATCGCGCTGGACCAGAAGCACGGATTCTCGAGCACGTTCACGTCGACGCTCTCCAACTTCAACCAGAAGTTCAATGCTACCGAGCGTGCTCGCGGCCTGGACGAGAGCTACCAGATCTCCAACAAGGCTGCGTCCGGCTGGCGCGGTCTCAACTCGTACTTCGAGAAGGCCCTTGGCCACCCCTCCGGCCAGAAGCTGCGCGACTTTTACGTCCAGACCGATAAGCAGGTCCGCGACATTCACACCGAGGCCCGCCGTCTGGCTGATCTGAAGCAGGGCAAGGGTGGCGAGACCCAGGGCATTGCACCTCCCGGCGGCGAGGCTGCCAATGTCACGCCTAGCACTGCTCCGTCTTCCGAGCCGGCGGGTGCGGCTCCCCAGGCCGAGCCCAAGGCGTAAATGGTCGATGCTATTACCCTGAGAATGTTGTTTTCCTTTCATTCTTGTCAATTGCTTTTTCTCTTCTCGGCTTTCACGATGCCATGCCCATTGTCCATAGCCGAGCCTGGTTTGGTTTCTTCTGGGCTCTCTCTGGAACGAGTTTACGATTGCGATGTGATTAGTCTCTGCCGCAAGCCGAAGTGATTCTCGATATTGACCTAGGTAATACACGAGCGAATGCACATAGATGTCCACCAACCCATATGTAGACAGTACCACGTTTATTCCTTGACAGCAAGCCCAGAAAAAGGAATGATCAGATACAACAGCACGCCATCTACTGACTATAGAAATAGCCATGAATAGATGAACCCATGAAATAGATATTCATGTTGATCCATTCTCACTTAATACAACTATTTCAAACATTGACTTCAAGCCTCCTGTCTGATTCTGATCCCCACATCAAGATGCACATCACTTAGCAAACTTCGCCGCCTCAATCTTCTCCAACGGATGCTCCGGGTTACTCGGCAGCCGACTCTTCTCCTCATCAGATCTTTGCTGCGGGAACTCCGCCGGCGGCGGGTGTCCGTCGAGGTTGGCCTTGCCGCTGCCGGGCGGGTCGCGCTGCTGGGCGCCGGATTGGCGCTCCTCGGGTGGGGATTGGCGGCCGGATCTGGGGGCGGACATTGTATATGTCAAGAGGAAGAAATCGAGGCAATATAGGAGGTTTTATTTCGTGGTTCAATTGGTAAATGGCTGGCTGCTATGTTGTTAAGAAATATTGTCTTAGTTAGGGTTGCTCCAAAGGATATATTGTGATATCACTGACACCCGATATAGTTTGTTGATATAGATCCAATGAAAATAGATACTCTCGATGATTCGAATTGAATTGAATTCAGATGAAGAAGAGAGAAGGAGTCTGTATGCTCTATCAGACTCTAAATAAGAAATACGCCTAGTCAGATCTGGTTGACGTGACTGTCCTCTAAACCGGACAACTCGCTCACGGGAGAGAGGGCGTTCATCATGATGACGTTGGGAACCAGTCGCGCAATCACCAAAACACTTGCGGGTCATAGGCCTGTCCACTCAGAGAGCAACTCTGGTTATTACCTCAGCTTCTATTTGCGATCTTTTAAGGTATCGCAACAGAACTGACATGACGGATATGACATCATCTGCAGGTCTGCACTTAATCCATTGACATGGCAAAAAACATTGGTCATTGTCGCCAGATCCAGTATCTACGCAAATCTTCAAGGCTTGGGATGCAGCATTTCTAACATGGCTGATGTACTATGTCATGGGGGAGGGATGTTTTCGGGGGAAGCTGCGCATTGGAGAATTAGGAATTGGGTAGGAAGGTAGGACTTTTGAGAGCACATCAGCCGGGGCATGAAAAGTAAAGAGAAAAGAAAAACATTGAGGAAAAACAACACAGGGGTTGGGGGCATGATCTAAACAAATGGGGAAGACATGAAACGGGCATGTGTCTCGTGAGGATGAGAAAGGAAAAAGAGATGGAAAAACACAACACAGAAAAGACACAGCGACCCGCAGAGCCAGAAGCTGTGGTCTATTGGTTTCCATTGGCCTGCATGCCCGCGGCAACGGCGGCTTCTGCGTTGGCAGCTGCCACCATGGCCTTGGCGTCGGCTTCGTGGAAGACAGCCTGGAGAACCTGCTGCTCCTCAGGGCCCAGGACCTTGGTCAGGTTGTCGTAGAGTTGGGGCTGCTCTTGTTGAAGACCTGAAGCTAATGTTAGTCGCGATTCTGGCAGCAAAGAGGAACAACAACATACCCAGCAGAACGTGCTTGAACATGCCGTATGGCTCCACCTTGTCCAGGGGAGTCTCCAGCAGACTCTCCTCATCCATATCGTCATCGTCATCGTCGGCAAACGAGCCGAACTTCTGGGCCTCCTGGTTGAGGAACTCGAGGTACGCGGCGCTCTCGTCGGCAACATCACCGTCAAGGGTCTCCCCAACTTCCTCCTCGTTCCACTCAACTTCACCATCCCAGTCATTCTCCTCGTCATCTTCGTCGCCCTCATCATCAAATGTGAAATCGGACTCTTGGGTAGCATCCTCACGTTCTGTGTTCTTGTCAGCATCCAATAATAGCAAATTCAAAAACGAAAGGGCCAGGGAGGACGTACGCTTCAGGGCAGCAGGCAGAGTCTGGAAAAGTCTTGTCACCCCCTGTAATAACCTGGGCCATCCCTGCTGAACACTGGTGGGAACGTCGGCTCCCTTCAAAGTCAGGAGCGAGCTGATAGCCACAATAGACAGTTTCTTGTCATGAACGCGGCGGAAGCTATCGATGCTGGAGAACCAGGTGCTGAAAAACTTGTTGGTCCAGCCCTTGGCTTCCAGAACCTGGAGACTGAGAACCGGGTTGTAGTAGATGGCGTTGATGATCATCTCCATGAGGTGGATCCGGTACGACTTGGTGGGCGCCTCTCCAGCGTCGATGACTTTCATGGCCAATTCAATGAAGAGCGGGATGTACGAGTCAATGTGGCCGCGCAGGTTGAGCATCAGAGTCTCCGCGAGCTTGCACCCACAGATCCGGTCCACTCCACCGACCTTGTCGTCTCGGAAGATGTCTTCCACCATGCCCACAACGGCGCCAAGGTACACCGGATTTTGAACCAGCATGTCAGAACCGTAGGCAACGTAGTTGTCAAGCGCAGGAAGCATGTCTAGAAGGCAAAAAAATGTCAGAATATTTCGGTTGTACAATCTGATGCACGATGGTTCTTACCTTCCAAGTACAGCTCAGCGCCAGCCTTGAACGTCTTGTGAATCAGTTCAAATGCCTGCCACATCGTAGGAGAGATGGACTTGGACGCAAAGGTGCAGCTGTCAATAATCTCGAAAACTTCGTTGTAGAGATCTGGGATGATGGTAAGTTTTGGTTTTAAAAACAATTAGAGCGGAGCACATTTACCATAGAGTTTATTCTCCAGCGTGATGCTGATGACGGGCATCAGGATGGTCTCAAGGTGCAGAAGCACATCGGGAGTGCTCTCAAGCGTAAGAATGAGGGTACCAATGGTCTGCAACACACCCAATGCGGTGATGCTCTTGTCATCCAAAAAGTCACCGTAGCCATCTTCGTCCCCACCCTTGGTGGCGTTCCTTTCAAAAGCTCGCCGACGATACGCATATAGGTATCGCGCAGCTGCTCGCTCAATGCCACGGCGAATGGCGTGAGCTCGGCAGAGAAGACCTCCACAAAGTCCTCCATGACATTGGCGAGGGCATCCACGTCGACTTCGTTGGCCAGCTTCAGAAGCTGCTGCATGATTTGCGGGATGTTCTGCTGCATCGATGTCCGGATGATGTTGTGACGGATCAGGGGCTGCAGGGCAAGGGCAGCCTCGACACGGACGGGCAATTCCGGATCGGTCATAGACTCGAGGATGTTTCGGTAGATCACCATGAGGTTGTTGGGGTCCTTGAAGTCGAGCTGCTCGAATTTCTCGAGAGTATCGCAAGCACGAGCACGAAGGAAGCCATGAGGACTGCGGAATTCAGGGAAGACATGACGAACGAAGAAATATTCGACCTGGTCCGCAATCGGGCTCTTCTTGCCCAGAATAACAGAAGCGAGCGAGCCAATCATTCGCAAAGCACCCTCCTTCTCCCGCGGCTGCTTCTGGTCGTCTGGAGCAGCCTCATACTTGCTGACAACGCCGTTGACAAAAGTGAGGATCGAAAATGTCTGCTTCTTCCGGTTCTTGGTAAGGGAAACCAGGAAGTTCGTAGCGGCAACATCGGGAGCCGACACCTCCTCGTAGAAGTTCAACTTGCGGTGGAGGTACTCCGAAGGGTCCTCCTCGAACAACTCGATATCTTCATCCGACTGGCACAGAATGGGGAAGACAAAATGAGCGATCAGGTTGTCCATATGCGGCTTCAGGTGATCCCACATCGCCTTCGGCTTGACACATTCCTCCATGAAGGCCAGGGTATAGGACAGCGCGGGATTGCTGAGCCATTGGGTCTTGGATACCCATTTGTCGATCTCCTGCAAATAGCCCTTGAGAATTTCCGGCGCAAAAGTGCTGATAAAGGTCTTGGCGTACTGCGTGTAGTCGGGGGTGGAGGATTTCGTGATCGTGGTGGGGTTGCCGTATCTAGCGACAGAGAAAACATTCAGTGTAAGCCCAAAGGTAGTTGACACTCGAAATGTACCAAGGATGTCTCACCTAATAAAGAGACGGTTCAAGTTCGCGTATGACCACTTCTTGCACTTCCACCAGTGGTTGAGTTCCCTTTCTTCCTTGGAGTCTCCCATGGCACTCGGGGGAGGAGTTTTGGAAATGATCCGCAGGAACAACGTACACCAGTCCACGGTGGCCTGGTGGGTTTGCAAAGCCGGCGAGAGTTCGAACTATACCCGCAGTCTGTCAGCCTTCGTTTGTTTTCTTGGTTGCCCCTGGACCCGGAACGAGGACCACCCACGTAAATGGCATGTTTATAAGACTTCACCACGATGCGGAGCATCTCCGCTGCCTCCAGACTATCCTCATCCACAAGCCTCGACCCGATGCTGAGCAGCTGCGGGAATGAATGCTCCACAATCTTATCGAACTCCTCCCTCTTCTCCCCACCCTTGAACCGGTACACGCGGCAAATGGCCAACAAGCACTGAAGACCCGCGTAAACTGTATTTGCGTCATTGGTACCGAGCAACCGCAGAGTAAGGTCCAGAAACCCGGGCCACTTCTCGGGGAAGTCATTCTGCAGGATCTTCTGGAGGAGGGGAACCAGCTGGGCGCGGACATTGGGCGGCGTCGATGCCAGGGCGGGAATGAGTCTCTCTCTGAAGCTTGGCTTTTCGGATTCAGGAATTGGCGTGCGCTGCGGGTTATCCTCAACAGGGGCCCATCCTCGGTTGATACGGTTCTTCAGGTAAACACCGGCTGAGAGAGAGAGAGAGAGAGCGGGGTCAATCAGCGACAAAATCAAACACCACCTCGGAAAGAGAGCAAGAAGAAGCGAGTTCCAAAGAAAAAGAAGAGAAAGGAAAAACTCACCGGAGAGCTGAACGGCATTATTCTGCTCGCCCTGGAGAATATCCAGAAGCGCATTGATAAAGCCAGGCTGTGTTTCGGCCTGGACGATGAAAAACCACGTGTGAGTCTCACGCATCTGCCCCGCCAACAATGTCCAGCACGTACATATTTCAAGTCCAGCTCCGCTTGCTGGCGAGTGCCCGCATTCGCGTCTAAAGTAGACTGAATGCGGTCTCGGAGGGCAGTGACATCCATCTCGTACCAACCCCGGCGCCAACAAAGACCACAAAACTCCGAGGAGGCGATAAACCGGAAACGGACCGGGGCCGACGAGAGTAAGAGAAAGAGAAAGAGATGAAACAATAAAGGGCGAGGACGAGGGTGTCCACGAGATCTTGTGGATCTTGGGGAAAAAAAAAGTGCAGAGGGGAAGGAATTGCGGATTTTCGGGCGGTCGCCCAGCGGCTAATCAGCGCACACTAATTTTGTATGCGGGTTCGCATTCTTATTCTTTGTTGATTGTCTACTTTCTCTTGTTCTATGCTTATTTCTTTATTTATTTGGAAACCGGTATTTTGTGCATTCGTAATCTACTCGACATTGCTATTCATACCACAGACTCTAATGTGTGGGCAATCGGTACAGAGACAATAACCGAATTAGACATCTTTACATGTACAGCGACGCGGCGAAGATGACATCGCGCTTGATCAATTCCTGCGCCTGCTGCATCTTGGTGTACAGCGACGGGTCGCCGACCAGTTTGGCTGCATTTTTCACCTCCCGACAGGTCTCGTCTAGTCGAGTGATAGTCCGAACAATAGTCCCCTCCATCACGTCGGTGAGGTCCGTGATGCGGTTGAAGGACATGCCCTTGGCCCACTCATACACAACTTCGGCAAGACCGAATCGTGGCGTGCTGGCGAAGTCGTTCGAGTCCTCGCTGGACTGAATGACTTGGTGTAGGATCTGGAAGTCGTTCACCTTGTTCGCGATGCGGACGATTGCTTCATGGCCCTTTTCCAAACGAGGGGTCAGGACCGGAACGTGTGCGGTCTTCTCCTGGAATACAAATGCAGATAGGAGCGCAACGATCTCTTCTGGCTCGTATTCGGCCAGGACGTTCTCGAGAATCAACTCGGTCAGAACAAGCTCGTCGGCGGAGTGGATCTCGCATGCCACCTTGCCTTTGAGCTGCACGCGGGATTGCTCATCCACGAAGCCCAGTTCCTTCAGCACCTGAATGCGTTGTTCATAATCTGGTAGGAGTTGAAGGTTTTGATCCGACATCAATTGTTTCAGTTGTGAGATGTTCTCCTTGACTTGCCATTCGTCATGTTGCATTTCGAACTGCCACAGAGATTAGCACAAGGTATGTTCACTCACAGGGCTTATAATGCTTACATGTTTCAAGAAGTTTGGGCATTTCAGGCAGTGACACGACTGGGCAATATCGGCCTGAGCCTGCCGCTGATCGAGAATATCTCGCACTTGTAGCTCTTTGATACGCCGCCAGTCCATCTCATCCCAAGAGTCCTTGACCCAGGAGGAGCAATATTTGGACAATTCCTTGTCCCCAAACTTGACCGCCTCTGTTCAAAACGTTAGTAGTGCTTGAATTGGCTAGGACATGATTGATTTTCGACCTCACCCTTTTTGATGTTCAAGTACCAGATCGGCCCTCCGAGTTTGACTTGCGTGTTCGTGACACATTCAAGGTCAGAAAGCGGGATTTTGCATACCCTGAGATGCATCTTTGCTGAAACAGCAGGCAATGACTGGAAAAACTGGCGGAATTTGGGCAGAAATGGGAGAATGTCGCTAGGATGGCGCTTATTACTCAATGTCCCAATCTCTAAAACCTGGAGACAAGGTACAGCACCACCAGTGACACCTTCTCGTACGAGGATTCCGGCTGTGCGCAATCCATCCTAGAAATACAAAGTCAGTATAATCCCAACAAGGACCACCGCCAGCAAAATAGAGCAACTTACCTTCCGGTAAACCACTAATCTCTTGAGCGTAAAGAGACGCTTTCCCACAGGAGAGGATAACAGTCCCGCATGCATTTCGGTCGTGAGTCTCTCATATTCCATTGCTGCATCGTGACACGTCGCCAGATCCAAGTCACAGATTTCACATGGCTCCCGCTTGATTTTGGCGAGACTAGCCTCGGAAAGCTGGACTTGCTTTTCGTGTTCCGGAAGTAGAGCTTGCGTGGCATTCTCACTGAAGCTCCGTTTGATCATCTCCTCAATCTTGAGTGCCTCCACCCGGAGCAAGTTGAGTATCATATTGTATGTGAGCCGGAACTGTGATCTGAGCTTGGTCGGGTCTCCCAGTATCATCTTCCTCAGAGCGCCTGCGGGTGGTGCTTCATCTCGTCCGGTAGTGGCAATGAGGACATACCCCACAGTGTCAAGACCTCGGCGTCCTGCACGTCCAGCCATCTGTGTGTACTCTCCGGGCAAAAGATCTCGGAAGCCTTTGCCGTCATGTTTGCGGAATCCAGAAAACACAACCGTCCGAGTTGGGAGGTTAAGACCCATGGCGAAAGTCTCCGTGGCAAACAGAACCTTGACCAAAGACTTCGCGAAGAGAATCTCCACAATCTCCTTCATAATGGGCAAAAGACCACCGTGGTGCACGGCGACACCCCTGCTGAGCAGGTCACGAAGCCGAAGGATCTGGGGAAGTGTCCGATCTTCAGGCTTCAGCCGAGTAAGCGACTTCTCGATGAACATATGAACCAGACTTTTTTCAGAAGCAGTGCAGAAGTCCTGGTTGGAGAGTGAATCCGCATTCTCCTCACATCGCTTTTTGGAGAAAACGAATATGCACCCTGGCAGCAAATCCTCTTTGCGAAGATGCGAAACAAGATGAACCCAGATATTCTTATCTTGGGCAGCAGTCGTCCGACCTCCTCCACGCCCAGTGCGGGCGATGTTGCCCGATCCCCGGTTAGAGGGTTGTCCTCTACCACCAGGCTGACCTCTGCCTCTCTGTGGAGCTCCTCCACGCTGCGAGTTGCCTCGGCCCCCCCCTCTGCCTGCAGGCTGACCTCGTCCCCGCCCTTGATGTCCTCCCCTTTGTGCTTGAGCCTGGGCCTGGGCCTCCGCCTCTTTTTGAGCCTTGATTTTATCTTTTCCGGACATAATATCATTCGCTTCCTTCCAACCGCTCTCCAGGAATCGCTTGTTAGAATCGACGATCTTATGCTTGCCTTTCCCGGCCCAGAGGTAGTGTTCCAGTGGAACGGGACGTTTAGGAGTCGAAATCACGTAAATGTCCTTCTTTTTGGTACGACCCACCCATGATGCGAATTCGTAGGTGTTGGGTACAGTGGCAGACAGAAGAATCAGGGTGACATGTTCCGGAAGCATGATAATGACCTCTTCCCACACAACCCCTCTCTCAAGGTCATTCACGTAATGCACCTCGTCGAAGATGACGAATTCGACATCGCGAATGAGATCAGCACCCCGGTACAACATACTGCGCAAGATTTCAGTCGTCATGATCAGACAACTAGCTTCTGGGTTGATTTGAACGTCTCCTGTCAGAATTCCCACATCGTCAAAGGTGTTTCGGAAATCGCGGTACTTCTGGTTACTGAGTGCCTTGATGGGTGATGTGTAGATTGCTTTGGTCATGTGTTTAGCCGCCAAGGCAATTGCGTATTCAGCCACCACTGTCTTGCCTGCCGACGTATGTGCGGCAACAAATACCGAATCGCCGCCTTCAAGATGATAGACAGCCTCCTTCTGGAAGGTGTCCAACTCGAACGGCCATTCTCTGGCCATGTCGGGCACCAACTCGTTGAAATTGGTGATATCCTTGTTCACGTCCACAACATGTGCCCATTCTTTCCCCTTCTGCTTCTGGACTCCCGCAAGCAATTGACCGTGCGGTTCTAATGCCGGGAACTCGTTCGGTAATAAAGCATCCATGTCTTCCTCTTCTGGATCACTATCGTCGCCGTCGACCTCGAATTTTGTCCGTGCATCGGTTTCCGGGACTGGTTCAGCTTGATCCACCGTGAGATGGCTCTCCTCTTGCAGAAGCGCATGCTCAACTTCCTTGTCACCTTCAGCAGTATCTTTGGATTTAGCTTCCTCGAAATTGAGACCATGGCTGAAACCTGGAGGAGTAGTCAGAAGACCGCCTTCAGAACCAAAGTTGATAATCCGGTCAAGGCCCGATTGTTTTCCATTGCCGCGTGATTGCTCTGCTGACAGGGCATCGGTTTCCATCTCAGCAAGCGCCTCGACGCCATCCAGACCCCCGGGGGCAAATGGGAAAAATCCCGCTGCTCCTCTAACAAAATCGGCACGACCAGCAGGTCTTCGAAGAAGCGACGTTGAGTTCTTAGCGTTCGCACTCGCAGCGGGGACTGTGACTTCGTGGTAGCCAGTGACCCGTCCTTCCAGCCCTTCACGTGTGAATCGAGTAACGGTTCGTGTTTGCGTAGGAGCCAGCTCGAAGAGATCTGTGTACTCCGTTGATACATCCCATCGTCTACTCAAGGCATTAGCCAAATCCACCTTCCAATCTGACATCGGAGCCCACGGGATTAAAGACACACTTTTGTAAATGGTTCAGCCACTTAGGACTGAACTCAGCCGAAGGGGCCATATATTCACTCTCCAACTCTGCCAGGAGGTCATCTGTATTTTGGCGTGTTCGTTTCCGAGGCTGGAGGTCGTCGATTGAGCCGTCTTCCTCAGCGGCGAGTCGCGTGTCGAAGGCTGAGGAGTCAATGTTTTTGGCATTGAGACTCAACTGGTCCATCGACGAGGCGATTGAGTCTGCCATTGTCGCTGCAAGCCGTTCAATGGGCCTACAAGCGTGTTGTGAGTTGTGTCAAATGTTGAACTCGGCAAATAGCCCACCCCACACCGACGTGTGCCTAAGACAATACAGCGACTGCGGGGGCGCTCCGTGACACTTGTGGATAGCAAACCACTTGCCACTATTTTCTGTATTTCACAGATGTCGCCTTGAGGCAACAGGGGAATTTTGAGGGAGGCAGATTTGGACTGGAAGATCATTGAGCCCTGCTGGGTGGGAAGCCGGGAGGCGGAATATCAAGGCAGTATTCGAGCTGCCCTGATGGTATAGTACTGGGAGGCTTCGCGGCATCTCTTCTATCCTGAGAGCCCTAGTGGACTTAAAAGATCCGATGCAATTTCAGCACGACATAATATGACAAGAAAAGCCCATGCATGAGGCCTAGAGTTACAATTTCATGCGACATGATACTAGACTATCCCATATGGTGGAACTTTTTGTACCTCGAACAAGAGACAAATGATGAACTGTCCATCAAATGGGCCAAGTACGCCCCAAAGCGCCGGAAAGATATGCAACGCAAGGAATACACAAAAGAAAATTCAAAGGACCAAAGCTGGCAACTACCCTGGCAGTGATGAACCGGAGGAACAAGCCAACAAGATTCTCGAAGAATTCAATGGCCCTCCACCATGATACCTTCATAGACAATTTTCCCATGTCATCCGAAGAGTTCTGCAAAAGCTGAATTATTTCAACGCGGAAGAAATATTAGAGTGAAAGGAATCCAAGTTGCGTACTAGGCCCAACGCCTCGACAAGCCCTAGGACACCAGGTCCAGGACCTCATCGGTAAGAGAAAACGGGGAAGGTTTTCCGGTCATGTACGTTAAGCTGGAACTCGAAGATACCTTCCAGGGTCGCAATGTACCTATCGAAATTAGCATGGGACTTGTTCGGTTTGCCAGGCTTCGACTTACAAGGTTCTCCCATCGGCACCCCAGCCAACCCCAGCAGTCGAGTCAGGTTCCTCAGCCCCGGGGCCCTGAATAATGCTCCGATCGGGGAGATCATTGATAATATTTCTGATCCACCTGGGCGAGCGCGTCTGCTCAAAACCAAGAAGCTGCTGGCGATGCCGCTGTTCTCGTTCAAAGGAACGGTTATGTACCTCATTGGCAATTTGACGCTGGCGCCGAAGCCGATCGGCGGCAACATTGGCTCGGATTTCGTAGTTTGTGAGACGCGACGGGTCATATCTCCGTTCGGTGCCAGTTGGCAATCGCTCAGAGCGTCGGGGAGTAGAACTCGACCGTTGAGACCGGCGCGTCAATGGATCAACTGGTTGATTTGGTGGAGATCGTCCCGTTACATCATGAGGGAGTCCAGTGACATTTCTGACGATGTCAGGGTCACTCGCTTGAGGAACAACGTCATCTGCAGTGGAATTGATCTCAGATGGCGAGGTTGTCCAACTAAGGGTCATGCTTGGCTGGCGATCATTATTCGGCGTGCCCGATTCAGAGGACCGGCTGCCGTGGGACAGCACCACCGAGCTGGGCCGCATTGTGCTGGATGTACTATCGTTCGTTTCCGTCCGGCCTGGGTGGATATCCCGCGAGCTGTCACCGTGATGTAAATGCAAAGGTGTGATAGGGCGGGAAGCTCGATACCCGGTCTCTGTGGAACCATGATGCCGCGTTCGAGCGGCAGTGTGAGGTCTCGCTGGCCGTTCTGGCCGCTCAGTCAAACCTTCTTCCAACCGCGATGTCCAACGCGCAGTGTTCAAAAACTCCATGATAAGCCTCTCTCTCTCTGTGAGGTCCTGAATGAGAGTCTCGCGCAATGAAGTGCGCTCCGGATCCCCTCCACTTGGCTCATTCAAGGGTTCTTCGGGATCAAGCCTCGCTCGTCGTGTAAGGACATCGTCCTCAAAGCGTTCGTCCTCATAATCTTCCAACATAGGCTCGGTATGGACCTCCTCCAACTGCGGCTCGTCGACCTCCAAATGAAGTATTTGTCTGCGCAAAAATGCCTGGCGGATATCTGCGACCCCGGCTCTGCCGTGGCCCTCCAACCACACCAGCAGATCCCATGGCTCAGGTGAGAACGTCATGCAACGGACCGCACCACCCTCTGAACAAGACCTCGAAGCCGGAAATTGACAAAGGAGAGGGGTTTCGTTTTCTGAGTCATCGACAGGTTTTTGAATGACCCCAACGTCTAAGACGGTGACAATCCCAGATTGTGAGCCGATGGCACACAGGTGACTGGACGGAGAAAATGCGATAGTGAAGCAGCATGCATCATCCGCTCGCAAGCCGATTTCCATCTCCACGCACCGGACAAGGTCCCATTTCCATCCCGTGAGCTTCTCGCCAGATTCCGTGGTCCCGCGCGACTCCCAGTCGCGCGTAATTCCATAAAAATAGGCGCGGTTCTCGTCCCCCACTGCCGCAAGCAGCGTCGAGTCCGGGGATATGATCGCATAGTTCATGCAAGTTGGATGGTGCAGGATCTTGAGAACTCTCGAACGCGTTAGAGAATAGACGGTAATTGTCCGATCATTGTTGCTGTACACGAGGGTCAGCATTGGAGGTCAAGCCAATCTACCACCTTGAAAGATACCTCAGAACCATCATATCTTCACTTGACAAGTCCTGCTCCCCAGGGAAACGATGGATGGTCACTGAATTGACAATACTTCCTCCAAATTTATGCAGCTCGACCTCGGGCATGGATGTTCTGGAAAAACGACGCCCAGACGCTGAATCTCTGCTGATATGACTCGGCGACGCCAACCTTGATGACGACTCGAGGTGCAGAGGGAGCGCACTGTCCACATCGGAGGTCTGGAAAGAGGGAGTTTCGCCACGGACGCGCATGTCTCCATCACCAATCTTGATAAACGCGCACTCGCCATTCTCTGGGCCACCCACGCCAATCCAACCGAATCCAGCGGCTAGACATCGTGGCTCGAAGGGGATGACCGCTATGCTCTCTCGTTTCTGCGCCGATATGTGGATGGAGTACACGATTCTCTCCACAATAACATAGATGCGATCGGGATCGGCGGTACTGATATAGTGACGGAGCTGTGTATGGCTACAAGAACATGCACTTGCGTCAGTCGTGAAGAGGTAAAAGGGGAAGCAATAGATAAGGTGTCGGGTTCACAGACAAGTTGGGGATTTTGAAGGGGATGAACCGTCGCTTGGTCGGAAGGATGAGAGACTCGGTCGGGCGATGTCTAAGACCGGGAAATGGCGGTCAGAATGTGAGAGACAACACATCGAACTAAAGCGACTCACAGCAGGGTCGAATCCGAGGTCATGGTGAGCGTGGACCCCGAGGTGGCATTGTTCGAGCGGGGAAGCGCGAACGGAGACACTGGGGGATCGAACCACCCCCGGTTGGCTTGAACTTGGGATAAGCAGTTCCACGCCGTGTAGATGTCGCTGAAGGACTGAAACTCGAAGGGCGATTTGGACGTTACTCAGTCAAGCGCCCAAGGTCCAGCGCTCGACTGGATGACGTAAGAGAACTGGAGTGAAAAGCCGGGGAACCAGCACATCCACGAATGCGGTCCAACTCAAGAGGCCGGAACCAGCGCCTCATGAATGCATTATGATGGCCGGAGGCAAATGGAAGAAATAATAAAAGTAATAATAATAATAATAATAATATGAAGGACAAATGAAAGTCAGAAAAGAACTCTGATTTCATCTCTAGTTCATGTCCGCCCGATTTTAGTAGGCCATGAATTGCGCGCTTTTACCATTAGGAGCCAAGGTAGTTAGTACCGAGGGCATTGCTTTTGCGCCCCCTCGGGCATTGTTGTGCTCCCACCCAGAGAAGAAAGTCATACCGCGATCAATATCTCAACTGGCAATGGTCTGGTTCCGACTGTCTGAGGTCGGGCAAATCGAGCTCGGGGAATTTGGTGAGGTCACGCAACATTGCCAGCTCAATTGGTCCCAGAACCCCTTGGAGACCAAAAAAAATGATTCATAGAATGCTGCGTGTATGAACAGTGCCGCAAAGCAACCATAGATGTATACAACTGGCTATGTACCTCTGCGATACTCGGGCAGTGGCAGAGACCTCGGGTATCCCCTAGGTATCTTCCAGGTCAAACTGGGCGGTGAGCCCTACGGCTAATGATTGGCTCAGTCCCGTGATTCCACCAGCTTCGACGGGCCGAAGCTCTCCGTGCAATTTCTACCCTTTTCCCTTCTCTTCCTTTCTGCTTTCTATCTCATCTCCATCTCTCCTTCCTCCCTTCTCCCATCACTCTGCGGTTGACTCGTTGGAGTGTAACCCCCTTTTCTCATATCTGTATTAATTAATTTACCTCACAATGCTTGCTTCTCGCATTTCTCGCGCGGTAAGTCTTTTTCCCGAGGGAAAGCAGGGAAAAAAAAATCACGCGTCGCACCGTCACTGACTCGTTTTCCCCCTACAGCTCCCGCGCACTGCTTTCGCCCGCACCCCTGCCAGCAGAATCCCCGGTGCATCGTTCCGGAGATGGAACTCGACAGAGGGTGGCGAGGAGAAGGTTAAGGGCCAGGTCATCGGTATTGACCTTGGTAAGTGATGTGTCCATCTCGACATTTAGAGCAGGTCATTAACATTTTTGCCCTTAGGTACCACCAACTCTGCCGTTGCCGTGATGGAGGGCAAGGCTCCCAAGATCATTGAGAACTCCGAAGGTATGTGAAAAAAATTTTTCGCCTTTGGGCCAAGTGGCCAGAGCTTCCAAAACAAAGCCCACGGAGGCTCTCTGACACTCGGCTCTGATGAATTGAACTTGTTGACTAACATATACCTTTAATAGGTGCCCGTACCACCCCCTCGGTCGTTGGTTTCGCCCAGGATGGCGAGCGGTTAGTCGGTATTGCCGCTAAGCGTCAGGCCGTGGTCAATCCCGAGAACACTCTGTTCGCTACCAAGCGTCTCATCGGTCGCAAGTTCACCGATGCTGAGGTTCAGCGTGACATTAAGGAGGTCCCCTACAAGATTGTCCAGCACACCAACGGCGATGCCTGGGTTGAGGCCCGTGGCCAGAAGTACTCGCCCTCGCAGATCGGTGGTTTCGTCCTCAACAAGATGAAGGAGACTGCCGAGTCCTACCTCAGCAAGCCCGTTAAAAACGCCGTCGTGACTGTGCCCGCGTACTTCAACGACTCGCAGCGTCAGGCCACCAAGGATGCTGGTCAGATCGCTGGTCTGAACGTCCTGCGTGTTGTTAACGAGCCTACCGCAGCTGCCCTTGCCTACGGTCTGGAGAAGGAGAACGACCGTGTGGTCGCCGTGTATGACCTGGGTGGTGGCACCTTCGATATCTCGGTCCTCGAGATCCAGAAGGGTGTGTTCGAGGTTAAGTCGACCAACGGTGACACCCACCTTGGTGGTGAGGACTTCGATATCAACCTGGTCCGCCACATCGTGGAGCAGTTCAAGAAGGAGTCTGGCCTGGACCTCTCTGGTGACCGCATGGCCATCCAGCGTATCCGTGAGGCCGCTGAGAAGGCCAAGATCGAGCTGTCGTCTTCGCTCCAGACTGAGATCAACCTGCCCTTCATCACTGCCGATGCCTCCGGTGCCAAGCACATCAACTTGAAGATGACTCGCGCTCAGCTCGAGTCTCTGGTTGACCCCCTGATCAACCGCACTATCGACCCCGTGCGCAAGGCCCTGAAGGATGCCAACCTCTCGTCCAGCGAGATCCAGGACATCATCCTGGTCGGTGGTATGACCCGTATGCCCAAGGTTACCGAGTCGGTCAAGTCTATCTTCGGCCGTGACGCCGCCAAGTCGGTCAACCCTGACGAGGCCGTCGCCATTGGTGCCGCCATCCAGGGTGCCGTCCTGGCTGGTGAGGTTACTGACGTCCTGCTGCTCGATGTTACTCCCCTTTCCCTCGGTATCGAGACCCTGGGCGGTGTCTTCACCCGCCTGATCAACCGTAACACCACCATCCCCACCAAGAAATCTCAGACCTTCTCTACCGCTGCCGACTTCCAGACTGCCGTGGAGATCAAGGTCTACCAGGGTGAGCGTGAGCTCGTCAAGGACAACAAGATGCTGGGCAACTTCCAGTTGGTTGGTATCCCCCGGCCCACCGCGGTGTTCCTCAGGTCGAGGTTACCTTCGACATTGACGCCGACTCCATTGTCCACGTCCACGCCAAGGACAAGTCCACCAACAAGGACCAGTCCATCACCATCGCTTCTGGCTCCGGTCTGTCTGACGCTGAGATCCAGTCGATGGTTGATGACGCCGAGAAGTATGGTGAGCAGGACAAGGAGCGCAAGTCCGCCATTGAGGCTGCCAACCGCGCCGACAGCGTCCTGAACGACACCGAGAAGGCTCTCAAGGACTTCGAGGACCGTCTGGACAAGGCTGAGGCCGACCAGATCCGCGAGAAGATTGCCGCTCTCCGTGAGTTCGTTGTCAAGAATCAGTCTGGCGAGGGCACCGCTACCGCCGAGGAGCTGAAGCAGAAGACCGACGAGCTCCAGACTGCTAGCTTGAGCCTGTTCGACAAGATGCACAAGGCTCAGTCCGAGCAGCAGCAGCAGCAGCCCGGTGGCGAGCAGCAGGGTGAGAACAAGCAGTAAATGCTTTTCCTCGACTTGGTTGCACCATCTGAGTATTGCTCTGAATAAGCTCTGTATTTTTCTATTTTCCTTTGTTTTTTCTTTTGTGTGTTAGACTCCCTTTTATCTTGGTTTTTTTTTTTTTTTCCCTGTTCGCATTTACCCTTGTTCGCATTAACTGTACACATACTTCAAGGCCCTTGATCCCCTTCTTATTCTGGTGTATCGGTGTTTGATTACCAACTTTTGTATGATCTACTTTTTTTTCTTTCTCTTTGCCCTTATACCTCTGTCAGAGTGTATGCCGGGATTGTCTACCCTTGTATCTAATGACATTACGGCATGAAGGGCCACAAAAGGGATGCGGTGGGCTTTGGCAATTTGGTGCATGTGACAATAGAAATCGGACCATTCTCCTCTCATTGAGCTTGATTTTGTTGATTCTGAGTTAGGGCGCCAATCTCGCAGACCAACGGCGGTAACAAGTAAAAGTACGCTGCATTAGATGCAGGTTGCACCCCCTCTCAATAACACCCTGAGCAACAAAGCCACCCAGATCCAGTAAGCGACTCTTACGTTGCAGGGCTTCGATCTGCGACAAAGACGATAGGTCAGGGGAGCTCGTCTTGTCCGTGGCTGTTTGGTTTCGCCTAGGCTATCCATGCTGGGGCCTCTATAGTCTGAAACCTTAAGAGTCCAGTGTATGTATGATTGCGACATAGAAGAAAAACAGAAAGCTTGCTATCATAAGAGAAGTGGCCGGGCCAATCGTCCCTATCAGCTCGAGTCCTTGCGTTTGTCGGGGCTAGAAATAGTAGATGTTAATTACGCACTAGACCAACGCATACATCCAGACTATTTTCAGCAGAGAGAGAGAAAGAAAGAAAGAGAAACAGTGTATGTGTATGTGTATGTGTATGGATGGTGGGGATATATTTTCCAGGTCTTTCCTCTTCCCTAACAATAAGCACATCAGAACATCCCCTATGAGTGATGTAGTACTTTTTCCATGTCAACCGAAATCAAAGCAGGATATTAGCTTCTGCTGCCAACAGGGATACACACGAGCCAACTGATGCTCTGACCAATCTGGACTCGAGGCGTCAGTGACAGCATCAAGCCATTTTGCAGGACCCTTCCCTGCGGCTGTCGGCCAGCAAATCACCGTTGTACACACACCAGTTGGGCTTCAACAGTGGGGCATTAGCAATGATACCTGTGGATTCTTGATTACGAGGACTTGAGATCCTGGAAAAGGAGGGGGTTTCCCCCCCTGATCCACTCCAAAATACATACATACTGTAAAAGGAGAGAAAAAGAAAGATGGATCAGGGTTATGGGTTTAGGATTGGCGTGAGGGTAACATAATAATATAATAATAACCACATTCCCTCAGGATTAGGATTTTGTTCCTTAAAATTAAAAAAAAAATTCAATGGTCACGCTAGAAAATTTTCATACATCCACCTCTCCTGAGATCATTCGCTGATCACTTTTTTTGTTTTGTGAAGCCATCCACTTTAGCGTGGCCGCTAGTCAAGAGACTGTGGACTTGTATGATTATGATGATTTTGTTTTCCATGTCTCCACCCGCAATGCCGGTTTCTGCTGTACTTGGTGTGTTCTTTTTTTTTTTTTTTTTTTTATTACAAAACTAAGCCCTGGCGTCTGCTCCAGACCCGTTTATATACTCCATATCCAGTTGGACTCCTGATCCTGAGGTCACTCGATCGAAAGGAAGACTTCATCCTGCCTTTCAGGGCTGATATATATTGTTTTTTCTTTCTTTTTGTTTGGTCTAAAGTTAGTGCTGGGGCCACCTGGCCAATTTCCCGAACTCGGATGGAGTCAACTCGTGTTTTTGTTTTCTTTTTTTTGTCTTTTTTTGACATTTCTCTTTTTTGGGAGTGAAGAAACTTCTGGGTTAGAGGGAAAAAAATAGATTGGGGTCCATTTCTAAGAAAAACAAGAAATAGAAGCCATTCCAGGGGCTATCAAAGAGAATGTGCTAATAGTTCAATAAACCGAGTCGTACAGTTTGCCGAGATTGAGGGTTTGGATGTCACACTGTAACACCCCTAACATCAGGAATCTCAATGCATGGCATTATTGGATATACAAATCAAAATTGATTGGTTTTTTTTTTTGCTCCCCTTTTTAAAATTATTTTTTTAACCTTCCCATGGATCAAAATCCCAGCCCCTGTGTTACATAATGATCTCCTATGGGCTTGGCAGTCATGACTGTAGATCTATTGAAATTTATGATGAGCTCCAATCATGGCCAGTGTGATTTGCTTTGGATAATCTTGACCTTGATCTATGGTTCCTTTGTGTTTTGATTTGATTTTTTATTTACTGTATAACTATGTATTGTTTAAATGTACTGTATATCGTCCATATCTCCACAAACGGGAAAATGATCGATCATCCTGGAATCCTGGCAAGATAGCCAATCACTGTCATGGGGAGCTTGCATGAGACTCGTCACGTCGAATCCCCCTGATCCCAATTTCACACTAGATCGACGTGAGCATAAGGATTTCTGTGGATACTATGAATGTGAAGGAGGCCGAATAAGCCCCTCTTATAGCCATTATTATAATGCTATGCTATATATATGCTATATATATGCTATGCCTATTGACTACTGCTCTGTAGCACAATTGTGATTTAATTGCATCTACTAGCGCCGAGTCAATCCATGGCTCCGCTCTCCATATCTACACTTAGCCCCTGATCCCCTTACCTGGCCGTTACCGGGAAATTTCATAAACGGGGCTGCAGCAGGCTCGCGCTAGTGTGGATATTTTGTTTTTTTTTCTTACTATTATTACATATAATTAAATTATTAAAAATATTAAAAATATTAAAAATAATTAAAATTCTTATAATTATTAGAGGGGATCATTTCAACGGGCCCAAATGTCAATCGTACCCTAACCGTCGACCCATAGATCGGAAATGGGCCTTTTCTTTCTGTTTTCACTCTCTTCCCTCTGCCTTCCCTTGACTTGTGTTTACTTGTGTTGTGCCTGTTGTCAGTCGAGGTGCATCATAGGGCTATCTTGAGGTCCCTTATATTCCACACACTTATTCACTTACACACTGTTGGGCTTGTCACCCCTCCGCCATGACTATTGCACCTCCGGTGCCTCACCCTGTCCATGACAGTGTGAATGGCCCCCCCGGGCATCTTCCCAATCTGACTCGTTATCATCCCATTGCCATGAATCCCAATCCGCCTCCGCACCAGATGCCTCCGCCAGATCAGATGCTGCCCAACCCTCATTTCCGTCCTTTTGTTCCTCTGCATGAAACTCACCCGGCCCCCCCACCGGCTCATAGCCCATCATCGATTGACCACATCGAAGCTCGTCTCCGGCAGCTCGAGCATGAAGAAATGACTCGCATGGCTGCCCGCACTCACCTTCTTGCCGTCCGCAAGCGCGAAGACGAGGATTTTCGGCGGATGACCGAGAGTGCCGAGGCCGAGGAAGAGGTGAACCCTTTTAACTATAAACTATAGATCTAGACGCAAGATAGGGATCGACTAACTGTTCATTCTACAGGATCTGAGGAGACAACGCAAGAGGCTCAAGAGAGAATCGATGGGCTTGGGACTTAATGCTGCTGCCGACTCGCCGCCATTACGGCCCACACCACCGCGGAGACTGTCCGAGACCAACGCCGCAACTACCCTGGCTTTCTTCAAACAGCAGAGTCCGCCCGAACCCCGCCAAGTTCCTCTTCCTCCTGCATCGCAGGGGCCGCCGCCTGCGATGCCGCCGCCTCATCTTCATCCGCAACCGCATCATGCGCCTCACCCACCTCACCCGCCTCATACACCTCATACACCTCATACGCCTCATACGCCTCTGCCCCCGGCGCAGCACCCTATTCTACCGCATGATACGATCAACGGCACCATCCGGCGCAAGCAAAAGTACACGATCAAGAATGTCGAAGCCTGGGGCGAACGTCACGGCCGGCCAGCGGCGCATGATCCCTCAGGGCGGGCTCTATGGAAGCGGCCATCGGACGGGAGTCTGGTGTATCTGACGTGCCCGATGCAGGGCTGCGGCAAGGCAGACTTTGTCACACTGCACGGGTTCATGTGCCATCTGACCAAGAAACACAAGGACCGAACACTGGGCAGCCAGTCGCGCGCACTTGAAGTCTGCGGCGTAGTCTTCGACCCGAATGCGCCGCTGCCGCCAGTGACAAGATCCAACCGCGCGTCGACGGAGGGCAGCCCGCTCGAGTCGGCGCCACTGGATGCAGACGCGGACGCGCAAGAAGGCGAGCTAGACTCCGAGTCCGAGGACGGCGATCGACTGCGCGAGGATTCGTTGCGCGTCAAGACCGAGGCTACAGATCGACCGATGCCCGACGCCGTCGACTCGTCTGTCACGCCTGCCCCTCCTGCTACCCTGACTCCCCCAAACCTGTTGTGAACGGCTCCACCAAACAATCCATCTCGTCCATTATCGACCGCATCCCTGAACCCGATTCCCGGGAGGCTCTCGCCTCTCTTCCTTCATCCGAGTCTCTGGCCCAAGGGCCTCTTCCACCTCCTCCCGCTCCTTTGACCTCGTCTGTGCCTTCGAAACGCAAATATGAGTATTCGCCGCCGGCTGCGGAGAAAGAAAACACAGAGCCCAGAGAAGGTTCTCCACGCTAACTTGATTCTGCTTTTTTTTTGTGTGTGTGTTATATATATAATTGTGTATATCCTTGGATATAATCCAGAGCCAGAGGTCTGGTCTCGATTTTGATTTTAGACCTTGGCTCGACTTCTGTCATGTCCTCATTTCCCATGTTCGAGCATTTCTGGTTTTCCTTCAATACCCTTTGTTTTGTACCTGGGTGGTCTGCAGTCTCTCTCTCTCTCTCTCTCTTCCCTCTTTCCTTCCCTCTTCCTACTTGGATGTCTCTGCGCCGCGGATCTTGATCCTACCATTAGAATCGCGGAACTCGTCCATAATTAATTGTATGAGCATCCTCCTGCAAGATTATAATGTAAGGAACATACACGTATTGTGCAATGACCATTTGATATACCATGTCAACCAAGTTAAGCTTAAGAAAGGGAAATCAGACAGTCTATATCTATATACCACCTGTCTCCCCTCGACAATACCAAAAAAAAAAAAAAAAAAAAAAAAAATAGAAGTCTATATCTATGTCTACTTCTTCACCATAAGCAAATGAACCACATACCCCGTCCCACCCCCCAACCCACCCCCCAAAACCTCATCCCGAACCCTCCACACCCGGAACTCGCGCAGCGTCTCGCGCAACCACACATCGAACACCTCGGGCGAGCGTTGCTGCTGCGCGACAATGCAGACGGTGGGCCGGCGCCTTGACTGCGCCCCGTGCTCGTTTTCTGGCGAGGCCGAGGACTCATAGGCGGGCCGCAGCCGACAGATCTCGGCGCAGGTGCGCACGAAGGGGGCGACGAGGGCTTCGTTGTAGATGCAGTCGCAGGAGAGGAGGAGGTCGACGCCTCGGTCTTTTTGGTCATCATCATCATCATCATCATATCCAATACAATCTCGCAATAACCCCGGCTGATCAAGTTCCCAGTCCAGACTGGTAAATGTGATATTCCGGATGTTGTTCTGATTACTTTGATTAGTAGTCGTAGTGGTAGTAGTAGTATTAGTGCCGGTAATAGTACCAGCAGCCTTTTTCCTGGATGACCTAGCGGGCTTGGCCGCTTTCACACCCGTATTCATCCCGGCATTGGCGTCGACATTCGTCCGGAACAGGCGGTGCACGTATTCCTGGTCTGTTGCGATGTAGTGGCGCACCGAGGGCGCCAGCGCCAGCGCCACGAGGGCCGAGATGCCGCAGCCGAGCTCGGCGACAACGGAGGACGGGGTGAGTATGTTGTGGGTGCGCAGGGGGTTGGAGGGGGCTGTGAGCCATTCGGCGAGGAGGGGGGTGATTTTCCAGAGGACTGATTCGAGAGTTAGACACAGTAGTACAGTGTAGTAAACATAGTATAGCGTACTAAGTGTGATGATATCTAGTCAAATGCAAACGCCACACCCCATAAACCGAGGCTCTCAGGCGCCCCCCCCTCGCCTCGGATGATAGACGCCAACTGCGGGGATAAACACGAGAAGAAGTCCGTGCTTTTTTTTTTTCAGTTCTGCTCTGGGGCCGAACTAGGGACTTCTTCTGTGGGATGTGGGTTATGGGATGAGGGGGCGCTGGAGTGCAGATCATGCAGGGTAGGAAACACTAAACACAGAAAGAACAAAAAACCTACCGGCGCCAGTTGTTCCTCCAGCTCGCGAAGACGAAAGTAATGACGGCGACTGATGGATGCAATATTCGGTATCATGGATGATAATGTCTACGGTGGTTGCGCGCGAGTCGACAAAGCCCAGATTGGCGGTTGTGATGTCCTGGGCGAAGAGCAGGAAGAATTCTAGGATGAGAGCTTGTTTAGCGGGAGGGGAGGTCCCAGGGGTCGTGCAGGGACCTGTGTGCGTACCCTCATCTGCATCAGTGACCTCGTCGCCGATCGAGGCGAGGAACGTGGGGATGGACATGGTGTTGTCTTTAGGTTGTAGGTGTTGTCACCTCCATAGATAGAGTGGATGCGTGGTGTCCTCAGGATTCTACGCAATCACGGGACTGTGGAGATATCAAAATCAATCAAAATGCCCATTTGCATGATTTCGGCCGAAAAACAACGCGAAGACATTTTGTATTTTGCATCTTGAGCATCCCACCCAGCTCCATAGCTTATGCTTAAGTCACCGTCGATCGGAGGCTTCTCCGCAATGTGTTGGGCTCGGGCCCCAACAGAAAGTAAACCTTGGAATGGCTGCGATCAGCTGGAGAGACCGAGAGAGAGAAAGAAAAGAAAGAAAGAAAGAAAGAAAAAGAGAGCGATTGGAGTAAATAGGAAATAATAGTAAACAGTAATTTAGGAACAGGAAAACCCCGAAACCAAGCAAACCATCCCAGGGCCTTGCTGCGTCATTGCTCCCAGCCACTCCAAGTAAGCTCTGCGCACTTCTCCCCTTTTCTCTTATTGCCAGCACCCTCCTCTTTTGCATTCCTATTTCCCTTTTCCTAGCTCGACTGGCACGGAATATCGGCCTAATCTCCGCTTTTATTCTCTCCTTGGCAACGTCACCCCCCGACCAGAGGATTTACCCCCATTTGCCTCGACCCTCCCACCCTCTCTACCGTTCCTTGAGCGAGCCCTACCCTCAAGATGTCGAAGCGCGACCTCCACATCCAGCCGCGCATGGTCAAGAAGGGCCCCTTCTCTGTGGAGGCCCCTGGCGCTGAACCCGTCCCCGGAGAGACGATCCCGCGCCGACACCCAGCAGCCAAGGACGGTCTCATTCTGCGCCCTTCAGAGGACGTCGCCACCACCTACGATAACTTTCGCCGATCTGCTCGCTTGTTCGGCAATGCCAAAGCTGTTGGCAGTCGTCGTTTGATCAAGACGCACGTCGAGAACAAGAAGGTCAAGAAGATTGTGGATGGCGTCGAGAAGGAAGTCGACAAGCAGTGGACGTACTTTGAATTGAGCGGCTACACTTTCAAGAGCTTCCTCGAATATGAGAAGCTGTGCCTGGAGCTCGGCTGCGGTTTGCGCAAGCTGGGCCTGGAGAAGGACGACCGCGTGCACTTGTATGGCGCGACAAGGTGAGACACCCCCTCGAGCTCAGCTCTCGGGAGAGCGACCAAGAGTGCCCCAGAACAATATACTAACCAGGGTCTTTCAACAGCGCTAACTGGCTGGCCATGTCACACGGTTCGATTACCCTCCTGTATGACTGAAAGTATCTCCCGACTAATTTTCACAGGCGCTGCTTCTCAATCCGTAACTATTGTGACCGCATACGATACCCTGGGCGAGGAGGGTCTGAAGCACTCAATTGTCCAAACCTCCAGCTCTGCCATCTTCCTCGACCCGGGCCTGATCAAGTCTCTGACCAAGGTCCTGAAAGACGCCCCGTCGATCAAGCATGTCATCTACAACACCGATTCCGAGGCCAAGCAGGAGGACCTGGACACGCTGAAGAATGATTTTGGCCACATCACGGTGCTGAGCATCGAGGAGCTGCGCAAGCTGGGCGAGGAGAACCCCGTGGACCCGGTCCCGCCCAAGCCGGAGGATCTCTGCTGCATTATGTACACGTCGGGATCGACGGGCCCGCCCAAGGGTGTTCCCCTGACACATGCCAACGTGATTGCTGCCAGTATGATGGGTTTTTAACTTGATCTTTGGGAACTGCGCTAATTTGATTCTTCACAGCCGCTGGTGTCAACGAGATCGTGGGTCCTTATATCGGCCCCAAGGACTCGCTGCTGACCTACCTCCCGCAAGCTCATATTCTCGAGTTCATGTTCGAGAACCTCTGTTTGTTCTGGGGTGGCACCATGGGGTACGGCAACCCCCGCACGTTGTCCGACGCGTCGATGCGCAACTGCAAGGGTGACATTCGCGAACTCAAGCCTACTATCCTGGTCGGTGTCCCGGCCGTGTGGGAGTCGGTGAAGAAGGGTGTGTTGAACAATCTGAACAAGAACAACTTCCTGGTGAAGGGCATGTTCTGGGGTGCCATGTCGGCCAAGAACTTTTTGATGGCTACTGGTTTCCCGGGTGCTAACCTTGGTGCTTGGCTCTTGGATACCGTGGTCTTCCGCAAGCTTAAGGATGCCACTGGCGGTCAGCTCCGCATCATGATGAACGGTGGTGGCCCGATCTCAAAGGACACGCAGAAGTTCCTGTCGATGGCAATCGCCCCGATGATTGGTGGCTACGGACTGACGGAGACTTCGGCCATGGGTGCCCTGAACGACCCAATGGCCTGGAACCCTGAGGCCCTGGGTGAGGTGCCTGCGTCGGTCGAGGTTAAGCTTGTGGACTTCCCGGATGCCGGGTACCTGACCAAGAACACTCCGCCGCAAGGTGAGATCTTCATCCGGGGTGGCAGTGTGACATCGGGCTACTACGAGAACGAGGAAGAAACCAAGGGCGCCGTCGCCGGCGAAGGGTGGTTCATGACCGGCGACATTGGCGAGTTCGACGCGAACGGCCATCTCAAGATCATCGACCGCAAGAAGAACCTGGTCAAGACCCTGAACGGCGAGTACATTGCCCTGGAGAAGCTCGAGTCTGTCTACCGCTCGTCCCCCGTGGTTGGCAACATCTGCGCCTACGCTGCACAGGACCAGGACAAGCCCATTGCGATTATTGTGCCCGTGGAGGTGGCGCTGAAGAAGATCGCCAGCGACAACGGCATTGAGGGCGACACGCTCGAGTCACTCGTCCACAACGAGAAGCTCAAGTCTATTGTCCTGCAGCAGCTGCAGACCGCCGGCCGCGCCGGTGGTCTCAAGGGCATCGAGATCATCAACGGCGTTGTACTATCGGACGAGGAGTGGACCCCGCAAAACGTGAGTAACAGACATCTGCAAAACTTTCAAGGCATTGGTAGACTTATCGAGACTAAAATGACGCGTTACAGGGCTACATGACCGCGGCGCAGAAGCTCCAGCGCAAGAAGATCGTCAACAAGTACAAGTCCGACATTGACAAGGCGTATGGCAAGAAATAAGCAGCCTGCTTTTTTTCTGTGGTGGATCTGATCTCTGCTCTTGTTTTCTTTTCCCTTTTCCTTCACCTATTCTACTTATGTGATATCGCTCTGGTACCCTCTGTGTTGGATTTGCGTTGCGCTCGAAGCTGATGTAGTTCCTGATGGACTCGGCATGCCTGTTTGTTGCCTTGCCATGATGTAGACGAGACGGTGATGAATGCGGACATGATGTGCCGATATTTTGTAGTGCGCAAGAGATTACTTATTATACCTGGCCGTGCCAACAAAGAGCCAAATGAGCCATCGTTTCAGTTCCAATGGTTGATCCATCTCATATCTGGGGAGCATAACTCGATGGACTGGACAGTTGACTGCATAGTTACAATGGCTAAATCAAATCACATGACCCCGTCGCAAAGCAAACCAACACATGGACGTCTGCCTCTCTCAAGAAAACAGAAAAGCAGAAACAAGAAAAGAACAGAAGACAAACACAATACAATGTCTCTCTGGAAGTACGTACCAAATCCACCTATCCGCAATTCACACTACAACCCCAACTATTATCCCCTGTCACCCTCGTGTCCGTCTCTATCTAACCCACCGCAACACACACTCCAGCTCCTACCGATCCCTCACCCCCAAAACCCGGGCCCTGTTCGGAATTGGCGTCATGGCCTGGGCCAGCATTGGACTGTGGACGGCGCCGCAGGTGGAGAATGCGTTGGGTATGCAGGCGTCGAAGGAGGAGCAGGACGCGCTGGAGCGGAAGATGGCGGTGCGGGTGTCGCGTGTTGGGGAGGAGAAGGAGGGGCGTGCTAATTGAGGTGGTATCTATATTCTGAGAATCTATGGATCTGAGGGTTCATGGGTTCATGGGTTCATGAGTCAATTGGCAAATGTGGTTATCGTCCGACGAAGGGTGTCTGTTTTGGACTCCATTGCAACACGCGGCACTTACACTCGACTCGACTATCAGAGGGACTGAAATACTCAGCTTGACGTCGACTCTGCAGTACTTTCGTCTGAACCCCATCAGCCGGAAGTGATGTGATTGCATCCCCTCCCCATTTTCCTCCTCTTCCTTTCAAAAGTACTTCGAGCCCGTGGCATTCGGACCGGGATTCAGAAGGGGGCTCGGATTCGGGGAGGATCAAGACCTCATATGAGGTCATAGCCCAGCTGGTCTGCATTCCTTCTTTTTCTTTTCGCCTTTTTCCTTCCGGTAAGGGAAATTCATCTCTGGACCATGCCAACCAGGGCAGGGCGAGCAAGTTGTCTGTCGTGCACACATTGCACTTAATTATCGGAGGGAGGACTCTTCCCTGTTGGCGATCAGTACTGAGGTTCAATCCTAAAAATAAGTTCAGATCAAGGTCAGGGTTTTGCCTACGACTATCTGATTTGCCCGGTTGTCTTGGATATGGCACGTCACTTACCCATGCATACACAGACAGACATACAGACAGGCAGGCAGACAGACACCCCTGCTCTATCGGAAGATCCTTGCGGCTGAGAACAGACAGAACAGACAGCCGCGCGGGCAGATGGCAGCCCGGTCCGGATCGTGATGGTCTCGGGGCCGAGGAGCCAATCGCTGAATTCTGGTCGGCTCTAATCTCAGGCTGGAGTGTGTCGGAATGAGGGAAATGATGCGAGAGGCAGATGGGCAGATGATTTATCTTGATGTTATGTACTTGGAGATGCTCGCAGATGTTATGCAATCAACAATCCTTAATTCATAGCATTTTGAATCTCTCGTTACTGCCCGGGTAACCCATAATATCTTAAGACTGATCAGGTTCATGTCATACTCATCCCCACGTTTGTGCTCAGGAGGATCTCTACCCCGAAGAAAAGAAAGGAAGACAAGACTCAAGTCTCGGAAGCCGTTGACGTGGAACACAATGCAATCATCGGCGGCAATGCAATAAAACCAGGGCTGCAAGAACGAGGAATCGGACAGATTCCGATTTGGAATTGGCGTTATACATGATGTGCCCCAAAAACATGACCAACCACGGCCATTGTCTCGCGCAGACTGAAAGCAAGACATGTAGAGATAGTCCGAATAGATTAGAGTAGAAAGGAGACCCTTGGGGTGTCTATAGCTAGCCAATCCAGCCAGGCAGCCTTAGTTTCTTCAAGGATATCTCTGGAAATCAGTCTAGTTAAGGCCCTGTCTACATACATCCATGGATGATCACTACTGAGCAAAGAGGCATCTATGCAGACAAGCATCAAACCCATCAGCAACCAGCATCCGATCTTCCTTGGTCGTACCAACAACCCAGGGTCCAGAGACACACATCTCGGATCCTGGTACACACATGCTGCTCGGGCGTCGACCAGGATTTGGGCACATGTACCCGGTCACTGTTATGATGTTTTTTTTTTTTGCTCCTGTTTTGTTTGTATGGTTCTTGAGGTATCTAGTGCAATTGTCTCAACTGCATCTCAAAGTTCTATATATAGTGAACATTGGATAGAAATAAGATGATAATGTCGCCCTCCCCCGTTCAGAAACAAGAAAGAGAAGACTAGCGCAAATAATTGATTGACAATGAATCATTTTCACTTCGGGGTCCTTTTCTTCGCCTCACACCTGTCGTGCAACACGCTCTCGGAACCCGACTTCCTTGTCGCAACGGTCGAGGCAGAGACCCGGGCATGGACTCACTATTTTGCTTGGATTGCTTGGAACCTGTTTGAGACATATACCATCCCCGGCGAGACGCTGACATAGAATGATAATGAAAAAGAAAAGAAAATAAAAGAAAAGAAATCAGAAGCGCAGTTGCATGGAAAGATGAGGTGGCTGTCCGAGCGGAAGTCTTGTGCGACGAGCCGAAGTGCTCTTCCGATCAGGTGGCTAAGAAAAAGCAGAAGATATACCATGTAAATGAATATACAAGAAAAGAAATAGAAAAAAAGAAAAAGAAAGAAAGAATGCATTAGTAGAATGTTTCTTTATTCTGATTTAGAAAAGTACAGGATAGGGTTGGTTACATTGAGTCTATATGGACAGTACTGACAGTACACTTTGACAGCCTCGAGGTATACAGTACTTAAACAGTATGTAGTTGCATACTTCCAAGTTTAGTTTCTATTAGAATGATCTCTTAAAGGTCTTGACAAGATACCCAATAAGAAATAAAGTGAAATAAAATAATTTGTCAATATCAGTATTGCATCGCCAGGACCACCTGCACATGTCGTCATCACAAGGCTGAGCTGAGCTGAGGAATTCCATGGATGTGATGTGTTGATGTACTGTCGATCACGGCGATCGGGATCGACATGCCATACTGCAACGACATACCCCCAATGTACTGTACCTGCTAGAAGTATTTGTATTTGAGATTTTAAATCAGCAGGTTCAAGTATCAAAGTGTAATTTCGAGGCACATGCACTTATTATCGTGCTGCCTAGAGCCCTAAGCTGGATGGGCGGCGTGTCTGTTGATTCTGCGACCTTTATTAACTAGAAAAATATAAAATAGAAATCAGAAATAATAATAATAATAATAATAATAATAATAATAATAATAATAATAATAATAATAATAATAATAATAATAATAATAATAATAATAATAATAATAATAATAATAATAATAATTTATAAACAGAGAAAAGCCAAACCAGCCACTTGCAATCCTTGACAGCCGCTCTCTAGCATGACAGCAGACACTAGACAGCAGACTACAAAAGCATGCTGAGATTTGTCTCTGCAGATGTGAAAAAAAAAAGAGCAGTGGTTTGTCCATCAAAGAAAGAAGAAGCCCACATAGAGCATTTACCAAGAAAAAATAAATAAAATAAAATAAATAATTTCATTAAATTGTTATTTTTATTATTATCGAAGAAAGCAAAAACTGCATAAACACCCGCCCATTACAATCCCAACCAACAAGCCCTGCAACGCAATCTCGACTAGGACCAGGACCGCCGCACAGAAAAAAACGGTTTCTGGTCGGCGAGCAGGGCGAATCGGGGATTTAGTATCTAGTAGGATCATGATCCTTGGATTATCTTGAATAGATTATGTTGGAAATGAACAGAACATTAGAATGACCAAAAAAAATGAAAGCTAAGTAAGTAACTGGTTTACTTCTCGTAATGGCATTGTTTCCCATGGCATTCTGTATGCTCCGGATAAAAAAAAAAAGAAGTAGATACCCAAAGAGAACCAAAAACTGCTGTGCTATTTTTCGCTGCACGCAGTATATGCCAATGCCAGCAGCCACCTTCTCAACACCATCGAACGTGGAAATCGGTGCAATCCGACGTGCAAGTGACGTGCAAACAGAACTTAAAAAAAGGTAAGAAAGAGACAAGAAAAAAATGACGTGAAAATAAGATTAAGACATAAGCATAGAAAGAGTCAAAGCCGAATGTCTCGGAAAATATCAATAAAGAACATAGAAAAGAACCTTGGAAAAAAGAAGAAGAAAAGCTATCAACCATTGCTCACGCCTTCCTGCACCGGTCCCATAACCCCATCCGTCCCATGATTTCCCATTGCTAAACGAGATCCTCAAACTCAGACAAAAGCAAATTGAAAATATTGCAGATTGAAATGAAGATAAAATGAAAAAAAAAAGATGAAAAAGAAAAGTAAAGAAGAGAAGCGAAGATGGAAATATGGAGAAGTGAAACCATCTAGGTGCACAGACTGTGCTGAATAGGGTCGTAACGGCCATAGGTCGAGTAGACCGGGTGATATCCACCAGAACCCGAGTGACGGGGCTGGGAGCTGGTAATTCCCGCAAATGTCGGGTCTTGGTACGGATCCGTAGTAGAGGTGGGTTTGATAGTGTCCATGGGATCCATGGTTTCATTCATCATGGTGTAGTCGAATCCGGACGACGAAGCAGACGAGATCAGTGGGCTATCGCTCAGGGGCGAGTGCTCGGCAGCGGCCATCTGGCGGTAGTCCGCCCTTCCATAGGGGACGCCACTGCGGTGCGAAGAAGAGTCGTACATGAAAAGGTGCGAAGGGGGGCCCGGCTGGCCCAGCACCGGAGGGAGGTTGCCCGCACTTCCATCGCCGCTGCTGCCGTCGGGGCCCATGCTGGCGGTGCTGTCGCGGCGCGAATCCTTGTAGTGGCCGGGCGAGCGGCCACGCACGACCATGGGGTGAGAGAGGCGACGTGCGACCTGCACCCACTGCGTCTCGCCGGCAACCGGGCCGGCAATCTCGGCATGGAGTTCCACCACCACGTTGAAGCACTGCTGCTGGGCACGGCGCTTGCCGTTGTTGGCCGTGGCCTTCTGGAACTGGATCCGCTCGAACATGTGGGAGGTGGGCGGCTGGCAGGGCTGTGGTGCCCCCGCGAAAGAAGAGTTGTAGTCCAGGGACTGCGAGCCAAGTGAGAAGCCGGTGTGAGTTCCATTGCCAGTCGAGTTGGCGGTCAGCGAAGCGGGAGGAGAAGGCTGAAGAATGACTCGCTCGGGCTTCCGCTCAGACTGCTTGTCTCGCTTCGGGGTGTGCTGCACAAGTTCACGGGTCTCTCCATACTGGCCGTTCACAATGGCAGAGATAGCCATGGAAAAACGGAAGATTCTCTCGAGGCTCTGATCATTCATGCGGATGTAGAGAGGGACGTTCGAAAGAAACGGGTGAAGAAGGAAGCTGCAGTTGACGGAAAAGTAGTTGCGGCGGTAGCAGGTCCACCGGCCCTCGAAAGGGAAGAAACCCCGGCCCATTTTGGCAAGGAGCTCAGGCTTGATAGTCTGCTGTGCTCCTCCTAGTTCCGCAACAATTGACTCAAGGACGCTCGTTTCTTCAAAAGGAGGAGCCTCGACCTGTGTCTGCTGCGAGCGTTGGGGGGTCTCCGAGACGGGATGCTGGAACAGACCATTGTGGCCCCGATCCACAGCGTTTTCAAGGATACGGGGCGTGCCCGAGTAGTGATAACTGCGAGAGACATCATTCATGCCCGTCAGTGGGGCCATGCCTCGACGAACAGCATATGATGAGGTCGAATATGCGTGGTTTCGAGCAATCAAGTCCGGAACGGAGTTTACGGTGTGACTTGGCATCTGCATTGCGTTGGACATCCCAACTGGGGGCTGGCTAAAGACTCCAACCATTTCCCATTAGCTTCCATACTTGAAAGGTAGAAAAGAAAAAGAGGAGATAGGACAAGACTTACAGATCTGGAGCACGCCGGAAATCCGGAAGTCTGTCGAAGGGTTGCTGATGCAAATGCGAGTACATGGGGCCAGTGGTGGGAGAGAATGAATCTGGTTATGATCACAATTGTCAGAGGACAGATGACTCGCATTTCGTTTGACAGAGAGAGGACATACCAGGGCAGGAATCTGGGGGAGTCATTGCAAGAGCACTTGAGCCAGAAAACCTAGAGGGACACACAAGAGAATTCAGCAAGGCATATCACTAAAAATCCTCCCTGCGCGATGGCCGGAGATAAAAAGCAGCCTCAAAACAATAAAGGCAGGGTCATTTGAGTGGAGATGCAGCACGGAGACCATGATGCGGGAGAAAGGAACGGAAAAGAGGACAGCAAAAACAGGCAATAGCCCCAAGCACACGAGCACAGATAATAAAAAAGGACAGAACATCGGAAGAAACGTATGCAGGCGGCGGATCGGTATGGAAGGTACAGAAACCGGCTGGACTAAAGTCCAAGCTGCCCGGACCCGGAGGAAGCGCAGCGACAAGGGGTGGAGAGGCTGCCCGAGTGGAGAGGGCAGTTCAGATTGAAAGGGAATAAAAAAAAAGATAAAAATAAATAAGAAAAAATCACTTACTGCAAATCATGCATAGCAGGCTGTGCATGGTACCTCACGCCGTTGGTGACAGGCATAGAGGCAAGTGCCCCGACTCGCTGGTTATCGTCCTCTGTCGGAAATCCTGTCACATGGGAACTGATATAGCTTCCATCTGATGTGACAGGACAATCCATAAAGGTCTCGGGCAGAAAGGGGGCTAGGGGATGCAGTGGTTAAAAACCAAGTCCACGAAAGCAGCAGAGCCATCCGCAATGATGACGGCAGAACAGCGCGAGCCCACAAAGATACTTACAGGGATTCATCTTGATTGTGCTGATGCTAGGTGCCTCGAGGACCCTGAGGCGTGGTCAACAGAGGTAACACCAACGAGGCGTCAAAGCTGTCTGGCCTTGTCGTATTGAGTATGGCAAGGGTAGATTGTCTAGAACAGTCAAGTTAGTGACCAGTCTCTTCAGGCGGGCTATGCGTGCTGCTCACAACACTCGCCGTGCTGTGGAGGTCTCCAGAGAGTGTCTGTGGTCTTGTTGAGGCAGTGGGTTTGGAGGCGGCAAGAGAGAGACAAGCTGGTGGAGTCGCGCCGGGATATCACCCAGGGAGCTTGTCCGGAAGGAGAGAAGTCTTGTCAAGTAGGAAATTTTGAAAACAGGATGGGGAACAAGGACAAAAAAGATGGGGGTGGAAGAAAGTCACCAAGAGGGGATGAGTAGAAGAAGAAGAGCATGTTTCAAGTGAGGTCTCTGCCTTATTGACAGCGCTAGAGCGTCGCGCGACGCTGACTCGGCGAAAAAAAGGATGCGTCACCGGTTGGTAGACATGACATCCTATTTAGGGATCCTCACAGGTGGGTCATGGGCTCTGTTCTCGGCGTCATTGGCAGCAATCGGGGATCTGAGTGCACCATAGCCTAGAGATCTCAAGAGTCTGCAGAGCTTAAGATGACATTGGGGCTCCGGAATAAGAAAAGCAAAAAGAAAGAAAATAAGAAAAAGAAAAAAAAGAGACGAATACAATCAAACAAATCACAAGAGGAAAAAGATCCCAAAAGAAATAATAAACCAAAAGGGAAAAGAAGAAAACTTACTGATGTAATCCAGTGTGACAGTGTGAACAAATCAAGCCGGCGCGGGCATTGATGGGCAGAGTTTCTTGCATGTATTGCAGAAGATCCCCAAGCTTTGCCAACCGTGGACTTAGGGCATGAAGTGCCAATGCAAAGGAAAATGGAATAATTTCTATTGCAGGTCGGGGAGGTTGTGGCTGGGCTGATGTTGAGAAATAGAAAGAAAAAAAAAAGAAAAAGAAATAGATCCTGCATGGAATTGATATTGGATCTCAGGGTTAGTATCCAGAGATCCTGGTTGATTTTCCCCAATACCCCCCAGAAGTATACCGTTTAATTTCGCCACGAGTTGGTGGGAGCCCTGCCAGGGACGAAATACGTTGTATTCGGCAAGGCGACAATGGGTGGCAGCAGCCACTTTGCATAGGGGTCCAACCATAATGATCCGGGCAAGATCCATCTTCCTTTGGGGCGATCTTGGATTTGTTATTTTCTTTTCTTTTCTTTTTCTCTTTTCCTCCCCTTTTGGCCCCTGGGCCTGTTCCGGAAGGCAATAAAGCACTGGAAAGGAGGGGGGGGGGGGGGGCAAAGACTCCATAGTAGCATCGAATCATTGGTCCAAGCTCCAAACAGTTTGATTGTTCAAGGAGCATGGCATTGGTTGAACTCCCCATGTTACGTGCCCTGGGAGAACCCGATGCCGGGCTGCACGGACTGTGGGTACTGCAACGACCCTCTGGATGTATTTTCCATTACACGCCGATGAAGTCAGATGTCCCGGCGTGAACACCCGACAGACGGGACGCTGCAGGAAAAACCAAATAAGATGAAACTAGAAAGGATAGAGGAGATGATCAACCGGGATATCCGTGCAGAGTCTCTCCCCCCCCTAGTCGCATCACAAAAGGTGGTTGATGTATCAGACTTTTTTTGTCAGATCCCCAGGCCAATGGTCAGCCAACCCAAGGGAAATCGATGTCGAGTGGGAACAAGACAGGGAATAGAATGTCCTGGGAGTGGTCCGTGGTCATAGACTGGGAGGCCTGTCGGAGTGGTCCCGGCAGTGAATGTTATGGAATATTGAATATTATTGCCTTTCCCCCCACCCTCCTTCCTCTAGGAGGCTCGAGGCACGAGCAATGGTGCTTGCATGAGAAAAATATTGCAGAGCAAGCGATCGGCAATTTTTTTCATCCATGCTGCATTGACAGTGTTGGCCATGCATTCACCGACAAAATCCAGCAGGCAATAAGGCAGTAACTGCGAGTTGATAATTGTACCGGGGTCATCGAATTCCACAGTATGGGCAAGCTCTGATCGCACCGGGCGCTCATTTGGAATCCAGGTAATAATGCCCCGAGTAAGAAAAAAAAAGGGGCTCCACATGGATGCCTAAAAACAACTGCAACAGAAAGTGAAAAAAAAAAAAAAAAAAAAAAAAAGGTGTGTCGACCGGCAAGTGCTTCCAGAATGGAGATTTAGGACCCACAGCGAAATTGAAACATCGAAGGGGGGGGGGGGGAGGAGGGCTCTGGAATCATAGATCCAAAGATCCCAGTCACCATGAGTGGGCCCCAGTCCTGATCGTGTCGGGAACCGCATTAGTGGCTGGGTGATCGGCCATCCTGCAGGAAGCTAGTCGGCTCAGATGGTGAAGCGCACACTGGAAATGTACTCTCCAGCTCCTAATTGGTTGATCAAGGCCAAGATCGATTTGTACTGGAGACCAAGGGTGACGGGGATGGTATGTTGTGCAGCTCCCCTCCCATGGAAAAGGCCGTGCTTGCACCAAAGATAATCCTAGATGTAGGATTAATATCCATTTCTGGCTCGACCACAGAGAAAAACCACTCAATGGAGTTGATTAAGGCTATCGGGGAGGAAGTGACAATGATGGCATGGTGTGGATTTGATCAAAGGGCGATGATCTCCATTCCCGCGGTGGCACGTGCACCAGGCGGTGAGCAGGTGCTTACATTGTTGCTGGACCTTGTATATGGCAAGTACTGGAGACATTTCTATAGATACCAGTACTTTAATTTACATCTTTGGTAACTATCATCATAGTCATAATATGGTTGCGTGGATGGTAGATGAGAGTCTGATCTATATGGAATTATCGGGGCCAGTACATACATGACCTTGAGATCGACCCGTGACGGTCTCCACCCTCTCCGGCCCCACACTTGTTTGATCTATCACACTCCCCCGAGATGTTGATGCCAATGGCATGAGATACATAAAAAGAGAAGAAGGCCTTGAACACAAAATGTCCGACTTCGTGCGGGGAGTCCAACAAGCCCTATCAGGTACCCGGCCGCTTGTCACTGCAGGTACCTCTCATCCTGAAGTGTAATTCCTTTTCGATGCACTAATAATATCCTGATTTGAGTTTCCTAGTGAAGAGGAGTTGAGCAGAAATGCAGGAGCTCATTAGCCTAACCATGGTTTCCTTTGCTTTCTTGCATGCAGCTCTGTCCATGCTACCATGGGAATGCAAGAAAAAGCAAAGCCCCCATGTCTAAGACAATTCTTGACTTCGAACCAACTTTGGAAAAACAACAACCCCAGTCTGTCTTAAGACACATGCTCTTGCTTTCTCTTGTCAGAGAGATCTGGCTGCCTGTCAGTGGCGGGGGATGATTGATATCTCGACGCGAGAAGACCTTTGTACGACTCCCGACCCATTCGCACAACAAATCGTGGTCCATCCCGCAGCGTCCATGCCTGGAATGCACCTGGCCGGAAGACCTCCCCAAACTCTGACCGGGAAAAGAAAGACAACCTGACCTGCAACTGTCAGGCGACAGAAATGTCTTCATCGGGGAGATCGGGAAGAGACTTGACCCTCATTTATTTTGCCTTCGGGCGCATACAATGCCAATCCATTGGCCGTCGAGAGGACTACCAGGGTGCGATATTCTAGACTGTCATTTGTACCCTGGTCTTTCTTGATGATTCCAGCCCCGGTATGCCCGTTGACCTAGGATCTTTTTTTTTTTTTTTTTTTTGATTATGATTTGTTTTGACTTTTTCACTTTTCATTGACCATACGATGGGTCCGACATCCGATGTCTGCAAAGCACGCCCAACTACACCCCTACGCGAGTCAAGTGCAATTCCCGGGCCCGGATTCTCTTCGTGTCGGCATCTGAAAGGATTCCTACCCAAGCTTCTCCAGCTTGGGGGCTCGAGCCGTTGACCTTCTACTTCTGGTTCCGTTGATCCACCGGGGAAACCCACGGCACTCGAGAACCTGGTCCCTGGCAATTGACTTTTGCAAAGGCCCAGCCGATCACACTCTACATGTCTCGACCTCTTGTTTTCACGCGAGTTTATACCCCCGACGATCTCGTTCGCGTTGGCTATATGGATATATGCTAGAGAAGGGTATCCACGTTCCTTCTCGTATTCACATTGAGTGGTCAGTTCATCCTTCGAGATTCAATGCTAATTCCATCTACAGCGTGACTCATGGTGTTGGCGGGCCCGAACACAAGGTTGAGTGGTTGTTACCTGTGTATAACGTATTGCGCCGGATGACGGTTACCTCCTGTGACGGTTGACCTGACTGCTGTTAGTCCCGCTGCAATGGACTAGATGGTCCTTGCCGAAACGAGATCAATTTCGCCTCCTCAGCCTCCCCTGTCTTTTCTGTCTCTCCTCCCTGTTCCAGGGGCTGGAGGGAAGTTTTCATTGGCAGCCAGAGCCGTCCTGTCACTCCAAACCTTGATCAACCTGGATCTACAACCCGGTACCCTCGATACTGTAGCGCCGATTGGATTACGACCAAGACAGGAGACTTTCGCTGACAAAGAAACAGAGAAAGAATCCCCACAACCAGACCAGGGGCGGAGGAAAAGTCTCGCAAGGCTTTTTTTTCGGAGGGCAAATGATCCACCGCTAGTCCCAATACCGGCCGAATTCTCGGAAGGAAGCTTTGTTGGCTGGGTGGTATAGACATGGCCTGAATGCAAGAACCATGCAAGACCCGCTTCCTTCAACGCCTTTTTTTTTTTTTTAATTTCATTTCCCAGCCATGTGTTTGTTTCTTTGGAGGGGGTGGAGTCTATCTCTCCCTCCCTCTCTGTCTCTGTTTTTTCCTTTGCAGCTACCAATTCCCTCAGCCTGCTGCCGGAACAATCCCTGACTCCCTGACAGCCGAACCGACCAACCCGGGCTCATCCCCGAGTAGCACGGAAGAAAAGAAGAGCCAACCAAAGCAACCAAAGCAACCAAAGCATGCTTTCCCAGCAACGAAGCCGTGACGTTTGCTGATGAAGACTTGCCTTTCTCGGTGGAATTGTCTCGATTGTCTCACCATCCCTCTCTCTCTACTCTTCCGGTATGACTTTTTTTTACTGGGAGATGATCTTTCTCTAGACCATGTCACTTGGAGAGAGGGACATCGGGAACAAGTCACGAACGCCTTTCACATGTGTGGATGTGTGGATGGCTGTCATACTGGCAGCCGCAGTGGCGGAACAAAAAAAAAAAAAAAAAAGAGTGGTGACCTAGTGATATTTCGAGGGAAATCATGAAATCAGAGATCAGAAATCATACATACATTCTTTTATTCTTTTCCTTTTTATTATTATCAATTTTACCAATTTGGCCCTTGTCAATCAGTGGATCACCCGGAGGACCAAATGCCGGAAAACTAGGGTAAGCTTTGCAAGGCTGGCCTTTTTTTTTCCCTGCTCTAAATGAAACGTTGATGCTACGCTATGCAACCCGATTTGGTGGGAAATTAAGGAGAAAAGGAGGGAAACTTTGTTATTCCTTTAGGTGGAGGGCCCCCATTTCAATAGATCGGCTGTTGTGGAGGCTCTCATGTTGATCTGGGGCGTTCGATGTACCAGGGCGCAGGGACTAGGGTTATGGTTCCATCGCGGTCTTTGTCAGGCGAAAAGGACGATATTTCTCTCTCAATTGAATAATATTCAACAAAAATTGAATGTTGAATGAAAAATAAAACTAAAATTCGTAGGGGTGCATCTGACCGTGGAGCAGATTCTATGGCCATACCATCTCTCTTTTCTTTTCTTTTCTTTTTTTCCCCCCTTATTCTGCTTGTCCGCAATCAATTTGCCAGATGACAGGAGTCATGCTGGACACGAAGTTTTCTTTTTCTTTCTGCCCCCATGGTCATCCCGATTCTGGGACAGCAGGATTCTAGGAGTGGGACTATGCCAAGTAAACCATGTGGGAGTGTGTTTTTAGTCCAGGAAGAAGAAGGATTCTCCAGCCTCGGGACTCTATAGATCCGACCAGCCTCATGGCGACTCCATCGAGCAACCATAGTTTGGGGGCCCTTCGGATGCAGCGCCGTTGGGGGATCCGGATATTCTCGGTGAGTGAATGTGGTACCGAGGGTGCATTGGACAGATAGACAAAGACGGTGTGGAGTAAAGAGTAATTGATCAAGGTCGACCATGCAAAGCTACTCTTTTGACCAACAATCCCGAATTCAGTGGGTTGATTCCCCTACGGAGTATGGCTGATCTTAAACCAGCGATGCACATCTCTAAAACCATTGCTTTTGTATAAGACTGACGAATGCAAGTAAATGACATGGATGTCTTTTCAGAAATCATCATTAATCAGGTCATACAGTACAAAAGAAAAGAGCTAGAGCCAAACATGAGGCCCGCCTGATGAGAAGAAAAGAATCCAGCCAAAGATGTCGTAAAAGAGAAAATGAAATTCGAAAGACGATGTCTAGGTCGACCGCTTGGCAAACTCGACGCGAAGAATCAGGTGTCGGTAACCAACTGCAAGAAAAGAAAAAAAAAAGTGTCAGTACTCAGGAGCCAACTTGATATCAAGGACAAAAACTTACAGCCGTCCACTTTCTCGCAGGCCAGCGCCGCATCGCCCCGATCCGCATAGCTGATAAATGCGAAGCCCTTGGCCCGCTGGGTTTCTCTGTCCCGGGCCAGGAAGACTCTGGTGACACGGCCGAACCGCTCGAAGAGATCCCGCAATTCCTGTTCCTCTGCCAACTCGCTGACCTGTGCGTCGAAAGAGAAAAGAGATTAGAAAAATGGAATCCAAGACCAAGTCAAGTAGGAGTAAACGTACGTTTGTAACTCGCAAAGTCGCCAGATCGTCCTTCTCGAAACGGCCACCCATCTTCTCGCCACCACCAGCACCACCCTTCCGCAGGTGAGGCGGCACGTAGCTGGACGAGCCGCTCCCCAGAGCGCCAGCCTTGTCTTCGTCCGCATCTCCGCCAGCACCGCTCGTAGGCTCCTCGACGGGGGCCATGGTGTCCTTGAAGGGACAGCGGGCCGTAAAGTGCTCGCCACTGCAAATACGACACTTGACCTTCTTGTCCTTGAGCTGGTCCTTCATGCTGCCCTTCTCGCCGCCATCCTTCTCGGCCTCCTTAGCCTGCGCCTTCCAGTTGATGCTGGGCCGGAAAATGATGTTCTCGCCGACCGAGGTGGTGTCGAACGAGGGTCCCGCGGCGTGGCCCTTCTCGAGCCCGAACTTGGCCCACGACCGGCGCTCGGCGACCTGCGGGTTAACATTTTCGCGCACAACGGTGGTCTTGATGCGGCGGGTGACCTTGACTTTCTTGTTCTCGTCGTTAAACCGGTAAGAGATGACCGTCTTGGTGCCGTCTTTGTTGGTGATCACTTGTTGCGCGGGGAGTGCGGAGGGGTCGTCGAACTCCTCATCGTCGGCCCAGTCGGCACGGCTAGAATTTCGAGGATTTTTGTTAGTTCAAAATTTCACGGAGGTTTTACTGAGGTAGATACTGACTTTCCGAGTCGAGACATGGTGTTGGGGGTTGCTGGTGTAAACTGCAGCAGAATTTCTGGATTTCTTTGAAAGGCGAATCCGTTGTGGATTTCCTCGCCGCCATTTTACGTGTGGCGCAGCTGTGGCTGGTTCCCTATACAGTCACGTGAAATTGTTCCTTTCCGCTTCTATCCATCTGCGATTGAGAACAGCTCATATTCGAATTCCATTCAATAATATAAGAAGATGTGAAGTGTGGGTTGCAGAAAATCTGGGAAAATTCGACTTGGCTACCCTAGGGCTACGTGACCCCTCGACCTTTAATATGTGTTACAAAAGAAAGAAAGGGAAAAAAAGAGAGAGTGAGAGAAGAGGTAATTATAAAAATAGATTAGAAAAGGAATAAGAAAAGGAATAAATTATCTTAAGAGAGGGAAACAACAATAATAATAATAATAAAATAGCAGTAGTAAATAAACATCTATATATCTAATAAAGAATAGGACCTCTGAAATAGGATACAACATAGAATAAGCCTTTTAAATCTAACTTTTATTCTCTACTACATCTTTCAAAGCCGCCTGAGCGAAGCGAAGGTCAGACGCGTGTTTCTGTATTCTCTCATTTCTCTCAGCTCCTTTTTTTCTCTCTCTGTTTTCTTTTGTTCTTTTGTGCAAAACTCTCCTAAGAAACATGTTCCATTCGCCATCTCATCTTTCTCCCTTGCTCAAACTTGCCAGTGTCGAAACACCAGTGCTCCGCCGGAAACGAGAATGCCTGACTGAACATCTTCAGACGTATTCGACCTTGACGCCTCCGTGATTTTTGCCCTCAAACCAGAGTGAATATTCACAATGTGCTGAGTAGTAAGTTGCATGGATCTGAAAGGACACTTCGTAGTAGTCCTCTCTATCTTGGCCGCGAACAACCGGAATGCGGCTGCTGAGAATGAAGTACAGCATGTTGCTTCATATCTGGCAACACCAATGGTTAGGAATATGGGTTTGAAAATATCGAGCGCCCTACTTACGACGATTGAAGTACAGCGGCGCCGTGGTCCCATCTGTTGCGTCCAGCTCATAGAGAGTAACGTAGATTGATTTGAATTGACCGTATTACTTGAGCTGTTGCTGCAACCAGAAAGTGATGATGGGCTGTGCTTCTTTGATGTCGTCGCCCTGGTTGTCATCAGCACTTTTATTTTTATATTCTGTATCATAGAAGGAGGTAAAGGGCCCTCGCCTTTTCATAAACCACTTGGTCGCATTGATGTAGTACTTCCCGTAGAACTCACTCCAGTATCTAGATGTTTCAGCCGAGGGATCACACCTGGAAATATGATAGTTACTTTTTTTGCCTGGTCATGGATGGATAGATCGAAAGGACTGGACGCAATTATTCCATAATTCTTCCGGGCAACACCAGAGTCAACAGAAACTTGGGGGACTATAGAACAAGTTTCTGCCAGAGTTTTCGCCAGAGCGTCTCTGGCAACAGCTGTCCAGCCATCAACAAGCGCAATAACGGTGATCACAGAGACAATCTTCCGGAGATACCGGCAGAGAAATGGATTTTGCCCGAAGCCACCAATCAGGAAGACTGATTTGACACGGTTCTTTGATATCATGATCTGAAGGTCCACCAGGTCGCGAATCTCTTGCAGGACTGGGAGAAACAGATCATGCATCTCTTTCCCTGTGACGCGAAGATAACCCCGTCAGACGCCAAGGTCTTTGTTGTCAGCAATTCCTGGAACCGGGAACACAAAGTCATCGATGAGATCCCCAGCAAATCTTCGCTTGGCAACTGTTTCAAAATCCAGCATGGCTTGCTCTATGGTGTCACTTTCCCAGCCTTCACAGTAAGACAATCGCCTTTGAAGGAAATCTTCAAATCGTTTGTCCAGGAAAGTACTGTCGCTAAGTCCTCCTGCACCCGGGGCCGCTTCCTGGAGGCGGAGAGTCGGTCGAAGCTCAACAATCGTGAAGGTGATCAAGTCCACCATTCCCACCCTTGCATCACAAAGAACGATTGTATCATCAATCTCCAGGCCATGCGGATTGCTAGCCTTTAGCACATGAATGACCGTAGCCTCCGGCTCAGAGATGATGCGAATATTAGACGCTGCCCCCAAGCCTGCCTCTTCTGCACATGTAAGGGTTTGAGCTTTTGCCTTGTCTAAGGTAAATGTCATCGAGTCAAAAACCAGCCGACCTGGGAGTTGAGAACCTGTGAGACATGCTGCAGTAGAGCACGAAGGTAATCAGTGACAACAGTCTCTGGGGTTGCGTGATGAGGATATTCCATTCACCTGGAATCGTGGTGTTTGACGGACAGAGAGGTTCTTAGGTGGGGCTTTTGTTCAGGCTCAAGATACAGCTTGATCCACTGGAGACGTGGCATAGCCTCGGGAATTTGGAAGCCCCAGATGACTTTGGGCGTAACGCCATCATAAGTGAAGGCGACTTCGGTTGGCACCTTCTCGCTTGTCATTCCATCGATGAAGCTAGACACGCTGCTAGGCCATTGATTGATGATGTAGTGCTCATTTGGCTAAACCACTTATGTTAGTGATGGCAAATATTAAGGGGACATAACTCACGTTGGTCACTTGGGCCCATGCTACACCCGAAAAGGTGGTCCCGAAGTCTAGTGCCACAACAATAATGCACGCGGTTGTTTGTTTTTTTTTTTTGGAAGAAAATAAGAGAAGAACTGTGTGAGAAAAGACCCCAAGATGGATTCTTTGACATCTACATATCTTTTCAGGGGTAGCGCAGCGGAACTCGGTGCAATTGATTTCCGCTGGATTTCTTTTTTTCATAGATCCCAGTAACCCTGGATATCAGACCCACTTTATTGGGTCTCTGCCAATCAGAGCATCGTGTTTCCGAAAACTCGGAATGCCAGATCAAGACAACCTCAATGGCAACATCCAACGCGGCCATGCTGGCATTTCTAAGCAGTTTCTTAGAAAGTCCTCGAACTAGAATTTGGTCATGGTTAACTCTGACTATTTTTACATGGCGAAGGGGATGTATTATGAATTCTTCGGCTACTACTAATGTGAATACATGGACACCAACCGAGGCACAATCAATCCAAGATCAGAAGAAAATAAGTATTCCCATGAGATAGTGGTACTTGAAAACATTCCACTATTATATATTGTAACAGCATATAACAACCAATTAGATCTACCTACCCACCATCCGGATCTCAATCGGCCTCAATATACAATACGAGACAGCCGCAAACGAGAACCCCAGCTCAAAACCCACGTCTCCACCAAACGGAAGCTCGCCCGCGTGTTGGGCAATAGGCCCAACCCACCACGACTGACTCATACCAGTGACCATACCAGCGACACCAAAACAGAAAGCAACAGACGCAGCAAGACCCATAGGCAACTTGCCGCGCTGATCATACAGCTCCGGGCAGTATCCACCGAACCCACGCTTGAAGACAAAGTGGTCGGCGACAGCAATGCCGGAGTAAATGGCTAGCCAGTAGGCAATGAAGTTCATAAAGTTCTGGAGAACAGTTTCGAAATGCGAGTATCCCGGGATGGCGATGGCGAGAGAGACGCATGACGCCAGGAACACCCAGATGAACCGCGGCACGCGCTGCGTGTACCGGCTCATGACTTGCAGAGTCAGCGAGACCGAGTAGATGTTGGGGCAGTTGTTGGCAATGATTGACAGCGCCAGGATCACCAGACAAAACTTGCCGAAGCCACCCAGCGGCTCGAGGACGGCGCCGAGTAGGCCCCCGTTGACGGAGGCTGCGTAGCCGGCTGCGTACTTGTTGTGCCCGTCGTTGAGATCAGTGGCTGTCATGACGGCGATGCCGAGGAACTGCGTGAAGAGCAGTGGGGGAATTAGGCCGAGCCAGGTCGCGAGGAATACCTTGCGACGGCTTCGGTCTGACGGTTGGTAAACTGTGTAGTCGGCGGCGTAACTGGTCCATCCTGTTGCGAAGCCATACACCGTTGACCCGAAGGAGAGGCAATTGCCCAGCTCCGATGTCCCAGCACTCATGGGGAGGTTGAGGAAATCTCCCGAATGAGCAAATGTGCCCATGACAATGATGAAGACAATGAAGGTCGGGATCCAGCTCCAGTACTCATAAATATGCACGACCTTATACCCGGCGAAAGTGATAAAAAGGGTGCAGAAGGTGATGATGAGAATGCCAGCGAAACCGGGGACGTCCGTGTTGACCGCGTTGAGCAGCTGGGCACCCACGATGGCATTGGCAGCCGACCAACCAATACAGGCCAAGACGTTGAGGATGGCGACTGCAGAGAAGTCCAGGGTTAGCGTCGCTCGCAGCAACTTGCTCAGAACACCTACTGAATTTCACAGCCCACCATCCAAACCAGAACCGCGACAGCACCATCTGACGCAATCCAAAGGCCGGCCCAAAGCACGAGAAGAAGCAGACCGTCAAGACACCCAGCAGGTTAAAGAAGAGACACACCAGGATCGCGTCCACAAATCCCAGGTAAAAGAGGGATTTGCCGAGAACGCCGATGGCGAACGAACTGACGACCATGTTTGCCGCCAACCACTAGGTCCAGTCAGTGGGATAGGTCTTGCAGTGAAATCCTGAGCTCAGGTCTGAAGAACCCACCATGCTGCCAATATTGAAATAGGATGTATCTGTCCTCTCGCTCTCCGGCACTCGCTCGATACCTCGCTGTTCGATGTTGAACTTGCCGGCCAGGCGCTGGACCTTTGCATAAAGCGAGTTGCCGTACTCGAAGCTCTCGCCGGGGACAGCATGGTCGCTGATGTGGTCTTCTTCGTTACTATTGGTAGCATAGGCATTGTCCACCTGAGGAGCCTTCTCCAAGTCCTCGTCTGCCCCAATAGGTATCGTACTGGATTTTGAGGCCATCGTTGGAAAGCCGCACTCCACGATAGAGGCAGTCCGATCGGGGTAGAGAGCAAGCAAGTAAGAGAAGAAAATCCCCAGGGCTCACGTCGAGTTAAAAAAAAAAAAAGGTGATGATTTTCCGGATGCAAACCAGCAAAAGAAAATGCACAGTCCCATTTTCTCTTTTCCTTGGGAGCGCGCTCTTTATATCTTTGCGACGCCCAAATCCTCGAGTGCGCGTCGGTCCACTCGCGATCTCCAGCGTGGGCCCGTTGGAACACTTCCAGAAAAGAAGCAAATGACAAGCCTTTTTGCCCCCATCTCGCGGGGCTTGTTGGCCAATAAACAGTCGGGTTGGTCTTGGCTTATCACTCGCTTGAGCCGGGCGCATTGGCCGAGATGATAAGAGACGGTGGGAAGTAGCCGGTACTGTGCGCCCTGCCGTGTGTATCTGGCGTGTGTCTGGTACCTAAAAGGATAAGAACCCTCTTATCGCCGACAGGGGGTTCTCAGTCGGCTTATTGGCACAGAATTTCAATCAATCTAGTGCAACCTTCGGATCTTTACTAAGTCAAGATTTTCTGAGACGGGAGACGCCGATGTGCGGGAATCTCGAGTGGAAAAGTTGCGGTTTTCGCCTCGCCCTCAGCCATTTTCCTGGTGCTTCGACCCCTTGCGGATGTTGTTTGCAGAGCTCATGCAGGGAGTCACAATGGTCAATGCTCAGATAGGGTTCTTGCAGGAGGAACATTATTTCTCGGCTGCTAACTCCTGGTTGCTGTCAAGGCCTCAGCTGGACACTGGCGAGGAAGGTGATGGCGAGGGACGGCTGTCCATCAATGCACCTCTCAATACAGAAGGTTCATGCGGACGCTGAAGACACACAGCGGTGGCTTTCTCCGGAACTTCATCTGCTGGGCTTGAGGCCTCATTGCGCAGCGGAGATCACAAAATACCCCGGATCGGTCGATCAGCCCGCTCGTGTCAAGTTCAACCGGGGCAAGCGACTGGCAGCCCTTCAGTCCTTCCCCGGGGCCATGCCGCATGGCCCCGCAAACAGGTCTCGGGGGGCCGGTAATATATAGGAAAAGGCGTTAAGTCTAGAGAAATATATTGTGTTAAATAAAGAATTTTAGTAGATGTAGTAAGTATAATAAGTCATTAGTCTTGCGGTTATTAATGGTCTAGAAAGAGCCCTAAGACTCGGTATAGGGTACTTCTCATCTCTCTCTCTCTCTAACCCCCTATCAGAGGTCAGATCCGATCTACTTTATGTGTCTATATTGGGGCCGGAAACAACGGTTGAGACACATTCAGCTAAAGATAAATTATTTAAGACGCTGGTTCCCCGCGTGTAGGAGCATTAGTGATTTTTGTTTCTTTCTCTACCGACTATCCTATTTTCCTCCCTCCTTCTTGCTCTTCTCCTGTTCACGAACAGCTCAGGAAACCTATTATGGCAGCCCACAAAACCATGAAGGTCCTCAGCCTTATGCTCCTGGGTCTTATGACCGCCTTATCCGCAGAGGCCTGCATAGCCGGTATGTGCCCCTTATGATACTCTAATATATATATATATATATAAACCCCCGAGCTAGATAGTAAGGATACTAACCAGTTTTGTTATATGGCTACATAGACGGGAAACCAGGCTGCAACTCGAACCAAGACTGCTGCGGCAGCAGTATCTGCTCGGGGAGTTCGTCTCCAAATGGCCCGCCGTCGACGTTTTGCATGTCATAGTAGTGATTAATTTGTGTCGAGAAAAGAGAGAAGGCAGAATAATTCTGATGTTCAAAATGCATCACCGACGGTTACATTATGAATTAAATGGGAATGTGTTTAAAAAGATGTCTTTTAGGTGTGCTCTTAGTAGAGCCCTCAGCAGGTGCGACGAGTTGATATCTTTTTCAATTTTTTAGTTTCTTTTCCAACTTATATTCACGTATCTATCGTCTATGAATTATAATAATGGCCTTAAAATCCTATAATGAGAACACCCCTACTGTATAATATAAATAGAGAGATAATAATCTACTTTTACTCTATGGGCTACATCTAATTTACTCTATTAGGAATCGTGTCCACGGCACTATTAGTCATTAAACAGGTATTCGTGGACTAATTTTGAACTCGGGCAAATCACTAGCTCTTGACCTTCCCAGGGGCCGCCGCACTTTGCAAAGGCAAATAAGTGAAATCTACAGAAATATATTAGAATATAGTCAATGAAGAATCTTTGTAGAGGGAGTAAGTATAATAAGAGTATAGTCTTATAGCTATTAATAGCCCAGAAAGAGCCTTGAGGATAAGCTGAGTTACACTCGGTATAGGGTGCTTCTCTCTTCTCTCTCTAAGTCCGATCTACATGCCAATATTGGGGGCGGAAATAACGGCTGGGACAAATTCAGCTGGAGATAAATAAGACGATGATTCCCCGCGTCCCACTGGTGTGCATTGGTGATAATTTTCTACATTTCTTCCCCTTCTCAATAACACCTTAGGAAACCCATTCCAACAAAACCATGAAGATCCTTAGTCTTATGCTCCTCGGTCTTATGACTGCCCTGTCCGCCGAGGCCTGTATAGCCGGTATGTGCCCTTTACAATACTCCAGGTGAAAAGAGAGAAAGAAAAAGAAAGACCAGAACTAGATAGACGGAATACTAAATGGTTTTGCTACATGGCTACAGACGGGAAACCAGGCTGCAACTCAGACGAAGACTGCTGCGGCAACAATGTCTGCTCGAAGAGTGGGTCTCCAAGGGGCCCGACGTCGACGTTTTGCTCGTCACCGGCGTGATGAATTTGTGTCGAATGTGTTGAAAGAAGAAGAAAACAGGCCAATTCCTGTGTTCAAAATTCTTGGGCAGTACCGATGACCATGGCATAGATTGAATGGGGTTGTGTTTACAGAGAAATCTTTGAGGTGTACTCTTGCCAGAACCCTTAAGCAGATTCGAAGAATTGATTTCTTTTTCAAATTATGCTCGTGTTTATCGTCTATGAAACTTTGAGAATGATCTTGCCATCCCATAGTGAAAACACCCTACTATATAGTGTGAGGATAGAGAAATTTTTGATTCTACTCTATCTCCGTCTATCTTACTATATTAGGGATCGTGTTCATAGAGATATATTATAATACAGAAAACAAAGAAGTTTAGTAGAGACAGTAAGCATAGTATTCAGGCTCTCTTAGTATGGGTAGTCTTACAATTATTGATAGCCTAGAAAGATAGTGGCGAATAGTAGATAAATAGAACACAGTAGATGTTTTGGCTGCATATGAGAGAGGGCTGACATTAGAGGAAATCACCGAGAGATATTCTTGGCTATAGTTATAACCTTGCAAGTATAAGAGTGCCCCAGTCACGGGTTGTCTGCCTAAATCTCCATCCTTAGCCAAGGATCAAATTGGGTTGCACGCCACCGAGGCTCATGGATCGACAGTTAGGGCAAGGCTGCTGGACTGGCTGGCCCTATGAAACAACAATATCGCAATCCTTCCCCCACGGCTGCCTGGGAGGCTGATCTCAGAGGGCTCCACTAACCACTCAACGACATGATTTAGGAAGCTGCCAGAGTGGAAAAGAAAGTACAGGAATAACACTTCTCGCGGCAATCCTCTTTATTTCTTCTTATACAACAACCTCACACAGAAGAAACCTTACATAATGACCGAGCAACTCAGCGGTCGCATCACCCCCGACCCAGTGTTGACCAAGGGAAACACAGACAAGAACACACTAGTGATCGCCATCTTAACATATCTCGATGAGGCCAGCGAGGCAGAGCTCGTCCAGCACTTTCAAGAGATATTGGGCGACAGCATCAAGATCCACACATGGAAGCCATCGCGATCATTGCTGCAATCCATCGCCAAGCAAGGCCCCCACCTGGACAGCCAGGCCAATTTGTATGCACTGGCAGTCCTGGCCTACCGGTCTGAGCGATCAGCCTTCCTGGTCGCAGACGAGCTGACCAGGCGTCAACTGACGGGGGAGCGCCGCGTGGGCGAAAGCGATTCGATCTCGGTGGTGATGATATCGACCAAGCCGCAACCATCGACAGCCGCGAAGCAAGATGATGAAGTTATCATTGTCGCCAAGCGTACCAATGGTGATGGCAAAGAGATTCAAAAGCTACTTGAAATGCCGCTGGAACCCCTGAGCATCAATCCACAGGCTCGCGATATCGAGATGTTCCTACGGACCTCGTGTGGATTGGCGCTTCACGATCCGGATCGAGCTGTGCTTACTGCCGACACAGCGTCGTCACTGGGTCGAGAGAAATACTCGGGCGCCGTGGCCGAGGCATTGTCCACATCCCGTCGAGGCCTACCCGTGGAGCTGGTCACGGATATCGTCTCACGAGCAGACAGCGACAGCATGACAGAACTGGTCCAAATGCCGGTATGGGAACGCGCCATGAGCTATCAGCATTTGGTTATCTTTCTCTTCTTCCCCGCCAGCGAAGACAAGCTGCACAAAACCCAGTCGATAATCCAGGATGCAGTGCGAAAGCACGCTGCAACCAAAAAGCCAAATCGCCAGAACACCACGGTAGAACTGATTCCATGGGAGCGGCATCGTCTCGCATCTCGACGGAAGCTAGCGACTTTCTACAATGAATACCGACACTGGGTTGACCCCAACACGAGGATGGACCGGCCGCTCCATTTTCTGCGCGAGCCCATCCGCGGCATTGACTCGGCTCAATTTGGGAGTGTGTTTTCACGCTACGAACTGTTCCCGTTCGTGAGACAGAATTCCCTGGAAGGGCTTGTCACAAAAAACTGGACATCGGACGATAATCCTGACGAAGAGTCGGAAACCTTGGACATCAACAGCGCTGAGAATCTCTCGCACCCTGACGAGCCGTTCTATTACAACCCTCCGCCCTGGATGCCGTCCGGGTCGCAGGAAGAGGAAGAGACAGAATTCGAGTGGCTGGCTGCGTTCTATCTCACCAACCAATTGACCAAAGAACAAGATGAATCCATCCAAACAGAGCTCAAAACCAAAAACGATATTGACGAGGACTTCGAATGGGTCAAAGAAATCGGCGTGATTCCCTGGAAGAGCGGCCCCGAAGGCGACGTCGACGGCACGATCGAGGACATCTGGGAGATTGTGTGGAAGGTCTGGACATCCGAGGGTCGGGCTGGCAATTGTGGCACTTTTGCTTGTGTGGACCAGCAGTCGGCTGTCGATCAGACGGTCATCTTGGTGGATGCGAAATGGTACCATGGCAGCCGGGAGCAGGAACTTCTCCAATACCTTCCTAGTCCCACCATGAAGGGATTCAGATACACGCGCGTTGCTGCCCGAGATGCGCACCTTGACAAAATTAATCTGGATATTGCTAACATGGGCATCGATGAGTGTGGTGAAGGGGCAAAGTCATTTCGGAGACCTGACTGGCCATCACCAGAGCTCTTTGATGACGACGATGACGATGAGGATGAAAATGACGACGGAAATGAAGATGGAGAGTAGCTGAATGACACTCATTATCGCCTTGCGAAAGGCAAGGCATCTTCTTGGCCTATGACTACGGACTTCTGAAATACCAAGAGGGAATCTCGATAATCGTATTCGACTATTCAACGCTAGACATGACTATTTATATAGAACACAAGTAGAGAATCATTGATTTACAGCTTGGCGAGCATCTTGTTGCCCTTCTGCAGGAGTGCAGCAGCATCTGAAACGAGCTCATCAACAATAGCCTTGGCGGACTTCTTCTCGTTGACTACGGCGGCGACCTTGCCCATCAGGTAGGGACGGGCATTGTCGAGGGTGTCGTCGTCAACATCATCCGGCAGGTTCTCGAAGTCGTGTTCAACCGGGATGACACCCTTGGCCGTGAGTTGCTTGATCTCCTCGGCCCGGTTCTCCTCCCAATTCAGGATGTAAGCGTTCTTGCGCACACGTAGAGGTCGGCCCTATAGCACACACGTTAGCGTCAAGTGCTTAAAAACTCTTGACAGTGAAAAACAGAAACATACGGTGAAGATGATTGTGCGGATGTTGTCCTCGAAGCCGGAGGTGCGGACAGCCTCCTGGTGCGCCGCAGGAGCACCAGCTTCATCAGACAGGATGAAGCGGGTGCCAATCCAGACTGCAGAGGCACCGAGCATCAATGCGGCGGCCACAGAGTTGCCGTTGTACAAGCCGCCAGCCGCGATGACCTGCACCGGCAGGCCGGTCAGGGGGCTCTTGCGGCCCTGGACCAACTTGGCAACAGTGGGAATGAGGACGGTGGTCGGCACATCACCCGTGTGGCCACCACCCTCACCACCCTGGGCGCAGATGATATCGATGCCGGCATCGAGGGCCTTCTGAACGTGCTTGGGGTGGCCGATCATGTTCATGCAGAGAATACCCGCCTTGTGGAGTCTCTCGACCACAGCATTGGGGGGAACACCGACGGCGGAGACGAAGAGCTTGGCGCCGCTCTCAATGATGATATCAACGAGTTCGTTGAGCTTGCCCTTGGTGTAGTCGTAGCTGGTTTGCGACGAGACCGATTAGCTTTTGTGACGACCCACCGCAAGAGCAGCAGCGGGAACTTACTTGGTCTTGCGGGCACTGCCTCCGACCTGAGGAAGCAGCAGGTCGACACCAAACGGAGCATTCTTGTCGGTCAGATATCCCTTGAGCTCGGCGATCTGTTCCCGGAGCATGTCGGGAGTGTAGCCAACACCGCCAATCACACCCAGGCCACCCGCGTTGGTGACAGCGGCGGCGAGTTTAGGGCCCGCGGCCACGTTCATGCCTGCCAGCAGGACGGGGTGGTTGATCTTGAGCAGATCAGTGATCGGAGTACGGATTTGCTCTGTGTCACGGGCATGGTGAGTTCTCCGCAGAAAAAAGAGATGTCCACACGTGGGAAGAGTGGCTTGATATTCTATCAAGCCGGGGGCAGGGGAAATGCTTACGAGGAGAAGCCATAGTGAATATGATGTCCGTGCCAAAGAGATGGAGGATGATGAAGAGAAGAACCTGGGGAAGGAGGAGCGGCGCCTATAAAGGGAGGCAACCGAGGCCGGTTCACAGTCTCCAGATGAGCCGAGGCAGTCGCAGCTTGGGTCTTCCCCAGGTAAAACTACCGAGTGGGCGGGGTCCGCATAACTCGACACATGACTATGAATTATGATATCCTATTTCTACCACTATTTCTATTCATTTTATCTTGACCAGTAGAGATGTTTAATCCAAATTGAAATTGTTCATAAAACCAACCCAACAGTGAAGTATGTTGGGTGTATTATCACTGCCTGAGGCCAGATATTACATCAGCAGGCATCAAGGCACCAATATAGCAGTCACCTGATGTCGTGCCCATGCGCGTCTGCTTCATTGGTGTTTCTGCGCAACAATGGGTTCCCTCAGAGTCGGCGGTCGCGGGGCTTCTACAATAGGCCTGTGTATTCACAGTGTCCCTCGTTCATCCCCTTTATGGCAATTCTCGAGTGCGGTTCGATTCCCGCCGTTGCCGGGGCCTCCGGACACCTCGGGGCGGTGCAAGACACATTCAGAAGAATCCTGGACAAAGAGGCAGGTCCCGAGCTGGCGCAGAGTGATCAGACAGAGTCTGACATATATAAATCAATCCAGAGGCATCTCCAAGACAATTTCAAGTAGGTGCTGTCCTCGATCTTCGTGTCAGCCTTATCGGCCATTATCTGTATCATGCAAATCATGCATCACTGTCCCGCAATTTTTTTTTCTTCTTTCTTTTGCTGCATCGGCGCCACAAATACTAAGGCCACCCAGGAAAATTGTCTTTTTCTAGTTCGGCACTTACGAGCCCATCCCTCAGAAATGGCCGTTCAAGTCGTGTGACTACATTGACAGCGCACGCGAGGAATTTCTCGAGCGGGCGGACCGCCCGGTTGAACCCCAAGATGCCCTTGGTCCAAGACAACCAATCGATCCACCGGGCTTTCATTGCCCTGGGTAGTAATGTCGGAGACCGGGTGGAGATGATCGAGAAAGCGTGTCTCGAATTGGACCAAGCCAATATCAAAGTCAAGAGGACTAGCTCGCTCTTCGAGACCACGCCCATGTATATGCTTGAACAGGGCACATTTATTAACGGTGTATGCGAAGTATGTATCATTTGATCTAGATAGATGGGTAAATGCTGACTGCTATTAGGTAGAAACAACTCTCGCGCCACTGGATCTTCTGAATACTCTCCAGTCAATCGAGATCGCGCTGGGCAGGAAGAAACTTATCGAAAAAGGCCCACGGTCAATTGACCTGGACATTCTTCTGTATGACCAGGAGGTCTTTTCGCACGAGCGTCTGAACATTCCGCACAATCTGATGCTGGAGCGAGACTTTGTGCTTCGGCCTCTTTGCCAGTATGTGGCGCAGGTTCTCCCAAGCGAAGAAGAAAATGAGACTAATGCCCACCCAGATTAATCCCCCATGAGCGCCCCCTCAGCTAGGGAAAGATGCACAAACATACAATACATACCTGGCTGCTTTGCCCCCACCAGAGCCAACGCCCCTGTCGACAACACCGATATCACCGCAGTTCCCACCCCTGCACGCAACAGACCCCAAGCGCAGCACACACGTCATGGCAATTCTCAACCTGACGCCCGACTCCTTCTCCGATGGCGGCGCGCACTCACCAATAGACTTCACGCAGCTCAGCGCAACAGTACGCGACTTCATCGCCGCCGGCGCCACGATCATTGACATCGGCGGCGAAAGCTCTCGACCAGGCTCCACGCCTGTCGGCGCCGATGAGGAACTCGCGCGCGTGATCCCAGCGATCCAACACATCCGAACCTCAATCCCAGAAGCCGCACACGTAGCCATCAGCATTGACACGTACCGCGCGCGCGTCGCCGAAGCCGCCTGCGCCGCCGGCGCAGACATCATCAACGACATCTCCGCGGGGCTGCTCGATCCAGACATGCTCCCCACCATGGCGCGCACGGGCAAATCCGTGATTCTCATGCACATGCGCGGCTCCCCGCAGACTATGACTTCGCTCCACGACTACCCGGCCGGCGTCATTCCCGAAGTCGGCGCCGAGCTCCGCGCTCGTCTGGCTGCCGCCGAGGACGCCGGCATTCGCCGCTGGCGTATTATTCTCGACCCCGGACTGGGCTTTGCGAAGCATCAGCCCCAGGATCTGGAGATCCTACGTGATCTACCGCGGCTGCGCGCTGCCGATGGTCTGGACGGCCTGCCGTGGTTGATGGGTCCCAGTCGGAAGCGGTTTATTGGCAATCTGACTGGGGTCAAGACGCCGCGTGAGCGGGTTTGGGGTACCGCGGCGACGGTCACGGCGAGCGTTGCTGGCGGCGCGGATATCGTACGGGTGCATGATGTTCATGAGATGTGGCAGGTGGCCAAGGTTGCCGACGCCATTTACCGCGTGGACTGAGAACATTCTTTCGGCGTCGTTTCTGGCATCCTTGGTATATTTTATGATTTTCCCCTTCAGATAAGGGGGTTGTCTGATTTCAACATTGCATTTGGCTTGTACTATGTCTCTTCATTCATCATGGGAGTTCATGAGGCTCGGGATTATCAAAAAGGAGTTGGGTTCTTTGGCACTTCACCGAATACGGTAGACCTGCAATATTTTGCATGGCCTGAGGTCGATTCGCATACTAGCAGATCATTGAGAAATAGGTTCTTCCACGACTATAGACTTGTTGGCATCAACAAGCTTACGGAAATATATCAATTCATGAATTTCTCAATTATCTCGAGCCATACCGACAAATGAAAACAAGAAAACAACAGGAAATCCCTAGAGCCATCCGCCTGCTACTGAAGATACCGTTGAACAACCATCAAATCACCACGCCAGGCTGCATTTTCGATAATGTGGAACCCAATTTTTGCGGACTGCTTGCTCACGGGACTTTCAGATGGAAAGGACACAGAAAGGAAATCAAACAATATGCTGGCGGGGAGGGGGCAAAAGAGACGAAATATACGTCACGCATCAGGGGAAGGAGATCAAATGGGGCTTGCTAAGGTATTCGATGTGATACAACGTGTGAATATCGAGGGGAAATGAATGGCAGAATCAGCTGTTCAGATAGTTACGAATAGCACCTGATGGAAAGTTAGCAAGATCATCCCCAGTATAATGTCAGACGAAGTAGCTCACCCTGTAACTTGGTCGCGCCCTCACCAACAAGATGAGACAGGTTCTCGATATCATCTCCAGCGGTAATGCCAAAGCGGCGAACAAAGTCCTTGGCTGCGGCCTCGATATCCCCGTAGCCGTCATCAATCTGGGGGAGCTCATCCTCGGGCCGGCCGAAGTAACTGTTGCTGGAGATCGAGGTAGCTCCATCGAAGTTCCGGAGTCGTTCCTTAGCCTCCGCCTGGGCGTTGGAGTCGAACCGCTCTCGCCCGAAGAATTCGTCCGAGGAGATACCTTTTTGGGTGCCGAATCGGGATTTGGTCTGGCTAAGTTCCTCATCTAAAGCGAATGTTAGCTCGTGTTGGAATGTTCAAGAAAGAGACAAGAACAAAAAAAAAAAAAATTACCATCGGCAGCGGACCTGGCAGGGCCAACAGCACCAAAGCCTGCCTTTTTCGGGGCCGCTGCGGGCTTGGACACCTGGCCGAATCCAAGCCGGCCCATTCCCATACCCAATCGCTCCACGTCGCTGGCACTCCGTTCGCTTGGCTTGCTGGTGGCCCCGAAACCTCCCCGGTTGGGGCTGATCGGGGTGGGTGAAGTGATTGGTGTGGCGGAAGACGCCGTCTTGGCCTTGGCCTTGGAGTCGGCTTCGGCCTGCTCAGCCTCAGGGTCGTATCCAAGCTTCTCGATGCGCTCAGCCTCTTCCTTGGCCTTTCGCTCGGCCTCGTCGAAATCAATCACATCTGCCGCCGCAACCTTCTTGGCCCCAAGCTTCGGTGCCTTCTTCGCCCCAAGCACACTGCCCTTCTTCGCAGCGGTGGTCGTGGAGGTCTTTCGAGTAGAAGAGCTTGGTCGGATGGCGGTCGGCGCGGGAGACGAGCTCTTGTCTTCGGAGGCAGACAGAGGCGATTTGGATCGAGACCCGTTGGTGCCGGCATTCAAGAATGGAGAGCCAGTGCGGTTCACGACAGGCGGCGTGCCGGTGCGAGACGGGGGGTTGCTGGGGCGCTTGATCGAGGGCTTGTCCCAGGAAGAGAAGAAGTCATCGTCTTGATCCCCAGCAGGGGTATTAGAACCATCCGACGGGGTGCCAGCAGGGACATCCGTGATGACAACTTCCTCGGGATATCTAGAAAAGCCATGAGTACCCTCAACTCATTGTCCACACAAAAGAACCGAAGATTCACTAACTGTTGTGCATCCACCGCGGCCCGCTTCTTGAGTTCTTCCTTATACTTGACAGCCGCATTGCTCGTGTATTTGACCTTGGAATCCTTGCTCGCGAGCGCGGCAGATCCTCCGTGCGATTGGAAATACTTGGTGGCGGATTCGTTTCCACCGACCTTCATCACCCGCAGCTGTTCCCATTGCCATTCTGTGTAACAAGTATTAGTGTTTGGCCCATCGCCAGGTCCAAATTACCGGAAAATGGCTTCGGGGTATACATACGGTCGAGATTTGTGGAGCGGACAAAGGAGATGTGGACACCGAGATTGCGGTGGTTGGACGAGCAATCCAGACAGAGGTAGATTCCAAAGGGAACCGACGACCAGGTCGGATTCTTAGAACCGCAATCAAAGCATACCTGCCAGCAGAAAAAGGGCTGTTAGAGCACAGGGACCAAATCACGCAAAAAACCACACGGGGGGGCGGGGCTTGCGCACCTTGTTTGCGGGCTTCAGCTTGAGTTTCTCAAAGATCTTTTGAGACTGCGCCTTCGAGGCACTCATGGTGAAGAAGCGGCAGGATTCAATGGGTGGAAGAGAGAAACCAGAAAGGGGTGGTGCGAAAGGGAAAGGTCTCGAGGAGGGAAAGAGGCCAAAATGCGGCGAACGTGGTCGGACTGAGAGACGCTGGGCCTGTAATTTGCAGTTTGGGACAAGTGAAACTGGGTGACTGATGGCGCAACCAAAGTGCAAACTTACCGTACCGTAAATTTCAGGCAAAATGCCACAGCACGTGACCCTCTGGAAATGACGATCGCCGAGACGATCGAGGTGCGACACCTCCGAGCGTCTATGAGGACCTGAGTGCGCCATGAAATCCCTCTACCGAGCTCTTCCTCGCGCACCACCCACGGCGTTTGCCGCCTTTCTTCCAGGTACTCGCCCAGAGATCACCCGGCTATATGCCACACACAGCGATCTAGGCCGAGGCCCGTGGCCGACCCCAAGAAAGAAGAATATCACGGTGCTATCAGACGATGGACAACTTCAGTGGGGTGAACTGAGTGGGAGAGAGAAAGTGTCGCGCGCAACACAGCAATCGTTTAACTTCGTGATCGTGCTGGCTGGGGCCGTGCTGACGGTATGGACCTAATCCCCACTTGCATACTCGGAGTTATGGACTATTGGGCTGATGATTCGAACAGGGCGGAGTCTTCACACTTCTCTATCTCGAGGTCTTCTCGCCCAACAGCCGGACATGGCAGTTTGAAAAGGCCGTAGAACGCATCAAAGACGATCCTCGATGTACAAAGCTCCTCGGTGACCGACGGGAGATCAAAGCATACGGTGAAAATACATGGAGTCGTTGGGCACGGAGTAGGCCTATTGCGTATGTGCTATGAATTGGACAACAAAACTTGGGACTGGGGTACTGATAATCACCAGAACGACTGTTGAGAAAGATCGATTGGGTCGCGAGCATCTGCGGATGAACTTTCACGTATGGCACCTCGCTTTTGACAACTATGTTTAATTGATGGGAAAGAAATGTACTGAGACTTTTTTCTAGGTCGAGGGGCCTTTGAATTCCGGTGTGGTCATCGTTCATATGATGAAGCCCTTGGACAAGAGCGACCTGGAATACCAGCTTCTTGCGCTGGATGTCAAAGGACACTCTCGAATTATTCTCGAAAAGGCATCCGACAAGCCCAGCGTGGCAAGCTCCCTGAAGCTCTTTGGAATTCAATGGCGTTGATTCGGGTTTACACTCGAAGTCTCCTCTTCCATCTCTACCCATGGCGTCTGCGGCTCCCAGCCTCCAGCGCCACGTCCGTGGAAGGGTTTCTACCACAAAGAAACCGAAACCCTCCACATGACTGTTCCTATGATAACCTGTTCAGAAACTGGTCCATCAAGTGCCAGCTGAGCGAGGGCTCCCCGTACTATGTCAGGATCGGCCATGAGCCGTCCAACTAAGGTTGTAATTACAACCTACTTGTATTATACATCGTGCTGCAATTTCGGATCGATGCCGATGTTTTAGCAACCCGGGAAACCGGCGAAATACAAATGACCACAGCCACACTTTTGTAGTTATTGACAATCACCCGGAAGAAAATCGACCCAGCTCAATAATATGAAACACTTTATATCACCCGAGGCCCATTCAGGATACTCTTCGCCTCCTGCGACGTCCACCAGCTATTCCCTTCCTCGCCAGGGAACGCAAACGCATCCATACTCTCAACCTTCATCTCCACACTATACCCAGGCTCCATGGGAGTCACGTAGTACCCTTCTTTGACGCTAGATGGGTGCACAAAGTGCTCATGCAGGTGATCCACATACTCCAGCACGCTCTTCTTGCCTGTGACGACCACGTAATCAATGGTGCTCAGGTGTTGCGTGTACTCAGGCAACCCAACACCGCCCGAGTGTGGCACAATCGGGACGCCAAACTTGCGCGCCAGCAGCAGAATGGCCATCACCTCGTTCACGCCGCCGACGCGGCATGCGTCGGGTTGGAGCACGGTCAAAGCGCCCGCCTGCAGCAGCTGCTTGAAGATGACTCGGTTCTGGCACATCTCGCCCGTGGCGACGCCGACGGGGCCGTGTGGCGTGTTTGACAGGGCCTTGCGGATCGCCGCGTGTCCGAGGATGTCGTCGGGGGAGGTTGGCTCTTCGATGAACCAGGGCTTGAACTCGGCTAGTTCCTGCATCCAGGTGATTGCCTCGGGGACGGACCAGACCTGCGCACCGCGTTGTTAATTATAGATCATTGATGGCGCCACCCATGTTTAGGAGCAATCACATACCTGGTTGGCATCCACCATCAGGATATTCCCCTTGTCATACCCAATCGCCTGCCGGGCAATGCTCAACCGCTTCTTATCGTCCTCAAGATTACCCCCAACCTTCAACTTGAAATGCCTGTACCCCTGCGCAACGCTCTCATCTAACAGTGTCTTCAGCTTCTCCTCATTATATCCCAACCAGCCCGCACTTGTCGTGTAAGCAGGGACAGCCTTGCTCGCCTCCGCCTCCCGGATCCGGTCCTGCTTCCCGGCCTCGACCTCCTTGAGCAGGCTAATTGCTTCCTCCGGCGTAATGGCGTCCGTGATATAGCGGAAGTCAATGCAGCGCACAAACTCCTCGGGGCTCATGTCGGCGACGATGCGCCACACGGGCTTGCCCAGGGTTTTGGCCCACAGGTCCCAGAGCGCATTGACGACCGCCCCTAGTGCTAGGTGGATCACGCCCTTTTCGGGCCCGATCCACCGCAGCTGGCTGTCTGAGACCAGGTACCGCCAGGTCTTGCCCCAGTCGGTGGTTAGCTCATCCAGGTCTTTGCCGATGACGAGCGGGGTGAGGAGGGAGATGGCCGAGCAGACGATTTCGTTGCCGCGGCCGATAGTGAAGGTCTAACTTGAATTGTCAATGTCATTCTTTTGGCTATCTTTTGGCGCCGAAGTAAATTCATTCATGAGAAATCGACACGGTTAGGGTCGACATACCATGCCGTGTCCGGCGTAGGGCGAGTCCGTGTAGATGATGCAGTAGGCGGCAGAGTAATCGCCTGCTGCATTCATGGCATCTGAGCCTGTTTTATCGAGGGAAGTCTGGAGGATTATCAGCATGCATACGTTGTAAGACTAACCACTTCCCAAAGTAGAGAATCCAACATACCGGAAACCTCACGTCTCGCGTGGTGAAGTCTGTGATCTTGACCATTGTAGGCAGTCGATAGTAGATGCTCCCAAAGGTCTGTACGGTGTCAATTGCAGGCTATTCACGCAGATTCGGAATCTCCAAGAAACCGCCGAGCAAGATGAAATAAGGTGGGGTAGGAGGCAGAAGTAGATGCAAGACAAACCTCCCAATCCGGGAAGTATAAGAAGTTAATAGAGAAGAAGTATACAACCAACAATTTGCCCGTCACCGATGAAAAACAGAAACAAAAGAAGAAATGAAAATGCCCCCCGCGTGTCCCCCCAGCGCAGTATATACAGCAAATCCGCCTCGCCCCACGCCCCTCGGCACCTCGCAATTCTCCCCCGCAACGGCCGCTGGTTGGTGGGCAATTGGCTGCGCCGGGGAATTGGGTTTGTCCGCCAATCACAGGTCATCGGAGGACCTCCGGTAGCCCTAAGAACATTCCCGTCAAGAGAAACAGCCTCACGCCAGTAGAACGACAAAATAACTACAAATGGTGGAAAAGAACTCATTGAACACCACTCGGTGAAATTGAGATGAATACTAGACGCCTAATTGACCGATGCAATCCTAGGAACATGGACAATCCACGATTCGACAGGCTGCACGCTGTTACGCCGACAGCCCTCGTTTCTCGCTCTCCGAGAAGAAGATGATCATCCGCCAGAGCTTCCGGACCAGCACCTCGGCCTCCTCGTCCAAAGCCTAGAAACACCAAAGTCAGTATGATCAATTTCGGCTTGATCCAGAATGCGTAACTCACCTCTTCCAGCTGTTCCACCAGTTCCTGAGGAGACCCATGCTTGCGCACATGTTCCTCCACCACGTCCACGAGCATCTGTTCCTGCACACCCAGATATTCGACGATCTTCTTCTCCACAAACGGCTTGATCTGGTCACTGAGGACGGCTTCGTCAACAAACTCCCATTTGACCTCCCACTTCCACAATCCCTCCTTGTCCGCCGGGATCTCTGCGGCGAGTTGGCGCGCGGCCTGGGCTCGTTCCTCTTCCGACAGGCCGGCGGCTTCGGCAGCAGAGTCGAATTTGATCGGGATGAGTGGTCGGCGCGTGGTTGCGGCGGGCTCCTCCTCGTCCTCCAGCAGGCCTTCGACCTCGGCCACGGTACGGCGCGAGGTTGCGGCTTGGGCCTTTTGTGCGGCAGCACCCAGTGACAACTTGAAGCGCTGGGGCTCGCGGGGAGCCTGGGTGCGGGCCTCCAGTTCCTCTGCTTGGCGGGCAAGGAAGTCATCGGCCATGCCGCGGGCCTGTTCCTGTTGGTGCGCCGCACGGGCCCGTTCGCGCTCCTCGGCAGCACGGTCAGTCTCGTCCAGGTTCGCCTCGCGAGCCCGGAAGGCTGCCCGACTCCGGAGCCAGGCCCCACGGTCAGCGTAGTACTCGGAGGCTTTCCGGCTGGCCTCGTTGTCGTCGTTCCAATTGCGGAGCCGATCTTCCATCTCGTCATGCGCTGCCTGCAATTTCCCGTCTTCCTCCTTGTCCCGCTTCTTCTCTCGCTCAAGAGCTGCAGTTCGGCTTCGTTCGCGATTGAGCCAACGGCGCTCCTGATCCAGGTATTGCTTTTCTTTTTCGGCGTCTTTCTTCGCTTGGTGCCGGCGTTCCAGCTCCTCGTCACTAGCATCGGATTCTTCACCTTCACGATCAATGTAGCCTGTAGCTCCGTTTGTCGACCCGCCATTGACAAATGACACCCCTTTCTGGTAGTCCTTAGGAATCTGCACCCCGAATCCTTTCGGACCGGCCGGTGCGTTGGGCATGCCCCGGTCACGCGCGCCCAAGGGAATGCCGTTGGCATCGCCAGCGGGGCCGCTAGGAGCCGACGCAGGTGGGGAGGCAAGCCGGTTGATACGAGAGCCCGCATTGCGCGCACGCTCCATGGACTCGATCTCCTCCTCGCGCCGCAGTCGTTCGATGTCCCGACGATTGCTTCGCTCGCGGAACGCCGCAATTTCCTTGGCCACGTTGGCACGCATTTCAGGTGGGATATCGGCCAGTTCGTCTTCGATGGTGATGGGGATGGTGACCACCTCTCCGTCCTGTGTCACCTCGCCCTCCTTCATCTCGACGTCCCCTTCCCGATCAACCGCCGATACATCCTCTTTTTGGGTCTGGGTAGCCGGGTGGAAGAGTCCCGCTAGGACGGTTTGTAGGGTACTGCGGGAGAGATCAAAGCGCGACTGGCGCTCTTCGGGATCTTGCTCGCCTCGGCTGGCATTGAACTGCTCCAGGTAGTTGGTCGTGCTCTCGTCTACGACAACCTATGGAAAATGATGTTATGTTAGTCTTTTCCAAGCCACATGCAAGATCACATAGATACGCAGATACGCACCAGAAGCGTGCTCTTTTCAACTTCCTGTTCCTCTTCGCCCTCTGCGCGCGGTGTCTGTCTCTTCACTGGCACTTCGACGTCCTTCAACACCTCCACCGCCGTCTCCAGACTCTCGGGGTCGTCGTACTCGGCAAAGCCAAACCGGCAGGGCTTCTCATCGGCATCCGTTGCACGAATCCATCGCCGTAAATGTCCCGCCGATCCCATGATTCGCTCAATGCCCTCGTCTCCACCCACACCCTCGGTGATGCCACCGACGAAAAGCGTGCGCACAATCTCGTCCCGCGTCGGGGGCTGGAGCTGCACCATGGCATCGCGAGGGTGGTGGCGCTGACCCTCCATGCTTGCCGACCCAAGACCCCCACGCCGGCCAGGGCCCTCCGGTCCACGCTCCCGGCCCATCTCTGGCGCTGCGGGTTTCGCAGGGCCCGAGGTGCCCAGTCGAATGACCGGCGCGGAGAAATTGATGTTTGGCATATTCGGCGGGGGCTGGAAATTCGCGGGGAAGCCCCCGGGGCGACCAGGCTGCTGGTTGTTTGCCTGTTGCATGCCCGAGGGGGGAGCGGTTCCGGGCGCGGCCATCCCTGGAGGAGGCGCTGGAGCTGGTCAGCCAATATTGCAAAATGAAATCAATGAATACGGTCACTCACCCATCCCCGGAGGTGCGCCATATGCGCCATAGTCAGGCGGTCTCCCATAAATTCCGGGAGCTGCAGATAATCAGTTGCCATCCAAGGTTTCCAGACCGAGGGTGATCGGAGCACTCACGCTGGTAAGGATTGTACATGACGAGAACGATGAGACCAGGATTGGATCTCGGAAAAAAGAAGCTGCAAAGGCCCTGGTTGCAGGTCACACTGGTCCACAGAGTCCAGTCAGAAGCGCAAGAGTAAAAGCAGTCGGCGCGGATGAACCAAAAAGAAAGGCGGTACAGCCTTAGCGCGCCGAGCTTCGCAGCAGCTTTCACTCCGGCTCACCGGCAACTGATCGGCCTGGGTCCGCGAGTCTGGTTAATCGTGGTTTTTTCTTCTCTGTCGCTGGGTAATTTCCTGGAATTTATCCGGGTCGAATATCGCCGAGTCAGAGCCAGGTACTGTGGATATATCCATGCATATACTGCGGTGCGTGGAAGTACTCGGTGACCTGAGGCACCAAGATAGGATGCCTATAGAACACGGCATCATTCGGAAGCAACGAATATGCAGCGGATAAGTCTGTGGTCGGCAATGCGATATACGTTGGGTTTCGAATGGAAATCTTGCAATTACAATCTATTCTCGACTTGGTCTATAGATTTCATGGCCATACATACTGTCTCTGGCTAAGGTAATACAATCCATAACCAGTGAGTCCTGCCTGTGAGAGTAATTCCGGTAATAATTCGCCAGGCCCGGCACGTCGAATGCGGCAATGATGATGATGCCCCACGGCCCCTCCACCGGACCCCAACGCGCCGGAGTCAAAAGCCCGTTTACTTTCTTCTTCTTTTCTCTTTCGTTCGTGATACCCTCATTTCTTGTTCGATTGTTCTTCTAGGTAATTCTTCACCCTCGTTTTCTGTCTTGTCCCCAGGCTTTCCCTGCTTCGAATCCATCCACGCCCGCTGCCCCGCACTGACGTCTGCGCTCATAGTCCCATAACCGCCATCATGCCCGGTTTCTCGCAGGCTTCGGATCTCAGCGCTTGGAAGAAGCTCCAGGAGCACCATACCACCCTGGGTCGCAACATTGTGCTCAAGGAGTACTTCCAGAAGGACCCCCAGCGCTTCGAGAAGTTCAGCCGCAAGTTCGCCAACCCCGTGGACAACTCGGAGATTCTCTTCGACTACTCCAAAAACTTCCTCACCGAGGAGACCTTGAGCCTGCTGGTTCAGCTGGCCAAGGAGGCCAATGTCGAACAGCTGCGGGATGCCATGTTCAAGGGTGAGCACATCAACTTCACCGAGGACCGTGCCGTCTACCACGCCGCCCTGCGCAATGTCTCCAATGAGCCCATGCAGGTGGATGGCAAGAGTGTCGTCGAGGATGTCAACTCAGTCCTGGAGCACATGAAGGAATTTTCCGAGCAGGTGCGCAGCGGCGAGTGGAAGGGTTACACGGGCAAGAAGATCAACACCATCATCAACATTGGTATCGGTGGTTCCGATCTGTAGGTTTCCCACGGTCCCTTGTCATGGAAGGAATGCAGCTGACCTCTAACCAGCGGCCCTGTTATGGTCACTGAGGCGCTGAAGCCATACGGACACCCTGACTTCACGCTCCACTTCGTCTCCAACATTGACGGTACCCACATCGCCGAAGCCCTGAAGAACTCGGACCCGGAGACCACCCTCTTCCTGATCGCCTCCAAGACTTTCACCACCGCTGAGACCACCACCAACGCCAACAGCGCGAAGGCCTGGTTCCTGGAGTCGGCCAAAGATGAGTCGCACATCGCCAAGCACTTCGTCGCCCTCTCGACCAACGAGCCTGAGGTCACCAAGTTCGGCATTGACAGTAAGAATATGTTCGGATTCGAGTCGTGGGTGGGTGGCCGCTACTCGGTATGGAGCGCCATCGGTCTGTCGGTGGCTCTGTACATCGGCTTCGACAACTTCCATCAGTTCCTGGCTGGTGCCCACGCCATGGACAAGCACTTCCGCGAAGCACCCCTGGAGCAGAACATCCCCGCGATTGGTGGTCTGCTGAGCGTCTGGTACAGCGACTTCTTCGGAGCCCAAACTCACCTGGTGGCTCCGTTCGACCAGTACCTGCACCGGTTCCCGGCCTACCTGCAGCAGCTGTCCATGGAGAGCAATGGTAAGGCGATCACGCGCTCAGGCGACTATGTCAAGTACACCACGGGCCCGATCCTCTTCGGTGAGCCGGCCACCAACGCGCAGCACAGCTTCTTCCAGCTGCTGCACCAGGGCACCAAGCTCATCCCTGCCGATTTCCTCATGGCGGCCGAGTCGCACAACCCCGTTGAGAACGGCAAGCACCAGCGTATGCTGGCATCCAACTTCCTCGCCCAGTCCGAAGCTCTGATGGTTGGCAAGACCCCCGAGCAGGTCAAGGCCGAGGGTGCCCCTGACCACCTCGTCGCCCACAAGACCTTCCTGGGCAACCGCCCCACGACCTCGATCCTGGCCCAGAAGATCACTCCGTCCACGCTGGGTGCTCTGATCACCTACTACGAGCACCTCACCTTCACTGAGGGTGCCATCTGGAATATCAACTCCTTCGACCAGTGGGGTGTGGAGCTGGGCAAGGTCCTCGCCAAGAAGATCCAGAAGGAGCTGGAGACCTCGGGCGACGGCGCTGACCACGACGCCTCGACTAGTGGACTGCTGTATGCATTCAAGCAGAAGGCCAACCTGTCGTAAATGTTTGTATGTTTCTTTTTTGCAAAGGAAAATGGTGAAATAGGCGGATTTGACGAGCAATGAATGATACTTCATGTGATTATCTTTCTGTCCATAAAAGAAAGTCCTTTTTTTGGATTCATTCCAGAGTAGATCTGTAGCATGCAAATTAGTTCGATGCGATCAGGTATACCTTGCTATGGCTCAGGCGTCATGGTAGGCGAATGTCCGAAGTAAGCGCATGCAAGGAAGGGAGCGTCAAAGGGCCAACGTTGCGGAGTTGCCGATGCCGTGGCTGAGACCTCCGTGTGCCCCTGCGCAAATCTCCTGCTTTCCACCTACTCGCCGACGCGGGGCGGCTACCCTCTCCCACAGCCATGAGATTCATGAGAATGTCTCCTGTACGCCAATTGGCTCGATTCCCTGCCGTGCTCCTTTCCCTGGGCGCGTTGTGGCCAGTTGGCTTCGCGGCGGGGACAAGCGGCGGGGAGGGATACAAACTGGGCGATGAGATCCCGGTGTCGTGTCTGAACCGGACGATGTGAGTGTCTTGCGGATGAAACCGAGTGGTCCTCGGGTATTGGGAGCAGTGCTAATCACAGTGGATCGTACAGGGAAGGAGAACATGTATGCACAGCCTTATCTCCTGAGCGAAGACGAAAACAACATCCTCGACCACACGGGCAAAGACAAAGAAAGGGCTAACACAAACAATCGCAATCAGATCACCGACAGTCTCGGCAAGCTTGAATACATTCCATTCGCAACCTGCAATGAGACCTCGGGCCCGTTTGCGCTCCACTACGGCGTGTCCGAGACCATCACCTGCACCATCCCGGCGCTGACCGACTCGCTCTACCACCTCCTCGAATTCTACGTGCACTCCGACGTCCCCGTCACCTGCCGCGTGCCGACAGCGCCTCTCACAGGACCCGGCAGCAGCGCCGTGAAAGAACAGAATGGCGAGTCCTCCGAGGCCGGCGAAGGGGCAGATTCGCTGGCCGCGCTGAGCGACAACGGGCCGGCGTTCACGCCGCTGACCGTCGCGCTCCAGGGCACACTACAGCTGAGCCACCTGCACGTCTGGACGGATATGAACGTGCTGATGCACAACATGGCGTCGGATGCCGCGGCGCAGCAACCGCGGCCTCAGCGTGGCCAGACAGGACAGCCGGGCTTCGCGGTGGCAGGGACGGCGTACTCTCTTCCCGAGCTCGAGACTGCCCTGCAGAACAAGAAGCTCAATGAGGATGACCGCGCCGTGGCGCTTGTGCAGGCTGCGCGGGAGCCCTGGACGGCCGGCCATGGGACCAAGGTCGTGCGCGGCGAGCCGCTGGCTTTTACGTTCCATGTTGCCTGGGTGGAGGGTGGCGCTAGTATCGGGTGGCCGGCGCGTTCGGCGTCCGAGTCGTTTCTGCCTGTTGGCAAGGGCTCGTCAGCTGGATCGCTGTTCTCGAAGCTGGTGTTCTTTGTGCTGGCGGCTTCCGTGGGCGCTTTGTTTGCCCTGTACTGGGAGCGCAATGGGGGCCGTTGGAGCAGGGGTCCTGCCTGGTATGGCGATGGCATTTTGGGTGTGCCATCTGGTCGAGGGAAAGGGTCTGGGGTCACATTTGGGAATGGCGGAAAAATCAATGGCTATGGAGGCTATTCGGCGGCCACGACCAGTCCTGCGGCTGGCGGGGGTTATTTTGGGTATGGAGGATTTGCCGGTGGGAAGAAGGATTGATTGTGTACGTCCGGGGGTAGTAGGGAGTACATAGGCACTGTATACCGTCTTGTTTATATGGCGTGTATAGCCTTCCAGATTTCCGACGGTGATCTTCAATTAAACAAAATGCATTCCGTTTTCAATGCAAAACAAACTCTAGAAAGACATCAACTGATAGTTGTACAAATAATAGAGGAGAAGAGGAGACCTCCCCTTTCCACTCCCATCATCAAGTCAAGATGCTCAAATCACCAGCAAAGTCCCAGTGGATATACAACAAGACCCGAATCCCCCCTTTCACCACCCCTGCGACTGCATACGCTGAATCTTGCGCACAGTCTCCCCAAAAGAAGTCCGGAAAAGTGACCGCCACCGCTTCATCCGAAGCATCTTGCGCTGCACACCCCTCCGCACATGATACTTCTGCTCATAGACAGCGGCACGAACCCTGTTACTGGTGCAGAGCATCTCCAGGTTGCGAATACTGTTGCCGAGATCCATACCGCGTTCCGGCTGCACGAAGATCATCCGGCCCAGTGCCGGCTTCAGTTTCATGTGGAGCTTAGTCCGCGGCTGTCGCGACTGAATGGCCGTGCCGCCGCCGGCCCGGGTGCCGTTGAAGATCAAGCGGCTGCGGCTCTTTGAGGGTCTGGAGAGGGCATCTTCGCTGCCGCTCCTTGTGCCTGTGCTCAGCTCGAGTTTGTTGAGGATCTCGTCGAAGTCGGATGTGAAGCTGCTAGTGGTTGCTTGTGTTGGTGCTTGCTTAGGGGGTCCGCTGTTGTTGCCATCGTTGCTCTTGTTTGATGTTGAGGGTGGAGGTGTGGATATGGAAGAAGAGTATCGGAATGCGCTGGAGAGGAAAGAGGTGGAGGGCTGTTGCAGCATCGAAGGTTGCTGTCGAGTGGCTTTGAGCAGCCATGGCGTCGGCCTGGTATGAAAGCCTCGGGACAGGAAGCGGGCGTCCATTGTCAGGACAATTGTACCAGACTTTCCAGTCTAGATGAAAAACCGCCAGACGGTCGTGTTTGTGGGTGGGCGACGTGGACAGGGAGATGGTCAAACTATGTCCGAGGCGGAAAAAACGACCCCATCGCCAATGGAAATTGTATATCACGTGCACCATCCGCAATTCTACAGCAGGATGGAACACAACTCAACTTCCTTTCTACCTCCTCCGTGGTCATAGATTTCTTTTAAATATTGCCTGCCACTTGGGTTTGGGAAATATCTCCAACCTAACTGGCAACCTCCACCATGTCCTCGATCACCATTGCCACCCTCCCTCGCATGACCCGCGATACTCTCTCGGAGCTGCTGCTTTCTAGCACGTCTAGCAAGTTGGCAGTCATTGATGTGCGGGACAATGGTGCGTACAAGTCCCCTGTCTATTTTATGCAGCTCCATGCATTACTAACAAAACCCTAGACCACGTCGGCGGCCACATACGCTCTTCTACCTGGGTCCCCACCTCAACTCTCGACTTCCGCATGCCTGAGCTCGTGCGCACGCTCCAAGATAAGGAGAAGGTGGTTTTTCACTGTGCACTCAGCCAGCAGCGTGGGCCCTCTGCAGCTCTGCGCTATGCCCGTGAGTGCGAACGCGTCTATGGCCCGGGCGAGAGCCTCAAGCAGAAGGTGTATGTTTTGGACGGTGGGTTTGTGAAATGGCAGGAGAAATATGGGAAGGATAATCGCCTGACTGAGGCTTATGCTGAGGATATCTGGCGTGAGGATTAAACTCGCATTCTCTTAGGGGGGGCGAACCGGGGGCATTTCTGCTGGCGTTTTGCACATTTCATGCTGCGGCCTGTACTTGATGAAGCCATGATTCTAGATCAGCGATACCACAGAGTATTGAACAATTTCTTGGTTTTTTCCTCCTTTTTCTACTTCTTTTTCACTTCTTTTTCTTTTTCTTTCTTAATTTCGAGGACTATTAGCATGTATGTACTTATTATTGCATCTAGTGTACAGAGAGTGACCTCGATGATACACTTAGAGTGATCAATCTGGAACCACATGAACTATTTATACACAGGACTTCCTTCATCCCAGGACACTACCACCAAACCCAACAGGACGTCTCCGCCCACCATTCTCCGGCACGATAGCCATTACCTTGTAAATCCGTCCCATAGACCCACCACCCTTCTCGACCAGCCGCTTCCACCCTGTCTCGAGGTTCTTACGTCGCTCCTCGTCTTCAACTCCACGCAGAAGCTGCTGCATGCGCTCCGCGATACCAAGTGTCCCCAGGAAATCACCCTGCTCCACGGGGCCATGCACCTCAACGCCCTCGCTACCTTCAATAGCAGCTTCAGCCAGCGACGTAAAGTCCACGTCTGCACTGACGTCGACGCGGCCCGGTTCCGAGAGCGGGGGCACTTTCTCATGATTCTTGATTCCACGGAGCGAGTTGATGGGGATCGTGGATTGTGTCCCGTAGTCCATGATCAGGGCTGCACCGGACGGGGTTTTCTTCGTCGGCGGCGTGGTTATACTGGAAGTAGAAGTAGAAGTAGAAGTAGAAGTGGAGGTGGATTGAGATGGCTGCGACGGGGCAGTGTCACCGCCAATGCGGCGGGCGAAGTCCGCGGCGTAGATCCGGCTCTCGGGACTGACTTCGATGGCGGATCCCGGCTGCGATTTGAGCGCGCGGTAGCGCGTTGAGATCTCGGGGATCACTAGAGATGAAGGCGTGGATGCTTTGGCTTTGGTTAATGCGAACTCGGGCTCTCCTTCGATGTTCTCGTCCACTGCCATTGGGTTCAGCGTGACGAGCAATTCCCGCCATTGCGGCGTGTTGGCAGGCTTGGGTGGGTTGTGCAGCTTGGCTGGCCCCGTGGGAGTCATGATCTGCTGCGGCTGGTCTGGGGTTTGGTTCTCGGGTGCCGGGGGGATAGACTCGAAGGCGTTGATTGGAAGGGCATCAAAGAACTCATGCGCGAATATAAAGGGCGTCTTGCCTTCCTCTTTATAGGACAATTGCTTTGATCAGTACTGTCCAATCATTGTCGGGGATTTAGATATTGCTCCCTTACCATGTGGCAGCAGGCGAATATCCTCGACCCAGATAACCGGCACATCAAAGAACTTGCATACACTGCGATGACCGATATCCGTTTCCTCCATAGCAGCCCGGTCTCCACACAGAAGCTGCTTCTGCACCTCTCTTAGTGATGCACTTGCTTCAACCAAATAAATCGCCTCGACACTGGAAGAGAAGCTTTTGAAGTTCCGGAAAGTCTGTTCCACAGCCACAGCCCTCTAGGTCAGCCATTGTTGATCATCAAGTATAGTCTCGCGCAAACCACTCACCCGAAGCATATCATCCATCAAAGTGCCCTTCCCCGGTCCAACCTCCATCAGCTGAACACCGGTCTTTTTCCGGCCCTGGGCCATCCATTCCGCTATCGTCCATATGCCAACCAACTCCCCAAAGACCTGCGAGATCTCTGGTGACGTGACGAAATCACCGTGTTTGCCAAAGACCGAGCCGCTCTCTCGTGACGTGTAATATCCGCCTTCTGGGGAGGTCAAGACCTGGCGCATGAAGGCTGCAATCGGGATAGGACCGGTAACCTAAACTCGTTAAAACAGTCAGGGATTGAAAAAAAAAAAAAAAACATGGGTGGGGTGGTTTGAAATTACATACTTTCATGGCCTGTGCCAGTGTCCGCGCAAGCGGAGTCGACCATTGTCTCTGCTCAAATGTCGAGTTCCATCGTCGGCATCCTGTCGCAAGTCCTGAGGAGTGAGATCTTCGGAGAAGATGCGACGCTGTGCGCCTGGCGACCGGGTTCATTTTCTATTGCATTTATGAGTCTCAAGATGACCCAATTAGAGAAAACGTGGACTATATGTCCGATTGCCAGGTCCAAAGTGCAGTCAATGGCCTCGCGCCATGTCGTGGTGCTTCTCCAAAACCTCCACAAAAGCTCCGCTTCACGTGATATCAACAACGATGATTATCATAGATGCCATTTCTAAGATGGGAATATGTGACTATAAGTAGAAAAATAACTAGAAAAATGATCAGAAAAAGGATTAAGAGATAGATGAAAATGTATTAGTGAAACACTGATAGTAGTAAAATGGCTATCTGTACATTGAATAGACGTTGAAACCTCTTAAGATAAAATTGAGTTGATAAGTTTGAATATCTATTTTTTTTTATTCTGTACTACGTCTCCTCAAGCTGCCGGAGCGAAGCGAAGGTCAGCAGCTTGTGGCTAATTGATTCACGCGATTCCTATGGCGTATGAACAATCGTACATGTCATGATATTAGCTGGAAATAATACATGGGCTTTGAATCCCAACCCGCTCAAAAGCCACACTCAGACCTGCCAGCTGACCTAAAGTGGCAGCATGAGGAACGAAGATCTACCGTCTCTTCCGGTTCTGTGGTTTCTGCGGAGCATCCACCATCATCTGATCACTGTACAGGCCACTGGGCTGACCTTGTTTTCCATTCCGTAGCAGGTCGTTCTGGATCCCAAATCCAAATCGGCCGTCTTGGCCTTCTGGATTCGCCCGGCGATTGCGCCTTTGCCGATCAGCTTGTTCTCGGTGCTGGCTGAAGAAGTTGTTGTTGGAGGCATTAGATCCGGCAGGCTTGAGCTTCATCGACAGAACCCTCCCATCGGCCTATGTTGTGTCAGCACTTCTCTTTCAATACCACATACACGGTAATGCAGATTGGACATACCCGTTGGTTATGGAAGTTGGCAACCACATTTTCTGCCGTCCACTTGTCCGCAAACTCGAATTCAGCAGTAACCGTCGGATGATGCGAAACTACCCGACAGCCAATCATGGGACCAGAGACAGGCTCGAGGGCTGACTGGATGTCTGCAGCAGTCGTGCCAGAGGCAAAGTTGCTTCCCACAACTATGAAGGGACCAGAAGCACCCTTGATAGACAGGCCGCCCCCAGAGCCTCGAACGGTAGCCTGGTCGCTATTTGAACTGAGAGCAGACAAAAGGCGTTCGGCATGGGGACGTTTATTGGTGTTTTTGTTACGTGGCCGAGTGGATGGGGCAGTCGCTGGGGCAGGGTTCTTCTGGTTGGGTTTGAAGGAGGCAGAGGCAGAGCGCTGGACATCGCGGGTTGTTAGAGGCCGTTGGTTTAAAGTATCACAGGCGCATATGCGCAATCGCATGCATGGGCCGGTTCTTACCTTGGCTACCCCGATGCGACTTGCGAGGCTCCCCGGCTTTGCGGCCTGTGGCTTGCTGGCTGCGCTCGACCCCGGTGCGCTGGATCGTCTGTTTTTGCCGAGAAGCTGGCTTGCAAGCTGCTCATGCTTCTTCTTCTGACGATCTGCAATGGTGAATTGAATGTTAAGGGGGTTTCTCGGGGAGCAGAAGTGAAGAATGCGGAGAGCGCTGAGTGCTTACCAGATTGAATGATCTGGTCGAACGAGACGGGCTGCTTGTCCGGCATGGTTCAAGCGGTAGCGGGAATTCCAGAGGCAAAAAAGAAAGGAACAAAAATTCAGCGATAGAAAGATTTATAAGGAGGATGTCACTGCAGTCAGAGCGGGTTCGGGTGAGCAAGGGAGAGAATGAGAAAAGGAAGCTCGGGGCAGCTGCTATCGGGGCTATCGGGACGCCCAGTTGACACTTGACTATGAACCCTACATTGTTATAGTCTTCTTTTGTTAACAAACCACTATTTATTTATTCTTAGAGTAGATACTGTATCCATGCTTATATACAAAAATATTATTTGATCCCTTTACTGCTTATATTACTGACACAACATGCAAGTAGCTAAGTTGGACAGCGTAGATCTGTAGACTTCGGAGTAGGCAGTAGCAGTAGCCGTACAATCAAAGGAAAATACAGTCGCCTTGCTCTTTCCCTCATCGGCCGGTTGGTCTCTTTCGCTTCAATCTTTTTCTCTCATTCAATCCGACCTGCACCCCTGTCCTTCTGAAAGACCATTCGCCTGTAAACTACTTCCATATCACGTTGACTGATCCATACCTCTTGCTCGTGCATCTCAGTTCAAAAGGCGATGAGTCCAGTCAAGAACACCAATACTGGATTAGGCCCTACACGTCGTAGCCAGGCCTTTTCCCTGTCGTTTGTTTTCCGGGGCTCAACACGAAAGAGGACCAGGTACACTCCAAGAAGCTCTGTGGGGAGAAGAGTGAGAATGGGCATAGCTGATACATGAATAGCACCATAGCCGATCTATCAGAGTCACCTCCAACCTGCGAAGAGAAAATACATTACCCTGTCTTCAATCCTCATGATCCTCGACATAACCCGGGACTTACCCCCATATGGCACTGTGAACCCCAGACTGCACCATCTACACCTCCCCAGACTCTTGAGACCCAGAGCCTTCCCCGACGGTCATTTCACAAGGCACGATCGGGTTTGCTGGCCTTGAGATCAGGAATGCTTCGCCGCTCAAATACACAGGACAGCGCCATTGAAGAGAACCCTGGACCTGTTGCTCCAGTGGGACTGGTAGATCTGGGACATGGTCAACATGGTCGACATGGTCACCTCTTATCGGGATTCTCAACTGCTACCACCCAAGAAGACTTGAACTTCGGGGCTCCGCTGTATCGAACTGGCAGGCCTTGGCCTTCTTTGAATGAGGTGGACGATGAGACCCTGGCCAATCCATTGACAAACTCGATTTCTGCACCTGGGGTGCTCGAAAGTCACCGTGATGCCTTTCCTGGCTTGCCCTATGCAGAGAGACACGTTCCAGGGTCGGTCTTGGTTCACCCAGTGAGTCTACCCTTTGATGAACCGCATATGCATGGTTTGGGCCATAATGGCCATAATGGCACCCGCAATATTCAGCTCTCCAATGAGATGAAGTTGGATGCTGAGGCAGAACCATCGAACAGCACTGAGTCAAATGTTGCAACCAACAACCGTCTTGCTCACTATCCCCTGTCAACAGATTGGGGAGTAATTGAATCGCCCGAGGAAGTTGCCAGTACCACGAGTCCGGTTGGCAGATGCTCTTGTCAGCTGGATGGCCCTCGGTCTGTTATTCCAGAACAGAATCAAGTTCCCAACTTGTCAGAGGTCCCTTTCATTTCCTTGCCATCCATTTCCTTGCCATCAAGTGATGAGCCCATGGAATCTCGAGAGGACAATGTGCGAGCAGATTCGGATTCGCTGAGTAGTACCTCCAGCTCAAGCATCTCTTATCACCGAGCTTCTCCTATGACAAAACTGAAGCCACTGATCACTCGGTCAGGGCTTGACGACAGACACTCTATGAGCTTTCATACGGCGGCGTCTTCTGTACCGGTCTCGAGAAACTGCTCTGCGGAGGTCAGGTTTGCCTTTCCGGGGTTGTACCATGAGTTGCTCGACCAGTGGATACGACAATCGCATAATAACTGCGCCAATGACGGCACGGGTGCAACACCCAGCCCTTCCCAAACAGAAGCAGTCACAGTATCGGCCCAGGAAGTTATCGAGACACCAGGCACGCCATCTAATAACCTACTTCCAACCCGTGAGATGCTTGTTTTGGGAGAGGGCATAGAACAATCCAACTCCGCACAGACCGAAGACCAGAATCCTGGTCTTGACTTGGAACCACTTCGATCGTTCAATCAATCGACCGCAGCAAGTGGTCCGAGTACAATTTCGCAAGATGCAAATGTTCATCCAGCAGAAACGAGTTCTAGCGACGTGTCTGATGAACAATTGGTGATATGCACATCACCGACGACGACCGAGTCAAGCGCCAAAACACGCCACTCGTTTGGGTTGCATATGTCTTTGAACGACGTAAGTTGAAGCCTTGAAACAGAGATATTTTGTACATGCTAACTGAAATTTTGTTCAGAAAATTGGGGTCGGGACTAGGCAGACTGGACCGAGCGAGAAAATGCTTGAGCACCAGATCCCCGACGAGGTCCGGAATTATTCTCTTGTCAGGGAGCGTGATATGATCAGATCCCCAGGTGATGAAACTGAATCGTCAAGCCATTTTACTTGGGACGACACTACTTCTGCAGAAGTCACATCAAGGACGTCTATGTCCATCGGTCCATGGTCCCCAGTCGACGGGGAGATCCGTTTCTCAGGATCATTCAGGGACGAATATTATCTCGTCGACGGCAAGGCTAGCGGAAATCATCCTGATCGAGGTGATCAGCCCGTCAAAGCAGGCCAACGTACCATTTGCGACGGCAGCATTCACGGTGGGCCTGGACTAGACCGGACCCCGTCGAGCAGAATCCGGGAGGTGACCGAACTGATGTCTCCGATGGTTTCGCTCAGGGGCATATTGCAGTCGAGCAACGAATCCAATTTTGAAAGGGAAAGGGAGGAGAGTGAATCAAACGACGAATATATTCCTACATACCGCGCGCAACCGAGGCATCTTCATTGATGGCGTGTGACTGCCATGGACACTAGAGTCGTTTTTTGATGTGCTGTCTTCGGGACAGTTTCCAGGGAGACCACCCCCTTGTCTGTATGCCCAGAGTCTCTATCTGTATCGCTAGTGGTGTATGCTTTATGTATCTCAGCGGACCAATGCTGAGGATGGGGGCGCTGTCCGCGCAAGCCATTCTTTTGAAGAATCCAATTTGAACAGCAGGTTCATTCTGTCAAATCCCAATCAGCGCGGGAATTATCCATAGATGTTTCTGATGGTGCGTGGGCTCAAAGCGCCGTAGCTAGAAGCCGACTAGGGTTATAATCCTCTACCCTAAACGAAGCGTAAACCCTGCTCCCACCTCGCCGGTATCCCCGCCGGGGGCACCTCCGAAAACGCCGGCAAAGTCCAGCTCGGGAGCTTCTTGGCCGCGTCTGGGGGCCTCGGGGGTGTGGTGGCGACGACGCTTCTCCATGCCCGCCTTGGACGGGAAGGTTGGGAACATCTCGCGCGGTTTCGGGCGCGGATCTTCCCGGAAGTACGGGTGAGCGAGGCACTGCTGAGCCGAGGGCCGGGCAGCGGGATTCAGCGCCAGCAGCGAAGAGAGCAAGCCGAGGCCGGCATTAGTGAGGTAGGGAAAACGAGAGCGAGGCAACAGAGGCAAGGAACCCGATGATGACGGGGCCGGCGCGGACGGCGGAAAACGCAGGGATTTAGCATTGGGCAGGGACCGGAAGCCGGGCCAGGACTGGGAGTTCGGAGGCCCCGTCAACGCAAAGATCTGCGAGACCTGGTCGACCTCGTTCTTGCCCTGCAGCAGGGGCTCCTTGGTGAGGAGCTCGCCGAAGATGCAGCCAATGCTCCACATGTCGACCTCGGTCCCGTACTTGTCGGCGCCTAGCAGCAGCTCCGGTGATCGGTACCACAGCGTGACGACCAGCTGGGTGAGTTTGGGTGGCGGGTCGCCGTAGTAGCGAGCCATGCCGAAATCTGCAATCTTGATCTCGCCGCGGTTGTTCATGAGGAGGTTGGAGGTTTTGAGGTCGCGGTGCATGATCCATTGCGCATGCAGAAACTCCAATCCTCCGACTACCTGCAACAACAGGGTCTTGATCTCGGATGGGAGGAAGGGCTCGCGCATTTCGTCGAGGAGGGTCTTGAGGTCGTGCTCCAGGAAATCCATTACCAGAAACACACTGATCAGAACGAAGCGGGTCAGCAATCCCTAGCGATACCCAAAATGTGATAAGCACCTAACAGCGCCAAATCTCACTCACTCGTCCATTTTATTCCCCATGACCACTTCCCGTAAATAAACCACATTCGAATGTCGCGCCTCCAAAAGCGTTTGTATCTCCCGTAGCCCCGTGACAGGGAACCCGTCCGGCGAGTTCTCGATCTTCAGCTTCTTCAGCGCGACGACCTCGCCCGTGTTGATATCCTTGGCGCGCGACACCCATCCATAAGAGCCCTCCTCGATATGATTCAAGCGCTCGAAGTTATCCACATGTCTGCAGGGCCCCCATTCACGCACGGGGAACCGCAACAAGCTCGACTGTTTCTTGCGGTCCTGCTGGTCGACCTCGGCGGTGGTCGGGGGCGCATCGGGGTCATTGGATAGACGGAGGCGCTTCTTCGGGGGCCCTGACTCTCCATTGATTGCTGCCTGGGTGTTCTCGTCATTATTCTTCTTCTTCTTCTCCTTCTCTTCCAGCTGGCGTTGTTTCTCGGCTTTGGCGCGTCGCTTTTCCTCCTTTTCGCGTTTTTGTTGCGCGACGATGGCTTCGGTCTCTGGGTCGTCGTCGGCCCATCGAGATTTGGCCGACATTTTTTTTCTCTTTCTGCCCCTCTCTATCTTTTTTGAGAGGTAGTTACTTGTGTGTTGCCTCTCAGGGCCTCCGTGCTGAGAGGATCGAGGGTCGGCAGGGGAGAGATTTCGGGATGACGTTTCTTCTGGGGAAGAAACGGGCCGAAGTCCATCGCCGATTTGAAATCCAAATTGCCCCCGCCTTTTCTTGACCACGACTATACGCGTATAGCAGACAATTCCTGGGTTTCATTGCTCTTGTCTCTTCTCCTATCGTTATACTCTCATTTCTTCTTCCTCTTTCCCCCTTCATTTCCCGACATAACCCAACAGCGGATCTATTCCCTATCCCCCCGCCATGATTGAGCCATTCCAGGTGAGCTGGTCCCGGACTAGAGATTCGTTCGCGACACCAGATACTCATGAATAATTCTGCATATAGACGACCTTTGCGGTCCCAATGACCTGCGGCGGCTGCGTAAAGGACATCTCCAGCTCCCTACACAAGGTCGAAGGTCCGTTACCAATGCCGATAGATCAGTACCTCTGCTTTCCTCAAACAACAATCTGACAAAAAGTGGTTCGCAACATAGGCATTAACAAGGTCGAGGCGAGTCTCAAAGACCAGCTTGTCTTCATCGAAGGCACCGCGCCGCCGAGTTCCATTGTATCCGCGATCCAGAGCACCGGCCGGGATGCGATCCTCCGCGGCAGCGGCACAACTAACAGTGTGTCTCACCATTCTACTTTCTACTTTCTTTCTCTACTTGATCAACTATTCTTGAAATGCTAAATCTAATTCTCGCTCGCTTCCCAGGCTCAGCTGTCTGCATCCTCGAAACACACTCCCCCAGCGTCTCCAATAAGATCCGCGGCCTAGCCCGCATGGTGCAAGTGTCTTCGACCATGACCCTCGTCGATCTAACGATTAATGGCCTCTCTCCGGGCCAGTACACCGCCACTGTGCGCGAAGCCGGCGACATCTCGCAGGGCGCCGCGTCAACAGGCGGCATCTGGGATTCTTTGAAGGCGAAGGTGTTCGGCGGCGATGCCATTGCACCGCCGACAGGAAAGACGCCCCGCGGAATCTTTGGGAGTGTCGATGTCGACGAGAAGGGAATGGGCAATGTCTTCCTCGACCGGCCCGTGGCCATCTGGGAGCTTATTGGGCGGAGTATGGTTGTCTCGAAGAGTACTGAGGGACCGTTTCGTCGCGAGGACGAGAATACCCTCGTTGGAGTTATTGCGCGCAGTGCGGGCGTGTGGGATAATGATAAGATGGTGTGCTCGTGTTCTGGGAAGAACGTTTGGCAGGAGAGACAGGAGCAGGTTGGGCAGGGGATGGTTTAGTTTCTTTTTCTTTTTGTGATTGAGGTTTTGTGTGATATGGGGTGGGGTGGTGTTCGAGGTTGGTGGAGGTGTAGCGTGCTTCAATACCCTAGCATGAGTTGGCGATATCTTCTAGTTTGCAATATTGACTGTCTGCCTATGTGTGGATCATCTTTGGTATGGAACAACTTAAGATCTTGTAAAGATTTAATACTTTGTAATAGTATTCTGCATATATCATATAATGTCTTGATTCTCAAAGTCCAATTCAAGGATCTCGTCTCTCTCTTCAAGTCATTAAACGTATCCCAGAAAAGCAGAGGTATAAAAAGAACTCCCAAGAAACACCGAGTCAAACAAACCACCACCCAAGAAAACGCCAAAAGCCAAACCCATCATAAAAAGAAAAAGAAAAAGAAAAGAAAAAAAAAAAAAAAGGGTAGAAGGAAAGAAAGGTAGAAAGAGAAAGAAAAATATGCAAAGAATCCAAGCAATCACCCAAGACCATCAGGGTATATCTTTAGACAACCTTGTTCTTGGGAAGAATAAACAGCGCCTTCGCTTTAGCAGCAGGCACCATCTCGCCAGTCGTCTCCTCAGGGACCATAATCGAGCCCTCCATAAAGATCTTGCGGCCCTCGATCTTAGCCGGCCACACATCCAGCAGCAGAGTGGTCTCGGGGACAATGGGCCGCATGTAGTCGATGCTGAGGTTGGCCGTCAGGGCCGGCGAGCAGCAGTCGGCGAACAGCTGGTCCATCAGGAAGGCCTGGTATCCGCCGTGCAGCTTGCCCGGGTAGTAGCAGATCTTCTGATGCGGGGCCAGGGTCAGGGCGGCGTTGGCTTCGCGGCCGCTGCCGTTGGTGCGGATGTCCGGGCGGTAGCCGTGCAGCAGGCCCTGGCGCAGAGAGAGCGTCTTGGGGCGGTCTTCTGTTGGGGGGACGGTGGGGGGCACGGCGGCGGACACGGTGTTGGTGGTTGGTGGTGGGGGAGGGGCCTGGAGCCAGGGCTATACATGAGATATGTTAGCGATTTTGCACAAAGAAAGAAGTAGAAGTAGAATAACATACCTCGACCAGAATGCTCTTCATGTAGCTGCGGCGGCCTGGGGTCTGCAGAGCAGCGCCGTAGGAGCGCATCAGGCCCAGCTGCTGGCCCATGCGGGACATATATCTGAAGATGGAGGCCATGATGGAATAAAAAAAGTAGAAATTAAGATGGTGAAGTATGTGGGAAGTATAAAAGAGGATTGATATAGAAGTGACCAACGAAACGAGTGTCGTCACGAAGCTTTGACTCGAAGCTCAAAGCAAACAGGAATATAGTAGAGAGGAGAGTTTCAGATGAATGGATGCCATACCACTGAATCACTTCATGAACCAGGGGGGTCCTGCAGACTAGAAATACCCCGGAGTCGAGGAAATTGGTCTGATAAGCAATTGACCCAAATGATCCACATGGGAAAAAAAAAAGGCCTCGAAGAGCAGCAATGAGACAATGCATATGCAACCAGATTCCTGGGACAGCCTCGAAGGATCCGGGTCCGCTGTACACGTTTCCTTAGCGCGGCGGCCATAGCTGCAGTATCCCACTTCGTGCCAAATCCTTCAAGGTTGAAGACGGGCTCCACTTGTGGCATAAAATGAGAGCACAGGCTCATTGGCTTGAAACTGTCGCAGCTGCTGATCTTATCAGGTCTCGAGTCATTGACTTGCTTTGTTCCGATTTTTCTATTGTTCTGTTAGTCTTCTTCTTTTTTCTCATAGTAAATGTGCAAGAAACAGAAGAGCAAAAACCCCCGAAACAAATCATCAGGTCCCACAAAATAATCAAAATCTTCGAAAATGCAGGCCGATCCTTTGGCACCCGTTGACCATCAGCCCGACTTTCGGCATGCCATTTCGATCGCCATTGGGGGCCGGTCCAACACAAGCCGGTTTCTCTCACTAGCGCGGCCCCCCCCCTCAAGCCCGTGCCCCCCCCTTGTTCACTCAACTTGAACAAAAGATACTACCACGGGGGCCAGAGAAGGAGTTCCTGGAGCCCAGGCCCTATGTTGGGTAAATCTCCCGGCGTTAAATCCTCACTGAGAAAGTGGGGGGCGCGCGCTGAAGCTGGATGATAGTCGACTTGTGGCGTATAAACACGCCTTCATCCGCACCATCTGGGAACCTTGGAAGGATTTCAAATTACTCGATGAGCGAAATATTCCGTGAATGAAATAGGCTCAAACTTTGGAGATTCAGTGAGAATGATGAGAAGAAAAATAGAAGAGAAAGAAAATAAAATCTAAATTTTAATCTGCGATTGCAGGGTAAGCAGTGCCTGTGGCGTCCACGGGTATTGATATCGATGATCCGGATTTGTCCGCGTTGCGAGGCCACGACTCAGGGTGCATGCATATGGATTTGGGACGTTTGTCACTAGAGAAGAGAGAGAGAGAGAGAGAGAGAGAGAGAGAGAGACGGAAGAGGGCCGAGCATCGCATGTTTCCAAAGGAAAAGTGGGGAGAGACGGTTCATAGTTATGTAGGGGCCAAAACTACTGAGGACCCCCCCCCCGACATGCGCGCACGTTATCAATCCATTGCAATCGAACGGGGAGAAAAGAAACCAAAAAAATAAAAATGAGTTTGGAAGGATTCAACGGAAAAGGGGGCCGGGGCCATAGGCCTTGGACAATTAGTGCAATTAAGCTATTTAAACTATACCATACGGTCCACCATTTCTTGGGGGCTGGTGGTGTGTACTCACAGTCTATACAAGATAGAAGTGAGCAATTCTTATCTCCAGACTATCTCCAGGGGTGATCAAGCATTCTACCTCTACATCTATAGATAGTGATAGTGAAGACATGATAGAGTGTCATTCCAAATAAGCAGCCTGTCAGCGTAACCCAAAAACCAGCAATTGATAGTCGATTAAGTTCGTCCAAGATTCCAGCAAACTTTGGAACCTCGTTTTCTTGGCTGCAGCGCATTGGCAGCGATCGACAATCCAGGGACCAAACGCCATTATTATTATCATTATTATTATTATTATTATTTCTTGTCTCCACTTGTCTCTGGGTCAATCCCTCCCTGGCCGTTCATAGAAGAAATGGCGTGGGTTCGTCTGGATTTTTCGACTTGACTGGTACCAGGGATTGTGTTCCCGCTTTATGACTGGTATTGGGTGCATTTATTGAGAGATAGCGACCAAGTCTAGAATACACGCCGGGACGATCATCCTAAAGCAAGCAGTTCATGGTCGGGAATTCCCCTTCTAGCTTCCTGTTTGGCGTGGTTTGAGGGCCTGACTCTCTCTTAAGTACACTATGACCAAATGGAGGCATGTAGTCCTGGCAGGGCTCATGCAAAATTTGATTTGAACTGATCATCTCTCAGCTAACTTCATCCAGGATTGGCCCCAGGGAATTGGGATGGCGGGGGAGAACAAAGCTTACATGGTATCCAAATTCAAAATCATGGCCACATGGATAGATAAAGTCCTATTATTAGATATGGTTTTTGTGTGCCTACGAGTGTATGTGAACAAAAGTATCTACATGTACATCATATGAGATATTGGGAGCACTAACTTGCTGGGCAATAAATGGTGTGATAGGCACCGTGTCCATTATTCGTAGACCCAGAAGGCAACCAAAAAAAAAAATCTTCACTGCATTTGCAGGATTCCCTAGAGAAATGGTGTGATCCACATCGGTGCCTGACACCACCTAGGCAGTGTCTTTCTCTTTCTCACATGCTTCATACCCAGGACCGGGTTGGACGTCGAAGGATGAGCCTCAATATTGGGATTCTACCCAGGTAGTATTGCCAAGGACGACAAGCAATGATGACCCAAGATTGCATGAGATATGCAGGAACTGGTTCAGGGCTATTGTACCTGCCTCTGGCTGCCTAGGTATACTTCCCGGGTGGTTATGCTTGGGAGATCTGATCTACACCGCTCTTACTTTTTGCTTATTATTATTATTATTTTATTATTGTGGTTTCTTTTTTCTACGCAAGCAGGAATAAGTGGGACATGATTGGCGTGGACTGCGGCATTTGCTTATAAGAGGGGCACACTTCGTTCTCTTCGGCCCTCGTAGCCCTAAGACAGTATGTAGAGCAGGGATAGGTATAGCCTTGAAACCTATAATACTGAGCCCGTCATTCTGATCATCATCATTATTATATGACTATTAACATAATAGTAATGAGGGGTCTTACGACTGATTATCTTGTGGGGTGACAGTTGATCGGCTTTGGCTATAGATGTATCCAACGCAGGGGCCGCAGGATTTCACTACCAATATTGCGATATATATTGCTAGTCTCTGCGGGTCTTGAAGCCAGCCAACTGCCGAGGTGCTAATATCTGTTTGATTATCATTATGATTATCATTATCAGTATGGCAAAGGAATAACTGTCATCAGGAACTGCCCCCCTGTACCTACCAAAGTCGCCTGGGGTATAAATGACGGTGAGATCTCCCCGGAAATTGCAACTTTTTTTTTTCCTTTTTTTATTATCCTTGCAACATGTGGGAATCGGAAGTGATCCCTTTCCCCTGAACCGATTCAGGCAATCCTAGCGAGTGCCCCTGACTGACAAAAGAAGGAAAAAGAAATGAATATTAGGCTGATCATGTCGCACCATGTAATCTCTCAGGCAAATTGGCCATGGTGATAGATCCCCCGCATTCTCGGATCCCAGACGCGGCCCGTCCGTACCCAGTCTCCCAAACGGCTTGTTGATGGGTCTCGAGGCCCACTTCAAGGTCTGGCTGACTCGATGAAGTCGAAAAATCAAGATGTCGGGAAGAAAAGTCCAGATGTCTGGATTGCCCCAAGTCAGAAAAGCCCATCACAGGCCCATCACAGCGCATAAATGCTGCAGCACGGGCTATTTTTGGGCCCATCACCCCTGGGCGCTTGGGAGCTTCCCTGCCCCTCCATTTTCTTCTTTTCTTCTTTCTCTGCTTCTTGCTCCCTGTGACTTACTGCTTGCTATATTCTTTCTCTCCTTTTCTCTCCTTTCTCTCCTTTTCTCTCCTTTCTCTCCGATCCATGCGCACCCTCTCCTGGGGTCTTTCCACGGTCCAGTGCCCGCAGATCAACAGTGAAGTCATCCGTGTGCAAATATTCTCGATCGCATCCACTTTCTTTTCTATAAATATATCCCTCGGTTCAATTTGCCCTCGAGCTGTCACTCCCTGTCACTCTCTAAGCGACCGAGGCTTTTGTTCTCGAAACCGAAGGGGCTCCAGGCTTGCGACAACTCTCTCTGATCTCGAGTATCCCCCGCACCAGCTCGGCCCTGGATTCTATCCAGCCTCGTACGATTTCTGATTCAGCCTTGGCACTTCTCCGTGGTCTTCTGTCCACTTCATATCCGTTATCCGGTCACTTTCCCCGAGTCTGACAACTGAACTCTGGTACGGCTTGCGCTGAGTCGTAGTTCACCTCGCCCCCACGGAAACCACGGTACTTGAATCAGGAACATCCCCTCTTTGCCGTTGGAGTTTGGATGGACAGAATTTGTCGACTGTGAAATCCTTGTACCATTCAATATGCCTCCTCAATTCGGCGCAGGAGGCTTCGTTGAGCAGACAACGCCCGACCCGGGCGCCATGTCCTTGAAACAGGTCAGAAAAAGTAAACTGCGACATCTTGGAATCTCAACGCTGACGACAATCGCCGGTACAGGAGATCGAGATTTGGGTCCACGCTCTAGATGCCTATGATAACCAGGAATTTGAAGAATCACTGCGGTTTTTCGATTTGATTGCCGACACATCCAAGATTCTGTTCAACTGTGGAGTCATCTATGCGACACTCGGCGAACATGAGCAGGCAGTACGTACCATTGGAGGCAGGATGATTTGATTTCTAAACTAAGGTGTCGGTGTAGGTGGAATGCTATCAACGCGCGGTTGGGTTGGACCGATATCTTGCCATTGCCTACTTTCAGCAGGGCGTGTCGAATTTTCTACTCGGGGATTTTGAAGAAGCATTGGCTAACTTCAACGACACTCTACTCTACCTTCGGGGGAACACGTCAATCGACTATGAGCAGCTAGGCCTGGCATTCCGACTGTTTTCGTGTGAGGTGTTGTTTAATCGCGGACTGTGCTATGTCTATCTGCGGCAGCTGGGCCCGGGCATGCAGGACATCGAGTATGCGGCCAAGGAGAAGGTCACACCGGACCATGATGTGATCAACGATGCAATTCGGGAAAACGCAGAGGTAGGTCGGCTCGATTCACATACCTGTGATTGTGTGGTTAACATGCCATCAGGGTTATACCGTGTTCTCAATTCCTGTGGGGGTTGTATATCGCCCAAGCGCAGCCAAAGTCAAGAACCTCAAAACGAAGGACTACCTGGGCAAGGCCCGACTAGTTGCCGCATCAGATCGCAAGCAAGGTCCAGACCCTCGATGGAAGCCATTGATCATTGACCCAGCGGCCCTCGAGGGCCGTGAAGGAGTGTCATTTGCCGCCACACATCTCGTCCACAAGAACCCCAACAGTCGCAGTCGCCAGCAGTCAGAACCGCCATTAAACCGCAACGTCTTCCCGCCGACGCCGCCGCCTGAGGACCGAACAGCCAACGATGGCTCAATGATTGGAGGACAGGAGGGTTCTTCTACGCATCAGCGCTCATCATCTGTTCGAGCCGCCCGCCCGCCTCGACTAGACCTCGATCGGATGGGGGCTGGGCTAGAATGCCGGTTTGGGGCCCCGGAAGCAGTAGCAGCCGAGAAACCGCGCATCGGGACTACACGGACCGCATCAGAACCTCGAGGCCCGCCATCGCGCCAAAACATGCGGGGCTTTGGCCAGGAGCCGAGTCGAGAAGCATATTCTCGCGAGCGGGCTGGTCATCGAAGAAACCTCAGCGACACGAACTTTCCGCCTGAGTCGGACTATGGGAGTAATGCAAACGCATACGATCCGTACGCCAACCACTACCGCCCGACCAACACCGGCTGGGGTCGATTACCCCGACACCAGCCACCACAATTCATCGAAGAAGAAGAGGAATACGACAGCGACGTTTGCGACGGCGAGCCCCTGCACGACGGAGGCTTCGAGATGGTAGGCATGCCGCCGCCGGTGCCAGCACCACTCGCACCCCAGCAACGGCGGCCACGGTCGCCAGCGCCGGCGCCGCGAAGACCTGAGATCCGCAAATTCCGCACCAAAGTGCATGCCCCGGATGACACACGGTATATCATGATCGGGGAGACGGTAGAATTCGCCGAGTTCGAGGCCCGCATCCGGGAGAAGTTTGGATTTCGCTGTGCGTTGAAGTTGAAGGTTCAGGATGATGGTGATATGATTACCATGGTGGACCAGGAGGATTTGGATCTGCTCTTGAGCTCGGCTCGTGAGGTTGCCCATCGAGAAGGCACCGAGATGGGGAAGATGGAGGTGAATGAGATTCAACCCCGGGAGTTTCTTAGCAATGCCTTATACTGACGTTTTTTTCTTTCTGAATCTAGGTCTGGGTGGAAGAGCGGTCCATGATCTGATACGTGACGAGATGCTGCATTTATGACGTTTGATATTAGCCTTTCGATTGTCTATACCCTGTTTGCTTAGATACACGAATATATTGAAATATCTTGGATTTTGAGAATACTCATAAGCATGAATGGGCACCTACTTATAGGCATGGTGTATCATCCATTACGGCGTTCAAGTAGCCATATATGTTTTGATTTTAGTCATAACAATATTCAGTTTCGACTCTAATTACACATGTTTTGGGTTGTTTGGAAGTAACAATCCAATACCCAACCAAATGGTATAATTATTCTTCAACTCGAATAAATATATTCATCTTCTGTCATATTCGATAGCAGAAATAGGCTCCCTGTATTAAGAAGCCTCATTTGGAATCTGCCAGAAATTTTCATCTTAATCTTACTGCTCTGTTTTATTGTATAACTGCGGGTTGAACCAGAAGCTACCACATCCAGCAGCCTGGTAGATACAGGGTTCCCTGAATAGGAAGGAGTGCAGGGTGCGGCACAGACCAAGAGTGCAGTGACGTTGTCTTGTTGACAACCCACCTCTCTTGATCACCACCAGAACTATGACCCAAGCCTGTTCACCATGACGGACCTCACACCAGCCCTGAACCAGCTTCTGTCCACCAAACATGGCTCTTCAATTCCGAGCCCGAAGACCCGGCGGCCCTCCACCGAGACCGCCGACGAGTTCCTGAAAGAAGCATATCGAATTGTGAGTCTGCGAGGCACACCAATGCCTTCGGGAGAAGATAGTACAGAGTGAAACGAAAAGAAGAGAGTTTAATATGCTAACAATATCTCCCCCAGAACTCCCACATCCACTCTCTACTCCAATACCTCCAATCCATCCGACACGCCTACCTGTCCACAACAACAGCAGCATCGCAACGCCGCGCAAGCAATGCCCGAACCCACAAAACCTCTCCATCTTTCTCCTCACCGTCATTTACTCCCACCGGAAAGGGAACCCTCCCACCACAGCACCAGCACACCCCCTCCAAAACCCAAACCCACCTCACCGACCCCGAGCGCGACGCCGTCGACTCCTCAACCGCCCTCCTCCTCCGCGACCTCGCCGCCTCCATCGCCAACCTCGCCTCCGCAGAATCCCTGCGCCAAGAAACCGAGTCCACCGTCCTCCGCAAGCAGTACGGCCACAGCGCCGCCGGCGCGCTGCTCTGGCGCTGGGCCGGCGGCTCAGGCGCCCTGGGTGACAGCGGGGCCGAGACTGCCCCCGATGGCAAATCCGTGGAGCAGATGCAGGCGGAAGAGCGCGCGCGCTCGGTCCGCACGGTGAGGGAAAGCGTGTTGTGGTTTTTGCGCCGGGGGCTCGAGGGTGCGGCGAGTGTGCAGCGCGAGATGGTTGAGAAGCGTATTGAGCGTGTGCGGGAGAAGGAGAAGAGTGTGCTTTATAAGGCTACTGCTGGCGGTCTTCCCCCTTCTTCTGCGGCTGCACGGTCAAGGAAGGAATCCGTGGGCCCGGCCGAGGCTGGTCGCCGGCGTTCGGGTGCAGGAGCTGCGTCGCCGCCTTTATCTGCTCCTGATGCGGCGGTTCTCAGTGATGCCGATACCGCACAGATCGAGTCGCAGCTCTCGCCGGAGCAGTTGCAGCTGTTTGCTGAGGAGAATGATTCCATGCTACGGCATTACCAGGATACGTTGGGGAAAGTCCAGTATGTTATTCCTTTTTCCACCCTTCTATTTTCTTTTGGATGTCATGATACTAACTATATTATTTAGAAACGCCGAGAAATCTCTCGTCGAAATCTCTTCGCTCCAAGAAACCCTCGTCTCGCACCTGGCCACCCAGGAAGAGTACATCGCGCAGCTCGTCACGGACGCAGATACCACGCAGACGAATGTCGGCCGCGGCAATCGTGAGCTCAAGCGTGCCACCGAGCGGCGGAGTACGGCGCAGGCGGTGTTCTGGGGGACCGTGGGTCTGTGTACGTGGCTGGTGGTGTGGGACTTGGTTTTTTGATTAGCATGGTGTTTCTATTGTCTAGACAGGGATTCCCTCCGAGTCTGTATATATCGCATCATCATCTTCATACTCGGTGTTTACATTCAGTGGTATTCATCCATGGTCAGCTTATGAAAAACATGCACTCAAGTGACTCCCTCTTATGATTTAGTATGAGGTATAATAACTCGATGATAAATTGCATCCAATGCTATGATCTACACAGAAGAGTCCACTAGTCTACCCGGAATAGCTCTGGAGAACTAGTCCGGGGATCCTCAAAAATTCATTCATGACAGCCGTGGGGAGAGAAAAATGATACACAATGTTTTAAAAGGACAAAGAGTGAAGAAGAGAAAGAAAAAGAGAAAGAAAAACGCCCGGTCCATGTTGGTTGAACGACACAGAAATAGACCCATAGACCTCCAGAGCCTATGAGGTCTCGCGGACGACGCTGTCGACTGCCTCGGCGAAGTAGTCCAGGTTATTTGTGTTGAGGCCTGCCATGGAGATGCGGCCGTTCTTAGTCTGTTAAATTATTATTAGCATTGAATGGACAGAGGGAGGGGGAGGGAGAAAGGGAAATGAATGGATAAAAAAAAAAAAAAAAAAAAAAAAGAGGAGAGGACATACCATATACACATGCCACTTGTCACGCAAGATCTTAACCTGGCCCTCCGTCAAGCCCGTAAAACTAAACATGCCAATCTGAGACGTGATATGGTCCCACGAACCGGGCGTCCCGCGGGCCTCAAGACGCTCGCGCAGACCCGTCCGCATCTCCTGGATCCGGCCACTCATCGTACGCAAGTCGACCTCCCACTCCGCAAAGAGAGCGGGGTCATTGAGGACGCGGCCGGCAATGCGGGCGCCGTACGCAGGCGGATTCGAGATCTCGGAGCGCTGCAGGATAGCCAGCTGGCTCGCGATGTGGGACGAGGCGGTGGCGGCGTCGGGACCGGGCGCCGACACGAAATGGAACGCGCCGGTGCGCTCGCCGTACAATCCAAAGTTCTTGGCGAACGACTGCGCGACGCACAGCTCGAACCCTTGCGCGATGAAGTAGCGGATGGCCCAGGCGTCGCGGGCCAGATCGCCTGATGCGAAGCCCTGGTAGGCAGTGTCGAAGAAGGGGAAGTGTTGGCGTTCGCGCATCACGGCCGCGATCTGGCGCCACTGTTCTTGCGTCGGGTCGACGCCTGTTGGGTTGTGCGCGCAGGCGTGGAGCACAATTACGGATCCCGTTGGTGCGGTTCGGAGCGTCTGGAGCATGCCGTCGATGTCGAGCCCCTTCGTCTGCGCGGAGAAGTACGGGTACTGGGCGAGTTTGAGACCGACATTGGTGAAGATCTGGTTGTGGTTGGCCCAGGTTGGGTTCGAGACGTAGATGGTGGGCTTCTGGGGGTGGAACTTGGCTAGGAAGAGGCCGCCCAGGTGGACGGCGCCTGTTCCGGAGATGGTTTGCAGGGAGCAGACCTGTTCAGAGAGTGTCAGACCAAAACTACATCAGAGAAACATAACGCGTGGCGCCAGAAATCAAGAACATACCCGCTTCTCTTGAATGGCAGGGCTGTCGCCGCCCGCGATCAGCTTCTGCGCTGCCGCCGTGAACTCGGCCAGACCGCCGATGGAGAGGTATTCGTGGTTGAGATTGGGGTCATTGTGGATGGCGTTATCAGCCTGAGGAGTTAGCCTTGAAGGGAAATAATAAATAGAATGTATAAGAACAAAAGAGAAAAGGGACACGCTGGGTGATTGTATACCTTCTTGACAACAGGCAGAATCCAAGGCTTCGCGTTGTTATCCCGGTAGGCGCCAATGCCCAGATCAACCTTCTTATCAGAGGGGTCTTCGCGATAGGCCTTCATCAAGCCAAACAGCGGGTCTTCGGGGGCCGCGGCGACCGTGGCCGCCGTAAAGACAGACGAGCTGGAGGAAGCCATGATATGTGATGAAAGGGAGGCGAGGCGGTCGCGGGCGGAAGAGGGGGACATGGCGAGTTATATAAATAAAACCTGGGAAGACCCCGGAATTTCAAAACTTGCTGCTTGCGTTCACCGGATGGAGGAATGAGGGGGTGGAGCCCGGTGGGAATCAGGATGCAGGCCAGTGAGAGTTGGGTGAAAGTAATATTAGATATGAGATAGATCTTAGAATATATAAACTGAGTCTTGTTATTCCCTTTTTATATGATGTGAATTCATACCTCGGCCATCGCAGCCGAGGAGCTCCGTGTGTCTTCGCGATTCACATGAAACTACATTACTTTACCTTGTATGTATATCTTGTTGATTTTGTATGATTCTCCTGGACTTTTCCTCGAAAATTGAACAATAGTAATAATATAATAATAAACACAGAATTCAGAACCAGACCCCAACTCATCCTGTTCTCCGACAGGCTGCCCACGCCGACTGAATCCCGTGTGTCATACAAAGTACACAAAAAAGGCGCAAAGTGGAGCCATTCTGGAATGCCCTGGACGATATCGTAAGGTGTTCCGACCGTATCCTTGCTTCCTTTAGCCTGTTAGTAGGAAGTAGTGGCTGGGCATTGATGTACCGCAAGATTGCATGATCCTAATAGATTATTCCCAACAATACCCTAATATACTCCCCGTTTCATGCGGAGTACACTTTTTTTTTCATTTCTTTTCCTTCTCCACATGAGGAGAAAACAGTCAGGTACACGACGATCTTGGGACTCCGCAGATTCGAACGGACTTGGTCCGACTCCAACCGTTTTCCCCGGCTAATTCTTGACCCCAAGGCGATTGGGGTTTTACCCGTTGATGTATACTGTACACTGTACACTGTATGCTATGTATATGCAGAGACTGGCCAAGATGTCTGGTCAACTACTGCTGCATATATATTGTAACATCGAATGCATGCTAATTCTTCTGTAAATATAGAAATAATATATCCGATTGATCAAGGTACTAAAATCCAGCAATTTACATACTCTCATCCCATCATAACACATACTTCCATACAACAACTCGCTAATAAAAAAGAAAAGTAAACATCAAAACTAACACCAGCAGGCAATCTTCTGCAATACCATGCACTTACAAAGTAAGGACAACCGCCGCCAGCAGCGGAATACCCATCCTTCCCCCCCATTCCAGCCCAGGCCGGACCCCCGAATTGTCCTTGTCGGGAGCAAAAGTCATGGAAGCAGGATTGCCCACTGAAGCCGTGGGTTCAGCATTCGAGTAACCAGAAGCACTGTCGAGTTTGGTGGCCTTGCCGTTGCTTTTGCAGGATGCAGATCGCGAGATCTTGATATCTTCGAAGATGGAGCAGTTGATATTGGCGTCGCTGGTTACTTCGAGACTGCCGTCTACACCTTCCAGTGCTGGTATGGTGATGCTGCAAGGGATCATGTTAGTCGAGGACAATATAATGCAGCAGCTATACAGCAAGAAACAACCTACTTTGTGACATTGCCGCTGACCACAAAATCCCCATGGACCGTCCGCAGAGACGGGAAATGAACCGACATCCCCTGGTATATTTGCAGACTGATACCCGAAGCCCGGCGCAGAGCCGGGAAAGCCATAGTAGACGAAAAGACACGCCGGAGCGCAAGATCCCCGGTAGTAGTCTCCAACGACGACAGATTCACGCTCTTCAGCGCCGCAAACCGAGACTCACCGGCCGCCGTCACGCCCGAGAGATCCACCGCCAAGCGCGGACTATTGCCATCAACGCGAAACGACTTATACGTCGTCAGAGCAGCAAGATCTGCCCGAGCCAAGTTCTCATTCCCGACAAGCGCCCACCCATCCACAGACCTAGTCCCCAGCCCCGCGACATCGCCGAGCCCCGTGTACATGACACTAACATTGCCGACCCTGTCGAGCCCGGCGCCCAGATCGAACCCGTGCAGATTCGGCAGCTGCGCCCATTGGATCTCGCCGACGCTGCGCAGGGCCGGGAAGTGGAGCTTGTCGAGCGAGGTGAGGCCGCTGAGTCGGAAGCTGCGGCCTATTGTTCGTAGTGTGGACGAGGAGATTGCGGGGATGCTCCCGTTCTTCGATTTGAGGGCGGTTTCGTCTTCGCCGTCGCCGCAGGTCAGTGAACCCTGGATCTCTTCGATGCCGTCGAGGTTGATCGAGCCCTGGAAGTTGGGGTCGATGGCGATGCTGCCGGGGAAGGTTTTGCATGCTTTGTAGTGGTTGGCTTGGGACTGGGTTGATACTGATACTCCGGCATTCTGGCAGTCTTGTCATCGATTTCAAAAGTCAGGTTGTTGGTTGGTATTGGGCGCAGCGGCCTGAGAGAGCGTGTGTGTTACTTACAATCGGCTCTGGTCAGGTCTATGAGCAGAGGGCTCAGTAGGATACTAGCGCACAACAAATGCATCACTCGGGGCCGGGTGGATAGTGTGTAGTATGAGCGTCTTGTAGTCACTTAGCAAATACCTAAACACAAAATTGAACAAAATAAACACCCGATATTCGATAACAGCCGGTTCAAAAGAACCTCAGCCTGTGAACAAGACAATGGATACCCCACGTTACATACTCGGGGCCTACCGGTGATCCGGGGGTTTCAGCCCCCAACCGCCCCAACGCCAGTGAAGTCATCGGATGCCTGCCAAGCGTGAGTTTTTAGCTGATTCGTTCGTGGAAGAATATGAGTTGCCTCGCCAAGATTCGGTCCAAATCCAGGGCGCAGAAATGGACGGAACAGCACAGCGATTACAGCTGGAAACAGGTTAAGGGAGTACATGGAATGATCGGAATGATATGTGTCTACAACCCTATACCTCAACTATACACATCTTGTATATGCAACAAAAGATAATAGGTCACAGAGAAGAAAATACAGTCTCTTTTCCTTGTACAAAACGCCAATGCCAACATATCCACAAAGAGATCCAAAAAAAAAAGAAAAGAAAATCGTGTCATGAATCAATCCCAACGCCGTGCAGGGCCTCGCCCTCGCTTCAAGAGTTAAAAATCATCTGGTCGTAAATGGCAGTTCAAAAGAAAAGAAAAGAAAAGGATCTTAGGTATTTGATGCCGGCGGTCCAGCCGTATGAGTTGCAGCGGGGGCAGCCGGAGTAGTTGGAGTGCTCTCGCCCTCATTGGATGCTGGTGCAGTGGTGGGAGCCGGTGTCGAAGCCGCCGGAGGGATTGGGGTGTTTTCGCCATCGGTGCTAGGCTCTTCCACGCCATGGGCACGAGTGCGGATCCGGAATCGGTCCCGGAGTCGCGTCGTGAGGCGAGTACGGCTGGGCCGTGTCGCATCGTCGCCCGTCACAGCGTCATCTCGAATCTCGGCGCGCACGCGGCGGATCGCAGCCAGGCGCTCTTCAACGGAAGCATCACGCATCCGCCGCGCGTTCAGAGAACCATGCAAGTAGTTGGTCAAGCGGCGGTGAGGCCCAGTCTGTGCATCAGTTGCCGGAGTGGCCGTGCTGTCTGGCTGCGTCTCCTCAGTATGCTCGCCATGCTCGCCATTCTCGCCGGGTTCGGCATTTTCCTCAGACTTGGGAGGGTTAAGATCGATACGACTAGTGCGGGAGTTAGCCAGATTCTCTGCATGCGCAATCCTGCGGTAACGGGTCGATAAACATACCAGAGAGGACAGGTCCCCGAGACGTTAACAAGCCAGGGATCAATGCAGTCGGGATGGAACTGGTGGTTGCAGGGCAGAACCCGCAGGTCCTGGCCCTTAGTGAAGTCATCCGTACAGATTGGACAGGAAAAGTTGCCTGCATCAGGAACTGGCTCGGGTCGAGATTCAGAGGCGGCCGTGGTAGTATGATTCTCGGTTACTACTTTGCTTGGCAATTCAGTTTCCCGGGGAGTAGTTTGACCAGTGACGCTCTCCGAACGAGGCGGCGAATGATCGCGGGCTGGATCTTCGGGACCTATGGACATCTCGATGTCCCGTTTGGCGGGGTCGACGCCATCGTTGTTGTCGCCATATTTGACGATTGGGAGCGTATCTAGCATGGCTCGAGCTATCCCTCTCGCTCGACTTTGCCGAGGTCGTCCTGCGACGCGGCGGGGCCCATACCGTTCGGGATGGCGGTGGGCGCGGAGAGCGCCCGTGATGATGATGCCCAAAAACAAAGCCGTGATGATTCCCGTGATACTATAGAGGATGATCATGGCTGATAAATGTTAACCGAGCGAGCCCGTGGCTCCAATGAAGACGAAAAACTCACCCGTATTGGGACCGTTGCTGGAACCCCCGCTATCCCCGGTATCCGCGCCGGACGAGCCTGACATGAAAGACATGGCAGAGACAATGGTTACAGAATCACTGTCCGAGTCACTGAAGGTGTGCTGCAGGGCCGAAGTGGCATTCGATCCCACAAAGGTGAAGATGTTGGGATACCGAGCTGTGGTCTGGTCATCCGCCGAGAAGTTGCAGTGGCCCGACGAGGCACTATACAGCAGAATTGCCGAGGCCTGCTGGCTTTGGATGACGTTATTGACGGTCTCGTCAACCGTGACCTCGCCCGGATAGTCCTCAGGATCGCAGATAATGCAGGCAATCTGGGAATTATGGAGGTCAACGGAATCGGCGGGATCGACCTTGGTGAGATTGCCACGGACTTTAAAGGTCTATATGATCCCAATTAGCGAGAATGGTCCATTGACGAAGCAAATTAGGGATGGGGGACGGGACCCTGAGTTGACTCTGAGTAAACTGGGCGAGGGACTTGGACCACGGGGCAAGCGAGAGGCCGTTCAACGGGCCGGAAGCCTGGAGACGAAACCGCACCGATTGCGACCAGTCCAGGTCGTGGGTGTTGTTGGATGGGAGGACCGTGAGACCGTGGACAGGGGAGAAAAGGAACAGGAAGAGGAAAAGGAGTGAGAACTCCATGCCCGAGAGCGAATAGCCGGGAGGCGGCGGAGTTGGGATGTGTGGGGGTTCTTGCGGATCATTAGTCAGGGCAAGATTTGGAGGTCGAGAAGCGCCCTGGGAGAAGCAAAGAAAAAGAAAAAAAAAGGGGAAAAACGAGAAAAGGAAGTGGAGGGGAGTGGAGCAGGGCAGAAGAAGAAAAAAATGGGAAACAAGGAAGATGAGGGGAGCACTAAGGCCGATCGCAGTATGGATCCCCCGTGGAGAAGGGCGATCTGATGACGATGACGACCTCGAGGCCTCCATGGGGATTGGCAGGGATTGGCAGAGCCAATTCTGGCAGAGACAATTCTTGAGATTGATGATCATGATTCTTCAAAGAGAGTCTGGACATAATCAGATTGTTCTTTTTTTTTTTTTTTCTTCCCACGGGAGTTGCGGGGATGGTTCGATGATCGCAATGGTTGATATCACATTGTCCCCGAACCCTCGGGTACGGACTGCGCCCGAGGTATTTCCAAGAACTGTGACGTGACTTACATCAGGTTGATGGCTGTGAATGATCTGAAGGGGCCAACTTCCCCGATCGATGATCCGCAGTGGCAAAGGGAAGTGAAGCAGAAAAGAGAAAAAGAGAAAGTAACCCGGGTCACAGGATATCGAGTCCGCACTTATTTTATAGTCTGGAGATTCTATACTCTACCTCATGTTTTGTAGAATCTATACTCTTTACTCTATACTCTTACACTTCTACACTCTTAAGATTAAAGTAATATTCTTACATATAATACTCTCCATACTATTACCTATTCACCTATCTGTCCGTTGACTCCCAGTGGATCCCCCCAAAGGTCGAGGCTCTCATCGACTGTGGAACAAAAAAGAAAAGAAAAAAAGAAAAAAAAAAGAGAGAGGAAAAGCGAGAACAAAACGACACTAAATGCGAATCCCCCTCAGGCCACCCTGCAATAATAATAAATAAAAAAAAAAGAAAAGAAAAAAAAAATCTCTACCTTCTCTCCATCTCTTCTCCGATCGGCACTCCACTCTGCAACTCCACCAGCCTGCCATGATAGCCCTGAGTCCCTAATCACTTCTTGTCCAATATGTCCTCGGATCGTCTCCCAAACTGGGGAGGGCGCTTTGATGTCAAGCCCATCTCGTCGTAAGTGTAACTGGTTTCCCCCCGAGTCGGTAAAGTGGTCTCGCTTCTTGGTTTCTCACTTTCATCTCACCCCCCGTTAGCACCCCCGTGATTGCGGAACTGGACATCGAACGCAATGAACTGGCCCAGGCATGGAAACGGTTCATCGGATATTTACTTCCGGAAGATCAAGTGGAATGGGAAAATCGCCCAGCAACCGCCCAGGATGTTCTGGCTCTCGTGCGCAACATCCAGACATGGTGGGTGTCCCGCCCGAGACAACGCGTCTTCGGTCACTCCATGTCTCTCTGTGATCAACTCCTCCCGACCATCGATACCCATGTGGCCTTGCTCTCTGCCTTGCCACTATCCGACCGCTACTATACCCCCCTCTTCTTCGGGGTTCTCCAGTCGGTGATCAAGGTCGGTACAGGTCCCTGCTCGATAGGGGTACCAGTTGGCTAACCTGGTGGTTGTCGGACTTCTAGGCTTCCTCAAACTACCCGAGAGTGATGGAAGGCTTGGTCACGGCGTTACTGAATATCCATAGTGCCCTGAGTGTCCCAGACGACAGCCGCCTCTCCCATCGGAATGCAGTCGAGCCCATTGCGAAAATCTACACGCTCACCTTTTTCTTTCTGACTGAGTTTATGGATTGGTATGTGCGACAGTCGACGTGCCAGCTCTTGAAGGGCCACTGCCAGGATGTCTATGCCGAGTTCCACCACCTCATCTTCCAAATCCATCGCCAGGCTCGGGCTCTCCCCGGGCAAACCGACATGGCAATGGACGAAGACAATCAGCCCGAACCCTCGTCCAGCCCGCAAGTGCTCTGGGAAGAGTCTCAACTGAGTCAAGTCGGGCGCCAGGGCACGGATCGCCGAATCGCCGCCCAGAATACCATCACCCGCCGCCTCATTTGGGAGATCCAACAGGATGCCGAGGAGCGCGATCGAATTCGACAAGTTCGGGACCAGCTATTGACCCAGATGCTGAATTCCGTCAGCCAGCAACTCCAGCCAATCAGCGAGCAGAGCAGCGGCATTGTCTGTATAACGACGGCCGCCCCAGACCTTGGTATGGAGCCAAAAAAAAAATCAATCCACCTGCAGCCCGCCGCGCAATAAAAAAACAAACTAACTCTGTTCCAGTCACCTCTCAGTTTGAATGGTCCCGGGGGTCCAAGCGCCGCCTCGCCCGTCTGGAGCTGCAAAGTGCGTCCAAGCACCTCCAGGCTTTCTTCGACAGTGACGATCAGATTGCCGACCTGGAACCGGATATCCAAGTGATCGCCGAGAATAGTGTGATCACGTCTTTACGGCAATGGGTCACCAGCACGAGGTCTCAAGCTCTGGCAGTGGGCGGGTCTCAATCCACCGTCTTTCCCAGCCCCGTGGCCCTAATCTCCACCTGCTATGCCTCCTTCGCCCGCCAGGCTCGACTCCCAGTTGTATCCCACTTCTGCGCGCTCCCTGCTCAAACAACCCCAGGACTGAATCCGCATGAACAAGGATTAATCGCCCTCACATACAGCATTATCCGGCAATTGATCGATTGTCTTCCTCCTGTGGTGGACAGCGACTCCCTGCTGGACCTGAGTGCAGAGCGATTCCGTCAGCTAGATGGAACCATTTCCAGCTGGAAAGCGGCCCTGTCGCTGGTGGACACGCTCCTACATTTCTCGCCACCCCTGCTCATATGTGCGATCGATGGCCTTGACACAATCGAGGACGCATCCACGGATGCTGGGCTTCGCGATTTGCTTCGTGTTCTGCTCACACACACTCGGCACCAGCCGCAGGCGGATGACAACCAGGGCCCAGTGGCTTTATTCAAGGTGCTCTTTACTGTTGCCGGAAGGCCCAGTGCACTGGTGGATACGATGTCGGAAAACCACCTTACCCTGACCGAGTCCAACCAGACAGACCAGTCCGCGTCTGACCCGGTCCTCACTTCGGACCTCGGCGTGGTGATGATGAATGCATGAGCCAGATGGCGCCCCCCCCCCGTTTGTACGAATCTCCCTTATTTTGGTATTTACTCGGGCCTGAAATGACGATTGATTCGAGCATGAATGTACACGTCTGGGATATTTGGATATGGATTGGATTTAAGGGATCTGGTACTGAAGATATTTTGCTTTTTCTCTGATTTGATTACTTTTGTGCATGGCGTGTTGACTCGATACCTCGAATGTGTTTTCCTGGCGTTCGCTTGTGCTATTTGTTTCTGTCGGCGTCCTGGAATGGCCATGTCCTGATTCAGCTGTGCCTAGTAGATCTGTACGATACTGCCTGAACGCTGTGATACCCTTGGGGCTAGATGAACTTGCTGTGTGAATGTGTCGGGAACCATTTTCCGTGAGCAAAAACGAAGAGAAGGAAAAAGAAGACAAAAACCATGGCGATGGCGACGTCAAGGCGGGTCTGAACTCGGCAGTGAATAATGCGGGGAGCAGATGGAGATTGGTTTCCGCCCGACACATATTTAAAAGGACGGTCATGTTCAACCACCCACACTCATGTATATAGATCCATAACACCATGAATGGCCATTCGGTGGTTACCTCGCGACTCTACGATCCAGAGTCTCCGCAGCTCGCCGAGTTTCAACAGATTTGCTCGCGCACGGTAGACCCATCCGTCTATCCGCTCGCTTGCGCGGTCGAGCACAATGTCCCCATCTACGACATCACAGCCCTGGAGGCACACACCGTGACGGCTGAGACCATCTCGCACCTGCAGGATGAATGGCACCACATCCTCCACAAGGGGCCCGGAGTCTACGTGCTGCGAGACATGTACGCTCCCGCGCGGTATGGCGACGTGCTCTCGGCCACCAACGAGGCCTTTGATCGGATCATAGCCAAGGAGCGACAGCAGTCGACTTCCTCCAAAGGCGACCACTTCGCCGCCAGCGGGAGCAACGACCGCATCTGGAATGCCTTCTCCAAGCACGCGCTGGACGACCCGGCCTCCTTCGTGGACTACTATGCCAACCCCTGGCTGGCGGCCGTCTGTGCCAGCTGGCTGGGCCCGGGGTATCGAGTCACGGCCCAAGTGAACGCCGTGCATCCGGGCGGTGCGGCCCAGGAGAGTCATCGCGACTACCACCTGGGGTTCCAGGAGGCGGATGGCTGCGCGCGGTTCCCGGCGCCCACGCAGCTGGCATCCCAGTTCCTGACGCTGCAGGGAGCCGTCGCCCACACCGAGATGCCCGTCGCCAGCGGACCTACTCGTTTCCTGCCCTTCAGCCAGAGATACGACCCGGGGTATCTGGCGTACCGACGCCCTGAGTTTCGCGCCTTCTTCCAGGATCACTACGTCGCGCTGCCGTTGCGTCTGGGCGATGGTGTCTTCTTTAACCCGGCGTTGTTCCATGCCGCCGGTGCCAACGAGATGGACGCGGCTGCGGGGGGATTCCGACGAGTCGCCAATCTCCTGCAGGTGAGCAGTGCCTTCGGGAAGCCCATGGAGATGGTGGATTCGGTGCCTCTGGTCGACCGCTGCTGGGAGCTGCTGGTGCAGCGGTACCACGCCGCTGGGAAACAGCTGGCGGACCCTGACCTTGACCCTGTGCGGTCGTCACTCGCGGCGCGCGAGATCAGGGCGTTCATTCAAGCTGTCGCGGAAGGGTATCCATTCCCAACGAATCTGGACCGTCGAACTCCTGCACCGAGTGGCATGGCCCCCGAGAGTGAGCAGGATATTGTTGTTCGAGGACTCGAGACCGGGTGGAGTCGCGCTGAGGTGGTCGCCGCGCTGCAGCAGATGCATCAGGACTCGCGGCCGTAATTAAGGAGTTGCCCCCGATGGGGCCCTGGAGGATTCCCAGGCATTTTTGTATCGACGCTAGCAGTTGCCCCTTCAAGATCTCGCTAGTCATTGTGATCGGACGACGCGATTGGCGCATCACTAATAACCACCGGTGGAGACGGGTGGACCTGTATCCATGGGATGTCAGAAGTTACGGCGAGGACCGAGGACATTGGTGAGACACGATGGCAATTCGATTGTAGCTGTGTATATCCATATATACATAGGTAGCTGTATTGCAGAGATTGGAGACTGACATGAGCAGAATGCCATCTTCCCAGGGCTGTAGAATGTAGAAGGGATCGTGGATTCCACGCTGCTCACATTTTTCTTGCTCCCCCCCAACAGACGCGGTGAAACATAGCGTCCTCATTCTTGTGGCCGGTCGTTTCAACTTTTTCTCCCTGTGCTCCCTCTCTTTCCTTTTCTTTTTTGTACTTCGTATATCTCCGAGCATCCCACTGTCGTTCATTCAATTCGCAATTCCTGATTCCTGATTCCTGATTCTCCAATTGTCCATAGACCCCTCGGGCATTTGCCGATCACCGTCTCCACCGAGAGCTAACGCCAGCACAGTCGATCGGCACCCACCAACCCACGAAAACTGGTCCCAGAGCCAGAGTCACTAGCGACACGGCTCATCAGTGGCACGGACAGGGAAAAGACACAATCATTGGACGTGTTATTGGTACCTGGCGACGAAGAGGGGGAAAAAGAAAGAAACACGAAAGGAACCGTTAGGGGTTTCCTCCTTCTCCACCAGGAGGGGCCTCAGCCGAGCCAACCACGGACGCTCAAGGGGAGAGACAAGCCCTCCCGATCTACAGCTGCCAAAAAAAAAAAGATAAACCTATAAAAGAGGGCGGCTCCCGCACCCGCGGCCATGGGAGGTCGTCCGGGGTTCGTACCCAGCCGATTGACAACAACGCACCGATTCGAGCAAATCCCCGACATGCCGGCCGACGGGATGGGGAATCCCCACGACGTGATCATTGACATTCCCTTGAATGACGCTCCCAGTCGAGGCGGCAACCTCTCCTCCTCAGACGCCCGCAAATGGAGCTCGCACAACCAAACCCCCGACGAGACCATTGTCAGCGAGAAGGCCGGCCTGGTCACGACGCGAGGCCCCGGCCGCCGCCGCCGTCGCCGTGAAGACACCTCTGCTTCCGACAACACCATCACCGAGGCGATGGGCAAACCTGCCGAGTCGCCCGAGGACGGCACGCTGAACCGCATGGGCCGCATCTACCAGGCTATTCTGAATTTCTCCATCGTCACTCGCTACCTCATCTATGTCACTCCGATCGCCGTGCTGATTGCGATTCCGATCATTGTCGGTGCGACGGCTGCCAAGGAGGCCCGTATCGGCGGCGTTCATATCTACTGGTTCTTTGCGTGGATCGAGGTCGTCTGGCTGAGCTTGTGGGTCGCTAAGATCTTTGCTCATTTTCTGCCTTATGTCTTTCAGTTTCTCTGTGGGATTGTCAGCTCTGGCACGCGCAAGTATGCGCTTATTTTGCGCGCCCTGGAAACGCCCATCAGCCTGGTGCTGTGGTCGGTTATTTCGTTAGTCACGTTTCTTCCGGTATGTCTAGCCGTCCGAGATTGTCAATATTCGATGTGAACGGGCAATGGCTAATGAATTACAGATTATGACCTTGACCCCTGGAAAGAAAGAGAACAATGACACCGACGTCAAGTCCTGGGAGAAGAGTATCAAGAACATTCTGTTCGCGCTGCTTGTGTGCAGCCTGATCCTGCTTGGCGAGAAAGCCATCGTCCAGCTCATTTCGATCAGCTACCACCGCAAGCAGTTCGACACCAAGATCAAAGAGTCCAAGCGCAACGTTTACCTGGTCGGCCTGCTCTTCGAAGCCTCCCGGAATATGTTTCCCGCGTATTGCCCCGAGTTCCGTGATGAGGATGCCATTATCTTCGATTCGCTCTTGGCCCAAGGTGGCCAGAAGGGCGGCAAGCGCGGCTCTACCATGCCGTTGCGGATGATGCGCCAGGTCGGGCACAACGTCGGCCGCATTGGCGACAAAGTCACTGCAGCATTCGGGAATGTGGCCTCTGAGCTGACCGGCAAGCAAGTGTTCAACCCGAATGCAACGCACTCGGTCGTGGTCCAGGCGCTGGAGCGCAAGCGGTGCTCTGAGGCGCTGGCGCGCCGTATCTGGATGTCATTTGTTGTCGAGGGCCGCGAGGCTCTGTATCTGGAGGACATTGTCGAAGTGCTTGGTCCCGACCATGAGGCCGAGGCTGAGGAGTGCTTTGCTTCTCTGGACAAGGACGGGAATGGCGATATCAGCTTGGATGAGACGATCCTGGCCATCACTGAGTTTGGTCGCATGAGGAAGTCCCTGAACCACAGCATGCATGACGTCGACCAGGCTATCCATGTGCTGGACAACCTACTTCTTGGTGTTGCCTTCATCATTGCTGTTCTGGTTTTCATCTCCTTCGTCACCAGTGGATTTGGCACTGTTATTGCCGCTGGAGCAACCACGTTCCTTTCGCTGAGTTTCGTCTTCGCAACCACCGCTCAAGAAGTGCTGGGATCTTGCATCTTTCTGTTCTCCAAGCACCCCTTCGATATCGGTGACCGCGTGGACATCAGCGACAAATCCTACATTGTGGAACGCATCTCGCTGCTTTTCACTGTGTTCCGCAGCGTCACCGACCACCGGATCACCCAAGTGCCCAACAACATTCTGAACAGTCTCTGGATCGACAACTTCACTCGGGCCAATGCCATGCATGAGCAGCTGACGGTCCCGGTCAGCTTCGACACCACCTTCGCCGACATCCAGATGTTGCGCGAGGAGATGGAGCGTTTCGTCCGTGACAAGGACAACTGCCGTGACTTCCAGGAAAACATTGACATTGAAGTCGTTGGCGTCGGCGACATGGACAAGCTCGAGCTGCGCGTCGACATTCGCCACAAGTCCAACTGGTCCAACGAGACGGTTCGCGCGTCGCGCAGGTCCAAGTTCATGTGTGCGCTTGTGCTGGCCGTGCGGAAGATCCCGATGCGGGCTCCGGGTGTTGCCGCCGAAGAGGAAACCAAGTCTGATGACGATGATGGCGACGACAACGGCGATAATGCCGACACAAAGTTCACTGGCAACCGCAAGTCCACCCAGGGCAGAGGCGCCGACCAACCCTCATCCCGGAACGACGACTCTGGACAGATGGGACTGACTGCCGCTGCCGCTGCGGCAACCGGAGGCATGATGAAAATCGACTCGACCACCCCCAACTCGGCCCAATCGACAGGCTTTGACCACGGCCGATCTGGATCTGTGTACCAGCGCGGATCTGGCGCCGCGGCGCAATCCCAGCGGGAAGCCGCATACGCTGAGCAGCTCAACTCGCGCGCGCCAACAGTTGATGCTACTCGCGACGAGCGCGAACAGGGTCTCTACCGCACCGCGACTAACTCCACCCAAGGCCAGCAGCCCAACGCACAGGGAGGCGGCGCCGGAGACAACACCAACGCCCCCTCGCGCGGCCTGTCGACGGGCCGGCGAAAAGAAGGCACACGCACCTCATACAATGAGCATGGCGTCCCGTCCCTGCCCGCGCCATCGCCCCTGTCCCCCGTGCACTCAGGCCTGACCCCGTCAACCAGCGACGTCCCGATCCTCGGCGCGCCGACTCCTCCCTCCCGCGGTAGCGCCCGCTACGAGCCCCGGCCTCTATCTCAGCCCCAATCCCAGGCACAGGCACCTCAACTCCCCTACAACAACAACAACAGCAACAACCAGGGCATCGTCTCCCCGAATCCGGCCGCCTACAACACCTACTCGCCCGCCAACGCCTACGATCCCGTCCACGTAACCGGCGTCAGCGCCGAGCACACCCCCATGCGCAACCACCGCTTCGACTCCGGCCCGCCCATCTCCGGCATCACCGCCAGCAGCAACTACGATTTCCACGATCGCTATGACCCCGTCTCGCCATCTTCGCTGCACTCCCCACCGCCGCCGCCCGCCCCGGCCCCTGCCGCTACTGCTCCGGCTCCGGGCCCGACATCGCCGCCGCAGTCCGAGGCTGTGAATCGTCGCTCATCGTTCCTAGCGAAGGCTCTTCGGAGGGATCTTAGCAGGAAACCTTATGCGGAGCATTAAGGTTGATTGTATTGGTTTTTGAGTGGATTTGAGGCTTTGTGTCGTTGTTTTAAACAAAAGAATTTGGGTTTCCTTTTTGGTGTTGTTGATATATTAATTGCTGTGGGAATGTCGATAGATGATATGATCTATGTTGAAATTGTGGTGGCGCCGACTGGGGGGGGATTTTTTTGTCTTTTGCTTTGTACCAATATTCATTTGTTGAATGATGTGGTTCTTTTCTCCAATATGAAGACTGGGTTAATTGAATTTATACCGAGGTTGTCTTGCTTAGTTTTTCAATAATGATCTACCAAAGTCATACAAGCCAATCGAGCTGAGATGCAATTATTAGTCAAATATCTAGCGATTGTCACTGGCTCTTTCATAGATCTCAAGAACAAAACAATCCGACAGAGTATCATACAAGAAAAAAGAGCAGATTCAAGCACAATCCATCTATCTATCGACTCCCCGTCTCCTTCCACGGATACGTCACCTCATCGTCCTTGCGCACCCAGATCTTGGACTTCTTCTTGTTCACGACGTGCTCGACAAATACATCCCGCGTGTACTTGGCCTTGAAGCGGCGGATCCAGCGTGGATCCCACAGCTCGCTGGCAATGCCCAGATCCTTGCAGCAGCGCACCAGCGCGTTGGAGCGGCAGCCCTCGGTGGCGGTGGGGATGCCGTCGGGGGAGAAGTAGTCTTGTTCGCCGCGGGCGACGGAGACCAACCTATTCAGCATTATGATTAGCATTCCACGGAAAAAAAGGATAGAAACAAAATAGAAACAAAATAGCTCAATTCAACTCACCGCCCGTTACAAACAAGAGCATACTCCCGCGTCACAGCCTTGGGCGTCACGATACTCTCCCCGCGCGGCACAAGCCCCCAAGCGCCAGGCCCAAACGCGCGGTTCAGAATCCGTCGGTACTTGATCTCCGGCAAGTAGACGATGCCGTCGGGCTTGATCTCGACTTCGGCGGGATCCAGCTCCGCCAGCAGGATGTCTGCTGCTTCTTTGGGGAACGGCGCTGCCGACAGTCCGTGGAACGAGCGCGTCCAATCGATCTTCTCTTCGGGCGAGACTTCCAGCTCGAGGGGTTTGTCGGCCAGCCCGCTTTTGGAGATATTGTCTGTTGTCGGTCGGCTTGGGGTTGGTGCAGTGGCTCGGTTGTCGTTGGAGGGTGCTGTTGTAGGTGTTGTGGTCGTGGTGGTTCTTGGGGCTGGGGGTGGCGTAGCGGGTTTCGGGGTTGGAATCGTTGTCGATTGGGCCCTGCTGTAGTTGTTGTTGCTGCCGTTGGTCTGTTGCCGTGTCGCGGTGTAGCTTATTCCTCGTTTGGTGATGGGCTGCGCAAGCTCGGTTCTGGGAATCACCCGAGCGCGCGGAGCTTGAGATGAGCGGGTTGCTGTTGCTGCATGCTGAAGTACTTCAGCTGCGCGCCAGGGGCGGCATCGGAGTGGAGCGGCCATGGTGAGATGGGATGTCGTTTGGACGGAGAAAAGCAGCTGTGAAGTCATTGGGTGTATGAATCACGTGATATTAACATGTACAAGTACTCAATTGGGGTATGAGATGCCCATGGCCATTGAGATGAGATTGGACTATATAGCATCCAGCTAATAAAATTGGTTTCAAATGCGGTCTTCCTCTACAAGGAAACCTCATGCATCCTTTGTCTGTGTTCGCTGGTTGTTGCCCTGCCGCTTCCAACACTCGCGGAAGGCTTCCATCTATGCTAGTAGTCAGTCTTCAAACGTGAAATGTCCTCGGAAGCATTCAGCACAGTCATGCTTTGGGTGTAGTCAGATGGAGAGAGGATAAGAGCTTCGAGTGGCTCCAAGTCGCGTCGTCTCAAACAAATAGCAAGTCCACCTACCTCCTTCTTGCATGCGCGCCAGTCCTTCTTGGTAAAATAGCAGTCGTTCATTTTATCTTGCTCAACTACAGCACATCAGAACGGCGTTCTCCGAGTATCAGAACTCTAGAACTCACCTGCGCAGCCGGTGCTGAAGATGCGCTTGTCCCTATCATTTCGAGTCAGCACCTCCAAGCTCATACAAATACGGGCAAAACAGGCCAATTACCACTCATCAGGCTCATCATCATCCTCTGGCACTGTGCGAGACTGCTCAGCGTTGTTCGACATGGCTAGAAGTATGACGGAAGGAGAAATGGAACAACGCGGTTTGCCTCGGAATTTTTTATCTTATCGGCCCTCCGACCCCGGACGATTTTCTCCCTTGACCAACCCACCATGGCCACGCCGACAGGCAACAATGCCAATACAACGGGCAAGAAGCTCAATGTCCTCGTGTACTCCGGTTCGCTCACCTACTCCGCCTGGCAACTCAGCCGTTTTCTGACCGACGATTTCGCCACAGGAAACGGAACCACCGTCGACTCGGTGCGACACTGTCTCTACACTCTGCGCCGGCTGCTCGCCCCCTACTATGCCGTCATCCCCGTGACGGGCGACATGCTCCTCAAGGAGCCGTGGACCACCACGTGCGCCCTGCTGGTTATCCCCGGCGGTGCTGACCTGGGCTATGGCCGCACGCTCAACGGTGCGGGCAACCGGCGCATCGCCCAATTCGTGCGCCGCGGCGGCCGCTACCTAGGGTTCTGTGCTGGAGGCTATTATGGATGCAAGCGCTGCGAGTTCGAGGTTGGGGACAAGACAATGGAGGTCATTGGTGATCGGGAACTCGCGTTTTTCCCTGGCACTTGTCGCGGCGGCGCGTTCCCCGGTTTTGTTTACCACAGTGAAGCCGGGTCTCGGGCTGCCGCGCTGGATGTCACCAAGGATGCCTTGAATCAGGGCTCGATACCCACGAACTTTCGCTCGTACTACAATGGCGGCGGGGTCTTTGTCGATGCGCCCTCGTTTGCCGATCGAGGAGTCGAGGTGCTGGCAAACTATAGTGAGAAGCTCAATGTCGACCCGGGGGAAGGGCAGGCCGCTGTTGTCTACTGCAAAGTGGGCGACGGGGCTGCAATTCTGACGGGGCCACATCCGGAGTATGTATGAGTTGTGCATGGACTGACAGCAGTCTGACTGACTCTACCTAGATTTGCAGCCGTGAATCTCGACCGGAAAGCCGGTGGGCCTGAGTTTGCAGAGCTAGTTGATGCTCTGGCTGCCGACGACAAAGAACGCACGGATTTTCTGAAAGCCTGTCTTCTGAAACTCGGTCTGCAGGTCGCACAAGACACTGCTTCGGTGCCTTCGCTGTCGTCTCTGCATCTTTCTGGAGTCGACGCCGAGCGCCCTTTGGAGATTCTGTCCTCGCTAGGCGAGTCATTCACGCAGGAAGGGCAAAACGAGTATCTCAAAGATGAGAACGATACCTTCCGTATTGAACGACCTGGTGCATGGAACCTGAGCGATTTGGAGGACTCATTGCCTGGGGAATCTTCGGAGCCTAGCGAAGGAATCATCGACTATAAAGCTATTGTCAAACGTCTTGTTATTCATGATGACCTGCCCTCTTCAAAGCTGACCCCATACTTCAACCACCATGCATTCTATGCCAACCTCCGACAGTATCAGTCTAAATCCCGGGAAGGTTCGTCGGAATTTGGTTCTAATCTCTTGTACGGCGAGGTAGTGACCAGCACCAACACCATTCTGGAGAAGTAAGCCCTACCGCTGTCGGTTGAATTTTGCCATCGCTGACTGTTTAGGAACACACAACTCCTGCGTCGCCTACCACACGGCTTCACGGCCACGGCCACCATCCAGGTTGCCGGCCGCGGGAGAGGATCTAACGTCTGGGTGTCACCGTCTGGTGCACTAATCTTCTCTACAGTGGTGCGACATCCAGTCGAGAAGATCCAGTCGGCTCCAGTGGTGTTCATTCAGTATTTATCGGCGATGGCTGTAGTGAAGGGCATCAAGAGCTATGCCAAGGGCTACGAGAAGATTCCGGTCAAGCTGAAGTGGCCGAACGACATTTGTGCGTGGGAGTTGACCCATTGATATTGATATTATGAGTTACCGCACATTGCTTACACATTCTTGCAGATGCGTTGGACCCCGACGACCAAGAGCAGAAACGCTACACCAAGATCTGCGGGATCCTGATCAACTCTCACTTCATGGCAAACGAGTACATCTCCGTCGTCGGCATCGGCATCAACGCCACAAACGCATCTCCGACAACTGCTCTCACCACTCTAGCAGCACGCTATGCCACTCCCGGTGCTGCACCCGTACTTCTTGAAAAGTTGCTGGCGCGCATCCTGACAACCTTTGAGGATTTGTATACCCGGTTCCTGCGCACGGGCTTTGACCGCGGCTTCGAGGGCATGTACTACGAGGACTGGCTCCACATGCACCAGATCGTGACACTCGAAGAAGAGGGCGGCGTGCGCGCCCGTATCCAGGGTATTACGCGCGACTATGGCCTGTTGCTGGCTGAGGAGCTGGGGTGGAATGACCGGCCTACAGGGCGAGTGTGGCAGTTGCAGAGTGACAGCAATAGCTTCGACTTCTTCCGCGGGCTGGTAAAGCGAAAAATTTAACGCGGGTCTCTACTTAGGACATATAGAGCATATGATGTATTCTCAACGAAATATCAACGCACATCTCTCTCCCGCTGTAACCCCCTACTTGTATATTTATAATACCAGGTGCACCTCTCTTGGTGTCTTCGGACAATTCCAGCGCCAGACTGGCCATCTATTGCGCTGCCTTCTCAGGATCAAATATCCTTGTCTGTTTAAAATCAAGCAAGCGGACCTCGCCACTAGCACGATCAACCAGAAAATTATACCGATTGACATCGCCATGAAAGCGACCTAGAGCCCTCTCGCACGCAGCCAGGTCATCGATAGACGCAAACCGCCCCTCAACCTCCTCCATCAAAAATCCCATCACGCAACCATTCTCTGTGAGGTGTGCCAGAAACCCGGGAGCAATGGGAGAGATTTCATCGCGGGTGTCTTGCTCAGCAAGCAGCTGGTAAACGTAGGTCTCGTTTCCCAGTCGCGGGATCTCATGGGCCCAGCAGGCGATGTTGGCAAATGCAGGGCCGCTATTGAACAATACTTCGTGGACACCCGATCGATAGCGCTTGGGTTTTCGTAAAGAAAGAACATCCACACATTGGGGATGCCATACCGGCTCAATACCTGGTAGCTATTCGTTTGACATTCTTGGAACGGGGATGCCATTCTCGCCACGAAAAATCTTCATGCTTGTCCATGTACCCTCGGGGAGTGCTGGGAGACGTGGGATCAATAGAAATGGGATACCCATGGTGTCTTCATCGTAAACATCGCAATCAATTGTCAAGTGATACACGCGGTTGCCACTTCGAATTCGGTAGTATCCTTTCTCCTGGCCGATCTCTTGCGACAAGTCCTCGAGCTCGCTCTTTGGTATGAATTTTGGCTCTTTCGGGAGTTCGGCAAGATTTGGCGTGGATTCCCTCATGGTGAAGTGGATGAGTGATAGATGTGTTTTTCAACGGGAGATAGTTTCTCGAGATAATTTATTCTTGCTGGCGTGGTCTTGCTCGGAGAACTGACTAGGTTCAAGTTCTAGTGATCATAGGCCTACGGAAATGTTTTTCTTTCTTTCTAATTTTGGCCTGCTAAGCGCTATGAATGGTGATCACTTGAATCCTTTTTCTGTTGAGTTCTGGGCGGATAGATCAGTCCCAATTAAAGCCTGATATGAAAGGTCATGCTAGTTAGATCCATATCTGTGGAGGCTAACTTGAGAAATAGTTTGGATAGAAGACAATATTGCAGGTGAATAAATATATCCAAGCCCACACTCAAACAAGATCATCTATATCGTGTGGCTGGCTAATTTACACTCTCACCTAACTGACCCCCATCCAGAGTCTACATATTTATTCATCGGTAAGGCTTAATGTGGAAAACTGTCCATGCGGTTTTATTACAACTAATAATGTTCTATATCCTTCACTCCCATAGCCTTGCCAGGATAGGGCGGTATTAGAGAAAGGTCTCTTGTTTGGCCGAAGCTTCAAGGAAGTGAGCAATGAGAAATACAATAATAAGATAAGGGGTATGACAGGCAAAAGATCAAGCAATTACATCCGTTAAGCCGGTGAATCGTGGACATCATAGGTATCTATCTATGTACGCTTTCAGCAGTTTTCTAAACGCATAGCACCATTAGCCCAAGAAACTGTCCAACCATGCATTGCCATATACACTCCTATAAATCGTTAGTAATGGTAGCATTTCAAGAAAAGAACCATTATCACTCACCAAGCCCAAAAAATAAGTGGTTATTGACATTTTTACGAGCCTTATTTATGTCCCTAGCAGCAAGGGCTTTTGTTGGCAGGTACTCGTATGCCTCTACTGTTTTGCCCCTCCACTCGGTTCTAAGATCCTTCACTATGAAAAAACATTAGCCTGTTAAAGGGCAGTTTTAGCATAAAGGAGGACGCAAGACATACATTCACCGGCTTGTCTGCTATGCAAAGTCTCATGCGACAATATTCCAGTCCAAGACATCAGCAAATGATTCATATCCGTTTCACCGTTAAGCCAGATAGGCTCCAGAAGGGCTTGGAAATATGGTTTGTTTATCTCGCTCTTGCAGAGGAGGATAATTTGCGGATTCCACGTAAAGAAGCAGACTCCTAATCGTTCTCCCGACGGGCAGGGTGGATCAGGCACCCACCCCCATTCATGGCTGCCAGGAATCCACATCATTTTATAAGCAGGCTCAGTGGTCAGCTTCTTCCCTGTGTCTTGCTCATAGCTTTTGCCTTTGTGGGTGGCATTCGCAAAGCTGGCGTCGCAATAAACCAAGATGTCCGAACGCAAAGCATCCGAGAAGCCCTTAAACGTATCTAATTGCTCACAAATGAAATTTGAAACAAACAAATCAGCCCAGTGCCTTTTACGTAGAGGAAGGAAAGGGGGCGGGGGAGAAAGAGAAGTATCTCCCCTATGAAGGCTCACTTAATATATCCTCTGTGCGTCTTTTGAACGACTTCGTGCTGCTAGTGAGCCTCGTGCTGCGAGTGAGCCCAAACATGGCATCCAACCCTTTTTCCATCACGCGGTACATTGAATCTGCTTTGGCTTTTTTATCTGCGTTCACAAACCATTCAAGGCGGTTTGTCACTTTGGTGGAGAAATCGAGGGCGCCACCATATGCGTCTGTCATAAAACCCCGGTTGTATTCATGAGACTTCTTTAGGTTGCCGCAGGAGGAGTGAATCCTCATTCGATTGGATCCATCGCGCGGAGAAAGGAAAGATGCGTCGGAGGTTTCGGGGGCATCAGAGAAATAAAAACTATCGGACACGTCGGGAAAATCGAAAAAATCGAAAGGATCAGCCGACGCCAATGATTGGAAAGACAGAAGCAGTAGTAGTAACAGGAGAGGTCGTTTCATTGTACAAATGAGAGAAGCGCTTCAAGCATGAAAACGCCTATATCAGGAAGCGTCGAAGTCATAAAGAGGAATTCAAATGTTCCAGGGCGTTGTGATAGTCATTTCCCCAGGTGCTTTGGCTATGGGGCAACGATTTAAATCTTGTTCCGCCCCCTTTGGCCCTAAGTATATCCTTCAGGAGCGAGGGTGAGAAAGAGAGTGTCCCGCTAAACCCATTATCGCATCTATGATGACGATCATGGAGTAGCCTTGCCCCACAAGAAACCTGCTGGTAGGCAGTTTCTTGTATTCTGGTTATTATGCTTGAGGCTAGAGCTGCTCAATAACTGTATTTCGTTGATCGAATATCGCTTCTCTGAACCAATACCCCAGCCACATCATGTTGCTAGGGCAAATCGGGCAGTTAAAAACATTTATTTTCGACGGATAAATGTCAAAGCGCTTTTTGGGGCGATTATGACCCACTGGGAAATCTGTGATAGTTACGGGGGCTGAGTTGAGTGGAGGAAAGCTCGTGTCAGTGTTGGATTGATTGTTCGTTATACCTCAATCATTATTCAGTTCTTTATCACGATTTTGATATTTGGTCTTTGAACGAATTTACCTTGACGTATTCTCTGAAGCCTACCCGACCTACACCTTCAAATCGCCCCCGGGGCCTCTCCTTTGAGTATACACTCATGTCATCCAGGTCATTCGCTCTCTTGAATTTATGAAAAAAAAAATGAGATTGATGTCAACCTCGCTTCAGTGATTGTAGCTAGGTATACCTAGTTCCTAGCCTCCCCTTGAAAACAGTGAGAAAAGTTATACTTCGTTCCCCACATGCTGTTGGCCCCTGCATTGTACCTTTGTATGGCCAACCTCAAAATCTCATGGAGTACCGAAAACGAACAGGGAATGGGAGGACTCAAGCTCTTGGTCCAGGGAACCACTCGATGCAACTTCACCATATCAACGGCGTATTTGGAAGCCGTTTAAGCAATTTTTCGATTAACTTATGTTTGGAGCCTGAGGCTAAATACGACAATAAATGTTACCATTATCTCACGTGACATCTTACTTGGTCTTAGCGATGCTTCGTCCCTGAGCAACCATCGAATGTCATCCACAGCTCCCCCGACCATGAGCTGTGACCTGAAGGCATTTCGGACTAATCCTTTATTCTGGACGAGATTCCATCGGATATACATTTTGTATTTCCATAAGACGCTCATATCTCGTTTGCAGCCATCTTGTTTTTCCTCATACGCCATGTTGCAGAGTCATGATACTAAGGAGCCTTGCTTCAAGTACAATTGGATTGATGGCGTGGAGACACTGGAAAAGTACACATGATTGGCGACATACTACGCGGTCGATACCGCATTGTCGATAAACTAGATTATGGGGGGCTACTCGACTGTATGGCTCGCTCAGGACACTTGGTCCAAGCGCCATGTCGCCGTTAAAGTTGGCATTGCAGATTCGTCTTTGAACGAAACGAAAATTTTTCGAGCACTTTTTGAACACCAATCATCGTCATCAGTCTTACGTCTCAGACGCGACACAATGCCATTTCCCCTAGACGAATTCGAAGTCATTGGCCTAAACGGAACACACCAGTGCTATACAATGATCCCAGTACAATGCAACCTCAAAGAAGTTTCCTTCAATCATCTCTTTCCCCTCGAAGTCACTCGGGCACTCTCTTACAGTCTCACACTAGCTATTGCATACATCCAGTCACGGGGTTATCTTCATAGAGTTTTGTCGCGGGAAGTATATCTCGGTATACTCTGAGTGTCTATGGCTTACATTGAGATATCTTGTCTAGATGTTTATATTCGCAACACTCTAGTCAAGCTCCACTTTGCAATTGATCAGCTCTCAATCGACGAATTCTACGAGTTGTATGGTGATCCAGACACTGTACAAATCACCAAACGAGATCGAAGCCCACCCCCTTCCAATATTCCAGCGAAGGCAGTAGTTCCACTCTATTTGGGCAAAATTGCAGAAGAATTTACGCTCGATGACACTCATGTGCTTTTGAGCGACTTTGGCGAGTCCTTTAATCCGACCTCAGAACCTCGTCGGAGTGAAGATTGCCATACGCCACTAGCAGCGCGACCTCCAGAAGCCCTCTTTGCCCCGCAAGCTCCGCTCTTATTCTCAGCAGACATTTGGAGTCTCGCCAAATCTATCTGGGAGATCCTCGGCATGAAAGCTATCTTCAGCAGCGAACACTATTCGTCAGATGAACTAGCTTCTCAGCAAATTGATATTTTGGGCCCTTTGCCCCGAGACTGGTGGGAGCAATGGCCCGAAAGAAGCGAATTCTTTCACGCTGACGGGCGCCCAACCAAGGGTCGTTATGTGTGGCCTCCGATAGAGCAGGCCTTTGAAGAAGGTATCCAAAATCATCGACGAGTGCGCCAGGTTGGTGAATATTGGAGCGAGGAATCGATTGCGATTCTGGACTTGATGCGGCGAATGCTCACGTTCCGGCCGGAAGACCGACCTACCGCTGAGGAGGTCCTGAGGTCGGAATGGATGGCTAAATGGTGTTTACTGGACTTTGAGCGGAGCTGGAATTCATCGTAGAACAAAAAAAAACCACTTAGCTCTTGTTGATGCCGAGGCTAGGCTACAAGGCTGAGCGAGTAGAAAGATGAGGAACACCATAAAAGATACAATAAAAAGTTACCCGATATGATATAGATATACTAATTTGGCGCACACTGCTCAAGAGCACTGCTTTTGCTTTGCTGCACAGCTCGTTTCTGTTTCGTCCAGATCAGGATTATCGGAACAAGCACGTAATTCATAGAGATTGTTGATGAAGATGCCTTGCAGTGGGACTGAGTAACCGCAGTAGGCGACTCGCAGCCGATTTACCTCGGGAGTGACAAGCGGAGAAACCCCAGGTGTCAGTCATCCCAGAAATCCTTCCCTATCAAGTTCATTCAAATTCACAGACATCTTGAACATATTCATAGTCATCAAATTCTAGAGAGCAATGTCTCAGCCGGCTTCATCGACAAACCCTAAAGGACCGCCTCCCAATGAGACGCGAACCGAGCATCTAGCTCGCTGGGCCGCGAATCTGCAGTTCTGCGATATCCCAACTGACGTCGTGGAACGAACAAAAGAGCTATTCTTGGATTGGTTTGGCTGCACTGTCGCAGGACGCCACCATCCTGCTGTTTCTGCGATCCGACAGTTTGCTGTCCAAATGGGGCCTTCCAGTGGCAGAAGCGAGCTTGTCGATGGATCCATCGTTTCCGGAACTAGTCCGGCATTTGCGAGTCTGATTAACGGTGCTTCTTCTCATGTCGTTGAGCAGGATGACCTGCACAACCGAAGTATCATGCATCCAGTGGGTACTCCAGAAGCTTGAATATTTAGATTGCTCCTGAGACAATCTGCTATTTGTTTCAAAAACACGAGGTTGACTTACTCAGGCAACTGTTATCTTTCCTGCCGCGTTAGCTGTGGCTCAAGATATTAGTGCCAATGGCCAGGAATTCATCACGGCCTGCGTCGTGGGTTATGAGGTCGGCTGTCGGGCAGGAGAGTATCTTGGGAAGGGTCACTATGAGGTACGCAGCATGGCTTGTGGTGCTTTCTTGCAGAAGCAGTTTTCAAAATCAATTATTTCCTACGCCGCTGAAAGATGCTAACCCAAGCCCAGAAATTCCACACTACTGGAACGGCCGGCGTTCTCGGGGTTGTAGCCGCCATAGCTCGTCTGCTAAAGCTCAACGAAGACCAGACCTTGTCGGCGATCGGGACAGCAGGAACTCAAGCGGCTGGTCTCTGGCAGTTCTTACTGGATGCAACGCATTCAAAGCAAGTACATACCGCAAAGGCATGCTTCGATGGCATATTCGCGGCCTATTCAACCAAAGACGGACTGCTGGGCCCTCGAGATATTCTCGAGGGACCGCGCGCGATGGGAGTGGCATTGGCTCCAGGAAGCACAATTCCCGAGGCCATTGATCGAAACCTCGGCACGGACTTTGCCATTCTGAGCTCCAGTTTCAAGTGGCATGCGTCTTGTCGTCACACCCACCCCAGTGTTGACGCTCTCTTGAGTTTGATGCACAAGCATGCGGTTGCGTTTGATGATATTGAGTCTGTTGTTGCTCGCACATATCAGGCTGCTATCAATGTATTGGGCTTGAGTGGCAGTGGCGAGACGGTTCATCAGAGCAAATTCTCAATGGGATTTGTTCTCGCTGTGGCGGCTAAAAAGGGCCAGGCTATGATTACTGATTTCACAGAGGAAGATCTGAGGAATGCTTCTCTACGTGACTTCCAGAGTCGAGTATCAATGGAATATGACAAGGAGATCGATGAGAAGTTTCCGGAGAGATGGCAAGGCACGGTTATTGTCACCTGCAAGTCTGGGAGAAAGTTTACGGAGTCCGTTTACTTTGCGAAAGGAGATCCAGAATTTCCTCTGACAAGGTATGATATGTCTCTCTGATAATGTGATGTTATCTTATAAGGCTGACAATTACCCGGAAGATCCGAACTCGAAAGCAAAGCACGATCCCTTTTCGCATATGGAGATTTCCATGAGCATGAGACAATCGACCGCTTGATCCAGAGATCATGGAACCTTGACCGTAAGAATGACCTACATGGATTTTCCATTACGCAGAGATAAGGTGCATTCTTGGGTTTTTCTCTTCGAAATCGTGCCATGTCCATCATGACCTCCTGCAATGTCAATTCCCAACCACAGCCGGCTCAAAAACAAGCTGGAAATTTAATGCGCAAACCTGAAATCCAGTCTCTTGCTTCCTTGTACCTTCGTAGACCTGAGATAGTTGGCCCGCTCCTGTTCAGTCATGGCATTCCAAGCCTTTTCTCTTCTCCGATTTTGGAACACATAGTATGCTTTGGCTGCCAGGAACAACACGATAGCCAGGACATTGATAGCGATGAGATCGGTATTCCCGCGTCGGTATTTCGGCTTGTCATCTTCTCTGTAAATGAAATAGGCAGCGATATCTCCTGCCTGGACTGACATCTGTGAAGATGGTTAGTGATGATGTGGTCGAGGGTTTTTGCATGGCCACCTACATTGTATAGTGCAGCCGACACCGAGCGATTGCCGACATTATTGGCATTTCTAGACACCCAGGCGACCACGATTGCTGTAATAAAGCTCAGCATTTTGCAACTCGTCGCAGAGAAGGCTGTTTTGTACTTACCATGGCAATAGGGATAGCTCAGCAAGACAGTCACCAGGGCATATGTTCCCCAAGCATTGCTAATAACCTCACTCCAGAAGCGCAAAGCAAGCAAGCACGGCAGTGTCCAAATAGCCTGGAACATAGCAACCAAAGCCCACTGGTTAAGCCAGCTAGATATCTTAGTGAGCAGCAACAAGTTGAAAATATGAAACACACTCGACGGGATAGTGAGCAAATTCGTATTGAACTTGTTGAACCCCACCGAGCGAAGAGTCAGCGTGAGATACGAGTTTGGCGGCGACTGAGGGATATATGCGACCACTCCGATAAAATATATCGGCCACATATGGTAGTCCTTGACGGCATCCCAGAGCCTGGACGGCGTGATGGCTTGGCGGTTGTGCATGTCGCCCTTGGAGGGATCGTCGCGGAGGACGCGGTTGGCGACGATGGCGACCTCGCGGTCCGTGAACCACCCGTTGGGTCGGAACCATGTCTTGGTTTGCACGACGGAGGCGGGCATCATGAAGAATGAGGCGAGCCCGATGCTCAGCGTGATCACGCCTTCGATGAGGAACAGCCATCGCCACCCGGCCATGCCGTGGACGCCTCCGAGATGGAAGACTGCGAAGGCTAGGAGGGAGGTCACGATGGTTGTGACGGAGAGCGACGTCCAGAAAAAACTGATGGTAGGTCAGCACTCGTACGGAGTTCTCTCACTGACGCTACTCATACCTTAGACGCACTGGCAGCTCGCGAGAAGTATAAAAGTACGAGAGCCAGAGGACGATGTCGGGGATGAAGCCACCCTGCAGAAGTTAATAACAATCAAAGCAATATTTAGGATGTCACTAACCTCTAAGATACCCAACAGACTCCGAGTAATCAAGAATGACCTTCGATCGGCCAGGGCGCATTGTGATACAGCCACCACTGACCATAGCACGATTTGAGTGGGTATCCACCGGTCTGGTCCGATTTTCTTGGACACTAATTGCGATGGCAGCTCTGCCAGGAGAAACGAGACCCGGAAGACAATGTTGCCATAGTTGTAGTCTGTAATGTTAGTACCGGAAGCCCTTTCTGCTACTTGCTTGGGCAGTGCTCGTATATAAAACTAGAACATACCATTTGTGTTCAGTCCCAAATCCTCGAGAAGCGTGTCAGAAACCGCCTGAACGAGGTTTCCTCGATCGACCTGGAGAGCGAAGAACATGACACACTAAAACAGACAGCAACAAAGATAAGCATTTGAAGCGCAAGAATAAGAGAGACATAGTACATACCGCCCATAAACAAATCCTCCAGTCAAGTTTGCGTATCAATTGCTTTTCTTCTTCTGCGGACCACGTCAAGGCAGGGTCAAACACATGGCGACACTCATACTGCGCCTTTTCATACACTCCACTCCAGTACTCTGCAATCTCAGGGTCGAGAAAGGGGTTTTGGTCATTTGGGATGGCAGTGTCGTCGTTCGACTCCCAAGTGCCATAGTACTTTGAGTGATCTTTCGAGGTCGCTTCACTTAGCGTTGTTACCGCAGTGGTTTTTGGCTCGGTATTGCCCATGGCTGAATTTTTGTAAGGCACTCAGAATATTAGTTGTACCTGATTTCGATGTCTGGGCGGAATGCTACTTATAAGGCCATGATGTTATCAACACAACGGCAGAGGAACCCCTCAGAACTCGGTCTAGTAAGTATGGCGTTTAGCACAAAAGAACCTAATGAGGATTGCTGCAGCGGCGTAATAGGATCCCTAATTGGCAACGGTGATAACGAATATTGAGATGTAGCAGTTCTAATTCATGATGTGAATTGCGTGCTCCATGACTACAGAAGGAAAGCCATCCCCGCATAGCCAGATGTGAGAATCTATAGCCTTTTGCATTTGAATCATTCATGTCTCTTTTTAAACCAAATTGACGATAATTTCTTCTCGTTATTAAGGGTCTAGGTGTCTTTCTGCTATCTTATCCTGCTAAGAAGATAGAGTTAAAGCATTACTGCCTTCGCCGGTACGATGGAAGCTTAACCATGTATTGAAGCAAGGGGAATCTATGTATCCAGAAAAGCAAAATTGCGGCAGAACATAGCGTGATCACATCATGCTCGGCTGAACGTCTAACGAGAGATAGGCTACTTCTAGTTATACAACTAATTATCTTAGGGATAGAATGAGCAGATTAGAGGGAGATCAGAAGTAGAATATAGGTTAAAGTGCTAAATATACTACCTGGAAAGATATTCTATACCCACGTTTAATAAAGAGAGTGAGGAGATCCATAAGCGTAATGTGTTATGGAAGCTTCGAGTCTAGGGAACGAAAACCTTAAATAAGCCGCGATAGAGAGATTCAGCTCCCAAGCTTGAATGTCTCCCTGTCTGCTGATCCTTTATTTTATCCTCTGTTGGGGGAAGCCTCGCTACTCTCTATGATAATCGGAAATTTCTCGGATGCGTGATTGGACACTTTAGGGAGTTGACGAAACTTGATTTGAATGACTTAAAGCAAATCAAGTCTTATGGTGTGTGGAAATATAGCATGGCCTTGTGAATTTTGTGAAATCATTTAATAGAAAAGTAGTCGCTTGGATGACTCTTTTCTTCTTGCTCATTGTCGGAATTCGGTTAAAAACAAGCATCTGTTTGTTTTTTTATGTTCGAGATGGCGATGAAACTCGTACCCGAGCTTAGAAGTCAGTATGCTCAAGTGTATCAATCATATAATCGGTGAAATAAAAGAGCTGTATATATTGTGAGCTAAGGGTTGAACATTGGTTTATGTCAAGCCTATATTATGGATAACGATGAGATTTCCAGCCAGGCTTAGAAAGTAGTAGAATCGACCAGCGAAAAGAAGAGGTTGGTAGGGCCCAAAAGAGGGCGTAATGAATGGGAAAGATATCGGTTTCAAATTGGTAAAATACGCATTCTTTCTAGCGTGTTCTGCTCAGTCCGCCGAGGCCCCAACAAGGTTTCTTAGATTGGAGTTGTCGCGGACCAACACAACGCTCGATGTCACGCATGGACTATGGTCACCAAGGCACGGCCTCGTCCTCAGTTTCTCTCGAATGCATTGACAGCCTTGCCCGAGGCCACCCCTTTCCCTCTTGGAGAATAGAGGGCTTCACCGTGTCCCATTCAGCCCTAGCGTTAGCCCCAGGCCCCCGGTCATCTGTACCCCGGACATACTTTTTCTCCTCTTTCCCTCTTTTCCTCTCCTTTCCACAACCCCCCGTTTTTGGCTGTCGCCCCCACCGCCCCTCGGGCACTGGAGGATCTAGCGTGATGCGCATGTGTCAGTTGGTGGCAGTTGACTGCTCGGCCGTTCTGGCCAGTGTTGGCGAGTCGTGCTCGGTCGATCGAAGCCAGTGTGACTCGATCGACTCAAGCGAGGGAAATTCAGGGGAGTGGTTTGAGGTAATTTTGGGCCAACATTTCTCCTATTGTGCCAAGAAACTAGTGCACGGTTGAAAGACTTAATTAGAAATTGGCGTATTATCCGGACGAGTGTCCCCCGCTCTCCGTCCAAGCGTCCGGGGGACTGAACCATGGGAAATATCCAAGAAAGAAAAAGAAAGAAAGAAAGAAAGAGTCTCCTAATTAAATTGTGAGGGATTTCTGATCTCTTCAAGCTATCAGAAATATCTCAGTTTGCCGGTCATTATCATTCTGGACTATAGCCAGACATGTTACCCCGTGGGTCCGGAGATAAAGTTATCGATTAGCTTCCTATAGATTCTGTACATTCCACGCGACTCTCCCATGTGAGTCGGGCAAAGATCCCTGTCCAAATATACATATTACAAGCAACATGGACAGAATCTTCGAATCCTTAATCCTTCTCCTGTGGCGTTTTGAACGTCAAAGAGTTAATCGCGCACTTGGACTCTCTTTGACTCTTGTTAGTAGGGGTATCCGTGTAAATACACTGCCGAGAACAGGCTGCCGGTCAGCCCGGCGTTTCATTTAGTTCTTTTTTCTTTTTTCTTCTTGCTTCCATGTTTCTACTATAGAGTAATCTTTCATTCGACGCCATGGGCTCACCTATCCATGTGCCGTACTAGCGCGTACCAGGATGAAGCGTACCAGGGCTCAGATCTCTCTTTTCTAGTGCTTACCAGGATCCTTCGGTTGTTTCTTCCTGTCTGTTCCCCCATGGGGAGCTCGGAACGGTGTGGGTTATTTGACCCAATTTAATCCCCACGGGGGTCCTGTCAAACTTCTGGGAGCTTCATTGTGTGTGCCATCTCTCACTTCTCTTACTTCTACTTCCCCCTCCCTCATTTTCCTTTCAGCTTCACTTCTTTCTCGTCTTCACTTCCCTAAACACTTTCCACTGTTGCCTACCATGACTGAGAAGGCGTCTGTGGACGTGATCTCTCACGATGAGAATGTGGTTCCACCCACCAAGGAAGAGCTGGTCGAGGAGACTGAGCGCCGTCAGTCGCTGGCGGTCAACCTGATCGAAAACCCTCTGATGGTGAGAGCTTCTCCATTTCTGGCCTTTCACCAGGGTTGAACCTGACAATTGTTACCCCCCCTCCAGCGCAGCACCAGAGAGCAGGCCGTCTTCAATGCCCGGACTTTCGCCGAGTCACACAACATGTCCGAGCATGTCGATCTGTTTGGTCGGGCCGCTCTGGTCGCCCGTGACCCCCATCGATTCGAGTCAATTACCGAGCTCGATGATCAGGAGCGGCACGCCCTCGCCTACGAGAGGGATCACAAATGGCACGGCCCGAAGATGCTCTGGTACTCCATCGGTCTGTGTGCCGTCGGAGCCGCCACTCAAGGTTGGGATCAGACTGGTTCCAATGGTGCCAACTTGTCTTTCCCCCAGGAATTTGGTTTGACGGGTAAGGGCAGAGATGAGTGGATTGTGGGAATTGTCAATGCCATCATCTTCTTGACTGCTGGCCTTGTGTGAGTATCTTGACAATGTAATCCCCTTCCCTTCCCCTGGTATTGACTTGTGCCATAGTGGTGCTTTTATCGTCGACCCACTGAACCACTACCTGGGCCGACGCGGCGAGATCTTTCTCACAGCCCTCTGTCTTACTGCCACTCCAATTGGATCAGCTTTTGCCCAGTCCTGGCAGGGACTGTTTGCTGCGCGTTTTGTCATGGGTATTGGTATCGGGGCTAAGAATGCGACTGTACCAATTTACTCGGCTGAGATGGCTCCCGCTCGCATTCGGGGTGCTCTCGTGATGTTCTGGCAGCTTTGGGTTGTCGCAGGTACGTCGGTCTTGGACTTTTCTGCTGCCTTTTCTATACCTTGCTAACCTTCGTCGTAGGTATTTTCCTCGGCTTCTGCGCCAATGTCATTGTCAAGGACACCGGTGCCATCTCGTGGCGTCTGCAACTCGGCTCGGCATTCATCCCCTCCTTTATTCTCGCCGTTGGCATCTACTTCTGCCCCGAGTCTCCTCGCTGGCTCATGAAGAACGGCAGACACTCCGACGCATTCAAATCGATGATGCGCCTGCGATCCCATCCCATTATCGCCGCCAGGGACTTCTACTACTCGTACATCATCTATGAGGAGGAATTGAAGGAGGCTCGTGGTGCTGGCTATTTCGCTCGTCTGTGGGACTGCTTCGCCGTGCCTCGGATTCGCCGGGCCAACTACGGTGCCTCAACGGTCATGATTGCGCAGCAGATGTGTGGTATCAACAGTAAGTTGCTCGACCCGTGCTGATGACTAGTACCTAACCGACATATTCCAGTCATCTCGTTTTACAGCTCCACCATTTTTGAAAATGTCGGCTACTCCGCAACCGAGTCTTTGTACGCATCTCTTGGATACGGTGCCATCCAAGTTGTTGCGACTATCCCGACGTTGTTCCTTATTGACACCAAGGGTCGACGAACGCTGACGTTAATTGTGAGTTGACTTGAAGCTTTGCGCGCAAGAATATACAGCTAACCACCTTTCTCTATAGACTTTCCCCGGCATGTGTATTTTCCTGCTTGCTGCAGGTCTTTCTTTGTTGAACGACAGCGGGAGTCGTGGTGCTCAAATTGGACCTGTTGTTCTGTGCGTTGCTTCCGAAGATTTACCAACCTACATGCACTAAGCTAATCCGTTTCTTTATCTAGGTTCGTCTACCTGTTCACTATCTGCTACTCGCTGGGTGAAGGACCCGTCGCATTCCAGTACTCCGCCGAGGTCTTCCCCACCATCCAGCGTGAGCAGGGCATGGCTTGGGCCGTGTGCATCAACAACACCTTTGCCGGTGTGCTAAGCTTCACATTCCCTCGCATGAAGACTGTCATGACACCGACTGGTGCCTTCGGCTTCTATGCTGGACTCAATCTGCTCGCTTGGTGCATGATTTTCTGTTTCGTCAGAGAAACCAAACAGCTGACTTTGGAAGAGCTGGACCGTAAGTGAACCCATCCAGCTTAGATATGATAGTCGATATATGGCACACCACTAACGCATCTTTCTTTCTTGCAGAGGTCTTCTCCGTTCCGACAAAAAATTTCATCCACTACGAATTGACCGTGTGGCTTCCTTGGTTCATCAAGCGATACATCTTCCGACAGAACATTCCCCGCCCTCCGCCGATTATCGCCACTGCTGAGAAGGCCGAGAGCATCCACATCAAGGGTGTTTAGACTTTTTGCGTGTGTGAGAAAGAGGCTGAATGCACACAGGAGTTTGGTATGGAAAATGTGAGAAAACGCAACCGCTTTTTCTTGGAAATAGCGGTTGATAGATGAGTCGAAGGTGCAGAGTTATGAGGAAGCGGTGGTGAAATGTATCTGCTTTAGACACCGAGTGATGAGGATTATGGTAGGGCAATGAGGCCACGGGCAATGAATCTCAATTCAACTGTTCCTCACTTGCAGATTCGTAGCGAACCCTGTTCTTGAAGGGCATGTATTTAGTAGCGTTTGCTTGATTGCCTTGAAGCATGATTCCTACGAAGATATCTTGGACAGCCATGTCCATCTCCTCAAAAGGTATGGTCTTCATCCGTGCAACGCTATACCCCCCCGGTATACCTACGAAGATGAACGTGGGTAGGGTTACATATAACTAAAAGCCTGCAAGCAAAAGCTCTACGAGCAAGACAACACAACAAATAACCCCCAACCCTCGTCCAACCCACGGATAAAGAGAAAAAAGAGGGGGGGGGGGGAAAGCGAAAACACTTAAATACCGGATTTAACCTCCAAGCCCCGGGACTGGTTGTCCTAGTAGAGGAGCCACGGATCAGAAGGGGTGCTTTGGTCCTTCTAAGGGTATGTATGTCACGGGCATATAATGTATAGCTCATAATGACCAAATTCATGAAAGTCCTCAGGAGGTTATTTCCTTTTGTATGCTCCTACTCGCCCCGCTACTACCTCCGTTTCCCTTTTACACACCACTGCTATGGGCTCCCTCATGTTTGCTCTCGGTATAATTTTCATGTTCTATTCTATTTCCAATTCCAGTACCCCTTCTCTCCCTGATCAATCCCCCATGAGCACCGAAGAACACAGCACCGGCGGCATATGGACCGCATGGGCTTTTGGAGTGATTATAGGCGCGTGCGCACATTCGCTCTTCAAGAAATGGCGCGCCTCGTGGCGCTCTGCAAAGCAGCAACAACAATATTACCATGACTCTTGTGATCTTGATCTCGAAGCTGTGAAAATGAACCGTGGGTGTGGGTTTGATGCTGCTCGCTCTGGAAAAAGTAGCAATAGTTTCAGCGCCGAGATGGAAGATGCTGCTTCTGCTATTGCTACTGCTACTACTCCCATGAAGAGAAAGATTCCGTTGGCAAATTCGAAAACATATTGTGATTTGCAGATTCCCAGACCTGTGAGGACTCGGGCTAGGAGGTTTGCTTGAGGGTTGCTCTGGCTTTGAGGGGGCTGGGGTTTCTTTTTGTTGTGGGACACTTGATATAATATGGACTATTGGCATGGCTCAGGCTCACTGTCCTCGTTTGATATATGGGCTATTGGGTTTTAGATCAGGGCTTTCACTCCGACATCCAGCTATATCGGCTCTGATACCATCCGGACTCGACATCGGTTGCTAGATCAAACGATTTGGGTGGACTTGCTGGATCGAATAGATGGTTCTGGCATCCGTATGTAGTTCCAATATTACTTGCAAGCAAATTGATATGATACAACCAGAATCGCATAGACAGTTCTGATTAATAGCTAGCAGTTTACCAGAATAAAAGCGAAAGGTTATTTGGTTCTTTGCTTTCTTGTTCTACCTCGACTTTTTTTTCAATCGCTATACCTATTGCAATATATAATAGCTTTCTCCATATAACTCAGTTTACACATTGTTCGCACATAAGAAACTGCCACTGCCGGGGTTATCATGAATCGCCTTCCCGGAGCTATAAAGACCAAGACCGCACTGTGTCACCATTAACGTTATATCGATATTATCAGTCCGGGTCCTGCTTACCAGAATGATACCAACACAGATGGAAAACGTATTGACGAATGTCAAGAGAAACTTGCGCGTTGATGAAAACCACAGACCCTTTGTTCATATACGGCCAGAAAATGCCGGTGAAGCCGAAGGTAAACCAGCTGCCGAATAACACTGCCTGTGTCAGGGAAAAAAGAGAAATAACGGGTTAGAAATATGCTTCGAGGTCTGTAAAGACAAGAAAGAAATATACAAGAAATATACAATCAAACTGAGGAGATTGTTAAACACTGGAATAGCAGATACAATGATCCATGCAATCACCCAGTTCCGCTTGTGCATGCGATCCGTGCCAGCGAAGAGCCGGATATAGATAGAATTGGCGGCAACGTGGGTGTTGATGACTCCAGCAAGAAGAATCTATTTTAACGCGATATTAGTTATCAGTCAATTCCAGAAGCTCCATGCGGCATATGGCAGACAGAAAGAAAGGACGTACAGTGAGAAGGGCAATTCCATAGGCTATCCTTGAGATCAACGGACCAGCGGATCCCAATGCAGGAGAGGCAACGTCGGCCCTGGTATACCGATAGATGACGATGGAAGCGATGATATAGAGGGAAATATCGATGGTTTGTAAAACTGCTAGAGCTTTCGGAGAATCTTTCGGATCTTTCAGCTCGGCCATGAAGGTGAAGAGCGTGTTGTGGCTGACTGTGCACCATTAGCATGTCATTGCATTGGAGTTATTTCTTTGCATTCTGTGTAGAGGAATACCGTATGAGAAAGCAATCTTGGCTGCCGAGGTGAAACATGTTACAAGATTGGTTTGTATAGTTGGCTGCAAGGATACTAGGAAATGCTTTTTATAGTCAAATTCAAGAATTTTGCAAGAGAACCAACGAAAATGGGGGAGGGAATGAATCTCGCACACCAAGGAAAGCCAGGACAACTTCTCCAAAGTCCGAGGTAGTGACATGAGCAACGAAACGACCAACCCCACAATGCCAAAGACAGTGGAGCAGATGGCATGCCGAGTGATGGTGTTTAGGGCCACAGTAAAAGTGAGGATATGACTCGCCATGAGAAAAACAAGGAAAAGCAGCTGCGCAGTCCCAAACAGCTCTCCGGCCCATCAGCACCTCGCCAGCATCAGCCATGCTGGAGGTATGGTGGTATCTCCATTTGAATCGTCCAACCACATAGCCTGTGTAGCTGGCTAACAGCCCTAACCCGACCAGAATGATACTTGCTGGGACTAAGCTCAGCCCGGCCACGGCAGCTGGGAGGGAGAGGATGCCCAGGGAGATAGTCTCAGCGACCATCAGAAGGCCTCCTTGCCTGGAAATATAGCCAGAATACACAATAAAAATAGATACAGATAATTGTGCACGCACCACCAACTCAGTGTTCTGTACTTGACTTCTGCGAATCGCTTGTCTCCAAAGGCATCCTGGCGTTGCTCGCCCGTGAGATCGGGCCTGTCTTCCACATCTTCTGGGGACTCAGTTGTATGCTGAGGCTCTCTGCTTAGTTCGAGATTTGTAGGGGTAATTCCAATAATTTGTGATCTCATGCTATATCGTCTCATTGTGAAATAAGGAAAGATAGACATGAGAGCTGTCCACGCACAAGCAGCCGAACCAAGCGGAATAAAAAGAAATGACAGGACTCCCCCTGACATCTGCAAAATGCGGGGGAAGTATTTAGATAGTCTGAATGGTCGCAGGCTCAAACTCATTGTTGATAAAGAGGCCGGTGGGCTGCTTGTAGCTGTGCCCGTTAGGAGTGATAATATCAACAAAAAGATCCATGTCGTTTGAAGAACATAGCATGCTGCTGCTCAGAGTCAACGAGAGCTGGTTAAATACGCCGGGTATATATCCAAGTGGTGCCCGCCGCTGGCTTCCTAGTCCCGCTTAGGGCGCGTTTATAAGGAAAGTCCTTCCTTGTAGTCTCATATTGAAAACAGCAGTTGATTTGTCTAAAGTAACTAGCAGGGGCCGGTAAGGACAGAAACTGGGTGGGCTGGGCATCCATCATATTATCGCATCAAATCCAATTCAATACATCATTACCTAGGTAGGCCGATGTCCTTTGCTTTCCTTTCCTCTTCTCTTTCGTTAGACAACTTCCTTCTCTCGCTTGGTGAATATCAGGCCCAATGAACCCGGAGTCGCAGTAAATTGGTCTCTCATCATCTGCTCGACCTGTCGAATACTGTCCTTGCCTTGGTCCAGGGGGAAGCTAAGCCGGTACTTGGAAACAAGAAGGGCGATGACAGTGAGCATCTCGGCCATGGCGACATCCTTGCCCAAGCAGGTGTAGCGACCTGTAAATACAACAACCATTAGATCATGTACCAGAATAAATGTCGATAAAAAGACGAAAGATAGTGATAGTCAAGTATAACACCTACCCTGGGCAAAGGGGAGAAAAGACCGGCTGTCCTTGACCAGCTCGGGCTCCGTATCCCATCTCTCTGGGAGCCATTCATTGGGTCTTTCATAGCAGCTCTCCACTGATCAGGGTTAGTATATTGCTCTGCAACCAATAACTTCAAAGAGAATCACTTACGCCGACCCAGAGTATATCGCGGTGCAACGATCGTGGTCTTTCCAGGGATAAAAGTTCCACCAATTGTCATTCCCTCTGGCGGAGTATCACGATAGCCACCTGTCGGGACCGCAGGATGCAGACGCAGAGTCTCCATGATAATCGCATTCAGGTATGACAGTTTCCTGAGAGACTTTGTATCGTTGATGTCGATGTCACGAACCTCCTCATAGAGCTTATCTGCTTTCTCCGGGTTCAAAGCCAACTCATAGAAAGTGAAGACCAAGGTCGGGGCAACCGTGTCACTAATCACCAAGGTTCGAGCTTAGTACACAAAAGGCTTCCATCTAGGAGGGGGGGCTGCTTACCTGCCAGCAACGATGGCCACAACCGCATCACCGATCAGTGCGGGGTGGTTGCTGTCAAGCTCGTTCTTCTTTTGGAAATCGTCGATAATCGCCTGCGACACGTCGTGGGATTTGGGTTCCTGTTGGATGTTGAGACGTTAGCATTCACCAGTGCAACCGACCAGATTGTGGAAAAGGACCCGGGGTAGGGTACTTACGTGAATGCGGTGTTTCATCTGGCCGGCACACCACGAGATCATTGTATGCCAGTCCTTGACAATCCAGTAGCCCTTGAGCAGCCAGAATCCGATCTGAGCCAGCCAGGGAACTGAAGAGAGGGGGCCCAGGATTTTCATTGCACGACGCAGATCCCGAACGGCGTAATGCCAGTCCTCCTTGCTCAGCATATCAAAGGAGCGGGAAAAGGTGAAGAGGCCCATGATATCAAAGGAAAACCAATAGAAATATGTCGAGAGGCTGGAGATGGCATTCCTTTTGCAATCGGCAGCAATGAGGCCTTCCAGGTCTCTTGCGTGTCCCCGGATGTGCTCCTCATAGTGCTCCATGGATTTGCTCGAAAATCCCTTGACCCAGAGGCGCCGGCGCTGGTCATGAAAAGGGCGATCGCGAGTGGTGGTGACACCAACATGGGGGAGAAGGAAATCATACCAGTCCGACTTTTGGGTTTTGTTTCCAGGACCATCGAGTCGAGCTAGCACCTCCGGGTGGAACACAGTGACTTCACTGGGTCCCGTCCGAACAAAGTCACCGTACTGGCGATAGAGGTTGTCCAGTACCAGGTGGTTCTGTCCATTGCGACATTGGTACATATGCCAGAGCTTCGACACTCCAGCCAGACGAGGACCTGGGAAGTGACGAGTGCGGTGCCCAAAGGCACGATAGAAGGCAATGCTCAAGAACAGGGACAGGATGAAACTTCCCAGGAGGAGGGCAGCATGGCCCAAAGCAGCTATCTCCAGACTCTTTCTTCCCTCCAGGAGGGCCAAGACCACATAGGCTGCAGCGGTGAACTTGAGAATCCGTGGCCCTTGCATGTGCCACTCATTCTGTTTGAATACAGTATGGTGGACTAAGACCCCGAAAACACTCAACAGAGCACATCTCATGAGCAAAGGTCTTTCTACAATATACTCCATAGTGGATGCAAGCGAGGACTTTTCCAGAATCTGATCCATGGAAAAGAAAGCAGGGGAGATGTATACCTCGACTGATTTAGGTCTTGGTGCAGATGGTGGGCCACCGGACTACGGCTCGCCACAAATAAGAGACCGACGTCGTCTTTCTGAGCACAAGTGGCAAAGAAATGATGCCGGTAGTAGATAAATAGGGGCCGGGTGACGTGGTTCGAGTCAGCACATGTATCGGCTTGGAACCGGGGCCATCCAGATGAAATCAGGGTTGAGCACGGCTAGTCAAGGGAGACCCTCAAGACGACTCGAATGGATATAAATTGGGCCAGCACCCTTGGCTTGGACCAGTATCTTGTGGGAAATTCCACTTCGTGCATAGCCCGAAAAAGGGGTACCTAAAACGATGTCTGCCTTAACTTCTCCCTGTCATGCGGCCAAGCCCCTAAGGATTCAACGGTTCGTGGATCTGATACATACGATTGCGCAGCAGCCGGGGCGATTTGCATATTCCATATGGCTGTTCACATACAGCGATCTCAAGACCATCATCGCCACCAGCTTTGGATTCGGCTTGTTGTCGGCATTGGGAGCCGTCTCCTTTGGCATCCACCCTTCACCTGCATGGACCTTGTGCGTTCAACGGATACCACTAGTCCTGCTGTGGGCATGGCTGAACCTCCTTCCTTTTACGATCGACAATCAGCGCCAACCAGATGCCATCATGGAGGATTCCATCAACAAACCGTGGAGAACGATGCCGTGCAGACGAATGACGTCCGAGCACGCCAAGCTGGTCATGTACATCTTTTACCTCATCGCATTGGGTACCAGCAGTCAGATCGGTGGACTGATGCAATGCGTGGCCTTGATTGGGCTCGGGGTGTGGTACAACGATGCGAGGGGCGCGGATGTGAGCTGCGTCATTCGGAATTTGATCAATAGCGCGGGGTTCCTCTGCTACACTTCTGGCGCCTTGCAGGTTGAGCTGAGTCCGTCTCAGTGGCAATCTTTTACCAACCCCGAGGGCCCTGGACTGCAATGGCTGGCCATCATTGGCGCCATCGTGTTTACCACGGTGCAGACACAGGATATGAGTGACCAGGTTGGAGACAGCGCTCGAGGACGGAAGACCCTGCCCTTGGTCATTGGCGACGCTAACGCCCGCTGGGTGACAGCTGCATGGATGGTGGTTTGGGGCCTGTTCGATCCCTGGTACTGGGGCTGGCTGCAAGGTAACGGGGAGAGCGGGATTCTGCGCTGCGCCGGTTTTGGCCTTGCTGGGTTAGCTGGTGTCATCGCGATCCGCACCCTGTTCCTTCGCAGCGTGGCCTCCGATAAGAGGACCTTTGCGCTGTGGAATCTGTGGCTGGTCAGTCAATATGGATTGCCAGTCTGTGCAGCTCTCAGAAGAGCAGGTGGGGTTGACGTGGCTGTGTGAGCTGCGGTGTTTGACGGATCAAGCTTAAATCCAAGGACATCGAGTTGGGGATCTGCAAGGTGCATCTCTCGGGGTTTCCTTTTGTGACGTTGGGCGATACATAGTAATATCACGTGGATGCTAGTGGTTCGATCTACTGCACGCCGTAATGCAGGCCCTTGCGCCAGGAAAATATGAAAGAAGTCCCAAAAGTCCCAAAAGTACCTTAACACACCGCGGCTGTGACCAGGTTGACCACGAGGTCACTTCACCCAAGGCCCCCCGTTGATCTGGGCTTTTATTTTCTAGAACTGGTAATTGTAGATCTGATCTTGAGATGCATCCACTCTTGTTGATTCATTCCTTTATCTCTCTCTCTCTCTACCAGCCTGTGTTTATATATGGGGAGGGGGCCAGTGGGTCCTCAAGAGTCGGCAATGCAACTGCGCCAACTTTACAAACCGGACTTGATGATATCGGCCGTTCTTTCAGCTACCGCATACACCGTGGTCATGATATTCGCCGCTGGGATCAGCGGCATGATGCTGGCGTCACAGACCCGCACGTTAGTTGTCCCGTACACGCGAAGACTGTCATCCACCACGCCCCCACTCTCGAGAGGAAGCATTGCCGCAGTGCCAGACGGGTGATAAGTGGTGGTCGCCGTGTCTCGAAGATACTTCTTGGCAGACTCGAGATCTGTGAGAAATGCATCGGGATGGTTCCGGCGCCCATTCGGCTTGACGTATTGGGCTAGTGGTTCGTGCCGGTGCATTCTTTCCACGTCCATCAGATTGCGTGCCATGATATCCTGGTCTAACGGGTGCGAGAAAAAGCAGGGATCTACCGTCTGCTGGTCCTCAGGGTTGGCCGAAGAAATGTGCACGCTACCCCGGGAGAACGGCATACTCTGAATGAGACCCAGGCTGAAATAATTCCCAGGAAGGTGATCATGGCCAACAAAGCTCTTTCCGTTTTCATGTAGGTTGGCCTGGGCGAGGAACATAAACATAGAGCAGGTGGGTGAGTCCGGCTGTGCGAGAATATCGCGGATCGCCTGGTCTCGTCCAGTCGGGTTTGATAGAAAGCGATCCATGTGCTCGCGCATGGACCCCTGTTTCTTGATGCCATGATAATCTTGAACAGGCATATAGGCGCTCGATTGGACGCCTCCAATCGTCATCGGACCCGCGTTATGCTCGGCATGCATCTTTACGGCGGCTTGCATGGCTTCAGGCTCTTGCCGCAGCAAAGGATCAGCCGTGGGGACACCGTCGACGGTCTCAAAGCTAATGCCTGTCATCAAATGATCCTGGAGATTCTCGCCAACGTTCGAGTTGTGGACCACGACAGGGATGTTGTGCTGCGCCAGGATGGTTTCGTTTCCAATTCCCGAAAGCTCCAAAATCTTAGGCGTGTTGAGCGCGCCAGCCGTGACGATCACCTCTTTCGTGGCTTTCACCGTGAGCATTTGGCCTTGAACAACGGCCTCCACTCCAGTGGCCGTCACGCCAGTCTGGTCGGGGGGATCGAATAAAATCCTGTGTACCAAGGCTTCGGTCACGATATGCACGCCCGGTCGCTGCATGGCCGGAAGACCATACTCTGTGGCCGCATAGCTCCGAGTTTTGGCCTCGCCATCGACTGCAGCCATGTTACTGTAACCACCAATGGAGCTGCCAGAAAAAGGGTCGGCGGAAATGCCGCGGCCGATCTTCTGAAAGGTGTCCACCCAAGCCCGCGCCAATGGATTCTGTATGGTCGCGGGGAACGAGATCTTGAGAGGACCCGACGATCCATGATTGCGGTCGTCTATCCAACTGACCCCGATATGCTCGCGCGTAGCCGGATCGGGCAGTTGGAGCGTGTATGATTTCTTGTAGTAGTCGTGGAGGATCTCCCACGTCCAACCAGTGGCACCCAACTTCGACCAGGCATCAATGCCCTCGCGAGTCGCGGCAATAAAAGCCTGGCCGTTGATCCCTGAACCGCCTCCCAGCAATTTTGCCTGCGTCATCTTGATCACTCGGTTTCCCAATGCGGCCTGCTGCCGTGAGAATGGACTCCAACTCTGCGCGGGGCAACTCCACGCACCTGAGGGACGGACTCCAGCTGCCAATCTGCCTCTGATCCCATCAGTGTCGTCCACAGTCCTGGAATCCGAACTCTCGGATCATCAATCATATTTTTGCCGGCTTCTAGCACCACGACCGTTTTGCTTGGGTCCTCGGACAGTCGAGAGGCGAGGACAAGGCCAGCCGTGCCCCCGCCTACAATGACATAGTCTGCTTCCAATGAATGACTTTCAGCCATAATGGATGCGCCTATGGGCAAAACAGAGCAGAAAGAAACAGATTAGAGTGGAGAGCATCTCCTAATGACTAGGCCATCCCGTGCCGTTTATATGGTGAATCTTCAATTTGCTCCACTCCTCGATGTGCTCACCAGTCTTGTCTCTTTTCAACCCCCCGACTCTGGTAAACTCCGAGTCAGATCCAGGGAACCACCGTGTTATCTTGCAAACGTTCAACCTTGGAATAATCAAGCAATGCTGACCGTGACGGACCCAGCTCCGCTTCGACCGCTGCTTACTGTAAATGCAGTTATCTCCGGGTGTTATCTCTTGTGGTTGGCACATGGCCATCAGCCGCTCTTCCTTTCAGGGCACACCTGCAGGTCCTGGTTTGGGCCTGGGATCCCTTGACGCCACATGCATGATCGTTATGATCATGACCAGGGTTCTCTCTCTCTCTCTCTCTCTCTCTCTCTCTCTCTCTCTTCGCTCTTCTAATTCTGCGCCCCACTGCTCCCTTGGCCCCAACTCTCTCCCGTCGCCCCCGTAATCACAGTAATAATCACATCCTTCAGACGTTCTTCGATCTTACAATCATCCCCCTCCAGGAAAGACGCAACTTAAATTCAAAAAGTGTCGCCACTCTCACTCACGGTGGCCCCCATGTGAACTTACACATATTCCTCAAATTGTGCCAGACGGTCGCCATCCATGGATGGATTGTGTGACACGTGATCTGCCAAACCCTGTCGAGATGGGGTCTGCGATGGCTTGACTCGCGCGGTTTGATTCCCCCAGACGTTCGACGGGCTTGTTGGATGGGAATCTGTCATCCGCTAGCGATACGTAGGGTACGGAAGACAGGAGAGCATGGCGATAGCCATCGAAATCCCGATGGCCTACAGTACTGTACTTACTGTAGGGGACAAGCGCCCCCCCCTTGCTGAGTACACGCGTGCACATCTAACCCCGAGTCCCGAGTGAAAATTTGAAAGTTTGAAAATTTTCAAGACGCCTTGCCGATCCCCAGGAGACGTTTGTCCAGGGTTCGTCGGAGTTTTTCCGGGGCCAAGGTTCATATCTCCAACCGAGTGTTCCGGAATGGGCAAGAACCAAGTGCCAGCCGACACCCGCTCGTCGATAGGGCCTGGGAGAGGAACTGTCTGAAAGAGGGGATCTTTTTTAGAATTTGAATTTGTTGGATTGGTTTTTTGTCTTAGTGTATGCCTCGATCTGGCCGAAATCCACTTTTTTTTTTATGTGAATTGTATGTTCTCTGGTTGGTTCGCAACCAACCCCGGGGGGACCGGGGGGCAAGTATCCGCTTTGCCCCGGCTGTCAAAAAGGGATCCTACGGCACGGGACGAGTAGGGCTCCTGGAGAAAGAAAGAGACAGCGAGATCGCTCATAATTCCAGCTCATATTACTGTCGATCAATCTTACCAGGAGGGCCGAAAATTGTGGAATAGCTAGGGATCGGGGGAAGCGGAAATGCGGTGGGGCCAACAAGCCCACGGTGCCACTAGCTGGTATTAGAGCCTTGAATCCGTGCCAAGTCGCATGGAATGCGTCGCGACCATCGCGCATGATATCATCCAGTCTCCAAAACAGGGGCCAAAAGAGGCAGATCAATGGATACTCCCAAACCATAATTATAAATCTTGTCAAAAAAGAAAAGAAAAACAGCCGAACGTATCTTCCAAGGGGTCAATCACAAAGGAACCAGCCTTCGTATCGTGTGGCAGCTCTTTTTCTTTTTTTTTTTTTTTTTTTTCTCACGCGCGTCTTATAGCTCGCTCTCTCTCTCTCGGGGAGGGAACAAGGCGGGAGGCGCATTAGCGTACGAACCATTCTCATCTTTTGACCCGCAGCGGGTTGCACGGCATTTCTCTTGCTTTCTTTCTTGACTCGACAGGGAATCAAACCCTTGTCGAGGATCCATGTCATGACTCCCAATTGAGCTGAGTGATTCCCTTGTGAAGTCTTCCAGGTACTTGAGAGGTAAACCACCTCTTGATCCTTTTTCCCCTTCTCAAACTCCACCCCTCTTGGTCCTTCCTGGAGCCTTTGTGACTTTCTTTTTCTTTCTTTCTCTTGGTGTGTTCTTCCCCCTTGTGCGCCTCATCCACCATGGCGATCTCCAATGGCACCGAGCCTTGGATAGAAGGAGGGAGAAATACAGGGGGCGACGATTGCTCCCCCACATTATCGACTATTACGCCCGCAAAGAGCCCGATCGCGTGTTCGCTGCGATCGCCAAGTCAGAACAGATCGCCGACGGCTTCCAAGATGTAGACATGAAGACAATGGCCGCCGCGGTCGATTCGGTCGCGTGGTGGATTGATCGCACGTTCGCCAACGTCTCCAAGCAAAAACGCACGCTGGCCTACATCGGCACGGCCGACCTGCTCTATCCCATCATCTTGTTCGCGGGCATCAAAACTGGGTGGAAGGTAAGTGATCTCCACCCGAACAAATAGTCTCGGGCTGAATCACTGATCTTCCCTAGACTATGTTCGTCTCTCCACGAAACCCCACCATCCAGAACCTTGGCCTGCTCCAACAGGCAGATGTGTCTGTGCTGCTTTACGGCGAGGCGATGTGGCCCGTGGCCAAGAATCTTCGCCAATTCGACTCTTCTATTATTTTCACGCAGGTGCCGCCGTTGGCCGAAGTCCTCGAGTCGCAACCCCCTCCATACCGATTTGAACACTCCTTTGCCGAAGTCAAAGACGAAAAATGTCTCATCCTCCATTCCTCGGGGTCAACGGGTCAGCCCAAGCTTGTGGCCCTCACACATGGCACATTTTCCTGCACCGATAGTGACCCCTCTGTCCCCGTCCCCGAGGGACGCCGTCCACAGAATGCCGCCCAATTCGACTTCTCTCCGCCGGGGCGTTTCTATTCCTGCTTCCCTCCCTATCACCTAGCTGGTGTCCAAGCCTATATCATCTTGCCCACATTGGCGCACACGGCCACGATTGTCATGGGCCCTCCGTCGACACCACCGAGCGGTTTCATGGTGGATGCCATCATTAAACAACAAGATTTGCGCGCCATGTTCATTCCCCCGTCTATCATCGAGCAGTGGACATCGGGTCCCAACGCCTTTCACCAAGCCGAACGCTTGAACTTTGTCCTTTTTGGTGGAGGGCCACTGGCACCAAGCGTCGGGAACAAATTGAGCCAAGTCACCGACGTATGCCAAATGTATGGTTCTTTGGAGATTGGCCAGGTGCAGATGCTCGTGCCGCAGGCAGGGGAGTGGGAATACCTCGAGCCCAACCCAGCCGAGGAGTGTGATATGCAGGAGGTGGATGACGGTGTCTTTGAAATGGTGTTGCACCAAGATGAAAAGTTCAAGAACCGACGGTCGCTTTCACATACCTATCCCGATGTTAAGACGTGGCGCACAAAGGACTTGTTTGTTCCTCATCCCACGAAACCGGGGTTGTGGCGGTTCCATTCCCGCACCGATGACATTCTGGTCCTGGCGAGTAGCCACAAGGTGTGGCCCATTCCCATGGAAATGGTCTTGCAAGGGGACCCTTTGGTCGCGGGCGCCTTGATGGTGGGCAATGGTCGCCCGGAAGTGCTGCTGCTCATTGAACCTCGCAAGTCCCCCGAACAGCAAAAGATGAGCAAGAAAGAATTCATCGACGCCATCTGGCCGTCGATCGTCAAAGCAAACTCCATTGCGCCTGATTATGGCAAGGTTCGACGATCGCGAATCCTTCTCAGCGATCCCAACCTCGGCTTTTTCAGAACTCCCAAGGGTACCATTTCGCGCAAACCGACCGAGTCTTTGTATGCGGAATACATTGCTACGGCTTTCATTGATGGCGTCTCCGACGAGCAGAGCGAGATCGGGATTTTGGAGAATCACTGGATGAACGAGACCAAAAACTTCATCCGGTCAATCGTCCACGATATCCATTCTGACAACCCACTTGAAGATACGGATGACTTCTTTGTTGCCAAGGCCATGGACTCTCTTACCGTGGTCGAGCTTGGTCAGAAGCTGAGATTGGGGCTGGTGCGACGCATGAAGAGAGAGAGCAACACGCTCAACTTCTGGCTGCGCACAATATTCGAAAATCCATCCATCGACAGCCTGAGCAAAGCCACTCTTGACATCACGTTTGGTCAGGGCCAGAGTGAATTTGGGTACAGAAAAACACATGGAATGGAGCAACTACTCGAAGATCTGACAGCCGACCTCCCTGAACCCGCCACCCCGCGTGCACAGCCGCCCTCTCCCTCCGACGGTGTCAGGGTTGTGCTGCTTGGATCTCGGGGACGCCTGGGGCCGTTTATGGTCAAGGACTTCCTCGATGATCCTCAAGTAACCAGTCTCAAATGCCTGGACCGTGGGAACAATGGCCGGAGCGCCTTCCAGCGACAGGCCAATGTGCTCGATCTTCAGATCAATCTTGATGATCCACGGCTGGAGTTTGTGTCTGTGGATATCTCCAAACCTGATCTCAATCTTCCGCAAGAGCAACTAAACGACATCTCCAAGAATACCAACGTGATCATCCACAATGTCTGGGCTGTCAATTTTGCGCTCTCGTTGCCGTCCTTTGGGCCGGAGATTCTTCAGAGTCTCTCCACCACGATCAAAATTGCAAATAATGCCGCGTCTCGGCCCCGCCTTGTTTTCATGTCAAGCGTAGGGGCCGTGCAGGGATGGGCTTCGGCCATCAGCCCGAATGTCGCCGTGCCCGAAGAAGTGATCCGGAGCCCCGAAGTCGCAACGCTGACGGGCTACGCGCAGTCCAAGCACGTCGCAGAGCGACTGCTAGACATCGCAGGCGAACGGCTCCAAATCCCAATCTCTATTCTCCGACTAGGCCAAGTGGCCGGCCCAACCTCGATGGGCAACGCCGGCAAGTGGGAAAGCAACGACTGGATGCACTCGCTCGCCATCATGTCCAAGGCCAGCGGGCTGATCCCGAACGACATGGGCAGCGTGGACTGGATCCCCGTCGACATGGTCTCGCGCGTCGTTCGCGACATCACCCTCCAAACCCGACAGGACCCCAGCGCCGCTGGCGCCCGTCTGTACAATCTCGTCCACCCCAGGCCGATCCCATTCACGACCTTTGCCGATGCGCTGCAGGGATGCATCTCCTCCGGCCGCCAGGTACCGTTCTCCAAATGGGTTGAGCTGCTCTCCAATCTGCCTCCAAACTCGCTGTCCAAGAATGCCGAGGCCGAGAAGATCCGCATCCTGCCGTTCTTCCAGTCCGTCGTCGGTTGCGAATTCCCGCACTTTGCGCTTCACAATGCTCAGGCGGCGAGTCCGACCATGGCCCAGTTGGAGCCGCTGGACCTGAATCTGTTGCGCAAGTGGTGTCAGCAATGGACTTGATTTGGCTAATCTTGGTGGGGGGCGGGTTTGTTGCTCTTGCTTTACGGCAGTTTATAATGACTTTATGATTAAATATAATTTATTACTGGGAAGCATCTGAGGGATTGTCGATATTGAGTTTTGAATGGAGTTTATTCTCTCTGTATAGCTTTGTACAGGTAGTTCAGTAACCCTTTAGGTATTTTATCCCTCGGCAGAAGGTAAATTCCTCGAGTGACATATTAAGGCTGCATAAATGCTTACCTACCCTAGACACATCTTTTTCCTGGGTTGACTCAGTCCTCTTCCTCTTCCTATGGGGTTAGTTCAAACCCCCCTTTCTATGAAGACAATAACATAAAAGAAATATGCGCGGCAAGTGCGAGACTTCGGTTAATCATGTCACTGCGCCTCTCCCTAATAGTTTCCTGCATGAACATCCCGAGATAGAAAGCCGGGATAGCATGATCTATTTTGGCTCGATAGATCAACATTCACTGGTGGTCATCGCCCAAGCCATGTACTCCACTCATCCACTACGTAAGCCCTAAATTGTTTCAGTGAACCCCCTTCCCCCGAAGCTCCAGAATTAGTATTGTGGCGTGCGATAGTCAAATGTCAGGGTGTTGTCTATAGAGGCTCCATCCAGCCCCGAAAGTCATGTCTCCACAGAATCGTGGAAGTGCAGAAGTACCATTGTATCTTCGGGGTCTTTAAGATGAAATTCTATGGCCCGGGTGTCAGCATTCCTGGTCATGGAAGTTGCTCTATATTCTTATCGGGATTTCCTTGATAGCTTTACCTGGATGGAAGGGAATGATTAATTTTAGAAACAAAAAAGAAAGGGCAAGAAGACTCTTATAGCTATTTTTTTTTTCGATTCTTTTGACGTTAGTATTGTTATCAAAGACATCGTCGGTTCGAGCTGAAATACTCTCTAGTTGGCCTCTTTGTTCAAATGATGGTCCTATTCTGGATATCTAAAGATGCTTCTTGGAACTCGACAAAGAACTCTAGCGAAAATAAAAGATCTACCCATGAATCCTTTGTTGCTTTCTCCTCGAGTACTATTTCGAAGACCCTTCCCTGCATAAGTAAGTAGCGCGCTCTTTATTCTAAACAAAATATTTCATCTTCTTCTAGCGCTCAGTCCCTCGAGTCAAAGAAGTGATTAAAAATAGATAAACCGGGGAATCCAAGAGATATACTCTCACTAATATAATTCTAGCTACAATATCTCTTGAGAGAGACTATCCTCTGTTAGCCCTGATATCCTTTCTACGCCTTTTCGTTCCTTATTGATTCCTACCACTATGCCAGTCTCCAGCACCAAGGACCGAGTTACCGGCGCGGAGCCAACGGCCGATGTGGCCCGTATCCTCGACAATGCGCAAGTTCCCCATGTTCTCTGGGGTCGGTTGGCATTTGGCTTGGTTGGGCAGTTTTACCGGAGCAGGTAAGTGAACCCTGGAAACAAATATTCCTAGAAGAGACACCCCCTTAACACACTCACTCTAGGAAATTGAATTCGTGATTCCCGATGACCATCTCGAGTCTGCCACCAACACGCTCTCCACGGCTGGATTCCCGCGCTGCACCAATCCCAACCGTATCAATCTGGGGTATGGTCGAGCGCGTCCGGTTCCGGACATACATTTCCACATTGAATTGAGATACCCGGACTGCACAGTTCTCTCCCTCCTAGCCAAGCCGGTCACGCTCTGGTGACTTCCTGATTTCCCGCTCAACGCTCCACCTACACATGACCCGAACTTGGTGCTCTCCGATGATCCCCGGCTTCCACGCCGCATCTTTTACGGCAGCACGGCCCGTGGTCTGATCTCTATCCGATCAAGATCCTGAACCCAGACTCATTTACCGAGGCGGCGATCTTACTTCTTTGTCGAGATTGGCATCACGCTACTGGTCTTGATGGTTGCTGGGAAAGATATGCTTTTTGGTCTATCGGGGGGCCAGGAGGACCCCGAGACGGTAGTTCCGAAAACTTTGCATCCTCGGTTTCAGCATTTCTGGAGCGAATATAATAGTCTGAGACCGACGGGGAAAACTGTTTGGGATCCTATATATCAGCTTCGAGATGACTTAATCGCTAACAACGAGCTCCCTGCTCCGCCGGCTTACAATTTGTATGGAACAATTGAGCTTGCTCAAAGGATGTGTACTTATATTCCCTGAACGCAGAGTTTTTGCTGTTATTGTATTGGGCCTTTTTCTTTCTTGTTTTATTCTCTTTTTCTTTTCTCTCTCTCTCTCTCTCTCTCTCTCTCTCTTTTCTTTGTTTTGTTTTATTCTGTTTAGATTCTTTGCTGGACCAATTACCGTCCCGATTTGACTATACTCTTTAAATCATATTCAACATATCAAGCTACACATGACTCGCTCCGAAACGATCAACTAAAGCAAGTGGAAATAAGTTCGTTCGATATACAATGGCATCTTAAGTGGACTACACTAGTCCTAGTGATGCAATCGATCTCAGATTTGATATACGGCTATTTCCTGCCCTCTTTGTGGTAAGTCTGTTTCTCTGACAGTCAGGAGAGTTTCAGAAGATCCTGGGCTTCAGAGAGAAGGAACGGGAATAGCTTTATAAACCAACCAGCTAGATCAAATTCCCCTCCCCCAAGATCTATGCTGATTTTTGATCATGCCCAAACCTAGTTTTCCTCTCTTAGAGGCCACAGCTAAGAATGTGATACGTCGGCTCCAACACTTTCTTGCATTTCAAAACGTTCGAATAGTCATCATTGGGGGGCCTGCTCTCTGGCGAGTCCTACCCTCTAGCAGAGGGACTCTGGTTTGTGCTCACTTCCTAGCCTATCATTGCGAGCAAAAATATCTAACCCTCCCCCCTTAATTAGGATGTGGACTTCCTTATCGATCTAGGGGACGGATTCGATGACAGGATATTCGAACTTCCCCCTCGGGACCCCCAGAGCACTTCAAACTGGGTCTATTTCTAATGCATCCCGGTGAATTCCGAACAATGGCCAAGCAATTTGAACCCCGAATGTCTGAACATGGGGATGGTGGTGATGTGTCTACAGGCTTTACCCCGAAAGAGATAGTGAGTGAGCTATGGATTCCTATTTTATATGCATGATTGTGAACAAAAAGAAAAAAAAGAAAGCAAACAACATGCTAACTTATTGGCCCAAGTCACCTTATGCCCCCCGAGGGAGCATTAACAGTTGCAGAAACTCGATGGGCTACTGATCTGCCATACATGTCTGCACTAGATCTCCTTGTCTTTAAGATCCACCACTGCCTCGGGAAACGCATGAAAGACGCCCGCGATGCTCAGCACCCTGTGGGGTATCTCTGGTCGAAGAGGACAGTTCAGTTATCCACACAGCAAAAGAAAGTCGTCGAAGCTGGCTTGAATAGCTTTCTGGAATATTCCCGCTTTGACATAAAATGGTGGAAGAGTAACTGGGCCTTAATTGAAATCATTTCTCCCCCCCCTTTGAGTCATGAGCAATAACCACTCTCTAGACAAGAAGCAAGAAAAAGGCTGAACTACAGAGTACAGCTATACATGTACTTTGACTTTTTTTTCCTTGAAATACCTTTCTATACCCAGATATTTTAGACGTGTCTCACGTACCTGACGCCGGTCTTGGACAGGTCCAAGATTTCCGATATACAGCATCTCAGAGAAATCATGGGATCCTTTCGCAAATTATGGTAGCCAGTCACAGTCTTCGCGTTATGAAGCAGCTTGCATCGAAACAGTATATAGCCAAGAGACCCTGCACAAAGGTACCAGAAAAGTGGGAATACCCTATCTATACGTGTTAGTTGGGTTTAATATTCCAGTACATACGACCACAGGGTGTGGAGAACAGGGCTTCCCGTCCGCTCAGCCGTACTTAAGCCACACGCCGGCCAGTTAGTAGTTGGGTGGGTGACCACCAGCGAATCCTGGCTGTTGTATGTTTTTTGTTTCTTACTTTATTTTGGCTTGTTCTTTCGACGTAATGAATGCCCTTGCCGCCGGGTATTGATAGGGACATCCCAACTTTTTCGCTATTGGCACCCCAAAACGCTTATATAAACAAATTATCTTCCATTATTTCTTAATTTATATTTTATAATCATATTTATAGGATTTTTTATAAGCAGCTCTACTAAATATATAATCAAATACTCTATTTTCAAACGAGAATATTATATATATGTATTATAATCGGAGCTTATAAAATCCAAATATAAGGTCTACCTGCGCGAGCTGAAGTACAGGAACCGAGATAGACCACTAGTGTACTTTTAAGGTCATGATTCTAGCTTGTTGAATCCTGTAGTAGGCCTTTTGATCTTCCCAAGTACGGAAAAACCAAACGAGTGGGCTCTCCAGTGCAATATAAATCAACCTAGAATGTTCCTGTCGAATAGCCCCTGGTCACTCTCAAAACTAATTATTTCACCCCTAATCCCTTATGGCTTCATAAATGTATCTAGTAGGGTTTGTCAACTCTTGTCCACGCAACCAGTCCCAGGCATGTTAATTGCGATCAGGTATCTCTTCCATTCGGATTCAGTCCCGCCGCCTCCCACAAACTAGCCCACCCTGACGGCGAAGTGGCTACCTCCCAGGCTGCCGCGAAATTCGGGATCTGCATGGGATTGTCATCTTATTCGAATTACTCTCTCGAAGATGTCGCTGCTCAAGGACTCGGCAACCCATATGTGATCCAGATGTGTGCGTTGCGAGATCGGTCTTTTACGCTGCAACTACTGGATCGCGCGGAAAGTATACCACCCTTTTCCTTTGTTTTCTTTTTTTAGGCTCTTGGCTGAAGCTTACACCTTTCTCGAGAGCAGAGGCTTGTTACAAGGCACTATTTCTCTCAGTAGATGTCCCCGTAGTAGGGAAACGACTGCACGAATATCGCAATGAATTCCGCATCCCCGAGGATATGCCATGGCCCAACATTCTCAGCCACGGCAGCGATACCTCCGTCCGCACAGATTATGGTTAGTCTGGCAGCGACAATGTCTCTGATTTAAACTGACTTTGCTAGATGCAAGCCTGGACTGTGAGAGCATCATCCCATGGTTGAGGGAGCACACCTCGCTGAAAATCTGGCTCAAGGGGGTTATGAGTCTATACAAAGTACCCCCTTTATTTTATTTGATTTGATTTTAATTGACATGCCATGGCAGTGAGCTCGCCCGAAGATGTAGAGCTGTCCATCCGGTACGGTGTCGATGGCATTGTCATTTCGAATCACGGAGGCCGCCAGCTGGACGGTGGGCCGTCGACACTGGATGCACTTCGAGCCTGCGCCCCCGTTGCACGAGGGCGGATCCCGCTTACGATTGACGGAGGGATTCGGCGTGGCTCGGACATCTTCAAGGCCCTGGCGTTAGGGGCGAGTTACTGTTCTATTGGAAGGATTCCAATCTGAGGGCTGGCGGCATGTTTCTTTTTTTTTTCTTGTGGTTGTTTACTATGCCACATGTCGGGTATTGTCCGTGAGTATGAGAGACTTCCACTAACCAATGATGCAGTATAACGGACAGGAAGGGGTGGAGCTTTGGATCAAGACTCTGCAGCAGGAACTTCGCATCACCATGGCATTGGCGGGGTGAGTATCCTCTTCTTGTGCGGTGGTATGTGGTCCATCATCTGACCGGACAGCAGGTGCCGGACAATCGGCGAGATCCAGAGGTGTTACTTGTCGGTTCTGCACGCGGACGGTGTTTTGTCCAAGCTTTGACGAGGGTCGAGATATATCGAGTTGAAATATGACCCTTTTCACCTATCCACTGTGCATCTACCAGCAAAAGAAGAGTCTGACAAGCTAACTCTTATCACAAATCAATTGCAAAAAACGTGGGCCGCCAAGCCCCCTTGGCGCGTCGCCCAGGGCTGAGTTTAGGGCTGAGCCGTCTTCAAATTTGCGACTTTGTTCTACCAGACAATCAGAAGAATCTTGAACCCTGGAATCTCTATTTTAGAATCTAGCATGTATAATTATAGCCAGCGACTCCTTGCCCATCGCATCCATCTCCATCCTACACAAAAAGCCCTGTGGCGGTGTGAGTCGCGTCAGATGCCGCAGTCAGCAGGCAGCATGATTCCGACTAGTGTTGACACTAGCTATACTTAGCATCCCCGTCACTTTGAACCGACGACAGCCGATTGGAATGCGAGAAAAAAAGAAAGAAAAAAAAAAAATAGATGGACTAAATTTGTTGGGCGCTAATGAAGGCAATTAGGAGCCGATCCTCCACATTGGAAATTAACCACCGGTATATATAGTCTCCTTTCTCCCTTTTCCCCCTTTTCTTTCCTTAGCTCTTGTCCACTCTAATTCTACTTATTCCTCTACTTCTTCTTTATTTACTACTCTTTTCTTTCACGTCCCTCTTTCCGACGCGATACCATGTTCAACTTCAACTTCTTCAAGTCCCCCGTCCCCGAGGCTCACTCCGAGTCCAACTGGAACCCCGACACCCTCACCATGCAGCAGCCCTCCAGCCCTGCGGCGCCCTCGAGCAACCAGAACGTTGTGACCGATCAGCCAGTATGCGACATATTTTATTCTCTATCAGCACATAACCAAAACTAACACCCCATCAGACCAGCCAGGAACAGATGCAGCTACGCGGTGGTGGAAATGGCGGCGGTATCTGCTGTGGAATGTATGACTGAATCCCACGAGTATCTTGAACCTCACAAATTCCTAACTGACTTGTCTCCAGTTGCGCCGGTATCGCTTGCTTCGAGTGCTGTGAGATCTGCTGCTAGATGTGTCACCCCCCCTCGAATCGATTGGACCATGGCAGAGGCGCGTTTAATACCGGCATAATGAGCTAGCGATCTGCGAAGCCTATTGATCCTTTCTCTTTAATTGCGATCTGTGATGCTGTGATTCATATCAGACTTTTCTTTTTTACGATATACCCAAGAACAATACCAGTGACGGATTGCATTTTACATTCATGGTTTTATATTGGTTTCCAAGTCTTCTATCATTCCCGTCATAACTCATAGTATCCAATCTCTGGCTCTATCAGCCAAAAGGCCGACGGTGAATTGCGCCTCGCAGAGCAGCATCGACATCCCAGAGCCGAAACCCAGGAGCGCGGCCCAGAATGCGGAGATTGACCAGAAGCACTGGTTATAGTGTTAGCGATGATCATAAACACAAAGGACTCGGATGGCTCACAATTAAAGAAACACTCCACATCCAGAACATGTGTCGACGGGGTCGAGGATTGCTCCTTGATACTATCATCGGGAGAAATTTCCTCGGGAGAAGAGTATGGAAAAGAGACAGCGCGGTCCAGCGAGAACCCATACAACGCACCCACCGTCGCAGCAGGAACCTCCAGCCGCAGCGACGAGCCATCCAGAACAATGCCCCGATGCTCAAGATACCCCTGCACATCATGACAATCGAACCAGTCTCCATCTAGATCCAAAGAACGGAGTCGATCTTCCTCACTGACCCTCTTTCCCTTTTCCTCCCCACACCAGGGCTCCTTATCACCACTCCAATCCTCATCCCAATCCTGAATCCCACCCCGACACAGAATCCTCGCCAGCCGCCGTAGGATCTTCCCCGGCCGCCGCATATTATCCGGGTAAACCGGCTGGCCGTCCTGGTCACGGCGCGGGAAATGCGTGCCCGCGCCTCCGAGAGTGTAGAAGGGCAACTTGGCCATTTCCAGGGCGCTGCCAATCTCGGATTGCAATACACGCCGGAGGCTGCGCTTGACGCCTGGCATGTCGTGGATGCAGGGGAACAGTCCGAAGACGCGGCTCAACAGCGCCGGGTCTGAGCCTGGGTCTGTGAGCCAGCGGTAGATGTGTTCAAGGCTGAAGCGGTGCAGTCGGTGGGAGAGATCGCGCTCTTGGTGGCTGTAGGTGTAAATGGTTGAGGTTGGGAGGAGGCGGTTGATTAGTGGGGAGGGAGATCGGGCTCGCAAGAAGGCTGGGTGTTTTTGTGGGTTATTATGATGATGATGATAGTAGACGTGTGTGTGTTTTGTGTCGGCACTGTTCGCCGCTTGCAAGACGTGGTATCCGAATACATCATCATCATCATCAAGGCCCCCGCCAGCCCGCTCAATCTGGTTGTGTTCTCGGGGATGTCGCGTTTTGTCGATCTCCGCTAGCACCAGCTCTCTCGTGCGAGCCATATAATCCGGTGCTATTCTCGTAGTATTGCCACCGTCCTGGTGAGCCACGTCCAGCAAGTCAGACACATTCTGCAGCGTATGCTCCAGCACCGCTACACGAGTCTTGAGGGTCTGGATGGTTGTCTCTTTCTTCAGACGATAGGTCCGTTGTGCCCGTCGGATTTGCAGCCGCCGTTCCTGTCACTCTCGGGTCAGGCATGTATGTGGGGGGGATCAGTCATCGGCACGTTTTTTTGTTTACCTCTAGCGCAGTGGCATCCTTCGCCGTATCCAACTTCGGCCGCCCCCGTTTCCGCACGGGTCGATCCGGTGAGTCTGGGGTCTTGCTCTCGGGGGCTTGTTCGGGAGTCTTCGGGTCTCCTGGCGGTGGTCTTTTCCGTGGCCTTAGCCGCCGGTTGCCCTCGATCTCGGCGTTGGACTCTCTCGATTGTGGCTCCCGTGCCCTCAACACTGTCTCCTCGTCGTCCTTTTGAGACCCTTCGCGCGGTGTTTCAAAATAGGATCGTGCGGACAGCATGTCCGACAAGGTCTGGTCAGACCGTGGGCCCTCGGATGCTGGCATCGGGACTATGCAGCGATGCAGCTTTCAACTGGTTGAAAATGGAAGACAATGCTACAGGGAAAAAAAAGAGAGAGAAACATCGATAGGAGTCAAAGATTGACTGAGCTCATTAACAGCAAGCAGCTATCCAGAATCCCCTCCAACCTTGGAACTTTGCTGATCACTAATCGGCTCTGCCTCGGTTGGACCGAGGGGCCATCACGCAGATTCATGTTTATTTTTGTATTTTTCATCTCAGTGAGGTCTCACTCGACATGGCAGTTCTGGCCTTTTTTCAGGAATGACAACCTCTCCGGTTTAGGCAAAAACTCTGTCTCACCGGATCTGGGGGATCACCGATCCCGAGAATCCTTCTGCTGATGCTGATACGCAGTTCACAGTGGAGACGGCCAGTCCGATCAAAGTCATGGAATGCGGCCCCCAAGAAGCACCAAATGACGAAACCAGTGCGAATTGCCCCGAGCCTCCGGCTGCGATCGATAATCACGACCGTCGGGGCTCCTATTGGCGCTGCATGGATGATCCTGCGCTGCAACCAGATGTTTTCTCCACTTGACGGGCCGAGGTTGGGAAGCTGTGGACGACATAAATATACGCCGGCGCCCCAACAGTGAAATTTGAGGGAAAAAATTATCCAAAAAAAATATCAGCACATTTTAGTCGGCATCATGACGGTCTCCTTCATCTTGGGTTTCGCTGTCGCGGCCGTCGTGCTGCATTTCGTCCGTGTGCTGGTCACCTCCTGGATCCATGCTCGCAAGGCTCGCGAATTGGGCTGTGGCAGCCTGCCTCTATTTCCATGCAAGGATCCCTTCGGCGTCGATAACCTGAAGGAGACGCTCGCCGCCGTCGGGGAGAAACGTCTCCCTGAACTGGGAGAAAGACGTTTGCGGGTCATCAGCGACCAGGAGAACCGTTACGTCACAACATATCGCATCCGTAATCTAGGCCGCATGCACATCTTCACCGTCGACCCTAAAAACATCCAAGCGGTGCTGGCCACTCAATTCAAGGAATTTGAGCTGGGCGAGGCCCGTCGCCGCAGCATCCATCCCCTGCTGGGCACTGGAATCGTGAGTTTCGTGTTATTTTTATTTTTATTTTTTTTGTGCGCCCCGATTGAGATGGGCTCGACAACTAACATATACGCAGTTCACCGCCGACGGAGAGGAATGGTCGCGGTCGCGATCCTTGCTGCGACCCCAGTTTACCCGTGAACAAATCAGTCAGTTGGATCTGGAGGAACAACATGTCCAAAAGGCCATGCATGCGCTCCCCGCCGGCGCCAATGGGTGGACCGACGCGACCGACATCCAAACCATCTTCTTCCGGCTGACGATCGACTCGGCGACCGAGTTTCTCTTTGGCGAAAGTGTCGAGAGCCAGCTGGGCGCGCTGAACGGCCTGAACCGACCGGAGGACTCGTTCGCCAGCTACTTCGACCGATCGCAGGCGGTGGCAGCACAGCGGACGCGGCTGGAGAAACTGGCATTCCTCGCCGAAAACAAGGAAACCCGACACATGACCAAGCAAGTACATGCGTTTGTGGACAAGTTCGTCGACAAGGCGCTGCGCACAGCCGAGACCGAGAAGAAGCTCCCCGACGAGGAGAAAACCTCGCAGTACGTGTTCCTGGACGCGCTGGTCGCCGTCACGCGTGACCCGATCGAGCTGCGCTCGCAATCCCTCAACATCCTGCTGGCGGGCCGCGACACCACAGCGTCGCTGCTCAGCTGGACTGTCCTGCTGCTCGCCCGCCACCCGGAAGTGTTCCGCAAGCTGCGCGAGACGATCGTCGACACCTTTGGCTCGTACTCGTCCCCCCAGAATCTGTCCTTCGCCGCGCTCAAGGCCTGCCAGTACCTGCAGTACTGCATGAACGAGTCGCTGCGCCTGTACCCGGTCGTCCCATTCAACCGCCGCATCGCCACCCGCGACACCACCCTGCCGCGCGGTGGCGGGCCCGACGGCCAATCGCCCATCTACCTGCCCAAGGGCCAGTCCGTCCTCTACAGCACGCATGTCATGCACCGCCGCAAGGACATCTGGGGGGCCGACGTCGAGGAGTTCAAGCCCGAGCGCTGGGCCACCCGCAAGGTGGGCTGGGAGTACCTGCCGTTCAATGGCGGACCGCGCATCTGCATCGGCCAGCAGTTTGCTCTCACCGAGGCTGGCTATGTGCTCGCCCGTCTGCTGCAGCGCTTTGACCAGATCGAGGATGTCCATCCCGATCGTGAGATCCGCTGGAACTTGAGCTTGACCAGCGCCCCTGCGGATCTGGTTACCGTCCGCATGCACCAGGCTGAGGATGCCAACTAAACTTGGTGTGCTCGTTAAGGGTGGATTACTTGAACGTCACCGTTCGGATAGTCTGGGAGAGTGCGGTTCACGATAATGACGACAATGAAATCTTCTTCACTTATGAATGTATCTTTATGCATACCCTGCTCAATCAAATTACAAGTGTCTGTCTTGAATAAACTTGTATTCCATCTCTCTTTATACTCTTGTTCCAAGTCAACATCTACTTTGCCGTCCTTGAAGTAGATCACCCTTAATTTTATCTTGTGTTCACCCTTCGACGGCTTGAGTAGTAAGTTGTCAAAATTAGCCCAACGAAGGGATACAAATAAAGTAAAAAAAAAACACTTCCCGCTAAAAATATACTAATCCATTATTTCAACCCCCTTTGTCCCTTCTTTTCTCTCTTTCCCCTTTACTTCCTTGTTCTCTTCCCACTGGACCACCAATCTCCAAAACACAGCAGTAACAAAACTCGTTTTTTTAATACTGCGCCGTAACGCATTCACCTGCAAATAGGCAAGTTGCAGGAGACTATCCCAGTGACGAAGCCCTAACAAAGGTCATTAGAATAAGGCATGGATGCCAAGGACGAAATAGAAGTCAGCGTATCAGCAAGGCCACCCGCGCTAGCAGAGGGTTAGTTAGAAGACGAGCTGAACAAGCCAAACGACCGTGCAGCTGCTTCGACGCGGCCATTGCTGTCCAGAGCTCTGGTCATGAAGGGGCCCGGAGGGGGAAGGGTATCAAAGGGTGGTAGTAGACTTATGGGAAAAAGCCAAAGTCCGCAGAGACAGAACTCGAGAACACGATCCACCTACCACGACGTCTTTCTTCAGGATAGGCAGGTAATGAAGTCCTGGTTTACGACGGTAAACTCGCCAGTTCAAGCCCTTGTTGCTCTTTAATTGTTCTTTGTCCGATGGTTTTGATCCCGGGCATATTAGAATCATGTATTGGCGAATTGAATGGGAACTGTGTAGTTTGGTGTGCTTTGGTAACAGCACAAACAAGTTGACTTGTCAACATCCTCAATAGATATCTCTCTCGTTTGGGGCGTAGCCCTTGCTCCAATCATTAGCCTTCATGAACCATGCTAGATGTATTGCATCGACTCTGATCAGCTATCCATAATACCACTTGCGCTGCTCCAATAATTGCCTTGGGCGATATTCTCAACTTACACAACAGCAGTATACTAAGGTTGTCGTCATTAGTGTCCACTAAATGTGGCTTTCTGAAAACTAGCTCGGAAGATTTGCTGAAACTATATGCCACTGCTCTTGGGCTTTTGCTAAGCAAGTGGTCGTCATCTGTTAAATAAAAAAAGGATTCAATCAGCTATAGTTATGGTAGTGGCCATCTCGCTAGTAGGCAAGACTCACAGTGTAGAATCAAATGAAGCAACTCGTGCTGAAGAACAACGCTAAGGTACCATCTCCAATGATCGTCTAGGTTCCGAAATTCTGGAACAGTAGAAGAGTTCCAGTCGATCAATCGCTTGTTGCCAATCTTAATCTCCCCTTTAGGAGAATCAATTGTCCGCCTACAGACGATGATGTAAACGTCGTCCATACTATTAGCATGCCTTGCTGGATCTGCGCACACATGTCCATCTTCCTCAGATCATGCACCTCTCCCCGCCGCTTCGAGGAGAGGAACGTCTAAGATGGCTGTTTGAGCTCCGTCTTAACAACACCAAAGATTTTACTTTAGCGTGGCCAAAACATTTCCAAGACATACCTCGATATTGAAAAGTCACAATTTGGTCTTTGTATTCTTTAGGCGCTGGTGTTGGGAATATTTGTCTATTTCTGAGCACGTCATAGCGTATAAGATATTATCTCCGCAATAAATTTTGGGCGATGCTTTGCGACGTCTCTGAAGAATGGAGTAGAGTTTTATCACACTATCTATAAGATATCATCCATGCTTAGCCAGGTATGAAGGGGGAGAAAAGAATAAGAAATGAAGAAGAAATAAAAAGGGAAAAGAATCTTCCTTACCGTAAACATCCTTCCAGCGTGGCTGCTGCTGAGCGACTCCCACTCCAGTATCTCCCTGGAGAGCGTAAAAGGTTCCCCTGGTCCTCTTCTTGTCAAACGCCCCGGCCGTGCCATGTGTCCAGATACTAAGCAGAATTGTCAAAAGAAAAGAGATCTGTAGTATCCAGCTCAAGTCGGTCATGATGTAGAGTCATCGGAAGATGAGATTCCAGAAAGGTGAGGGGGTCAGGAGGGAAAGTGAAGGATAACCTATGTAAATAGACAACATCTGAGGCATATTTTGTTCATTATGTATTTGGGGACTGTTACAGGGAGATTTCTATAGCCGAGTCGGGTTAAGCCTCTTGATTTGAGACCCCCTATAGTCGCAGTTTCCACTAGTACATCACTATGTATCGAAGGCCTAGATTGATTTTCTTCTATGATATTCCTGATATAGTAAGTAGTAAGTAAACACGATGTGCGAGTTGAAGGATTTCGATGGGACCAAAGGAGTTGGGGGCAACGGCGAGGGCCAGTACTCTGTAGCTATTCAGAGAATAATGGGAACAAGGCTGCATACAGTGGGTAGATCAATGCACCCCCTCGGTCCCGCCCCCAAGCAGCTACATACAAAGGCCGCTCAAAGCCTTGCTCAGTGCTCCTTGGTGAACCGAGAATTCAAGCCGACATAGGGAGCCAAGAATTGTCGGGCATTATTTGGTATGGGTATCTGAAGTGAAAGTCGGGGGAAGTCTTACTACTCGTTTTCCAGAACGTCTAGAGATACTGTTGTGGTACTCCCCGAGATACATACAATCTATGTCACCACTTGTCTAATAGACTACTTGCCGTCTTCTCCAGTTTTGAGGATTCAGAACGGTATAGCTCTTGCTGTCGGTGACAACTTGACAGCTTTTTGTTGATAGTCAGCTGTGTAAGATACAGTGGCTGATCATTAGTGTTAGTACCCTATCCCAACCCACTTTGTCTGGATTGCTCTCGGGGGATATCTTTGCGAACAAATTAAGTCATAAAATAACATGACTGAATAACTCAAGGTATACGGAATGAAGAATATCAAGGACATGGGCTCTGGTCAGAGTCATCCAACAGGTCTGCAATGGAATCCTGTACTTCATCGCGCCATAAATTCAGGCCAAATCAAGTCATCATCTCGTGACGCATCAAATCTACAATTGACATTCACTTAACGCCATCCATTCCATCTGTTCACGTCAAGGCTGGGGTCCGGGGTTATTGTGTGATGTCGAATTCAAACGACCGGTCGCCTTGCCCCATGGGCACAGCCTTGGCCTGGTTATCGTAAAGCGTCCGCTCAAAGTATCGCACTCGCCCATCGGGCCGAGCCAGAAGGATCGTCTGCTTCTGGGTGCCATAGACCCCACTGGTGTAGGTCTGATCGAACGCCCCGTTGGTCGAGGTCTTCGTCTCGTCCTCGACGCGTGCTGCTGCGATTTCTTCAGCGGTGTGATCGGCATCATCGGGGGCACCAATCACAGGAATAAAAATGCTCTTGCGCAGGTGGTGAATATACGTGTCGATGCTGGCGCTCTCTTCCGCTAGTCGTGGCAGGGTATCGATACTGAGCACATCGAGCAAGCGCTTGATTAGGGCATCCTCGTCCTGTCCATCACGCACATGTTTCTCGATCTCTTCCTGCATGAACTTTTCTCCCCCAGGATCTTCGGCCAGCTGCGATCGTCCACACTGGTATTGCTGAGTCCGCGCGTCTGGTTCTTCTCCGTCGCCACCCAGGTGATGTGGTCCATATCGGAGGAGCGGTTGGAGACAATAGCTAGTGGCTCGTTGATGTGGCCGCAAACCAGACTGAATCCGCCCACCTGCTTGGCCTCTGGGCTGGCGACCAGCGCTTGGACAAAGTCGCGGGTGGCCTGCTGTTTGTCCACAGGCCCTGTCAACCAACTGTTGACGATGACCCCTCGACTATATACCCCGACGGCCTCGCTGGCTTTGTCTTCACGATAGTTGGTGAGCACCGCCACCTTGCCCTGCTTGGTCACACCCATCCAGGTGCCGTGCGTGGCTCGGGCCAGGTCGCGTGAGCCGAGGACATGTGAGTTTGGTTCAGGCCACCAGTCGGGCGAGGATGTTGGTCGATGGAGGAATTCCTGGCTGTAGTCAGTTACAAGCAGCGATTCATGGTCTGGGGAGGGCACGCAGTACATCTCGGTTGTCGATGATGATCAAAGAGTAGGAAGGGTGCGCAGTCGAGATCAAGGCGATGCACATTGTGTTGTTTCCAAGGTCCCCTCAAGAACTGAAGACATACGAAACGAAATGTAGTGAGGGGTTTCCCGGGTTAGAAAGAAAGAACAGAAAACCAAAAACCCACAGATCTCCCGTCCTACAAACCTCCCTTGGGCACCGGGTGGTTGGGCCGATCCCGTCTCCGCCAGTTGGCTATGAAGTAGGAGAGTTGGTAAATGAGAGTCCACGGCTGGATGTTGCAAAGATGTGGATAGTCCACGTACCTGTAGCTCCAGGGCTCCCTCCAAGCCACGAGCTATCCCCAGCTGCTTTAAGTCTGGTCTCGCGTGACGTCAAGACGAACCGTTGATCGGCCCCCAAGTTGTTCCCCCGACTATCGTTATCGCACACCTCGCTTTTTTTGCCCTCAGCTTAGAAGTCTCTCAGCGGCCGGCCGCTGTCTTCATTGTCTGTTTTTTCCTCTGACCCACTGGGCTTTGTCTTCTGCAAGATCAGTGTTTCCGGTGCCCCCCCACACAAATCCCCTGCGGGGCCCCTAGGATCCAAAAAAATCAGCTATAACCCACTCCCATCTGGCCTCTGGAGAGTAGAGGCTCCCTCAGTCCTAGCTGCTCATCTCACCCAATCTCGCCATCATGTTTGGAATCTTTGCGGACTTGATGTCGTAAGTGCTTTCTATCCCAGGTGCAATACCAGGCTAATCCCACCTCTGCTGACAGCTCGGTGATCACCATCCTGTTCCCCGTCTTCGCGTCCTACAAGGCCCTTCGTTCCTCCGACCCCTCACAACTGGCTCCATGGCTGATGTATTGGGTGGTACTGTCGGTCGTCTTGCTGGCTGAATCCTGGACCGTTTTCATAATCGGATGGTATAGTCTGGCCCCTTGTCCATCTCCCCGAGCCACACACTAATGGCCGATGACATCTGCAGGTTCCCCTTCTACAGTTGGATCCGACTCTTCTTCCTGTGCTATCTCGTTCTTCCCCAGACGCAAGGGGCTCGTCTGCTATACCAGGACTACGTGGATCCGTTTCTGACCCACCATGAGCGGGAGATCGAAGAGATGATCGGCCGCACCCATGAGCGAGCCAAGGCCCTGGGCCTGCTATACTTCTACCAGGCAATCGATCTGGTCCGAGAGAAAGTCCTTGGTCTCCCTCCACAGAAATCGGCGCCACCGCCACCGACGGGACCCGCGGCCTACGCACAATCTCTCCTTTCCCGGTTCAACCTCCCCGCCGCTGGTGCCGCCGGCGCACCAGCTACGCCCGCTGCCAATGACTGGTACTCGGTTTTGAGTTCCGCTGTGGGGTCTGTTACCGCCACAGGCAAATCTCGTGAGGCACGAGCTGAGGAGCTGTCGGCCAGTGGCAGTCTGCTCCAACGACAGATCCAGTCCATGTCGGGCGCAGAGAAGGCGCAGTATATATCATCCCAGCGGGAGCTACTGGATTTCCTGCGATCAACTCTGGCTCGTGAGGAGCAGACCCTGAGCCGCGATGACCCCGAAACTGACGACCTGGCGTACGGTGCACCGCTGCGGAAGAACCGTAGCGACAACTCCTTCGATGTGGTCGACGACGAAGACCTGGGCAAGACCCGACAAACCAGTGGCCGATGGGCATCTGGATGGTTTGGCAACGACCATGATTCTTCGGGCTCATCTGGCACCGATTTCGCGGCGCGCGCCGTCGATGAGATTGCTCGGTCGCGGACCACCGGTCATGATCGCTACTAATCTGTATGGGGGAGATCCATCGCCGGGCCGAGTCGTGTTCGGGCAAAGAAGAAAGGAAGAAAAAGAAAAAGGGGAAAGGAAAGTAGAAACTCGGCCTTTGCTATTTCTGATCGCTGAATCCAATCCAACTTGCTCCAAGCGACCTGTGCGTCAGTGTGTAGATGGGTCAGATGGGACCGTCGGAAGAATTACGTGCATATCCGAGTTCCCGCTGCAAGGTGTCGGGCACTCGGGACAGGAGTCGATCGCAAGAATGCCACCGGGGTTTGAGGCCAGGGGTGGAAAGGAGAGATACCAGGGACGCGTAGAGAAGCGAGACAAAGAGAAACAGGATTGGTAGACGCTGTTTGTGACGCTGTTTGTATGCCGGGTGTCTGGGGATGGAGATTAGATTGGGAGTCGAATGCATTGTCCATTCACTAATACATGAATACAGACAATCAGAGTTGGTACCTGTTGCTTTTAATAATGTGAGTAACTACAGCAGTAATGGCCCGTCCAGTAAATCCGAGGTACTTTCATTGTTCGAGGACAATACTTGGATTGTATGCGCGCGATGTCATGGTGGCGGCTGTAGATGCGGAATCTTTTCTTTTTTTTCTTCCCCTTCGAAATTTGATCTTTTTCTGATCTTCTTCAGATCTCTCGCATTCTTCGAGTGCTTTCTCTCTTTCGATTCCCGAGGTGAGTTGGGCGAGAAAAACCCCTCCAGACGCGGACTTCCCTGTCGTTTTTTTTTGTTCCTCCACAACGAATTTTCTTCCCGACTTTTTTTTTCCCTTGGGATTTCTTCTTCCTTCCACCCACACAAATCTTCTTTTTCTTTTTTATCAACATCCTGTGGACCACACGCTGCTTTTCCTTGCTGCGTCGGTCTTCATCAAGGATTTCCTTCAACCCCTTCTTCTCCCTTTGATCTAATCCCCAGTGTGCAGATTTCAGGTTTGGATGTGGCCTTGTCGAGCCTCTTCCACGCCTTGACATCACCCGTCACTCTCTCTCGCCAAAAAAAAATCCTCTCTGCACGTCTGACGAGGACACTACCTGTCTAATGAGCTCGATCCCTCCTCAGTCGGGCCCTCAACCTCAAGGACAGAGCACCGCGACCACCGCTTCCTCCCAGCCCGCCACCTCTACCCCCCTGGCTGCCACTGCTCCGGCGCCGGCCAGGTCCTACGCCAACGCCACGAAGAAGTCCGCGACGGACTCGACCGCCGCTCCCGTCACCGTGGGTGGCTCGGCACAACATGGGAAGTCGACTTCGGTATCTCCTGTGAGCGGCAAACCCATGCAACCCCAAGAACCCCAGCAATCCGCGTCGCCGGGCGTGACCATTGTCAATGGCGCCCCGACGGCCCCTGCTGCATCTCAAGGCGATCACTCTCGGAAGCCCTCCGTGACCATCACCTCCGCCGGCACCTCGGGCTACATGCCCAACGGTGGGCCTGCCAGTCGTCCCAATAGCCTTCAGTTCGGTTTCGCCAACCAGCAGAGTTCGCCCAGCATGGGCAACCATGCCGTGCCCGCGTCCAACCAGTCGCAGTCTGGTCTGGGTGCCCCGTCGACGAACCCGCGTGTCACCTCTCCGCAGACTTCTCCGTCTCCCATTCCTCAGCCGGCTTCCAGCGGTGGCCGTCCTCCGCCATCCACTTACCAAGCGCAGGGTAACGTGCCCAACTTTGGAAGCTTCGGTGATGCTGGCGATGCCAACGTAAGTACTCTTCCTCGGTGCCTTGATCGAAACTGGGGCACGCGATCGCGTGTGAAACGTGAGACGCGACCGCGCGCACGACCTCCCCACCCCCTTCCCTTTTTTTCCATCTTGCACTCCCTCAAGTCCCCCACGGTTTTTTAACCTGCTGCTCACAAATAGACGCGCCCCACACCACAGGCACCTCTCGGTCCCGGTCCCCAACATTTGCGCCGCGAATCTTCCCAGTCGACGCACAGCGACATGAGCAGCCACATGGGTAGTGGCCCTGGCCGTGGTGGGTATCCACACCAGGGCGGTCGCGGTCGTGGATACTCTCAGTCTGGCTACCAAGGACAGATGCCATACTCGCCCGGTCCCAACTTCCGACAGACCCCTAACCAGCCTCGTGGTGGTCCCAACATGGGCCCGCAATTCCACGGTCCTAACCAAGGCCGGCCGCTGGCTCCCTTCCCCAACTCGCCGCACCAAGCCAACCGCAGTCCCGCCCTGGCCAACGCACACCCTGCGACGCCTCAAATGAACCAGGTCCCCATGGCCCACCCGCAGATGCCCCCGCAGCCCTACGGCGCGTATGGTCAGCACATGGGCCCCCAAACTGTGAGATATCCATCTTTTTCTCGTAATCCCTCCAACAAACCCGCCCGGCGTGGCAATTTTTCCAGACATAGAGCAAAATCGGCCGTGTCACTCAATTTTCCCATCCCGGATCTTGCGCCTGAGAGCGGCCAGTTTGAACGATATCTAACAATGATGAAATCCCACCAGGCCTATCCCCCTGGGTATGATCCCAACTACGGCTACTACAACCCGGCCTATGGCATGCAGCAGATGCAGTACATGACCCCGCCATCGCCCCAGCCTCGTCCGGGCATGCCCTACAATCCTCAGGCTGGGTATATGCCCGGGCAGTACAACGTCCAGCCGCCGCCCCAGTCCACCCCGCTTTCGCGCACCCCCTCCCAGGTTTCTACTGACCGTCCAGGATCAAGTCTCGGTCAGGGACCCGCCCCGGCAGGACCCCCGGCCCCTGGTCACGCCCACTCTGCCAGCCGATCGTCCAACAGTCCCGCGCCGGCCAAACCGCACTTCATCATTCCCTCCGCTAAAAAGAGCCCGATTGTCATCAAAGACCCCGGCAGTGGTGTGGTTAAGACGTTCGACAAGACTCCTGCCTCTCCGGCGCGTGCCACTCCTTCGCCTGTGAAGATCGCCACCCCTACGTCGACCCCGCCACCGCGGACAGCAAGTGCAACAGAGCACACTCGATCAGACAGCAAGGCGACTGCTGCGAAGACGGACGAGGAGAAAAAGCAAGAGCTGAAAGACGCTGTGCGCCAGAAGATCCAAGAAGATGAGGCGGCGCAGAAGCGCCAGGCCGAGTCTACTCGCAAGACTACTGACGAAACCGAGCCGGCCAAGGCGAAGGAAGGAGAGACTGAGTCTGCCCGTGCTGCGCTCGAAGATCTTAGCCTGAAAGACAAACCTGCGCCCCCCGAGGAGCCGAAGAAGACTCCGGCTCCTGCTCCCGCCAACGATGATGAGATCGACTTCGACGCCATTGAGCGTGAGATGGCTGAGATTGAAGCCAAGGAACTTGCTGCGGAGCAGGACTACAACCGCAAGAAACAGGCTAAGAAAGACGAGGAAGCACGGAAGGAGCGTGAAGAACGCGAATCTTACGAGGCCAACATGAAGAATGCCGAGCGAGAGGCTGAAGAACGCGAGATCGCCCGTGAGACTGCTCGCACGCAAAAAACCGAAGTTGTCGAGGACGAGAGTAGCCGCAAGGAGCGCGAAGACCTGTTCGCCTCGCTCAAAAAAGGTGGATTCCAGGCCACAGAGTCCTCCACGCCTGCCGACAGCGGCGCTGCTACTCCGGTTTCCTCGGATGTGTCCATGGGCCCACCGGCGAAGCCTGCCAGTGCTGCCAAGAAGCCCGCCGGCCTGAAGCTCGACACTCCCAATCCCACCGAACCGCCGCAGCCGAGCGCCGCTATGAAATCGCTACACAGTGCCAAGTTCCTGGAGGACCTCAGCAAGGTTACTTACCCGTCCTCAATCACTGCTCCTAACCCGGCCCTGAATGCCGCCGCCCCCGCCGGCCGCCAATTCCACTACGACAGAGACTTCTTGCTCCAGTTCCAGACCGCATTTAAGGATAAGCCTTCCGTGGACTGGGACTCGCGCGTGCGGGAGACTGTCGGTGACAGTGAAGCCTCTTCGCGCCCTCAGTCAGCTCGGACCCCTAGCATGGGTGGCCGCGCTGGCTCGCGCAATGCCCCCGCCACCAGCTTCCCCATGGGAATGGGCAACTTCGGCCAGCCGCAGTCTCGCCACAGCATGCCGCCTGTCAACCCCTCGCTGGGCGGTCGCAACGCACACCCCTTCGGACCTTTCCCCCGACCAGGTATGGGTATGGGCCCTGCCATGAGCCGCACCAACTCTTCTGGTATGCCCATGTCTCCTCGTGTGGCCTCAAGCAAGGGTGGCGCGCGTGCGGGCAGCAAGCGCGACAAGCACTCTGCTAAGAAGGAAGAGGAGGGTAACAAGTCGATGCCTCTGACAGCCGGCATGGACCTGAAGGCCCTGACTACCTCATCCACTGGCTGGAAACCTCGCAGTATCGGACAGGCGACTACTGGCCCCGCTCCCGGCGGTGACACTTACATGGCACCGGATGTGGTGCAGCGCAAGGTTAAGGCCGCTCTCAACAAGATGACTCCGGAGAAGTTCGAACGTATTGCCGCCCAGATTCTGGAAATTGTTTCTCAGTCAAAGGACGAGTCCGACGGTCGTACCCTTCGCCAGGTTATCCAACTCACATTTGAGAAGGCGACCGACGAAGCTCACTGGGCTCCAATGTACGCCAAGTTCTGCAAGCGTATGCTGGAAAGCATGAGCGTTGAGATCCAGGACGAGAACATTCGTGACAAGAACGGCAACGTCGTTACCGGCGGCAGTCTCTTCCGAAAGTATCTACTCAACCGCTGTCAGGAGGAATTCGAACGCGGCTGGAAGATCAACCTGCCCGAGAAGCCCGAGGGTGTCACAGAAGAGGTGGCCATGATGTCAGACGAGTATTACCAGGCAGCTGCGGCCAAGCGCCGTGGTCTCGGTCTTGTCAAGTTCATTGGTGAGCTGTACAAGCTCGGCATGTTGACTGAGCGAATCATGCACGAGTGTGTCAAGAAGCTGGTCGACTACGAGGGCATTCCCGATGAGGCTGAAGTCGAAAGCTTGACCAGTCTCCTGCGCACGATTGGTTCCAGCCTGGATGCGTCGGAGAAGGGTCCTGCCATGATGGACGCATACTTCGCCCGTATCAATCTCATGGTTGAAACTCCTGGACTGCCCAGCCGTATGAGGTTTATGTTGATGGTACGCAAATTCTTCTGGTTGAGATTCCTGCACACCACAACTAACTTGATTTCTTACAGGATATCATCGATCTCCGTGCTTCTCGTTGGGTTTCCAAGGACTCCGACAAAGGTCCCAAGACCATCCACGAGATTCGTGAAGCAGTAAGCACTCTTTTTTTTTGTTGTCTCGCTGTGGCAGTTGATTCTAACCATTGAAATAGGCTGCTCGTGCCCAGCAAGAAGCCGACATGGAGCGGATGCGCCAGCAGGCCAACCGTGGAGGCGGTGGCCGCCCCCAGATGGGCCGTGGCGATGCGCGCAGCTTCAGTGGTTACGGCCACCAGGCGCCTCCGCCAGACTACGCCTCGAGCAAGGTCGGCAGCGATGACCTCCGCCGCCTGCGAGCCACCCGCAACACCAACCAGCCCATGTCATTCGGCCCGTCGAGCCTGCTTGGCTCGCGCAGCAGCAGCGGCCGCAAGAACCTGGGTCCCGGCGGCAATCTGGTCCGGGGCAGCGATGACAGCGCAGCCAGCAGCCGCACCGGCACACCCCCTGCCGGCAAGAAGGAAGACAAGGAGGCCGCCTCGTCGATCAATGCTTTCAGGTATGTTGTCTCGTTGAATGGTGGTTGGTGATGGGTTTATACTCATTTTGTCGTATCCAGTGCCCTCGCCAGTCTGGAAGACCGGGACAACCTGGCCACCTCGCCCCCGTCGAACCCTACCTCCCCCATGCTCACCAAGTCCCAACCGGCCGCCGCTGAGCGCCGACCCTCCAAAACCCCGTCGAAGGATGGCGAGAACGCAGCATAGATTCCTTAGGAGTAATGATCAACGCTTTCATTTCTTTTTTTTTCTTGTTTCCGACAAAAGAGTTTCTTGTTTTTTTTTTCTCCCATCTTCCTCCCTTTGTCCCCATCTTGCTTTCTCACCCATGCGTTTGTTCTTTTCATCTGCTTTTTTACCAGTCCTGTTCCTTGCATTTTCCGACTGGTCGGTTCATGGGACTTTCTTCATAGTGTACAATTTTCACACTTATTTTTTTCTCTTCCAACTCTTCTTCTTCCTCTTTTCTTCTTTCCCGCTGTTTCTCCTCTTTCTCCTTTTCTCTTACCTATTCTTGATTCTTCTTCTTCTGTCCCTTTTGCTCTGGTTCAATGGAGAGAGGGGGGGAAGAAGAATGTAGCGAACATTGCACCTAGCTAGCTGGGAGGAAATACTTTCTTCTTCTTATTTCCGGCTTCATTGCAATTCGTAAGTTTCGACAGGGTAGTGAGAAGGAGGCGGGGTCTTTGAGGACATATCATTCATCTCCATCTATCTATCCTGCCAAGAGAGGGAATCTATACGATGAGGGGAATGAACGGTATACAGAATCAGACAGAAAAGAGGATGATAGGAAGGAAATGGGTTTGCTTTCTCTTGTCTCTCTTTCCGTTCCCCCTACTATTTAGAATGAAGATTCTTACCTTGGACTTGGTTTTGTAGCTTTGCATACCCAGACTATTTATCGGCCTATAGGTATCTGCATACCAAGATTAAACTACGGAGGATTGTAACTACCAGCAGTCCGCCTCGTACGAGACTATTTATGGCCACAAAGATGTCATACAGATAAAAATAACTTGTGTATTGCATCACGATCATCTAATCTAAAACCACCCAAGGTCAAGACATCGGTCGAGGTTGTATTCCCAGGTGAGACATGGCTCTCTCAAGACAGACGCCATTGCATGCGAACAAACAGTCATTTTCCGAAAAAATGGTTTTGTACCGTAGTGAAGGGGGGTATAATTTGCCAGGAATGGGATGGCCCTGGCTGCTGTACATGAAAGAAAAAGCAGATGTATGTAACGGTGTCGTAAACTCGGCTTCGTGTGCAACGTGATATGAAAGAAGCAATCCCAAAGGCAATGCATGACAATAACACTAGTGCCAATTCGGATGCTGGTGGTGACCGACGCAAGGCCATGGATATAGAAAAAAAAGAAAGAAAGAAAAAAAAAAAAAAGAGGAAAAACAAAGTTCTCACGGAGTTCTGTCACGGCTGTGGTTCTTCTGTCTTCCCCTTGTCGTCATTGTCGTTAGAAACTTCGATCAAAGGAATCGATGCTCGTTGCTGCGCTGTGTCGGATTCCTCTTTGGTCGACTCCTGTTGATCAGCCTCCTGGTTAGATGGCTGGCCCTCATCAGACGAATCCTGGTCAACGGGGGGCGACATGTGGACAGGGATCGCTGGGGACGGCGGCCTGCGGGTATCATCACTGACGACAACGCTCTCCTGGGAGCTAGCGGGACTGCTTCCCGTCGGACTCTTCATGAGGACCGTGTCATGTGGATGCCGAGCCGGGAAGGTGGAGTCGGAGTCGTCATGGCTGAGGCTACTCTGATCAGACACTGACAGCGAACTGCGCGAGTTGGCATTTGAGTATGAGGGGGAAGGCCCAGGGCCTCAGCAACAGCTGCTTCCTCGTCGGGGAGCCGCGAGATACTGCTCTCGGTACTGGAGCTGGCGTCAAAGATGCGGCTGCCGCGCTGCTCGCTCATTTCAAGAATATGGTTGTAGCTCCGCCGCGTAGGGTCTGCGCGGCGTTTTTTCTTCTTCTTCTCGCGTTTGAGGGTCGGCCGGACGACAATAACGGGGATCGGCGATTGCTGGAGACAATACTTGGAGACTGAGCCGGGTAGGAGGCTGTGTACGCCCTTAAGGTTGCGGCCACGCGTGCCCACAACAAGCATTGCGGGTTCGTATATACGGATCTGAATCATGTCAGGACGGGGAAATTGCTGGTGATACACCAAAAGAAGACTTACCATGCGCTGGATAATATTCTCGACTTTGCCCACGGCGAGTTCAAGCACCAAGCTGATAGCCTTCTCATCTTGGCTGTTCTTTTGTATCACCTGCTCAAACAATCTTTCGGCCTCCTTGCGATACTTTCCTTCTTCAATAGCAGCATCGCTGGCCATGCGCGAGTCCTTCTCCACAGCTCGAAGACAGACAATCTCGTCGCCATCGTCCACGAGTTCATCGATCAGCCACTCGAGGGCAAACTCAGAGTAATCATTCTGATCGGTTCCGCACAGAAAAGTCCTGCTGCGACGTGTGCTCTGGTAGCCTTTGTGTTTATAGTTGAGGGTGAGAGAGAAATCCGCCGCGTCACGGTTGTCGAAGGTATCAAACGAGACACCGCGTTCGTAGGTCCTGCCATCAGTCAGCACATAGCACACTTCATCATCAAAGTATGCATTTCCACGGATAAACGCACTTTGGCGGCGGTGGCGATGGCCCGCGAGGTGTCAGGGCAGGCCGATGGTCCTTCTCGTCTACTTCCCTGGACAGCGGATCACCATAGGATCGCCGCTTGTCCTTGAAGCTGTGCGAGCGGGTAGGTAATTGGGCCTGAGCAAACTCCACATTGAATTGAATGGATCGCCGGCGCGGACTGCGGTTTCGGGGTCTGTCGTCCGAGGAGGAGTTGTGCGTCGGGCTGGACCCTGCAGGAAGTGCGGGGCTCTGAGCACGAGGTTGGGGGCGTCGGTCAGACTCGAACGAGGATTTGGGAGACGTCGGGGCCGACATTATGCGGCGACGATCGATGGAGATATAGAAACAGGCAAATTGCGAATCTGGCGGGTGGTTTGTGATTCAACAGGTTTCCTCGGGCGGGAGGGGAGGTATGTAACGGTGCGGGCCGCACTAGGGAAAGGAATGCTTGGGGTATGTAGGTGTGTATGGTTTGCAAATGGCTGGTAATCAGATGATTCCGAATCAAGGATGCGCAATGGCAATCGCTAGAGCACGAGACATGCGAGTGATCTGCTCAGACGCGCATCTCAGGCGGGGACGCTGGAGATTCCTCGAAGCAGGGCAGCCCAGAACATGGTTTTGAGCGCGTTAGATTTCAGGGAAAGGGTGGTCGTCGCAATAACTCGGACGAGTCTCGAGAGGTCAATGATCAAGTCCAATGGTATAAGTGCTAGTCTCGTGCAGAGCGAAGGAAAGCACGAGAACCGGATGCGGCGCGGGGTTCGCCTAAAAGCGCAGGCGGTGGGTTCTTGAAGAATCCAGTATTTATCCATCAAGAGCGAACTACTCCTGACGCTTCATGGGGAACTACATTGTGTAAGACTAAATAGAAGAAACTTCAACACGTCTGGTCAAATTATGCTCTGACCACTGGCACCTGGATCTGTAAAATTCCCAAAACATAAAATGAAGCCACGAAATATCAAATCCCAAGACAAGATGGCGGGGAAGTATATAAAATAAAACCAAAAGTACAAGTAAAAAGAAGGATGAAATCTCGAGTCTGCAGAAGGTCTCGAACAAGAATCTCGACCAAGTAATTCATCTTCCGCCAGATGCGCAAGTACCCAAGCACCTACAGCACGTAGCCCTAACCCACGAACCGCAGCTCTTGGCCGATCAGCGCCGATCACGGATAGGGTCTGTTCTCCGAAAGATAAATAAAAGAAATAAACATTGATACCAGAGGTATGTTGTATACATATACATATACAATGTGTATATGCCGTATATAATATAGCATACTGAAGTATACGTAAAAAAAACATGCACCACTGTGGACTCACCGAAAATTCAACGCCCTCGCTGATATCGATCCACGATCATCCCGAAGGATCTCCTTGCGCCAACCGCTCCGCGGGGTTTCCCTCCACAAGGATAAACCTACCCCGGGGCGACGCTATGAACGATAGTGTCCCCTGACCATGCCGACTTAGCCGCGAAGATCGGAGAGACTATTACCCAGGTAACCCCCCTTGGCTTTCTGACACATCCAACACAATACACCCTCCATTTAGCGGTGACGGGCCCGGGTGCGCTGGACACCAATGCAGAGACGATGTGCTCGGGTCGCGATCGACGAGGCGGGGGGTCAGCTGGCCCGGAGGGTCGGAATGGACGAAAATTGCATGGAGCGACAGGGGAAGTACAGTATTCAAAAATCTTACGGTCAAGTGTACACTATGTATTGTATGTAGTAGAAAAGGTGGAAATTTCGCATAAGACATTTTTCGTCTATGTACAGATGTAAGATGCGGTTGGGATCACAATGCATTTTGCCTCTCCCCTCCATTGGGAGTCTCGACCAGACGGAGAACTGCCCAATGTCCCAGAATGCAAACCCGTAGGGTCAGAGATGAGATGATAAGAACAAAAAAAAATAAGAAACAGATCAGGGTTATATAACGGTTTTTGCCATCACATGCGACCGGGTCCAAACTCCAGACAAGAAGCAAAAAAGAAAAATCCACAGGCTCGCTCCCAAATAGTTTCATCGTAAGGCGTCAGGGTATCACAGTATGTATCGAAAAGAAATAATGGTACACAAGGGGCTCAATCGAGATCAATATGCCTCGATGAGGGTGCTCTGCTCCTGTGAAACGTAATACCCTTGCTCAAACAGATGGGGCTGGTCCGAGCTGGCCAGTGGGAGGGCGGTGGTGGCGGGCGCCTTCTCATCGAAGGCCTCCAAGGTTGGTTGAGGCGGCGAGGGCGGGAGGGCATCGTCCTCGGATTCGTCGTCCGAGTCGGCCAGCAACTCGGGCGGGGACTGATGTGAGGAGGACCGGGTCAGGCAAAGTTCATCCAGGTCCTCGGCATCGTCGTACTCAAAGTCCGAGTCGGTGTCGGTGTCGTCGTCCTCCATCAGCACCTGCTCGGGCATGGGCGCCACGGGCGAGGGAGCGCGGCGACGCACCGGGGGTGCGTTGATGACAAAATCATTCTCGTCGAAGTCGGAGTCGTCTTCCTCGTCGCTGTCGCTGGTTTCGGAGTCGCCGTCCGAGGCGTCCTCCGGGTCCCAGTCTTCTTCGGGGTCCTCGACCACGGTGGAGGCCCACTGGATGTGCCGGGGCTCGTCCTGCGATGCCTTGGTGGCGCCGCTGACCGTCTGGTTAAACCACCGCTCTTGCTCTCGCTCGGCATCGGCGAGGTCCAGCATCAATGAATCCAGGAAGTTGGCGTGGCCCACGAGTAATCGCAGGTCATGGTCTGCGCGGGAAGCCTCACGGGTGAGCTTCTTCCGAGCAGTGTGGGCCAGGTAGTAGGTCTGGGTGATGCTCATTTTCTTTTGTTGACGCCTCCGGAAGAGAGAATCGAAGTAGGGGCTGGCAGCAGCGGCGAGGGAGGATGATTGAGGAGTGACGGAAGAATCCATGGCGGGAGGAGCTTGTTTTGAGCTGGGGGTGTGACTCAAGTGACTCAAGGGTCGCGTCATTCACAGGCGGTGAGGAAGTAGATCTGTGATTGATAACAACAAGGACTTGGAGAGATAGTAGGAAGGGATAATCAATGATATCGAGAATATCAATAATGGTGAGTGCTGTATAATGTTCGATGTGTGATTAAAGTCAAAACAAAATGCTTTTCCAGGGGATCTGGCGAGATTTAATATGATGCCTTGGCCCTCAGAGGCAGTCTCTTTTTTTTTCGTTTTTTTTTGTAAGCTCCGATCACCCGGACTTAGACGGACGGACGAGAGTCCCCACCGAATGGATGCCGAGCCCGAATTATGATTAATGCATTTCATACCGTATTGTAATGTAATGTATTTTTATTTTTATTTTTCACGTTTTTTTTTAACCATCTGGCTGCCTATATTACTATATTCTGTATATCTCTATTAGTATATCAGTCTATTTGTATATGACTATATATTTCTATACTTCTATATCTCTATATTTCTATAAGTATACATCAATTCCCATCTCCCTGCTCCATGTAATATTGTTTACAAGGTGAGTCACGGACCCAAACTCACCGCTCCCTTCGGAGACATCAAGCAAAGGACCGACGGGACCGGATCGGACCCCCAATCCTCCGATCACCTTGATGACTTTTTTTTTTTTTTTCCCCTTTCGATCAGATCCTTGGAAGGGTCCTGGGGAGTATTTACTCAGCAATCTATCACCTCATGATTTCCAAGCACCTTCATCATTATTCATCTAATCATCTCTAATCACTTACTTCCATGGATATATGCCTCGTATCATAGTTACTACAGGTTACTACAGGTAATATCATGGATATTCGTATTCGTGTGTAATACCAAGCTGCATGATCTCCTCATGACCGCTCTTCCAAGGGCGTGTGCATCCATCGAGCACGGTGATAAGGCGAGTACGGCCAAGTCTTGGCCGGTAACATTCCCCAGGAATTGGGATTGGCACAGGATGCATAATAATAATTATAATAATTATGATAAAATTATCATTATTATAATGGGCTGTGCACGGTTGGTTTTCAGCCTCCACAAAGGCAACGCAGTTCTTATCTCGATTATTTGCTTATTTGATTGGGTTATATACATGATTGACGCGTCTCATTCCTCGAATGCTTGCTGCCTTTTTTTTCTTTCTCCTTCTATGTATATCCACGTTGCTCCTTGCAGGGCGCAGGCTCTGACTGGATTTTTTTTTTGCATACTCCGCCTATTTTGTGGGGTGAGGAAACCCAATGGGTTGTGTCTCACTTTGGAATGAGGTGGAACAAGGCAATGGGATTGTATACAGGGTATACCTTGGTAAGCCAAGCCTGCAAGGCGAATCATGCCTACCACTACAAAATGGCAGACGTCAACACTTCGAACAAAGTCTTGTCTTGGGGCGAGTTGGCGAATTTCCCAAATCAGCTTATCGTGCCGAGACAGCCAAGCCAGATGAGCCTTGGTGTGGCTTTGCTGGGGCCCTCGCAGTGGGTTTCCTCCCTGTGTAGCCCCCCCCTAATTCCACTATTTATCCTTTCTAGGGAGTTATAGTTGCTGGGGCAGCCCTACCCCCCCCTAAACGAGTAATACGAGTGTATTGGGATATCCTTGGAACCAGTTTCTACCTAATATCATATCATACTAAGAATATCACATGTCGGCATTGCCCGATTATATGGTTATGCTCGGATTATTGATCAACTTTCTTTTTAAAAGATAGCGAACGAAAGAATCAACAATCGATAGGCCCAGGCCAAGCCACGTCCAAAGTATATCAAGATCAGTCATCACCAGGGACTCCATGGTTCGCGGCGATCGGCGTTTAGCCAACCCCCGAGGATCCATCCGGTGATAGGTGGATGACATCAAGACAGTCATTAGTCAAACCCGGTAGGAATTAGAAAGAAAATAAGATGGATTGAATAGGGGAAAGAAAATAATGTGATCTTGTATACACAAAATGCATGTACTGTATGTAGGCGGTTGGTTGAGAAAAACTGAAAAAGAAAAAATTCCGCTGGGGCGGAGTCGAACCGCCGACCTTCTGATGAAAGTGCTATTACAGTCAGACGCTCTAAACCAGCTGAGCTACCCGCGGGTGTTGAAGATCAAGTGGCCAATTTAAGTTCTATCAAAATTAGGAGTTATTCACCAATTTATCACCATTCATTCCTCCCTCTTCAACGCTAAGAGCCTCCTTCACTTCCTTACACGGTTAGCTCCTTAGTCCACTTCATTCCGATCAGCTTACACACAAAAGCATAAAGTGCTCACTAGTCCCAACAAGGATAAAAAGAAAAGAAGAGGAAGAAAAAAAAAAAAACAATGGCCCCACACAAAACACGATGACTCAACGGCTCCCGGAACTTCGGCCGCGCGCAAAATCCTCCGATGCCGAGGCCACCCGCGGTAACTCCGACTGATCCGTCCACGGGTGTATGAAGGGTGGGTCCTCGGTGCATAATTTTCTTCTTTCCCTTTCTTTGTGATGTGCTTGTTCTACCCGTACCCTGTCCATAGGGCTGATTTCACCTGCCATGTGTTTTGAGGACTGATGATCAGCGGATGAAAAACATACCGACGATCTCGGCTGCTTCGGCCTGGTTGCTCCGAAACTCGGGCTTGTGATAAGAGTGTGCAGCATCATGACTCCCAAGGTTGGTTATCACGCCAGTACTGCCACTGCTAGTCGGAGTGGATGGAGCTGTCTATTCCGCATTGAGGAAATCGTGAATACCCTATTTTCCCAATGTGACTCACATGCTATTTTCAGTATGACTGGGGCCGGCACTCGGCTTATTGTTGTGGAGCTGGGTTCCTCTGCTCTGTCCAAGTACTCAGTGTTTTCCACTTGGGCCAGGGTATAGTGTTGGTATTAGTGCTGATGGAAATATTTTTGACTTGGCTTTAGCGACTATCTCGATCTTTTCTAGAAGCTGACCATGACTCACTCACCTTATAACCTCAGTTCTCCGAAGCTGGATGCCTGATGAATAGGGAACGTTATCCTAGGGAATTGTCGTTAGATTAATTATGCGACTTAATGTGATAGGATAGATACATCATGAAAATTAGCAACATCTTGGTTGTTAAAATGATTAAACCGAATTAAAAATTCGAATGAAATTTTCATTGGCAAAAAAAGATCCGCTGGGCTGGAGTCGAACCAGCGACAACTAGATAGCAAAGTCTATTACAGTCTAGCGCCATAAACCAACTAGACGACCAGCGGGTGATTATGAATGAATGGCAACAACTTGTATTTTTTATGCAATTCTGCATCTCGTATACAGATTCACTATGTAAACTAAGTGATCTACAAACTCTGGTTTATGGCTCCTATAGGGAATTAATGACTACTTATCATGTTTTCCTTATAATAGCGATTAAATAGTACATAAGAAGATAACAGAAATGGTTGTTAGACTAAAATTCAAGCTCTGTGTGGCAAGGTATCAAGTACTTTACTTTATCTACAACATTAAGTAGATATTGAAGCTAAACACTATTGATTCAGCTATACAGGACCTAAGTAGTATACCCAGATATTAATGGAAGCCAACTGCCCAGAATGTGTACGCCACTTACGGGCAGAAGCCATTTAGGTAGAAGGACAAAGGTGGTTATAGTCATCCACTGTCTAGCATCAAGAGAAAGCAACAAGTTCACAAAGAGTCCTTGAGAATCATATCTTTGTTTGCTTGCCTCTTCTCTTTCTCTTTCTTATCCTCGAACCCCTCTTTCATTCCCCATACATACTCTTTTTCTCTCATACCCCCATTAATTTCCCATCCATCACCGATGACCAGGCTCGCCGTCTCACCAGACCACCGGACCACCTTCTCCAGTCCATCCTCAAAACCCCAACCCGAGTCCAAAATGAAGCCAGAAGAAACCACACCCCACGACTTCGCAGATGACGCAGCAAACGCCGTGGGACTTTTCAAGCAAACCTTCCCCAGCTTCTTCACCTCATTCGAGCTCGTCCTCGATCCTCTGATCCGCTTCTTCGTGGGAAAATTCCAACTAAACATGAACCGCAACCTCCTCCCTCCAACCGTGGACCAAGAGGACCCAGATCAGCAGAAACTCCGCCACGCGATTGTCAACAGCCTGATGCTTCGCTTCGCCAACACGGGTTCGTTTCAGTTTGACCGTGACTACGACCACGATATCTTCACCTTTGTTCTCTACTGGTACCTGCGAGACCGCTGGGCTGCGTGTATTCGCTGGCAGATCGAGAAACATGCCCCTGGAACAGACTTGGACTCCCTGCTTCGATTTCCTTACATGCCCAGATCTGTTCCTGGGTGGTTGCGGCCTGATCCTTTTGTTTACAGTCCGTACCACATGGAGCGCATTGAGATTGGGCGGCTGCGGGATGGACTTTTCTATTGGGGTCGGCTGAAATGGCTGAGTAGAAATATGCGTTGGATGAGGTGTGTTTCTCTCTCTCTCTCTTTCGGGTGCTGGGCAGTATTTATACTAACTGGTGGTCATGAATGACAGTGAGGATATTGAGAGGGTTGATGAAACCCTGTGTTCTGATACACCAGTACTCTACTAGCAAGCATGCTTGTCGTTCTATCTTTTTTTTTTTTTTCCTTCCTTTCCTGTCTCCTTCTCTGTCTCTCTGCGTGGTTTGTGTACTGTTATCTCTCTGCATCTTCGAATGCTTATCGCAGCCCCGGGCATTTTCGAGGGAAATACTCATGAACTTATTAGCGGTTTTAGTAGTGATTTGAACATCCAGGAAAGCCCTTTTTTTTCTTCTTTTCTTTTCTTCTTTTCAACTTTCCCCAGTGCCTTCTCATGTATGTTTGATAGAAGTACCCGGGTAGTAGGCACCCCCATGCACAATCAGCCCATATACAGCAGGCTTAACCAGAGGGATATCCATGGAAAGGTTTCCCGACGGTTATATCCCTGGTATTTTGTTAGGGTTGAGTCTAAGTATACTGAATATCTGGCATTTGTGTAGGGATTTTGTTCGCATGCTAAAAAAATACTTGTTAATCACCGAGATATATATGGCTAAGCACCCATCTGTCGCTACCAGCAAAACCACCGATTCCACCTAACCCACACAATATATAACATGTGCAAATCATCTCCGAGTCCTCAGGTCAGCCGCTGGGGATATTTCCTCAAATGCACCATGGACGCAACATGCCATTTGTCGGACCCCCCTAGGACTTCAGGTCCCTAAACCCGAGGACATATTTCCTAGACTCAGTGGTTGTCGTACAGGTCAGGTCGATTCATTCTCGGTATTTCGATATAGCCTGCTTTTCGGGATATTTGAATAACTTTCGGTTGACTTCTCAGCAGCAGCAGCAGAATCCTGGTATCAATGCATCATCCCCCGCCTCGGATGCTCTATATTTACCACTACAATTAGCTAGGCATCAGGTCTCACTGTCCTTGAACTATATAAAAAGCTGATATTTTGTGATTCGAAAGCGATCAACAAGAAAAGAAAAAGTTGATATCATCATCATAACCCAAGAACCGAACCATTCTTGAACAGGGCATTTAATTCAAATTAAAATTTTTCTTTGGCAGTCGTTCTCTTTACTCTAACCGGGGGTGAGGGATAGAGAAAGAGAGGCATGGATACAAAGAAAAAAGTTTCAAATGTTCCCCCTAGTGGTGGAACAGACGGATGCCCTGCTCGACAAACACAATGCCCAGCTTCTCGGCGGTCTCAAAGACGGGGCCATCGTTCTGGCTGCCGCTGGGGGCGGCGATGTACTTGACGCCGGAGCGAGCGGCGCGGAAGACGTTGTCGATGAAGGGGAACTGTAAGGAATGAAGTTAGTATTGAAAAAGCCAACAAAAAGGACAAAAAAGAAGAAAGGAAGGAAGGAAGACATACGAAAGCATCCGACGAAACGGCAACCTCGCCCAGCTTCTGCAGCCAGGACTCGCGCTCCTCCTGCGTGAACGGAGCAGGCACCTCCTCGAAGACGCGCTCGTACTCGGCCTTCTCAGCATCGTTGCGCGGGTTCTGGCCCGAGCAGAGCAGGTCGATAGCGTTGCTCTTGTCGGCACGCTTGGTGCCCTGCTTCCACTTGATGTTGAGGACACGGTCGTGGAAGCGCATCCACCAGTTGTCGGCCTTGTCACCGGCCAGACGGGTGCAGTGGATACGGCTCTGCTGGCCAGCGCCGAGGCCGATAACCTGGCCATTAAGCGCGTAGCAGACCGAGTTGGACTGGGTGAACTTGAGCGCGATGGTTGCGACGGTCAGGTCGCGCAGGGCCGCCTCGGGCAGAGAGGGGGAGGTCCTTGGGCGTGACGATCGTGCTGAAGGTCTTGCTGGGCGAGATGACGATGTCGTTGCGGTGCTGCGTGAGCTGCACACCGTACAGCGTGCGCGTCTCCTCGGCCGGTGGCGTGTAGTCCTCGTCCATCTCCAGGACCAGGTACTTGCCGCCCTTCTTCTTGGACAGGATCTCCAGCGCTTCGGGCTCGTAGCCTGCCGCAATCACTCCGTCTGATACCTCGCGCGAGATGATCTTGGCCGTCGGCACGTCGACGACGTCACTGAGCGCCAGGATGTCGCCGAAGCTGGACATGCGGTCGGCGCCACGGGCACGAGCGTACGCCTGTGCCAGGCCCGACGACTCAATACCCGCAATGTCGTTCACCATGTACACCTTGCGCTCCTTCTCGGTCAGTGGCACGCCGATGGCCGCACCAGCCGGCGATACATGCTTGAAGCTGGCCGCCGCGGGGAAGCCCAGCGCCTGCTTGAGTTCCTTGACTAGGGGCCATGCGTTGAGGGCGTCAAGCAGGTTGACATAGCCGGGGGAGCCATTGCGCACCTTGAACGGCAGCTTGCCCTGTTCGACGTAGGCAGAAGCGGGCTTCTGGTGCGGGTTGGTGCCGTAGCGCAGCGAGAGCTGCTGCACGCCGTTACCGGCGTACTCCTTGCGGAAGAAGCCCGAGATGGCCGAGTCGTAGTCGGCGGTCTGCTCAAAGGCCTTGAGCGCATACTGCTTCCGGCTGGGCTCGGTGATCTCGCCGGCCTCGAGCTCCTTGAGGAACTCCGGGTAGTCAAGCGGGTCCGACAGGATCGTGACGCGCTTGTGGTTCTTGGCCGCGGCGCGCAGCAGCGTCACGCCGCCGATGTCGATCTCCTCCACGGCCTCGTCGATGGTGACGTTGACCTTGGCCACTGTCTCCTTAAACGGGTACAGGTTGCACACCACGTAGTCGACCTTGGCGATCTTCTGCTCTGCGAGATCCTTCTCGTCGGCCTCGATGTTGCGCGCCAGAATACCGCCGTGCACCGCCGGGTGAAGGGTCTTGACACGGCCGCCCAGCATCTCGGGGGCGTGTGTGATGGCCGAGACATCGCTGTCGTGGATCGTCAGTATTTCGAAGTTGGCAATGACATGGTTGTATAGATCCTTTCCCTCCCCATGTGTTTTCCTCGCCTCTCTCGTGCGTAACCACACAACCACCACGCACACACGCAGGATAGACTCACTCGACGGGGAATCCAGCCTCACGGATCATCTTGGCCGTGCCACCGGACGCGAGCAGACGAACATTCTGCTTCACCAGACCTTTGGCCAGGTCCAGCAGCCCAGTCTTGTCATAGACGGAGATGATAGCTGTTTAGAAATCCAACGATAAGCATTGGCTGCGGAAACAGCTGGGAGGGAAAACCGGCGGCCAAAACCCGGGGAATGCCCGATATCAAGAGCCAAGAAGCAAACCTACCGGACTTTTGTTGAGACATGATGGATCCGACTGTCGATAACCAGCGCCGTTAGAGAGAGCGAGAGCGAGAGCGAGGCCACTGGCACAGGCCGCCATTGCGCAAGGCAAGTAGAACAGCCAAACAAAACGACCACATACCTGATTCCAAGAGACAATCCGCAGAGGATGGCAGATATCACGAAGGGTCATCCTCTCGCGAAGAAATCTTTCTGTCCCGCCGCGGGGCACCGCAATCGGCGTCACATTATGGTTATATTACCAAAATGACCAAAATAACATACAAATCACATGACATGGACATCCGATCAGCAGAAAGATGATTCAGCAAGTCACCTGACCAAGACCTTCAAAAAGTTTCTGTTTGGGGATCCCGTTTCCTCTTTTCTTTTTCTTCTTCATGAACAACGCAAAATCAACATTCTTCTCAAAAAGCGTTCCTACGAGGATTCGTCTCATGAAGTACGGAAATCGTCATAGAGAATGGAGATCGAGTGTGGCTTGACCGCACAGGGTCGATCTTGGGTGCAGTGCCTGCCTGACCATCGGTCAAGTGGTAGGAATTGCAATGATTGATTCTACAAACCCGTGCTATATACCTATGCCTCATAGATATAGCTGTCCTTCTTATTACATTAAACAGGAGTGATCGCTTGGTAGCCAAGTTGATTGCCATTTTACCATGGATGCATGGGAATGCTGTATATTCCGTCCTAAGAATTCCTCCGTAGAATCTCGACGCGGCAGCCCTCGACCATAAAATTCCTTTTAGATTGTCTTCACGGCTTCAGGGTATCTCTGTTGCCGGCCCCGATGGCCAGCTGGCGGCCAATGTTGCCAAAGCAGACGCACGCGCAGAAGATTACACTGGCGATCCATGTGCGGACCGCCATACTCTCCTGGGTGATTCCCGTCCCCAACGCATTCTCCCACCCGGTCCCATTCAGGAGGGTGGCACCCACTGACGAGCCGGTCGATGCGGGCACCAGTTCGGGCTTCAAGCCCAACACCACTCCCATGCCGGTCAAGCCAATTGTGGTGGAGAGGAGGAAGCCGGTGGTGGTGCGATCGATCAGGTACCACAGAACGGGGTTGGCGAGGGCAAGGGTGAGCGATGCTTGGGTGGTGGATTCCCAGGGGAGTCGGCGCTAAAAAAAAAATTCACACATTAGTATTCGAGCCCGCGTAGAAGTTGGGGGGGTTCTTTCTTGTCTTTTTTTTCTTTCTTTCTTTTTTTTTTTTTGATTTTACTTACCATGGCAAAGGCGATCCCGACAAATGCTCCGACGCTGCGAGCAACAGTCACCCACGATGGGGTGCGATCCCCAGTCTCGTCGTCGGTGGCTGCGTGCTTGGATCGATTGACCTGTTCCAATTTGTCGTCGCGCCAGCTATCGAGCCAAGGAAGCACATTGCCCAGCGCAACGCCAGCCAGCCCCCAGAAACCCAAGTATTGCCAAGAGTCGTAGTAATGGATGTTCTCTAGCTTGACAGGGGTGATCCAATGGTTATCATGGAGATGGACAGTGATCACCCCGTAGACAACGCCGAAGCCAAACAGCAGAATGCTGCTCATAGCCTGCGGCAGGATGACGCCGCGGAACAACCCCTGACTGAGCCGGGACCGTGTTCGCCGCAGCGCAAACTGCCGTGGCTCGGTCGCCGACTTGACGGCGGCACCCTGCGACGGCTCTGGCGGGTGCTCCGCGGCAGGCGTGTTGGCCTCGGTGCCCCAGGGGCTGGACTCGTCGCGGAACCCATCGAAGGCCGTGGGCGAGTAGATGCCGTACAGCGTCGACGAGGTCAGATTCATGACTGACCCCGTCCGGCTGACGCTCGGCGAGTTCGACCCCATGTTCACGCCATTGGGGGTCAGCAGGTCGGGGTTGGCTGATTCGGCTGGTGTGGGTGGTCCGGACGACTCGGCGGACGCGGGCGGGATATCGAACGGTCGTCGCGGGCGCGGACGAAGGAGACGAGGTTGATCGGCCATCATCCACAGATGGTGTTCTGGTTTCGTGTTCACGCTCGTCGCTCAAATGTCTGGCGACCTCAGCCTTCCGGATGATTTGGAGAAAGAAAGATTAGAGCCTCCGATCGTCGGTGAGTCAGAACCAGGCTGAGTCCGTGCTCCCCGTGCGGGCGGCCCGAAAAATTTTCCCAAGAGAAGGTTGGTAAGAGGCGGATGAAAACTCGGTTGTAGGTGTCAAGAAGAAAGGAATGACGGGGAGAAGTAAAGATCAAGGATCCGAATTAGGTCGGGAGATGCGGTGGATGGCCTTTTGGTCGAGCTGCTGTAATGCCGAAGACGACTCAAAGAGAGAAGAAATGAAAAGACTTAGAAGACGTCAGGACTGTTGGGCCTGAGGATTGAAGAGGATGAAGTGTAAATGTTGGGGGGAAATTGGAAATACGTCAGTCCCTGCGAGTGCTCAGTAGTTTCGGGTCTTAGCAATCCGCTCGCCGCTGTTGGATCGTCGGGATCACCAACTGGATCTTCTGGACAATGCACAATGCAGTGTTTCCTGCGGCCTTTTTGCTTGACATTCAATAGCCGTATACCTTCCTAGATGCCAATTGGTCTTGTATCTGCAAAGTGAGAGCCAAGACAGAGGGGGGAGACTTCACATGTTGAGCCTCGGATTGTTTACGAGAGCGTGGAGAGAGAGAGCAAGACATGCATTACTCAAGACGTAGCCATATTAAAAATCAGAAATGACATAGACATCTCCTGGACCCGGGAAAGACATAGAAAAAAAAAAAAAAAAAAAAAAGAAAAAACCACTCGTACGGAGTATAGATCATGATACACAGGTGAAACGAAAAGAAAACAACGCCGACTCCAATCAACCTTCCATCATCTCGTCACCGTCGTCTTCCCGACGTCGATCAGCGGGGTGGCCCTCGGGAGCAGGCGACGAGCTCCCATGTCGGGCATAGCCATTGGGTCCGTCGTAGGTGGATGAATGCTCATCGTCCACATCATCGTCGTCCTCTTCCTGGTCGTCCGAGAACTCTCCTTCGTGCCCCATGTAGCTTTCTTCCAGGCCTGGCTCAGCGCGACGTGGCGCGTGGCCGTCGTCATCGGAGCCCTCGCCCAGCAGCTCGCGGTCGAGGTCGTCCAGCTCGCCCTCCATGTCCTCGTCTGCTGCCGCCGGCCCCGAGTACCAAGATGGGGTGTCCATGGCTGATGTTCCGCCGCCGATGCCGGAGGGACGGCTGCGGTTGCCCTTGGACCGAGAGGACCCCGCGGGTTTTTTTGAAGCATCCGGAGTAGCGGTAGGGCCGGTAAACTTGCGCTTCGCGGCGCTAGGACGAGAGGGGCGTGGGCGAGACCGGCTGCCGGGGGCCCGGATATCCGCTTCGAGAAGAGTTCGAGCCCTCTGTCGGTCTTCACGATCCTTCTTGCGATCCTTCTTAGGCCCATTGGAATCCTCATAGTCCCAACGGTCGAGTCGCCGAGTCGCTTTGCGCACCACGGAGAGGAAGAAACTGGCGCACTCGCCAAAATCATCATCTTCATCCGGGTTGGGGAAGAGGCCACCCTTGCCCCACGAATTCTCCTCATCCTCGGTATCATATCCCTCGGGCAGGCTTTGAAGCAGGCGCCCGTAACGGCCAAAAGGAATCTCGCTTTCCCGCTTGGCGCGCAGCACACGAAATGCGTTGGATTTCCGCTTGGACAGCAGGTAATCGATTCGCTGCCGGCGATTTTGTTCAACAGCAATCTGGTGCTGCGTCAGTGGCCGCGGTCGACGGCTGGGTGCTTGAGAGAGCGAAGGCTCGGGAATGAAACGGTTCATCAATGGATGATTAGATCCTGGAGGACCGGGAGAAGCGTCTGGGGTATGGTCCATCCGTGTCTTCAGAATGAGTCGCTGTTGACCCATGGCTCGATTGAGCGAGGACTCGCGCTTGGCCTGCTTATTACGTGGCCGTGATGATTGACCGTCATCATCGTCATCATCTAGGCTTAGTTTCGCGGAAGGATGGAGGGGGGTAGACATGGCAGAGCCGCGGCCTCCCAAGCCTGAGTAATCTCCAGTAAATGAGTCTTCTTCGAAGGGATAATCTGTATTGCACCGGAAGATAAAACATTAGCATTGGTAGAATATAAGACTGCGGGAGTCATCAGGACAAACCAACATACCTTTCTTGAAGCGTTTAGGAATACGGGGCATGGGTTCCTCCTCGTCCAGGATTCCTGTGAACAGTATGTCAGCCGTGCTATTACCGGACATGGCTAGAATGATTGACGAAAACTCACGCTTGCGCTCCAGTCTCTTGGACTCTCCATATTCGAGTTCCTCTTGTGTATCCACATTCTCTTCGTTGGCCTGTTCTTCTGTCAAGCTCTCAAAAGCAGGTACTTTCAGAGGCAAGCCCTCGGCACCGTCGCCTTCCAGACCGGGGCCGAACGGGTTACTGAGAGCCGCCTCGCGGCTGAAATCACTCTCCAGATACCACCACATGAGCCAAAGAAACGCTCGAGCACGACTTTGGCTGCTCAGTGTAGACCTCATGACCAGATCGAAGAAGTCCCGCGGAGGGAAGAAATGCATTTCCGAGACCTTGGGCGCATACTGCGCCAGCACAAAGATGAGGTTCACCGGGTTTGTCCGTGGTACGGCCTGCCGCTTGATCTTTTCCAAGGTATTTGGCTGATCGACGTCCTCTGATGCGCCCTTGAGGATGGATTTCAGGCGAGGGGCATCTTGTAGTTGTTTGTAGGCATTGGAGTCCTGGTGCGCCTGGAGCGAGGGGATTGAGTGGTAGGTTCGAAGTTGGGCACGCATTTCAGGGAAGACTAGACAAGAGAAAAGGCGAACGAGTTAGTCCTGCAAACGCCCTAGCCATAACAAAGGGGGTGGAGGGAGTCGAAAAAGAAGGCATACAGTTCAGAGTCGTGTTCATGCGACCGAAGTTCACCAATAGACAGACCATGGCCATACTGATAGCGGCGGGCTTATCATTCTGCAATTTATCCTTCAGGATCTTGCTGGTTTTGCTGCTCCGGGCCATTGCGTCGATATAGACGTCGGCGAAGTCCATGTTCTTTTGTCCATCGGGGTATCGCGTGAAAACCGGGGTCTTGTCCTCGAAGACGAGTTTGAGGAACTGGTATTGGATATCTTTGCGCCAGAGAGGGATGCCATCCTCCTTTTTGAGATGTCGAATCTTATTGCCCGAGTAGACTGACCCAATCGTGCCGTTCGCCTGGCGTCTCGTACCGACCGTTGCGCTGGCCGTGCCGGGGTTGTCGTCTGCGGCCTCGGACACGGCGAAGGAGTCCTCCATGATGGAGTTGTCGATCTCGGTCATGGTGGATGACGGTGGTAATCGACGATGTCACCGTTTGCGAAAGCTCTCGGAGCCGAAGGATCGGATGGGGGTGTGTTGTCGCCCCCTAGGAGGCAGCTGATGAAAGAAGCGCGCGAGTCAAGAATTCAAGAAGACAAAAGAGGGTGGGGATGGAAAAAAACAAAGGAAAGGGAGGGCAAACTGATTGGGGAAAAAGGGGAGACTGGAGGGAAAATGGGCGAGGGATTATTCGCCGGGCATTATGTGTGAAGGTATCGCCTTGTGGTGATAGCTACCCGGGCACCCGCGATGCCTTGGCACGCAGGGCTGTTCTTTTATGGGGGGAATCACTTGGTCTTTTATGAAAAGATTAGGAATTAATTCGATCAAGTGCATGCCTATTCATTCAGTCTTATGAATACTGAAGCTAAGAATATTAAGGATTTGGAGATATACGCGAGGTACACATACAAACACCATTCCTATACCTGCGAAGTCTTGACCAAAAATATGAATATAGCCTGCTCATTGATTTTTTCTATCTTTCTGTCTTTTATTTTACTTGACTGTCCAGAAATTATTGATGGATAGTTCACTTTTGATTGAACTGCATCTACATGTCTACTGCAAGGGAGAAGTGTAGAAAAGCACTACATGGTTCCCCAGTTTATCAACTCTTCAAATCTACCCAAGATCCAGCAACCCACACAAAATCAGACTGGAAACACTTTTTGAAATTGCATTGGATAAGAGGGCTTTCCTTCTCACGGCGCGATCCCCTTTTTCTGGCTGTCTCTTCAGCCTCTTAACCTAACCCCATGAGCAACCCCTGCGAGTGATTCATGCAGCGCCGGCGACAGCGTCCCATCCTCCACGGATCCGAGAAAAATGAAGTGAAATAAAGAAATCGAGAGCTCCCCTTCGGAGACAATCAGCAATCAGCCTCCGCGGACCCGGTTGTTGAGAGGACATGGTGGATGCAAGTCAAGCCAACGCCATACAGAATGCAAAGAATCCCTTCCCATTCGAAAATAAAACCACTTGCAGTCAAGCCCGGAGAAAGAAAGCGTGATTTTTGGTTGTTTCGACAATTCAACTGCAGAACGCACAAGGGCAACAGCAAATTAAACAAGATGAAACATAAACATAAGCATAAGCATGGAAAAAAAAGGTCCGCCATGAGATACCGACGCTGTCATAGTCTATGCTGCAAGGCCCGACTGATGCAGCCATGACAACACCGAGAGATGGATGCGACAATGAAAAAAGCACTTTTCCGGGGTGATGAAAAAGCCGGCATTCTTCGCTCGGCGCGCGTCATTCGAACGTGGCCCCTAACCCTGGGACGCTCGAACATAAGGGGGTATCTGGTGAGAGCGGACACAGATAAAAAAAAAAAAAAACAAAGACAACGCATTCTATCATGTTCATGCAGTGCCGACCATGGATTGCTCCAAGAGAAATGTCAAGGACCAGGAGCAATGAAGAGAGAATCGGACTGCTCGAACGCCCCTGCGTCGAATCAAGCAGTAAATAACGAAATGAGAAAAGTCAAAGGGGATGGAAACAAGATAGCAAATCGAACACGCAGCAAAACATGAATCTAAAACAAGCACAGGAAAGTCGTGGCAGTCATGACAAAGCCGTCCCTGAGAAACGACAAGAGAAAAGAACCCAGGGACTCGTTCTGATCGTATCCGTCAACGAGAGACAAAAGAAAATAAGATGTGGGAGCCAATCAGACCCGACGGCCTCGTCACGAGACCACGACCGATTTACCACCAGGAAGACGGGCCGGTAGGGCCAGACGGGTTGCCGTAGCCGCCGCCGTAGCCACCACCGTAGCCGCCGCCGCCATAGGAGGGGGTACCTCCATAGCCACCACCACCGCCGCCGCCGTAGGACGACGGAGCGGGTGCGTAACCGCTACCACCACCGCCGAAGGAAGACGGGGGACCACCCATGCCACCGTAACGACGCATGTCACGGGTGGCATTGGCACCACGGCCACGGCCGCCACCACGACCACCACGACCACCGTATCCGCTACCTTCACGAGCAATGCTCTCCAGGAAAGCAGGAACCTCCTGGTGGGCCTCCTTCAGGAGGTCGAGCAGGTCACGGACCACACCACGGTTGCCACGGTTGAAGAAGGCAGTGGCAATACCAGTGTTACCAGCACGGCCGGTACGGCCAATACGGTGAACATAGTCGTCAATGTCGGTAGGCAGGTCGTAGTTGATGACGTGGGTGACATTGGGGATATCCAGACCACGGGCAGCAACAGCAGTGGCAACCAGGATGGGGCAGCGACCGTTACGGAAGAACTCCAGAGCACGCTCACGCTCGCGTTGGGTACGGTCACCGTGGATGGCGGTGGCCGGGAAACGCTGGTTGATAAGGAAGTCGGAGAGTGAGTCCGCCATACGCTTGGTCTCAACGAAGATCAAGGTCAGACCGCTGGTGCCGTGAGTGTGGAGGATATCCAGCAGGACCGAGCGCTTGTCGTGGTCCTCAACGTATTCCACCTTCTGGGTGATGTTCTCCGACGTGGAACCGACACGACCAACTGACAAGAAAACGTAGTCCTTGAGGAAGTCTCGGGCCAGCATCTGGATGTCGCGGGGGAAGGTGGCCGAAAACATGAGAGTCTGGCGGTCCTCCACACGCGGCATGTCTTCACCCTCAACAATGCGGCGAATCTGGGGCTCGAAACCCATGTCCAGCATGCGGTCAGCCTCATCCAGGACGAGGTACTTGATGTTGACCAGGGAGATACGGCCACGCTCAATCAAGTCGACCAGACGACCGGGGGTTGCAACCAGAAGGTCACAGCCACGCTCGATCTGGCGCAGTTGGGAGCCAATGTCGGCACCACCGTACACGACACAGGGGCGAACCCACGAGCGGTAAGCGAACTTGCGGGCCTCGTCGAAGATCTGAGAGACCAGCTCACGGGTCGGGGCAAGGATGAGCGAGGTGGGGTAAGCCTTGCGCTGACGACCGTAGCTGAACTGGCCGGAAGCCTGTGGGGGGACCACAGACGGGCCATTCTGGAAGGCCTGGGAGAGGATGGGGAAGAGGAAACCACCGGTCTTACCCGAACCGGTCTGGGCGCAAGCCATCAGATCACGGCCGTTCATAACAATGGGAATCGAGTACTTCTGGACAGGAGTGGGAGTGACATAGCTAGCGAGCTTGATGTTCGAGATCAGGTGGTCGTCAAGCGGCGGGTTGGTGAAGGCGTTGACGGGCTCCGGGACATGGTTACCGGACGCCTCCACGGGGATGTCATCGTAGTTGGCAAAGTTGATGCCGGTTTGTTGCTTTGCGGGGTCGTTGGGAACTCCGAACAGGTCACGCTCCACACGGGCATTGGCAGGACCGGGGATGTGCTTGCCATCGCGCCATTGGCCATCACCCGAGCCTCGGGGAGAGCCACCATGTCCACCACCGTACGAGCCGCCTCCGTGTCCTGGGTGTCCGTAAGCATATGGGTTGAAGGGCCGGTTTTGACCAGTAGAGTTCCAGTTTGGGTTACCATTGGCGGGACCGCGAGGGCTGAAGTCAGGAGCGTTGGCGTTGGCCCAGTTGCCGCGAGGACCACCCCTAGAGAACCAGCTTGGAGTTAGCGGAAGACCTTGGAAATTATAAACACAGAATTAAAATGGACACTGTACCGAGGACCACCGTAGCCAGGGCCCGGGGGAGGGGCAGCACCGTCCATGTTGGCACCGGCGTTACGCTGCTGGCGGAGGTGCGGAGGGATGTAGGCAGCACGCCCGGTGGGAGCCTGGGGCGCGTGCTGGGATTCGTTGAGGGAAAGGTTTCCCATTTGCAGACCGTCGGCCATGATTGCAGTTGAAGGATTTCTGGAACGTGTTCAAGGCACCAAAAGTCAGTGGCTGTGTTGTGACGGGTTTGACACAGGGGCGAGTCGTAAACGGACAGTTTTTTTGTCTGCTTCACCAAAGATGTTTCTCAGGTCGTCGATAAGGCGCAAGCGATCCCAAAAAAAGAGAGCTCGCAAAGAAAAACCCCACCTAAGAGATATTTGACGTAAAAAGAGAAGGAATGTAAGGAAGAACGTGTCGCTCTCTTTTCCACTTGAAAAAAAAAAGGTCAAGTGGCGAACAAGAAAACGAGAACCGAGCGCACAAGAAAGGATGAAAAATGCAGATCCCCCAATTCTAGAAACTCTATGGGTAGAGAGAGAAGAAAAGAGAAAGAGGGATGGGTGGTGAAGAGAAAAAAAGAAAAGGGATGATGGACGAGATTAAATTAAGGAAGATGGTTGTGGGAAGGAGGCAAATCGTCCAAGTTGCAGTACTTGCTGGGTACCGCCTATGTGTCGGGGCAGAGCAGAACCAAGGTAATACCTGGCACACAGGGACGGGGAGATTGACAGTGGCAAACTGGTGTGGATGAAGGCAATTACCATGTATTTACCGCGAGGAATTTTTTTTTATTTACTCGCCAGTTGGTGTGGAAGTCTGGGCCTTGTTGCCTCTCTGACTAAGGACAGAGGCACGCGATCTGACTGGATAATTTTGGGAAGTGCTCAACTGTAATTCATTGGGGCAGGCTAGGTATAGTCCACAGGTACACCCATGGATAACTTATAACCTTAGAATATAGTCTTGGTCACTCCAAATCACAGTTTATGTCTGATTCTGCGCAGCTCCTACGCACTAAACTCCTTATCATTCAGCTGGCTTTGGCGACGGCGACGGATCCAGAAGCCAATCAAAGCCCCTCCAACCACCAAGATCACGACCGGCTGGAACGAAGCGAATGGCGTGGCGGCCTGGGGGGCCACCGGGGTTTCGTGGGCGATGTCCGGGTTGACGACGGGTTCTTGGGGAAAAAATCGAGCATCATCAGCCCACCTTCGACCAGCGGCGGCATACAAAACAGCCAGTTTAAAGCTCGTCGCGGCTACCTTTGTCCTCGGATTCCGATTTGTTCTCAGACTCTGAGTCGAACTCCAGCTCTCCACTCTTCAGGATCTTGACCGCAGGCTTGGGCTGGGAGCCGCTCATGGGAAGATTTTGGATCTTGTCGACAATGTCGTAGCCCTCAAGCACCTCACCGAAGACAACGTGCTTGCCATCGAGCCACGAGGTGATAACGGTGGTGATGAAGAACTGGGAGCCGTTGGTGTCCTTGCCGGCGTTCGCCATGCCTGGAGAGGAATTAGTTTTATCCAATGAGACTCAAGCCTGGATCAATTGCATACTCAGGAGACCCGGGCGGGTGTGTCTCAGCTTGAAGTTCTCATCCTCGAACTTGTTGCCGTAGATCGACTTGCCACCAGTGCCTGTGAGTAGTTAGTATTGAGGCACTCTGTGCGGGCAGACCACGACACGAACCATCACCCCGGGTGAAGTCACCACCCTGGATCATGAAGTCCTTGATGACTCGGTGGAAGGTAGAGCCTTCATAGCCGAAGCCCTTTTCGCCGGTGGCTAGAGCACTTGCAATTGGGTCAGTACAAAAGACAAGAATTTTGTAATTGTCGCTCGTGGATCGGAGCAATTGCCATACCGGAAGTTCTCAGCAGTCTGGAAGGAAGAATGTCAATCCTAGCTCGCAATTGCTTATTGGATAGGTAACACAAACTCACCTTGGGGACAGTCTTGCCGTACAAGCCAAGAACAACTCGGCCAAGAGACTCATCTCCATGCTGGATGTCGAAGTAGACCTGATACGATCAATCAGCTTTGGCTGCATGCAGGGCCCCAGCACCAAGCATCGAATCACCTTGTTAGTGATCTTGGGACCACGAGGCTCTCTCTTAGCATCCTGGGCCTGGGCCAGCGCGAAGCCGACAGCCAAGACCAGGAAGATGGACAGGAAAAAGTTGCGGAAATTCATGGTTGGTGAATTGGGCCTGCTCAGGGATGCAGTGGAAGGGGAGAAATCGAGAGGGGAGGCCAGCTTGCAATGGCGTGCGGAGAGGACACTTTCACTCCACCCGGTAATTTTCAGGTTATGGTTAAGGGAAATAGTTGGAGTTGCAGCAATATTTACATTAAATACATTGTCAGTCGCTGCAAATTTGAGTGCTGAGATGAAATTACATACCGGAAAAACATTGTTGCCGGTCGATTTCTCCCGGATTTCCATTGCGCATTGCGACTCGCTTCAAAGTCAGAGCATCGGAGCAGCCGCAATACACACAGGCCAAGATGGTACGATTGCACACTTTCTTCAATACCATCAACTCCAATTTGAGAATGTCACGCTAACATTACTTCCTGCAGGTTTTCCTCATGGGCGTCAATTTCTCCGAGCGGAACCTGCTCAAGGCAAGCCTTCCCTTTCAACGCCCGCACCCAACACTGCGTCTCGACCCAATTGATGGGAAGGTGTTTTTTCTCTGGACTGACCGCGGACACAGAAATCCCTCGAGAGCTTCTTCGGAATTGGCCACCACACCTCGTCCCGCCTCCTCGCCCGCTTCAACATTCACCCGACCTGCCGCGTCGGCGAGCTGGCCAACAAACAGGTCCTGGACCTTACTGCCGTGCTGTCGGATATGAAGATCGAGAATGAACTGCGAAGAGAAGTTGTGAATGATATCAAGCGCCTGAAGGAGACGGGCACGTACCGCGGCCGACGCCATGCCTTGGGTTTGCCGGTGAGGGGACAGCGGACAAGGAACCAGGTGAGTTTTGCTTTTGTTGCTGCGCTTCCTTTTCATACAAAGCCCTACAAAAGGTCCTGCTATAGGCATTGGGCGGCACAACTATACACCCCCCCCCCCCGGTGTTGGAAGAGTTTGGGGTTAACGAAACCGCAACAGAACAAAACTCCTGTCAAGCTGAACCGCATGGAGCGCCGTCTTTAAATTCGATGGTGGGATTTAAACTTCTGTTTTTTATTCTCATGGGGGAAATCTCACCGAAGTGGGAGAGAGGCATGGGCACGGCGTTTTGATTTCTGGATATCTCTGGCACTCTTCTTTTTCTCTGCCAGCTTGTATGTGAACGCAACCCGCTCTATGGATGTATTATAGGCTAGACATGAAGTTGGAGCAATATGCAAATTGTTTATTTAAATCAAAAAGAAGAATCTAAATCCACCATTCGACCACATGTAGATAATTGACTGATCTATCCAACTGAGCGAGGTCCCAATATCAACATTTGAATAAAAAAGCAAAAGGCAATAGTAACTTTTCAACCCTCGACCACATGCAAAACGCCAAACTCATATAAGATGTGTCGTAGGTGTGCTCTACTTTGTCGAAGAGAGCACACCCTCGCCGCGGTTGATTTGGATGCGCTTATCCTCACCCGCACTCACAATGCCCACCGTCTGGTCCCAGCCGACGCTGAATACCTTGACACCCTCGCCGCCAACGCGCTTGCTCTCTGACTTGCCTTCCTCCTCGAGGCTCTTACGTGAGATCGAGTACACGCTGTCGCCCACGACGCCGTCTTTGTCAGTCTTGGTCGACCGGATATCCCAGATCCGGCACGTGCCGTCATGGCTACCACTGATGAGGCCGTAGGTGCTATGCGGGTCTCGTGCTAAGCTCACGACGGCGTTCGTGTGACCGCGCAGGGTCATTGCGGCCAACGTTGTGGCGGAGGTTCGCGGGTCGATCAGTGTGATGTGGCGTGCAGAAGTGCCTGCTGCGAGGAGATGGAGGTCGGGGAGATGCTCAAGAGAGAGAAGCGAGTGTGATGTGGTGCGAGTGTCGACCAGAGACGCAGTCACCAGGTCCCAGGTGCGCAACGAGTGGTCCCAAGAGGCCGAGTAGCCCACCGTCGAGTCTCTCGCATCAAAGATAGCAGAAGAGACCGGTCCCGTGTGTGATGACAGCAGCGCGAGCAGACCGCGTTGGGGCGTGCTCACGGACGAGTTCAGCTTCCGTCGCTTCGACGTCCGGGCGACGCTAGACGGAAGCAGGTTTTCGGGGGCAGCAGGCGCATCACTCTTCTTGGTCGACCAGAACCCAACGCTGTGGTCTGAGGACGCAGTCAAAAGACGGTTTGACGAGCCATGCACCGCGAGCGACTCGATGCCCGCCTTGTGCCCGTATAACTCCAACTGAGGAGAGATCTTGCCGGCGAACCCGCCGTCTTCTTCGGTGTACTTCCACAGACGCACCGTGCGATCCAGACCCGCCGATGCAATCTGGTTCGGGGAAACGAATTTGGCGGCTTTGATGGACGCGCTGTGGCCACCCTCCGTGACTGCGGGCGAGGTCGCAATCGTTTCAGAAGACATATTCCATACCCGAAGCAGGCCATCGTAGCTTCCCGACAAGATCCTCTCATGGCCATTGGCAACTGTCGCACCCGAAGCCCAACATGCAGCTGGCGACGTAGTGGACAGAACATCTGCCGAGCTGACCCAGTCATCGTGCTGGAAAGATGCGATATGCAGCGGCGGAATGAGAGCGCGGACATATTCAATCTCCAGGGTTGTTTCCGCAGAGATGCCATTCGCAGTCAGATATTCATCGATCGAGGTCCGCAGAAATGTTCCGTTGATCAAAAAATCGAACGGGACCGGCTTCTCACTCCCCAGCAGATTGTTCACCAGCGTCGAGAGCGCATATCTTCGGAGGCCTGTTTTAAGATGAGAATCAGCATTTAAAAATTTCTAAATCTTTAACAATTCAAAAGAAGAAGTCATTCTTACCGGTAGGAACGAGAATTGGACCGGTGCTTTCGGGCAGAGCAATATCTTCTTGCTTGCTGGTGAGATGCACACGAACTTGTCTCTGCGCCGCCTCAGCAGCAGCAGCAGAACTTGCCTGATCTCCGCTCATGATGGCGAAATTGGGTCGAAAATGGGCGTCACCGTGGTCGACGGGGTCTGCGCTGGTGGCTGTCGCATTTTGAAGCAACCGGCGCAGGTGAGGAAAAAAATACGGTGACCGGTGCGGCACACCCGTGCAAAGCGCGGAGATGGCCCCGCGTCCCGAGAGACTCTTGAATGCTACTAACTACTCACACTGTCTTGAACTTGGCTTGAGAATATGAATATTTACTATGGTTGGTTCAGTCGATGATTTTCTACGCACCGGGGGCCCTTCGAATCTCCGCAATGGCCCGGCGCCGGTAGTCCGACTCGGCAAACAAGGCCTCGATCAAATCCACCACCTCCTCGGGGGAGAACTCCAAACGCAATTCTCCTTCAAGCCACAGGAACTTGATGTCGGCCAATGAGCTCTCCAGGATGTTGACCAGGTATTGGAAACGAAGCCAGTTCGGAACGTACACAGCAGTCACTGGCACGGCCTCGACATCGCTTGCGGTCTCGGGTTTGAAGAGATCCTCCAACTTGGATACCTGATTGCAGAATGAAACCAGCTGCTGCGACTGATCCTCCGAGATATCACCCAGATCCTCAATGTCGACGATGATTTTATTGATCACAGTAGACAAGAGAGACCCTATGGACTGGAGGAGCGCTGAGTGCGATAGAATGGGTTGCCATTCTTTGTAGACGTCGCGGATGCGGTCGACAGTGGCGCTGACTGCATTCTCGCACTCTGTTCGGAAGGGCTGCTCGGAGCACTGTCCGAACCCCTGGGCACCGTCGAGCAAATCGGTGACGATGGTGCGCTGAGTCTGCATTTCCTTGCTGTAGGCCAATTTACCGAACTTCTCCAGAGCCTCAACATCGGCATTGAGTCGGAAAAGGCTGTGCTCCTCTACCAGCTCTCGAACCTGGTTGGCAAGGTACAGGCTGTCATTGTAGAGGAACATTTGTCCTGCGTGGAACTTCAGCGAGTAGAAGGAAGACGATGTCGCCTTGAACATGGCCAGAATTAATGCAGGCAAAGCGAGAAGCCCCGGGCCGGAGGAAGCAACGCGTGAGGTGGAGTGTCTGGAATTTTGTTAGCGTGATAAAACACCAACTGAGCAGGGTACTCGAGGGACCACAGCGTACGCAGGCTGTGATATATCCTTTGAATCGGCGATTTGCTGCCGCAGAATTTGGAGGATCGAACCCGGGATATCCGTCACCGTGTACACTTCTTTTAGCGTGACTTCTTTGGGAGAGGCAGATGGGGCTGTGCTCTCTTCGTTCGTTGGCTTCGAAGCTGCAGCGGCCTTGGGCTTTGAAGGACTGCCATTGCTCTGTTGATCGTCCTCATCACCCCAGCCCCAGGCATCACCGGCATCATCATCTTCTTCTTCGGTTGATGTGGCTGCATCGGGCTTGGCCTCCTCCTGTGTGGCCTCCTCTTGTGTCTCTTCATCGAGACCCCACGCACTCACATCTTCGTCATCATCGTCGGGCTGCGCGGTCGTTGCTTGCTCCGGTGCATCTTCCTTCTCGTAATCCCAGTCAGCATCCCAATCGTCAGTGGTATTCTCCAAGAGAGCCCCATCAGCCTGAGAAACCTTCTCTTTCTCAATTCGCTCAACTTGTCTCGTAGTACCCTGGCTGGCCGATAGCACCTTGCGAACACTGTCCAACGAGTCGACCCGACGCCGTGTCAACCACAGGCGTGGAGCTTGGTTTACCCAAGAAACAAGCTCTTCCTGGCCATTCCATCCCCAGGACACGATCGTCTGAGTAAATTGAAGAACATTTTCCAGGGTCTTCTCAAATCTACCCAAACCGTCCAGGTCGGTAGGGATCGCAGGGGACAGCCATGCCGAGATCGCTTTCGAAGCGATGCCCGGAATCAGGGACTCGGGAAAGGTGGCTGTGATGGAAGAAGGCAGATTTTGGCGTAAGTAGCCAAGGACGTTGGTGATACGGTCCAAAGTCTCGGCGATCGTCGCCTTTGAAGGCTCAGAATCCACTCGGACTCCAGAGTCCGTCACCACAACACCATAGCTGGTCCCGTCGGGACGAGCTAACAGGATTGGGTCGATTATTGCAAGAATGAAATTTTTTTGGAACTTGGCATTGGCAGGTGCGAGCACGTCGAGTCGCGAAAGCGACGTAATGATATTCTCCAGAGAGTCTGCGCCCTCGACCCTGGAAACTTGAAATTCGCCTTTCTGTCGGTCAATCTTTAACAGATCTCCCCAGCGCAAACGCAGAGCTTCTACGATCTCTTGTCGCAACCGTGCCACTTCGGCTGTGAGGATGCTCATCACATTGGTATTGGTGAAGAACGTATCCTCGCTGATAGCTGCCGTAGTCGACTCCAGTTGCTCAATAGCAGCGGTGATCTGGCCATTACCAAGTGCGGTTCGTCCAGTATCCAGTTGCTGGCATAGTCGCTGGACTTGCTCCAATGTCCCAGCTACAGCCTGGTTGAAGGCGATCTCCGTCTCAATTAACCCAACTTTCGCACTCGCGTCGTCCACCTTCGCCTGGAGAGGGTGGGTATGCTCATGCTGCGCAACAATTTCCCGCGCTGTCAGCCTCGAGCGTTCAATGTCTGCGTGGAGTTGTTTGGCCTGGACAATCCAATCGTCGGCGTCGAAGGTGTTCTCGCGACTGAGGGAGCTGATTTCATTCTACCACAGAAAAGCAACAATAGTCAATAAACACAACGGTGGTCAAATTTCGGAGGTCCTGCTTTCTCTCACCTCGGCCTGTTCTCGTGCCTTCGAAATGAGCGCCAGCTCCTTCGCAAGAGCTGCAGCTGGGAATTCGGCAGCAACGACCTTCTCCTCGGGATAAGTGCCGTCGGCGACAAATCCCAGCACCGCCTGGCATACTTCTTCCTCAGACGTCTGAGGCATTGCAGGGTAATTCGAATCGCAAAAGTGAGCAGGGCAGACGCGGAAAGCAACGCTGTCAACAACCCGTGACCTGGTCACCGCCCCACGTGGATGTATGCGCTCGTCTTGGCTTTTGGGCGATTTTGTAAGAGCGAAGAGCTCAAGAAGAAAGAAAATAAAATAAACCCAAGGAAGTTATAGATTCTCCAATATGACTGGCGCGAAATAATTTAGCGACAAGCCACTTCGACTCAACTATCAACGCCAGAACACCCGCCCGCTTTGTAAGGAACGGGACCCAAACTCCGCCTGGATCCAGCACACCCGTTTCCTCGCATCTTGAACCCACCGTGTCTCGGTTTCTGTTGCGAGGCCTGAGTCGGGCGCATACTTCTTGGTCCTTGTGAGTGAAGTGTCTCTTTGTTTTCGGTCCGCCGTTCTCCCATGACATCAAATCCCACATTTTTGCCTGCCCCGCCGATGTCACTTCTTCCTGACTGCCATGTCGCGGTGTAATCCTCAGATTTCCCAGCAGGAGCATGCTTCGCTGTCACATTCCATTGTCTTCCTATTTCTGTCTTTTTGTCCTGTTTTTCTCAGTCAGCTATGGACTCGGTGCATATACCTAGCCTCCATAACGGCTTGTGGGAGGTGATGGACGAGAAAGACAGGTCGCCTCCCAGCGACGTTGTCGCTATATGATGTAAAACAACCACCTAAGGTTGAACGAGAAAGGCTAATGAACAGACAGAACCTTGATCTTTCGGCGAGATATTCTCACTGGGCCAGTCCCATTGACCAATATGTCGCCCGCGGTGCAGCAGAGTCATTTCAAACTACTGCAGCAGTTCAAGCCAGACTACTCGCCTAGCGAGTTCACACAGTATGAATCCGAGCGCACTGGGATGAGAGTGGTCGTCATCGACCAGAAGGGTCCCAAAGTGCAGGGGTACTTTGTACTGGCCACCGAGATCCTGGATGATTCGGGAGCCCCGCATACATTGGAGCATCTATGCTTCATGGGCTCTCGGAACTACCGATATAAGGGCTTCTTGGACAAGCTGGCGACCCGGGTGTATTCCAACACCAATGCCTGGACAGCGACCGACCACACAGCCTACACGCTGGACACAGCGGGCTGGGAAGGCTTCGCACGTATCTTACCGGTCTACCTGGAGCATGTGATTGCTCCAACCTTGACTGATGAGGGTTGCTACACTGAAGTGCATCACGTTGATGGCTCTGGTGATGACGCTGGTGTCGTGTATTCCGAGATGCAGGGAGTGCAGAACAACGCGGCCGAGTTGATTGACCTGACAGCTCGCCGCTTGACCTACCCCCACGGTGTAGGCTTCCGGTATGAGACTGGAGGTATGATGGAACAACTCCGCGTTCTCAGTGCGGAGCGCATCCGTGAGTTCCATCGCGAGATGTATCAGCCCAAGAACTTGTGCTTGATCATCACCGGAGAGGTGGACCAGCAAAACATGCTGGAGATCTTGGATAAGTTTGAAGATACCATCTTGGATGTCATCCCAAGCCCAGATTCACCCTTTAAACGACCCTGGGTGGATTCTGAGCAGGCACCGCCGCTGGAGAAGTCCATCATCAAGACGGTGGAGTTCCCCGAGGAGGATGAGTCTTTTGGAGAAATAGAGATCCGGTTTGTGGGACCGGATTGCACTGATCCTATTCAATGTATGCATTCCCCTGCATGTCTACTCTTTGAAAACAAATGCTCACTCGTTCACAGCCGGGGCATTGAATGTGGCACTTTTGTATTTGGCGGGCTCGTCTGCGTCTCTGCTGGAAAATATCATTGTCGAAAAGGAGCAAATCGCCAGCGCAGTCTACTACGCGACCGAAGACCATCCTAGCATTGAGATCCGGTTCACGCTGACCAGCGTTGAAACCGAGAAGCTGGCTCAAGTGGAGCAGAGATTCTTCGAGATTTTGAAGGATGCCATGGCTAAGGACTTGGACATGCAGTATCTGCAAGAGTGCATTGACCGACAGCGTCGCACCTGGAAGTTCTCGACGGAGAGCTCAGCTTCATCGTTCGCAGAGTACGTCATCTCTGATTTCCTGTTCGGAAAGCGGGATGGATCGACCATGCTGGATGTTGCGTCTCTGAGGGAATACGACGTGATCGAGAAATGGACTCAGGGTGATTGGCAGGCTTTCATCAAGAAATGGATCGCCGATGCGCCCCATGTCACTATCTTGGGTGTGCCATCCCAGAAGGTGTCCGAGACGTTGAAGAAAGAGGAAGAGGCTCGTGTTGCTGCACAGAAGCAGCGCCTCGGTGAAAAGGGCTTAAAGGAGCTTGCCGATAAGCTTGAAAAGGCCAAAGCAGAGAACGATAAGGAGATTCCGAAAGAGATATTGGAAGAATTCTGCATCCCCGGAACGGAATCGATCCATTTCATGGATACCACGACGGCCCGCTCCGGTACTGCACTGAAGGCCGGGCACCCTGACCATAAGATCCAAAAAATCGTCGATGCTGACGAGTCTGGACTGCCTCTTTTCATCCACTTCGAGCACATCCCCAGCAGCTTTGTTCAGCTGTCGGTTCTCATCTCCGCCCAGTCCGTCCCCGTCCAGCTTCGTCCTCTGTTGTCGGTGTACACCGAAGCGTTCTTCAACATCCCCGTCCAGCGCGATGGCAAGACGATTGACTTTGAACAAGTGGTCGTCGAGCTTGAAAGAGACACTGTTGGCTATGGGCTGGAGGGAGCCCGAAGCCTCGGGAACTCGGAGATGCTGCGCGTTTCGTTCCAGGTAGAGCTAGAGAAATACGAGACTGCCATCGCATGGCTCCAAGAGCTGTCCTGGAGCTCGGTCTTTGATGTGGACCGTCTCCGGGCCATTACCTTGCGCCTCTTGGCCGACGTCCCGGAGTCCAAGCGCAGCGGCGACGATATGCTCGCCGCAGTGCATGTGATGGTCCACTATGCAGAGGAGTCCATCGTCCGGGCTCGCTGCACTCTGGTCAAGGCCCGCTACCTCAAGCGTGTCAAGCGCCTTCTTGCGGAACAGCCCGAAGTCATCGTGGGCCGGATGGAGGAAATCCGCCAGTCGCTTTTCCAGCCGGAAAACATCCGGGTGGTGGTGATTGGCGACCTGGAGAAGCTTCCTCGACCCGTTTCGTCGTGGAAGCCATTCGCCGAGCGCCTCGGCACCAGCGAGACTCTGAAGCCCATCACTAGCCGCCGAGCCCTGCTGAGCGATGCAGGCCAGACCGTGGGCGACAAGTCCTATATCGTGCCCATGCCGACAGTCGACTCGTCATTCGCCTACGCCACCGGCCGCGGTCTCGACTCGTACGACCACCCGAAGTTGCCGGCCTTGCTGGTTGCAATCGCGTATATGAACGCCGTCGAGGGCCCGCTCTGGGTTGCAGTCCGCGGCACGGGATTGGCGTACGGCACCAACTTCGCCTACAACATCGACACGGGCTTTGTCAACTTCGATGTGTACCGGTCTCCGAACGCGCACAAGGCGTTTGAGTCTAGCAAGCAGATTGTCGAGGACCACTTATCGGATGCCACGCCGTTTGACCCGCTGATGCTGGAGGGAGCGATTAGTAGCATTGTCGTCAGCTTTGCTAACGAGCAGATGACCGCCGCCAGCGCCGCCCAGGGCAGCTTCATTCGCCAGGTCGTGCGAAACCTGCCCGCCGACTACAAGGAGCGAATGCTCAAGAAGGTGCGGGATATCAACGTCGACGAGGTCAAGGGCGCCCTGCGTGAGATCATCCTGCCGCTGTTTGCGCCGAAGACGGCGAACCTGGTTGTGACGTGTGCAACTGTCATGGAGGATGTAAGTGACTTTCTGTGTTCTTTGTGTTGTGGTTTCAGTTAACTAATGCTGCTTGCCTGTGTGTAGACTATCAAGCAGGGCTTCGAAGCGTCCGGGTTCACCCCGACAGTTCGACTCCTCAAGGAATTCGAGGACGACTACGGCCTCAAGCTCGACGGGGACGAGGAAGAAGATGATGACGACGATGACGAAGAGTATGAAAGTGGCTCTGAGGAGAGCGACGAGGATGACGAGTGATGTGTAACGAGCGGTAGACCTGGTAGATCACTAAATGCTAGAGTTGATGATAGGGGGATGTATCTACCACTTCTTAAGTGTTCAGTAGGTATTTATCCTATATGAAAAAACAGGAATAGCAACAAATTAAAAGAAAAGAAAAGCACTGCTGAATTGACTTGAATAATTCACACACCCTCCATATCCAAGAGGTATTATGGTACACACGCGCGGACAAGATCCGACAAGTCCAGTCTCACATCAGCCAACACTGTCTGTTCTCGAAGAGATGCATAGCAAGAGTCCTTGGCTCAGGACTCAAGGGAACTGAAGATTTTCCCATACAATTTTTGGCTTTGAGGAGAATATATATCGGGGAGATATATCCGTACCTTGCCTCAGCAAAAGAATCTCCCATCACCAGCTCATCTCCTTCCTCCCATTCGATCTCCGCCGCGAAATAATCTTCCGCCCAGTCCGTGCCTTGGCTCGCGCCAGGTACCCATGGCGCCGCTTCTGTACCCGACGCGACGGCCGGAAGGTCACGCGACGGCCGGCGAGGGCGGCACTAGCCGAGAACGCGCGGGTCTGCTGGGGCTGCTGCTGCTGCGACGACAGGAGTGATGTACCCCAGGAAGAGACAGAAGAAGAAGAAGAAGAAGAGACGAACGATGATACAGAAGACGGGATGAGCCGGGACGAGAAGAGGGGCTGAGTTGGTTGGTGGCGGGTTGGCGTGGAGAGGAGGGTTGAGGAGAAGGGTCTGGATGTGAGAACGGCGGAGGGTGTGCGGGTGGTTGGCTGGGTGAATGGAGAGATTCTATATCATTGGGAAAATACACAGTTAGTATATTGGTTTGAAACTGTTTCTCGCTGGCAGGGGAAGACGCAAAGAAGAGGAGGGTCTTCTTCCCCGGGGTTAGGTGTTGCGTACCGGTTCATCGGGGTTCGCATGGACATGGTGGTCCGGGTGGAGGGCAGGGCCCTGCAGCGTAGACAGAGCATGGTTGGAGTGCTGGAACAGAGAAAATGCCCCCAAGGAAAGAATTGGCTCTCGGAAGAGTTGCGGGCCCGGGGGATAGAGAGGTGTAGCTTGCGGACAAGACGTGTCGGAGTCGAAAAGAAAATTAAGCGCGGAGCCGCCGAGGCGCGGACCCGCTGGTCGAGGCAGTGAAGTTGAAGGCCTGATCTTATACAAAGATATCTGAGAAGATTTGGATGCACTGGATTCTCAATTCTACTCATTTTGAATTAATTTATTTAACTTGACCAATTTCACCCAAGAGCAACAGCAGATCCATAGCACATTTGACTGCCAGTCCAGATTACCCGATTGGGTTAGCGTCACCGAAACATTTTTTGATGCGACTCGAACTGGCTCGTTCTTTTGCTCTCTCTTTTTCTCACGCCAATTCGCAAACAACCTTGAGTCCAAGACTCCCTCTGTGTCCCGGGAGTACTACAAACACAATCCTACACTCCGGTGACACTAGCCACCACCCATTCCTCTCCAGCCCCGCGTCTTGCGGGCAAAAACCACCAACCAACCAAAAAAAAAAAATGACAACCCAAGGCCCAACCCCGATCCCACCCACGACAATCCAGTCGACCCAGACAATCAGCCAGGCCGCCGCACACGATTTCCTAGCCGCCTACCTCGACCGAGCAACCAACGACCCAGCACTGCAGCCGAACGCCAGCATCAGCGAGCACGGCCCAGTCTCGCGCACGACCGCCGCGGCGCCGAACCTCATCCTGCACAATCTGAAGCGCGTGCAAGCCGGTTTGGGCGGCGAGACGCTGGGCCGCGACTTGACCGTCGCCAAGCAGAACCCCGGCGAAGACTACCTGGATGTCGGGACCGGGGCTGCTGTGCCGGACACCGCCGCGGCTGACGGTCAAGGCCAGGCTACGGATGCGGATGGTGACCAGGCTATGATGCATGGTGGTGATGGCGGTGACTTTGTGAATGGGGATACGGAGCTGCAGGGCGAGGCGGAGGCCTTTGCAGAGCAGGAAGGGAAACAGGCGGTTTTGGATAAGGAGGAGAGGAAGAGGAAGAAGAAGGAGCGGCGGCAGGCTGAGAAGAAGGCTAAGGCGAAGAAGGATGGTGATGACAATTAAAAGGTATTCGACGGGGGTTGTGCATGGATTCTATTGTTGCATTGGGTCGGAGTCTTTTATGTTTAATCTTCTATATTCTTGGTTGCTCTGCCAGGCTGGTTTTGTCTTTTTTTTTTCTGGATATACGCTTGCATTTTCATGTCTGGATAAAAAAAAAAAGGGTCGTTGAGAGCCGCTTGGATTTTGATTCCATCCTGGCCATTCCGTAGAACGTTGGAAACATTGCAGTCCCTTTTCTCCTTTGCTCCCCAATCTCCCCGCTCTATCCCGTCCACTCCTTCACTCGGACATAAAGAAAATCATCGCTCGAGATACCAAATATATAAAGACACCATGAAGATAAAAAGAGAATCTTCAAGCCCACACGACACAACTCTACAGCTCGCGGTCAGCCGCCTTGACCGGCTGATCACTGTCCTGCTCCTTGAGGCCAGTGACATTGCCGCCCTTCCAGCCGAGCGCACTGAGGCGCTCCGTAAGGATGGGGTGCGAGTAGTGGTAGCTGGCGTACATCCAGTCGGCATCCATGGTGCTCAGGTTCTGGATCTGGAGCTTGAGGAGCGAGGAAGCAAGCTCCTTGGAGTATCCGAGATTCTGGGCGAAGGAATCTGCAAGCACATGGTGCGTCAGTAGCATGAACAGAAAAGTGGTAGGAACAGCACATACCCGCTTCAAACTCGAACTTGCGGCTGAGGATGTTCATCAGGAGCTTGACGATGGCGTCCATCGGGGCCAAGGCGTCCGAGAACAGGATGAATCCGATCATGATGGGCTGCTCCTTGATAAATCCGAACGACTGGTACAGAGACTTGTTGTTGACGAAGACAGAGAACAGCGCAAAGATGTAGAACATGTGGAACTAAATTGGAGGGTCAGTGGGTTCTGCGTTGATGGAGATGAAGACATCGTAACAGTGGAACTGAACTGAATCAGCCATACCTGCGCAATACCGAAGAGCTTCGTGGTGTGGCTCAGACTCCAGTGGCCCAGCTCGTGGCCCAGCACAGCGACAACCTCCTCTGGCTCGCTCTTCTCAACCAGAGTATCGTAGAGGACGATGTGCTTCTTCCACGGCAAACCATAAAAGTAGGCATTGCTGTGAGCACTGCGCTTGCTGCCGTCAATGACATGCAGCTCCTGGAGCGGGAAGTTAAGTCTCTCGGCAAGTTTCTCGACACCAGTCTTGAGAGGACCAGGTTCGAGCGGCGAGAGCTTGTTGAACAGCGGCAGGATCACAATCGGGTAAATGGTGATGGCGAACACCTGAACGAACATGCCGAAGAGCCACAGATAGTAGAAGAACGAGTTGCCGGTTTTCTGGATGATCTTGAGAACAGCGCTAATGATGGGTGCTCCCAGAACAATTCCCAGGAGCTGACCCTTGAGCATATCCGTGACCCAGAGCTTGAGCGTCTGCTTGTTGAACCCGAATTCTTCCTCCAGGACAAAATGCTGATAGTACGAAACGGGAAGCGAGAGAATGGTACTGATGATGTTGAAGCCGAAGAGGAACACAAGTGTCTGCGAAACTTCGCCTTGAAACCGACTGGGGAAGTACCGCGCAAGCAGGAGACCGCCGATGCTCCAGAGCTTGGGCAGGACATCGCCATAGACGAACGCGAGATTCTGGATCTGACCATACAAACCGGAAACGAAACTAAACTTGGCCTTGGCGCGACCGTATGCCTGTATGTATTGGAAGCAATCAGCGTCCATCGAGTATTTTGGGGGGTGCTTGTATTGCCGTACCTGACTCTGGTCAAAGACCTTTTGCGTGACTTCTCCCGCCAGAACCTGAGGGGTCTTCGTTCGCTGCAGGACCTTGTACTGGCGAAGCGACAGCAGACCCTCCAGGACAAACTGCCCCAGCGAGAATCCCACGAGCACGTTCTTCCATGGGAAGAGCGGCCGGTCAAGAAGACGCGCAAGTTGCTAGCAAACAAGTCAGTTCATTTCTTGCCTCAACTTTGGTACAATCCAAAAACACCAAGACGAATGGCCAACATACTTCGAGAATATACATGACTGGGCGCGACAAAGCGAAGGGAGGGGGGTACTTTGTTGAAAGACAGAAGAAGCTACTTTGTTATTGCCGGGCGCCTTAGTCAGATCTCAGGCACCTCGGGATGATCGGCGCTCCGGGCTCTTTCAAGCACTTGGATTGCTCGGACTTCTAACGCTCTGCTTTTTCTCTTCGCATCAGATCTATATCTACATATCCCAGGTACAGTCCAGTCAACAGTAGGAAATCTCTTCAATACAACTCCCTAGAACACATGAAAGAAATAAGAAAAAAAAAAGCACTTCGTCTTCAACGTCACTCGTATCCCACTACCTAGGCAGTCTCCATTCCTCTGGCTAAAACTGACAGCACTCCATGCGCGAACCAAAAGATCGCAGGCATACTTGAGGCAGGTCGTTGGCCAAGAGAATGCAGTAGGACTCGTCACCTCTCTCCCTCTTTCTCTCTCTCTATTCAACAGGGGGAATCTGTAATATCATAACTTCACTTTTGTTGGTGACTCGTCGTGACCGTAAAACTTTTTCTGCGATTGATCGCCGAAGTCATGCCCAAAGGTCGGTGGTTCGGGGTCGTTGGCGAGTATAGTAGAGCTCCCGCCGATTCAACAGGCCTCTTTCTAGAGCCTCCGTACTCCGAGCTGGGACATCGTCCGGTGTGGACCTATTTACTGCTGAACGGGCTCGAGGGTGTTACCACTATATACGGGGTACGGTTAGTAAAATATCCATCAGCGGCACGATAAAGACATCAACTTACGCAACAATGTTGGCCCACCCAATGAGACGCCAGTGCTTCTCAATTCTCCGACTGATGGCAATCTTCTCACCAACTTCCGTGCAAGCCGGGCTGGTCAGACTGAGCTTGGCGGCATCGGCCTTGACACCCAGGACCTTGGCACCGGTGGCTGTCGAGCCAATGTTGACCATCAGCACTTCGTTCTTTGCCAGCTTGGCAACTCTGGCCTGCTTGCCATCGGCAGTCTTGACACCCAACAAGCGGCGCAGCAAGAAGTAGTTGACCTCAATCTCCGTGTAGATGGCGGGCAGGCGGCCGCGGTGACCCAGGACGAAACCAACCAGACGGTCCGCACGGCAAAGCGTAGGGTCGACCCGAGTTCCCACACCGATCAGACCACCGGGAACGGCGAACTTGAGGTCGTTGTGCTCGGCGAACAGGGACACAACACGGGAGAAAATCGGGCGGCACTGGATCTTGCCGTGCTCGTCCTTGGTGACAAGACCCGGGCGGATCTCGATCTCATCATTCAGCTTCACCACACCGGTCAGAATGGAACCACCGGCAACACCTCCCTTCAGCTCGTCAATCTCCGCACCAGGCTTGTTCACATCGAATGAACGGATAACCATCATGTGAGGCGAAGCGGTGAAGTCACGAATAGGAACCGGGATGTGCGACACGAGGTACTCGTTGACGGCATCGATGTTGTATTTAAGCTGAGCAGAGATGGGAATAATGGGCGAGCCATCGGCAACGGTACCACGGATGAACTTGAGAATGGACTGGTAGTGCTGCAGGGCGCCATCTTCGCGCATCAAATCCACCTTGTTCTGCAGAATAATAATGTGGCTAAGCTTCATGATCTCAATAGCCGCCAGATGCTCCGAGGTTTGAGGCTGCGGGCAGACTTCGTTTCCGGCAATCAAGAGGAGGGCGGCATCCATGACTGCGGCACCAGACAACATCGTAGACATGAGCTATAGGACATTGGTTAGCAAGACCATCCAGAAAAGAAACCAATTGGGGGTTTTTTACAATATCGTGACCCGGGCAATCGATGAAGGACACATGGCGAAGCAGCCGGTATCGTCCTCCGCATCCATCGCGCTCGCAGGGCGGATCGATCTCCTTCTCGCTCTTGAAACTCTTGTAGCATGTCGGGCGGGGACAGGCGGAGTTGTCGCACTTATAGATCTTGGCATTGGCGTAACCCAGCTTGATTGTAATGTTTCGCTCCAGCTCGTTCTTGAAACGAACGGTTTGCACCTCCGAAATCGCCTTGACCACGGTTGATTTCCCGCTATGTCACAATCAGCAAAAAATTCCACGAGATTCAAGGTTTGGGTAAGACGAACTGTGCCACATGGCCGATGGTGCCTGGGTGATTAGACGAGTTAGCAAAATATTGGATCCGGGAAGATTTTGGGAAAAGGTCGGGCAGAAGGAGAGATAGGTGGATGTGTGGTGCAGACGCAATTATGAAGAGCCCAGGCTGGCTGGGATCTGCATTTCTGCTATTAATCCTCCAGGCAAATCCACATACCGATATTCTGAGTAGCTTGTCGGGCAATAATCTCAGGCGACAAGGGCGTCAATTTCGACAGGTCGAGGGTTTCGGGGTTGGGTTGTTCGGGGAGTTCTGGTCGCTTCGGCTGGAGCAGCGAGGGCTCGGTGGACTTCTTCATCGCCGACTTGATCGGCTTCTCTCCCTGTTCAAGCGGCTCCAACCCCTCAACGTCACCTTGGGCATTGTTGGCGTCGAGCATGGGCGAGCCGGGCTGGGACTCCTCGTCGGAGAAATCGCCGTTGGTAGCCATGGTTGCGGAACAAAAAAATCCGAATCGGGGCTCGGCGACAGTCAGATCAGTCGAGGCGAGTGTGGGTTCAAGGAGATGGGAGGCTGAGAGGTGACGGATGAAATTTGCTCGGAAGTGGGCGACGATATGATAATGGAAGAATGTAAGTGGGGGGGGGGGGTTTGTGCAGTGGAGCGAGAGAGGGCGGTGTCTGGATGGCAGCACTCGACCAGTTGCCAGGATTGGGATCTATGAGGTTTTTGATTGATTTGAAAATTGTTTATTTGATTTCTGGGTATCATTTTGTTTTCAATTTGATTGTGGCCTCTCTACTGTCTTTGATGTTGCCTTCAATAGTTTCTGAATCACGGCGTGTTTCCAGCTCGGCTATCTCAGTGGATGCCTCTGAGAGGAAAGCCGTCTGCGATAGAGATGATCCCCCAGGACATCAATCAGTGCCTATAATCTGCCCCAGTGACTTGCTCCCCCCCCCCCTTCGCCTCCCCGGTCTGGTCATCCGTGGGAATGCGCTGCGACGCAAACGCCAAAACCACTGCCTCTCAATGCCCGTCGTCAAAGCGGAACAGCAGCGCCCCATCCTCGTTAACTTAACCTCATTATCGAAGCGCGGCAGACTCCCCTGGTTCATATGCACATCGTGCTCTTAGCCTGGTGGTTTCTCCCTGTACTTTGCAATATGGTTGGCTACCCGCACCTCGCCAAGTATTATGACACGGACTGTTGACTCACGTCGTTCATATCCTGCATCAATGACAACGTCTATCCCCGAGCCATACGAAGACCCGAATATGTACATATGTACATGGTCGCCTCCTTGTCGATCGCATTCTTCAGGTCGGCTCCATCTCATCCAGCACATCGTTTCTCGGGCCGGGGATGTCGTGCGGGAGCACCCGGCCAGTCTCGAGCTGCAGAAGGCCCTTGGTGCGCAGGAAATCGAGTCTAGTTAGCCTGGACGACAAATCGTCGGGGATATTGTTGTTACGGTTTCTGTTGTTGTTGCGGTGGCCGCTGCTTCGCCCGAGCAACTGAAAGCCAGATTCGAGCTGCTCTAGCTCCTGGGTCACTGGGTGCGAGAAGTTATGATTGAACCACACCACGAGTCGAGACTCGGCACCGATGGACTTGACGTTGATGGCAGCTTGGGGACGTTTGTTGACGTGGTCATCGTCCCGGAAACAGAGCTGGGTGTGAGAGGAAACGGGGTCGATGGAGGCTCTCTCGGCGGTGTATGACATCGGCTGGCCGACCCAGTGTGGGGGTTTGGTTATGGAGGAGCGTAGAAGGAAGGTGGGAGTTAGATACCCGTAGATATTGGTGCCAGCTCTGACAATATATTTGCGTCACGCTGTCAGACTGCGGATATCATCACCGGTGGCTGCATGGATAACCCGAGCCAATAAAGAGCACTGGATAAGGATGGACCAGTGCTCAAAATCAACTATGTTGAAACAAAGTCCAGCAGCGGAGGAACCTCGGCATCCAGAGGAACCCTGGTGGCATCACATATAGAGCCAGTTGGAACCTTCCATGAGAATGGCTCATGAGCGTCATTCTGGCCGAGCATGTCCTCCAGTGCGGCTTCTTGGCGGCCTTGCGCTCTGGCAGCTCGCTGCATAAGAGATGATATGGGTCTCAGCATCATCCCTCCCTTCTGATTGTAGGGTAGTCTTCCCCGAAATAATCCCGGCACTACTATAGCTTTATACTAGTAACGGCTACAAAATACATGGCAAAGACGACTGTCTCGGAGCGTCGATCGAGATGCTCGAAGTTGGTTAACGCCCTATATGTAAGCCTACAGAGCGTGGGTTTATAAAAGATCATTACTATAGGTACCAGATTTCCTCGTAGGAGTTCTATAGGAACTAGCTACTGATCCGACTAGGGTGATAATCGTGCAGAGAAGATACCCCGGAGGAGTATCCAAAAAGAAAGAAATTACCACTTTCTAGGTAATCTAGTTCTGACTCTTCCGGTATATATGAGCCTTCTATTGGGTAATCCGCCGAATCCAACAGGTCCTATAGCTCTTTGATCTTGGCCACGGGAAGCGTTAGCAGGGGCTGCAGTGGCCAGGGCCATGTTAGAATCCTTTCGGAATCTCTTACCTGATCCCCGAGACTGACTAGCGCCTTATGAGAGCGACTGGACCCTCGACCGACAACCAACCTCCCGCGCCCGCTGTCTGCGTAGCCCACCTCGGGCGAGATCGGGTCTACTGTGTGGGAGTCGTCCTTGTCTAGTCCACGAGAAATGACGGAATCACTAGCACCTTGACCGGGGAGCTCGGCTGCCCTAGGTCTTCCCTCGATCTCCTAGATTTCTTGTTCCAGGCGGTTCAATCGGGAAACAAGTTCAGCCTTCAAGGGCCGTTTTCTTCGCCGCGGTGCACGGCCCGGACCGGGGAACACACACTCCACTCCAAGCTTGAGTCAAGTATCGCATGGCTGGGTTTTGTTACATCGGATCTTTTTCCGATTGCATGTCTAACAGCTACGCAAGCTGGGTGTGGGTTCCCTGCCTGCGCTAGCTGGTTGGTCCGGGAGTGGTTGGGCCATTGTCGATAAGCTGCCACAAACTGCGACGCATTCACGTCTCACCCCACGAGATGCTGATATGGAGGATCAAGGGATCGGCACTTGGAAGTGTAGTTGCCACGAATGAAGAGTGTGGGTTGAAACATTCCGGGAATGGCCCAGGGGTAAATGGGTGCTTACCAAGGACGATATATAAGCTCATCCATGGATGTTAGATAGCAATGTTCTGATAGACTAGAGAATTCCCCTTCATATTTGTATTTTATATACTCCGTATGTCTCGATATTTATTGATTATTTTAAGAGACCCGACAAATCAAAAGGTGATAAAAAGAAAAGCAAAAACATACAACAGCCAGGATTCGCTGGTGGTCACCCACCCAACTACTGACTGGCCGGCGTGTGGCTTAAGTACGGCTGAGCGGACGGGAAGCCCTGTTCTCCACACCCTGTGGTCGTATGTACTGAAGTATTGATAGAAAATAATTATAGCCCTAATTGATGGACTTGATATTGAAACAAGTTAGGGTGAGCCGAGTGAGAATGGGTGAGATCTCACCCTCGCCACGATCCTACATAGTCTAGTGGACAGGCCAGAGCAAGACACTTGGAAATATCGGGTTGTTCCATTGTCATTGGCTCCCGCAAACTCCAGTCAACGACCCCATCGATCTGCGACTGCTGATATGGAAGATATCCGCGCAAAAGATCCATTGTCACGAGTCGACATGCTCGGGGTTGGATGTATCATCTACCCTATCGCAGCCTGACGATTCTTCTATTATGACTATTTTGAACACGATTGCTGGCCGAAGCCAGAAAATCTCCCTGCAGCATGTGGCCTACTCTATGAGGATACTATGTGTAAGACTCCTCGAACTATACTACCCATCCGAGTAGAGGCGCATCTTGGGAAAGAATTGGCGTCTTAGACATTAAGAAACAAACATAAGCAAGTAAGGCAAACAGTGTAAAATATTGCTAAACTGTCCTGACGTGCTCATTTGTCACGCGTCCCTTAAGAAAAATAGAAATCGCAAGAGGCGAGTAAAATCCTATTCGCTCAATTTGTCCTCACGAGTCTCTGAATGCTAGATCACGGCAGCTTTTTACTCAGGACAGCGCCATAGTAGACAGTGGCAATCATCAAGCTGGACACGCCATGCAAACGCCCAACCCTCTTGTTCAGGGCCTGCATCTCTTTCGAGTGAGGACCAGCATCGTGACTCTTCTTCCCATCCCGTGTTTCTGTGTCGAGTTAGTTCAGGCATGTATTTCCAGAAGATTCGGGGAAAGCAAATGGTATAACAAAAACCTCAAGGAACCAGGGAAAACAAAAAAAAGACTTCTGATCAACTTGACATACCTTGATGCCTCCGCTCGCGCATCACATTGACCGTCAAGGGCCGCAGCACCAACTGATTAACCAGTCCTGTCACCGCCACAGTAGCCAGAGGCAGCAAGGTACTGTAGCGGTTCTTGGGTGCTATCAACCCCGACAGTCCCACTGATTTGAATTGTTAGCTGTGGCTCATGGTTGCAGGTAACCCTGGAAGAGCTGTACATGCGTGACTCAGTCTTTGCCGCTCAAAGAAATATATTGTTCTCGGCATATGGTCCCCAAGTTCCACCAGTAACCTGTGTTATGCGGTACGCATGCTGGAAATAAATGCAAATGGAAAGTAGGATTAGACTTTTTGGAATAAAATACAAGACAAAAACATCGATCTTAATGTATGTAGCTTATATACAAAGTATACTAATGCATATTCCCTACCTAGGTAGCTGTGGACATACAGGCATTAATGATTGATTCAAGTAACCCAAGGATGACTCCTAAGCTACCTGATTGGTCAAATTTGAAAATCAAGCATCGGATTCACTTGAGGACTCCTCCTCGCCCTCGTCCTCGTCCTCCTCGGAATCCACAAGCATGGACGGATCCTCTGCCGGTGACATGACAAAAGATGCTAAGCAGGTGATCCGATTACCGGTCTCATAAGTGGTCAAGATCTTCCCAATTTGAGAAATTGAGTCTTTCTTCTCCTTCTCCTTCCCAGTCGTGGCCTGTGTTGTGGGCACAATGTCTTTCCTGGCAACCTTCCAGATGCGAACTGTCCCGTCACTGTTGCCAGTCACAGCCAAGAAGTGATCTCGGAATTCCTTAGCCTGCGCTTCAAGGCTCAGAATTTCAAAGTCCTTGATGCGCCCGGGTAGTTCAGCCTGTTTACCACCAATCTGGGCGACAGCGGTAGCATGGGGAATCGGGGATTCAGAATCATCCTCGACCTCTTGCAATGTCTTGGTCGAATAAAAGATGACTCGGCCATCCTCTGTGGAGAGGGCAAGGATGTCATCTTGACGATCATCGCCCGTAGACAGAGAAACATATTTCATCTGGTGAATCTTGCTCCGCGGACCCGGGACGAGTCTGCACTTTGGGGACGAGTCCTGTACAACAGTCAGAAGGTGAAACCATTTCAACGTGAAAGCACAAACAACTTACAATGCCAAATACCACGGCACCCCATTCGAAAGCTACAGCAAACTCCTCACCCTCGGGATTCCATGCAATGCGCCGTCCTTCTCCGCTGCTCCATTTGCCTTCCTTGACACTTTGTAGCACATTCTTCCCAAAGTTCAGCACACCTGCTTTTTTGCCAGTCACCAGATTCCACAACCGCATACATCTCTCGCCCCGGCCTACACTTAGCATAAGCTTCATGCTGGGATGTACTGCAAAATGATTGACCCCGGATGGTGCAGCGCCGGGGGGCGCTGTATCACCGCTGGGTCTGCCCTGGACCTTGGGGCGCGGCGCTTTGATAGTCGAAACGACGGACCAATCACGGGTTTTAGACACAGAGATGGTGTTGTCTTCTGCACCTGCAAGCAACTTGCTGCGCGAGGGAAAACTCAGGGCCGAGATGCTGGCGGAGTGGTGCAACAAAGATCCCAGCTCACGATTTCTGGGGTTCTCGAGAATCTTATTCCCGGCCAGCGTCGGGACTGAAGGATAATCGTCGTTCACGGCAGGTGGTGCGACAGATATCGAGTACAGGTTGATACGCTCATCAGTACTTCCACTGGCGAGGATAACCTTTTGAGCTTCGGGGGAGTCGGTAGCTTTGGGGAGTGGGGAGAGCGCCAGACAGCGAATTGCAGATCCATGCGCCTCAAACAAGAAATTGTCGATACATTGGACAGCAGTGAAGTCAGGCTTTGTCTCACCAGCAACTGAATTCAGAGTGGAAGCTGGGATGCCAGCCGTGAAGCCATGCAGCACTCTCTCGTAGGAGCCAGTTACCACTTGCACTATCACAGCTGCATCGGGAGTTTCCGACGGGGTAGGGGTGGACTTGGCAGTTTTTGAAGGGGCCTCTGCCAATTTACCCTCCTTGGGAACATCATTTCTCTTTCGCTTGCCCATGATTTCGAGTAATCAGCTGGTTTGTAGTCTGCAAATATCGACCGCAAACTGAAGGGCGGACAACTTTTTTTCTGATTTTCTGCCGGCGGTTTATCGTCCGCCTGATAGGAGTGGTGCCTTGCTGCCTGGATCGGTTGATGCCTTGGTGCCTAGAGTTTTACGCCTGAGGTGTTTGTTTCCTGCAAGCGGAATGTGCATTTTTCCCTCTCCCTGGTATTTGCTTGTTATAAATTACCAATTGTCGTGATGCCTCCGATGTCCAAGGTTCTTTATCTTTATTGTCAGTACCTTTATATTTGAATGATACTTGAATATATTACAAGACGAAAAACAATCAGTCGCCTACTAAGCATGAAATCGCAATCAATTTTCAATTATTGATAGTGGTCACGACAAAGTACCAGATAGTTTGCCCAGGTCGGAGTGTCCACCAAGCGAGGATAACGTGTATTGGTGATGCTAAGGCCTGGTTTCCAACCTTCACTAACCTGCTGTTTTATATAAAAGCACCTATAGATCAAATAGATGACCTACAGTATCCCGCAGTGGTTTCTTCTGATCTTCGAATTCTGGTAGTTTTCCAAGGGCTTTTCCATGAATCTCCTTGGCGGAATCTGCTCAGTTACTGGGGCGTAACGCACCGTCCACTCCAAAACATCTCGTCTCCGGTACACTCCGTCGTAACAAAAACCTCTTCCCCCTTGGACGGACAGGACATCTTTCCATCGCGTCTCAGTCCACCATCAACCTTTTTTATCATTTGCACCGATTTTTCTGACCCGGGCGACTTCGTTTCATGCCCTCCCCTTTTCGCCGCGTAAATCGGATGCTTCGTTCCCATATTAGACTCCATGCTCCGCGACGAGCTCCTTCAGTCTAAGAACGATGAGATCGCGTGAGTATTAATTTTGCAAAGGCTTGGTCTTATGGTGACTGACTGATTCCTTGATTATTTTTTGGTGTAGAAGCTGCTTGCTGCGTCGAAAGCGAAAGCTTTCAGAGTTGTACTTTGCGACCGTGACAGTTGGCGGCGCGACCGGTGACTCGCTGTACCAGCAGAAAGAACAGGCATTTCTCGACGCCAACGATCTCTCCAAGTAAGTTTCTTTACTGAATTATTTTCTCCCTTGCTCTTGGACCACCGAGAAAAATCAATTTAAATATATTTTATGTGCCAATGCTAATCTCCAATGAAGAGGTCGTTACTTCAATGAAGCCACTCTGCCTGTGCCCGCCCATGCGCGAGCGCGTTCAACAGGAGCTCCTGATTCAAAAGCACAGCCTGTCGCCGGCATCACGCCACCACCAACTGTTGATGGTGGTGCCCCTCCAACCGAAGCTCACTCTCGTGGGACGTCTGCCTTAACTCAAACTGGAACTGCTACGCCAGATGTCGCATCGACTCCAGTGGATGCGACAGGGTCAAATCTGTCATCCGCCACTAGTCCAAAGGCATCGCATGGCCTTGACGTCCCGACTCCGACTGCACCCTCGATTCCATCCCCACGCGCCCAGAAAGCAACTGCACCCGTACCACAGACGACGCCCAGCGCCCAGAATCGCGATGGAGAGAAGAAAGTTCCACTCGCCACAGGCACTGCGCAGTCACTGGAGATTCCTCCCGACCCCTTCCCCCGCAAGAAACCCGACATGCGATCATCTCTTACTCTCGGACACTCGCACCCTGAACAACCAATCTCCCCTGCCTCGTCTGCCGATCCTTACTCTAACAATACCCCTGTCCCTGTGGCCGCCTCCCCCGACACCAGCCCCGCGGAAGAAGTTGCCGATGTTGGGAAGATCGAAGTCCCAAGTCCTAAACATGATCGATCCGTGCAGGCTCGCCCAAGCTTGGTTCCCTCGACCCCCGATGAGCAGTTGCGGATGGAGGAAGCACAATCGATTCAACAAAAATCTGGCGATGGGACGGAAACTGCGGGGTATCCTTCATTGAGCCAGGTGATCCAGGAAAGCGTGGGCGCAGCGGCAGACCAAGATCAGATGGAGGTTGATCAAGAACCGACAGTGGAGACTGCTGAAGCGCGGCTGCCTGATGGGACAGTTGCCGCAGCGGCTGATGCATTGTCGCCAACTGCGCGCTTGCCCGAAGAAAGCCAGCCCGCAGACGCGTCCGCGAGGAAGCTCGTATCCATTCCGCCCACTCAACCTGAAGTCTCGCAACCGGAACGCATGACGACTCGAGTGTCCTCTGGTGCTATTCGACACAAGTCAGTTTCTGAGATCCTGGGCGAGGCCCCGAGAACACTCGTGCATGAGAAAGGCCATGCTATTGTCGTCGCCGATCAAGGATCACCTGATGCTGTGGCAAGACTGCGATTCAAAGACCGCAAGGACCGAGAGAAGGAAAGAACCAGACTCTCAACCGTTGTCTTCCCGAAGCAGCCGCCTCAGCAAGACAAGGTTGATTCCATGGATCTCATCCACCGAGATACTGGTGATGCGGTGGCTAAGTTGAACGAGGAGCAAGATTATCTGTTCACACTGTTTTTGAATCGCGCCTATGCTCCACCGCGCGGAACCAACCTGAGCACACTCCTTACCTCCGCCCATAAAACCCTGAGCACGGGGAACCATCTGCTTGAATATCAGGAGCAGATGGACTGTCGAACCCTTCGGCGGATTTATGCGCTCCAAAATGCGAATAGATGGCCCCTGCGGCAACTCAAGCGCTCGGTGGAGCCCCCACGCCAGGGGACCCATTGGGATGTGATTTTGGATCATATGAAGTGGATGCGCACTGACTTCCGTGAAGAACGAAAATGGAAGCTTGCCGCCGCCAAAAGCTGTGCCGATTGGTGTGCGGAGTATGTCAATAGTGACGAGGAACACCGCACTTTGCTTCGTGTTAATGCGAAGATCCCTACGCCGGATCCGGGGGAGAAAGCTGCTCAGAAGACAGGCGTGGCCTCCCCCTCCGAAGACATGGGCGACGAAGCGTTCGGTGCCTCCCATCCTACTCCGGATCTTGTGCCATCTGCCGAGGAAGAATCGGTCAGCGATGGATTCAATGATGAGCCACGGCATGATATCCGTGACACGGTCGCCCCTGCTGCCATCTTCTCTCTCGGCTCCGATGAGTTCAACTTCTCCGTGGACATGACTCCTGCCGCTGAAAAGTTGCTTGACGAATTGCCTATCTACACACCGTTACAGGTTCCGTCAAAGACGAACGCGCCTGTTTTCAAGGAATGCCCAGATTCGGTTTGGAAGACCGAAATTCTGCCCGTATCGAAGTTTGCTACGACGAAGGTCGCTTTCCAAGATGAGGAGCCTCCTCGCAAGCGGAGTAGATATGACTACTCGCAGTATGACACCGGATCTGAGCACCGCGTTACTGAATTACCTCCTGAGCAGAGCAACGTCGCACTTTTCCGCCCTGAAAACAAACACATCCGTGACAGAATCCATCCTGGTCACTCTTTCAGACCGCCAACTGAGCATCCAATGCCGTCTGTCGGGTTCTTTGAGTCGCGGCAGTCGTCGCAATGGACTCCCGCAGAAGATGATGAGTTGCGCTGCTTGGTGAAGGAATATTCTTACAATTGGTCTCTGATTTCTAGCTGCCTGACTCCGTCATCGTTGTTCACTTCTGGAGCTGAGAGGCGGACGCCATGGGAATGTTTTGAACGCTGGGTGGGGCTGGAGGGTCTTCCGGCTGATATGTCGAAGACCCAGTACTTCCGGGCTTACCATCAACGACTTGAAACGGCCCAGCGCACTGTTGTGGCCCAGCAACAGGCTGCTCAGCAACAGCAGCAGCAACAGCAGCAGCAGCAAGGCAATGCGGCCCAGCCGCAGCCGCCGATTCGTCGGAGGACGACCCAGCCATTACGTGTTGACCGCCGAAGATCCTCGAAGCATCTTGCATTGCTTGATGCTATGCGGAAATTGGCCAAGAAGCGGGAGACAATGCTTCAAAAGCAGCAGCACGGTACGTTCGGCGACTGGGCAATACGGTCCAGGAATAGTATGGTCTTTGTGAAGACTTTGAATACTGATATTGTATCTTCCAGCTTCTCATCTCGCTTCTCTGAGAAAGGCCAACGAGGCCAATCAACCCAAACCACCGATCTCATCACCGGCGGAATTCAGTCGACTCAAGTATGACCGTGAAATGAAGCTGCAGGAAAGACAAGAACAGTACCGGCAGCAAATGATCGCCCAGCAAAGGGTTAGTGTTCCATTGTTCTACTTTATTGTTTTCTCTCTAACATCAATTCAGGCTAGTCTCAATGCTCAGCGTACCGGTCAAGCGCCTAACCAGCAGCAACTGGCGAATGCGTCTGGACGAAACCCCAACTTGCCCGCCAACTCTGGCAATCCCGGCATGTCTGGCGCTACATCCAACGGGGTGCCTAATGGCGTGCCAGCTGGGGTTGGCGTCAACCAAAGCCGCCCTCACCCTATTCCGAACATGCCTGCGGGGGCCCAAGCCAACGGCCAGATGCCGCCCAACGCCATGGCGATGAAAATGATGCCGCAAGCTCAAACGCAACAGCCCGCTGGGGCTCGACCTGGGATGCCGATGCAAACATCCCCAGATAACGCGCGCGTCATCCGAGAAGCGAATCGACTGCAAGAACAACAACGCATCCTGCAATCTCGGCAGCAGCAGCAACAGCATCCGCACCAGCAGGGTCAGCCCCAGCAAGCCCAGCAGCAATTTCACAACCAACAACAGTTTGGCCAGGGAACCAGCTCGCCAAGCTTGAATATGCCCAACGTCAACGGGGGGCCCAATAATCCTGCCATGATGGCCGCAATGCAGGCACAAGGAAACATGCAAAGCCCATCATTCCATAGCGGTACGCCGCAGGGTGTTTCGACCCCGTCGCCTCGCATGGGTCAGCCCAATCCGCTTTCGAGCGGTGTTGTGCCGACTATCAGCAACATCCAAAGCCAGATTCAGCGGAGCAATCCGAACCTGCCCCCAGAGCAGGTGAACAAGTTGGCCACCGAGCGTCTCAATCAATACCAGCAGCAGCGCATGTCGCAGCAGGCAGCAATGAACGCGGCTGCCGGTGGCATGAACGCGGTTCAGAACAATTACCAAGTCCCGCATGATGGAGGTTTCCAGACGCCCTCGCAGCCCGGAATGCCTAACGGAGGCCCCGCGATGCAGGTTCCTCAAAACCAAGGATTCTCACCGATGATGCGGGTTCCTCAGCCTGGTCAGCAGAATCGGGTTGGCGTCACCAGCTCACCAGCCATGAATGGTGCAGTCCCTCAACCCAGCCGGAGTGGAACCCCCCAGACCCAGCGCAGTGGCAGCGCTCAGGGTGGCGCCGTGCAGGGCTCCAACAAGAGTCCGCATCCACCGGCGGCTCAGACAGCCAGCAGCTAAAGGCTGACATGACCACGTCGTTCGGACCTAATCCTGCCACTCTACCTTTTCTTCGATTGTACATATTTGTCCCGACATCACCCTCTACACTAGTTTATTGACCCTCTGCCCTTCTATTACCCCTGGTTTTCGCATACCGTGCCGCTTCTTGTCTTACTCACTTCTTTCCCCCTCGACCCCTTTACTACCTCGTGTCGTGTCTCTTTTTATTTCTCACCTGTTCGAGCTTCCCGCCCTGTTCACTCATCTAATGAATCAGCAACGCACTGGCTCCCTTCTACCAGTGCCCGGAGAACTATTTGGTTGGACCTGTATTATTGATGGGATGGGCGAAAACTTCGGACTCGACGAATATGAAATGTATGATTAGTTTGGAATCTACCGTAACACAAGAGTCTTTCATTCATTGTATAGCCTTGGTTAGAAGATGATCCGGAGACATGCTCTCTAGTTACTGAGAGTGTTAACTGGCCAAGCCTAGTTGAAGTCAAGTCGAAGATGGCGGCTTTTCATATACTAATGTAAAAGATATTTTTACTTGGAGATGAAATAGTCATCTATGAAGCTCTTTAGGTCTTTCAATCACAACAAATTCACTCTGACACCAATTGCAAGTCCATGTAGGGCTGGGAGCGAGCCATTGTTGGTATACCGAAAGGTAGGCGCGCGCTTAGTTCCGCATTCGCCACCGCCTCTGGAGCTCATGATCCATTTCTGTCAGCCTCACTGCATCTCGAGTCTACACTCCACGCCCTCAGACTCTTAGGATCGTCGTGATGTCTTCATCACGGGCACCGCGCGACCGCAACGGTACCGATTCTTCACGACCATTCTCTATGTCAAAATCCAGTTCGGGTCCCTCTAAAAAACCCGCCTTCAACCTCCAATCCTCAAGTCGCAGTCGTCCCACCAACTCCCCAGCAGGCCCAAACCGCTCTCTTCCGCGGCGGCCCCACCAACTCGGTCATGGCGATGACTCCTCTGATGAAGAAGACCGCGCCCCAGTCTATGAGGAGATCTCGGGCTTCGATACGCATACCGGTGGCGCCCTGGCCGCCGACGGACAAACTATCAGTGACGCCAAGCAGCCGCTGGTGATTCCCGTCTCCAGCAAGAATAATTGGCGGGAACGAGCCGGCGTCAATGTCAAGAAGGGGAAGAAGAACCTGCTGCCTCGCGAGGTGCAGGCTCTCCAGGAAGCACAGAAAAATGGGCAAGTACCCGGCAGCGAAAGCGCCATGGAGACGGAAGGGCCCAGCATGGCATACGGATTGAGCTTTGCGCAGAAGTCTGCCGATGAAACGAAGACAGATAATGATGCAAGGGACAATGATCAAGCTATGGCGGATGCGAAACCCCTTCTGCCGCCTCCTGTCGAAGATAACAAGCCTCTCACAGACGACCAGATTGCTCTGCAGGCTTTGATTCGGGAGAGTAAAGATGATGTGGAGAGACGATCGGATCTTGTGATTAAATATGCTCAAGGAAAAGCGCATGACGAAGAAGAGGAAGGGCCCGCGCGCCCCGACGAGGCGGGCTCTTTCCGTACGGATGTAGCCTCGCGCCCGGAATCTGCTACCTTGGATGCATACAATGCCATTCCAGTGGAGGAATTTGGAGCCGCGCTACTACGAGGCATGGGTTGGAAGGATGGCCAACCCATCGGACGAGGCCAATACGGCACCTCTGCCACGGCGGACCGGGATCAAGCGAACAAACCGCGTGTGCCCGAGCGACGCCCTGGATTCCTTGGTATTGGAGCTAAAGACACGTCTGGCGGTAAGGGCGCCGAGGCCGAATTCGGCGCGTGGGGCAAATCAGCAATGCGCAAGGCGTCGAGGAAGCAGGGCGAGGAGAGTGCCAACGGCGTCAAAACAGAAGGCGTCTACATGCCGGTGATGATGCGGAACAAGAAAACGGGCGAGAATATCACCGAGGACGAACTTGCGGCCCTTCAGAAAGAGGCCAAGTCCAAGCCCGCCGCCAAGGAGGACGACTGGCGCGAGAGACGGGATCGCAATCTGGAGAAAAGCGGCCGTGACAGGTATCAAGATAGTGACCAAGACCGACATCGCGATAGAGATCGTGAATACCGCAGGCGCGACTATGATGACGAGGAGGATCGCTCTCATAGGCGGAATGGGTCTTCGCGCCGTGATCGAAGTCTGTCTAGTGGCCGCCATTCTTCTCGGCGCTCACGGTATGAGGATGATGATGACGGCCGCCGAGACGATCGGTCGCACCGGGAACATCGGGACCGTGACCGGGAGCGTCGGAGGGATCGCGATGGGGATCGGGACCGCCGCAGAGACAGAGACCGGGACCGGGACCGCAGTCATCGATATGCGGATGACCGGTATAGCAGCTCGCGGCACTCGTCTCACTCTTCTCGCCATGATCGCGACCGCGATTCCCACCGCAACCGGCGGAATGACTAGAGATTTGCTGGACTTGTCAATATGATGTAAATGACGAATTGGAATGCTGCAAAGCAGCATTCATTTCCATCTCAAACCCCATGTATGAGACTGGTGTGCAATAGAGATACCCCGATGGACGCCCAAATCCCTCATTAGAATAGAAACCAAGCTTTCATGAATTCATGATGCACGGATAATACATTGTCCACTTCAAATTCTATACTCAGGTGCCGGTCTGGCAGGTGAAGCAGATAGATAGCTTTTTATCCTTTCCCGCCCAAGAAGACTCCCAGAAACATAGAAAGGAAAGGAAAGGAAAGAAAGAAAGAAAGAAAGAAAGCGCCAATGAATATACAAGACAGACCAGAAACTGCTTAGCTTATGCCTCCAACATAATCACGTCCTTTTCATGCTCGGCGTCGCCGTTGACAGCACCCAGTCCGCCGAGTGCAACACCACCATCCATCTCACCGAGCACCCACTCGACCAGATAGCTATCATCGACCAGCTCCTCGACCCGGCGATAATGCCGCTCCGTGTACATGGTCAGCGCCTGCAGGATATCCTTCATGCCAGCAGCAGCGCGGCCGTTCTTCCCGCGCACAGACTGGGTAGCCAGCTCGACGAAGGTCGAGGCCGGATAGGAGCGGAACAGCGCGAACAAGATACGCTGCGCGACGCGCGAGTTGCGTGCGTTGGTGTTCCAGTCGCGAAGACGGAGCAGAAGCGTGCGTAGGTTCGTGGCATCGAGACTCTGCAGGACCTCGTCGATGGACGGGTTACCTGAGAGACTATTGGCCGCGAGCTCGCGGTCCTCGACCGGCAGAGTCGGGTCGTCGGCGGCGTCGATGGCCGTCTTGAAGAGAGAGAGTAGCCGGCCTGGGTGGTTGAGTTGCAGGGCTAGGGTGATGGCTTCGCGGTAGGCGCCGGCGCGGATGTAGTTCTGGAGTTGCTGGTCGTGCTCCACGCGCGCCGAGTTGGCGTTCACGCTGGCCGTGTACGTTGCTGAGGTAGTGTCAGCCCAGAACGAGACCGTTGCGTCGGCGGAGCCCGAGGCAAGCGCGTAGGGGGTGGTGTTGAGTTTGGAGGAGGTGGGTTTGATGTCGGAGCGGGAGCCGGAGGGCGTTGGACTGGCCAGGGCCCAGACTCGGTCGGTGTGGTTGTCAAGGGTCGTTTCGACCTCGCCTGTGTAAGGAGACCAGATCTTCACCAGACCGTCGGCGGCGGCAGAGGCGATGAGAGGGCGGGTTTGAGTTGCGGTGTGACTTGCCGATGCGGCTTCTTCGTCGTCGTCGTCCCCGGCTGGGTTGGAGACCTGTGGAGGAGGGAGCCAAAGAACTTTCAAAACGCTATTTGTGTGTCCTTCGAAAGTGAGAAGGCAGCTATAGTCGGAAAGGCTCCACAGCTTGACCGTCTTATCGCCTGAAGCAGTGACAGCCAGCCCCCGGCTAGTGCTAGTGCCCGACTCTGAATTGACCACTGGCGTGTTTGGCGGAGCGAATCGTACAGACCAGACACCTCTTTTATGACCACGGAGAACACCCACTGCGGATCCTTCTTCGGTGGACCAGATCTTAACCGTGCGATCCTGTGATGCTGATGCAAACAGGGAGAGTGATGAGTCGATATCGATGGCATTGATATCTTTCTCATGCGCCTTGCGAGTGTAGATCGCCTTAGGAGTGTGCGGCTTGGACCCCTCGAGCGGAGCCAGTTTGGCAATATCCCATCGCTTAATGGTGCGGTCTTGCGAGCCAGTAACCAGGAACGATGGCGGGTGGTTCACAGGGTCGTTGTATGCAGAGCTGCCAACCGGTGGTGGCACTCGTGGGAGGGCAATCGCTCCCAAAGACTCGGCATGGCCGGTGAAGACTGCAAAACAAGAATACGACGATTTTTGAGGATCGAGTCGCCACAGACGAGCGCTGTTATCCTTTGCGCCGGTTGCTAACCAGTGCCCTGACCAGTCGACATCAATGCAAATGATGATATCGTCATGGCCTTCCAGGTGCGTCACATCGGCACCAAAGTACTCCTCGACCTTCTCTGACCGCCGATGCTCTGACGGGGCAACCGAGACCACTCGAATACTTTCCGTGTTTGTGGCCAAGGCAAGCATCGAACGATCAGGCCCAACATAAGCCAAATCGATGATCTCGTCGTCGTTCCCAGAAATGCGCCGGGTAACTATCAACGGCTCCAAACTCGAGCCCGGTTTATAGTCGGACAGGGTGTCCAGCGAGTGCAGTCTGAGTGTTTGGTCCGCGTGGACGGTCATCACGAAGGACAAACCAAGCGAGTACTGAATTGCGACAATGGTCTCAAACTCCTCGCCCGCCTCCTGTTCTTGCGTGACCTCACTGCCTCGATTGCAATCGAAAACTCGCAATTTGCCGTTCTCTCCACCAATAACACAGAGCTCAGTGTGGGCAAGAAAAGCCGCGGCTTCGACACTTTCAAGCACAGGAATGATCCTGCGAATCTTCCAGGTGCGCGCATCCCAGACGATGACGGTTTTGTCCCGACTTGCCGAAAGCAATGCGTTTTCTGAGAGGGAGTACGAAAGGCTTCGCACAAGAGAGACATGCGACTCGAGCGAGGCAATGGATTTTCTCTTGTGCAGATCCCATACGCGCACTCTCCCCTCTTCGCTACCAGACGCTAGCCGGAACCCGGCCGTCGAGTCTGTGGAAGCTGAAGTAACATCGCCCATCTCTTCATCCTCGTCACCCAAAGACTTGCGCTTGGACTTGTTCTTTTTGGAGCTAGACTTTTCGTCGAAAGTAGACACCTCGAAAAAGCAGAGCGCGGAGATGACACCGCCATGACCATGGAAGGTGTGTGTGACATAGCCGCCTCTGATATCCCAGACCTTGATCGCCCCGTCGGCACCACCAGTCGCGAGTAATGTCCCCGTAGGATCAACGGCCGTGGTCACCACGGGAGCTGTGTGGGGTTTGACCGTTCGGAGTAGTTCGGTTTCAATGGTTTGAGAGGAATCGTCGAAGAGTGACAGGGAGTAAATGCGCATGGACATTGAGCGCGAGCAGACGATCGCGTGTGATGCAGATGGCGTAACTAGAAACATTGGTTAGTATCGGCTCTTCCGAGAGAGCTCAACAACCACGTACTCGCCAAACTAGTAATTATTTCTCCATCCTGTAGATTTTTTGGACTTCCGTTAGCATGGTGCAATTGTTTGAAAGACAGCGACAAAACCTACCCCTTCAAGACTGGCCAGCTGATCTCCAGTCTCCATATCCAGAATCAGGGCATCCTCGCCCACGCATGACAGTAAGATGCGGCCACTGGCATCCAGCGCGGTGCTTCCGCCCGTGTAAATGGGGCGAAGAGTGCGTGTCGCCTCAAACGTAGTTTTTACTATGGCTTTCGACATGATTATAGACCAAATGTTCAGCACACCATACCCAGAGAAACAAGTCGGAGCTTTCACATCAAAAAAGAAGCCCGCAACTTTTTTTCGAGTTTGCACCGTTTGTCCGGCGATAAGATGTGGCCCGTGCTTCAACCGCCGCAGCCGCCGCAGCCGCACGTGGACGTCCTACGTTGGTGGCTCAGCTACACCTCAGCTTGCCACCATTTTCTCTCTCGACGCCGAGGCTCATCTATCTCGACTTATGATTGCTAAACCCAGGTGCCTTGACATGTAGCTACCTCGAACACTTGGTGTCATCGCGCGCAATGGGTCGTCAAGCTTATCTGAATCGGCTCGCTTTGGTAAGCCTTCGCCCTTGGTCATGTTGTTTTCGCACCTTTCCATGGAAGTATTTCCGTTATTCGGAACCGTCTTGACTGGCTTTATTGGCTACGCAAGGGGTATCATACTTGTGGATGCCCATGACATGATCCCATGATTCGTGTTCGACCATTCCTGTACAATAAGCTCGCGCCCAAGAAACAGCAGAACGCTATGTTTTATTTTGATTATCTTTTTTGTTGCTTGCTTTTTAAAGATATCTTGAGGTTTTAACCATCTCCAAGGGCCGATCACCTTACGAAGCCCCCGAAATTGATGCGGTGGACCCCTCGAATCCAGTACGGCGGGTCTCCAACGTCCATGCCGACAACTACATGCAGCAGTATGATGCACGGGGCCACCCAGTCAATCTCGAGTCCAAAACTCTGGGCCGAGAACTTCGGAGAGCGAAGAATGACATTCTCTCTACCATGGGGGTTGTCGTCAGTGGAGAAGACCGTAATGCCGGCAGCCCCAACCAACAGCAGAAGATCAACCAGATCGCGGCCGAAAATGACTTTGGCTTGGTGATCACTACTCTTGATCAGCTATTTGTATTCTTCGGGACCTGGTGGACTTCTTCTCTCACAGGCCGAATACAGGTGGGACCATGCCCGAACTTTGGATTTTTATTCTTGCTTGGCTGACACGTGGCTTTCGTGGTATAGACCTATAGAAATTACACCCATGCTGCATTGTTTGATGTGATCCGCTCGGAGCGTGGATCAACAGGAATCCTTGGATTCTATTGTGCCGGGATCCCGGCATGGGCAGTTTCTAGCAGCTTGGCAATCGCTCGCGACAATCCGCTGAAGCGTCTCTTCGTCTCTGCTCGAGACTATGTTCTATCTTTTACTGGTGATGGCGGACTTTCACTTGGCACCCGATCTTTCTTTGGACTTGCATTCTCGGTGTGAGTACTCTTATCATACAAACACAAACTGCAGACACTGATTTCATATAGAGCGAGGAGCTCGGTTCTTATGTTGTCCGTCGAGGCCTACATGTACTCCCTGCTCCAATCCATTTCAATAGTCCCTGCGAACTCCATCCCCAGCGCCCGGCTTTTGATTCCCTTTGGCGAGCAATCCTTGATTCAGCTACCGCCATTCCCTACCGATTTATCTATTCAATCTATAGGGAACTCGCTCGCGGGTCTGCTCACATCGCCCGGCGTTCTGGTTTTCTTGTACGCATACTACCTTCGCCCGGAGCTAGAGGAGCGTATTTATCGGTTAATCCGCCGACGTCTGCCAAAGCCCATTGTTGCAGATGAGCTTTCTATCCGGGTGGCCTTTGAAGAGAATCTGATCGAATGGGTGGTGCCCACACTTGGACGCAGGTCGGAGGAAGAGACTCACCGCTCCAAACTCTCACTCCTCGAAGATCTCAAGTGCGAGTTGGTTGTTCTTCGAGGATGGCTGCTCTCCTTTTTCGGCCTGAGGTCAAGACAAGCGTCAGACACAGCCCTCGAGCCTTCTCGAGAAGAGAAGATTGAAAGTCTGCGAAATTCAATCGAGACGCTGCAAAACGAGCTCGAGGAAGCACAGCTCTACAATAATATAGCCGACGACGAGCCAGAAAGCTCTAGAGCCCAGCCCTCAGGCAATGCTCCCGCTGCTGAGTTGGCCCAGCCTGAATTGCCAGACTCAGGCACAGATGGATCCACACAGGGAAATCAAGCAGATGCAGGCTTTGGGATGAACCGGGTACTTCTAAATGAGCATCGCATGGTTGAGTCCCCCGGTGAGATGAGTAGCGACTTTTTCTCCGAAATGGCCACGCTTGGACGGACGAGCGCGCCCTCTGCTGCCTCCAACCCACCGGACCAGCCGACAGAGCCACCACAAGGCGAAAACATGAGCACAGATCGACATGATTCTCGTTCGAATACGCTATTCTCGCGTCCCTCGTCCCCGGAGACGTCTCCGCCCACATCGCCCCGTGTCAGGGCGTCCTTAATTCACCAGAGTTCTGACATCATTACGATGCAGCTCGAACTTCTGGGAAACCGCAACCGCACTGCGCTGAACCCAACTTCAGCCCTATCTCATCCGCTAGCCGGACTCAACAATGATTCTTCTCACTCTCGTCGAGGGTCAGAACCAGCCGATCGCCGAACGATCACCGAGTTCCTTGAGGCTCTGGTCTTGAGCCAGGCCCAGCGCCAAGGACTAATCCCACAACCAGACACAGATAACAACGTGCTCAATGCAACTGTCGATGTGCCCAATGCAGCAGTCGCCGAGTCAGAGCCCCCAAATGTGGTTCAAGACCTCCAAGCTGCGGATCATCCAACTCTCCACCCTATCGACAATGCTCCAGAACCCAACAATGTTCCAAACATTCTCCCCGATGGCGTGGAAGAACCATACGACGAAGACACTCGCAGCAACCCGCCTCCCACCACAAGAGTAGACCACAATGCCGCACCTCAGCCCGAAGAGCCCCTGATCCGCCCACAGAGACCAGTCGAAGAACCTATCCAAGGGCAGCCAACAGCAGACCACTCTCTCGCCCATCGAGTAACCCTTCTGTCCGCTTACCCAGTGGATTCCCTTGCGTCTCACCTTGCTGCTATCATCAGCAGTATCATCCTCTGCCCGCTCGAGTCCCTATCGCTCCGCTCGCTGGCCCACTCCTACATCGCGTCGCACCCTTCTTCTGTGGCTCAGCTCCCAGACCTTATTCCTCTGGGTTTGTGGTTTGGCGGCTACACTTGGTCCGATGCGCTGGCGTATTCTGGGCGAGTGGTGCTCATGAGAGGCATGCAGACTGCGCTGCGAGCAGGTGCCTGGGGGTTTTTGGTTGGCTCGACTATGAGGATTGGGAGGAAGTTTTGTGGTTGGGGGAAGCTGTGACCTGCGGCTCAATACTGTGTTTATTTATGGATGTATCTTTTAATACTCGGGCTCGAATTCACAAGTCCAGTGCCTAATCTCAGCGAAATCAAACATGAATTCGTCATTATCCCATTGTTACAACAGATTCGCCACCTCCAGGTAGATAGATGAGTTGGAGTATCCAAAGATGAGCCTGTATAAAAAAAAGAATCGGCAAACCGTCTCCGCAAGTTTCGCTTTTTGGGGCATATTTCTCAAACGGCTCCGATCCGCACTACGCCCGGCCCTTCCCCTTCTTTCCCGGAGTCTTGCGGCGCTCCCAAACCATCAGGTAGCCCTCGCGTGTGAACAGGGTTTCACTCTCGGCACGCTTGACAAACAAATCCTGAACCTCGAGCCACTCAGGACCGCGCTGTTGCGGCTCTGTAGCCTCGCTTGGTTGGTGGCGGGTATTCTCAGCGGACATAGCCTTGTCATGCAGCTGGACCAGCCAAGACACTTTCTCGCTTCCGGCACCGGCACCGGCACTGGTGGAAGGCGCACCGCCTGCCCCCGATGCCGCGCTGACACCCTTATCGGCGGCGTCTTCGGTGGCACCGGGCGCGGCGACGGTAGGATCAAGGATGATGTTTGCAACGAGGTCATACATGATGGGCTCGCCCGGAGGCCATATCTGTGGGTTGGGTTCGACGTAGGGAGACATGTCGAGGGAGCGGGGCGAGGGGAAAGTGACGATGGTAGGATTCCGCTCGGAGACGAAGCGGTTCTTACTGAAGCGTTTGATGTGGAAGAGGAGGTAGGGAGGAAGAGGGTGGAGGAGGCGATGCCGGACACGATGAGCTAGTTTTTCGGAGGCCGTGATGCCGTTGTATTTGTTGAGGAGGGTGGTGAGAGGGATCTGCGGGATGATAGATTCCCGGTTTGTGGATTGGAAAAGCGGTGTTGGGGGCAGATCCAAGGTGAGGATGAGGAATGGTGTGACTTGACTATTGATCGTGCCAGACTCCGTGAATACCAAACGGGCGTTCTGGGTGTCCGAATGCGCAGTAATGGCCTGGCTTTCGATTCGGAGCTGACCCTGGAAAGCGGCTTGGACGATGCTGGTGGGTGTCGATGACGGCTTCTTGGAGCCACCAAGCGAGAGATGCAGGTTGTTCAGGAACCACGACATGAAGTCTACCGGGTCCGATTGCTGCGTAAGCGTAAATCGCTTTGAGGACCGTAGAGCAATCTCCTGTAGCAACTCATGGGGAGATACATGGGACCGGAATGCCTTAGGGTTCCAGAGCTTGCGCACGAGGGTGCTGAACCGAAGAGCCAGCTGTGGCGTGCCGGGTGTTGGGAATTCGTGCAAGAGGAAAAAGTTCCGGATGGGGTGGACATGCGCCAAAAGCTGAACGACAACGTTGAGATAGTCATTGGCCTTGATGTTGTTCATACCAACAAACCCTGCGCTAGTTAGTATTTGCCTAGTAATAGTCTCGGTGGTACTGAGGTATTTTACCTGGTCTGTACCGGGACCCAGAGAGATCCCAGGCGTCATGGACCTCTTTATCGAGTTTCACCACCTGGTCCTTGGTATAGTGTGGATCTACCACATACTTGATGTCGTCCAAGCTCTGGTTCTTGGCTTCGTATCCTTCCGGTAAGACGAAAACCTTCTTTATTCCCATATTGATGAAGACATGGTGTCCGACCTCGAGAGCGTGAAAATAAGCATGCGACTTGGGACCGCGCCCTTGGAAATATTTGCCGCAGACGAGACACGCATAAACGTTGATGTTTGATAAGCTGACCGAGCATAGCTTCTCGAAATCGAAATCCAGCACTCCTCGGTTGATTGTGTCCAGGTAGAGATCGCCGTAGCCTTCCATGGGCGCGCTCTGCCGCTTCGGCGCGCTGATGGCGGGTGCGTCTTCATCGATGTCCGAAGACCCGGCATTGTCTTCCTCGCCTTCCCGCAATCCCTCCCCCTCTATGTCGGCAGCGGCCAGAATGTTCGAGCCGTTGCGGTCATCCTGCTCTAATTCCTGGCTGCTGGCTCGTTGCGCGGGTACTGCGCCATTGCGGGGGTCGCTTTCGGGGTCTTCCTCCACGCGCACTTTTTTGGAGGCTGGTGATCCAGGGAAATTGTCCTCCAAGGGGAGCTCTGCTTGCCTTTTCGACATGATAGGGCGGTTAGAGAAGGAGACGAGGACAACGGGGTTTCCGCACTTGCGATGAGACATGAATGCAAACAAGACAAACATAGCTACACAACGAGGCGGCACCTGGCGTCCATGAGCACCCCGGGGCCGTCCATGCCTTGGAATATGCGAGGCCATTAACTTATAAGAATTCCTCGCTTCACACATTTATGCACTACGGTGTCTGTACGTCCTGGAGTCAAGCTCGGAGATTTGCCGACCAGTTGAAGATTATCCCGTCATCAAAACTAAAACGTCATCGGATATGATACAACAAAAGCCGTTGCATGTCGACCATTACGCACTGCGGACGATTCTATCGTTATCAAAGTCCACCACCTTGACGCCTTCCTTGGTCACCACCTTCACCAGGACCTGTGAATCGAGTCAGTACGGCAGTATGCGACAAGGACAAAGTTCCACTTACCCCCTTGTAGTCAATTGGTAGTCGGCGCTTGAGTTCGTCTGTACACATTCCAAGAAGCTTGATTCCCTCGTCAAGAGAAATGTTGGGGTTGTGGTGCTTGTCGAGGATGGAGAGGCAGTAGAATCTGGAGGGGTCAGCTCGAGTCCGCTCATCGCTCTGAGCATCCAACGTACTGGGCATAGCCGTGTGCGGCATATGGTACTGGCGCCAAAGATGCCAGGTAGTCAACCCAGTACAGGTGCGGTTTTTCAGTGATTGGATCCATTCCGCCCAACAGCAGGTTGACGGTGTAGGGACTCCGTGACCTCAAACTGCGAGCCAATTCCCCCCGGACGAAGCTGGAAACGGCAGACGGGCTGAGTTCGGTGTCATTGCGCATCGTGTACAGTTGAATATTCGCTTGGATGTATTCGGCAAATTGGACTAGTCATGGTGTCTCGTCAGTATGCTGCCTTATGCAGACCGATTCCCATCGCAGGAGCTACGAACCGGTGTCTCCAGCCTCTCCCGAGAAGGCCATGAGCGTGTGCTTGTTCAGCTGTCGCGTCTTATCATCCTCAGCCTTGATAATCGTCGGACCTCTCATTGTAGCCTTGGATGCGGCAACAATGACGAAGTCCTTTCCGGTGATTCCCAAGAGAACCTCCCTAGCAACCGAAGTTAGTCAATGAACCGAGTCGTACACATCAACTGTTAGTAGCCACGGCAGACTTACATGTTTGCAGTATAAAGAAGTCAAGAAAAACAAGAGTAAAGAGAGGTTCGACGAGACGAAGAGAGTGGTGAAATGATGACCGCGCGGCGAGCTTGACGCCTGGAGCTCCGGTCAGCTACGCTGATGACTCAGCCGCCGCTTAGTCCGCTTTTTTTTTCGACGAAAAAAAGTTGATCAACTTCTCTGCTCGAGCCATTTCAGTCACGCCAGCTTTTTTCCACAGGAATTAGGGTCTGACAGATCTTCTTATCTGAAGATCGCCATGTCATCCTTCTTCACTGTGCCCGCTTCACAGCGCAAGCGGAAGAGAGAAGACCGCGCCGCCGCTCCGACGTCAAAGAAACGAGGCGTGGGTGCCAAAAGTGACGGCGCAGGTGGTCAACGGACCCGGGAAAGAGAGGAATCGATCTCTGGTAGCGACTTGGATGAAGATGACGAGATTGCATCGGGAGGGTCCGGGGAAGAGACTGGGTCAGATTCGGACGAAGGCGAAACGGCCGCAGACCGACGATTGAAACTTGCCGAGCGGTACCTGGAAAATGTCCGGGACGAGGTCGATGATTACGGATTTGATGCTGCGGATATCGACCGAGATCTAATTGCGGAGAGATTAAAGGAGGATGTGGTATGTGCACATTTTGCCGTCGTTGCAATTGCCGACAATTAACAGACATTTTTCAGGACGAGTTCAAAGGACGAACTTTTCGCCAAATCGCCTCAAAATTGTCTTTTCGCACAAGTTCCTCCTCATTCTTCCGCTCAGATACCCAGACGACTACCTCTATCGCGATTCATGCACCGTATGCCTACACAGTATCGAAGGACAGGACTTTGATCAAATGGGAATTGGCAACCCCCAGTGCACAGGTGCCTGCCGAGGCAAATGTTTCTATTGAATCTTCAAAACGGCCTCCACGACCCCAGCGCAAGAATCCTAGGCGGGTGAGGTATGCTCGAGGTGTGCGCAAAATTCCTGAAACCGGCGAAGAGCATGGGCACACGGGGAGCATTCTATCGGTTGCCGTCTCACCCTCGGGGCGGTTTGTGGCAACGGGAGGAGCAGACAAGAAGCTGATTATCTGGAATGCGGAGAACCTAACGCCTGTCAAAACATTCACACAGCACCGCGACTCGGTCTGTGGTCTCTCTTTCGCGCGGCATATCTCTACCATGAGCTCCGGAGAGCAGCTGTTTTCTGGATCGTCTGATCGCACGATCAAAACATGGTCTATAAGCGGAGCGGGTCATGCGTATGTCGAAACGTTGTTTGGCCACCAGGATAACGTTGCTTCGGTGGCAGCCATGACCATCGACCAATGCGTTAGTGTGGGAGCCCGGGATCGGACTGCCCGAGTGTGGAAGGTTGTCGACGAAACACAGCTCGTATTCCGCGGCGGCGCTTCCAGGAACGCTCAGTACCACGAGAACAACCTCGATTGTGTCGCGCCACTTCCACCCAACCACTTCGTCACTGGTTCTGACTCTGGCTCCATCTCACTTTGGTCGATTCACAAAAAGAAGCCACTGTACACTATTCCTCTCGCACACGGCCTGGATCCCATCCCGCCCCTGGACGAATTGTCTCCAGAGCTGGACGAAGAGACCGCCGCTCACAACGCGCGGCACATGCGCCGCACGCCTCGCTGGATCACGGCCCTGACCACTCTTCCGGGTACGGACATCGTCCTCAGTGGTAGCTGGGACGGCTGGATTCGCGCATGGCGTATTTCAGAGGATAAGAAAACGATCATCTCATTAGGCCCTGTGGGCACAGGGCTTTCGGGGCAATCGACGCCTGACACACCTTCACAGCAGTTAAACCAATCGCTTGCGCTCGACGCCACTCCGGAATCGGAACAGATAGCTGTAGACAGCAACTCTCAGTCTCAGAAACAAGAGCCTGGGCCTTTGGTCAAGGGTGTTGTTAATGACATCGCGGTCTTTGAACGCCGCCCGGACAGCAACTCGGCAAGTCAACCCAAATCCAAGTCGGCATCCAAGTCGCAGTCGAACTCCCAACCAGAGCCGCGTGGTCTGTGTATTGTTGCCGCCGTGGGTAAGGAACACAGACTAGGTCGCTGGCAGTGCTACGCCAATAATTACTTCGAAGGGAACACTGCCGGTGGCCGCAATGGCGCCATTGTGTTCGAAGTTCCATTTACCTCTCTCGACGTCGAGACCGATGTATAAAATTCTTCATCCTTGATTTACCATAGCCTCACTTCGATTTGAAGCTCTTTCCTCGATCTTCATTGGCCGTGGGGGAAATGCGTTGTTTAGGATGAGGTGTCTCCGGAGTCGGATTTGTGTATGTACCTAGGGTGTCAACTTATGGTTTAAGGGTTCAAAACATCTTTTTTTTTTTTTTTTTTTGCATATATTGGGCACTGTTTGGATTTACAGGTTTTAAGTGATATTGGCTGGAAAACAAAGACCAAAAATGACAAGACTTCAGTAAAACACCGTCATGGCCATCGCCCAATCTGCCCGAGACTTTAAGTGTTGATCAATGCATGCTCCTAGAAAAGATCCTCGAATCCTCCTTCTCATGATGCAGGTGGCTATCTATTCTATGGCAGTTGTATACAAGAAAATGTTTCTATCTGTTCTCATGGCTAGCAGCTTTAAACCCTATACTTGTGAGCATCGGGTATTGAGAGGGGCACCTCAACTTTTTCGCTATTGGCACCTCATTTTCTGACATACGCAAATTATCTTTCCAAATATTATATTTTGATTTACACTTTTAATCATATCTATAAGATTTATTGTGATACTAGGCATACTATATCTATACTTTATACTCTCTCTTTTCATAAGACACAATAATTATATATATATCTTAATAGGGGCTTATAAAATATCAATATTTAGTCTGCTGCGCGAGCTGAAATACAAGGGCCGAGATAGACCACAAGCGCACTCCCAAAGGTCATGTAGATTATATGATTATTTTCTCGCAGCGAAGAGATTACGATATTTCTACAAGCATAGAAGGGGTAAAAAAAAACATTTTAAAAATAAGTATTAAATAATAAAAAAATATAATAATAATAAAAACGATATATTATTACTAGTTAAAATAAGGGCTTTAATCAGTGAAAATAGTTATAAGATAAAAATATCATACGGATAGAGGTAAAGTCGAAAAAAAACACGTAAGTCAGAATAGGCATCATATAAGAAAATGAGGTGCCACTATCAATATCCGTGAGCATCTGATAGATGATGCAAATCAAGCATGGTTCCTATTCGACCACCCAAGCAGTCTAATTATTTTGATATCGGATATATTGACTGATGAGACAGAATATAAGCTAGTGCATTGCTTTTTATCTCTTCATGCTGGAGGAGCCGGTCAATCCTTCTGTCTATTTCTTCGCTCCCTCCTTCTTCCGGTCATGTAACTCCCCTCGCTCCTTCACCAAAGCCGAGATAGCAGTCCCAGTCTCACTTCCCAGCCCCGCAAACCCCTTCACCACGCCCTCCCGATCCCCAGGACGCATCTCCTGACTCATCTTAAACTTGCCCTGCACCTTATGCACGCGGATCTCAATCCCAACGATATTCCTCTGCATCAGCTCGATATAGCGGTCCGGCGCATCATCCACCTTCCAAGGCCCCGGCCGATCGCCGCCCGTATACCCCATAATCGACGTCTCGGTATGCTGCGACAGGTCCCGCAGCTGCTTCGCCAGGAAAGCGCCGGCCTCGGGTGTTTTGGAGTCGTAGTACAGCGAGAGCTTGCCATAGACCTGGACGGCGGAGTAGTTCCATGTCGGCACGACCTTGCCCGTGTCGGGCTTGGTCTCGGTATAGTATTTCGGGGTTACGTAGTGGTTGTGCTTGGCGTTGAAGAGGACCAGTACGTCGTCGTCGAGCTCCAGCACGTTCGGGGGCTTGTTGTCCACCTGGTCCATCATCGCCTTTACTTGCGGGTTCTGCTTGGCGATGTGGGCGCGGAGGCGTGGTGGCTCTGCTGTGTTGGTTTCATTTGGTAGGTCAATTACCCAGGGGATGTGCGTGCATTGTAGGAAATCTTGTTGGGCGGACTCAATGCCCGTGATCAAGATACCCAGCGGGTTCTCACTGATGAATTGGAGGAGCACTCCCTGGTCTGTTTCGGCGTGCACACTGGGAAGAAACATTTTCGAGGTGATTCACTTGGAGGAAAATAACGGAACAGAGGAAAATCTTGACATCTGCAATTCGAGGCACTGGTGCAGATTTATATGGGCAGTGCAACCTCTTGAGTCATCGTCCTCGATAAAATATACTTGAAAATGTCTCCCATCTGACTGGCTCTTCCCATGAAGACTTGCGCCGAGGAGAAGCAAATCCCGACAAGCCCGCTGATTCCTGGGTATTGGGTCGAGTTTTACTACTGTGTCTCCGTCCAAGCCCAAGGGCGCCCAGTTAAAATTAACTAATTGATATTCCAAACTCCATGGAAGATACAGCGGGGTTGGCAGTGCAACAAGCATCGTTCTCGCGCACCCAATTTAGTTAGGAGTGGGGGCAATGGATGCAAATCCCGGTGACAAGGCTGATATTCATTGCTAAGGAACATACGAACAGATCCACATCCATGTCGACCGAAAGTACCAAAGGGAAGTCTTTTTCTTCTTCTTTTTCTTTCGCAGAGTCAGCGAATAAGAATGTCCGTAGCAACAACCATCCATGGATACTGAAATAGAGTCCAGGTATAGATCCACACTCCAACAGTCATTGTTCTGGGTGATCTTTACCTTAGATGGTATGCACATCCGACGGTCTATGATATTCGTTGATTTGCGGTCATGTTAGATTCATCTATACACAGAGCAAGATTATTTGGTAACAGATGTATATTTGATAATTATATTATCTATGGCTAATTACTTAACATATTTTATTTATTCAGTTCAACAAAGGGGGGTGTTTCATGAGCAGAGCAACCACAATCTTTCCCTTTAAGCGTATCCTCAACTATAAAATGGTATCGCGAGGAAAATGGTGTTTAAAGATGATATTTACAAAGGGATTGCTCGATACGACTCAAAAACTACGGATAGCGTTGAGATATTAGAATAATCTCCGTTAAATTGGATGCAAGAGTGAGCACGTTGGGGGGTTATTTGATATCATCCAAACAGTGGTGTCGAAATAAGGCTCAGACTAACATAGCCAGATCGGCGTAGATGGTTTACTTATCTATTTCTAATTTAAGCTTTGTTGATTCTTTCCTTAAAAATACTTAGATACATAGAGTGATCGATGAATATCACAGCCAACCCAGATATCAACTGAAAATGTAGTTGCTAACTCGTACTTAGCTAATCTGGCGTAATGAGCACTCTGGGAGTTTTTAATATTCGAACTGAGGCTATAGACTTTGTTATATCAAATATTACCCCTATATGTAAACATGTGTACAATGGGAGCCAACAAATTTGGTGGTGTCGGAGAAAATGCACCTCAACCCTCTAGCCCTTCCATGAGGAAACTTTGTAGACGGTTGATTTCCAACGGAATCGGCACTATTTCAGACCTGGAGCGGACAAACGAAAAGCCATTAGCAGCAACACCCCAGAAGAAAAGATATACATAAATATCAAGCAAGGTCGTACAATAACCAATTATTTCTAAACAGCTAGGAACGACACATAGGTGCCCTGGCTAGGATCACCCCAGCATCCCTGGGGAGGAGTGAAAGCGTCCCCCTTGCAACCAGGCTGGGTGTAGAAACTGATCTTCACGCCAGAGTCCAAAGTGCTCTTGAAGGTCTGGTGCTCGGGCAGATCCTGGCACTTTAAATTCGTCACAGTCGTGAAGTCTCCGGAGCCCGCGCAGGAGTTGTTGTCGAAGACGGTGACGGACGACGCGGAGGTGCAGGCCACGAGGCCGAAGAGGAAGGAAAAGTCGAAGCGCATTGTAGTGGAGAGGAGAAGTAGGCAAGATATGGAGAGAAAGAGAAAAAGAAAGAGTAAAAAAGAGTCAGGCTGAGTACGTGTGGGAAGACTACTAGCTCCCCTTTTATACTCGCGGCAATCGTCTAGAAATAGCTTGCGAGAACCTGCTTCACGATTGAATATTCTTCTGAGCTATGGGCACGCTAAGCAGGAGGGGGGTGGGCGTTCATGGGGGCGAAAGATATGCGGGTAAGTCGGTCAATTAGAGAAGCAGATTGTATCTCGTTTAAGCGTGGTCTGAAAATTGGGGGTGCTGAAGGGCCCACTTAGGACACTGCAAGTCTATATTTACTTTAGTTACATCTAGCCTCAGGTAGGTGGGCAGTAGTTGCTCGCCCCAGGGACCAACCCAATCTTATAACACGGTGGGTTGACTGGGGAACAATGTAGGACCATGAATGGTTTGCAAAGGCGGTTTTATCACTTGGACATGGCGAATATAGCCAGTTCATACTCTGTTGCGATTTGAAAAGAGCCAGATATGCTGGGATTGAATTATATGGTTCATGGACATTCAAAACACCTGCACTGGGGATCCAATCTCGCCTATGACCTTGAAAGATGGAAGACAAGGTCAAATCAAACAAAGAGACTATGGGTATTCGCAGAATAGGGAGATGATCAGGACAGGACAAGTTGCAAATAAACACCTCGTCTTCGAGGTCACTGCACCAGCCATAGATGAGGATTCCCCCTTCAGCACACAAACAAATAAGAAAGAATGCAGTGAGCAAAGCGCCAAGCCATTTGTCTATCCATTTTTTCAAAGCGCCGCGCTTTTTGAGACCAAAACATAACACCGAAAATGCTGATAGAAGAGGGGGAAGAAGGAGCAATGGAACGAAGATGATCGGATGTCCCTTTCTAGTATGGGGAGTATCGGGCATAGCGCCGTTGAGGTCTTCTTCTCACAGGCGCAATGGGTTGGTCGTCTTCTTCGGAATCATCGATGGTAATCGCGTTACGAGCATTGGATCCTGTATCCCGAAGGCGGCCCATGGGTCTCGGAGGCGAGCTGGAATCCATCGATTCGCTGTCGTCGCCACTTACGGGACTGACGGTGGAGCGTGCATAGCGGTAGCCGGGCACCAGAAAAGAAGAGTTGTCTGGGACCTCAGGCCCGGAGGATTCCATTGGAGATGATCTCGTGCCGTGGGGTGCAGTGCTATTGGATTCCGCGGACGATGATGATTCAGCGTCACTGTCCGAGTGATGACCGTCAATTTCCTCCACTTCATCATCGGAATCGTCCGTATCGACATAAGCGGGCGCGAACGTAGGATGGGTCCTATTACGCCGAGCGCCTCCCACCACAGTGGAGTGATCTGATTGCGATTCAGGCTCTCCGTCCTCTTGCTCATCGTCAATGAATGAGTCCATATCATCATAGTCATCGTCATCTTCCTCTTCTTCTTCGTCATAGTCACCACTGGGAAAACCCATGGGAGGGTAAAAATCGAACGATTGTGACGGATACCCCAGAAAATCTTGGAGAGCCCTGCTCCCTGCCGGCACACCCCACAGCATACCAGCCTGGGGTTCCATATCTTCGAAATCTCTGTCATGACCTTCGACTCTCCTAGTAAGGCTGCTCAGATCTGTATCACTGAAGTCCGAATCGCTGTAGTCCGTGTCTTCTGACTCCGCCTGATATACATAGCCACATCCCTCGCACTCGTCGCTTTCCGAGAGCTCCCACTGACAATTCGGACAACGGACCACCCCGTCTTCTGGGTCCATTAAAGGCCTGGGTTGGGCAATCTTCGGCTTAAAAAGCCCCCCAAACAAACCACCCGTGCTTGGATGGAGGTTTGCCTTGTCCTTTTCTAGCCGTTCCGCCTCTTCGCGCTGGTTTTTCGTATGCTCCGCAGTGGTCTCGCCTTTATCCAAAAGTTCCGCGCGACTAGTAAACAGCTGTACGATGGCACGAACCTAGTGTAGACATGACGCGTCAGGGAACCTTGTTCGAAGGCCAGATGTCTAGCACACTTACCAGATACGCCGGCGCAGGCTGGGTTTTCACAGGCGCTCGACAATCGGGACATGTTCTTTTTGACTTCCCCCGGAAAACCATGATGTCAAGCACTGGGCGGGATTAGATTTTGTTCAGAGAGGAGGAAAGAGAGAGGGGGTGGCTTTACTGAATAGCAGAAAGTATGACCGCAGGCAAGGGTGAACGGCTCGTACAGGGGCCGGATGCAAATCCCACAGTGTATCAAATTCCGGATTCCATCGACGTGTCCTTGAAGAGTGTTGACGAGCTAAATTTCATGTCTCAGTTGCGCCCTCGATCGTCTCAAGCAAAACTGTGAAGTTGGGCTTACCCCCGCCGCCTCGATGTCTGCGCCACTCCCATCTACCATGATTCTTGTGCGGGAATTGACTGAGTGTTTCGGTGATTATGCGCGCAGTGCAACCCTCGATCAAAACGCGTTTGAGTCCGTCTTGCGTGGAGGCACAAGATCCGGAGAAAAAGATGCGGTGGGGCGTCACCTGGTAACAAGCTTTCCAGAGTGGTAAGGCGTAGAGGGTCGGGCAGTTGAAAGAAAGAAACAAAACACAAATACCGAAGGGCACCACCAAGCCTCCCGAGGAAAGATGGGGAGCGAGGAGGATGTTGTCGCAGTTCTACTCGCGCTTTGATGGCAAGAACAGTGTTGTTTAGCGGCCTCAGGCATAAATTTATGTAATCCTCATTTTGGCTTACTGGAATTCCGCCAGAATGAGATGAGTATCTTCTATTTCTTCTGTTTCTCTACCAACATTGACCAATTCTGGATCTCAAATGGCCAGTAAATGATAATTAAAGAGGAATAAAACACCCAGGGCTATTCAGAGCCATTCCAAACTATTTCCAGGACACTAAACCCCTTGTGGAAATTCTTAACAACCAGGAAGTCAACCCTGCCCTCAGGGCCATGAATTCAGTCTGGTCAGTTATCCATGGAATCAAGTTTAAACGAAACTACATACCAATTGAGGACATCTGACTGCTGCTCCGAAATGCCAAGCCAAGCCTCGCGAACTGAAACCTGGCTCTGCGTCATAAGACACTGCTTTTAGTTTAGGGTATTCGGTCTAACATACATACTTTTCCCAAGTCAATACGGCATCCCACGGATTTTGAAACACGTTGAATCAGATTGTGGGCATCTCCTCTGGGTTAGGGGCCATAGCTTCTAAGAACCATCCACACTACTGTAGAGCCGATATGCTCCTTTGTATGTACCTACATTCACCGCTTCCCTGTTTCAGACCCACCGCCCATTAATGCCAGCACCTGAGTGGTGGGTCAACCAATTGCCGACAGAATCATGAGCGCGGTACATGAGGTGCGAACTGTGCGAGTCATGATACTGCATAATCAGAGGATCAAGAAATCCTCTGGCCCCACCTTATTAGGGACGAGCCTTCCAGTAAGGAAATTGCGTAATGGCTCCTGGCTCCATTATCGGTAATAAGGAGGGACAATAAAACGGGCAACCCACAATGCTATACGGATACTTAGCTGAATATATCACATCCTTCTCTGCTTAAGACCAGCCAGGGAGGCCTCTGGTCCAAGAAGACGACCCAATTGGCTTGCAAAAGAGGAACGCCTCTCACAAAAGATGAATCTCCTAAGAGCCTTGCTGGTCTTTACCCAACTCTTCTCTTTCACCTCTGCAGTCGTTCCCAATCCCTTAGACCGACGTGTTGCGTTCGATCAATCATCATGCTCGAGCCAATCCCAGAAATTAAACGACCTAAAAACCACTATCTCTGACATGAGCGACGCTGGTGTTGATTCAGTGAAATGGATCTCGAGGACTTGGAATCGCAAGAATCCACTTTCAAGCTCTCGCAAAAAACGAAGGCGCATCAGCCAAACCCTGCTGTCATTCTTAGCGATTGATCTCGATAAAGATGGCTTTAATTCAGCAAACAAGAAAAAGCTCAAGAAATTGCAGAGTAAGCTCCGACTCTCAAGCATCCCTTTATTGATTTGTTATGAAGCTATATCGAGTCTAACACATACACACTGCTCTATGACCAGAGATTCTTGCGGTGCCAAAACAATTAATCAAGAAATCTGATCTTCCCACATTCTGCAACGATGATTTTCGCACCGATAAAGGCCCAAACAACCAGGAACACAAAATCAATGGGGAAAAAGCATACTGGGATACAATATGGAAATTATGGAGTGTGGCGCCCACCTGCAAATCAATGTCGGACCTTGATGGCTATATGAGCTTCAAGGAAAATCCTGACGAGAACCCAGGAACTGCAGAGAGACTCGTCATATGTCCTAGTGGCTTTGGAAAGCCAGATACTCTCAGCCAATTAAGGTCTAAGGGTGTGCAAGAGGTCATCCGTCAAAAAGTGGAACTGGATGATGTCTCGGAATATGTCGCTCTGACCCTTTTCCACGAGTTGCTACACTCGCAGGCGGCCGGTTATTGTAAGTCCACATTCAGTGGTTTTATCCCACCACTCCCACTCTCTCCTGTTTTCATGGTACTGATAGCAGCTTAGTGGAAGATTATAATGTCCATACGGGGGAGTCCATTTTTGTAGGGAATAGCAACGACAAAAGCAACGAAGACGAAGAAGAGGAGGCAATTCCAGCTTATGGCCAAGTGGCGGTTCCCATTTTTGCCGAGAGCTTCCCTGACAAAGCCATGAACAATGCGGATAGTGTCGCCCTGTACGCCGCTGGTACGTCCATACACCATTCATTCTACCATCTGGACAGCATACTGATGGTAAAGCAGCGATGTACCTGCATAAATGGTCTTGGTGGACTGGAGAAGCTCAAATCCCAGATAAGGAATCCTGTGATGAGGGCAGTGACGATGCTGATTGCTGCATTCAGTGAATTGAATTGCGATGGAGTCACTTTGAGAGATTTGTTCCGGGAATGCATTGCCCTGGAACGAGGATAATCGCGTCCAGGCCAAATGCTTCAACGAGTTTTAATAGGGGAGCAGCTTCCCCGTGTTGACTATTTATTTACTTGCACTAATTAGACGTTTTTAAAGGGCTCAACTCTCCCTAGGTATTTTTGGCTAGTTTTGTAGTTGACTACTTATAGCAGGCAGTCTAAAGAAGTTGAAAAGAAGACCTAATAACCCCAAACCATATAGAACAATCATTTTCCATCATCTTGTTTACTCTGACTGGGATTTGATGTCTTTTTACCATATAAGGATTTAAAAAAAAGAAAGATATAAAATATTACTTATATCATCCACATCCCCTGGCCCTGAGATCTCATCTTTTTAGGTGAAGTCTTCGGGATTTATAGAACAGGAACTATACCGATGTCCAGACATATTCAATTTATCAGCATATTTGCATTAACCCAGTGCAAATACATGGAATAAATAAATTATTAGCAGAAAAAAAAAAAAAAAAAACCTTTCAAAAATAACATTAAAATAGAAATTATTAACACGTAACTGATGAAAGGTGTGCTGGACTCTCTGGAGGGGGTGGATCTCGCCAAGATTCTGCGGATCCCCAATTCTTTGTGGACCAACTACCTCTGCTGCATCTCCAATCAACCTCGCGCTGTCCTCCAGTCTGTGTCTGATCGGTTGGGCATTTGATTTCTTTCCACCACAACCGCCCTTTCATTCTTGTTATTTCTAAGGCCACGTTATCCATTGGATATACCGCATCCATGGCGGCCGAGTCCACCCAAGATGACAACCACGAGCGGGCGTGGGAGAAGGCCGAGAAGAAGTTCAGCCAGTGAGTATTGTGTTTCTTTCCCCCTCATGTGCTCAATATCTCATATACTTTGGGCCTGGAATTGCAACGCTGTCATTCCTCTTTGATGGCCCCTCTTGACTGGAAGACGCGAATCAGCTCCACGTGACCAATCCATCCATGGATATGTGGATGATAGCCATAGACCAATATTTCGTGTTCATGGGAATCTATCATGTCTTCCTGTCAGTGACTGACTCGATGGGTTTAGCAAAAACGCCAGTCAATATTACGACCCGTGCCAGGATTTCGCTGATCGAAGTCTCAAATGCATGAAGCGGAATGGCTTCGACCGTGAGATGTGCCACGACTACTTCCAGTATGTTGAGTCCAGATGAACTGCGCACCCCTAATAGTTACTTAGTGGTTATCTTGCTATTGGTATGATTGATCTGGTGTTTATGACTCCATCACTGACTTTCTTTCACTAGAGCTTATCGTGATTGCAAGAAGAATTGGGTAAGCATAATTCCTTTCCCGGGGTCTGTTTCTTGACCCAGGTTTCAATTTGATTATCCAGAATAGACATCTCGTGCCATATATTGCACTTTGTTGACATATATAACAGTTGACTCAAAAGAAGCTTGGTCCATCCCAGTCCAACTAAGGCTGCTTCGACATGCTCATCCGAATGAGCCAGGATAATTGCGCCACATCCACTATTCTTTGTCCATTCAATTTGGAATTACCTCAGCATTGTGCATCGTCCGATATCTAGCATCTGCAGCTTTCAAGCTTTTTTTTTTTTTTAATCTTGGCGTACTAGGTTTCCTGGTCCTGGCAGTCTGTATTTTGGAGGCTCTGTATACTAAATTGTTGGTTTTATCTGGTCCGTTATTTCTTCTTTCTTCACCAAGCTACTTGTACTCTAAATCTTCAATCTGATCTCAATCAACTTGGGAAATATCACAGACATGAAGCCAATTGTTAGGCATATTATTGATTCACGTGACAGCTACCTAGGCAATGCAGCTGGCCCTGACGTTGATGTGGGCAACACTCACCGCCTTCCAATCGACTTGCTTCCCCGCCAAATAAAAAAGTCCCGCCGGTACTCAGATCCGCTTCAGATCTCCCTCGACGATTTCCAGCAGGTGCTGTGCCTGGCACAGTAAAGGAATTACCTCAATTTTCCTGTGCTGAAGCATTCCTGCCCAAACTAAGCCCTGCACTATGCCTCCTATTAGCGACGCGGTGTTCTACCGGCGCAACAACCAAATCCAAGATGCCATTGACGGGCAGAATTTGAAGCAGGCCCTCCAGCTGATTGAGAAACGTATGAAGAAGGGCGAGGACAACGTTTACATGAAGGTAAGGGGCTTTCATCTGTTGCAGGAAACATAAGCCGCACTCATTTATGTACTGAATGTGTACAACAGGCATGGAAAGCGCAAATCCTCTCCCGACATGCAGACAAAACCCATCACAAGCGTGGGGTGGCAGAGACACTTGAATTGTGTAATACAGAGCCAGTCATAACCGATATAGACACCCTAGACATGCTTCATCAGACGCTGCAACAGATGGATGAGCACACGCACGCGAGGAACAGTCTATGGGAGAAGGCAGCAAAGGAAATGCCGCAAGATGTGGATATCCAGATGAGATGGTTTGGCTATGCGTTTGAAAACAATGATTGGAAGTCCGCGCAAAAGGTCAGTGGCTTGGATCAACAACTGTACCCTAGGGCTCAGGCCCCGAATCGAGAGCCACTTGCTAACACTCGCCTCCAACGGATGTTAGGCGGCCATGAGCCTGCAAAAGAACTTTCCCCGGGACCGCAAGTATTACTTCTGGGCCATCTTCCTCAGTCATCTCGTGGCAACCGACGATGCAAGCTCGGACGGAGAGCGTAAGCTATTTGGAACGTTGGCATATCGCATGATTTCAAAGGCGGCAGATGATGTTCCAACCAACTCGGTACGTCTCTGCTATGTGTGGATCTATACACCACATTCTTGGTCCAACCTTTTAAACGATAGTGTGAACTGACAGATTCCATCGGGGTGCATGATTCACGCAGACCGATTTGCTCAGCCACCCCAGAGCCATTCAAACAGCCGAGGAAGTTCTCTTGCTCATTAAGATCTTTGAATCCCAAGGCCGCTATGACGAAGCTGTGAAGGCTCTTGAACGTGAAAATGTCGGTCTTAGCTCTAGCATTGTGCAGAACGATCAGACCTTCGTCTCCCTCAAACTCAACAACCTGGGAGCGGCCAAGCTGTGGGAAGAAGGGATATCCTTTGCACAAAGTCTTCTTGCCGTTCCTGATGACCCGAACGAGCAAAAGGCACTCCAGGAGCGCGATGACTGGTCAACCTGGAATCTCCTGAGTCGGGCCACACGAGAATTGGGAAATCCTGAGTCAGTCATCCAAGTCCCACAGTCCAGAACTTAACTAACCTTGTTTTTGTTTTGGATTTGTAGAATCGCGGCTGAAACACAGAAATTCATTGAGAAGTTCATTGAATTCAGCCCAAAGTCTCGGAATGCCCATCTGGCCCGCATGGACACAATCCAGACGAGGATCGCCTTGGGGGATCTCACACAAAACGACCTGCTCTCAGCTTGCCAGGAATACTTTTCTGTCCACAAGCATAAGCTTTATGCTTTCGACGATATCCGGAGAGCCTTCGAGGGCAATAGGGCTATGTTATCCAACATGGTTGATCATAGCTTGAAATGTTCTCAAGATGAGCAGACGGTAAGATTGGTCTCCCTTGGCGTTTTGCTCAAGTGCTGATTATTCAACCAGACGATGGTTCCCACGATCAATGCACTCAAGCTCGACTACTGTTTGAACATCTCAAGAAATGAAAGCAATGTTTCTAGGGAAAAGATCGAGGAGTTTGTCGCCAAGTGCTTGTTGCTTTATCAACAGCCCGCCCACACTGACGAAACGGAGAAGAAGCCAACGACTTCTTCTACAATTGAGAGCCAGCCCCGGGATGATCTATGTGTTCTAGCAGCGACAAGCCTGCTTTGCCCTTACGGCGCACAACCTAATGATGTCAATTCCCAGATCCCCGATGCTGCTCTCGTTCGCGCTGCTGGAATTCTGGAACGCCTTCTCCTCGATTCGCCCCACAATTATGAGGCCCTTCTGCTCTTGGTTCGCATCTATCTTCGTCTGGGCGTGGGCTCACTTGCATTGAGCACGTTCAGCAAGATGAATATCAAGCAATTGCAGTATGAAAGCGTTGCTCATCAACTTTTCACCCGCCTCGCTACCATCCATCCTCAATCGGCACCGCCAATTGAAGGCGCAGAGCTTAGGGACTTCCACCCACAATCAGCATTCGTTCAGGCTCTCAACTTCTATCGCAACGCGGAAGTCACCTGCATGAAATACAGAACGAGTGGCTTGGATCATGGAAGCTACTTGAATGTGGAGGAGACAATCGAGCTCCGGAGACGCTTGCAAAACAGTATCTGTCGCAGAATGTACGCCCTGGACGTGCGACGCATGCAGAGACTCGTGGGAGGAGACCCGATGTCACGTTACGATGGGCTTGGTCAGTATCGAGTCATTTGGCTTTAATTTATCGTAACTATGTGTTGATTTCTTACTGACCATTGTTTAGCCCAGGAATGTTCCCCCGCCGTTGATGGGCGGAGTCCTAGTGCGTTTGTGAGCTGCGAATTCAAGGATATGCCCTCAGTCGAAGAGCGGCTTCGTCTAGGACCGCTTCCTAAAGTGAGATTCTTTTCTCCTTTCTTTTGGTCCAAACACTAATGTTTTATTTTTAGGAAAATTGGCTGGCCTCGGCTAGACTTACCGATCGTCTTTTCGGTATCATCAGAGGTATCTCGATCCAAAAGCCATTGACTCCGGAGATCGAGCTGCCGGCTTTGGATGGATTGTCGCTTTCAAGAACTGAAGAGGATCGGACCGACGCGGAGAAGGATGTGGCCAAAATCCATGGAGAGCTCCTCAACGTGGCATTGTTCATGGCTGGGTCGAAGACCATTGCCCCGGAACAGGCTGATCGTGCCCTGGGAGAGGTGGAGGACTGGATGGTTTCTAAGAAGAAGGCTCTGGCCCTCAACGAAGCTAAAGTCTCGCCCATTATTGCCAACACAGCGCTTTGCCTGCAAGCAGACACCCCCACTGCACCGACGTGGCGATACTTCCATTTCATTTTCACGCTCCTTGAAACTCTCAAGGCCCTATCTCAGCTAGTTACATTGGCTTCACGAAAAGCCTCCAAGATTGTGAAGCTGCCCAAGGAACGCGTGGATCGATTGGCTGCTCTTGTGCCGGAGGTTTTTGAGAGTGTTCGTGCCAACACGCGAGAGCTGAAGCTGCGCGTCTCTGGATCGGGTCTTCTCGGATCCTTGACAGACCTGGTGACGGAGGGTGACCAGACTGGTAAGTACGGGGAGCAGTACCGTACTGCTCACACAAAGCATCTGGACATGCCCGCGGTCGAGCTGTTCTGTGCTTCCTTGATGGAGAGCTGGGAGGAAGCACTTGACGGAGTGATGAGTGTGAAGCTGTGATTATGAGTGAGTAGACTTGTATGTTGTAGAAAAAAAAATCATCATAGGACATGAAATGACATACACACATCTATCTACCTCGCTATCTAACAGACACTGGCGCGAGTCAGGGCAGTTTAAGTCACGTGCAAACTTTGTAGAGTATTCATGCCTGAGGCATTAGTATGATTCCACTAGCCTGATTTGGTGGTTGCCCTAAGCCCTAGTGACTCGCCTACGCACCAACGGGGGCGCCAAGCCTCCGATTGTGCGGTTACCGGCAAAGCGGTGATTTCCTCACGCCTTCATTCCCTCTCTTTTCGACAACCACCGCCAACCCCTCCAGTCACCAACCGTCGAGATGGCGCAAGAACGCTCCGGAATCGTGGTCGGCATCAACAGTGGCCGGGTATGTTGAGATCCTCCTCTCCCTGCCGTCCGGGTCTCTTCTTTTCCGTCGATCTGTCGGTACGCTTTGAATCAAGCCAAGCTAGGGTTCTCGTGGATATTCGGTCTGGAATATTGGGCACAGCATGATACTTGCATCCTGTTCAAGCGAAGGGAAGAAATATTGAAGAGGAGGAAACCAATTTGGGTCATGTCGGACAAAAAAAATATTTCGATCTTCAATCGTGACACGGACATTCGACCTCCACCGCTGAACCCTGACTCTGCTTCGAATTCAAAGCGTACCGATGTAAAGACAGAATGGAGAGATTTGGCATGGTTATTTTCTACACGATTTTCTGGGCTTGGAACTGACGAGTGGCTTTTTTTTTCAATACAGAAAACCACCCCCCTCAACACCCCCAAGAACAAGATCAGCCGCACCAAGGGCCAGTCTTCCCGCCGCACTGCCTTCGTTCGCGACATCGCCCGCGAGGTCGTCGGTCTTGCCCCCTATGAGCGCCGCATCATCGAACTGTTGAGGAACACCCAGGACAAGCGTGCCCGTAAGCTCGCTAAGAAGAGAGTACGTCACCCTTGAGTCTTTTGGTTGTGCTCGTCTTCTGGCTTGAATTGGTCGTGGGAGTCGGCGTGATGTCGGTGGTTCCGGGCTTGGATGACTATTGCACACAACATCCGCTTGTTCCGGAAAAAGAAACCACTTTTTACAGGGTTTCGCCCGCCATTCACTCTCGAATCCAACACAAGACCAATTGAGACACAGACGGGCAAAAACAACTAAACACCCTAATCATCTCCAAATTTCCTCACAGCCACAAACGCTAACACCCCATTCCAGCTCGGCACCTTCGGCCGTGGCAAGCGAAAGGTCGAGGACATGCAGCGCGTCATCGCCGAGGCCCGCCGTGTCCAGGGTCACTAAACGAACCGATCCGTTCCGAATTTTTTCTCTCTCTTTCGTTATGACGACTTGATTACCTGGCGCTCGCGACGGGAAGTACGAATGGAAAAGAAAAACAAGATCTACCGCAAGCCTGGTTTTCTTTTATATCTCCCACGCTGGCTGGTCTCTACGGCCATGCAAAAAAAAAGCGTCTGGCTTGCGGATCGGAATGAGGGGGCCGGCTGTTTTGTGACTACATCTGGGGCTTTGCATGTTGGCGATGGCAAAAGTGGAATCGCTTTCCCGTTTTGTGTGGAAGAGAATCCATAATGAAAACAATTTTTTCTTCAATTTTCTTGTTTCGTGCTCGTAGTGGGTGTGCTGCGGTTTTGGGGTTGCTACCTTTCTTCCTCTCACCACATGAAGGGACCTGCCAGTTGTTCGAGAAACAAGCACTGGTCGAGGCTTCTGGCTCATACTCCGGGGATCTACTAAGCGATCATCCAATCGTCTTGGCTGGGCAGTCTCCAGTCTACGTGAATATGTAAAGCAGGCCAATCTCAAAAGGTTGGCATGCAGCTACCAAAGGTATAGGCCAAGATGTCCACGAGTATGCAAATTCAAGTCTATCTGCATACACAAGACATTCGCCGGATGAAATCAAGTCATGATCATCAAAAAGAGATCTCCAATTCGTCGTTACGATATAGTTCATTTCTTTCCCGGAAGCTTCAGCCACTTAGGCATACCACCGCTCTTCCGAAGACCACTGGACTTCTCGCCCTCACGAGTCCCACGCGGTCCAGCCCCCTGCGACACCGACGTCGCCGGTTCTTCCACAAATTCCGGTGGCTGTTCAACCTTCAGCTCGCGGGCCTGGCTCCGGAGCTCCGGACGAAGAAGATCTGCGCGGCGCTGGTGAACAAAGGCGGCGGCACTATCGGGCCAGGAGAAATTGACCAGCACGCGGCCCACCAGTCCCAGGTCCTTGATCAGAAGCGTTTGGCTAGAATCTGGGATCACGTTCGCATTCGGGTTACGTGGTGCCGCATGCACAAAGGCATTGAGGACGAACTTCTCGCTTATAAACAATGGGGACAGGCAGCTGCGCACAAAGTCATACAGCGACTGCCCCGTGTCGGGTGGCCCGAACTTGGCTACCACTTGGCTTTGGTCTGGGAAGCGAACTTTTACGTCCACTTCACGGATCTCGGAGCGTCGCTTCTCCTCTGCAGCTGCTTTGGCGGCAATCTCGGCGTCGGTGGGCAGGCGGATTGGGCGGGAGGACTGGTTGAGCTGTCGCTGGTGGGCTTTTGCGTGCTCGATTGAGGGGACATAATCATTTTCGTTATAAGGGATTTGGGCGGACGATGGAGTACTGGCGGTGGGAGGGGAGAAGACGGTTATGGGCCGGGAAGAGCCCGGAGCTGAATCAGACGCCTCAAGCGCTGGTGGGGGTGCTCCATCCTGATCTGGGACTGACGGCGCGGTGGGCGCGGTGGTGGGCTCGGGGTGCAAAGAACTGGGAGCTTGCTGTGCAAACGGCTCCTCCGTTGCTGCAACTGGAGGCGCTGTGGGTGCTGGATTAGGTGCTGAGACAGGCTCGGCATCCTCAAATGACTGGAAGTATTCGCCGATCTTGGTCATCGCCTCTTCGAGGGGCTCGTCTGTGCGCCGGAAGCTGAGTCGAATAAGCACATTTCCACCGTTGAAACCCAGCTGCGCAAGCGACTTCTGCAGATCCGTAAAACTTGATAACTCGCGCTCCAGGATTTGAAGCACTGGGCTCTCATAGTAAAGGCGCCCCGCTCCAGTGCCGCCGCTGGTGGTGGGCACACCACGCGCCGTGAGATTCCTGGTCTGTCCACCACCAGCTACTCCAGCCTCGAACTTGCGCAGAACCAGCCAAAGTGTGGTTGTGCTGGGGAATTTGTCCAGTATACGGCCGTTCGGGGCGCCACGGGCTTCAGATTCGGGTATTTGCAGGGCGACGGTTACAACTGAAGGCGAACGAGAAAGTTGAACAAGCTCCAGTTTCGCGCCAGAGCTGAGACCAGAGAGGCGAAATGAGAGGGAGAGGTCTAGCTGTTTTCGATTGTGCCTTTGAGATGCGGGCAAGCCGAGTCAGTATTGCCAGGCTTACTAGGGCGGGGTGGACCAACTCACTTTAATCCATATTGATTGGGATTGTATCCAAGCTTCGAGCATGCCTCTTGCAAAACATCTGTCAAGTGTTTGGCGGGCGTTGTCTTGATGGTTGCCCTTCTAGCCGTCGCGTCGATCACCACGACGTGGGCGCTCATCGTCACAACCAGATGGAACTCGCTCTGGATAGTGAAAAGACGGGGAGGGTATGTAAAAAGTAGCCACAGAAGAAATCAGATCGTAAAGATGATAATAAAATGGCCGAGACGTCAAAATCCAAGAGCTCTAAAGAAGAAAGTAGTCGAAGGTCGAGGCGGAACAAACAGGCAGCGGTGCGGCGTCATCCGAGCTCTCGCGTACTTCCCAGCTCTCCGTCATCACCTCTCCTCCCCCCATCCCCCAACTCCCCCCGCCGCAGCTCACTCGTCTCTTCTTGAATCATCTTCGGAAGCTCCAGAGAATTTGTTTCCGACTGGTTTGCTGCAAAAGACCTCAATAATGGTATGGAATGGCGTCCCTGTCCCCCGGTCGTCAATGGGCGCTGGAACTCCAAGCTGACCACCTCCCATCGCTAGGCCAACCCCTTCGACATCAGTATGCCGGAACTTGCCCCCCTGATCGACAATCGATCGAGATGCTAACTTGTATGTAGATGGCGGTGCCTGTGTCGCCATGGTGGGCAAGGACTGCGTCGCCATTGCTTGCGACCTCCGCCTGGGCATGCAATCCTTGACCGTTTCGAACAACTTCCCCAAGATCTTCAATTACGCTCCCTCCACCTACCTCGGCCTGACTGGTTTGGCCACTGATGTCAACACTGTCTCCGACCTTTTCCGCTACAAGGTCAACATGTACCGCCTGCGCGAGGAGCGCCACATTGCACCGCAGACCCTCGCCAACCTAGTCAGCTCATCGCTGTACGAGAAGCGCTTCGGTCCCTTCTTTATCAGTCCCGTCATCGCGGGTATCAACCACACATCGGGGAAGCCGTTCATTTGCGGGTTTGACAGCATCGGCTGTATCGACTTGGCCAAGGACTTCATTGTCAGTGGAACTGCCAGCGACCAGTTGTTTGGTACATGTGAGGGTCTGTGGGAGCCGGATTTGGTATGAAGCCCTGTTCTTTTTTTTTTTTAATCTTTATCTTCTACCCTGTCTTTCTCATGCTGATTTCACCCTCAGTCCCCCGAGGACCTCTTTGAGACCATCTCACAAGCACTGCTGAGTGGTGTCGACCGAGACGCCCTGTCCGGTTGGGGTGCACAGGTTTATATCATCGAGAAGGACAAGGTCACCCAGCGGCTACTGAAGGGACGACAGGATTAGAGTGGGCCGAGCAGACATGGTTGTTTTGGGCTTTCTGTTGGTTTGGGGGACAGATTTCGGCGTCTGCGGTCTTCACTGGATGATATGTGCTGTCTACAGTCACTACCTCTAATGTGATAGCACAACCGTGGCGCGAGTGCGGTCGACGTGTAGACTGAAGGATGCATTTCTCTATATTGTCTGAATCCTATCACGATAATACAAGCCCCGTTATCACGTCACAGTATTGCCTTCCGTATATTCAGGAATTTATTAATAGCCTTCCTTGCCAGCCACCGCCCCATAAGCTGGGCCATTCTTCCCCAGGAATTTCTTGACGTCTGCCGCCAACATCTCCGGTACCTCCCAGGCAGCAAAGTGACCACCACAGTCGAACTCGGTCTCTCTCACCACATTCCCAATAGCCCGATACCATGCCAGGGGCCACATGACCAGCTCTTCCCGGAATTGCGCCACCGCAAACCGCACATTCTGCGGTGCGCAGGCTCCTAGCACTTGGACAAGGGAAATGTAGTTCGTCTGTGTTCCCTGGTCTCCCGTAGTTCCAGACCCCTCATCTTTCGGCGCTGAAGCCTCGTAATAGATCCTCGTCGAAGCCATCGGGCCCGCAGTCGAGAACCAATAAACACTCACCCAGGTCAAGATCTCCTCGTCGGTCCACGGATACTTGTCTGTCCAGGAATGAAGCTTATCATAGATCCAGGCCAGCAGCGCAACGGGGCTATCGTGTAGCCCGTACCCCAAGGTCTGGGGCCGCGTCTCCTGCTGCTTCATATACGCATTGCCGCGAGTAAGGTAGTGCAAGGAGCGGGCGATGTACCCGCGGTCTTTGGCTGAGAAGGGCACCGTTAGCAAGGACTGCAGGAAGCGGAGTGGGTTCCGCCATGGATAGGGTGGAATGACGGGGATGAAGTTTAGGTGGATGGCTTGGGTGTGTTCCGGGTAGAGTTGTGACATGCTGCGTGCAATCATGCTGCCCCAATCGCCGCCTTGGATGACTGCAAAGCGGGAGAAGTCAGATACTGGCTGTCGTGGCTTTGTGGAAGAGTTTTTTTTTTTTTTGCGTGGAGGTATCACTTGCCATAATTCTCGTACCCGAGGGTAATCATCACGTTGTGAAGGGCTTCTGCGTACTGCGCCAGTCCAAATCCTCGCTGTGCATTTGGTTTCAGTGTTAGAACATTAATGTGACCTCCTTTTCATATAGGGTTGGCCAAGCTGAACCGACATACCTTCTTGACACCCTGTGAAAACCCGAAATTGGGCAGCGAGGGCACCACAACATCAAAGACGGGGCCTTTGCCGTTCTCTTGGGTGAGCAGTGGAATCAGCTTGGTGGCTTCGAGGAAGCTACCCGGCCCTGCTCAGCGTAATTAGTGAACGGACCATAGTAAGGGTCATCGGCCTCGGAAGCGTAGAGCAATACATACACCCATGGATAAACAGCAATGGTATAGCACGCGGATTCCCACTGCGATGATGGACAACATGTAGATCCAAATCCTCGAATCCAGCAACTGGCACCCGAACACTGACTTGTTGGAGTTGCTGGTTGAGCTTCTTCTCTTGCGCACGCCAGTCAAACTTCTCCCGCCACACGGTGACAAGTCGCTGGATCTCACTCAGGGGCACACCCATATCCCAGTCAGCTGCATCAAGCTCATCTGGGAAGGTCGTCTGCTCGAGCTTCTGGTGGAGCTGGTGGAGTTTGAGGTCGGGGACGGCGATGCTGAAGGGGTTGACGGTGCTCATTTTTGCTCCATCGAATTCTTCCGTCCTCTTGCCTTTGTTTTTTGATGATCTTGGGGTATATTTGGGACGAGTTGTTCTCAATAGTTTTCCACGCTGAGTGTTGAGTGTTGGTTGAGAAGCCGTGGTTCACTGCGATGGCCATTGCTTAGGGTGATCGGCGGAGATGATCCACAGCCTCGGTTTCACGGTGTGCACATTCCACTGGATGAGCATGTCGGTGGATCCGTCACTTTTAGGCTTATTGAATTGTACAGGGAACAAAAATAGAGATTTTGCTTCATTTGGTGATTTTCTAGAAGAAAACTGCAAACACAAGTCTACTGGCCACTCGCATCTTGTGGATAGACCGAGGTATTGACGGAATGTCTATACCAATTTCTGAGTTTCATAGTAAGCTTATCTATTATTTAAGCTCCTTTTTCTCTTAGTAAAAAAGACAAAGCCATATTCAGACGGGGAGCATTCCATTCTCGGGAGCATCTATAAAGATTGACAAGTCGCTAACCTTCGCTTCGCTCGGGAGACTTTGAAAGAGATAGTAGAGAATAAGAATTAACTACATTGAAATGACTTATTAATTACATTGTATCCTATTTAAGAGGATTTATTCTTTATTAAATATATAGATAGCTATTTTACTACTACTACTACTACTACTACTATTATTATTTGATTGATATTTTTTTCTCTCTTAAATTAATTAATTAATTCTCTTCATTTTCTATATCTATTTTCTATCTATTTTCCAATCCCTTTTCTAGTCCTCTTTTAATCTGTTTTTATAACCATCTCTTTTCTCCCTTGCTCTATTATGAGCAATCCAAGGATGGGTTCGAAGAAATCGACCGAATCTCAACCTGTCTCGATATACATGTCTACCTACCTTAATTCTTTTGGAACCCGATGTGCTGGTTTCAATTACCCTGCTATGTACGCTTAGAATGAGAAATAAAATAGAATATTTCTGAATCAAAGACTCGAGCAGCTAATACGAGATATTGTTGTCGAAGGCAGGAGGACTGTAGTATTGGATTCGATTCGGCTCCTCAAGCTGGCAACGTTCAAGCCATTGACAAAGTTTGTCGATCTCTTAGGCGCTGTCTGCCTTGTAGGTTAAGAACTTTGTCCAAGGATGTGAGGATCCCACAGTGAGTTTATCCATGGCCAGATACTCGACAGTTAGAGTAGGTATATTCCCTCATCTTCTGCCGAGGCTTTGATGAGGTTACTGAAGGATACCAGGGCAGGATAAAAATGGAAAAGGTGATTCCGGAGAAGTAAGGCTAGAGAAACTGCCAGGGTTTAAATCCAAACAAGACCACAACGGTTAACATAACGACCTTGCCATCTCTCATCTCTTCCCTGTTCTACCGGGGGTTCGCAGTAAGAGCCCTCTTTCTCGGTAGGCGAAGCTATCTGCCCCAACCTGCAACAGGTAAGGGTGAATTCCAGTACTGGGTTGAGATGGAAGATTCGAATGGACTTACTAGCTCTAGGAGGAGCTTTCGGCAAGTTTGACTGATTTCCACTTTGTCGATGTGACACAGTTATTGGCTGTATCAGAGTTTACAATCATACCCTCATCGCCAAGGTTACAGCCAGGATCCTTTTGGATCTCAAGTGATTGACCTTCATCGACGGTCCAGGAAAAGGATTTGTAGGAGGGAAGATCGAGACAATGCCCAATGTCATTGAATCCATTGGAGACACTCGAGCCTGTACAGTCCCCAGTTTGGAAGGTTTGAATTGTCCCCAACGCGAAGATGGACGTAGCGAGTCCTAGAAGGGAAGCAAGTTGGAAGCGCATGATTGATAATTTGGCGGTAGAAAGTAAGAGTAGATAAAAGGAAAGAAAAAGCACAGCTGAAGTTACGGAGGGGAAAGAGGTAGGTTCTTTAGAGCAGAAGAATTGGTATTTATAGGCGAGATCCCCCCATTGAATTAAATCAATCGGCTACGGTATTGACCGCGTTGCCGGTTGCTCCGAGCTGGCTTGGCCACGCTGTGGCATCCGTTGTCTGGTTGAAGCCTTATGAGTGGGGGGAGTCTCTTTTTTCAATGCTCGGCTCGGTGATAGTTGCGAGCAGCTAAGGCTGTGAGTCTGTGGGTCCTGAGGTTCTACTTGGTCTCGGATCTTGTTGTCTCAAGGACAATGTTAGTGGCTTTTTGCTGGGCGAGGCTGCGCTTAGTTCGTTGGGGGTCAAGTTAGCTTGGATTCATTGATATTTGCGAGCCATCGGTGGATCTTTAATATTACCTTTATTTAATATGGAAAAAGGACAGAGCCCAATGTTATTGTTTCTTTCAGTGTATGTATAGGTAGGCTTAGACCCGGTCAGATGGATTCTTAGTGCCCTAAAGGAATGATATACTTACGGGACCTCTTTATTGCTCCCTTATCAAGGTGGCCTATAAACTTAATAACTTAATACCCAGAAGTAGTTGACTTGGTCTATATTTGTCGGATGTCAAACCAGATTGTAGGCCACAACGTGGATCAATTGCGGGCAGGTTATTGCCGAAAGTTGGAGGCTCAACACAATCCATGTGTTGTTACATATTTAGTAGCTGGCTTGGAAATACTTAATCAACAGGATGTCGATCTTCCTACAAGGCTGTGAATCTAACCCCTAAAACGTGTTGTTGAGTAGGCATAAAGATCTGTCACTCAACTTCTCTTCCATTGCCTCCAACCAGTCACAGACACACAAGCTTCTCTCAATTATTATCACCATTCTATACCTATCTATAATGAAGCTTACTGCGACCGTCGCCCTGGTTGCCCTGGCTATCTCTGCAGAAGCCAGCGCGTCTGGTTGGTTTTTCCTTTGCCTCTTGAATCTACCATCGCCCAAGCTGATTCTAGTTGCTAACCCATCCATTATTTAGATTCCTCTGCCGCCATTGTTGACAAGAGATCGAACTGGAAGAATTCGTTCGATGGACAGAGGGTCTACAGGACCCCCGGGTGTGAACGCGATGATGGCGCGAGCTATGCTTATGTCTGGTCCAGATGTGTGCCTTCCACCGAGCCTAACGGGAAGGATGAGTTGGCCAGTGCAGGTGACTGGCTCGAGGGTCAGCCATGGTGCTGGCTTGTTGATAAAAACAGCAACTGGCAAAAGTGTGGTGGCTCTCATGAAATCGTTGACTGGGCCATTCAGGAATCAGCTTGCGCTACCAAGGAAATGTCCCCTCGCGGTGGCTGCTCAAAGGACACTTATTAGGATTACATGGTCGACAATCCAAATGAATGGATACAGAACACGTGTTCCAAAGCTAAGGGAGAGGTGATTTCTCATGCTTGATATTGAACAGATATCAGTGAAAATATTTCTCACACTCGGGTTTAGGGGGTACAAGAAGAACTGGGATCTGAGCTATGAAGCAAGAACAGCAGTCTCAGAGCTGGAAGTATACAATGAAATATCTTCTCGTCTCAAGGGTTTTCTTTGTCAAGGCACAGAGTAGAATCTAGAGGATCAGCAAACCCCTCTCGGAGTGACCCGAGCCCTAATAAAGGCAACATCTGTCAGCTCAAAGTTGAGAATTAGTAGCTCCTAGCTCCTAGCTACTACATCTACATTTTTAACTCGGCTCTGGTTGATGTTCTAAATTCCACATAGAGAGCTACGCGAGGACACTTGATTCTAGTTTATATAACCTTGAAAGCGTAGTCTAAGAGTAAGCACTAAAGCAGAAAAGGAAACCATTCCATACCCCTGTCCACGAATGTAGCTAATGGCACTAAAAAGACTGTGGATAATTAGAATACCAATAGTTTGTCACCAACGATTAGATGCTAAAGAATTACCGGCAAAAAGGCAATATAACAATTCTACATAGATTATGAGGTCAGTGAGTAATTTAGATGTGTCGATGCAGGACGCTCAGAGAGGGAAACGAGACCGTGGGGCTATACTCAACTAGAAACCGGTAGAGTATAGGGTAGCAGTGCGGGGCGTCAATTATTAATCCCCGCACACAGGATCTTTCATTTTTTTCATTCTAACTGACGAGATGTTCCATAGATCCAAGGTGAAGTCACAACCTTGAGGCCTTGGAAAGCAACTAGGACTGGCGTGGCCCTGAAATCATGAGCGTGCTTGAGTCCTATTAAAAAAAGTCATTTGGGTTTCGATTATCTTGGATTGGTGTTTTCTTTTTTCTATTCTGGTTTTGTAATCTGATGAGTGTCCTTGTACTTGGGGGGTGTTCACTATATATACCCATGCTTCTTTTCATATCATTCTAAATATTCGTAATTAGTATAGACATAGATACATAGATATATATTAAAGAAGAAAAAAGAAAAAAGAAAAAAAAGAAAAAAAGAAAAACAAGACAAACAATTCAAAAGGCCTCACTCGAGGTAAGGGGAATTAAAAACAGGTACCCGGTACTTGTCTCTTCCAATGCTTGGCGCACCAAGCAGAGGTCCCCGGTACCCATTTTGTTATGGTCTCGACCCGCCGATCGTGTCCTCCGTGCGCCTCCAAAAAAAAAAAACCCGGAGAAGCGAGAGAATGGAGATGGGAGACGCAGACAATTTCTACTTCTTGTTTTCTGCTTCGACATTTACCTAGAGATTTTACTACGGTATATCCACGCCTATACGGCCACTACATCAAAATTACTTGACCCACGAACTCCTGTTTCAGCCCGCGTCTAGACCGCCCCCATCGAAGGGAAAATCCCTCTCTCTCCCCTCCTCACTTCCATTGACGGCATGTATATGCCCATCGCTTCACTCCTTGACTCTTGACACTGGCCATGGTGGCTGTGCCTAGATAACTCTAGAGCAAGAAAGACGTCTCAAAACTCACTTGTCACCCTCCGTTGCCCTTCCACATGGACTATGCCCGACACGCCCGAACCCGATGCCTCAAATCTTGTGCAACCCCGTCCCAACATGTTCCCTTCCTGCAAGGCCGAGTGTATCCCAGCCGACGGATTGACGACTGTCCCTGACGATGTGCATCTCGACACCTCGGGGGGATGGAGCGATGGCGCCCAGACTACCGCCATGGAGCAGTTGGTGACGTTGAAGCAGGGGCTGAGAACTTCGGATACCGAACTGTTTTGGAAAAGGTTGATGGAGGATATCACATCGATCACAAAATCCCAGTATGGTTTTGTGGCCCGCCGGGTGCACGGCGAAGATCCAATGCCCGAACTCGGTGGCCGTCGACCATCGCTGTTTGGGGCCGTGTTTTACTACAACGATGGCTACCAAACCGTCGGCCTGCAGCGAAACCGCTATTTCGCCGGCGGAAATCCACTGTTGCACATGGACCATGAGCGGCCCTGCCTCATCCCCGAAAACCTCAAGTCCCTGCTGTCGTTCGGTGATGACCTCCTGCCCTTCGGTGCCGAAGCTTACCTGGCGATTCCCCTCTTCTCGGCTGGCAAGTGCCTGGCGCACCTCGGGTTGATGTGGAGCAAAGAAGGTCTGCTGAACCGAAATATGTCTTGGTCTTTTCTCGAGATGATCCTTCATTCTTTGGAGGACTTGATTGTTCAGCGACTGTTGCCCGGGGAAGCCCTGACAGCCCCCCTCAGCTGCGAGCCCCCCTCTACCAGCCCATCGATTGTTCCGAACACGCAAACCGTTCCCCTCGACGACCCCTCCGATTTCACCTCCCAGCCGCTAAAACCGTACGCCCGCAGTCTATCCCATGAGTTGCGGACTCCGATGCAAGGAGTAGTGGGCATGCTCGATGTCATGCATGCAACCGTGCGGGAAGCGATGGAAAGCAAGACTCCGGTGAAATCGGGTGGGGTCTTTCAGGCCCTCAAAGAAGGCATTGAAATGGTACAGGATAGCGCAAGGCGAGCCGTCGAAGCGGCAGATAACGTCGTTCACGCCTACGATCTTAACATGCAAGTCCCCAAAACACCGCAACGGGAACAAGAAAATGAAATTCTCGGAGACCCAATACCAGACCCAATTCCTCCGACTGATGTTGCCGAACGTCGCCCGAGCGTTTTCATCGAAGGAAACAATATCGCTGTGAATCCATACAAAAGACGACGAAGCCACCCACTGGATGTCACTTCTGGCCCACGAAAGCAACGAGTACGCACATCATCGCGACAGGAGCTCTCGCCCCGCAGCGAAGAGGTCAAGAATGCTGTTCACGAAAGTGACCAGATTGTCCACGCCACTCCAGCTCGCCAAATTGAAGCCGTTATGGCCAACATGGTGGATCCTCGACCGTCCCTGGCTGTTCGACGGTCCGCTCCTCACCTTCTCCTGGAGGGCATCAACATGAATCTCAGGGGATCCGCTCTGCGGTTCACCAAGCTACGAGACCTTCTTCGCCTAGTGATCAACGAGTCTCTTCATGTCGGTGGCCGCCCAGATTCGGCAGTCGGTAACGCGACCGAATTTGGCGAGAGAATTGAGATTCGATCGCGGTCCTCAAATGGGGGATTGTTTACCAAGACTGTCGATTGGTCTGTTGACCCAGCGCTGCCTGAGTCTCTCCTTGCCGACGACCGGGACTTGGCTAAACTGATTTCTTGCGTCTTTCTCAACGCCATCAAATTCACTAATAACGGCACCATCACCGTGTATGCCACCATCGACTCCAAGACCAACGATGTCTTGATCCTTGTTCGTGACACAGGCCCGGGAATTCCAGCAGCCTTCCTACCAAATCTTTTCAAACCCTTTGCCCGTGAGGATGCTTCCACAACCAGAAGTAAAGATGGCCTGGGGCTGGGTCTTCTGGTGGCCAAAGGCTTGTCCCGCAAGATGGGAGGTGATTTGGTCTGTGTGCATTCATCAACCTCGGGCCCGGGTCACGGATCCGAGTTTCAGATCCGAGTTCCCGTGAATCAGCGCGAGCCCAATAGTCGTCCCGGGACCCCAGGCGAGAGGACTTTGACCCCGCCCAGTATCAACGACCCATCTCGACAGGGCAGTGCGAGCAGCTTCATATTCGAACCCTCAACTTCTATCTCCCCTTCCATCCTCCCCCAGAACCACCAGTTGCAACAGCCGACACCAGGCCTCAGCGACGAGAACAGATCTCAAAGCTCAACACCCCCACGACCTCTCGCACAAGCCCCGCCTAGCCGAACACCTATTTCAAGAGACGCTTACGACAAGAAGCTCGGGGAGAAACACCCGCTGCGATTCCTCGTTGCAGAAGACAACCGAATCAATCGGCGCGTGCTGGTCAATATGCTTCGCAAACTGGGCTACCGTGATGTCCTCGAAGCTGCCGACGGCAAAGAGGCCGTCCAGATTGTTCATGGAATTCTTTCCGCATCGACGTCCTCCGATGAGCCGGTTATCGACCCCAACGCTACGAAAGAAACAAATGACGTGACCGACCCACGGGGCTCTGTCACAAAGATCAAACCAATTGACGTCGTTCTCATGGATCTCTGGATGCCCGAGATGGATGGATATGAGGCCACCGCTCGGATCCTGCAGATGGTTCACGACCACCGAGGTCAGCCCTCTGGCCCGGAGAGTGACTCGTATCACCCGGAGCCTACTGACAGCCTTGATTCAATGGAGGTGGATCCCACTCCAAACACCCTCTGTGCACCTCCGCATCCTACTGTTTTGGCCGTCAGTGCGGATGTCACCGACGAGGCACTAAGCCGCGCCTCCAAAGTGGGAATTAAAGGCTACATGACAAAGCCTTACAAGCTTTCTGATCTGGAGCGATTGATCCTGGAATTCTGCGGTGGACCCAATGACCAGACTTTTGCAGCAGCAGCATAAGCTGTAGTTTTTGACTGAGCCTGCTGCTGCTACTTATTTTTTTTTCTATGCACCCATGCCTTGGGATACCCCAGGACTTTTCATATTCCCCCTATAGACCGGGCCTCTTCTCTTGTTGAGCAAGACCTGTGTTTTTCTTCTTCTTCTTCATCTTCTTTCGGCTCGGCGGTCACCGTGATGTCCTGAGAGATAGCATATATAACCCGATGGTGAAACCAGTTGTGGGTTGGTTTACGCCCTCGATCTGGCGCCCCCTTGCTTTCGGTCTCTTCTTTACTTGCCTGCCATATACGATCTGCGGCATTTCAAGACCTATTGTTTTTTATTACCTTGTATATAATGATTGATGATGAAACCTCACCAATGAACACTCGTTACCGACATTCATACTGTTCATGATGCACCCATACATAAGATTCGATAAAATTGTTGTGATATATATATGGATGGACCCAAAAACTAACGTTGATTTTGACCCAGTGGTTCTTAGCAGCACTCTGGCTCAACTCTAGCTGTTACACCTGGTTGAATATCTCCTGGAAAGTCCAGTTACAAATTCGAGAACGGACCAAGTAATGCAAGGAGAAGCTGTCATTACATCCATTATCAAGATCGATATCGTTCTAACCACGAGGATTCAAGCACTCCACACCCCCTTGTTCCTCCCTCCACCGACATGCAAACCAAGTGCTTGCCCACACTGGCTTTGCCAATCCAGAACCAGAGAAAACATCTTCAAGTCAAGAATCTACCTAGAAGCAGGTACACATACAATGCTTTTCTTCTTCCTTAAAAAAGCTTAAAGCGTCCCCATAAAACAAAAACCAAGTGATCAATATTCGCGTAAACTGGCGTGCATATGCGGGTCACAACAAGAGATACGTGCAAGATGCAGAGACATGAGAAAGATGCCGGTTGAGGCCTCCAAAGATACAAGAGAAGAAGTAGACGTAGAAAGACACCTGTCTGTTTCTCTTCTTCTCGACGAGCACCCCCACCCCCATTTTCTCACGTCAGCTTTTGCTTGATGAAGAATGACCGCAGGTGCGAGAGCTGCCAAGCGCAGGCGGCGGACAGAACGGCCAGCTGGATCAGGGTCCAGCGCACGACACGGCCGTTGGTGATCTCGGACTGGTCACGGAACTCGGCCTCGCGCTCCTGGATTAAGTGGTGAACACATTAGCGGGATGCCCTTGAATGAAACTTAATATAACACAGAAGGAAGGGTTCAGCTCTTACCCGCTGGTACACCTGCTCACGGCGGATATCGTGCAAGCGGCCGTTCAGGTCCTTGACGCGCTGAACGATATCCTTCATCTTGTCCTTGTCTTCGGTCTCGATCTTGCTGGTCTCGCCAATGGCCAGGTCCACCACCATCTTGACGGCGCCCTTGGATCCACTAAATAGGCCGTTTGTGGTGACGTCGGTCTCGGGCGTAAAGCAGATCTTGTGCTGGCCCGAGTCCGCGGCCGAGAAGGTGAAGCGGCCGGAGTGACTGTCGCGCTTAGACACGACGCGGTGGTCGTTGTCGAAGGTCTCGTCGACGGTGATGAGCACCTTGAGGAGGTGGTCGATGTGGTAGGTGTGGGATTGCGTGTCGATGACTTCAGTTTCAAAGCTGCCTGTTTATTTTTTTAAGAAAAATCCGGGTTGTCAATCAAATGTTCTTTTGGGTGATCATGAACAACAGAATCGTCTGGAGAGGTAGGTCGCTCATACCGGCCACCAGAGTGTCCTTCGGCAGGTCTTCGTAGAAGCACTTTGTTTCCCGGCCATCCATGTAGAAGTACAGGGCATTGGCGGGGACGAGAAGTGAGAGCAGGGAGAGCAGAGTCAAGGCCGACAGCCATGACGGCGTAGATGCTCGCGACAGAGCCATGGCGAAACAGTCAATTGAGGGAGACTCAGCTTTCTCCTTGGTCGATGGTGTTTATGGACCATCTGGCACCATCCCTCACCGCCTGCCGTCTTCATCCCTTCCAAACCAACCGTGGGAACCCGCGCCGCCCATCGATTTTCATCGTCCCTTTCATCGCTTTTTTATCGAGTTGCACGGCTTCTCGGAAATTGAGAAGTCGGTAATTCCGGGACTACGTTTTGATATCACTGACAGGAAGAAACACTGGTGGAACGTCTATATTTATCGCATCGCGCCCGAGGAGACTTCCGACCGAATCGCCATGGCGGCCGCCGATGTTCGCGACATGCTGGATCTGCCCGCAGAAGGGCAGCCCAGACCGCACAAGAAGCAGAAGGTGGTCGAGAAGCGTCCAGGTTCGCATCCCTGTTATCTGGATATCTTCCCTTAAGTTGTCGCTGACAGTTCTGTCGCAGAGGGCATCACCCGCGAATTGTTCGCGCTGCTGGGCGAACGGGCGCCACCGATCGCGATCAATGAGAACAAATACAAGGGGCGCCCGAAATTGATGAACAAGCTCCGAGTCCGACCATGGTAGGTCTTGGGTGTTTTGCTTGTATCTCCGAAGGGTTGACTCGTGCTGATTTGAATCCCCACAGGCGCATGTCACCGTTCACAAATAATGCTCGTTCCGACGGCCTTGTCCTCAAACACTGGCAACGAAAACATGAATCAACCCGGCCACCTGCACCCGAGAGGTCTCAGATGGAGGTGGATGAAAACAAGGAAGAAGGGAAGGAGGAGGCGCCCAAGCCGTTGGAGCAGGAGTATACATTTGCCAAGTACAACATCAAGGCACGGGTGCCTCGCCGCTACACGGACGAGGAATACAATCGACACCTGCGAAGCGATGACTGGACACGCGAAGAGACAGACTACCTGGTTGACTTGGTTACGGAATATGACCTCCGCTGGGTGGTGATCGCAGACCGCTACGACTACCAACCGCGGATGGAAACCGAGCCGGATGCGAACGCGCTTGTCCCGGCCAAGCAATACCGGACCATGGAACAGATGAAGGCTCGCTACTATTACGTTGCTGCGACGATCTTGGCCTTTGAGCACCCTCCCTCCGAGATGTCCGAAGCTGAGTTCGAGCTGCATGAGAAGATGCTGAAGTTTGACGCCGATCGAGAACGGGACCGCAAAGAACTGGCCGCATTGCAGCTCAACCGGACAGCAGACGAGGTGCGCGAAGAGGCAATGCTGCTGGAGGAATTGAAACGCATCACCAGCAACGAGCAGAATTTCATCTCCGAGCGCCGCGAGCTCTACTCTCGGTTGGAAGTGCCCATCAGCGTTGGGAACACCGCCATGTACCAATCCAGCCAGGGTCTTTCGCAACTCCTGCAAACCCTTTTACAAGCCGATAAGACCAAGAAGCGCCGTTCCATCCTCGGCGGCGAGGGTGCCGCGCCCAGCCCCGCCGGCCAGACCCCGACACAAGCCGGCGCCCCCGGTGACACTCCGGGCGCCGCCCCCTCCATCTCTCACAAGAAGGGCGCCGCTGCTGCCGCTCGCGAAGCGCAACAGCCAGTGCGCACGCTCTCCCCGGCCGAAGAGGCCAGGTATGGCGTGCAGCACCACGAACGCCTCACGGCCGGTGTGCAGTTCCGCAGCGACCGCGCCCAGAAACTTACACAGGCCAAGTCCAACGTCCAGACCCAGAAGCTGGCCCACGCCCTGGCCGAGCTCGAAATCCCCGTGCGCCTCTTCATGCCCACCGAGCGCGTCTGCAAGGACTTCGAGAAACTCATCCAATCTGTCAACCTGCTTCTCGACACTCGTAAGGTTGCAGAGAAGGTCGAGAACGAGATCCGCGTTCTCGAGTCGGCCAAGACAGAGCGCGAGCGCAAGTCCAAGGAAGCCACGGCTCCTGGCTCCTCTGCCCCCAACCCCGGGCACCCAGAAGTCAAGATGGAAGCCGAAGATGGCGCTGCCGGCGTGCTGGCACCGTCTACTGGTGACGCTGCTGCTTCTGCACCCCCCAACTCCTCCCAAGGCGGGAATGCTGCAGACCAGGCTCAAGGTGATGGAAGCGTCGATGCGCCCACAGAAGAAACTCCTGCCAAGGAGGTAGAAGGGAATCACAAGCGGTCTGCCAGTGTGCTCAGTGGTGTCAGCGACAAGAGTTCCAAGCGGCAGCGGCGGTAGATGACATTGGCATGCGTCTTATGGCATCTCCCTCTGTACCTCAGGATCCGTGGCACTCTTTGCATTTTTGATACCTCTGTACGATTAATGACTCTGCTGGAAGCTACACTCATAATCCCATTCCCCTTTTCCTGCGGGTAACAATAATAGCACAATCCTGACTCACTATAACTGGGTCATTCCAGACCTCGTATACTTTGTACGCCAATCCAACCAATACTCAACTCACCCGTCGCAGCTCAAATCTTCCTCCTTTCATCTCGACTACAAAACCCGACTCAGTCGGCTTGCCCACTGGCTGCCTTCGAACGACCCAGGCATCTCGATGCATTCCTGGTACATGCTCGCCAAGTCCTCGGCCCGATTGCTTCTTGTAGAGTCGGCCCGGTCCAGGCTGTTCGATGTGCAGTCTTGATACTGCCCCGAGGAGGCCTGAGATGGACCTTTTGGGTGTGCAGTTGATATTCTCCTACTTTGCCTGTGCCTGAAGAACATAAATCCCCATCGATTGCTTCGGGGGGCGCTGGGAGGTGAGTTGTGCACCTTGGATGCGTTCTTGTCGTCTTGCGCCGTCACACGACATTCTTCGGGCTGAAGGCTCCCCGGTTGCTCGATTGAGATCGAGGTGTCTTGTCCCTTGTCGGGTCGTGAAGCTCCCAGGACCCATGTCTTGCGCCCGTGGTGGGTATCTTCCCTGTCCTTCCGGGGTCGTGGCTGTATACTTGGATTGCGGCTCATACGCGACCATCGGTTGACGAGCGTGTCGGTCATGATACCTGTGATACCGGCGTTGGGGGGAACATCACCTTGATCGCTTGGGGGTATTACCTGGGGGCTCGGTTCATTGGTCGTGAGTGCGTGATCGTGATCTCTGCTGGAGCGATTCCTCAGTCTCGCCCACAAAGAAGCTGAGACAGTGGTTTCGCGAGTGATGTCAGCCACGGTGTTTCTCTTGGAGAGAGTGTCTGCTCCAGATAGTGCCTGGCAGTCAGGCTCATCAGCGGTCATGCTGGAACCATGTTGGACAGTCGAAGTTTCTGCTGGTTTCAGTGTGTTGTTTGAATGCTTTGCAAGCTGGCAATCTTTAGTTTCCTCGTTCCGGTCGACGGCTGGCACTTCCTGCATTTTCTCGTTTGATGTTTGATTCTCATTCGAAGTATCCTTTAAACGTGGATGCTCTGACCCCTCTTCAGCCCCAGAAACCATGGTATAACCATAGCCCACACGTCGACCCCCCGACATCCAGCCGATGCTGACTTTGCGTGGGGACCCTAGTTCACTTGCTTCACTGGAGACGGCGCGGACGCGGTATGCCTCAGCGCTTGCAGAATCAAAACGCTCAACGAACTTGCTTTGCAAGAAATCAATTCGCTGGTCCGGGTTATTCTCCACGATGGCACTTTCACCCAATAAGTTATCTTTGCTTCCTAGCGTGCTTTTGAGAATATTGACCGCGTGGACCTTGGGCGACTGAGGATTAGTGGGTGCACCTGCCGAGAACGGACTGCTTGGACGTGAGTAGATCGAAGATGCGTCTCGTTTATGGGGAAAAGCCTGGCTTTGAGATCCCGACCCGGCATTGGCGGACGTTTCTGACTTTTGGTGAGGGCGATTCTTCTCGTTCGATGAGGATAGTAGCATGCCATATCTATTTGCGCGCACCAAATCTACTGTTGATGGATTGCCGGACAAAAGTTCTGACGACATTGATGGGGCGGCCAGCATGTGCGAAATCCCTAGGTCGCCCAGATGGAGCGATCGAGTTCCTGAGAATGATCTGGGAGATGTGTTTGACTGTCGGCTTTTGGGCACTGTGATATCCGCTGCTTGGTTGGTCAAAGACCCCGACGACGTCATACTGTGGTTTTGACCTTTCGTCTTGAGAAATTGGACCCAGTCAGCCATGAGGTTTTGTCCATTAAAACCAACTGGGACCTCAATGGTCGGGAATCGCTCCAGATGTGAAGGATTTGATCCGCCTTGACTGAGGGGCAAGCTCGGGAGAGATCTCGCAAAGTCAGGTCTGTTACCGGGATGATCCTCGAGTCGTCCTTCCCCGAGTGAAGGCAGAGACCGAGTTCCTTCGTCTGTTGCACAAGGGGTACCGGTACCACGCATGCTCAGAGGAAGATTCAGACTGCCTGGTGGTGTGAAGCACATTCCCGGGGGTGCCTCGCGGGTCTCCGAGATCATGTGGTTTCTCTCGTTCGCCCCAAACCCAGAGCTCGGCATATCGTGACTCTGTTCGATCAAATTACCTAGCCCTAACCGACGGAAACCTCGAGCAGCAGGTGATCCGGCGAATCGATCCATGTGTGTGGGTGTGACAATGCACTGTGCGTCGCTGTCGTACCCCCTCGCACTCATCAAACTGCCCCCGAAGTTCTCAAGGACCGACAACTCCGTATTTCCTCTCGAAGTGCTGGATCTTGATGACCTGAAAGGGAACGGGAATATAGCGCGGTGCTCCCCCCAGGGTTTTGTTTCTCGGGAGAATCGACGTCGCAGCCTGTGCGACAAACTGTCGAGTTGATTTTGAGATGGCAAAGGAATCACTGGCGGCGGCCTCTCTGTGTGTATCCTTGGTGTTAAAGAAAATCTTCTTGGCCTAGGGACTCATCGTACCTGGCGCACACTCCCCCGCTGTCACTTCCTCTACCTGACTACATTGGTAGGACCGAGCAATGGAGGCCGGCGAGGTCGACCGATCTCTTCGGAGACGAGGACAGAAAAGAATCACCATTGGGAGTGGTTGGCAAAGGTGTTGAACAGTCCTGGGGCTGTCTTCTTCCCAAGGAGCGTCTCATGCATTTTGTGTGGAAAGGGCACTCGACGTGCCTTCCTGTGCTTTTCTTTTAATGGGCATTCGACACACAAAATACCAAGAGACAATGACATTCCAGCATGATGCTCGAGCATTAACCTCGATACTCGATCTATTCATTAGTGTTTTCTAGTGCAGTTTCTTCTCTATACATTTTTTTTTTCTATACTTACGGGCTTATCGCCAATGGCGTGATTGCCCGCCGATCACGGAGCCCATCAGTACGGGGATGTCAGTACCCGGTCAGTACATGCCGGGCCACGGGGCGCAGGCGTTGGCGCCAGGTACCGGTATGGTACCGTACTGCCCCTCCGATGCCCCCCCTCCCCCCAACGTGGCTTAGTCGCTTTTTCCCCTCCATTTTTCTTCTCAGTTTTCGCCCGCTCCTTTTCTCTTCTTCTTCTTCTCCCCCAAGGGCAGGTTCTTTCTTCTATCTGTTCTCATCAGTCTTATTTATCCTTTCTTTTTTTCCCCCTTCTTTCCCACACATCCGTCAGAATGGTTCAATCGTATGTGTGCTACCCTACATCTTCTCTTTTGCGGTGCTAACCCCTCATTCTTAGTTCCGTTCTGGGTTTCCCTCGTATGGGAAAGCTTCGTGACCTGAAGAAGGCCACTGAAGCCTACTGGGGTGGCAAGATTTCCCGTGATGACTTGCTGGCCGAGGGTAAGCGCCTCCGCCAGGAGCACTGGAAGATCCAGAAGGATGCCGGTGTCGACATCATCCCCAGCAACGACTTTGCCTTCTACGACCAGGTCCTCGACCACATCCAGCTCTTCGGTGTCATTCCCGAGCGCTACAGCAAGTACAACCTCCACCCCGTCGATGAGTACTTCGCCATGGGCCGTGGTCTGCAGAAGCCCGACGAGGGTGTCGATGTTCCCAGCTTGGTAAGTCACTGTTACCAACATCCCCTTTTCATCAGAATTGGTAGGAATTGATGCTAATGCCGACTAGGAAATGGTGAAATGGTTTGACTCCAACTACCACTACGTCAAGCCTACCCTGCAGGACAACCAGACCTTCAAGCTGGCTGCCAACCCCAAGCCTGTGGTTGAGTTCCTGGAGGCCAAGGAGGCCGGTGTGGTGACCCGCCCCGTCATCCTGGGTCCCGTCAGCTTCCTCGTCCTCGCCAAGGCCGACCGTGGCCAGAGCGTTGATCCCATCACTCAGCTGGACAACCTCCTCCCCGTCTATGTGGAGCTTCTGAACAAGCTGAAGGCCGCTGGTGTTGAGGATGTCCAGATTGACGAGCCTATCCTCGTCTTCGACCTTGCCGCCAAGGCCAAGGCTGCCTTCAAGCCGGCCTACGAGAAGCTGGGCAACCTGGGTGCCCAGGCTCCTCGTCTGACCCTCGCCACCTACTTCGGTGACATTGTCCACAACATCGACGTCCTCTCTTCCCTGCAGAACCTCCACGGCATCCACGTTGACCTGGTCCGCAACCCCGAGCAGCTCGACACTGTCATTGGTGCTCTGGGCCCCAACCAGGTCCTCTCGGCCGGTGTCGTTGACGGCCGTAACATCTGGAAGACCAATTTCCAGGCCGCCATCGAGAAGGTTGAGCTTGCCATCCAGAAGCTGGGCAAGGACCGCGTCATCGTGGCCACCTCTAGCTCCCTCCTGCACGTTCCCCACACTCTTGCCAGCGAGAAGAACCTCGATGCTGAGATCCGTGACTGGTTCAGCTTTGCTGTCGAGAAGACCGCTGAGGTGGTCATCATTGCCAAGGCTGTGACCGAGGGTCCTGCCTCCGTCAAGGAGCAGCTGGAGGCCAACGCCAAGTCGGTCCAGTCTCGTGCCTCGTCCAAGCGCACCAACGACCCTGCTGTCAAGGCCCGCCAGGCCTCGGTCACCCCGGAGCAGCACAACCGCAAGTCTCCCTTCCCTGTCCGCCACGCTGAGCAAGGAAAGTCCATCAACCTTCCTCTCTTCCCCACGACCACCATCGGCTCCTTCCCTCAGACCAAGGAGATCCGTATTCAGCGCAACAAGTTCACCAAGGGCGAGATCACCCCTGAGGAGTACGAGAAGTTCATCGAGAAGGAGATCCAGGACGTCATCAAGATCCAGGAGGAGCTCGACCTAGATGTCTTCGTCCACGGTGAGCCTGAGCGTAACGACATGGTGCAGTACTTCGGTGAGCGCCTGACCGGCTACGTTTTCACCACTCACGTAAGTTTTATCCTAAACCTATTGATGGGCTGTCCAGATACTGACGAATTATCACACAGGCCTGGGTGCAATCTTACGGCTCTCGTTGCGTGCGTCCCCCCATCATCGTGGGTGACGTCTCGCGTCCCGCTCCCATGACCGTCAAGGAGTCGAAGTACGCTGTCTCGATCTCCAAGAAGCCCTGCAAGGGTATGATCACTGGACCCGTCACTTGCCTGCGGTGGTCGTTCCCCCGTGACGACGTCCACCAGTCTGTCCAGGCCCAGCAGCTGGCCCTGGCTCTCCGCGACGAGGTCGTTGACCTCGAGGCGGCTGGTATCCAGGTCATCCAGGTAGACGAGCCCGCTCTGCGTGAGGGTCTGCCCCTCCGTGCCGGTGCTGAGCGTGAGGCCTACCTCAAGTGGGCTGTCGACGCTTTCCGCCTGGCCACCGCCGGTGTCACCGACAACACCCAGGTCCACTCCCACTTCTGCTACTCGGAGTTCCAGGACTTCTTCCACGCCATTGCCGCGCTGGATGCTGATGTTCTGTCCATTGAGAACAGCAAGTCGGACGCCAAGCTGCTCAAGGTGTTCATTGACGAGGCCTACCCCCGTCACATCGGCCCCGGTGTCTACGACATCCACTCGCCGCGTGTCCCCAGCGAGCAGGAGATCAAGGACCGCATCGAGGAGATGCTGCAGTACCTGCGCCCCGACCAGCTCTGGGTCAACCCTGACTGCGGTCTGAAGACGCGCCAGTGGCCCGAGACCAAGGCTGCCATCACCAACATGAACAACGCGGCCAAGTACTTCCGCCAGAAGTACTCTTCTTAAACACTTTCTCCACCCACCATTTATTTCCCTTTTATTAATGGGTGTTAATTGAGAGAGGCTGGCATTCTCAACCTGTCGCCTCTGGCATGGGGAGTTTTGATTTTTGATGAGTTACGACGATGATACCAAAAGTTCAACATATGGGTTTCAACGGGTTTTGCGAATCTAGAGAGCACCAAAAGTGGGTTACTGGAGTTTCAACATGAATGAGGGGACTTCAACATCGGCGCCACGCCCTGGGGATGATGGGTGGCGTCGGTATCCCATTTCAACAATTTGGGTGGTTTTCTCACTGAGGTGAGGACTGCCGTGGATGGATTCCATCTATTTCTTATGTGTAGCATCAGCTGTGAATATATTGTTCTCTGACTGTTCGAAGAATGAAAGATAGAAGGATAACAGTAGACGTAGATGCATTTCGTGGATATAAACTATTAAGATATCGGATGCTACAGCTTGGCGTACTCGTCACACGCCTCGATGAGCTTCGGTTGGGTGCCCGGTTCCTGGATGAAGAGTGAGCTCATGGTTTGTCTGATTGATCTGCCTGGCACTCACCGTTCCACTATGGCCTGCAGCTGGGATCCAAATCAACCGCGACTTGGGCAAGCCCTTGTGAAGCTCCCAAGCCGTTTGAGGCGGGCAGACGAGGTCGTAGCGACCTTGAACCAGAGTGACTAGACATTTGAGTCAGAAGCTGGCAGTTCAACAGCAAAGACAGGGAAGAGAGAAATACCAGGAATATGCCGAATGCGCTCCAGATTCTCTTCGCGCAAGATCTGGCCCTCCTCCAACCAAACCCCATGCACAAAATAATGCGCCTCTAGCCGCGCATGCACCAACGACAACTGCTCATCCTCTTCCAACCAAGCAAAACTCTCCGGCCCCGTGCGAAGCGTTCCAATCCAAGAATTCCACCGATTCCACTCACGCGCCGCCGCCCGCCGCTGCGCCGAGTCCTCATCCTGCGCAAGAATCCTATAATATGCCGCAATATCATCCGCACGATCTTCTTCTTCTTCTTCTTCTCCCTTCAGGAAATTCAGATACGCCTCATAGGCATCCGGGAACAGCTGTGACGCGCCCGTCGGACCACGCGACCACTCCAGCTCGGCGCGCCGCGCCGTAAAGATGCCGCGCATGACGAGCGCGCCGCCGATGGCATCCGGGTGGGCCTGCGCGTAGAGCAGGGCGAGCGTCGACCCCCAGGATCCGCCGAAGATCAGGTGCCATTGTGGGATTTGCAGGTGCTGGCGCAGGACTTCGATGTCGGCGACCAGGTGCGCGCTGGTGTTTTCGCGGAGCTCGGCGGAGGGTGTTGAGCGGCCTGCGCCACGTTGGTCGAAGAGGACGACGCGGTAGATGGCTGGGTCGAAGTAGGCGGTGTTGGCTTTGGAGGTTTGGCCGCCTGGGCCTCCGTGAAGGTAGAGGGCTGTTCTGGATGTTAGAATCACGATGGGGGTTGGAGGGGAGGGAGAGAGTAGGTATGAAAGTAAGATTGGTAGCTTACCCGGTTTGCCGTCCTTCTTGCCATATTGTTCGTAGTGTAGCTTGTGGATGGCGCTGACGGGCAGCATGCCCTGGTCGAATGGTGCCTCATGGGCATATCCGGAAATTGGGCTGCTCATGATGGAAAATTGAAGGGTTTTTTTTACTATGCTGCGCGGACAGAGGGGCAGCGCAGGGTTAAATACTGTCTAAAGAATTCAGGTGAGCATCGAGCATGCATGAATCATGTCATCTGACACTGGGGGCCAATTGTTCAGTGGGCTAATTTAGGTGTAGATATGCGGGGATTGAAAGCCTTTTTCTTAATACCAAATACAAATTCGCGAGACAAGGCCATGGGAATACTGTAGAAGCAGATTTTTTTTTTTAAAAAAAAACAAGCAGTATGTTATCTATTCAAGGTTATCAAAATAGCCAATGTGAAGCCCTACATCTTTCAGCGTGTTTCGGCCCCATCATGACTCACGACCGTATCTCCAGACTCGGGAACGAGTACGGGAGCCATGGGCAAGACGGGATGCCGAGCCGACAATCCGGTTGACGGCGGATCACCACATCATGGACTGGCTAGTCTTCTGTGCGTAGATGCTTTAAGAGATCGTGCCGATCCTATTTTCTCCCAGCCCTACATTACCCCATATATTGAACTACTGTAAATTAGTAAAATCTCGGGCTTAGTCTCGGGCTTAGGGCTTAGATTACATGTCAGCAAAGGGTCATCCAGACTAACCGAAAGGCAGAATGAAAGGAACTCTCCTTCCAAGGTAACGATTTTCGCATTGGCATATCCCCCCCCCCCCCCCCCCGCCCTTGGCATGCCAGTCTCCGGCCATGAAAAACCGGTGAATAGGAGAAGCCGTCAAGGCCATGTGCCCCGGTAGATCGACGGAAATAACAAGTTCTAGACAAACTCCGCCGGGACTCGATGACGCAGCTCTTTTCCGCCCCGTGAACAGCTTGCTCACGATGGGCCAACATATAAGAATTGCAAAGGATTCCAGGTCGCGTCGGCTGCGCCGGCTTTAATTAAAGCCTGGGCGACAAGAAAATAATAATATGACCGGCTTGGATCAACGTTCAAGGGGGCGAGTTCAACAGGTTCTGAGAACACCCGGTGACTCAATGCTGCGCTTCACGAAGAAGGGCACGTTCCAGATCTCTGTTTTTGAGGACTTGCACTTTGGCGAAGGTGTGTATGCATCTCTTTTGTTGAGGACAATGTATCCCTACAAGATATATACATATATCTGCGGGCGATATTCTAACTTCATATCAGATGCAAGCGCCGACACCAAGTCAAGCAGAGTCATGAACAAGGTCCTCTCAAAAGAAGACGCCCAACTAGTCGTGCTAAACGGCGACCTGATATCCGGCGAAGCGACCAACTCAACCGTGTCAGACCAGTACTTCGACGATGTTGTCGCGCCGCTGGTTGATCGCGATCTGTCATGGGCAACGACGTACGGCAACCATGACAGCGAGACCAACCTCGACCCGTGGGCCATATACAAGCGCGACAGAAACTACCCCAACAGCCACACGCGCAGCATGGTCTCAGCGCCCGATGCCGGCATCACCAATTACTATCTGCCGGTGCTGGCCTCGAACGGGACGAGCAAGAGCACCCCGGAGCTCATTTTGTGGTTTTTCGATAGCAAAGGTGGAAGCTATGCCCGCGATTCAGAGCATGATTCGGGGGCGAGGCCGAATTGGATTGATGAGTCGGTAAGAATTGCAGAGTCTTTTCATTATCTATTAGGTACTTGGCTGATCTTGCAATGCGTTTTTGTGTGTGTTCAGGTTGTCGACTGGTTCACAGCAACAAATGCCAACCTGACAGCCCACTACGGCAAGACCATTCCGTCCCTGGCCTTCTTCCACATCCCCGCCAACGCAATGCTTGCGCACCAAGAATCGCGGCTGGGCTCGCGTCCCGTGCGCGGAATCAATGGCGAGCGGGTTAACCAGCAGGGTTATAAGGGGGGATTCCCCTATGACGGTCAGGATCGCCGGTTCATGGAGGCGCTCCTGAACACGACGGGGCTGATGGCGACCTTTAGCGGACACGACCATGATAATGATTGGTATGGATTCAAGAAGTAGGAGAAGCTCAGATATCCCGGGCTGCTTATTCTTCCTCTCCTTTCTCTTCTTCTCGGAATATCCCCGGAAAGACGATGCTGATGTCCATTTTAGGTGCTTTAAATGGGACGATCAACTCCCCGGCGTGCCCTTCCCCGGCAATGGCATACACATGTGCTATGGCCGGCACTCGGGGTACGGCGGCTACGGCAATGCAGCCCGAGGTGCACGGCAGATCCTGCTTCAGCAGGGACAAGTCACTAAGGGGTTGCAGACGTGGGTGCGTTTGGAGGATGACTCGATCTCCTCGCCGAGTAACTTGAGTACCCATAGCTTGCATCGCATTGATACGCCAGGGTACAGCGCTGCCTCGTCCCCGATGGGAGCTGCAAGCCCCTTGGTTTCCATGGTGTATATGTGGGCTGTTCTTCTGCTATTTTGTATATAGTTGATATACCTTATTTGCGGATATAGATGCTCTTATACAATAAACTCATGAACTTTTTTTTTTTAAAAAAAGGAGAGAGAATAAAGATACCGTATTTCGGAGATAGTGTACAATCCCTTCATTTCTGTCATTATACACATCCAGATAGGTACGGTAAATGGTAGTCTATTGATTAGCCCTTATATCCCACAATTTAAATATACACGTAACAGAAAGGTCCATCAGTCGTGCTCATCAGCTCGCGCATGGCAATAGGCCCGCCATTAGCATGGCCGATATCAATCACCGTGTCGAGCGTAGTGTTGGGTGAGGGCGGGTTGTTCATGAAAGTGCCAGTACCCGAGATGTCATGCAGACGGTGCTTCCGATCAAGGTTCTGCCAGATCCACCACACGCGGTCGATCATGCCGTGGTGGTGCCAGAACGCGGGGTCGCCGGGGCTGGTGTAGACGTCGCGGCCGGGGTCGCCGCCCATGGAGTAGTGGCCGCCGCCGTGCACGCCAATCGATCCGCTACCGGGGATGCCCTGCATAGCCATCTCGAAGTTCCACACGTTGTCATTCTCGGTAATCAGGCGCACCGTCGACGTGTAGTTCGCGTACCGCTGCAGCAGCTCGGTGGTCAGAGACCGCTTCAGGCATCGCGGGTTGTAGGCGAGCGGGTTCTTCGAGGTGGACACGTTCCCGCCGGGCAACGACAGTGCCGCGGGTCCCATGTTGACCTTGTAGTCCTTGAATGGGCCGCTGGTTACGCACCCGCCGCCGGTGCCCGGTGGCAGGTCGATCGGTGCGTACTTGCCCAGAAGGAGCTTGACGTGCTTCTGGTTTGGGATGTAGGCTCCGTTGCCCGACATTGACGTGTTGCTGCCATCGAATACCTCGGACTTTTCCATCCCACCGGCATCAGCGCCCCACACCCAGTACCTAGAGAAAGGCAGAGCCGTTAGTCGGTGATTCATGACGAATATCATACAGAATAGGACACACTCACGGGTAATCACCGGTGTAGTGGCACTCGCTGCGCAGCGCCTGTTCAAACTCGAAAATGAAGTAACGGTGCCAGGCCAAGAAGGTACCCTATTTAGAAAGTCAGCTACCAGTTCAATTCCCACATGAGAGCCAATGCCGGGATACATACCGTGTAGTGAATCTGCTGAGTCTGGTTGATATGCGTAGCCAAAAAGTCATCATAACGAGTCCGCGCCCCCGGCGCCACATGCTTGGGCGTGCGGGCCGGCAGTTGTTGCAGACAGCGCACCGACTTGATAAAGGCCTTCTTGTCGGGCGCGGAGAATGCGCGCCAATCGCGACGAACGCGCAGGTTCTTGGCGGTGCAGGTCCCGCGATTGTGGCTCACGGAATCTTGGCCGATGGTGTGGTTGGCGACACGGAGCGCGGCCTCGTGCAGAAGGTCGAGTTGGTGCGATGCGGCTGGCCACGAGGGCGAGGCAGACGTGGGCAGGCCTTGCAAATGGGCGTTTGAGGGCTTTTGCAGGGTGAACGTGGCGTAGGCCTGTGAGACTATAAGTCCCAGCGTGAGAACCTTGAACGCGACCATGGCGAAGAATGCTCTCTCTCTCTCTCTCTCTTTCTCAATAGTACCAGCCTCAACTGTCGAACTGAGGGGAAATCCGAAGCAATGGCAGAAAAAGGAGAGAAAGACTCTCGGGGCTTGCCGTCAATTTGAACGAGTACTTGGAAAGACCCTAATCAAATCTGGAACTAGGGCTCGGCTAACGTGCCGCTTTGCCTTTGAAGATGCCTGCAATTGGAGATATTTTCCCTTCTCAAATCACTGTGGAGAGCAAGAGGGAAAAGACCCACCTGTTCTTCGGGGCACCAAGTCTCCAACTGCACTCTCCACCGCATGTCTCTCCATTGGCGAGCAGCTAGTCAGCTTCGGACACCCCGAACAAGATTTGATCGGCGTGAGGCTGTGGATCACTTTCCCATCGAAGTTTAACCAGACCCTTACGACCCTTGGGTCCGCTCGATCGGATCTTGCATTCGGGTATCCCCCGGCCTGGGAATTAATGAGAAAACATAGCAGCCTTGAATTGTCCGTGTGAATAAACAGTGTTTTGTGGCGTTTGTGTTCACGGGGGTGCGATCATAATCTCAACCTCCCCCCTATCAGTCCTAACGCGGACTCGCAAGCTCAGCCATCGGCAGACACTAAGAGGTGAGGTTGCATGCGCCCAATGTACTCAGCCTGTTTATTGGTTAACGGAATTACTCGGCCCCAGAAGGATCGCCGAACCAGAGAAACGGTGATTGCATTCCAAGGGTCCATTTCGGGCCTCGCATCGGTATGATTCAAGTTGCGTGGTTCAACCCGTGGGACCAAAGCAGCGAGTGGCCAAATTTGGGGCCACTCTACTATGAATTGGGGGCCGACCCGAGGACCTGAAGAGAGAGAAAGAGGGAAAGACCCCGGCCAGGGACCGTCGATCATCGAGGGGGATTCCAAGAAGAAAATCGCAAGGCATTGCCGGGCCAAAAAGGTCCAAAGTCTTTTGGAGATCAACCTTTTTCTTCTTTTTTTCTTTTGCTGGGGACATTCACTTCGTCTTCTTCCTTTTCTTCTTTCCTTTCACACTTCCGTTCTCTCCTTCATGACTTCCTAACTCTGATCATGTCGGACAGCGCTCATCCCGGCGGCGCTGGCCTGCCCGACATCAACCACGGCCCACGCATTATCGTGGGTACGGCGATCACTACAGGATTAGCCCTGCTGTCGGTGCTGGCCCGTTTGTACGTCCGCTTCTTTGTGATTCGCAATGTCGGTCTCGACGATTATACAATGGCCTTTACCATGCTGCTGTCGCTGTGCGGCTTCGCCATTATCATTCCCGAGGTCAATTACGGCGCTGGTCGACACACAGTCTATGTCCAGGACACGGCCACCAAGGCTATTCAGCTCAACTTTGCGACGCAGGTGATCTATCTATGGGGGGTTGGGTTGGTCAAGGTGGCCATTGGGCTGTTTCTGTTGCGCTTTGCCCCGCGGCGAGGCTACAGGATCTTCATCTGGTCCGTGATCGGTACGTTGACCTAGTCCCTCGATCTGTGTGGGTCCGACCTTGTGCCCGAGGTGGCCATAGAGCCTCGGTATGTGTTTGACATGATACTAAACGATGAGGTCCTTGATAGTGTTTATGATGCTATACACAACTATCTGTTTCTTTGTAAGTGTTTATGTTCCCGCTTTCCAATGTCTTCCAGCGCTAATAATACACGCAGACGGAAATCTTCCAATGCAAGGACATCCGGGCCATCTGGGACATGACGGTGAAATCAAAATGCTTTACGCCGAAGCAGCTACTGGAGCTGAGCTATGTGAATGCCGGTATGATTGCTCTGGATTCTTAATGGTTTATGATGCTAGTTTATGTGCTTGTGGCATTGACTGACCTCGACAGGGTTCAATGTCCTGACCGACGTGGTTTTTGCAATTCTACCAATATTTATGCTGCGGTATGTCATGCTCAACTTGACTACCGAATTTTCGGGCCCGTGCTAATGTTTGGTTTGTGGTCAGCCATCTTCAAGTCAACAAACGAGTGAAGGCCTCGCTGATCTGTATTCTGGGGCTGGGGTTGTTGTAAGTGAACCATTGCCATGGATATTCTCTACGACCAAACGGTTGTTTTCAAAACGAAGAAAACCCCTTTTCTAACCCTCGACCTCCTGATATTTAGCGCCTGTGTCGCTGGCTGTGTCAAGATCTCCATCCTAACAGACTACGGCAAGACGGGCGATTTGCTCTGGGACTATACAAACCTGACCATCTGGGTTGTGTAAGCACTCCACCGCATCCAAGACTATATCAAACAAGTCTTTATTATTTTATTTTTCTATTTTTCTTCTTCTCGAGAGCCCTCAGAACTGACTCTTTTTAGCGCGGAATGCAACACCGGAATCATGGCCGGCAGCCTCCCAGCCCTAAAACCCCTCTTTAAAACCATCCTCAACACATATGGCTCGCGCTCCAAAACTCGCCAGTACGGCTACGGCAGCAAGCACTACCGTCTCCGCTCGCTCACACGCTCGCAACACGGCAAACAGCAATCCTTCGGCGGAAGAGGTGGAGGCGAAGGTGGAGGCGGCGGCGGCAGCAGCAGCGGCGCACACGGCGCAGTATCATTATCACGCAGCGGCAACCGCAGCGCGCTGGGCCACGAAACCGATGATGACCGCAAGGGCCCGCAGGCGCACTACGCCGAGGCCACGACTATGACGTCGTACCAGGGCCAGTCTGGGAACAATTCCAGTGAGGAGCGGATTCTGCCACCTGCGGACTCGGCGGGGATTGTGTGTACGACTGAGGTGTCGGTGTTGCGGTCTTTGGAGGCGGCGGAGGGAATAGGGATTGCGCATTCGGGGGATGACGGGGAGGAGAGGGAGAGGGAGAGGGCGAGAACGTTTCAGGGGACATATTTGGATGTTGATGATCGGGTTTGAGGTTCTTTCAACAGAGAGAGGATCATGTCTTTGCATATATATCGGATTGCGTTGGGAAGGGGGATGTATATGTGTTCATGAGGTTATGTATATTTGATAAATGGGATTTGGACCGGGTGTATCATATCATTAGGGTCTTGTGAATAAATGGGAATCAGTGACATGAACAGTCTTTTCAAAGTGTCTATAGGAATAATATGCTATTCCTATGAGAATAGCTACTGTTGGCATTTGCAGAACTGGGATGTTAAGCCTAGCATATACACATTGGACCAAGATGAACCATCTTTTAGCGTTGAATATTCCAATATTGGAAAGACAAGTAGAAATAACTAATAGCATCGTTGATCGACCATGTCCTCGCAACATACTGCAATAACATTTTCATCAGAGCCCTTGCTCGACATGGCACCTAAACGAAGTCATAGGACACACTGCAATAACAGCTCGCAAGCCTAAACCTAGAGACCAACAGTCTCTCACAACCACGAACACCACGGCACAACCGCCCCCCTGCCAGCAACAGCCCCCTCTCCAAACCTCTCAACATACCACTTCCGGCCCCAGCGCGCATGAGGCAGCATATTAGTAACAGCATTAATAACAAACAGCACAGCCGGCAGCGGCAGCGGCACCGCCCAGCGATCCGCAGCCCACGCAGCGGGAACCAGCCAGGGCGCAAGACGGAGTGGAGGGGCAACGGAGGAACCCGCGGACGAGGCGGAGGTCGAGAGAGTAGAAGTAGCAGGGAAGACGGCCGTGCCAGCGAGCGCAAACCCGACCCATTCCAGCCACTCGAATGCGTAGTGCGGGTAGAGGATTGCGCGGAAGACGCCGCGCTGGGGCGGGATCACGTAGACTTTGTGGAACTTGTTGCCGCCGGTGTTAGTGTTGGTGGTGTCGTCAGTCTTCTTTGAAACTCGGCGCTCGGCCTCTTCGCGCCGGAGTCGGAATAGCGCCGTCTCAGAGTAGATGTTGCCAACCATCCCGATTACAAAAAGCGCCACTCCCGCTGCAGGGAGCAGTTCTGCCACCGTGGAGATTGATGACGACGAGGAGCCATCAGTCTTGAACCCCGGCACAACAGGCAGAGTATACCCGCGCATCCAGCCAACCAAACAAGAAGAGTTGAACCAGTTAAACAGCATGGCCGACGACATGACAAAGAAGTGGATCGGGGACATGCTGGGCGCCGAGAAGAAAGGCGAGATGACGGCGCGGTTTAAGTAGTGGATGCAGTAGAGCGCTGCCACCAGCTGGTTGGGGCACGGGAGATCAAAAACCGATGGCGATGTCGGGGATGGCAGGGCCAGGTTGTAGATTAGGTTGATAGGGCCGACGATCTCCATTGCGCACCAGGCGAGTCGGCCGGGGATGTTGAAGATGGAGCTCTTCAGGGAGGTTTTGCCTGCTGGGTGCCAGGAGAGAACCCATTGCAGGATTGTGACCTGTTCAGAGGGTGTTAGATGGGTGACTATGTCCATGGTGGTTGGATATTTGTAAACTAGAAGCTAGGCTTGGGCTGAGCTTACCAGAGGGAAATACTGGAAGATATTGAGCAGAGCTGTGTAGGCGTCAGGGGTGGGAGAGAAGAAGTCTGCACTAGCGGGCAGTGCGCCCCAGACCGTGGAGATGGTTGCACCCATGGCGGATGAGAAGTGAAGATTGAAGAGTGTAGAATGGAGACAGACGTGGGGAGAAGGAAACACAAGAAAGTTGATGTAACCGGGGAGAACCGTGGGCGGTCAGCCGATAAGAGATTAAGTACAGCGACTCTATCAGTCTTCTATACGCGAATATAGCTACATTCAACTTGTGTCCATCGCGTCCGCTGGTGCCATTTCTTTCCTACCGCTCGTTCGCTCCGCTTTAAAGGCTTCGATCTTGGCTTTGAGCTCGGTGTCTACACTCAACAGTTAGCGATGTACTAGTGAAACAATAATGGGCCGATCTTACCGGGCACCACGTCTTCCATCTTCAATGGAACACGGTTAAACGGGTCATGCGGGTCGCTGAGAAGATGCGAGCGAATAGTGGCGCGGTCGATGGACATCCGCGAGTTGGGGAGAATGACCGGGTCTTCCATCAGGGTGTACATCAGAGGATCTGAAAGAAATTAGCAATCAATATAGCAGAGTGACCGTGTGCATAACAAAACATACCCAGGAAATCATCCGGCACCTCGCCGAGATCCTCCTCGGCCTGTTCGTCAGCCGCCTTGGCCTCCTCAACCTTCTTCCGCAACTGACCCCAGCGCTGGAATTCCTCGGGGGATTTCAACGACCACTTGCGCAGGATCTCCGCGGCTTTTTCGAAATTAGCCGGTTTATAAGACCGCCCGTCACGCGCAACCGCGAGGACGAAATTTTCCTTGTTCATCAGATTGAGATACACATCTGTGATCTCACTAAGAAGCGCTCGCGGGTTGAACCCATACTCCTGCAGGTTGTTGACCCGCAGGCTGGAGCTCTTGGGCCCCACCATGGCATCCAGGTTGTAGTCCAACATATCGGCCAGACGCTGAACAATCTCCGGCATTGTAAAAGAGTCGGCCAGGGCGTGAGTAAAGAGCTTGAGCATGGCCACGGTTTCATTGGTCAGCTGCATGTAGGATTTGGCACTGCGCTGGGCCGACGACAAATGCTCCTCTCGTTGTTGACGTGTGTTGGGATCCATCGAGCTGCCCTCGCGGCTGAGCTCCAGCTGCGTGTTGTTGATAGTTTTGAACGCGCCGAAAGACTCATCCAGCACATAGGTCACATCATTCAGAAGCAGGTTGACGAACCGGACGAAGAAGTCTAGGTTCTGGTTGGCTTGGTTGGACAACTTCTCTCGGTAAAGGGGATTTGGCCAGATGCACTTGATGATCTGGAAGATTTCGAACCGGATGTTGAACTTGTCGTAGAACTGGGTGTGCGTGCCCATGTATTCTGCCTCGATATAGAATTTCATGACCGCGTGGAGGAGATGGTCGTTGGCAAAAGGCATCGAGTTGAGCAGGTCCACCAGAACACCGCGGGCGCCGCCAGGGCGATTCCATGTTCCTCGGAAGAGGATGGACACAAGACCAGCTTTAAGATACGGGTTCTTGATGTAGCTGGAGCTCTCCAGGAACGTGATGCACAGCATAACCAACTCATCACCCTGGGTGGCGGTAATGATTTGCGGCATGCACCACATGATAAACTTGAAGTTGCTAACAATGTCATCCAGGAAATACTCTGGTAGACATTGGAACACCTCCGGCTGCTGCTCGGGGAGAGGCAGCTTGATCTGTTCCTTGGGGAAATTCACCCCGGAGACGAGCCGAAGCAGCCAGACGGTGACATATCGCATGAACATCATCGAACGAGCCTGCCATTGATCATCAAACAGCACACCCTGAAGACTGTACTTCAAGGCCAGGCCCAGGTCTAGCTTGTCTTTGTATTTCTTGAGCGCCTGTTCAAACACCCGAAGCTGCATCGGGTTGCCAGCCCACCGGTGCCGCTCCAGCTCGAACTTGTTGATTGTTGATTCCATGTGGCGCAGATCCTTCTCCAGTTGCTCCATTTTGGAGGTCAATGATTCGCTGCCATAGTGATGAGCGGCAACAGTTAAGAAGAAGATTTCAGTAATAAAATTAGAGGCCCCGTCGACTTTTTTGGAATAAAACTTGTCCGAAGCATGCTGATCCGCGTTGATCTTTGTCTCGTCCCGCATGTCCACCCGCGAGTCCCGATGGAGATATTCGGAGTCGATCCTGTCGATCTAAATAATGCCCAATTAGATTGAATTAATCAGAACATCCATTGAATCAAACACACCTTGGTGAATGTTGCGTCCATGAAAGGCTCACAAAGCTGGTCCAGACACGTCGTAAGATTAAACATGAATCCGTCCGACGATACCTGCTCTGGATCGACCTGCATCGCACGTCGCTTGTGGTTAATGTTCAGAGCCGCTGCAAACCAGTCAAGGACCCTGTCCCGCGCTTCTTTCGAGGCTCGGATCATGTGGTTGATAACATCAAGAAGGTCGGAACTGAGGATCTGTTGGGTCATGCGAAGGGAGCGTTGCGCGTTCAGAATATATGCTTGGTCGCGGGTCTTGGGGCTCGAGAAATACGACATGGTCACGTTGCCCTGCAGCGGCGACAGGCGGAACCAGGGACCCAAAAGCGTGGCCTTTTCAAACTGGGCAGGGTCTCTTGACGCATTGAAGATAGACGACTCTGTGATAGCGGCCGCAATGGATGCATGGCGAACAAGGTTTCGCAGTGCCTGAAGAAATCATTAGTACTTATATACACAACAAGTTTTAGCTCTGCACTTGAAATCCACTAACTGTTGCATAGGGCTTGTAGTCGTCATTAATGTCCTTGGAAGAGAGCTCGGTGCTTAGTTCCTCAACAGCCGTAATAAAAGCGGGCTTGATGCTTTCGTCTTCGTCGAATCTCCGAACAGCCTCGCTGATAAACTCGAAATCAACCCCCTTGTCATCTTCAGGGTCCAGCAGCAGATACGGAGCCAACGGTGATCGCTCAGGGGAGTCGAGCCTAGGAATTAGTTAGTTGGGATGCGCCTTCTCAACGAGAGATTTCTCCCGGGGAAAAACAACACACCCAAACATTTCCGGCATTGTAATGGCAAACACAGCATAACTCATGCACAGGCGTCGTGCCTCACACAGCACCAGGAACTTAGGATCGTCATCTCGAGCCCGGCGGAACCCCTTGTGAAGCTTCGTGATGCGCTTCCAACACGGGAGAAGATAATCGAGCGGGCGCTGTCGCTCAGCCTTGGAGGCGGCTTCTAGCAACGCCTGGTCCAAGACAGCCGTCTGGATGCGCAGCTCCTGGCCCTCGCTCTCCAACTCACCCCGCAACCCGGGGAGGTAGGTCCGCTGTCCGTAGGCATCGCGCTGGCCCTCCTCCTTCAGAGTCAGCTTGAACACAGCGCTCAATGTTCGGTCCTCGAACGCCTCGATGCTCTCGGTCTTCTGCGGCGGCGGGGTACCCGAGGCGGACAGCGCGGTAGAGCGGGGTCGCTCGGGCGTTGGTGCGGCTGGGTTGATCTTGATCCGTTTCCCTTCGGTCTGCGGGGGTGTCGGAGCGGCGGGTTCTGGGGCGCTCTGCTGCGGCTGAGGGGGCAATGGCGACTGTGAGGGGGAGGGGGAGGGAGGGTTCTGCGATGGCGATTCGGAGGCATCATCGGTTGAGGAAGATGGAGTCGGGTTTGAGAGCTTTGCCAGACGCTTGTTGCGGATCTACACACCACACACAGCAAAATGGGACCAGGTTAATGAGGTGCTGCGGAATAGAGGCAAGATGACTGTGTGGTGGTGAGGACGAGGATACTAACCTTGTCCGCGTCAGAAAGGGAGTCCGACATCTTTGCCTTGGAGAAAATTAAGGGCTTGACCACCACGCGGGAGAGATAGCTCCACTCCTAATGTGGTGGGAGGCGGATAGGCACAGTATCGGGGACAATGTCGGAGGGCCGAAGCAGACAGGAGGGGCTACCCGGTGAGGTTGTTTGCTGGCCAAACAATGTGAAGTGGAGGCAGCAAGATGGACCAAACCCGGATGACGGAGTCGAAGAAAAGAAAAGTACAGGGAGATTCGGTCCTGATCGCTGGGATTCTCTCGCTGTTCTGATTTTGGGGTATGATGGTGATTGACTAAGCAGCTTGTACACCTGCGGTACCTGGAAGATACGGGATATATGACATACAGCGATCAGCTACTATGGTTGTTACAGGGAAGTCACTGAAAACTGAGTTGCTTGGTCCAAGATTACCACGGGTATATATGCACATCTGGCGCTCGTAGACGTCGAAAATCCATAGAAAACATCAAACTCTCAATATATACGGCTTCATCACCTCGCCAGTGACATCGCGAGAAATGGGATGCATTAAGAATCCAAGGTCATGTACAGAAGGGGAAAAAAAAAAAACCAAAACACCCAACAGACGCCTGTCGCACGGTCGATTGACATAGAAGCGCACTTTCGAGATGATTCTCAAGGTAAGGAACAATGTCCGAGGGCTTCACACAACCGAATCCGCATGGCGCTCCCCATCCCACTTATTCCACAAGCTCAATATCTCCCCTTCAACTTGTCTAACCGCCGGCAGTTGGTCAGCTCCATGGCCCGGGCTTCCTTCATCTTCTCGACATCCGGGAAGAACCAGCCCTGTGCTTCCTGCATCTTTCGTTCCCGCGCCTGGACTTCATTCTCGCACTCATACCGCAGTGATGAAACATAATCCACCTCCACACGTTGATCGAGCTGGCGTAGTTTCCGGGCGCTGTAATCCTCCACGTCGACCGGGTTTACGTAGTAATTAATATTGAGCCTGGGAGTCGTGCGGTGCTGAGTGTGCGGCGGAGCAGGAGTATCAAAGCGATATGACGGCCCCGTGGGAGCCGACGGACCAGAGAAAAGAGACGAGAGAAGTGGGAGGACGAAGAGAAGAATAAGAGGCAATAGTTGTCGTAGGAAAGTCCAGCCATCCAGGGCAGGCTCCGGCTGGCCATCGGTGTTCGTACGGGGGCGTCGGCGTGGCATGGGCCCGCCGAATTGATGTACCCGGAACCCTGGGCCTCCTCCCATATTGAAGACAAATTGCGGACCGCCTGACAAAATTAGCAATGAACGAGACCCATGCCTCGATAAGGGTTGATCATACCAAATGGACTGCCCATCCCCCCAAAGCCACCATTGAAGAACCGGTTGAACAGCTCCTCCGGGGAGATCTCTTCATCAAACCCTGGACCAGCGGCCCCTGATCGCGGGAATCCTCCTCCACCAAAGCCACTGAATGGGGACGCGCCACTTGAGGCGCTTGCCCCGGGGTTGAATCGGCTGTCGGGGTCTCCGCCGAACTTGTCGTAACGAGACTTCTTATCGGAGTCGGAGAGGATCTGGAAAGCACGCGAGACCACTGCCAGTTGTCAGACCAAAAAGATGGGAAACAACCCCAGGGTCATCTCCAACTCACTCTTGAATGCCTCGTCCGCACCATCGTACCCGTTCTTGTCTGGATGTGTCAACAGACTTTGCTTCCGGTATGCCTTTTTAATCTCATTGTCCGTCGCAGTCTTTTCTACCGACAGAATCTCGTAGAATGCAGTCGCCGAGCATTTTCGGATCCGGATCACGGCGGCCTCTTGCTCTGGCGTATATTTGCGGTCCTGGTTGCCCTGGTTATGCTCACGCGATCGCGCGCCTCCGCCATTGGCATCGGATCCTGACGCCGTGGCTGACGGCATGGTGATAAAGTATCAAACGGTCTCGTAGACCGCGGGGAAGAGTGGTTCGAGGACAGAGAGGGAGGCGATAGCGTCTGGGTGGGAAGGTGGTGGAATCGCGAAGGGGGCACTCCGTCCCGCAAAAGATCGAGCAGACAGAACCAAGTCTGTCGCGATCAGGCAAACGTATCGAAACAAGCGAATGCCGGGCGGTGGATGAACGGGCGGTGACAGGCGTGGCTGACTCGAGGGGAGGAAGTGTTAACTGGGGGGAAAAGCATAGTCTTAGGTGTCTTTGCCAAGCGTTGGAACATCCGCGCGCCGTTCGGGATGCATACGCAACAACTCCCCCACGTCGCCTTGGGAATTGTCCCGCTTTGAAATCAATATTGAGAGGTAGGTTTTGAGACATTTATCTGTATGTAAATCTATTTTGCTAACATGACACCTCGCGAAGGAAACTCGGCCACTCTCGTACACCCTCACTATCTCGAGCGCGGACTATCACCCATCATGGCGAAGGACTCGACCGTTGAACAAACGAAGCAGACGCTGGTGCAGCGCTTCCGGGCCTGGGGAGGTATGCACTCAGAACTTTCCAAATTATTGCTGCCCATGTTAGCCCTCAATGAAATGAGACTAATTGCTCTCCGTACTAGAAAACTCCTTCCCACCGACTCTGCTCGCCTCGCTCATCACCGCGCAACACATGCGGCCCTTCCAATTCTTCCCAATGATGTTCCCGCCTGTTCTTCTCTTCACCAGTTACGCGAACCTACAAGGCTTCAAGACCGACAGTGCCGGCATCAGCGCGGCATGGTCCGGCTTGTATCTGCTTCTGGCCGGGCGGCGACGGCAACCGTTCATGAAGAAGCTGGGGGCCCGGGGGATTGTGCGCGGGGCGACAATGGGTCTCTGCTTGGTCAATATGATTGGGGGTGGGCTTGCATACACGTTAGGGAAGCGGGAGGAGGAAGACGATGAGTCTTGATGGCCATCGACTGAAAAATAAAACAGAAGGCAGGGCGACTCGTGCTGTGCCTTGGGGTGTACGATCTATGTCTTGGAAACTCGAATTCGTTACATGCTTGGAGCAGGGACTCGGCGTCGGTATAAATTCTTGATGGGTTCATGTATCATCAGAAAAGTTGAATGTGGTGTCTGTGCCCAGATACCAGATATCTGTAGAGCATCGACGTCCATTTACGTTGCTAGTGGCTCTCCATATACGAGACACCCTGTCCAAACCAGAGATGGCTCAGCGGTCCCTGGAATACGGTTGCTCTGAGCGCATAAAGTCCCGGACACGATCTGGGACCAGCCAGTCGAGGTCCTGGGACGTCGCCTGCACCGCCTCCCGTGCTTTGGTGGAGCTCACAGGCGGTTCCCCGGGTGTCTTGCCGGGGACGAGGTGGATGCGTTCAGCCCACTCCCGCCGACCACCCTCGTTCTCGCGGTCACCGCGCGCCAGAGCAGCCACAAACTCCTGCTGGTCTTCCGGGCTGCCCCACTCGTCATCCGGCCGCATTCTGACGCGCAGTCGATGTCGCGAGAAGAGCACATTGAGAGGCTGCAGATTATACTCGGGCGGGTAGTACTTGGGATTGAGAATGCGGATCAGGGTATCGTAGCCCGTTAGATGGACCTGCTCGAGTGGGGTGGGATAGGTCCCAGCTGCCTCGATCGCCGCAGCTTTGTCGACGAAATACGGCTTTTTCGTTACGCCTATGTCAATCGAGGGAAGATGTGTAGTGGGGTGTGCATGTCCCGATGATGTAGAGGTTGCTGTCGTGGCCAAGTGTGAGCGCAAATCGTGTGCGAACAGCTCCATCATGATGAGCCGATCCTCGAACGAGGCGGGCTTGGATGGCTTATCAGCATTCTGTGTAGCCAGAAGCAAAAGCAGGCGCGAGGTTGGCTGCAGCCGTTCCTGGAGAGCGGAGCTCGCAATGCGGAGATGAGCGAGAGTCGGCGGGTTAAAGGACGAGTCTAGGACATAGAGTGTCTCTGCAGGCGGGGAGGGATCGGTGGGGATGCTGGTGAGGACCTCGAATTCTTTTGTGGATGCAATAAACTGCTTCAGAAGCGAGGCATATTGGGCTCGAAGAGCGTGGAAGGACATGCTTGGCAAGTTGTCGCAATGACAGGAGGTGATAGCCCGAGCATCGCGATAAGAGAGTGGGGAGCCACCGCCCTCAAACTTTCCACGCTCCTTACCCATCACCAATTCTCAAGAATCAGGTAGACTCCGAGTTCAACCACAAGAACTACAGCTAGAAAATGTAAGTCGAAAAGGGAAATCAGTTGACCACCTACCTAGATAGGTAAACACCCTGACTCAACCCGGCTGTGTTTCAGGAAAAGCTTCTCCATATGGACCCTGTCGATGATAAAATCTGCCCCGGCTCTCACAGGATCTGGCTTGCAAGGCTTTGGGTGCAGCAATTGAGTCAGATTGAGGCACGAGTGTCATCTTCCAGGCTGGATATGCTCCTATGCAAACGGGCGCAGAATTCAGCTGCATTTTCAGTCATCTCCACGAACCCGGGACTGAGATCAAGTCGAGAGATGGAACTTCATCTACTTGATAAAATGCAGAGTCTCGGCCCTTGTGATGACTGAAGGAATCCAAAAAAATGCGACCACAATATATGAGCCGAGAACAAAGTGGGGAGCGGGACGTGGGTGGCGCAGAGGTGTTTTATGTGAAACGGTAGACTGCAACAACCGGCACCAGGAGGCATTTTGCCAGGAGATGAAACGGTGGTTGCACCAGAGGATCTGCCAAAAAGTCCCGGATGTGCGGCCGTGGCTGGAACAAGCAATGATCACCTTCTGATCGGCATGGATGAAGTATGGGTTGATGGATTCTGATCCCGGCTGTAGAGATTTTGGGAATTATCGTCTCCACTGCAGTCTGGACGGGCCAGAGGGTTTGGGGTTTGGAATCCAGTGTCGCACCACACGGGTAACGGTGTCGGATATTTTCGCTCTGTCCACAGGTATCTCCAGCAACTGTTTTGCTGACTCTGTGTTCTCCCCCAATGACCATGGAGGATGGAGATAATCGCCGAGGCTATGCACGCCACACAAAGGTGATGGGAGAGCCATCATGCTGTAGATGAAACAGCAGAAACAGCAGAAATGGCAATCTTAAGCAGAGTCGTGGGTGGAGAGAAGTGGATTGCTGCCAATAACGTGGTGCCTGAGACAGCGGGTCCTTCATCTACTCAGGCACCGGATATCCACTCGGTCTTGCAGAGTCTGAGCTTCCAATAGATGAATCATTTAGTGAATTAATTAAATAATAATGTAATTAAATAACGAAGTAATTCAATAATTCAATAATTCAATAATTAGATTAATTCGATCAACAAGTGCCTGGTCAGGTACCCGAGGGCAACTGAATCGACTATTTGTCTGCCTCTCTTCTCTCACTCTTTTCCTTTCTTTCTTTTCTTCTTCTCTTCAGGCTTGTAGCTCACCTTCACTTCGTCCTCGCTGTGCCAGAGACTTTCTTTCTTTCAGTCATTCTTTTCCTGCGAATCGACTTCGCACCCTTCACTCACTTTCAAGCATCTTGCTATTTCTCTTCATCGTTCCATCTCCATTCTCTTCCTGACATTGACTGTCATTGAAAAGCAAGCCCAATCCTCACCCCACAATGCATGTCAACAAGATCTCTGTTGCTCTGGTGGCCTCGATGGCTGCGATGGCTGAGGCCAACCACCAGGGTCTCCATGCTCGTCGCGTCAATCTCGCTCGTGGACACCCGGAGCCCGAGGCTGCCACTACTGGGTTGACCTGGTCGGCTACTCAGTCCCCCGCAGACCAGACCTCTGATGCTGCTCCCACCAATGTGGCTTTCAGTGTTGTTCCCACTGGTGCTGTTTCGACTGGTGTGCACAGTGTTGTACCCTCGGGTGCCTCGCCCTCTGTTGCCACTCCCTCGGGTGCCTCGTCTTCTGTTGCCCTCTCTGGTACTGCCAAGCCCTCTGGTGTGAAGCCTTCTGGAACTGGTCCTGCTGGAACCAAGCCCTCTGTCTTCAAGCCATCGGGATTCAAGCCCTCTGGATTCAAGCCCTCTGGATTCAAGCCCTCTGGATTCAAGCCCTCTGGATTCAAGCCCTCTGGATTCAAGCCCTCGGGTATCAGCGCCTCTGGCATCAAGCCTTCTGGCATCCACTCCTCGGTTGTCTCGCCCTCGGCTGGAAGCACCAACACTGGTGATGTGGTTGTCACCTACACTTTGGGCTCTGGCACCTCGGCCAGTGTTGTCACCACCACCATCCACAAGACCACCACTGACCACCACACTGTCTACCAGGTACGTATCGACTTGGGCATCTTCAAACACACAATCTAACTGAACTCTAGACTGAGAGTACCAACCCTGGTAAAATCCCTGGTGGCGAGGAATCTGAGCAGACCACCACTATCCACTCCACTTCGACTGCCACTCAGACTGTCACCGTGGTTGAGACTCCCACTGTGTCTGCCTCTCAACCTGCGGGCAACGGAAATGGCGAGGGTGCTTGCAACCAAGCTACTGTGACTGTGACCGCCACCCAGACCGTGACTGTCGTATGTTCTCCTCATCGTCAATCTATGCTGCACAGAACTAACCCTATCTAGAACGCCGGCGCCACCTCTGCTCCGGGTGGTGACCACCACCAGGGACACCCCAGCAATGGCCAGGGTGAGCACAACGGCCAGGGTAACGGTGATGGCGAGCAGAACACTACCTCCACCGAGACGTCCTCGACCACTGGCGCCACCATCCCCACCATCCCCACTGGCCGTCCTCCTTACGGCACGGGCAACAAGCCTTTTGGCACCGGTGCAGCCCGCCCCACGAGCTTTGCAACCAGCAAACTGCACCACCCGACCTCCATTGGCTTCAAGCCCACTGGCGGCAAGCCCGTTCCCACTGGCGCTCCCAGCAGTCAAGTTTCCTACCTCAACCACTGGCGCCGCCGCTTCATCTAAAGACGAGGCAACTCTTAGAACGAGGAAGGCCCCAGTTGCCATCTGAAGCTCGTGATGCGACCGTGTCGTTGACCTGAGAGAAACATTCCGACTTTCTTCTTTCCGTGCACTTTGTGCGCTGGTGCTGTGCCGATTTGCCAAGTCTTGGTACAAACGGACCTTCTTTTTTCTAACTTCATTTCTGATTAACCCCCTTTTTTCCTGCCATTTTTCACTTCTTTTTTCTTCTTGCAATGGTTTTTCTCGCGCGATTTGCTTCCGGCTTGCCCTGTGCTACGCTGCTGCAAGCTGGACCTGGCCAAATTTATCTAGCCTCTCGGCGAGATACTCCATTTGCCTTTTTTTTTAATTTCATTCTCCAATGAGATATTGATCCAATCCTTTCGTCAATCTCTATTGGACTCGGAGTTCTCTATCGTATCTTCTGACGGGTTTTGACGCGGTGTCTTCTACGGGGAATGGGGGCCTTTTCCTTCGTCCTTTTTTTTCTTTCTCTTTCTTTCTCTATTCTTAAGTGCGTGGGAGGACGCACACGATATGTACAAAATTCGGATCTTCACGTCGATTTGTTTTCAATTGCCCAGGGATCGGTTTTTTCCTGGATGGGCCGGCGATGACTCGGGTGTTCATGTCACGAAATCAAATGAATTCGTTTGACTTGCAGTTTTTCAGTAAATATACACTACGTAGATTGGCTCGTTTGCGAGGCGGGAGTATAGGTGAGAATGTTGATCCGAAGCTGTCAGGTTAGAGTGGACCTGTCAACGGGTGGATCATGTGGAACCATGGTTCAGTTGACAGAACCAAGGATATAAAAACCTCTGCCTCATTAGAACAAAATCTGTAAATATGCTCCTTGTAGGGCTCCAATAGTAAAAATCTTGAACTTTCTTCCACCCGCCACTTGAGCTACATAATCGAGCAAGTGCAAGCTAGCATCTATAATGGCTTTTTTTTACAGGGAGCCACACCACAGACCCAACACCAATACAATTATCCGGTCAGATAAAGACACCACTACATAGCACAATAGTTGTATCACCATATCCAACCCTCTCGCCAAAAGTATACCCCGTCCTCGAAAGACGGGCAAGTCATGTGACTAGGTAAAGCTTAGTGAAATTTGGCAGCCAAAAAAAAAGTTGAAAAAAAAAATACTTGAAATTGTGTAATTGAGATGCCATTGGAAGTCCTGCCCCCCGGGATTCTTTGCATGATCCTTCGGTTTGTGGGCAGTAAACAACTCCGAAAACAAGAGGCCTGCTGGTTACATGTCTGCAAGTGGTGGTACAAGCTTGCCGAGCCCATTTTGCTGGCAGACCTTGTGTTCAGCGCCAATCAGCTGGCACAACTCCTTAGACCCCTCTCTGACTTTCTCTTTCTTGCTTTGCTTTGCATATGTGAGCGACTATGTCTTTTTATATTGTGTCTATACTATTGCAAATAAGCATACCCTGCATTGATATCCTCGAAGCAACATTGGTCTATTTACTCCCATATTCTGTGACAGCTTAATTTATTATTTCGCAGTCCAGAGCTAAGAAGTATTTTGGACGGTTTATTGGAAATCACATACTTCATACCACCAGTATATGGTCTATTAGCTATTTTCAGTGATGTGTTGATGTGATCAGCTTAACTCGGGTGATTGAGAGCTGTAAGATGAACCCCGCACTATACACTCTCCCTTTTCACTCGAAATGACCACGATGCTCGATAGATTCTTTGATTGTGAATTCGCAGACTGCATACTCCCAAGTGTGCGGGGGTTCGGACCCTGTGAGAAATGCAACCGCCACCTCTGCGCAACCCACCGTCGCCTACCATTTCATACATGCGATGACACGGTACAGTCCATGAACCTGCTGTCTATCTACTCAACTCCACTCAACTCAGACCTAACAACGAAAAAGCCCCTCCCAGAAGAGCAATTCGAAGTCAATATCCACGCGGAAGTAAAAGATCTGCGTTCCAAAATCAACGAAAAGGCATTGTGCGAGCGTGCCTCAGAATTAAACGGCGGCCACAAATGCACGATCGAGCACCCGCCCGCATGGGGGCGTGGATGCCTCATGGGCTGCGCCAACTATCATGCTGGGGTTCGTTTTATGGACGATGCCTCCACCGTCTGGCTGATCCGAGTACCACGACTGAATGGAAGTATCCCGCAACCACTCATCGACTACCTCATTCGCAGCGAATACGCCACCCTCAAATTCCTCGAGACGACTAAGGTGCCCGCGCCTCGAGTCTTTGACTATGGCATTGCTAGCGACAAGAGCAACAAGGTTGGTGTGAGCTATCTGCTCATCGAGCAAATGCCCGGTCAACCCTGGAACATGCAAGGACCACACGGGAAGCGCTTTGCAGACGAGAAAGACAAGGAGAGGGTGTGGAAGGACCTGGCAGATATTATGATTGAGCTGCAGCACCATCCTTTTCCCAAGGCTGGATCTCTTCTTCCTGGTCCTACGCCTTCAGAGCCCGTCGTCTCTGCTGTCGCCAGTGAACGATTCCTCGTCCAGAGTCCAGTCGGGCCTTTTGATACAGCTGTTGACTATTATACTTCATTTGTGGAGCGGAATATGGCTCTCATTGCTGATGGACAGCTTTTTACTTCGTTTCCTGTGAATGCGTACTTGGTGTTTGCGTTCCTGAAATCCCAGGTCCAGGCTCTTGCAACGACATCACCAAAGCCTCATTCCGTGGATACTACAGAGCAGTTCTATCTCAAGCATGTGGATGATAAGGGTGATCACCTCATGGTCGACGACGAGCTGAATATCATCGGGATTATCGATTGGCAAATGGCTCGAGTAGTCCCCGCAAGTGAAGCATTCGGGCCGTCTTTGGTGACGGCCGAAATGGGTGATATTTATGATGGCATGTCATCCTTGACTGCTCATGACCAAGCACTGGCTTGCTTCTTGAGAGCGAAAGGGGCGGAGGACTTGGCTGATATCATGGGCAAGGATGAGAGACTTCGGAGATTCTTCTTTGGGCTTGATGTTGATTTCCCTTGGGAGGAGACATTGCCTTTGATTCGTGGCATTTGGACTGCGTTTGGGATTGAGAAGAATACGTACTGGGAAGTGTGGAAGAGGGATATGCTGGAAAAACATGCCCATGATGGACGGTTGAAGCACATTCAAGATAGGTTTGGACCAGGGCCATGATCAACTTTTATTGGATATATGTGTTTTTACGTTTTTCTTTTTTTCCCTTTTCTTTTAGAATTCCTTAGGAAAAGCTTCGAGTTTGGCGCTCATGAAATGTAGACGATATATACAAAACCACTCCCACAGACGTCATGCCACGCTTGAGTCCAGCGCCTCAACGCCCTCCCGGGCAATGCGCTCCCGCATGACCTGCCATTCAAACCAAGTTACTCCCTGCAACAGACAATCCGCAAGATCATCCAGCTTGCCCGGATCAACCAACAGAGCATCCCCAGCAGACGCCGTCTTCAAAGAACGGGAACCCTTCCGCTTCTGCGACTGTCCCTGCCATTTCCGAAGATACGCGCGGGCAAGATCATGCAAGACAGGCTTGTCTTCAGCCAGCGAGATTTTCAAGGGCTCAGCCACAAAGGCCGATCCAGCGCTTTTCTCATCTGTTTCTGTGGTCTCTTCACCCCCTGGTACCGGCAAAGACGCCGCCAACCAGCGTCCCACCAGATCAATCTTGGCCTTTTTGACTTCTCTCGCTGTCAGATTCTTCTTCTTCTTCTTGCTCTCCGTCGTATTAGCATCAGCCGGGGCCTCACTCTCGGTCCAGTACCGTACTACCCGCCGCGGCTCGATCCCGTGGACCTGAACAGACGCCAGCTCGCCGCCGCGCTCCTGGCGCAGTGTGTGCAGGACGGCGTACAGCATGCCTTCTAAGACCCCGACTCGCAGCGTCCACTCCAGCACGGTACTGGCCCCTCCTGAGCGGAAGCGCTGGCGCTCGATCAGGATGTGGGTGGGGCGGTAGGCAGAGAGGAGGGTTGTGAGGAGGGTGTATGCATTGGCCGCATACAGCTTTGGAGAGAAAGAGTCTTTTGTAGACGAGGAGTCCTTTTCCTTATTCGAGGATGTAGTAGTGCTTGGCGAATTGGGGTGGATGTCTATTGTCGGAGTGATTGGTGTCGATTGTGGGAGAGTAGATCCAGCACCGGGAACAGCATCATCATCAATACCCGTAGACCCTGAATCTGTGTTTAGATTGAGACTCGCAATCTCCGAGACAGCGAGTCGGTGCCACGCCGTTAATTCCGGGGTTGGGGGAGGGCCACTACCACTACCACCATTCCACCTAGAGGAAGGGGGATGAACTCGCAGATGAGCGAATGCGAGGTTCTGAATCCCCATGTCAATGCTGAGGATACTCCATGGCTCGGATGGCCTTGCGTGTCCTGTCTTGAGTAGGCCGTATCCCCGTTCTGATGGCGGCTGTTGGCGCTGCTCCCGACTCCCCGGCTGCAAGAGCAACTCATTTTCGATACGATCGACAAGGATCTTCTTCGTGCCAGACGACTGGACCCCCGTTGCACGCGCGAGGCGCTGCAACTGTGCCGATTTCAACAACGGGAGCCAGGGGGCGCGCGGCCCATAGAGAGCCGCCGAGAGACGCATTGGGACGCGTCCCAAGCATATAGATCTTTTGCTGTTTTGGGGGTGGGGGGGGGGTTCTTCCCCGAATCCTTACAAGGCTCACGGGAATGCGATACCCCAGGTGCTGATCATGCTGGATGCATTGAGGGACGAAATTAATGGAAGTGCTGGGTTTGGAGATTTGCATGGAGAGGTGTTGATGTCGATCGCGCTGATCGATGCACGGACCCGTGTCCGCTCGCGTCGAGGGTTTTCTACGCTTCACTCTTACTCTCCGCGCTTCACTCAGTCTTAAGCAAAATAATGGATTATGCTATACGGTCTACTATCAAAGAGTGAAACCGACAAGAACGCCTTCTATTTTTCTGACCAAATACCCCCATTCCCACAACTCACAACGCCGGGGTTCTCACAGTAAACGCCGAGTCTGGTCAAAACAAAGACACAATGCAGGGCGCTGAAGAGCAATTCGATATGAAGAGAAAAATTGAGAAACACAGACAAAAATAATCAAATCTAGATTATACTAACGCCGGCTGATCGAGCTCCGCGATCTCGTCGCGGAGATACAGCAGAGGTGCCCACACGCGCCAATGCAGGATTCCCATGTGGGCAAGACGCATGCTGATGCGCTCGATATCGTATTGTTGAGGGTAGGGAGTCTGAGATTGAGACTGAGACGGGGATGGATTTGCCGAGGAAGACTGGCTCGTCGTGGACGGAGCTGTGCGCTGCGACTCACAAATGGCCAGAGGTGAGAGCGGCAGGTATTTGTGAGCATAACCAATAGTGGCGGTGAGGATTCTGTCGCGCATGCTGTTCTGAAAGTAGCGGAAGAGGTCTGAGTCATGGGACAGGTGCCATTCGAGGGCGGCCTCAATGGGAACCATGACCTCGTCGGCGACGACGACATCCAAACAGCAGGCGGCACACGCAAACCGAGCAACCTCCAGAGCGATGCAGCGCACATTTCGCAACCAGCGCGAGCCATTCCGGAGACCGGCATCGTCGTCGCCTGCAACTCGGCTGTCAGGATCCATGCCGTCCTCCATGAGCGACCAGATCCGCGCCCGGAAAGTGGAGCTGGTCTCGTCACGAGCCGACAAATACCGTTTCTGGGTGTGCACATACGACTCGAAGATATACCAGGCGATCTCGAGGTTTATCAAGTTCTGCACGGTTGCCCGCAACTGCCACAGCCGGTCGGAGTCGAACAGGAAAGTCTCGGGGAAGTCGTCAGGCGGATGAAATTGAAGCAGCTGCTCGGATATCCCACGGAACAGTGCTTCCAAAGGCTTGAACGTGTCTTCGGTGTCTGTCGTTGTCGGGTTCTTCTCTGCATCTTCCTCTCGCGCCTGGTCTCGTGCTGCCAGGTACCAGAGCCGTGCAGGCTCGACCTGGAAAGAGCCGCGGCTAGTTTTGCCCTGGAAATATTCCTGCAGGAAAGGCACAGTGTCTTCGATGAGAAGTACCCGAAATGCGCGAATCTGGTGATTGGCGACATCCTAGAGAAAAAGAATGAGTTTCGGACCATAACAGTCAAGGAATGGAGTTGCTACTTACCAGCTTCATAGCCTCCAGGATGGCAAATAATGTCTGTAAACCATTGACAATCTCCTGCGGCTCTTGTGACTGCGATCCTTCGGTGATTTGCTCGACCATCCGATCCACCCACTCATCGCGCATCGGGGCACAATGTGTTTTGAGAAGTGCGGCCAACCACGTCGCTAGCGCTAGCATGTCCAAAACGCCTTTCCGGATCTGCTGCATGAGCAGGGGCACTTCCAGGTTATGCATGACACTCGGGTGATCGCGCTCTGGAACAAGGGTCTTGATAACATCCTGGAGGGTCTCGAACATGGCGGGCAAACGGGGCTCAAATGTGCGTCGAGCGCTTTCATTCGAGGCATCTTCTCCAGTGTCGTCATTCGAGTGAGCAGCGCGGAACGAGTAAACGGCAATCTCCGCCGCCATTGCATCCCAGTAGTCGGCGGCTTCTTTCCGTTTGCGTTTGCCCTTTTCGCCGTCCAGATCTGGCTTGAAGTGTAGGTCACGGTCAAAGTTGGCATCCATGCGGAGGTTGATGTTGTTCATGATACACGGGAGATCGAGCTCACTAAGCGTCTTCTTCGTCACTGGGGGATGTCGTTTGGCTTTTTGCAGCAGCCGCTGGTTGCGGGAGCTCAGACCTAAGACCTGCGGAATGCGGATAGCCTCGGGCGACGGCGATGGCTGTCGGGGGTGCGATGCTGCAGTTGTCGCCGACGATGCCGGTTGTTGAGTCCCATGGGGATATGCGAATGGCGGCTGTCGGTGACGAAGAGGGCGCACGTTGTTGGGGTCGCCATGGTTGTGGGAATCTTGCCCCTCCTTCTTGGGATACTCTTTGGACCGGCTGCCCCCAGCTCCGTAGGCCTCAAGCGGACCTTCGGCGCCCTCGTCTTGGGCCCGGGGTTCCTTAGTGCCCTGGAGATCCATCACCAGCTGAATGCGATCTGACCGTCTTCCTTCTACTCACACTGTTAGATAAGGAAACCTCAGGGATGGTTAGGCGATGGCGAGGGTTCTACGCCATAGCCTTCACCGGGGAAAGAATCGCAAATGCCCTCCAATTCCCCCGTTGCAACTCACCAAATGGATCTCCCCCTGGTTCGCCTGGGGAAGGCGGCCAATCCGCAACCACAAGTGATGCAAGTGAGCTGTCAATTGCGGTGGAGCCGCCCCGGATGATTGGATCTGCACCTGATTGCCTCGTGGTTTGGTCAGGGAGGCCCGGAGATCAGAAAAAGGAGCTGAAACAGAAAAAGAATAGTAAATCCGAATTAAATAATAATAATAATAATGAAAATTGTGTCAGACACTCTCAGCCACTGAAATCACAAAGAACAAAGTCCACATGGGGGACTCAGGAGAGAGAGCCGTATAGAGAAGAGAGAAAGAAAAAACACGGGCAAACAACACAAAACCGCCCAGGTCGATGGTGCAGGGGAACAAATCAAGAGAGGGAAAAAAAGGAAGGAAATCAAAAAGGAGAAGAAGATTGGGAAAGCGACCGGGTTGCGCTGATATAGCTCAGGTTGAGTCTCCAGATCGTTTTCGAGATACACCGGATCCGGGTGGACGCAACCAGGTCTTCAGTCGGGCTCACATTCCAATGCTGGTACCCGGATGAACACAGACCTCGATGGTACAAACACCGCGATCGATTCCCGTCTCCAAACTCCAGATGGCACACGATCTGTTTCGAGAGTGGTTGGAGGTATCCGATCCCCGGCACAGGGGGCGTTTCTCTCAACTGGCATGCCCCCAGCGGCGCCTCACTTTGAAAAAAGAAGGGCCAAAAAAAGGCAGGATCAACGCACTGGCCACCCACGTGAGGGACTTGCTCCCCCGAATTGATCGGGGAACCACTGACCCAGCGATGATGCAGTCTGGTTGGCGATTGAAGATGTTCGCCCTGGTCGACGCGGTCGGGTTGTCGGGTGGTGGCCTTGGCGCCTGATATATCAGGTGCCAATCAGGCATCAATTCACTCTATTTCCAATGCTGCCAAACCCTGAAAAGACCACCAGGCCAGCATCCCCAAGGTTTAATTACAATTAAACAGAGACTCAGCTGCTTATAGCTGCGTCTCATGGCCGGGATTGTCTATAAGCCGGTGTCTTGCTCTCAATAATCTCAATCACGGGAGTGGGCCTATTGACACCAGAATCGGGAAACTTCAATAAGATCATCAGCCAACGACGGCGAACAGTCAAAAAGGGCCGTCGCCATGTGGGAATAACTTCCAAAGCATCCTGCTACTTTTCTCGAATCTTTCTATTTGGTATTTCGTGAGATTGCGACTTGATCGTGGTTGAATTCGAAAGTCGTGCTGGTTCTGCTTTGTCGACTATGGATATCGCCGCAATTTTATACTTCTTTCATGTGGTCTGGGCAATACCACGATACTTCTTTTTGCCAGTAACACAATCCTCAAATATCTCCCAATTCAAAGTCCACGGCCTGCCGGACAGTCCTACTCTGCCGCCCAGCTGGGCTGGGCGACTGCCAGTGCCCGAAACACAAGACGGGAATGAGATCTTTTTCTGGCTTTTCGAAGCAGAAGATGCAAAGTACAACGACAATCTTATAAGTCAGTATAGAGTCTAAAATTGGCTTGGGTAATACTAACTAAATCTGTGGATAGTCTGGTTCAATGGCGGTCCTGGCTGCTCCTCGCTCATAGGGCTGATAACCGGCAACGGGCCCATCTCCTTTGCCGGAAATTCTACTCGGCTCGAGCGCAATCCGTATTCATGGACACGGCTTGGGAATGTGCTGTATGTGGATCAGCCCGTGGGTACCGGCTTTTCGACTGCCAGCAACCCTTACCCGGTGAAAGACAACGAGCGAGTGACAGCCGACTTAGTCCGGTGGCTGCATTCCTTCTTGGTCTATTTCCCACACCTCCAGTCCAAACAGATCCATCTCATGGGCGAGTCGTATGCAGGAATATACGTACCTTACTTTGCAGAGGCTCTGATGGAGGGCAAATATTCGCTTCCGTTGGATATACGCTCGATGTCACTCGGTGATGGTTCCTGGGGCAATGCGGCGGCCATGTCTTCCGTCGCAATGGGCGCCTACATCCACTCACAGTTGAAGCTCCTCAAAGTCCCCCAGGATATCCAGTCCACATTTAGCGAGGCAGACCGCACCTGTGGCTTCGACAACGTCCTGGACCAAGCCGCCATCTATCCTCCTCGGGGCCGAATCCAGATCCCCGGGAATCCAGAGAACATCAACTACCGCCGAAAACAACACCGGGATCTGACAAGTGCTCTCAACGACGACTGCAATATTGCGCCATCAACGCCGGCCACGGTCCACTCATCTATCTTCAATTCCACCTGCTACGGCCCCTGCGCCACCTTCTCCACCGCATCAGACTACATGTATACGGTATCTGCGGCAGGGTCAGGACCTGAGTGCTTTGATATCTACGATATTCACAATGACTGCAGCACCGTCAGCCCGCTCCCGCTCCTAGGAACGTATTTCAGTCGCGCTGACGTCCGGGCCGCTCTGCACGTCCGCGACAGCGACGCCTACAGCGCCTGCAATGCAACCATCCTCGCTACCCTTGTGGCAGCACCACCGCCAGTCCCACCAGAGTACTCGATCCTTCCGAAGCTGGTTACCACGCACAATATTTCGCTGCACATCTACAACGGCGAGTGGGATATGCTGATCAACCACATCGGCACGGAACTTTCTATCCAGAACATGACCTGGGGTGGCGCGCAGGGGTTCTCAGAGAAGCCTCACCAGCTGTTTTATGCCGACAATGCCGCTCCAGCATCGACGAAGAGTTCTTCCAAGCACACAGCCGCTACTACGCTCACAGCTGCCACGGCCACGGACACCGCTGCGGGCACCTGGGCTGCAGAGCGAGGAGTCTCATATCACCATTTCTGGGAGGCCGGTCACAGCGTGTTCGTCAATAAGCCGCGTGAGGTCTTTGCCTTCGTGCGGGATGTGGTGGTTGCACCGAAGAAGGACTGAAATTGGGCGATTTGATGATGGAGTGACTGGCTGGTGTTTGGTGTAGATCAGTAGCTGGGTGTTACTCACTGGACTAATACCTTTGCATTTGAATTCTCATTTTCTTGTTTCGCAGTCTGATTTCCCTCTGAAAGCATGACTTTTTAGTTAGAATCATATTTACAAAAAGTGGACAAAATGCTTCGGCTCTCTTTGTGTGGATTTATAGCTTTCTCGGTCATATATCACTGTTGTTGGGATCTGGTATATACGGACTCGAAAACAAAACAAGAAACTACCACGGCCATGAGCCAGAGCCATCAGTGCGCAAAAACTGGCCCGCTTCGGCATCTCTTCTCCCCTGCACGATATCCACAAGCCCTTTCGCCGAGTCGATCGGATCCCCAGCCGCGCCCTGCGCAGTAATCGCCTCCTCAGAGTCCCCCCGAATCTTCGACCGCACCAAACCAGGACAGAACGCAAAGACACGCACGTTCTGCGCACTGAGTCGTTTATGGAACTGGATCGTCGCCATATTCAACGCAGCCTTGGTCATGCGGTACTCATACCAAGCAGTGGCATACCATGTATCATTCGGGTCAGACGCCAACCCAACAGAGCCCAAGGCGCTGGAGACCTGCACGAGGTAGGGCCGGGCCGACTGCAACAGAAGCGGAATAAAAGCCTCTGACACGAGCAACGCGCCGAAGACATTCGCGTCGAACATCTCGCGCAGCTGGGCGCGGCCGCTGCTCTGCAGGGCTAGCGTGCCGGCATTGCTGATGAAGGCGTCGACTCGTCCGAATTGCTGGCGCACGGTCTCTACGGCGGCGGCGATGGAGGAGTCGTCGGTTACGTCGAGCTGGAGCACTGATAGTGTGCCTTGGATTTTGTCGCTGCTGTTTTGGATCTCGGTTAGGGCTTGCTGGCCCTTGGAGACATCGCGGCAGGCCATAATAACATGGTGCTTGGGCTGAGAGGCTAGCAGTTGGGTGGTGGCGTAGCCGATGCCAGAGTTGGCTCCTATGTTTGTTTTTTTATAGATTAGTTTTTGTGCATGTAGCACACATCCCGACATATAAATCTTGGATGGTTCAGGTTTGTTAGGGCTTGGTCTTACCGGTGATGAGGACGATTGTCGAGTCAGACATCTTGCACGCACGAGGAACACAGAGTATCTGTAGCAGAATAGCTGAATATTGGGAGACTATTAAGGACGAATTGGTAGTGGGGGTCGATAATCAAGGGCCTAGTTGTCTGACTCGTAATCTTCAATTTCGACGTGCTTCAACACAACAGAAGAGATTTCCTAGCAAGTGTCACCAGGAGGAATCCCATTGAAGTATTCTCAGTGAACCAAAACATTGCGCCATTAAATAGTTCTGCAATCTCCGCCATCACATATGATGTGTCACAACTAAAAGAGTGACATCCTCTGCCCCGCTCACTAGGGCCCGTTGCCAGTCACTCGGATGTGCCTGGTAGCCCTAGTAATAAACGGTCTCCACTGCCGGTTATATGATCCGCAATGACACGTAGGATTTGAAATCACTCAAGGTCCCGTGCTATTTTATCGTTTGATTATTGGACTGACGGGGCCCAAATATCTGGGTCCGGCACTTATGAATGGTATTACTGAATCATGTGGGCTTCGGTAGATACACGGAGAGGGAAAAGGGCTTGTCAGGTTTGTGGTTTAGCTTATCTACCCGAAGGATCTGATAGAATGATGGACTCAGGGGTCAGGGGTTAGAGAGTCCCACTTTCTAAATGCCGTCAGAAAATAATGTCCACAACTTCTTGTTTTATATTAGTTCAGTTCGAAGAATTGAAAATTGCCCTCCAACAGCCAAGCACCCATCTACCTCAAGTGGATTGTAGATAATCAACCTCTAGACGACAGAAGATCAAAGCGTTGCGAATAGCGGTGTCACTTCTGTACAATAAGCCAAGACAGGAATGGTGATAAATAAGACAAGTATCCACATGCCTATTAGTTATCTTCGCATTACAAGGCATGTTACTCGTAGACCAAAACCAGGCTCTGGTTAACTGTCTTTAGGCTTGAACCGCCAAGGTAGGGTTTGACCCCCACAGATAACTTGTCGACAAACCCAATTACTGACGGATACAAAGCAACAAAAAAAAAGCAAAATATATTAGAGAAGAAAAGGTAGATATCAATATTATATATATCCAGCCACAAAGAAAGGCAAGGCGCGGGTACGGCGGCATCCCTGATGACCCATGCACATCACCTGCCATCCTCCGATAGTTTTCATCGGCAACTCCTATTCATATAGAAAACAAATACCCCCCGCTCCCAAAAAAAAAAAAAAAAAAAAAAAAAAAAAGAGGGGGACAGGAAGGGTTCGGACGATGTCGACAAGAATCTTGCATCAATTAGAGTAGGAAAAAGACCAGAATTTGAAAATAGTTTCTGGATTCAGAGATTGGGTTTTCTTCATCGCCCTTTTTCCCATGCTGTATTTTCCTTGCTGGAGCAACAATTAATCTTTTTTTTTTAAAAAAAAAAAAAAGAGAGAGAGAGAGAAATTGCTTACTGTTCTACTCCTGTGTTTAGGCATTTAAAATTGTCGCTTTCCACGGAAGGATCTAGTAATTCCTCATGGTACTCAATTTGATTTCTAATGTTTATATATCTCTCTTGATGGCAGCTAGAAGTATTTATATACTTGCCAGAATAATAACCACCCCAATTACATTCGCAATAATTAATAGAATATTGAATATTGAAATCCTTGCTATCCCAACCGGCTGGATCTGTAGTTGCGATAACTCCATAGAGTGGCACGGCCATACAATCATCCATACTCATAACTTATCATTGACACAGATAGAGTAATCAAGACTACAAATTATGCTCATACGATGTCACTATTGTCCATGACAGAAGAAAATAGGATCAGGGTGAGCCAGGATGAGTCATGATGCATCAAGATGGATGTCTACAGGTATATCCAGGTGGGGTGGGTTGATTGCCAGATGGAGTCAAATGTGGAGAGGAGAGCAAGAGTAATATAGGATTTTGATCTAAGATTCCCCTCGCTGGTATTCCATGGACGAGATATTTACTTACAACAGCACTATAGACGGAAAGACTATCGGGCCAAGGCTATCGTCAAGAGAAAGTAGCTTTTTTAAAAAACATTTGAAAAAACAAATTGGCAAGCAGGGTTAGCCACGCTGTATCTATTGTGTCATATTCTGAGTTTCTTCCAAAGGAGAACAAGATTTCTCGCTAATTCAAAACAAGTGCCCAGACCAGAAAATTCAGTGACCAGATAGACCCGCAATAAACAACAAAGAACAAAGACATCTATCTACACATAGATCCGGGCCGTGGGTGTGCGTGACATGGTTCGTTTCCATCATAACGAGAACGACACGGAGCAGAAAGGAGACGCTGAAACAGTCATGATACATGGAGGAATTGAGGATCAGAACCTCACAGAGAATACCGGCTCTTCCCTCGCTTACCGACGAGAGTAGATTGGTGCCTGGCTCCCCATCGATAGCAGGGAATCGGCGCGCTGGAAAACGTCGCCTTCAAAAAACTTGTCGCTGTACGCGCTCGCTGGCGTGGTGGGCACGGTGGCCTGCGCAGCAGGGCCGAGCGCCGCGCTCAACGGGGTGGAAGGAACAGTGATGGATTGGGGAGACATGCCCATGGTGAGTGAGAATCCGTTTGGAGGAGAGGCGAGGGCGGACGTCGAGGCCGATGTTTGGTGCTGCGAGTGCGGAGTTTGCAACGGAGGCCCATACAGATTTCCGGGTGCATGCGTCGCGGCCATATCTGCGAGATAGGACCAGGGGGAGGCCTCGATCAGACGGCCTGCCTCGCGGCTGGCTTTCTGAACGGGGCGCAGGATGATGATGATATCCCCCGGAAGAAGCTGCATACTTCGCACTTCGCGCATGTCGGTCACCAAATCCACGAATGATTGCATGAATGTCTTGCAAAGTAGCCAGAATTCGCGCTGGTTCCGCAGCCCGCCACCCGGCTCTTTGACTTTCATCGTGGAAAGGCGCACCCCCAGCGCCTCGGATACTTCCAAGCAGAAACGACAGCGCCGAATGAGATTGCTCCAGAGCATCTGAACTCCCTCAGACTCCCGCGACTGCTCTGCCACCTCGAAACAGCGAGCAAATTGTCGGCGCGCCAATGGCAGCGCCTGCAGTGCTGCGGTATAAGCGGAGGTGAGTTGATAGAAAATCTTTTCAAAGATGCGCTCCTCTTCAATTTCATCCAACCCGGTCAACGGGTTGATACGAGGAGCACCTGAGGAAGTAATGGGAGGAAACGTCTCCCCGGAGCGAGGTGTGGTCATCGATGATGGCACTGAGGTGTTGATCAGATTGGACCGACTGCTCGATCGACTTCGCGAGTAGTTGAAGGACGGTGTTGTAAAGCCAGGCGAGGTGGTAGGAGTCTGGTTGGCTGCTGTCAATGGCAAAGGCCCACCCATGGGGAACTGAGGATGCCGAATTGTAGTATCACTTCGCAGGCGTCGAGTTGGCGGTGTCCGGTCCCTTGTGGGGGTGACCATGGAAAGTTGGGGTCGTTCCGGAGCCGAAGGAGCCTTGTTGGCTTCTGGCAGAGACGGCTTGGCAGCGGAAAGCCGCTTGTGTGCCGGTCGAAGAGGAATGTTAAGACCGGCACAGGCATTCCGCAACTCCACCAGACTGCCGTACATCATCAACATGAGCGATCGTACATAGCGGGAATCACCATTGGAGACAATCTTGGCAGCACCGTTGCGTAGTTGTGTACCCACGTGGGTATAAGCTATGATGCATGTTTCGCATTCGCGCTTGACCGTCTCAGTGACCGCCCGTATCGAATCTGGATCATCAGACAAAGAGGTTTCCGCATGCTCCAGTGCTTCATTAAGCCGATCCACGTGTGTGGAAGCATTGTAGAAGACGAGCTCAAGGCTGTGTCGTCGGGTATCGTCACGCTTGATGACATTTATCAGTGTGGAAATGTGGGAGTGGATCTGGAAAAGCGCGAAGAGAATCCCTTTGGCACTCTCAATAATCGGTTCATCTGATCCTCGTTCACCCTTGTGTTCGGGAAGACTCGACATCCGATTAACCCAGCCATCTCGCAATCGCCGACGTTCCCTCGGGCTGCTCGGACTCGAAGAACTACTACCGCTAGTAGGGTTTACCCCAGACGGCCGAGCTCGAAGAACAGACCCATGACTCAAACCTCGCAAATGACTGTTTCGATATGGGCGGGTCTCATCCAGCGTGCCTAGATCTGTATTCTTTCGAGTGATAACCCCCATGCGCTTGCTGCGGGCAGCAAAAGACGCCTGGATAATGCCTTCGCTGTTACTTCGGTTGCGTTCATTGACCGTGTGAGGAGTCACACTGGACCATTGAGAACTGCCCATGTGGTAATTGCCACTCTGATGCCCGGATGTCATGCGATAGTGTGACTTTACTGGAACCGGCGGTGGCCGGGATATCGACGGATTTCTAGAAGAAGCCGCCGAGCTGTCGCCAGTGCTGGGGATAACGGGAAACCGACTGCTAAGCTTGCGTTTGGTAGGTGCGGGTCGGGGAATCTCAACAGGACTCTCGCTGTAGTTGGGCTGAGAATTAGCTTATTCCTATAGCACTGATATGTGGAGTGTGATCAACATAATTAACATACCTTGCATCATTACTTTCTGGCTCCGGGGTTGTGGCGGCTTGCCGGGTTTTCAGAAATCTCTTTAGTTCCGCAGTAACCTCGACTTCCTTCTCATTGTCCGTCATGGTAGATGGTGTCATTTCGGACTCCGAGGACTCCAAAACGCGGCGCAGTGGATACCGCAATGGATTGCCAGCGATCTTGAGAATTTGAAGCTTATTCATATCAGAGAGACCGAGAGGGAGGTCATCGAGGCGATTTTGCATCACAGAGAGCACTCGCAGCGATTTCAATTTGCTGATTTCTTCGGGCAAAGCGCTGATTTTGTTCCGGCTTAGATCGAGGATCTCCAGCAACGGTAACTTATAGACCTAGGGGAGAGTCAGCACCAGCTAAAGGCAGGGAGCGATATCTCTACATACTCCCTTAGGAAATTCACGGAAGTTGTTTGCTCGGATGTTGAGATATCGAAGGTGGGAGCATTCGGCAAAGCGATAGGGGATATGAACAAGATGGTTGTTTGACAGAGATAGCCTTCGAGAAAGGTTAATCGAGTCCCAAAAGAAAGCATACAGATCTCCCAATTTGAGCCTCGGGAGGCTACTACATACCGTTCCACTTCATCCTTGATGATGTCTACCACTGGCTCCGGAATTCGCCCAATGTGAGAATGGCCCAGATCAATCGTGAGCTTCGGCTTGACCACATCGGTGACGGCCTCGCTTCCAGCCAAAGAGCGTTTGGTGTCTTGAATCCCGCTGTCCACTGCATTCCGCGCGAGCTCAATCGTTTCCTCGGGGAGAGCATCTTCGGACCGACCGCCGGTCTGCTGTTGCCACTCGGAGCGTCCTCCATAGCTGTGTTCGGCCTCGACCCATCGTCCTCCGGGTGAGAAAAGCCATCGTTATGCGAAAGTGGAGGTGGTACAAGTGAATCGGACGGGCCTTTTTCCGCATCGTCTTCGTCCGCCTCGCCACGGTAAGGGCGGGGCCCGCGTATTGTGTCTTCAGGACGGCTCATTGTGGAAATCATAATCGATACACATCAGGCATTGGCAATTGGCGCACCGGAATGTCGGTTCCCGCGAATTGCAGATGCGCCCCCAAGATTCCCCAATGCTTTAACCACTACCAGCTCAAAATGGGGCGCGAACCGGGGCAACACATCCTTGGGCACGTCGCAATCGCGAGGGGAGTTGGGTTATTTCGATTTAAAATCCGACGCAAGCGGGCGTGCAGAGACGGGTCAGACAGCGAGGTCGAAGAGAAGGGATCGAATTCGTGGGACTAATCGAGCACCCTGGATTTGTCTCACTCGGAACAATCAAGTGGCACCGGAGGGAAATTCGGTGCAACGCAGCTCTCACGACCGGAGATGGCGAATCGGCCACTCGAAGAATGTGGTTATCGAAGGGAAATCGAGTCCGATAAAGCGTTGATCGAGGGATGTTGGAGGGAATTGCATCAGGAATGGAGAGGACCGTTAGCCCGCCTGACAACGTGATTGGGCGACACGCCAAGACGATTACTGCGTCAGCAACGATTTGGCGATCTGCCGGGGATTGTCCATTCTATGAATATATGAATATTGCCTTGTAGATATATCTATTTGAATAGATATTTACAGATAGTAACAAATTTACAAATCTATTCACATGCATTGCTCGAGGAATTCCGACAGCATTCGCATCTACGTTCAATATGGATATCAGTCATGTAACATAGAGTTCGGGGAATACAGCTGGATGATTCAAATACTATACATGGACCCTGCTCTTAGGCCACTCAAAAACCAAATATTCCAAGCCAAGTCCTTCTACTGGCCGGCCTCCGGGGGTTCGCTCTCTGTCTCCGCGGCGTCGCCTTCTTCTGGCTGCACAAGTTCTGGGGCTCCAACGAAGGCTGCTGTCCGCTGGTCAAGAAGCTGAGCTTCTTTCCGAGCCCAATCCTTCCATTGCTCGAAATTCTTGTTCTCCAGCTCCATTCCAATGTCCAAGTACGACGGGCCGAAGTTCGCACCAGTCGCTTCGGCCTCTTCTGCGGCAACTCGGCGTTCAATGTCTTCCTGCAACCGAAGTCGATAGAATTCTCGGCGAGCAATGTCGTATGCATTGCTCTTGGTCATATTCTTGACGTTGTTTAAAAGCCAGAGTTGTCGTTGTACGACACTAAGGGAGTAGAAGGTGGGATGTTAGATCCGAGAACAACAAAATCATCGAGGAGAACCAGGGAGTTGGGTATAATAGAAGGCAGAGGAAACGTACCTTTCACCATCCAATCGCTTTCCAGGCTGCTGAAGACGACGCCAGTCGTAATTTTCAAAGTCCTTGCCCATGCTCTCAACGAGAACACGAGGCCGGGCAAGTTCCCATGGGTGGTCGCGAAAGAATTCCTTTCGTAGTTGATCTTCCTCGTATTTGATCTCGACGGGCTGGAACAGGCGGCTAGGCTTCTTGGGCTTCCGGGGCTTCTCTTCGACCTCGAAGACGACTTGCGACTTGTTCTCAATTGTCTTCACTCGTTGCCGAACGAGCTGGTGCTGAGGAGGACGATTACGAACGAGAACTTCGGCCGGAGGAAGGTCGCGCAGTGCAGCGACCCAATTTGGTAGTACACCGGTCTTTCCAGTGGCCTTTTGGTTGATCGCGGCCTGTCGCACCCGTAGGGCTGTGAGGTTGATTTTGGTCATAGTGGAGGAGACAATGTCTATAGACAGAAAAGCCAGACCCGAGCCAGATCCGACACCTCGAAACCAGCCGTCGCGTGTCGCGGATTGCGAAGGGGAGGAAGGGAGATCTGGAGGTGAAAAAAGCTGGGATGGGCAACGCCCGGCCCCGATTGGCTGGTGCGGGCTCCGCTTCGAAAGCCAGAAAGTCCGTTCGCCTTCAGAAAAACACACCAGCTCTTCTCTTGCGTCGGCGACTACCCTCACGTTTCGTTCTTTTTGTCTGCTTCTTGGGCCCAGAAGTGGACGTTTTGCTTTGCAAGTGGCTCGGGCCCTGCTTCTGGACATGAATGGCTGGCCCGATGCCACAATGTCTGTCGTCTCATGTCTGATCCCAATAGGTCCTCCAGCTCGCCGAGCCTGCGAAATCTCCCCAAGCAGGCATGGGATGAGCTCGTCTTTTCCCGCACTCAGTCCATGTCTTCTTCGAACCCTTCTCCGTCTAATGCCTCAATCCGACGACTCTCCCGCCGGCCTCGACCCTCCGTCGCTTCAATAGCGGACGCCTTTGTCGGCTCGCTGGTTCTGGCAAGCTTCTGCCATGAACATTCGCCGCATGCTCGGGGGCTTTCTACAATTTCCTTGGGGGCGTCGGAGAATCGGTTGCGGAGGGTTCGGGACAAATCTGTGGCTGATCGCAGGGAGCTGCCACCGGGGAGACGTTTGGAGTACTTGGGCTCCATGGTGCATCTTTCACCGTCCCAGCGGTTGGTTGGGGAGGGATTTGCACGCCCTGAAAACACTTCTATGGACGAGAAAAATAATTTTTTTGGGTTCTGGGGCAACACTGCAGCTGGCACTGACGGCGACAGTACGTTCGATCCCACAGAAAATGCAAAGCACAGCTCAATACCTGGATCTCTCCATGCTATTGAGCTAGGGAAAAGGAAATTTACCGAGTTGAGCCGGAAAGGCAATTCGAGTTCTTCGAAATTACTGCGCTCTCCGTGGATTTCACCCGACGACGAAGCCTACATCTCCACGTCGAGGTTGTACCAGAGGACGTTAGGTGACAACTATGATTGGACAGAAGCAGTGAAGGCCGTGGTTCCGCACGAGAAGGTGGTCAAAGTACCAAGCACATCGCGAGATGCAGTTGAAAGTCCGTCCGTCGCCAAGCTTGTTGAAACGTTATGGGGGCCCTATGAACCATCCACCCAATACCTCTTTCGGCTCTACCGTGATATTTCCTCTCCAGGGGTCGCACAGCTTTCCAAACGCTCTCGCGGTGCTATGTTGCGCCGATTTGCAAACCCCCAAAATCGTCGGTGGGTCGACGCTCGTCGCTATCTAGCGTTGGTAGAAGATATGGTCACTGCTGGTCTCCCGATATCTCGTTCTCTTTGGGCGTCTGCAATTCATCTTTCGGGCCGGGCAAGTGGGCCCGTTTTAAAACGTGATTTGATTCGATCAATTGGTCTCTGGCAACAGATGGAACACGTTGCCAAAGTTCAAGCGGACGATGTCGTTTTCAACATCTTGTTCGACATCTCTATCAAAGCTGGCCAATTTACGGTTGCCGATCGTTTGCAAGAAGAGATGCGGAGACGTGGCATCAGTTTTTCGCGCTGCGGTAAAGTTTCAAAGATCTACTATCATGGGCTGCGGAAGGACGTGGAAGGAATCCGGGAAACATTCGATGATTTTGTGAGGTCAGGGGAGCTTGTTGACACGGTTGTTTTGAATTGCTTGAATGCCGCATTTCTTCGGGCCGGTGACGCCCAAACCGCAGAGCAGCTATATGCACGCATGCTCGAGGCGCAAGCCAATGCGCCACACCCATCGAGCAATGACCCTGATTCACCCATCCGCCCAAACCTGACGTCTGAATTCACGGCCTACCGCACCAGGACCAGAGAGCTGGGCCGGTTGCTAAAGAAATCTGCGGCGCTCAAGGAACGGCTGCCGGAATATCACCGCGCTCTTCAAGATTCCCTCCCCATGGCTCCCGACACAAGAACCTTTCACGTTTTTCTTCGACATTATGCATACCAAAGTGGCCAGCTCGATAGTTTCATGGCCGTGCTGCGTGACATGGAACGGACCTTCTCTGTGCCACCTCGTGGTATCATCTATCTCTTCCTGTTTGAGGGATTCGCTCTTCATGGCCGAAGGAAGAAGTCCTGGTCCGCGGAAAGACTCCGACTGACATGGCATGCGTACCTTCGGGCATTGCACGACTCACGGGCCAGACTTGACGGCCTCTACCTTCACGCCCCAGAGATGGTTTGGGAAAACCCACTCGCTGCCAGCGTCGCCACCGATGCCGATACAGAGCTCCCGGTGACTGATGCACCTGATGGGCTGTACATGCCTTTGCCATCTGCAGACACTAAAACAAATCCCGACTTTGAGGGTAATTCGGGAAATTCCCCGCGAACTGCAATGGATAGCACGACCACTCACGGCTTTCACCACGAGCAAAACCATGATATCGAAGAAAACGAATACGACCAACGCGAGGAAGGGGAGGAGCTAGACCTCGACGAGATCTTCAACCCCGAATCGACCCCCGCGCACCAAGCTGAACCGGAACTCGATCACCTCGAGCGTCGGGTCGAGAACGGCGTTTTCATCGGTCGTCGAATGATTGTGGTCATCTTGCGCGCGTTTGGCGCCTGCTGCGGTCCCAAAGAAGTTCTGGAAGTGTGGCTGCAGCTGGAACGGCTTTGGCATCCTCACCGACGCAAGGCTGTGGATGTTCTCGCTGTCAAGGAGGAGCTTGATAACCAGATGTCGAGGAATCCCCCTCGGATGTAAGATGAGATTGGAGGGAGCTCGGCGATGAAGATAGCTTCGATGCTTGTACATTATTTCATAGATTTCCCATATACCGAACAATACTTAGCGAGATCATTTGACGTTATTAATGTGGTCTAGCTCTTCCCTGTGATCAATATCAACAGCTGTGGAGACAACTGACAGTGATGTGGATTGGAATATTTGTATTTTGTAAAAAGAAACAAAGAAACAAAAAGGGGAGGGCCCTAGAGGCTCAGCGCCTCTAGGCCCCTCACCCCCTCTTGGGTTCGAACCAGGGACCCTCGGCCTGCGTGAGCTTGGTGTACCGGTTACCCCTTTGGGGAATGGTGGTGCACCATTTCCGCTAGGCTACTAGTCCCTGGTTCGTAACTGGAGGAAGATTATCGAGAGTATAAGGGAGCAGAAGCAAATAATTGCCTAATTAGGAAGGAGGCCTCATGAGACAGGCCACCAATAGTCAGCCTGGATTCCAAGGTTCTTTTGGACTTTTGCCTAACTATTACCTCTTTCATAGCCCTTGAAATACGATATTTACTTAGTTTTGTCTCTGGCGTGGGCAGGGCGAGCATATATGAATGATATCAAAGCCGCAATGACCGGCCACCGATATGCTCTCATTATATCACAAATAGATAATATTCCCAATATCTTTACTTATATTTTACGTATACAGTGTTCTTGGGTTTGAAGGCATCAACACTGCCAGAAACTTTGAAAAAGGGCAGTAAATCCCCTGCCGCAGTAGCTTGATGTTGGCGCTGTGACTCAGTGGAGCACGGCGCTTCGGCACAGCAAGGTCGAAACCAGCAGCTGAAAATTGGCTTAAGCCACTAATTCTCTTAATTACTCAATTAGGATTCTTTCTCTCTCTTGAATCTGGCCTGTTTTTCTGTATCCTATCCCTCCTGTCTCCCCCACACCGATATGCCGAACACGCCCTATCCTACCCCATTGACCATCCCACCGCTGGGAACCGAGCATACACATACCATGATTTTTCTCCATGGCCGAGGAAGCAACGACGAGCGTTTTGGCCACGAACTTCTCAGCTCCACAAAGCTACAGTCTTGACTTCCGACCACGAAATTCGTGTTTCCCACCACGTGCAAGCGCCGCTCAACGGTACGCAAAACGATGCCCATCAAGGAGTGGTTCGACAACTACTCGCTCGAAGATCCGGGACAGCAGACGGATTTGCAAGCGGAGGGTCTCAGCGAGACAGCAAAGTTTCTTCGAGTCCTGGTCGAGCAAGAAGCCCGGATATTGGGCGACGATGGCCATCGCAGGGTTGTCATCGGTGGGCTCAGCCAAGGCTGCGCTGCAGCTATCTTCGCGCTGCTGGGTGGCGATATAGATGGAAACGAGGGCAATGCGCCAGGAGCATTTGTTGGGATGAGTGGTTGGCTGCCCTCTGAGCAGCGGCTCCGCGCGATTCTCTAATGTGATCTCAAGTCCCAGGGCCCAGTCAAGTCAGAAACCAGCAATAATGACACCGAGAATGAGAATGACTCCCGCAATGAGATAAAAAACCACAGTGACAGCGAAGAAGACATTAATGACGAGGATTCAGAGACCGCTTTCTCAGACGACAATGATTCATTTGCCAGAACCAGTCCAGAGCAGGATGGTTTCAATCCATTCGAAGAGAGCGAGAATGCCCTCCTGGCTATCCAAGCTCTGAATCATGTTCAAGATATGCTTGACCTTGCACCCATGTCTTCCGACCGGTCTCTGGATGACGTATGCCGAACTCGTGTCTTTCTTGGTCATGGCTCAGCTGATCCGAAAGTATCAGTTGAGCTTGGGAAGAAAATGGTGCAGATGCTGTCAGAAAATTTTAATATGAATGTGACATGAATGAATTACGATGGTTTTGGACATTGGTACAAGGTCCCTGACGAGATTGACGACATATTGTGGTTTCTCAAGGCAAAAGTCAACCTGCCGGTGAGAGAAGCTTCCGATAATCTATAGGTTAGAGCATACAAGGCGACAGTCTTCTAAGCTATTATCTGACATGGAAAGGAAATTATATAGCCCCGTCTTTGACTCTTACGATGATCTGCCTCCATTCCATGCAGCAGTAGTCCTATGTCACCCAAATAGGAAGTAAGTAGATACTCACGTGACACCGCGTCGCCCCGCAAAGACGCGTTCGAACTGACAACTTCAACTTGAAATTCACCTCTCTGTGTTCAGCCTCGTTCTCGATTGGCATGTTTCCCCATGGCCAGCAGAGGAGGAATTCTACGGCGCAGGGTAGACCTGGAATTCTACCTTCACCGCGTCTTCCGGAAAACGTCTTTTCGGTCAGTCGGCGGACGAGAAGCTTTCGAGACCGAGGCGATGCGCTGACTTGATATCGACCAGTCCGCTGCAACGAGAGGTGATCAGCGCAGTTGTTGAGGGGCACGATGTATTTTTACAAGCGTCGACTTCGTTTGGAAAGAGCTTGTGTTTTCAACTGCCCGCGGTCATCAGCAACGGGCGTGAGTGACCCTATGAATGGTTACACTTCCTGATACACCCATCACAAGTCGGGTTACTGATTTTCGTTCCTTCTGGATAAACAGTGACTATTGTCATATGTCCTCTGCTTGCATTGATGGTAAGTGGGCTAGTCATGATCTGGTGTTTACCAGTCAATACCAAAACTGACATCGATAGATGGACCAAGTCAATGCTCTTCAAGCCATCGGTGTAGCAGTGTCCACCATCAACTCCAATACGCCAATAGCGGAGAGGCGTCTCATTATGGAAGACATGCTTTCCGGGCATCCGCGCACACGTCTCCTCTACGTGACCCCTGAGCTGTGCCAAACAGACAGCTTTCGACGCAATCTCCAGATCGTCCATCGGCAGGGCCAACTCACCCGTGTGGCGATTGATGAGGCCCATTGTATTAGTGAATGGGGTCATGATTTTCGTCCAGCCTATCAAGAACTCGGTTGGTTTAAGAAAAACCTTGCGGATCCCGCTGTGCCTATCACCGCCCTCACGGCCACCGCCACGCCTCGAGTTCGCTCAGATATCATTAATATGCTGGGACTGGACCCCTCCCAGCTGAGACTCTTCAACACGCCCTCTGCCAGGCCAAATATCCACTACGAGGTGCGCTACCTCGAGGATTCTGCAAGTGACGCAACTTGCTGTGAAGATTTTCAAGTGCGAAACCTCCTGCGCTGGCTCAAGTCAATCCGAACTCGACGAGAAGCTCGCATCGGCGCAGAAGCAGCAGCGCGCCTTCCACCAATGTCGGGTATCATTTACGTTGGGCTGCGCGCAATCTCCGAACACCTCGCAAGCCAGCTTTCAGCAGACGAAAGTATCTCAGCAGTAGCCTACCATGCCGGGCTGGCCCCACAAGAACGCACTAGCATCCAAGCCAAATGGACATCCTCGCAACCAACCCAACAACCAACTGACGGCAAACTCCCACTAGCATTCTCAATCATCGTCGCCACCAACGCATTCGGAATGGGTATCGATAACCCGCACGTCCGCTTCGTTGTTCACTGGACGCCACCCCGCTCCTTCGAGGGTTTCGTCCAAGAATCAGGCCGAGCAGGCCGTGACGGCCGCGCTGCCGCGTCCCTTGTTTACTACAATACCCAAGAGCGTGACCGCATCTCCGAGCGGATCAGTCGCGATGCAGAAAACGTCCGCCACCGCGGTGGACCGAAGCACTACATTAATGGCCTTATCCAAAACCAGCAGGCTCGGCTGGAGAGTTTTAACAAAGTCATACGATACTGCGAGTCTATTACCCGGTGCCGACACGAGCTGATCAAGGATCTCTTTGGTGACTTTGAGCTCGAGGAAATGGGTTCCCAGATGCCGCCTTCCTCGCAGGCACCGGCGCATGCAGAGATCTCTGGCTCCTTGACCGCGTCTCCGTGTGACTTTGCTTGTGATTTCTGCAAAGAAGGCCGCGCGAGCCTCGCCAAGCGCAAGGCGAAAATGGTCTCGGAAGTGCCACTGGAGTATATGGCGGACTCTATGGTGCCGATCATCGTACATGACATGATTAGGCGTACGGTTCCCTGATCAAAACGTGTGCTCTTTACTCCCACTATTATTGAATGTATTAAGTGGGGAGGGATTCTGTTCTGGCATGTTCGGACTGCATTTTCTGTTTTTCAGTGGTTCTTACTCGGGTGTTTGGATTCTGGCGTATAGAGCAGGGCATTCGATGAAGGCGTCATAGAAGAGGTTTCATGCGAACTCTATGTTGGGGTGGGCATGAAAATTGAATCAACGAGTGATGAATTTATGCTTGATTTAAGGTCCCCGGATGATACAAAGGACAGTATATGTATTCCCAGCATCAATTAGCTCAACAACTTTAATCTCTGTATGGTGGTCCCTCCCCGTTCTCAAAAGCAAGACAATCAAGAAGAGTCCCAAGAATAACCGCATCCTGGATAAGGTTGATGTGTTCCATCAAGTTTTTGCGAGTCTCCTCTGGCATCCCATCAAACAGCCCATTCTAAAATGCGCGTTCTGCATCCTAGAACTCATCGGGAACCCAGAACTCGCCGCCTATGTATTCACCGGCGTAGGTGTGAATACGGCCGAAGTTCACACCAAATGGAAGTGGAGTGGAAAATTACCAGTCGATCAAGCCGGTGACATTGCAGTCGTCGTCGATGAGGACGTTGACTTGGTTCAGGTCATAGTGGGCAACCCATAACGGCAGCCTTTTCAGCTCGTCCTGCTTACCCAGGAAGCCCTGGAGCTGATTCCTATAGGGATTGATTTCCTCTAGCGGTGACGCTAAGAGGGCTTCGAGATGGGCTCGCACTCGGCCATCTACGGCGTCCTAGCTGGTGTCTGCGAGACAGCCCTTGGATAGAACGCGGCCGAGGGATATACTGATGGTGATGTGACCCTCGGCGCCTTTGCCTGCAATCCTGTGCACCCACATATTGCCTTGCAAACGATTGAAAGAGTAGGCCCAGACGCCTGCGTTGAGAAGCTCGTCGTCTTCTAGTGCTGTGGCTTCGAGCATAATAGGGCCCAGCACTTTGCCTACGAGCTTGAATGTGTTTAGGTCGAGTCGTTCGGTGTGAAACTGTTACACTATCTCACGGCCATCTACCAGAGTCAAGAATAGGGTCCGGCTGAACATTCCCTGCATAGGAGGCCGGTTGACTAGCTTCACGGCGCTGCCCAGATGCTTGAGGACTAGCTTCTTTAGCCATCTGACTTGCTTGGTTGGTATGTCGAGCAACTTGAGGTCTTTATCAAAGGTGATCTCTGGCATTCGAGGATGAAATTGAAATCGGTGTTGAGTCTGTGAGTTTTGGATGGGATGTGGGAAATCGGTTCGGTTGTGGGCGACAGGGGGTTTTATAGCTGCGGTGAATGCGGCTCTTGCTGGTCTCCTCACCTTACTTCTTCCCTTTAAAGCCTTCTTATAATTCTTGGGAAACACTTCGGAGGCATCAGAGAAACTCAGGTTAGTTGAGATGAAAATAAAAATGATCATGATCATGATCATAATCATAATAAAATCAAAAAAGACAAACAAGTTCGCCAGAGGCTATGAAATAGTCCTTTACCAGTAGACCCCCAATGGGTAGGACGAGTTTCGAACCCCCTGAGCAAGGTCTATTTCGGTCAACCCAGGTCTCCTATTCAGGGTAGGAGGCCCAGGCACGACTTGCCAGCTCGAATATACACCCGGAGTTGATGATGGGGACGCCTTTTGTCCCTCATCTACTCACTTTTGCTTAGAATGGCATATGGGTTCGATTCGTTCACATGGCATCTTACTTGCGCAGGCCTCTCTAGGGCTACACCGATACCAAGCAATCTAGGGAACTGCTCTCCACTCACCCCATAGACAAAAGAGCATTTTACCACAGTCCCAGCATAGGCAGGAGTAATCGAAGAAGTAGATGAGTGGAATAAATTCAGACTTGAAATGAACGCTCAAGATCATATACCAAACCCTTTTGTACGGGCAACCCGACCTACCATGACAAGCTTCAATTCGAGCCGAGTTCGCTGAGGACTTGAGCAACATGATCTGCGACGTTATACTCATTCACCCTTCGGATTTGATCCGTCATTAGACTAGGGAACCATCCTATTACTATGATCAGTATGTTTGATACTATCCCATGATCTTGTCGGACAACACTCACCTATGATTTTCATAACAGCGTACATCGAGTACTCCTGGAGCAAGCCCATATCGCGCTTTGTGCTTTGCATTTTTTGTGCATTTTCCAATATCTCGGTGACGCGTGGCTGGCGCAAATTTATGTATTGTTTCGCTGCCGTCATGATAGCGCGCTTTTGAGCTTTTGCCACACAATCTTCATTTTCTTCGTCATCTTTTCGTTGGTGCTCTTTGTCCTGGCATTCTGCACGAAGATAGTGGGCCAAAAACAGTGCCAACGCCTCCACATCCTCCAAAGCCTGCGACGAACCCTGTCCCGAACTCGAAGGTAATGCATGGGCCGCATCCCCGACAAGAACAACACCATCGCGCTCCCACGTCCGGAGCGGCGGCGACGTCCATGTGGGATACATGTTCTGCACACGGATGGACTGAATAACCTTCTGCACAACGGGATCCTTCCAGTAAGCATGGCGCTCGCGCAGCTGGCGTGTCACATCTGCCATGTCGAGGGTTTTGCCGTTAGGGCATTCTTCAATCGCGTAGGTCGACCACCATGCGAGTAATTCTCCGGGCTCGGAGATGTGGTATGGTGAGTCGCGGTTTGCTGCTGCCACTGCGCTGTCGGCGAAAAAGTACCCGAAGAACCCGTTGCCTCCGAAGATGAAGTTCATCGACCCTTTTTCTACGAGATCGCGCACTTCGGTCGTGGGGATGAAGCCTCCGACGCCGACGAGGCCCCTGTTGAGGCGATTAGAATGGGGTGTCCTGAAGAATAAGAAGATACGAATCTTCTGGTGTCGGTTTGAACTCACTCATAATGAGGCAGATATGAATCTTCTTCGGCGTCTGCGAAAATCGCCCGTTTGGTAGTACTGCGCACTCCATCTGCGCCAATCACCAAGTCTGCCTCGACGGGGGCACTGTCGTCGACAAAATGAACGATATTCCTTTTTTCTGCGTCAGGGACGACCTCCCGCACCCGCTTGTTGATGATCTGGGCATCCGGGATTCGAGCACGCAGAGCCTTCCAGAACGCGTGGCGGCTGCTCGCCACCATATGCATCTTTTGGGTGTCAATATTCTCTTCAGATGCACTCGAGACATGGGATTTCAGAGACATAAGCAGCGAGCCATGCTTGTTCTTGAGGTTGGAGGTGGACACGACGTATCCGCCGCGCACGACACTCTTCAGTAGATCTGGATCCAGGCGCCGTAGAACATTCAGTCCGTTGGGTGCGATGCCGAGGCCGCCACCTACTAAGAGTGTTGAGGGATCAGAGTGCTCTTCCTCATCTCCATCGCGCTGTTCCGAGCTTGGGTCTATATCCTTGTAGGCTTCGTAGATGATGATCTCATGGTCCCCGGTGGCTTCCGGGAGGTGTTTCTGCAGCTCCAGGTATGCGGTGCATCCCGCGATACCAGCGCCGATAATTGCAATCTTCATTGCGACTAATGAGATAGGCCCTGCAGAAATCACGGAAGAAAGGAGAGATGAAGAGGCGAAAGTGTCTACTCAGCCAAGGCCGAGTATATACGATGGTGGGTCTCCGGTGCATGACTAACCCGATGCTGCCACCCACTCGCAATGCGTGAAAATATTCACGCCCCGATATACAAAGATGGGCGAAACAATTATTGAAAATGACCCCAAAAACTCAACCTAGTAGATCCAAGGGTTTTGACTACACGGTGAAGATGCTGACTCTGCAGGTTTTTATACAAGGCAGAAGCGAGCGCGGTTCATTCAATCAAGAATACAACTTAACGTGTCCAGGGACTCGGCATAGAAATACATACGGACATAAATGGCCAAGTCAGGCCATGGAATCTACACAGAATCAGCGGACAAACTCCCATTCAGCAAAGACCAATCCCATAAAACAAGATGGCCCAGAAAGGCCCTCAGTCAGTGTATCTCCCAAAGTTTCCTCCTTTTTTGAACTTGCTATTACCCTTTCCTACTTTTAGGGTTCCTTTTCGATTAGAATCACAGCATAGATTACCATTTCTTGGCTGTATTTGCACTACAGACCGGGCGGGGGAGGAACCTAGAAGAGAAAAAAGCTGTTAGTGATGAGACCCAATTTTATCAGATAAGCTATTGATCATACCGCGCTGTAGCCGCCTCCACCAGGCGGCGGTGGTGGAGGAGACCCAGATCCCGAAGGCGGAGGAGCCTCGCTGGGAGGGGGCGGGGGAGCAGGGCTTTGAGGCTGTTGTTGTTGCTGCTGCTGGGCGGCGGCAACTTGCTGGTAATACTGGTAGTAGGCGACGTAGTTCTGGTATCCACCGTAGGCGGCGTACGGGTCAGACCCATAGTACTGGGCATACTGTGCGCTGTAGTCAGCCTGGCTGCCTGCTCCAGCAGAGGCAGGGGCAGGGCTGGCGGAGGTCCCGGGCGATTGCTGGTGGCGACTATAGCCACCGCCGTAGCTGCCGCCCCCGTGGTAGCGATCGCCACGTTGACCGTAGCCGCCATAATTTTGCTGCGGCGGATTCTCCTTGAAGCGCTGGTGCTGTTGCCGCACATTGGCTAAAAGATCTTCGCAGAGTTCCTTGGCCGCTTTGACGTCGTTGGGGTCCGGACCACTGCATCAAACGGTTAGTTGGAAGAAAGAATGGAAGTAATGAAGGCGACTCACGCGACGTGCAAGAACATCGGATCATCGCTTTCTCGTCCCGTGCTGGTTTCGATAAAGCCGGAGCCGCGACCTTTGATCTGAACACGACAGCGGGTCTGCTGTTGAATGTGCTTCACGTAAGCTCCACCCTGTCCGACAACCTGCGCGCGAAGATTAAACCCGGGGAGGGATTCAAGATCAATTGGGATGCGTTCCTCAGGCCATTTACGCTACATGAAATTAGCGGGGGAGCTCCTTGTGTCAAAGTTCAAGGTGCGGACTCATACACGACCATATTCATCCCGTTCCACGGGCTCAGGCTCCCGGCGACGGAATCGACGCTCGTCGACTAGATTTGGGAGTTCTTTCTGCATCAAGTCGTCGATCAACTCCACAGCTTTCTCGAGCCCTTCCTTGTTGGTGCTCGTCACATGAAGATAAAGAGGGGGGTTCTAAATCGAGTGGATCAGTATCTAGGAACCAGAACCGAAAGAGACATCACTCACAGCAGCAGTCGCCATGTTCTTGTCCGGGTAATAATTTCCTCGGGTGGTGACATCTTAAAAAGAGTAAGTCATGAGCTTCTTCGTCAATAGCAGAGGACACGAAAAGAAGGCGTACCAGCGCCAGTTTCATCTTTGATCTAGAAGTCACGCAGCCGAGGTCAGCAGATGCAACAGAGGGGAAGGCTATGGATTTAGTTTCGCTTTGGGTAAGCTTCGTCCAGTCACACAAAAGGAAATGTCAAAAAAGAAGAAGGATGTAACAAGGGTGATTCCAAGCAAGATGGACCTTGTCTGATCCTTCTGGAGTATCAGCAAATGACAGGAGTAATTACCATCTTTTGAGTTGACCCCTTGGTCAAGGTATAGCGGTTGCGCAAGTCATTGATCTCGATATCGCGAATGTAATCACCATCATCGACATAAATCTCGGGGTTCAGCTTGCCTGACGCATCTGCGTTCGACGGCGACTCGGTGTTCATGGCAGGGCTCGCGGCCTATTCAGAGCACGTTAGCCGAATTGGACAAAACCAGGGGGCCAATGTGTATTTACCGAGCGAATTGGAGGGACGTCGACATGCTGAATGCCTTTCTTTGCTTGCAACTGAGCATTGATCTTGGCCGCAGCGGCAGCTGTTCCTCGATGGTTAGGTTGACCACTTGTTCCTCGACACAAAAAAGCCACAAAAGTGACACATACCCGCAGCGGCAGCAGGGTCAGACGCGATTGGTTTTCCTCCAGAATCAGCGCCAGGGCTGCGCGGCTCGCGACTGAGTGGGCTGCGTGTCCGAGTTGACTCCGACTGTTTGGCCGATGGAGACCGAGACCGGCGGTCAAATCGAGAGCGACGGGGTTCGGGTTCTGTTTGGTCAAAGCGCGAGCGCTTGGGTCGGCGATCGTCGTCCGCCATGGTGAAGGGCACAGGAAGAGGAGGTGGTGTAGAGCAACAAGAAGGCACCTTGGGGAAGGGCGAGGTCAATTGCGGGAAGGAGATTTAGTCGATCACAAGCGGAGACTTTTTTTTAGCGGAGCACAGGAAGGGGCCAAACGGGCTTTGCGATCCTGAATGGCACAACAAGGCATAAAATGAGAGCAGAACCCTTGTGTCTAATCCCAATGCAGTGAAGTGAATGTAAAACAAAACTGCGAGTTAAATCTCCTTCTCTCAAGTCGCGCAGCCCATTTTCAAGTCGCATTGGCGGTCACGTGGTTGTTGAGGTGCCAGCCTGCATTGGGTTTAGTCTGTTCTGAGTCAGCACTCGCCGAGGTCGGAAAGATAAAAAGAGAAAGTTGGAGCCCCAGTGATTCATCGCATTCCCACCTTCCTCATGGCTTTCCGGCGACCATTGACGCTGGCTGCCTCGTCAGCGTCGCTGCTGTCTACAGCGGCTGCTCGGTCGCGGGCCGTTACTTCGATGCCTCGATTCAGCACCCGTTCATCGTCCAGTTCGACTTCCGCTCTGGCTTACAAGGCATTGCACCGCCGCTCTCCGCTGCCACTGCCTGTCTCGGACGCCTCTCCACAATGGGACGCCCCGACGGCTGTCTCGTCGATTCTGTATGAGACACCGGTGCCCCCGAGCAACCCACCGAAGCGGCACGTCCTGAACTGCCTGGTCCAGAACGAGCCCGGTGTGCTGTCACGGGTCTCTGGAATTCTGGCTGCCCGTGGCTTCAACATTGACAGTCTGGTGGTGTGCAACACCGAGGTGGAGGACCTCTCGCGCATGACCATTGTGCTGCAGGGTCAGGACGGTGTCGTTGAGCAGGCTCGCCGCCAGCTGGACGACCTCGTCCCCGTCTGGGCTGTGCTGGACTACACCGACTCGGCTCTGGTGCAGCGGGAGCTCCTCCTGGCCAAGGTCTCTATCCTCGGCCCGGAGTTCTTCGAGGAGCTGCTCCAGCACCACCGCGAGATCATCACCCCGGCCGAAGCTCTCGGCCAAAAGAACAAGGCTTCTGAGGCCCATGCTGCCCAGCACAAGACTGAATATCACCCCCGTCACCTGCCCCAGAGCCAGGCTCTGCGCCACAAGCACGAGCACTTGGATGCGATCACCCGTCTTGCCCACCAGTTCGGCGGCAAGGTTCTGGATATCAGCACCAACAACTGCATTGTGGAGGTGTAAGTTTTTGATTTATCAACCAAAACTGAGGGTTCCTACTAACGTCTCCTTAAAGCTCCGCCAAACCCTCCCGTATCGACTCCTTCCTGAAGCTGATCAGTCCCTTCGGTATCCTCGAGTCCACCCGGACCGGCTTGATGGCTCTGCCCCGTTCTCCTCTGTCCGAGCCCAGCGAGGAGATAGAGAAGGACGCCGCCGACGTTGTCGACGCCAGTACTCTGCCCCCTGGCTAAACTCTACTAGGGAAGCCTAATCCAAAAATCGTACACACCCAATACGAGTAAATTGGTTTATTTGTTTCAGTTTTCAGTTTTCAGTTTTCAGTTTTTTTTTTCTTCTAAATTCCTCCGGAGTTGAATTTAACGAGTGTTTTCATCTTGGTGTTTATTAAATCTATGTAAAAGTTCTCAATTTGGCTGGATATACGGTCTCGGGTGGATTGGTTGCCTTTATTTTGTGTGAGCTGTAGGCCGATATGGGTCTACGAAAAGTAAGTAGCGGTGAGCTCTATATCAACGATCTTCCATTGCGATGATGACCCTGGAAAAGAAAAGAAAAACAAGCCAATGGAATGCTGAATACACCCCATCTTCCTCGATTATACTCCAAACCAAACCCCATAAACGCCCATGGGTTTGAATATTCTATGCCGATCCAGCGGCAACAGAAAGTAGCCAATGCCAACGCCCCCAGAAGACCCTTCAACTCTGGACTTCTTCCCTCGAGGATGACCGCAGAAAAAGACAAAGGCAAAATCTAAATCCGCACTTTGGCCGCAATGCCCTTTCCTCGGTAAAGCACCACATCCACATAATTAAGAATCCTTACCCCAACCCTAGCCACCGCATCCAGTTCCAAGGATTGTCCCAGTGCCTTGCGTAAAGCCTCACGCCCGACCCCTCCAAGAGCTAGATCGACTGGTAGGCGTGGAGTTTGCGAGAGACCCGGTGGCACTTCAAAGGGCAGTCTGTAGTGGATCCGGCCCACGGGCTCGTCCTTTTCGTGGAAGGCGGCTGCGTCTATGGTGGTGATGAAGATGCTGGTTTTTGGGAGGGGAGAAGAGAGGATGAAATCTGCCGTGGAGGACCAGAGATAGAGCTAGAAAAAAAAACAAGACTTAGCAAGAGGATTATTGTTGGGGTAGACGTGGCTCCTGAGCAATGAGGTAGAACCAAACAGCTCTGGGACAGATAGTACCGTTGCATCTTGGATGAAATGAGAGCGCTGGCCATCTTTTTTGTCATCTTTCGGGGAACCAGGAAGTGATAATCGAGGAACTGGGATTTCAAGAGAAATTCGAGACAATGCTTCGCCTAATTCAGGGAGGGCTGGGATGGTTTCCCGGTGGCTTCGAATCGTCACCGTTGTGTTGGATCCTGAAATAGAGCATGAGAATGGATCCTCTGTTTATAATGACATATTGTATGTCGACTGACCTGACACATATGCCGAGAGCAGTGCTCTTCCAGCTTCCACGCCATGAGATCCACCGGTGTTGAGTGGACTCCATAGAAAGTCAACAGACACGTCGGTATTGTTCCCGGGCACCACAGATATATTTCGAGCGACGACATGAGCGACGGCTGTGTCGTTGTGGAGCACAAGAAGATCAACAAAAGGCACCGTCGCCGCATACGAAGTTGGATTGGTAAAATTCAGTCGAGCAAGCACAACTATTGAGGATTCAGTAGTATTGCCTAGTGCCAAAGACACAAGCCGGGGATGCAGTTGGTCAAATGTGCCGGACGGAGCTAAGACCAAGAGTCAATCAAAGAGCAGAACACTGGATTTATAACTAACAACCTAATATCACGAAAACATACTCTTGACACGGACCTGCCCTTCGGCTGGGATGCTGTGCACAGCGAAGCGACCCAAGCCTGTTAAGACCTTCGTGTCTACGGTGGCAGCGATCCGCAGCTCCACTCCTTCGCTACCAAACACCATCGCTTGAATGACTTCCGTCAACAAGTCATTGTCCGTGACCTGCAGCGGTGCATCTTTCATGGCAAACTCCACTAGAAGTGCCGACGAGCCATCATGGTCCTCCACGTGGGTCGAGTTGGCGTTTTGCCATTTGTCGAGTTTCAAGACTCCAAGGCGCTTTTCCTTATAAAAGACATCCGCAGTGGCTCGAACACGCGGGACATCGACACTGAAGTTCATCTGCTTGGGCAATCTGATCAAGACTTTGACCAAAGCGGACACTCTGGGTTGCGCTTCCGGAGTATCTGGCTCCGCAAATGGATCCGGGAGAGAGAAATGCGTGTCGGACATGGTAAAGTTTTTCACGAGATTGTCCAGGGCATGTCCCGTGACTGGAAGTGGTACCGTGACTCTGCGCAGAAGATCCACTATCCACGCCGGAGTGTTGAATAACGGTGCGTCCGCTCCGCGGACGTAGATCGTCGTCTCGCGGCCCTGGATGTAGCTTGATACCAGGAAGTCCAAAGGAGAGCCTTCTTCTCCAGGACAAGTACTGGTCAATTCTTCAGGTAGTTTTCGAATAATACCGCCAACGCTGACATTGCTCGCTTGGCCAGGTTGGATCTGAACCTCGGCTGTCTTCGCATTGGCAACCAAAATGTAGGGGTCGCCAGGCGAGCAATTTGGTACGAGGATCTCAAACCCAAGACCCGGAGCTTTAAGAGAAACAGGGGAGTCAATCCACGCCGCCAGCGACACATCGACCGCCATTCCTTCTTTCTCCGTGTCATGCACATTCAACCTGGTGACACTAATGTCAGGTAGAGCTGGAAAATCGCTTTCTGTCAGGGGTGTTAGTGCCGGATTCAAGACATTTTACCATCTGATGGTATAGACAAACCTTCGAATATTATGGTGTCTGTTAGTATTTGAGTTCCCAGGCCGATCAAGCCCGACGTGGGATGCATGATTGCCTTGCCCTTGACACTGAGGCGGCCCAGCCTCCCCTCTATCCAATCCATAGCAATCGCTTTAATTCCATGAATATCACCCGCTGTGATGTCTGTCAATAAGTCGATGTGATTATGGTGGCCATTGCGAATATCCATTTTCAGAGACGGTAGCGTCGCGTTGCCAACCGCAACATTGCCGTACTCTGGCAGGTATACCTCAACTTCCGACGGACCTGTTTCAATATCCTTGGCAAGCCAAGTGACAAACCGGCCGATATCACGAACTGGTTTGCTGTTCACGCGGCCCGAGTCAATGACGAAGTCTCCCTGGACCCTGGCGCGAACACCTTTGGGGGTTGTCGAGTCAATCGAGAGTGCCGCTGGCTTGAAAACGGCGGCTTGCTGTGTATAATCTTTCACCACGGCAGGGGTAGCAAAAGCGATGGCCAAAATCACCATGATGGCTGTCAGGAGGAGAGCGAGTGCAACCAACGTCGGCCATCGGACTCGGCTGGTCTTAGTGGAGCCTCGATCCGGCGAGGCATTTTCCGATGCAGTAGATGGTGATCGAGATCCCCTTGTTTGTGTACCATAGTTTGCCAGGTCATCATCACGACGATGAAGAAGAGGAGTAGATTCGGACGATAATTCGAAGGGTGGCGTAGGGCGACTATGACGAGATCCTCGAGATGGGTCAGGAGAAGACGATCTGGACTCCCCACCCAGCAGGGGCCGATTCGCCTCGTCAGCCATCACGACTAGTTTATGAGAAAAAGCAGATGACCACGCAGTATACTGATGGCGCAGAGGTGACCCAGCAATGACAGGAGGAAGAGATGGCCTTGATGACGATAAGCCGCTGATAACGGACGATGGACTGTGGAGATTGACACCTGAAGTGTTGGGGAGTAAGGCACCAAGGCATCCACATACCCGCTGGATTTTCTTGACTCATCCAGGTCTCTTTTCACTCTTCAATTCCCTTGCCCCCCACTTCACCTCCCCCTCACCCAATTCCTTTCACATCCCTGCCAGCCCATCATGGCTAGTGGTTTACAAGCTGCCGCCCGTCATGGCGCCCAAAGTGTAACTCAATTGGCCGGCTCCACTTCTTCCCTGCGTCGAACAATCCAGGCTAATGGTCTCCGACGATTTGCCCACCAGACACAAACCTCCCCTCCTACTTCACCCTTCGCCCCCCGTCACCTTCTTTCCATTGCGGACTTGACCCCGGCCGAGTTCGCCACCCTGGTCCGCAATGCCGCGTCGCACAAGCGCGCGATCAAGTCCGGGGCCATCCCGCAAAGCCTGCTGGGATCGTTGTCCGGCAAGACCGTGGCCATGATGTTCAACAAGCGCAGCACGCGCACCCGCGTGTCGACCGAGGCCGCCGCCGTGCAAATGGGCGGCCACCCGATGTTCCTGGGCAAGGAGGATATCCAGCTCGGCGTCAATGAGTCACTATACGACACCTCGGTGGTGATTTCGTCCATGGTGTCGTGCCTTGTCGCACGAGTTTCGAAGCACTCGGACGTAGCGGACCTGGCTAAGCACTCTTCGGTTCCGGTGATCAATGCGCTGTGTGACTCTTTCCACCCGCTGCAGATTATTGCCGACTTCTTGACCATTTACGAGGCCTTCCCGCCCAAGGCGCACCACCTTTCAAGCCTGGGACTGGAGGGACTCAAGATCGCCTGGGTGGGTGACGCAAATAACGTCCTGTTCGACCTGGCCATTGGCGCCACGAAGATGGGTGTGGATATGGTCGTGGCGACGCCCGCGGGCTACGAGATTCCGGCGGACATGCTCGAGATTATCCAGCGTGCCGGCGAAGGTGTTTCGAGGCCGGGCAAGCTCACTCAGACCAATGTCCCCGAGGAGGCTGTTAAGGGCGCCGACCTCCTGGTGACGGACACGTGGGTGTCAATGGGCCAAGAGGAGGAGAAGATCAAGCGGATGCAAGCCTTCAAGGGCTTCCAAATCACCCCAGAACTGGCCCAGCGCGGAGGTGCCAACGGGGGCTGGAAATTCATGCATTGTCTGCCCCGACATCCGGAGGAGGTGAGCGACGAGGTCTTTTACAGCCCGCGCTCGCTGGTCTTCCCCGAGGCCGAGAACCGGTTGTGGGCTGCTATCGCGGCCTTGGAGGGCTTTGTCGTTAACAAGGGGAAAATCGTGGAGTAAAAAAGAACTACAAGGAGTCTCGGGGATATATCCAATCCATTGTGTATATGATTTCAGAAACAGAAAATAATTCAAAAAGCCCAATTTCCACTCTGTCCAAAGATGAGGTGCCGTATACTACACTACTATTACACTTATGCTAGCCAATGACGACTGTGATGATTCTCCCGGCAGACTCGGCATGCCAGGGCCTTGATAAGATACGCCACCCGACGCTCGGTGGGGCCTTCGGATGCTGAAATGGCGGGGTCTTCCGATTGCAATGCGTCTATGGGGATGAGAGGGCTATGGAAAATGGTATATAATTATGCAGTATATACATGGCTGATCTTGTTAACCGTTCTCTGCTATCTTAACTTGTTTCGCAAAAAATAGAACCCTCTTTAGGGACCGGGAACTCCGACTGACAGCTATATTCAAGGAGAGTCAAGTAGAATAGCTTGCTAACAGTCTATTAAGCCAATGAGTAGAATAAGATAGTAGTGAGGAGGCGTGTTGCAGGCTGATAAACAGCGGGGAGGCGAGAGGGGATAAAGAAGACACCCCCGGTTCTCTGTGTCTTTCTTACTTATTGCACCTCAAAACACCATGGCCTCAAGCGATTCCCAAACATCTACTCTTCAAACAAGACTCAATGCCTTAATCGATGGATTTATCAATGCAAAGCCGCTCTCCAAAGCCGCAGCCAAACAAGCCCAAGAGGTCCTCCCAGCCAGCAACACACGGTCAGTCCTCAACTCAGCCCCGTTTCCTCTGGATTTGAAATCCGGAGAGGTGTACTCGGTTACATCGGTGGATAGGCGCAAGTATATCGATTTTGTATCCGACTACTTGGCTGGGATCAAAGGGCACTCGTATCCGAGCATCAGCCAAGCTGTTTCGGACTCATTACCGACGGGGCTTAGCCTTGGTCGAGTCACCACGAAGGAAGCACGGCTGGGCGAGATCCTCTGCAACAGGCTTCCGAGTATTGAACGAGTGCGGTTCTGTAACTCGGGAACCGAGGCCATTACCTTTGCGGTGGCCACAGCTTTGGCCTTTCCCAAGCGGGAAAAGGTGCCTTATACAATAGCATTATCAGGGACAATGATCGTTCTCTTTTGATTAACATCTCGACCACAGGCACTTGTCTTTGAGAATGGATATCATGGTGGCACAATCAGCTTTTCAATCGCAGGACAAGCAAACCCCCTTAACCTGCCATACGAGTTCATACTTGGCAAATACAACGATGACCAAGCTACAGCGCCATTGATCGACGACAGTATCGGAGCCATATTGGTCGAGCCAATGCAGGCCGTTGGCGGCATGAGGCCAGCATCTCAAGAGTTCCTCCAATTTCTACGCCAAATGGCCGGTCGCAGCGGTGCGGTGCTCATCTTCGACGAGGTGGTGACCTCTCGTTTCCATTTCCATGGTTTGCAAGGTGCCTGGAATGTGATTCCCGACATGACCACTTTGGGCAAATATCTCGGCGGTGGCATTCCCTTTGGTGACTTTGGTGGCTCGCGCCATATAATGGACTTGCTTGATCCCTCGGCAAGTGGGAGTCAGAGTCTCAGTCACTCGGGGACATTCAACAATAACATCTTTACTATGACGGCAGCGGTAGCGGCGGCGCCGTTGGTGACGGAGGAATCGCTGGGTCCAATAAATGCATTGGGAGACCAACTTCGCATGAGTGGAAATGAGATAGTGCAGAAAGCGGGATTTGGTCAGATGGAGTTGACTGGTTATGGTAGTACAGTTGAGTGCATTTCTATAGGAATGAGGGATCGATGCTACGAGATGCATTTTACTTCTATCTCCTGAGCCGGGGTATTATGACCGGACGCCGGGGGTTTATCTCGTTGAACCTCTAACACACCGATGCGTTGATCAACCAACTTCTTCAGCAGATCCAAGGGTTTGTGCACGAGTACAGTCGAATTCTATAGCAATCGATAGAGCAGAACGAGCAAGACCTCTGTTGCGATGCGAAGATTCTATGATATAGTAGCAGGCAATATCCGATGCGTCACTAGTGAAGGAACGACAACAAAAAAAAACAATTCAAATTACAGTGGGGAAGACGATTTGCATCCGAAAGCCATGCAGATCCCGCGATCGAGTTTCCGGGAGCAGATCCACTTGAGACAGTCGGGATATCCGCAGAACTCGGAAGACTCCCCACACTTTCTCTCTCCACACTCCGACTGTCTGACGATCGATCGGATCCGTCATTCTTGCAGCGGGGAGAACCCGGTAAGCCTCTGCATACTTATAGTGCGCTGGACAGACTATCTTTCTCTCTTGACATTCTCTACAATTCTGCCTTGCGGTACATACTGGCCGACAAACAGCATAGATTACACCCGACAGAACCGGAATCTCTCCTCTGGCAGCATGGGCTTCGACGACAAACGAGTCGCCATTGTTGGCGGCGGCCTGGGCGGCATGTCTTTCTTGAATGCTGCCCTCTACGCCGGACTAAAGAAGGTGCAACTGTACGAGCAGGCGCCGCAGTTCGCCGAGGTCGGCGCCGGGGTGAACATCACCTCGAACGCCAATCGAGTGCTAGATGCCTTTGGGCTGAAAGAAAGCATGACACGTCGGTCTTCACGCAAGCTGCCCTGCTACATGGAGTACCACAGCTACCGCACGGGAGAATATCTGGGGCATATCGACGAGTTCTCACAGCCATCCGCACGGCTCTTGCACCGCGCCCATCTCCTGGAATCGCTCAAGGAGCGCGTGCCGCAATCGAGCCTGAACCTGGGGAAGCGATTAGCATCGATTGACCGGAACAACGGCACCGACACAGCACCCTACACATTGCACTTTGAGGATGGCAGCTCTGCCGAGGCCGATATCGTGATCGGCTGCGACGGGATCAAGTCGAATGTCCGCGACAGTATGGATTTATCCGATACACCCAATTACTCGGGCCAGGTGGTGTACCGTGGGTTTGTTGATTATAAAAACCTGCCGCCGGATACGGCGCAGTTGCTGCGCAGGACGGTTAATTTCCGAGGCCCCAAGCGCCATGTCTTGATCTTGCCCATTGGCAACAAGGAGACGGACACCGACCGTGCAGCAATTATTGGATTTATGTCGGAGCCGCTGGAGGCCTGGGACTCGGAGAGTTGGATGTCGCGCTCGGATATCTACAGCCTGCAGGAACATGTCCGCGACTGGTGCCCGCAGGTCCAGGATATCATCGCCGGGCTGCGCAAGAGCTCGCCGGATGGCCGCATGCTCAAGCAGGCGCTGTATGTGCGTGACCCGCTCGACAAGTGGTATGAGATGAAAGAGGGCCAGAAAGGTGCAGGGATTATTCTTCTGGGTGACTCGGCGCATTCGACGCTTCCACACCAAGGTAAGTGTTTTGAGATTATGTTTTCTCATGTGCTAGCCACGCCTACTGACTCGTATCTTCCAGGCCAAGGAACATGCATGGCTATTGAATCTGGTATCGCTCTTGCAACCATCCTCAAGCACTGGAAGTCCGACGACTTGGAGGCCGCTTTCCGCTTCTATCAAGACCTGCGCAAGCCCCGAACCGACCGGGTCACACAGACGAGTTCTGAAGCGGGCAGGCTGGCCAGCTCAGATACACCGGATCAACTGACGAATAACTTCAATCCCCAGGCGCTGATGGAGCGGATGAAGTGGATTATGGAGTATAATGTGCTGGATGATCTACGGGCCAAAGGTGCGGAGTTCTTGGATTTCCAGGGTTCGCGATTGTGATAATGGATGTTTGTCAAACGACTGTATATATTTGTATATGATTTCCAAATTTACAAAGAGAATTCGAGTCAAAAATGGTGGCAGACGAGTCTCGGGCTGAGCCGGATGTTGTTGGGAGTTGTATAAGTACATTCATCAGACCAATAGACGCGAGCCCAATCTTTAGGGGTAAAATGTTGATATGTTCTTGCCTAATGAGGTCCTTTTGCTGCAGTTGTATCATCCAAAGCAGGTCGATCAAGCTGCCTCCATTTTCGAAGCTCCATCTCATTCAGAAGCCGTCGAATTGATATCGTTTTGACTGTATAATCGACATCAGCGAGCAGGTCTTGGTGGCGTACGTGAGGGTCAGTAGTAGCTCTCTTATATATTCGATCGCGATCATCTTCATCAAGTTTGCGAGGTGCTCCGGAGCGATATTTTGAATGATTATTGACCCTTTCGCTCTCTTTATTGATCGTATATCTGATAGTCGATAATGGGATTGAAGGGTAGGCCTTATGAATCTGCCTATAGCTCCATTTGGCAGTTGAATAAAGCTCGCAAATACGAGCGCGAAGGATTGGGTCGAGTTCTTTACCGCGAGGCATTGGTAAGGCGAGTATGCAGCGAACTGGCAAAGCAGTATATCTTATATTAATATTATATCTATTCTATATCAGTATGATGTTCAGGGGTTAAACGCGTCGATATAGCGCGTATATACTAGCGTGTCGACTCGCGTGAGGTAGGCAGCTATATTAATAGGCAAGCGGTCAAGAAAATGCGGTGAAAAATATTAGGTAGGTCGACTGTGGGGGTGGGCAAATACTTTTGATCAGCCACTGTAGATATATAAGACCTTAGGGTTCCCCTTAACAAAATGGGTTATTCTTCTTATTATCTTCCCTCCTCCTACTTCCAGTCTCTTTATTTAAACCACCTGTACAATGCGTGGCCTTACACTTTTTCTTGCACTTGTTGCACTTGCTCCTTCCTTTACAGTGGCTAATTGGACACTTACTTGGTATAGCGATCATGATTGTACCAAGCCCCTTGGCCATATTGAACATGGGGATGATGATCAATTGGACGGATCTTTTGACTCTAATGTCCATTCCCTTATCCCCACCTTTGGCTCGAGGAGGACATTCATTTTTGGATTCTCTAATGAGCTAGAACCCCAAGAGAGTTCTGGAAAATGCTTATCTTTTCCAAATGGCATGGAACACTGGGCATATCGAGTTACTTTTGGTGGATACTAGCGGTAGGCCTATTTCTCAGCCTTTTTACTTTCTACAGATTTCTTATTTAACCTATTAGGCCTGTCTTCTAGTATACTATTCTAGATGTAAAGAATTTCCGGGTTTCCCTATACCATAAGAACCTAAGGAGAACTACTGCTATTTGTCTATTTGTCTATTTGTCTATTTATTTATTTAGTAGTCTCTGTTTTTGATTAAGACTCTGTCTTCTGATAAACAAGTCTTGCTTAACAATTGCTCTCTCTTTAACGTTATTTCTGTACCTAATCAACAGCCTAAAATTCCTAAGAGGTAGCTCTCTTTAACTCGAGAGCTTCTTAGAGAAAGAAAGGAAAATCGACTCCTAGAGAGGTAGAATGATCGTACTCCGGCTGTTAAAAGCTAAGGCTCTAAGAGACTAATCGTCTCGGTTTTTAAGAGTATACCTAAGCGGGTAGATTAATATGGGGAATAAAAAATGGGGAATAAAAAATGGGGAATAAAAAATGGGGAATAAAAAATGGGGAATAAAAAATGGGGAATAAAAAATAGGTGGGAAATAGTGAGGGGGGGAGGGGAGAGTCTTACAGGGAGGGATATCAACTCGATATCTATTTATATCACCCACCGGGAACCCAGAGCCGAGTCGACAACTTAGCGACAGACGTACATCTTTAATTGCGTTCGGCTGATTGAAGCTATCAACAGGTTCATTGGGCTACAACTGTTGTAGACATAAGGCAAAAACGAATGTACTCTCCTTTGAATTTTGCTCTTTTCACAATAAGTAGACTGCTGTTCGCTTCCAACCTCGACTGACAAGTCCATCCTTCTATCACTCAGAGCCGTTACGTATTTCCAAAGTCCCTGGGTTGTGTGCTACTATTCTGCCATCTTTGTTATTGAATAGTATCTGCATGCGAGCGTCGTCAGTATGACTTTGAAAATACTGAGTTCAATACTTGGTAGCCTTACCTTTGGAGGATGCTTTACGGATTTTTCGGCAGCTAGATCTTCATCTACAATGATCTCTTCGACCTTGATTAAAAAGAAATGATAAGCGTAAAATAACGTATATGACTGTCTGCAACTCGGAGACCGACGGGATCATGGGGGTTAACAAACCTTGCCCTCGTGCGATCCTCCACGTATTCTGGTAAACACGTAATCCCCTTTATGAATAGGGTTGCCATGTTTGTCGCGTATATCATCAGCTTGCATCTCCTAAAGACAAAGACTCGTTGTTTTCCACTGAGGAGGCTAATATAAGAAGACAAAACCCGTAGTTGTATTTCAATGGCATTAAGTCGGGCTAATACATCAGACTGACGTATTCACTAGGGTATGGACCTCCTAGCAAGCCACGTATTTTTGAATGCTAAAAATTCCAGTTTACATGGAATCCACGTAATACAGATTGGTTTCTGAGATGCGTCTTGATCCAAGGCCTTAAACGCCCGGGAGCAGAGCGTTGTATCTTAGGTCTCGAGAAGTTGGAAATTCATCCACAACATTTGTTTCTGCTAAAGGGCCGTGACCCAACTTGATTTCATATGATATGCACATACGAGAATAGTTCTTTGTTGGACTTGAGCATATTCTGTTCCGCTTTTGTATTAGGGATAACATTTAAACCCTATGTTCAACTTGCACGCCTGATCACGGATTCGGGAGCCAGCACAGTGTTGAACTCATCGGCGCCTAGCCACCTGTAAAGCCAGTTCACTGGAGTATCCCCGCCGTGAAATTTCTTCCAAGAGCACTTTATCTTGATCTTCGTCAAATATAAATCACAAAATCCCGAATAGCACTATCGCCGCCATGAATGCGACACCGGCATTACCTCGGCACCAATTGGCTGCAACATAGTAGCCAAGTTATTCTATCAAGGCGTGTGACGCGATAAATGACGCAATCAATATGTCTTGTAAGGTGGTGAATGGCTCAGGTTCGAGCCTCATGCGCGAGGATACAAATAGCTCGCGGAAACCCTACAAATTACTCATGGAAGTCTGATCATATACATCTATTAGACGCCTTCATCCCTTATGAATACCTTCAGAGTAAGCGGAAACATACTACCATTATGTTATCCTAGACTTATAACTTGACTCTAGAACACTGCGAGTTGCGTCTCCGACTTTGATAAGGGTATCGCCAACGAGGGTGCAAATGGCATCACTAAGAATGCTGCGAAGGGCTCCAACGTGAGGCATGACCGCTTAGGAAGCACCGCAAAGCAAGCCGCTACCATTGAGAAAGATGAGAGCGTGGACGTTTTAATCATCGGGGCAGGACCTGCAGGGCTCATGGCAGCATGTTGGGCAGCTCAGTACGATATGTCGACACGTATCATTGATCGAAAAAGGGGTCCAACGAAGACAGGCCATGCCGATGGGCTACAAAGCCGAACCTTAGAAATACTAGAGAGCTTCGGCATTGTCGATTCCATCTTAAAGCAGGGTGTTCACGATGCCGACACATGCCACTGGGTAAATAATAGGCACAATCCAGACTTGGGTTCGTAACTGACTTGCTAGGCAACCAAAAACAACGAAGGGTTTATCGAGCGACAGAAAATATGTGGCTCAGACCCTGGGGGAGCTTCAAGATTTGGGCGAATGTTGCTAAACCAAGGCGCTATCGAGCGAGTGCTCAATGATTAACCTGATCAGCAAAGGGATCGTGCTTGTGGAATGGAATAAAGAGGCTGAATCCTTACTTATCTCGGCAGCTCCGGATGACAATACGCAGTTATCACCAATTACTGTTGGAGTGAAAGGTGCCGAAGAATATGGTATGAAGTCTCTCCTTGGTCATTAATTGTGAGTGTTCTGGTGGGCTAACAATGAATTTCAATCTAACAGAAAGAATACACGCACGGTACCTCGTTGCTTGTGATGGCGCGCATAGCTGGACCAGAGACAAACTGAACATCCTGGCCGACACAATATCGGAAGACTCAACCTGGGGTGTGTTGGACATAATCCCAATCACTGACTTTCGTATGCTATACCTTCCCGTTCAGGCGACTGAAACTGACCGGAATTTAGCTGATATCCGGCGATCCTGCTCGATCAACTCTCAGCCTCACGGAAGCATCATGACAGTACCGAGAGAAAATCGACTCGTTCGGTTTTATATCCATCTCCGCGAGCTTGAAGAAACTGCCATGCAGCATCCCGGCTGCTCTCCCCAGGCTATGGTCGAAATTGCCAAGGCGATCATGAAACCGTATGACTTGACATATAAACATTGTGACTGGTGGTCTACTTACCCAGTAAGACAGCGCATGATATTACAAGAACTCTATGCTAATTATGATATCAAAGATCAGCCGACGCCTGGTCAGACATTACAGACCTCAAGAGTGGTAAGGAGCAATCTTAATTCCATGCACACCGACGGCTTATATATATATATATGGTTTAGCGTGTTTCTCGCCGGAGATGCGGCCCACACACATTCGCCGAAGGGAGGCCAGGGTATGAACGTATCGATCCAAGACACCTACAACCTGATATGGAAATTGGCTGCGGTCGTTACCAATGGTGCTGACGCCATGATCTTGGCAACGTACGATAGTGAACGGCGTCCGGTTGCTAAGACACTGATGGATCTAGACTCCCGTCTTGTACAAGCGTACGAGATGGAGGAGAAAGATACCTCGAGTGGAATCTACGAGATTCGAAACCGGTATGCTGGGTTCATGGCTGGTGTCGATGTCACCTATTCCGATAGCATTTTGGTGACTGGAAAGGAGACTGTCGACCCAAACCTTGCGCGCAATATCAAGCTTGGCGCACGGTTACCGTCATTTCTTGTTGTTTTTCACTGTGATGGAGCCCCTGTACAACTGGCTCAGAGGCTTGTGAGTGATGGGGCGTGGAGACTACTGGTTTTTCCGGGTGATCTACGTCAACCAGAGACGATGCACGGTTTGACTCGTTTCGCGGAAACCTTCCGCAATCGCTCTCATCTCGGTCACTTACAGAAGATTCAGTCTCGGGGGTGGCGCTGCCCGACTATTGAATCTGCTGGATCTTCCGGAGCCTTTCCACCCGTATGATGACTTCCTGGGATGGGACTACTGGAAGGTGTTTGCCGATGATCGGGATCAAGCATACACAGGATACGGTATTGACAAGCAAGACCCAGGGTGTCTAGTACTCTGTCGACCGGATCAGCATGTGGCATGGGTAGGAAGCATGGAGGATGTGGCTGGTTTGGATAATTATTTCTCGATCTTCGTTGGGTCATCGCGGTAAAAGAAGTAGCATGAAAATGAGACTTTCCTGTGGACATCATTACCTCGTAAGACCAGAACTTGATGCCGAATTTGCTCCCTGCTGGATAGACATTAGGACGCGCCTTGAAAGCTTCAACGGATTCCGCACGGACGGTTGTCCATATAATTAGCTGGCCCGGACCAGACAAGCACGCTGTGCCTTGTTAGCAACGAACTATTTTTTACATATCCGATGATGACGTTTACTGGGGATGGGCAGCTCAGTATATTGTTCGCTCCAAGAAGGTTTTGGCTCATTAACTCAAGCTGCGTGTTTGATTGTCGCAATTCGCGTATATAAAGATCATGTTTTTGAGATACCACAACTCTTCCTTGAGCATATTGACCTCGGCCAAGAGCATTTGCCGCCTGGCCGTTTTGTCGTTCAGGATGCTTTGTATTTTTGCATTCTTCTTCTTTTCCGTTCGAGGTGACTAGCTCTGTCTGGGCTGACACCGTCGCTTGGACGATGGGCGAGGCTTTCAGAGGGGCTACAAGGGGAATATGTCGTTATGGCCTTGGTCAACCTCCATGCTAGTTCTTGTTCTTTGCTCGCGCAATATCTTCATGAAGGCATCTTTATCACTCTGGGATCAATTGACTGGACTGAGCCAGAGTGGATTCGGATCGGGAAGAACGGGCGTACGAACGGGCGTCTGGGTTCAGGAAGTTGGCATTCGAGTTGCCAATCAGCAGCGCCATTGGGATTCGAAGTTGGTGGTTTATACAACTTGATTGGTCAAAGTATATTTATTTACCGGTTCTGCGATATTACAGAAGAAATTACTGGGGGAGCAGCTCACGACAGGAGCCAGAAAGAATAAGTTATCTATACTGTACGAACGCAGAGCAAGGTTAACAAGCAAAGGTGAAATAACCGGATTGCGAAACCGATTGGGGATGATATAAACATTTCGATATCGGAATCGCTGCTCTCAGATGGCAGCTTTTGAACTATGGATATGATTAGCAGAGACTCCTGCACTTTTCTCAGCGGGCGATCGCTCGCTCCAATCAAACTATCCATATGTATGTACCGTGGGATCGACTTGGGGATCTTTGAATCCAACAATGGAAAGCGAATGACGTCCAAGCAGGAAGAACAAATATGGCAGCCTCCATAGATCGACCCCAAACGCCAAAGCAACCCATTAGGTCCAAATCAAAAGCCATGGGACTCGGTTATAGTGGGTGCATGCCCAAATCCAATGTATCCCCAAACTTACGTTTACAATAGAATCCATCGTCAAGCTGGACCAGCGACCCAGCCCAGGTGAGTGCCAATACCACCTGGTATGGTCGTGCGGGTTGTGGCGTCATGCTGAGAGGAATGTTTGGTTCGAGAGACTCTCGACCGATCGTGTGCAGCACTCACACCTTTCTATTCGAATCTCAAGCCCAATACTACCTCTGGGGGACGCTTAGCCATGTCGTCCACATAACCGAACCCACGACAGTACCGGGGATCATGGATGCGATTCGGAAAAGGGGAACGCAAGACCTCAACACGCAAATCGTCGAGCTAATCAAGAATAGAGGCAACGACGGGCTCCTTTCTTATAATAAGATGATAGTCACACAATAGCTGACCTCTTTGCCCCGCTGAACCGTGGCCTTACATCATGATGAGTTTGTAATCTCCAGGATCTTGCCAAAGCCTGGTTCGATCGATTCGAGCGTTAGCTAACCTTTGAAACCCTCTTAAGCAAGAAACCCATGGATCTTGGAACAAACGCAAAGTCGCAATATCACCTTGCGATCAATATGATGTCAAAATTCATTCCACCTTTCTGTCAAACCTCGCTAGAGTTACCTGCAGCACCAGTAGGGTCGGAGGCGGCCTGGCTGAGATTTAAAAAGCCAAATTTCCCATCGACAATGCCATCTAATTATTAAAAGAAATACTATTAAAATTTTCTTCCTGAACGTCACTGCAAAAGATGTCTGCGCAAGATCATAACGAGAACTTTAAGCTGGAGAATGTCTTCAGCGTCAGGAATAGAGGTAGGGGACATTTGGCTTAAAAAGGCTCTTTGAACAGTGCTAATGAATTATAGTTGCTCTTGTCACCGGCGGCGGTTCCGGGATTGGCTTAATGGCAACCCAAGCACTCGCTGTGAATGGTGCAAAGTCTACATTACCGGTCGCACCGGCGAGAAACTTGGCCGTGTTGCGGAGCTGTATTCCAAAGACATCCCGGGACAGATTATTCCCATTGCTGCCGATGTCACCTCAAAACAGTCTATCCAGCGATTAGTGGATGAAATCTCGGCCAAGGAGAGCAAATTGCACATCTTGGTCAACAACGCTGGTATCAGCTCTTCGACTCGGAACACAGAGCTGGAAGATCCCAAGCAGCTCCAACAAGAGCTATTCAAGAACGAAGACTCCATTGAAGAATGGGAAGAAGTAATGCGGACAAATGTGACGCAACTGTTCTTCACAACGACCGCGTTTCTTCCATTGCTTAACAAGGGCACTGTCGAGGAGCACGGTTGGTCCAGCACGGTCGTGAATATCTCCTCGATTTCTGGTCTTGTCAAGTCCTCTCAGCATCATTTCGCGTATAACTCGAGCAAAGCGGCCGCTGTGCATCTAACTAAAATGCTTGCGCACGAGGTGGTCACATCCAATCTCAAGATTCGTGTCAATAATATTGCCCCGGGTGTCTTTCCATCGGAAATGACCACCGAGGGTAGCGATGAAAAACAGAAGAGCAATATCCCCAAGGAGAAGTTTGAGGGCAAAGTTCCAGCTGGACGCCCAGGCAAAGACGAAGATATGGCCGGGGCCATTCTCTTTACTACATCGAACCAGTACCTCAATGGGCAGACTATTGTGGTTGATGGTGGATATTTGCTGGCAACTGGCTCTGTCTAGATAGTCCCTATACAATTTCATGGGAGTATCGTGTCTTGACCACGCCTATGCTTGAGAGCTGTTCATCGGTTTTTTTTGTTCCAAATCTCCAAATTCTCATACTCCCAACGGCACTTTTCTTAACCCGCCTACGGATTAAGAGGTCTGACCTACGGTCTATCTATGGGCTAACCCGTGGGTTGACTTATATAGGTTGTCCGCGGGTCTGTCTAGGTCTACTAACAAAGATCGAATTCTAAATTCTAGATTATCTTTTAATTTATCTCTAACGGCTACTAAAGTGATCTTATCAATCTTATCAGTTATAGAAAGGGTATTTTATAGATAATTAGGCTAGAATCTAGATTAGTAGCAGAATAAAGATAATAATTATAAATTGCGATAAAAATATATCTTAGTAAGGTTATAATACAAACTTCTATCTTAATACTCTTAAAAGGGTCTTTTGCTAGTCTATAAACTAAGTTTAATATTCTAGTAAAATATTATAAGAATCTATATAGTTGATATTTTATAAGAGTAGTTCGAAAATTATAGAATTTAGGTAATAAACTAGCCTCTTTATTTGTTTAACCTTAACTCTATTAAACTAGTATAATAGTTTTTAAAGCGTAAAATCCTTTAATTATATCCTTAGCTAGATAATAGTAGATCTAAATTAGATTTGGAGTTATTAAAAAAAAAGGCTATATACAACATTTAGGATCAGCTTGATTAAAACGCTATTAATAGTCTAATTCAGTCTATATCGCGTAGGCTTACTACTATACGCGTGGCGAAGGTTTGATATACTGGATATTAATCCCTTTTTTTAGTATATTTTAATATGAAGTTCTCATATTTAATATCAGGGGAGTTATTTAGTTTTAATATAGTGGGGTAAATCTGAATTATAGAGTATACCTAGTATATTAGGGTGAATCACCTGATTTGTCAGTTCGACAAAGTGTTGAAAAGAGTGCTATTTAACCTTACTAATTGAGAACCATCATGGAAGCCTTGAAACAAATGAGATCGGTTAAGCAATCTATACACTCACTTCCGCCAAAGCGGTCATTTTCGTCAATTCATAGGTCCTCAGATTGTAGTTGTATAGTTGTAAATCCACGATCAAGCAAACCTGCGCGAATTCGTGCTCCACTTTCACATGCACGTGCAGCACCTCCGCATTTTCCCTTTGGCGCTGGTCGACTTTCGCCTTCTTCAACCTGACGGAGAGTATCCACGATGGAGGTAAGTGCTATTGGATCTCAAGTGCAAAAGGACCATCGCTCTGATCGACCAGGCCAATACATCCTCGAGCTCTCGATCCCGCCGCTCCTATCCATCTCTGCACCCAGTCTCGCTCGCTCCTCTGACCCCGCGATTCCCCATCGACGATGACCCAGAACCAGTAGACTACTTCAGCCCGCGCGGCGATGGCGAAGTATCCGGAAACGGCACCAGAACCCCACCGAGAATGTCATATTTCTCCAGCGTCTCGGTGCCCAGCACGCCGCCGATTCTCTCGCACTCGCGCAGCGCGTCCCGCACTCGACACTCGCGGAGCAAGAGCTCCAGCCGGGCCGGACCCCTGAGTGACACCAATCTGCACAGCCGGGACCTTTCGCACCCGCTACACCATCATCACCACCAACAAGCTAGCCATAAGAAACAATCTAGCGCGACGCATATTCGGCGCCGCTTTGCGGAACCTGGAAACACCCATGCTTCCTCCAAGTCCGACACTGAATGGATGCTCCGCGCTGGAATTGCCCTGGCATCGTCGACGCGCGAGGAAAAGGGCCAGAGCTGGCTATCCAAGCGCGAGAGCTCGACGAGCTTGGTCTCCTTCAACGAAACTCCTCCGGCATCCCATCCCAACCGCCACCATCACCGCACCAAATCCGGTGCTTCGTCGCGCAAGTCTCACTCGGGTGCGTCCACCCCCGGCGCTGTATCCCGCCGGAGCTCACGCCCCCGCGGCACAAGCAGGCGTGGTAGTCGAGCCGGGCTGACTATGACGACCATCCCGCCCGCATCGGCCATTTCCGCCTCAGAGGAAGAAGCTGGGAAGGATCCCAGTCCTGGGGCTGGGACTACGAGTCCCGAAGTCCGCGGCCGGAGTACCGCATTCGTACCAGACTTCGTCGACGAACAGATCCGCGCGGAGATGGCCTCGCTGCAGCAGCGGGAGCGGGGATTCTCCGACGACCAGTCGGAGTACTGGGACAGGGATGGGGATGGGGAAGAAGACGGCGGTTCAGACTCAGAATATGACTCGTTCTCCGACGACAGCCGCGACGACTTCGACGAGGCCGATCTGCAGCGCTTGACGCGCGAGCGCGGGTTCGGGCTGGGGAGTTGGATCGACCGGCTGGTCGAGTGGACACTATTTGGAGTCGAGGAGTTACCGGCTCCCGCTACTTCTACCGCTGCTGCGTCTGCTATTACAGCCGCAGGCGGCCCTGCTCAGATCGGTACGGCGGCTACTACCACGACGGTTACATTCGAGGAACCCGTTCTCCGCCCCGAGTGGGACTCCCAGCCCCATGAGACCCTGTCTTTGGTGTCTGCGGAGGATGACCATCCCGATGACCATTCGCACACGGATGCTGAGTCGGCTGGCTCGGTGGAGAAACCGGGTGTGCAGGGCGGCTGGGAGGATGCTGGGTGGTTGTTCCGGGTGATGAAGCGCACGCTGATTTGATTTAATTTGATGGCTACGATTGGGACAAAAAGCATATCATTTCTCATTGGGATTTATCCATGGATGTACATAGTTTTCTGTTTTCGTTGTTTTTCTGCTCGTTGGCATTCCCCTCCCTACTCCTGTTCCCGGGTATCATTGGGAATGGCCACTCCCTACCAGAGGATATAATACATTTCTCGGGATTTACAACCCAGTGAAACGTTTCAACGAAATCTGGAGTAATCGAATATCTATTTCAATTCCTATGCAAACCGTGCCCAGGCTAGTTCCCTTTCCTATCAGTCGGTCATGATAATCGATTGTGGGAGCTGGCACTGAGTGATAGCAAGTGACTCTGCCGTAGCGTGGAGTTCTAATCAAAGGAGAGATCACCTCCTGGCAAGCAGACAACCAAAGGCACAGCTGAAGATGCTCGGCGATGGTAAACTAATGGAAGGGGCTCGGAATCCAAGCCACACGAGAAAGAAAGAAATCGAGAAGAAAGAAGGGATAAGGAAAAAGATAGGAAAAGTAGTCATGTTGAAAAAGAGACAAAGGGGGCAAAAAGAAAGCAAAGGAAAAAAAGGCAGAGATGTACACAGCTCCAAAGCGCCGACAGAGTACGCCATCGAGACAGGAATGAAGTCACAAAGGAAAAAAAAAGTGAAGAAGCAGGACAAGATTGGAAGCCGAAGAAAATTCCAGCAATTTGGGACACGCCCGGAGGCAAGTAAATCAGAAAAGCACACACAAGGACAATAGAGCCTTAGTTGTACTGAATGGGTTCATTGGAAGTCGAGTAGCACGAAAGAAGCAGAAAAAGAAAAAAGAAATCCAAGTCGGCTTTGTTCGCCTTTGCATACTATAAACGCCAATCTGAGACCATGTGGATTCTCTAGAGGTCATGCAGGAGGTATCGTGATCGTGGCATACGTCGAATTTGGTGCGATTCGAAAGGGCCGGGCCCGTCGGTAAAGTGCACAGCGCAATCCGTGTCAAGGTGGGTGAAATGCGAGAACGGGCCGCGGGAGGTGCGGTGGCAAGGGTGTCGGTGGAGATTATCTCGAGAAGCCTTCGAGTTGGGAGGGCCATGTCATCACCACGGTCCAACCTTGACGGGCGTTCCAAGCCCGTACGTTCCCGACAGAAGCTGGTCCCGTATGGAACCCAGTTCACTGCCGCCAGCACCGTGAGACTGAGTGTCCGATCCACCCATCCATCCAAGGCTCGAGCCCAGCTCGTTGACCGCAGCCTGGAGCTTGCCCCCAGAAGACTGATTGTGCTTGGCCAGCTTCTGGTCCCAACCTCCGTACTGCAGCTGGATGCCACCGCCGCGCTTGGCAGCCTCGCGGATCACCAGGATCCAGGCTTTGCAGATCTCGTCATAGGCCGAGTCACGTTCAATGTTGTTCTGTGGCGTGTTCCAGCGTGGCAGGGCGTGGATGATGTCTGTGGCACCGTCCAAATAGCTCAGGGAAATCGAAGCCTGAGATTCGTTGGGGGAAGGAAGTTAGGGGTGAAGTCGCTCAGGGCATCGAGCAAGTTGCTGAGCGGCTGCCGGACTCGGTTGTAGGCGTAGTCGGAGGCAGTGTTGCCACCCAGCGGAAACGACGAGTGCAGGGTGGCCTGGTAATTTCGTAGCACCTGGAGGGTCGACGAGACGTTGGGCCGTGGCGATGTGTGCACGACCTCGTCGACGAGCTGGGGGTGGCGCTCGCACATGGTGCGGACTACCGATCGGAGCGCATCTGTGTCGAGGGTCTCAAGGAGGCGTGGTAGGGAAAGCGGTCGGCCTGAAACGTTTGGTCGGGTACGCTTCACATTGCGGAAGGCAGGGAGCTGGCGAGGAGTGAAAGCAGGTGAGTTGGTCGGGGAGGCAGACATGCGTCCATCGTGGTCATTGCCATCATCGTCGGCTTTCCGTTTGCGGCTGGTGTAGGAAGATGGTGTCGACACTATGGCATCGATTAGTATTTATTCTCTGTACCAGAACAGAGAGCTTCCTTTGGAGAAAAGGAGCATAGCATCAAAAAAGGGATATCTTACTTATACGGGAGGGAGAAAGTCGAGGGGGCTCGTAGAAATGGGGAGGGACAGGAGGCGTGGCCACCAGGCTGTTCATGATGACAGCCGGATGGCAAAGGATAGGAGTCCAAAGGTTCTGAAGCTGAAGAGGACAGTAGATGGAGGGAGGGGGAGAAGGAGAAGAGCCAAAAGGGCAGGAATAAAAAGTGCCCAACAGGCTGAGGTGGGGAGAAGAAGTTTAGAGAAGCAGAGAAGCGGTGGAGAAAGGAAAAAGGCGTTGCGGGCGGCAACGCAGTCCGGCTGCGCAGGTTGATGTTACCGAACATTTCATGTACCTGGATGGAACCAAAATTTCTATTACAATAACTGGGAGAATAATAAAAATAATGACTAGAGTAATTACTATTGTCATTATTATCTGCTCGAATCGTCCAGTTCAATATGGCCAACTACACCCGGCTGTTGTCGGAGACGCAAAGCTCTCCCGAGAGAAATCCAGCTTGACCAAACTTGAACAGGGTATTTTTTTGGAGTCTTGAACATAGTATCTACAGGTACAGGGACTGGGCTGCAACAATATCACGTCGCACCTTGGTGAGTGCCTCCTCGAACTTGCTCTCCAGGTCCTCGCTGCCCATCACCTTGGCAGCTTGCGCCATCTGACGTAGACACTCCTCCAGCCGCCGGAACACACGGATTAAGCTACCCTCGTAGACATCGGTCATTTGGCTGGGGTTGAATGTTAGTTTTAATCAAGACAAAATCGAAGCCAGAAAGAAGATGCTTACCAGATGTCGGCAAAAGCCTTGCCATGGGCCCACTCGTAGATCACCTCCATTAGCTCCCAGTGGAAGCTCTGGACATACTCATCCTCGTTGACTGCCATCTTAGACTCTTGCGAGACCTTGGCAACAATCCGAGCCTGTGATTGGATCTCCTTGAGCGGCTTGGCAAGTTCGTCGCGGGTCAAAGCAGGGGTCTCCTTCGTCTTCTCCTCGAACACGAAGACACTGATGACAGCCGCGACCTGCTCAGGGGTCAGGTTGTTGAAGAAACCGTTGAACAGGAGCTCGCTAAGCATCAGTTCGTCACCGGTACTAATCTCACAGGCGACTCGAGCTTTCAACTGAACAACCTCTGCATCGTTGATGAACCCGAAACGACGAAGCACACGTTTGCGGCACTTGAGCTCGTCGAGCTGCAAGACGGATGTAGCTTCGGAGATCTTTTTCTTTATCGTTTTGATCTCTGTGCCCAAATCCACTTTCGCGGCATATTGTTCGTACAGCTCGGGCAACCGGGGTGAGTTGTGCAGAGGGTTACCCAAAAGGCGAGATTCCAAAACCTCCATTTTCTGCACTGGAGTTAGCAAAGACTACTTGCACGTACGACTTATAGATTCAAGTCCACTTACCCGTAGCAGCTTCTTGAAAGACTCATCTTTAATCCCCATGTTCTCAATCGGGTCGAGGACCGCAAGGCCATCCGGGAATCGTTTCTGAACCTCATCCAAAGACTTCCTCACGCCGTTTCGCGAGTCAGCGGACGAAGTGTCTTTCGGCAAGAAGATTCGGACGTGGGAGATCGCGCGAATGCAGTTGAGCGTAAGAGGAACATTTTCCATGCGGGACGGTTCGCCCTCCGCCGCCGGTCGAACGCCCTTCGGGATGTCATCGAAGGTCTTGGTGCCCACTGCTGGTCCCTCGGCAATCTTGAGAAGCACTTCGACGTAGTATGATTTGTGTGGAGGAAGCTCTTGGGTGGAATTTTTTGGTGCCTTCTTTTTATTGGCAACCACAACACCCCAGCCAAAATCATAACCCTCATGCTTGACATGGACAAGCCGGCCCGCCTGAAGGTAGTGCAGAGAGTAATTGGGGTGGGTGATGACGGCCTGGACATCCTCAGAGAACCCATCCAGCTGTTTCTTGAGGTCGTAGTATTCCCGGATAGTCCCTTCGTCGGGGATGTTGATATTGGCTTGCTTTTCTTTCAGCTCCTGCACCTCGGTTTCCATGCCGGCAACATTTCCCGTGTTTTGGAATTGCTTGAAGCATCTCTCGAGCATGAACTCGGGCGAGATACCTTCCACGCGCATCAGGTTGAGAATCATGTTGTAGCCCAGGTGGAATGCAGAGTTGAGCCGGTCCTGTTCGCCACGCACAATCTCCTTGGCCACTGCAGGATCCATCTCTTCACCAACCATCATGATCACAATACCTCGGTCATCGAGACCTCTTCGACCCGCGCGACCAGACATCTGGATGAATTCAGATGGAGTTACCCAGCGCTGGCTTGTTCCATCAAATTTCCGGACGCTAGTAAACACGACCGTCTTTGCAGGCATGTTGAGACCGATGGAAAATGTTTCGGTAGCAAAAAGAACCTTGATGAGACCTTCTTGGAAGAGAATCTCAATGGTCTCCTTGAGAATGGGTAACAGACCAGAGTGGTGGACACCGATACCTCTCCTCAAAAGGGGCAAAATGTTCTGAATCTGGGGCAGTTGCCTGTCTTCATCGGACAGCATCTCGATGGCGCTGTTGAAGACTTTGGACACCATCTCTTTCTCGGAGTCGTCGTTGAAGGCCAACGTGCTCATATTGAGAGCACCTGATTCACATTCACGCTTGCTGAAACTGAAGACAATGACAGGGTTATAGCTCTTCAGCATGATCATCTTCACGATCTTGTAAATATCCGACGGGCCCTTGGTTCCGCCCTTGTTCAACTTCTTGTCCTTGCCCTTACCCTTCCGCTTTGCCAGAGCATCAGCCGGGTCATCACCCTTCTTGTCCGCAATTTTACCCATAGCGTTTTGGAAATTCTCCTCGCGGAACACGCCCTTCTCGTCGACGATGAGATGAATACCCTCGCCACCGGCCGGGAAGAAATAGTGTTGGAGGGGAGTCGGTCTGAAATCGGTGTAGACAACATGGCAGGGCTGGTTGTGCATCTGCGTAACCCATTGGGCGAACTGCATGGCGTTGGGGATGGTGGCAGACAAGAAAACGTATCGAACCTTGTCGGGCAGGAGAATAATGGTCTCCTCCCAGACCACACCTCGATTCTGATCGCGCATATAGTGAATCTCGTCAAACACGACCCATCCAACTTCGCGCATGATTTCCGAACCACGATACAACATAGACCGAAGAATCTCGGTGGTCATGACGAGACAGGTGGCAGTGGGATTGATGGTCACATCACCGGTCATCAGACCGACGTCGCCAAACTCGGCCGCAAACTCTCGGTACTTTTGGTTGCTCAGCGCCTTGATCGGACTGGTGTAGATCACTCGCTGGTTGTACTTCAAACTTTGCGCAATCGCATATTCGGCAACCACGGTCTTTCCTGCACTGGTATGCGCCGAAACCAAAACACTCTCTTCTCGCTGAATCGAGGCGACGGCAACCTGTTGAAAAGGATCGAGTGTAAAGGGCCATGTTTTAGCCGGGTCGTCGGGTTGCTTGTGCTCCGAGATGGGCACGTAGTTGTAGTTGGGGGGGATCGCGACTTGGTGGCGCACTTGATGCGACACCACCACTGATGACGGGTCTTTTGTTGCTTGCAACCCAGATGATCCTGCAATTTCGCGCTCTTGTTCTGTTTCGAACGAGTCGGCGAGCACAGGCTTGGGTTCCTGGTCGAGTCGAAGTCGCTTTATTTCCGGCTGCTCGCTTTCTGCGGGGGTCTCGGGGGCTGACTCGGGATTCACAGCAGGCGCATCTGTTAAAACCTCATCCTCTTTCTCAGGCGCATTTCCATTCGTTTTTAAATCTCCATTGGCCTGGCGCTTCTTGCTCTTATCTTTCTTAGCCCGCTTAGGGACAACCTCTGAGGGTTTGACCGCCTGAGGCTTGTCCTCAAAGACGTCAAAGAGCTCATCCATCTTCTGTGAATGGCACTGAAGGACTGAAGTGAAATGTGAAAAGGTCTGGACTTTCTTTTTTCGGGGAAATTTCAGAGTTCCAGATAAGGCAGGCGGTGAGGTGCTGTGAGAGAACCCTCGCCGATGAAATGATTTCACGTGACATTTATGTCATGTGACAAGATAACTCGGCGCATCTTGCAATGTTCGCTTTAGCCTCGTCCGTCCAACCCCGATCATCCACTCCTTCCCCTCTGTACCTCAAGGTTGGTGTCTCCTGCCGCAGTTGTCCTTGTTGTAACTTACCACGGCTAATAATCGATCCCAAGATGTACGCCACTGCTATCCGGGCCAGAATGGCCACCCTCGCTGCCCGTCGTGGCTTCTCCACCACTCGTGCCCAGCTCGGTAGTCCCTACCACTACGCTGAGGGCCCTCGCACCAACATTCCCTTCAACCCTCTGACCAAGCACTTCTTCTGGAGGTACTGGGCTTTCATGAGTCAGTATTCCCCAGTGGCTCATCGCGTGGTAACAAGACTAACTAGGGAGGATCATACAGTCACCGGTTTCGGTAGCCCTTTTGCCATTGCCGGTATGTTTCGACTCTCCAAGCCTTCTCTTTCTTCCGGCTGTACAATTCTAACTTTCTGGTCTAGTCTGGCAAACCTACAAGACCCGCTAAGCCGCCCACCCTATATTTTCTCCGCGATAGCAGTCTGGGCGACCAGGTCGCAACTCTGGATCGGGTTCAAAGCAGGATATCATGTACAAAGCTAGAGAATATTATGGTTGATTCCGTCAATTTCATTGTAACCAGCGTAGGGAGGCAATTCATGTAGCTTGAAGGACGTTGAAATCTGAATGAAGTCATTGGCTGAGCGGGTGGAAAATCAAAAATCTTTGGGTTGGCGTTGATACACCACCACCACCACCCGCGGCAACCAGCCCGATTATTGCTGGGCAGAGAGTTGACCTCTGTCAATTGCCTGGTCTTTTCTTTCTTTCTTTCTCGCTTTTTCATATATCGACGGCCTCGTTGCTTCATGGCGGGGTAAAGAAAAAACCCGGACATATCGAGAAAAAAAAGATACCCCATCCGTGCAATATGCGCAACCTAAGAAATGTGCGTCTTACGGAGACTCAAGTCCAGAGCGACCTCCCTCTGACTGCCACTGCCTGGGACACTTCGTCAGATGCAGTAGTGGGCACCTTCGGGCCTACAGAGAACAATGCAGTCATCGAGCTGCGAAGGAAGCGTCCCGAGGTCACGTCTGCGGAACCGCTGACTCTCGATGCCTTCGAATGCATTGCGTCCTGGGATGCTCCAAGCCCGCTACCAGACCTTGCTTATGATCGAGTACTGTCGCTGCATTATTTTGCGGATAACCTGACTGCCTGCTTGGTGCTAGAGGGCGGTGATATCGTCGTTGTGCGCGAGGAGCCCCTCCCCGGTGAGGACAAAATTGAGATTGTCGGCTCTGTCGATGTGGGAATCACCGCTGCTGCATGGTCCCCGGACGAGGAACTACTGGCTCTCACGACTAGAGCCCGCACATTCCTGTACATGACCCGAGAGTTTGAGAATGTGGCCGAGATTACTTTCACGCCAAATGATATGCGGGCCTCGCAGCATGTATCTGTGGGCTGGGGAAAGAAAGAGACGCAGTTCCAAGGAAAGCGAGCCAAAGCTCTGCGAGACCCAACGGTCCCGGAGAAAATCGACGAGGGCAAATTGAGCAGTTATGATGATGCCAGCACGACGATCAGCTGGCGGGGCGATGGTGCCTATGTCGCAGTTAACAGTGTTGAGACGGGAATCCGCCGTGTCATCAGAGTGTACTCCAGAGAAGGCACTCTGGACAGTGTGAGTGAGCCGGTCGACGGGCTAGAAGGTGCTCTCAGTTGGCGGCCATATGGAAACCTGATCGCAGGAATTCAACGCCTGGACGACCGCATCGATGTGGTGTTCTTCGAACGAAATGGCCTACGCCATGGCCAATTTTCTCTGCGTCTGACTGAGGCCGAGCGACAGTCCTGGGCCTCGCAGATTCACTTGGCTTGGAACATCGACTCCACTGTGCTTGCCGTTCGGTTCAAGGACCGAGTCCAATTCTGGACCGTGGGCAACTATCACTACTATCTCAAACAAGAGATCCCGATTGTGGTAGACCCCGAATACCCGTTTCCGTTCTCTTTTGAATGGCACCAAGAGAAAGCATTGCGCGTAGTCGCCGGTTCTTCAGGTGTGCCACATTTCAATTTTTTTTCTTAGGATGAAAGGCTAAATATATCAAGGCTCGATATTGGATTTGGGCTATGTCTTCGACATTAGCCACGGGTCCACTGTGATTCCAGATGATGTAGGAGCTGTCGCTGTCATTGATGGGAGTAAGTCTATCTGGAACAGAGCTGGCTTACTTCAATTCTGACATATATAGGGATTCTCAAGCTTTCACCGTTGCGACTGGCTGGGGTTCCACCTCCAATGGCACATAATGAACTGACGCTCGACTCTAACATCATTGACGTTGCATTCAGCAAGTCAGGCACTCGCATTGCTGTTTTGATGAGCGACAGGTTTTCCGTTTTCCTGTGGTCTTTGAAGAGTCGTCCAGTCGCTGTGCCCATTCTCGAATCCAGCTATCCACTATCAGATGCGCCGGCCAGCCGGCCCAGACAAATTGCTTTTCTGAACGACAACGAAGTTTACGTGCTCAAGGACAGTGCACCGAGCACGAGTCATATTGAGCGGACGATGCTGGAGATACGGGTGACTCAAGTCGTTTACCAAGCTTCCGATGCACAGCAACTTTCTTCGATCTTCCCAGGCATTGGGCATCAAGCTCTGTGGTTCTCACATGCTCGCCAGGCGGGACGCCCTGTCGCCTACTCGAACATTAGTGCGCCAGCAGGCGAGGAGGTTGAAGTTTCTTTGTGGGCCGAGAGTCCCAACGTTGAGACACACTGGGCCCGTGCCGTTTCGATTTCCGAAAATGAGGTATATCCCCAAAATTTTCCGGCTTCTTACACAGGTGCTGACTCTATCAGCGGATACTGGTGACAATGACAAGAACTGGAGCCTTGTATGCGAACAAGCGAGTGATTGCGAAGAACTGCACATCGTTCCTCGTGACTCCCGCTCATCTCCTGTTCACCACGTCTCAGCACTTACTGAAATTTGTTCATCTCAATCGGGTCGAAGGTAACGAACTTCTATTGCCATTTCCTTTGGGCTAGGCTAAGATTATCATAGAAATGGAAGTGCCGGGTGATACCCCAGAAACGGATGAGCGGTGCAGAAGCATCGAACGTGGTTCGAAATTGGTCTCGGTGATGCCATCGATCTTCGCCGTGGTTCTTCAGGCGCCTCGAGGAAATATCGAAACTATCTTCCCACGCGCGTTGGTGCTGGCTGGAATCCGCACCTTTATCGACCAGAAGAACTACCGGGCCGCGTTCCTGGCTTGCCGAAGCCAGATGGTTGATCTGAACATTCTCCATGATTATGCTCCCCAGCAGTTCATGGAGAATATTCAACTGTTTATTGACCAAGTAAAGAAGATCGACTACATTGACGATTTTCTCTCTCGCTTAATGTACGTGGCCTCACCGATCATGTCTGGTTTCGCTAGCTAACCTGGATCCAGAGAGGACGATGTTTCCCAAACGCTCTACAAAGACACTCTCAAGATCTCCAAGACTGAATCTGCAGCTGCTACTCAATTGGAAACCCAAGCGGCACCCTTGCTGCCCAAGACTACCAAGAAAGAGAGCAAGGTCAACCAAATTTGCGACTCATTCCTCGCGGTCCTTCAAGGTCGCGTGGACACCAACTTGCAGAATCTGGTGACGGCACATGTGTGCAAATCGCCCCCCGACCTGGAGGCGGGCCTGGAACTGGTCGCAGGTCTCCGAAGTATGTCGCGCGCCATTCAGCATACACAAGCACTGAACAACTGCTAACTAAAATTTAGCCCAAAATGCGGAACAGGCAGAAGATGCCATTGAGCATATGTGCTTCTTGACTGACGCCCATCAGCTCTACTCACATGCCCTGGGCCTATACGATTTGGAGCTTACTCTGCTGGTTGCCCAACAAGCGCAGATGGTAAGAAATTTCATGATTCTTGTAGCGGCATCAACTAATAATTGTTTGATCTAGGACCCCCGCGAGTATCTTCCGTTCCTCCGCAAGTTGCAGCAGCTGCCGGAGCTTCGGCGTCAATTCGAGATCGATAATCACCTCGCCCGTTTTGCTAAGGCTTTGAAACACCTGTATGCTCTCAACGCACATGACGAGATCCAGCCATATGTCACCAAGCATATTCTGTACAAGGAGGCTCTTGAGATCTACAAGTACCAGGCCGAGCAACAACAGGAAATCACACATCTCTATGCCGACTATCTCCAAACGCAGTCAAACTACAAGGATGCAGCAGTCGGTAGGTAGCTACCTAACACGCACGTTAAAACCAAATACAGAAAACTAACCGTTGCCAGCGTACGAGTCTCTTGCCATATACCACGAGGCCTACAGGTGCTATAACCTGGCCCACATGTGGCGCGAGTCCCTGTACTGCGCTATGATGGCCTCTCTCTCGGAGGAGGACCTGGTTGCGCATATCACCAACCTGGCATCGACGCTAGTCGACGAGTCCCGAGACTACGTGTCCGCAGCGACCATCCACGCAGAGCATTTGTACGACGTCGTCACAGCCGCACGTCTCCTGTGCCGGGGCTCGAAGTTCGCCGATGCCGCACGGCTCCTCACACTGCACAAAAAACAGGATTTGGTAGCAGATATCGTGGACACAGGACTTGCCGAGGCAATGGGCTCCATGACCGACTTACTCGCCGACTGCAAGTCACAGGTGAACGCCCAGGTCCCGCGAGTCCGCGAGCTGCGCCAGCTTCGTGCCGCCGACCCACTCGCCTTTTACGGCGGCGACCCAACAGCCGGCGAGGCCGGCGCCGACATCCCCGACAACGTATCTCTAGCCCCAACCGAGACGTCGACGCTGGCCGGCCGCACCATGTTCACGCGCTACACCAATAAAACAGGCATGTCGCGGCAGACATCGCGCACGCGCCGCCGCGAGGAGCGCAAGCGTGCTCGCGGCAAGAAGGGCACTGTCTACGAGGAGGAGTATCTTGTCAACAGTATCCGTCGGCTGATCGAGCGGATCAACTCCAGTGTCCCTGAAGTCGAGTCTCTGGTTGATGCACTGTTGCGTCGCGGCATGCGCGAGCGAGCTGCGGCTATTGGTAAAGCGCTTGAAGAGGTTTCGGCCATGTGTGCCGACTGCCGTGACGAGATTTTCGAGGTCCCTGAGGCTCCAACGGAGCAGAATCCCGATACCATGGAGGAAAGATTACATCCTGAAGAGACGATCCCGCTACATGGCGGCTCTGCTGTTCTCGCGGAGAGCGCTGCCATTGTGGGCGGTACTGCGCCTGGACGTGGGAAGGATTTGCCTACCGTTAAAGAGATCAAAAAGTCCTCGTTGCTTGTTTGAAGTTGTTTCGGTCGAGAGTTTTGTGTGTTGTTTGCGGCAGTTTGTGTTTGCCATGAGATGCATGAAACTTTATGTTGGATAGAGTAACCTTATGATTCGTTACTCCTATCTCGAGTCTCTTATAGCACAGAAACTCCTTTTCTTCTTTTTTTTCTCTGGAAATAAAAGACTGGGCCATGCATGATAATATCCGAGGACACAGGGATTCTACGACTTGGACTGTAGACATCTACTTGCCCACTTGCATGTTGACCATGACACCAGCAATGCCAAGTTCTCTACTGCAACCTCTTGCAACCAAGCCGCCCCGTCTTGAAACATCGAAGCTTTTGTTACACTGATTCATGACGGAGTGCACATTTTGAGGCTATTCCAAATCGCGGGTGTGGGTTTCCCTCACCCGGACGTAGTATGCACTAAGTAGATATAAGGTGATACAGACGACCTAGTTATTTCTCATGTGGACAATAAGATGCCACATTCATTTGTTGCACAATAATGACAATACAATAGCCGAATCCGAGTAAATATAGGCTTCAGCTCTGTATACCCGATGCCTCAACTCCCCGCATGGGTCGTAATATAAAAAGACTGTAGAATACCACACCCAAACCACCGGGTCCAGCTCAAATGAAGGAAAAGGGAACCCCCCCCTAAATTAGCTGTCTGTGCAACCTATCCCAAATAGCATAACATCGTGAGTCATCTTTTGGCACTGGTTCCCACAAGTAACTAGATTCTCACCGAGCCCTATTCTCCCAGGCCATGCAGTTCCCTCTTACCAGCATCCTAAACCTCCTTCTCCTGGGCCTAGGTGCACTTCCTTCAGCAGAGGCCGTCAAATGCGCCTGTAACGGAGGAACGGCCAACTCGCGCCGAGCCTGTGACCAGATCGGGGCTAAGTACGGGGTATACGGGTGCGGGTTCACGGGGTGTTGTGTCTACCCGGGAAATCAGCAGAGACGATTTATCGATATGTGTAGGACGCTTGGGTTTGGCTTCAAGCGTTGTGATGATTGTCCGACTTGTTGAGCGGGGCAGATTCTCGAGTCGATCCTGGTGTTTGGAGGAAAGACCGCACGCCGAAGTAGTTGAAGTGGGATATATATCGGCGAGAACCGGGAGTATGAAGCGGCGGAGACTTACTCTATACGAAGGGTATAATGGGGGATTGGGAAGGAAGGTAATCGCAATGGAAGCACACATAATGCTGCATTTTCATATTCACGAAGCATGGGAATTATATATAAGAGAAAGATATGTGCACCGAGAAGGCCCTGGTGGATTGGCCCTGGACAAAACATAGAAGTATGGGGTATCATTTGAGTCGTCTAGCCGTGGTAGAGATGGCATCTTATACCATAGTCCTCAGACTCTGATCCTCCTAGTGGATGATGGCCTCACCCGTCTCAGTGACCAGATGCTCCTTCACGCTGATGGGGCCCTCGCCAACACCGGTCAAGATGACACGGCTTACGCCATCCTTGAGGACATTCAGGATGCGAGAGTCAACTTGATCCAAAGCAACACCGGGAGCAGTGACATTGGCCACACTCTCGTTGAAGGGGCCATCCCAGCCCTCAGTATCCGCGCCCAGAATGGCCTTGACGGTGCCAGCAACAAGAGCTGAGTCCTTCTCCTCGTAGTAGATCACGGCATTTGGACCGGCGTCAAAGGTGTAAGCACAGACAGTCCGGCCTACTGCCCGGTTGATGTCGTGCACGAGACGGACAGCAGCACGCGAGACGTCATTCATGTAGAAGATCGGGGGCCACGAGTCTAAGCACGTGGCGTGGAAGGTGTTAGAGTCCCGCATGGTGATCTCGGCAAATCGAGGGAAGTCCCGGTTCTGGATAGCCTCTTCAATGGCGGTCATGCGCTCGGGGACAACGGCCTGGGCCCGCGTCGCGAACAGACTCGAGGTTTCAACAGTGGTTTGCATACCCTCCGTGCTGGGAACATCCTTCTTCTCGGCGCTTACAACCAGAACCAAGGCACGCATCTCCGGCCAGTGCGATGCGGGTGCGACTTCCTCCGCCAGGCTGTCGCTGCCGTCAGCCAGCTCACCTGTGCGCCAGGCGACATAGCCGCCCATGAGAGAACGGCAAGCCGAGCCGGAGCCTTGACGAGCAATCCGACTCAGATCCCGCGGGGATTGTGGCAGCTGGTAAAGGTTCGCCACTGCACGCACCAGGGCAGCAAAGCCGGCGGCCGAGCTGGCAAGACCGGCTGCAGTGGGGAAGTTGTTCTCGGAAACGATCCGGAGAGGCAGAGCGGAGAGTTTGGAGAGCGATGAATCGGCATCTTCAATAGCCTGGCGGAGAGCACGCAGATTGGAGAGACAGGCGAGAGTCCGCTTTGAGGATTGAATATCCTGGGGCTTGCCGTTAAGGCTGAGGGTGTCTGCAGTCGGGTAGTTGGCAGAGCAGGAGGCGGTGGTCAGGGTGCGAAGAGAGCGCTGAGAGAGGGTGACAGAGAGCGAAGAATTGGTAGGCAAGTTGAGAGTGACATCCCGCTTGCCCCAGTACCTAGTCAAATGCTACAGTCAGGGACCAAGTTTTGGGTATGCGATGAGGGGCAAATCAGGAACGACATACTTAATGACAGCAATGTTCACCGGGGCGGTGGTAGTGGCCCGGTAAACAGGTTGGGAGGACGAGGATGCCATTTCAGCTGCTGGTTATGCGGGATGAAGATGTTTTGAACGATATTCCCAGCGACAATGGGAGGGAAGAGGAGGGGGATTTCCTAGGGAGGGGGGGAACGGAAAGACCGTTGGTGGAGCAGGCGGTGAGGGCAAAATTGTCTTGCTGACACGCCGATCCTCCAATCCATCTTTCTCCGTTATCGACTCCCTCGACTATGGGTGCCGGAGCCAGCACTCCCTCTGCAGAGCCGTCGGCTTCCTGTCCGGTCGACCATAAAACCCGTGAGGTTTGGTTGCAGCAACATGGAAATTCACCTCATCCTACGTCTGGCGCAGCCTCCGAGCAACCGCAATCCCGAACAAAATCACAACGGCCGCTGTCATCAGATCGCGAAGTAAGCAGTATACCCCGGGCCGGTGACCCAGGTGCAGCGAATACCTGCCCAGAAACTGGCAAGGAGCCTCCATCCCCCTATGCCGCCTCGCACGGCTGTCCGTCGAACGCCGAATCCGAAACTGGCCAAGACCAGACAACAGGGAATTGGGTTTATCCATCCGAGAAACAATTTTTCGAAGCTTTAATGCGCAAAGGTAACACACCAACATCCACATCCTCAGCCTCCGAGCTGGCGACATCGGTTGCCTCGATCATCCCGATCCACAACGCCGTTAACGAGCGCGCGTGGAAGCAAATCCAGGACTGGGAGCAAACGGCACCATCATCAGATCCTGGGAGCAAGAAATGTGGAGGGCCCAAGTTATATTCCTTTCGCGGACTCGGGGTCGACCCGCAGTATCTCAGTCCACGCGCGCGGATCAATGGGTGGCTCGGTTACCAGCTCCCGTTTGATCGACACGACTGGGTCGTTGAACGCTGTAGCGGGGAGAAAGTCGAGTATGTGATCGATTTCTACCAGGGGAAGTCTTCGGGTGGCCACGGCAACCCATCAGGATTGGCAGCCAACGCCGGACCGGGCAAGCTCAGCTTCTATCTGGACGTTCGACCAAAGCTGAATAGCTACGAAGGCTGGAGGATGAGATTCAATCATTTTACTGGCCTGTGATTGCAGCATTCATTCAAAACCGGATTTTGGGCGCAATGCTTTTGCATTTCACTCGACACATCACACACGACACCTCACAAGCGACAACGGAGCATCGGCAAGGCATGGGATTCAAATCAGATGTATAATGGTAGTATAACAGAATGTACGATACTATGCGAGGGGACGACGACCAAAGAAACATTCTTCTCCCTTCCACGGCATTTATTTAACGGGAGTATATACCCCCCGAAGTCACCTAGACTCGACGTGCAGATGTGGTCTTGGCTCTCGCCTCTACCTAAAGCCCCTCCCTTTGCCACCCTCTTGATCACTTCCATGGCTACCCGCTATTTCACAGAATGATCATATATTCCGCCAGTGAAAACTTTCCCAGAGCTGGGAGAATATCCCATCCCCCGGGCTCCACTACAGGCGCCCATTCAAACATTCCGAGAATTGGAACAGTTTTGAATCCAAGGCGACGTCGAAAGATTTAGAGACTGCTTGAATGGCAACTCTATCGCCTCTGGCTCTGAAAACTCCGCCATATTCGGATTATCGAGAGTGATGGTTCAAGCCATCTACTTATCTACTTGGGCAGCATATGCTTTGTAAAAGAGCTGCTCTATCAGGAACTGCCTATAGCGCCACTCTATGTCTATGAGGCCATCAATGCAAACGCAAAGGATGTTTTGGTGACGTTATTTGAAAACGGATGGGATATCAACAAGCCGATGGGCTCAATGCATCCTCCGATTCTCAGGTGAGTCGAACTGCCACTGTTCAAAGTTACTTCCTAGTGACAAATGGTCTTTATAGCAATACCCTCGACAACATTGAGATGACAACCTGACTACTCGATCATGGAGCCGATCCCAACCGCCGATGTGACATCGATTTCACGCCGTTCTCTCGCGCCGTCGAACACGCCTCTCTACCTGTCGTCAATCTTCTGCCTAGTCGTGGCGGCAATGTCACACAGGGACAAATTTTGCACCATGCAGTCAATAGAGATTCCGACGCAGTCGATGTCTTGAAGCTTCTCATTGCTCGGGGTACTCCAATTAACGCCCTCTTGTACCAGAACCACCAACCTTCTTGGAACATGAATTTCTTTATGGGAGAAACTCCTCTCCACAAGGCTGTGTTTCTTCGCAAGCTGGATGTTATTCATTACCTTCTCAGCGAAGGGGTAGATTTGAACATCCTCGACGTCAGAAATCACAGTGATACAATGCGCAGATGGGCAGATTCGAAAAGAAACCACGGGAATGTTAGGGTATTAGCTATGGCACCTTATGCCATCAGTTATGTACATGCTTCCAGGTTGCCAGTTTATTTATGATGAACTTCGTTTTGATTGATTGTCAAGATCTCCCGAACTGAATATGCCGCCTGGGGACATGGGGACATGGACTTCCGCAAGCCCCAACATAAAATTTTGTAAATGAAACCTCGAGAGATCAATTCTTTTTCTTCTTTTTAAGGTGTACTAATGTAAGTGCTGACCAGGCAATGGGAGATTGAATATATTCAGACCTATTCCAAATAGCTAAGGTGCCGTTCTTCGATTCCATGAAACTCCGGCGAGGTAGGCAAAAAGACTGTGCTGCTAATTAAGGGAACAGAATCGATCATACAAAAGGGATATCATGCACACATATGACAGAGAGTGGGAAAGAACAGAAACCGCGAGTCGAGAGAAACAACAAGATAAGTCCAAGCAAGGCCATCTATCCAAGAACAACCGCGAGCACGATAATAGCGAGAATCACAGCGAGAATCACGAGCAGGCAGCATGCCTTGTTGCGGGCATTTTTCTGGTATCGACTGGCACCGCGCAGCTCAACGTTGGCGCCCCGGGTGTCCTGGGTGACGTTATGCACGTTCTCGCTGATGATGTCCAGTTGCCCTCCTTGTTCATGCACGATATGCGCAACGTCTCGGAACAACTCATTCAGTTCGCCGACACTCTGCTCGATATTGCGAATTTCCGTCTCGCGTTCGATGATAAGCGTCTCTTGGAAATCCACCTCGCCCTGGTTTGCCAGGCGGCCCTGCTCCTGCAACTGCAGCTGTTGCAGCTGGCCCTCGGCCTCGGCTGTTGTGGGCTCACCGTCTTCGATGGCAGTGCGAGCAGCGACTGCGGATGCACGCTGTTTCTCTAGTGCACGACGCTGGATAGTCTGGAACTCATCCAGGTTTGCCCTGAACTCGGAGGAGAGTTTCTGCTGGGTCCATTTTTGGGAGGGCTGAGCGAGTCGCTCGTCAGTAATCAATATTGTCAAGGAAGAAATGGAGCTGCAAGCTTACATTGACGTCCTCCCATGTCTGGATCTTCTTGATCCCTTCTCCGACGTCCTTGAAACCCGCACGTGTCTCTTCCAGGAGGTTATGGACACGTTCGCGCACACGCTCTGTATCTCTCTTAGTGCCTAGAAGGGCAATCTGGTTGGACAGGCTGGAGATGCTGGAAGTCAAGGTGAACAACTGATCCGAGAGACCCTCGGCCAGATGGTCGAAGCCAGGATCATCGCGGTACTGCGGGTCCTCGGACCGTCGCATGGTGGTGGGCTGGGCCTCTAACGAGTTCAACCGATCGAAAGACATGATGGGAATGTTGACGCGACGTGAATGAGTAAACAATTGAGAAAGAAAAAGACTGGAGCAGAACAGTTCCAAGGTTATCACCCGTCAGCTGTTGCCTTCGATAACCGCGTGGATGCCCGGAACAGCAGGCCGCCCTCACATGACGTACCTTGCAACACCAGTCTAAAATAGGCTAGCGTCCCTCGCGCCACAAGAAGCTTGCGCCATAGCGGTCACCTGACTTTATGCGGCTGGTGTGTTTTGATACCTCAAAATATTCCATCATGAACTGCGCCATTAACCTTGACCCTCTCTCGGCTCAGCACCGGCTCTTCTTAGGCTGTGACTTCTTGTCAAAATTGCCGCTGGTCTTTCAATTGCACTTTACAGGTCTCGCAAGTGCTCTGGGATGCTTACTCTGATCATGCTATAATCTTTGTCATTTTCTTTCGAAAGCTCCCATCCCCACCCTCAGTTCGCATCATGGCTGCTGCGCAACCTAGACCGTACAGGCGAATTTTGACTTCGGCGCTGCACCGACGCTTTGTTCACGCCTCCGCGCTTGCGCTTCTAGTCTGCTATGTCGTCGCAATTGCGATTGGGGACAAGTCGTCCTGTAAGTCTATCGTCGTGTCGTGTGGTCCTAGAGTTTCGCGTTCCTTCTTGTTTTTAATCGAGCAAGTCCCAGAAGCTAAAATTTCGATGTCTCTAGTACTTTGGTCATGGTTTCCAATCGGAACATGTGGAATTCGCACCCTCTTACTCTTTGTTTCGTCCCTCGCCGTCTTCGTCCTCCGCGTTGGTCAAATGCACATCGGCTCAAGGACAACTCAATCCTCACTCGGCACATTCCGATACCTCTTTCCTCTGAATATTGCTCAAACCTTTGGCTGGTATCTTTTTTCAGCTTGGTGGTTCACTGAGATCTATTTGTGGTCGTCATCGGCAAGTGCACACCTGGAATTGGTGAATCGGGGCAGGTATGTGGTGTATTCGGAATAATATTAAGATTGAGCTAATTATTTGAGCATAAGATCCCACGAACGACCAACTTTGAATGAGAGACCGATCTATCTCCATACATACCACATCCTCCTGGCTTGTGTGCAAGCGGTGGTTCACCTCTATTATGACTACGACCGTATCCCCGTGCCTGTCGCAAACCGAGTTCACAAGTCTGCCGACGAGCGCACACATACAGTACCTGCGGTTTCTAAATACCTTCAAGACACTCTGCCCGCAGCCCTTGTGAGCGGTCTCACAAGAAGCATTATTCTTGCTGGAGTCACTCCCGTGGTATACAAAGTATTCCTCAGGCGGGCTGCATGGAGCTGGTCCTTGTACTTTGCGAAGCTCTTTTGGAACTTTTCAAGGTCTTCTGCCGAGCCTGATACATTTCTCCCTCCGGGCTTCATCGGCTTGGTTATCCAGTGTTTCTTCTCCGGAGCGTTACTGGTCCTTTGCTGGCAAACTGCCAACCTGTTCTTCTCTATCTTCATTGGCAAGGAGCCTCTCAAGCGAGGACAGCCACTCACATCGGAGGCCAAGGACCCCAACGGCAGTTTGCTCACTGGCTTGAAGGCCAAGAAAGAGGTGGTAAAAGCTTTTGCATTCTGGGAACTCAGTCTTATCAGTCAGCGCTTGCCCGAGCGTCGAAAAGCCATTTTCAACGAAATTGATCGTGACAATGGTTCTACGTGGTCTCAGCTTGTTGATTGCGTCACTGATGTAATTAAGGACATCAATACTCGCATCGAAGAGAGCAAAAACCCTCCGCCAGGCGTGAAGGTGGCGCAGCCCGAAGCATCCAAACCGGTCCTCCAGACCCTGCCGAAGTTGACCGAGCCTCCCAAGGACGACAATGTCTTCGCGGCTGCCCCCAAGGCCACCTCACGCCAGGCTAAGTTCGGTGAGGCTTTCGGTTCGACAGCCAAATCATATGGGCAGTCTGCGGACTGGACACCGACCGCGCGGGCTCGGGCTCGTGATGTCTTTGATCGGGCCTCGTCAGCCATGTTGAGTCCTGAGCGCAAGCAGAAACTCCTTGCCTCGTCTCAGGAGCTGAAGTTGCTCACCGGGGGTCCCTCAACGACCCATAAACCGGAGAACGTCCACCCGATCATCGCACAAATCCTCCGTTCGCCGATCGGCCAGCCTATTCGGCAGACATATGCCCGGCGAGCGTCGGGCATTGTTCTCGGCTCGCCCGATGCATCGCTCTGTCCAATTGTTGACGCTGTCGAATCGCTGACCCGACTCCTGATTGCTAGTCTGACAGAGGATCAGTACGGCAAAGTGCAAGCAGACGTGCCAGCCGTGGTGCATCTTTTTACACAAACTATCATCGTTCTGGAGGCGTTTGTCCACAAAGGTGGCTTGGATGCCCACTGGACCGATGTTTACTTCCCACCTTCCAGTTACCCCGAAGCACAGGCCGAAGCACGTCAAGTTCCCGACGTTGAGCTGGTGCTGGGGTCATTAAAGAGTGGTCTTGGGGACCTGCTGGCGGCTTTCAAGCCCTACTTGCGGGATATCGGCCTCGTCGGTAAGGAATTGCGGTTGGCCAAGGAGGCCGCTGGTGTCGAGGAGGAAGATTCATCATGATCTACTAATGATCCCAATCTGTTTTGTTTTGTTCAAGCAACCGATGAATAATGGTTTCTTGAACAACACGTTTTTGTATTGCTATTCTCATATCCTGCCAGGGTTGGTCTCGGACAAATGCATGGTTCGGCGTTACAGTGCAATTGGCGTGGGTATCGCCTGGAATTGTAGCGAGATTCTTCCCATCCAGTAGACCCTGCTAGTACTTTTAAAAAAACAACCGCCCTTTCATCGGAAATCTGATGTGATCCATACTTGGATCACATGACAACAGGCTGGCGATAACGGTTGAGCCCATCGTTGCAATCCAAGCCACTCAAGAAGCAGCACTCGATCACAAACCCCAGATAGACCGCAGTGGATTTTCCACGATCCCTCGTGGTGTATACTGTTTCAAGAGATTCACCATGTCCTTGACCAACGTCTATCATCTCCGGCGGGTCGCAGATACCAGCGCAAAAGCATGTTTCATCTGCTACAAGCCGTCGACCAGCGTGTTGATCACGCCAGACAACAAGGTAAAATCCACCAGAGGGATAGCCCAACTATCTGATTATGTTGCGTATATTGCGGCTAGTACTTCAACTCGACTTTTTATACATGCAATGGCTCACCAATCCCCCGCAGGACTTCTTCTACGTGTGCCTCGCACACCTACAAGACCGCCACTTCTGCTCTCCTATTGTCGACACCGAGGGCCAGGCTGCGCGCGCCAAAGAAGAGGCCATGGCGCAGGAGATTGAGAAGGTGAAAAAGGAGTACGAGGAAAAGCAGCGCCGCAAAAAGGAGCGCGAGAAGGAATCCAATAAGGACGACAATAACAAAGACAAAGACACAGAGAAGGAGAAAGAGAATGAAAAAACAGACAAGGAAAAGACCAAAGAAGCCGATGCCACGGGGTTCAAATCTACCGAAGAGAAGGAGAGAGATGATAAGGTATATTCCCAGTTAACATCCTTGATCTGAATACCTCGCTAATGAATCTGATTCACAGATCGATGCTATTCGGAAGACCGGGTCAGAAACCAAAGCTGATGATTCACCCCGAGTATTCTCTTTACACAAGTATGCGCCCCTCGGGTCTTTCTACTTATTGTTAAGTGCGGTAAGTCCTGATGAGTACGCAGGAACTTTTATCAGATGCGAATCGACCGGCTACGGAACATCGAAATGGCCAAGAGAAACCAGGAGCGGTTCAAGAACCCGTCATTGTTCCCTTCTGCTCCATCTGGCGATCTTTAGACTCTCGATCTACCTCTATAAAAAGGGCGATCCGCAGCTTCGCCAGGACGTGCTGGTTTGGAGAACTGACTCATCATCAGTTACTGCCAGTGATGACCTGACGATTCCTTTCGAGCTTCTTTTTCTCCGGAACCTACAAAAACGCGAGACTGACATCGTCATCCCCAAAATCGCTCCGGAGGAGCTGGCACAGAACGTTTGGGACCAGATAGAGAGGTCTGAGAGAATCAGTCAAGCAGAGAGAAATTGAGTAAAAGGGTTTCGAATACTATGATTATGAATGCTATTTTACTTATATATAAGCTGATGACACTTGCTCTTATACAGCTTTAGGTCTCATTATCAAGATATAATTCCTACAGCTCTACTGCCTAAATTCTCCTCTGCTTTAAAAATTCTATTATTTAGATAGAGAGCTATAGTTCTACGAATATGAATACCTAACTACTACTTTTCACTGCTTTTTTGAACTGTTTTTTGAACCCGTTTTTTGTCTCTTTTTGTTCTATATTTTCTTAATAATAATATTTATTCCTCTATCTTAAGCTATTAGTGATTGCCATATATCCTTATATTATGAATTCTAGCTTATACTAACTTGAATATTCGTATTCACGCGCACTCCGTCCGACGTTCCCACCGGACCGTGGCTGGCTCCATTGCCCGCGAAAAGAGAGACTGTAGGAAGGGTCAGTTAAGCTCATAGCATAGAAAAACACGGAGAAAAAAAATACCGAATAGTCAGTCTCCGGCACCCCCGTCCGGTCCTCGGGGTTATAGAAACGGAATTCACGAACCAACGTCGCAACAATTACCTCGAGGTTTAAATACGCAAACTTCTCCCCAATGCAGCGGTGGCGGCCCGCGCCGAAGGGCAGATAGGGGCTCTTGGTGCCCTTGGAGACAGCACCATACCCGTAATCGATAGTGTCGGTTCCGTCGTCCTCGACTTCCGCAGGCCGGGCCTCCCAGCGGTGCGGGTCCCAGGTCAAGGGATTTGGGAAGTAGCGGTCGTCGCGGGCCGTGACTCCAGGCGATGAGAGCAGGGTGTGGGAGGTAGGGACGACGAAGTCAGAGCCAGGAACGGGGAGCGGGTTCTTGACCTTGCGCATAAGGGTGTGGATAGACGAGTGGATGCGCAGGGTCTCGCGGACGACATGCTGATGCAGAGACAGCTTGTCGAGATGCGAGTATTGCAGCGGCGGCAGATCAGCGCCCAGCTGAGTGACTTGCTCCTCGTAGAGTTCATTCACTACCTCCGGCTGCGCCGCCAGCCGCAGCAGAATCCAGCAGCTGATCGCCGACGACGAGTGCTGACCAGCCATCAACAGCGTGATCATCATGTGCGCGATCTCCTTGTCCGGGATGGGCGTGCCGTCGCGGTACACACACCGCATCAGGTTCCCGATCATGTCCTTTTTGTTTTGCTCGGGTTGAGCACTGGCTTGTCGCCGCGCTTGGATGATCCCCAGGTATATCTCCTTCATACGGGCGTGCGCGGCGTCGCGCTTGCGATTACGTGGCAGCGGCGCCCAGGGGAGCATGAAGTTGATGGGCGTGAACCCCCCATCCAGGTCGTGGTAGAGCTCTGCGAACTCCGAGGTGAGCTTTGCGCGCACTTCGTCACCCTGGAGGGTGCGGCCGGCTGTGAAGATCGTGATCTCGGCCATGGCGGCTGCTAGGTCGATGGTTCCGGACGGGCCTTTGAATTTGCCGGATGTTTTGATGTATTGGTTGACTTCTTCTTCGATTAGGGGGACGTAGGATTCCAGGGCTTCTTGGCTGAGGCCGAATTTGATGAACTATACATCCCGAGTTGAGATTAGTGTGATGTAGGAAGAGAGAAAGAGAGAAATCACCTTCTTCTGCTCCATCAGCTTGCTGTTTGAACAGTCGTATACCACGTCAGAGCCAAACACCGGGGTGGTCAGCTTGCCATAGACCTCTTCGGCATTGACATCCCTGAGTTTCCCATTGAGAATGAACTCGTTCCCCTCGACGCCGAGATAGACAGTGGTCTTTTTGCCCAGCAGAATAAAAGTAAAGATGTCTCCGTACTAAAGGCAAATGTGAGTTCTTCCAAGAAGCCCTTGTTTATTCGCAACACCAACACACACCTTTTTCCGACAGGTGAAAAAGAACCGGTAGGGATCCATGCCATAGCTCACGGTGCTGCCCACGATGGGAAACCAGTGAAACACAACTGGGGGCTCATTCTTCTTGTAGAAGAGGAACTGGTTGAGTACATTGAGGAGAACCGAGATAAAAACAATGGCGGCGGCGTAGCAGGCGATGCGTAGCAGTTGGCCCGTAACCAGTTGCACGAGGAGCTCCATTTTAACAGAATTGGAGTAAAAAAAAACTCAATAATTTGCTCAATCAGACAACTCTATACACACATACTAAAAGAGATGGGTAGGGCCATTTGTACTTCAAATCAGAAGCGCGGCATTAATCATCTCAGGGCTCCGGGGGTCACGCCACTGCAGTCCCCGGCTTCCGACAGGCACCCAACACAATATTGCTATGCCACGACTCTGGTTGGGTTAGAAAGAGCCCCTCTGGGGTGGGACAGGCATCCTTCGAGCTATGTAGGGGATTATGTAGCATTCGAACTCGAATATTAGGGGGAGCTATGTCCGACAAATGCAATGTGCAAGACAGGAAAACTCAGTGAAACCAACGCTATAAACAAATGCCACCAACACCCAAAACTGTGGAAGTAACTATACCAAAACGCAGAAAGACAGTCATTAACGTGAAAGTCGAAACGAAAAAGGAAAAGAAAAGATCGTCGTTAGCCCGAGGTGGCCACCTCTCGTGTCTCCCACATCCGGCGGATCATCATCTCGTTCTCGTTAACTCGGTAATCCTCGAGATCGGCGTCCCCGCTGATTCCACTGGGGCCATCGTATGAAGTGGAGAGGATACGATGAGATGGATGAGGCGACTTGGCAGCCTGCGCGGCATCGGTCGACTCGCTATTGGTTGTGGGGTTTTCGGAAGCGGAGGAATTCTGGTCAGCCAACTGAGACTTGGAGTTGACTGAGCGACTGGGACGTTTTCCATGTTGGAGAAGAGGCAACGATGGGGCTGATTTGACGGTTTTGCTCAGTAACGATGGCTGCTCGGGTCCATCGGGGGCGGTCTTAGATGCCCGCGCAATCGATCGAAGTCGAGCGAAGCTGTCGGCGCTGGGGGACTGAAACCGTCGCACAACCATAAGTTCCAGCGACATCTTTTCGTAAGCCTTGCGGACATGCCGGGCTTCACTGTCATGCCCGACGGCGCCGACCCGGCCCCCACCATTCAGTCCACGGCCTGCATCGTAAGTGACAGGACCCGGGCGTGCATGAGCCGGGTCGATCGCCGCTGGAGATACAGTCGCCGACACACCATGTGTATCGGGAGGAGAATTATTCAGTGTGGCGGTGCGTTGAAGCCAGAGCTTCTGCTGAGTCCGGGAGGGGAGCTCGGCGCCGCGTGGTCGCGCAGGTGACGCAGCAGGTTTACCAGCGCCACGGTTTGGTGATGGAGGGGTTTGCGGATGGTAGTGGGGAAGAAATGAGGAGGGTGTGTTCGGATCTGAATCGGTTCGAGGAGACGCCTGTGCGCCAGATTTGTTGTTGACGATGAATCTAGAAACACCGCCTTCGATGGAGGACGAGGTAGCTTGGGGTTGATTGCCAGGCATGCTTGACAACCCAAGATTGGATGTAGAAAAAGTTCGCCGAGTACCATCCTGGTCAGCAGCCAGATTCAAGGCACTGCGCGATGCAGGGTCTGCGACTGATGGTTTCACCATAGCGGAGATCGACGACATTGCGGGAGGTGCCTTAGCAGAATGTGAGGGACTGAGAAGGCGGCTGGTGATATCGCCTTGTTCAAGCGGTTGACCGGACTCGTCGCGCACTTCATCGGCAGAGTTGTGTTCTCCCTGTTCGTCCTCGTCCTCCTCGGTATTCTCTCGGACTAGTTTGCTGGTAATCGATTCCGGAAGGCTAGTAGCTCGCGGCATTTGAGGCCACGGACGCTTCACAAAGGTGAGCGGGTCGACCAAGACAGCGTTGTTGGTATTATCCAGGCTGTGGTTCGAGGGCACGACGGAGTTGCGCCGTGTGCTTTCGGGTGACTGGGTGGTGTCCTCCCAATCAGCGTCATCGTTTTCAACCTCACCAAACTCGAATCCGACAGTTTTCTTCTTTCCCGCGCTTGACTGAGGCCGGTCGACCACCGGCGCCTTCTTCCCAAGACCCGTAGTACTCCGGCGTAGCGCAGGGGTCGAGTTATTGCGTTTCATCGAAGGAGCGGTCTGGTGGTCATCCAAAGCACCATCCCAGCGAATGTGACCGGTTCCCTTGGGACTCGCCACGGGAGTTGCTGGGGCAGACTTCTTGCGCTGGTGATGTCGCCCGGTAGACTCGGCGCCAAATTGAAATCGCTGGAGTTTGTTCAGGTTCTTTCCAAAGGAGGGGTTGCGGTGGTGGTTGCGGTGGCCACCCACGACATGGGCGCGATGCGGCTTATGATGCACGGGGGCCTTTTGGGTATGAGACTCCGACAGGTCATTAGGATTGGCCCGCGTGACGACCGCGTGAGAGGACACAGCGCGACGCCCGAGACCGGGGCGCTTGACGGGGGATGAGGTATTTGTCGGCATAGCGGCAAAGCCAGAGCCAGGTAATCAGCGACCAACACGGGGCATCGAAAGGTGGGGATTGGCCAAGGCAAGAGTATCACAGCAGGTCGGAAGTCATGCAGGCCAAAAAGCAAAGTCGCCCAAATCGCATGCGGCGTTCCGCACGAAAGAAACGGAGATTTGGGGCGAAGTGGCAGAATGTCCCCGGGCGTCACAATACGGTCATTACCACGCTGGAGCTATATCGAATATGCTATTTCATGAAGTATCGTGGTATTGCGCGTAACAACACTCTTCGAGAGCAGAGAAAGCAGTATGAAACACCAAGCATCAATCCAAAAGACGTGAAAAGAAAAAGGGCATGGTTTAATCTCTTTCCCACTAGTCGAGCACGCTGAAGTAAGGTAGCACTGCACAACTTGTTTCTCGAGTTATACAGCTCTTGCAAGCCCACCTCGATAGCGGCAAAGTCTCCGCTAAGATATATAGCCCAAAAGAATAGAAGAAAATAGAGGGTCAGGAAGTAGACGGAAGGAGTGAATATCAATTCATACTTCACCAGGCGATGACCATATACTTGGACATTCATAGGGTTGCTATTTTCAAGGTCCTGCCGTCGTCTTTGGGCCCCTTCACTGTCTCTGATTAATTAGGACGATGACTCTACCATTTCCTAACCACTCAATAGACTAAGCAAAGTTTATCAATCATTAAAGCTAAGTCTGTGATGCCCAGGTAAAATTCCCAATGTTATTCAGTAAGCCTAGGCCTAAACGCCTTCAGAAAGTCCCACTTGAAAGGGAAGAGCCAGTACATATAAATGCAGATCCCAAATTAAAAAAAAGACAAGGCTATAGTTCAATCAAGCTCTCCTCCACCGGCCGTGTGGGCTGATAGGCCGGAATCTGTCCGCTTTGCGGTGCATGCGTGCCCGGTGGGGCAGTCGCCATCTGCGGGTATGTTGTGGGCGTCTGTGGTTGTTGCGGTTGATAGTAGTAGGATTGTGGAGAAGCTCCAGGTGCTTGCTGATGGGATCCCGGGCCGGGCGGAGGCATTGAATATGTAGGTGATTGCACATACTCGGTGGGCGTGGGCGGTTCGGGCGCACTTGGGGCTGGGACGCCTGGCGGGGCGCTGGGCTGGTATTGCGAGTCTCGCTGCATGATCGGTGATGGCTGATATGGTGGTTCCGTAAACGGTGATTTGGTTGGGTCTTGATCGGGTTGGGCTGTGTAGTACTGCGCTGGAGCTGGAACATGGTTGCTGGGGATGGCACTGCTGGGTGGAGGCGATCCCAGAGACGGGTATAAATTTCTTGCCCAGGCAGTATGGTGTGGTTCATTTGGAGCACCCGGAGGAGCTCCGTGGGGCGCCTGGCCTGAATATGCAGGGCTCACGACGCCGCTCGGTGTCCCTTCGAAGCCACCGCTGTTTACTCGCGGTGGCGCATAAACAGTAGTGGGCGGGCGAGAGTTGTCTGTCGGGTTTCCGTAGTAAAAATTTTCGGCACCGGTCCTTGCATCTGGTGCGTGTGAAGGCAAGGAAGCTTGCACAGTCGGATACTGCGGTGCTCCAGGAACGGCACCATATCCGATAGAATAGGCACTGGATAGGCGTTCTTCTAGCATTCGATCGTAGTAGCGAACCACAGTGGAGAGTTTTGAATGCAGATCCAGCAAAGTGTCTACAGAATCAGTATTGACACGAGCCCATCGGCGACAAGGAGCACTAGACTTACCGTGCTTGCTCATAGTCTCTCCATAGCTGCGAGCCAATTTGGGCCGCAATGCCCCGATACTATCATAAAGCTCCTGTATCTGGGGCTCTCGGAGAATAGTGCCGGGAGGCTGATGCTGTAACCGATCGACCAGGGAAGAAAAGAGATGGATGTTCTCTGCCTCTACCGGACTGAGCTCGTATGGATTCTTAGGTAAGGGAGTCGGGGTGCTGGAGGAATCACGCAATGGAGAGCTTGGGTTAGGGGCATTCTTTAACGCAGCCGCATGGTTTTGCTTGTGCTCTTCCATATCCCGCAAGGACGCCTCGATCGCAGCCTTGAGATCGGCATCCTCTTCCTCCACGTTTGCTGGCCCTGAATCGGTCTTGGTCGTATCTGGAACATTGCCAGTTTGCGGCACAAAACCTGAAGGACCTTTCCCTTCAGCTTCTTCGAGGCTCATCTGCAGCGCCCGGCGCAGATCTTCATCGAACCCTGTATCTGCCTTGGCCCCGCGAGGTTCCATGGCGCTGGATTTGGTAATAGAGTGATTCTTGAATGAAGACCTGTCGGAGAGACCCGACGTTAAGGGCTTCGATGTTAACTTAGTGTAGCACCCGTCGTCCACTCGAACCGGCTGCAGGATCCCAAGATGCGGTAATGGCAGGGTCTTGCTGGAACACTGAGCATCGAAAACATTACCACAGTTCCGGCAGTGGTGCTTGCGGTTCATAAAGCTAAACAGAGTACGGCATCGCATGCAAACATCGGAATCGATCCACTCCGGTGGCTGATACAGGCCTAGAGGTTAGCACCGCTTTCGCAAATCTGGTGTAGATACACTCACCGCGCTGCTTTCTAGCATGCTGCCGCTCATTTCAGTCTTCGGTGGAAATTGAAAACCTTCGCCCTGTAATTTGCGATACGTCTCCCCCAGGTACGACAGATCAATCCGGCCCTGAGCAGCCATGGCCCAACTTTGGACTAGTTCCAAGATCTTCCGCTGGACGTCTGGATTGAGGGGCGCGCCTTCGGCCTTGAGCAGCGACACAAGGTTATCCATGAATTCACGAGAGGCAATCTCTGCCAGAAAGTGGGTGCCGCCATTCTTCACGCATGTATCGGTCAACTGATGGGCAATCGAGCTTATCAGCATCTGACCCGAAACCACGATTCCTAATCAAGGTGCCTACCTTCAGTGTTGCCAGCTGGATATTGGGATTCCGGTTCTCCAATCGGCGTTTCAGAGACTTCATCGCGTCTTTGGGCTGGACACTCTTTGATCGGACGAGGTCGGATATCTCCAGGTTGAGGGCGATATCTTCCCTAGGGATGTGTCAGTCACTAGCCCGGTAATCTCAGAAAAAGCCGGACTATTGTATATGACCCCAATCCGAGGGTATATACCGACGGGCGCGCACAACATACAGGGAAGAAGAGGTTGCCCGCTCGACCTGCTCATCGAGCGGCGAGGTAGAGGAGAACCAGCCTGCCATAGTAACGGCCAGGGAGACATCCAATAGTAAAAGGCAGTGTGAGGGAGCAAGGCGATCAAATCCACACAGCTAGTGATGAAAGGACAGGAAACTCGCTCTGTGAAGGGAAGTTAAGCATCGCAAGATACGCAAGGTGAGCCTTGGATAGTTAGCTCCAGGCACCAATGACTAAGCCCCTGGCGTCATAGGCCGAGGGCGGTGAGGATGTATGGTCACCGTGTTTCGATACGGCGCATGGGCGCTCCTGGATGTTGTCCTTCTCCCATTCCCTTATGATTCTATTCTTTCAGGATTGCCTGCTGTGTGATCCATAGGCGGCACTATTTCTTGACTTGCTGCAGACACACAGCTCCCAAAGTTGTTGTTCCCCGCGTCGGGACGGAGTGAGCCATGCGCTGAGCCCCCCCCCCACCTTCCCTCCGGATCTACCATGTCCTCCGATGCGACGACGTTGCCATCTCCACCAGATATACCACCGTGGAAGGGTGCCAGACGTCCTTACTCGGTGGGAAGCAACATGAAATCTAACGGACCAGGCTCCAGCCCCGATTCCTTTCCAAATGGCACCCCTACACTCTCGCGACGAGCCCGGTTCCCCAACATCAAGGACCTGCAGGATCAGGCCGCAGGATTGAATGTGAATGACACTACTTCGGTAAGTAATAGGTTTAATTGTGGGCTTTGAAGTTTACGCTTGCTCATTTCAAACATAGCCCAGTGTTTTGCTGAAGACAGCAGCCGAGGCGATCGAACAAGCCAAGTACCTTGTAGATGGCCAACCGGACAAGGCCTATGTCCAGTACCTGCGAGCCTCCGAAATCACAGTAAATACCATTCCTCATCATCCGGAATACCGCACAACCATTACTCAGCGACCGGGATGGTATAAAGAGTTTGCGGATTTGATGATGGTACGTTGTTCTCCGACAGGCCTTGCCCGGGACCGGTGCTGGATTAATTGTTCTCTTCTTTATGGGCATGCTGGCTAATTTGGCATTGGTAAACTAGGCTGTCAGGACCAAACAAGGATCAATGGACGCCATCAAACGACAGATTATCGAGGATAATTTGGTCAACAACACACAACCCACTGGTTTGTTTGCTGCGAGGTCCCCAGAACATCAAGCTTCCCCCAGTCTAAGGGGACAGGAAAATGGTGGATCAGGGACCAACTCGGTTAGAATGCCGAGTCCGACACAGTTCCATCGGACTGCTGAGCTCCAAGCACAACCCAAACGATTCTCGAGCCCCGCAGAAGATATGCTTGCGCAACGTTTTGCCAAGCTCAAGGCATCTCAGCCTCCTCGCGAATATGAGTCGAGTTCCGATATGGCTGGTCCCGACGGCTCCACTATGGGATCTGCAGGGCAGGTCCCTTCTCAACTATCAACCCACCCGCCACAGGGACCGTATAGTTCCCCTCCGTCAAGGCGTCCGCTAGGGCCTCGCAGCATGGAGTCTTCGCCAAGTGTACCGACCCTTCCTCCGAAGATTCCTCTAACTTCGTCCCTGCCTCGCGCTCCAGATCCAGCGTACAGCCCTATATTCACAGTGCCCTCACAACCCCCGCCAAATCCACCCCGGACCTCGACCGAAAGCACACGATCTGTCAACCCTCGATACTCCCAATTTACCAACTCCCCTCGTGGTAGTCCAAGTCGGGGTGGTTTGGATGACAATCCGTATAGATCACTAACCCCCAACGGTGTTCATTCGGTGCGAGAGACACGAAGCAATTCGCCCGACTTGCCTTACCATTCGGCGATTACTGCCCAGAGTCTCCTCGAATATCTCCGTAAATTCAACGTGTTGCTGATTGACATTCGCCCTCGCGATCAGTATGACAGCGGTCATGTTTATGCAAAATCCATCATTTGCATTGAGCCTGTTGTCTTGAAAGAAAACGTGTCCGCGGAGGAGCTCGAGGAGCGACTCGTGGTGTCACCTGAACATGAACAAGCCTTGTTCGAGAAACGCAATGAGTTCGATCTCGTTGTTTACTATGATCAGAGCACGGATTCTGTCAGCTATCTTGCGGGTTCCCCCGTAGGGACCTCGGCGCCGCACTTGAGAGCTTTGCATGATACTTTGTACGAATTCAATGCATACAAACCGCTCAAAGCCGGACGCCCTCCGGCACTTCTTCTCGGTGGCCTTGATGCTTGGATTGATCTTCTTGGGCAGCATTCGCTTGCCACGTCTTCGACCACAGCAGTTATGGGATCCCTTCAAACCAAGAAACCTGTTCCGAAGCCAGGGCGCCCTCTCGGAAGAGTTCCTACCATGGCTAGCGCAAACTCGAGCCTGGAAGTGCGCAAAAGAAGGCTTCGCGAGTTCACGCCGTTGGATTCCAAGGAGCTTTCGGAATGGATGGAAAAGTCTAAAAACGAGGAGATTGACACCAGTACCTACGTGGAAGAAGGAGCACTTACAGAAGAACCGCAGGAGGTTGTCGGGGCAGAGCCCTCTAGTCCTTTTGTTCATACATACGAGGACTTCCTGCGCCGCTTCCCTGAGCCACATCACATCCAGCAGTCGATGATGCATCCTGGCTTTCGCCCAGCTTCGGCACCTGTCCCCAGTTATGCTGCCCCTATGCCAGCACCTCCCTCGCGGCCTCCTCCCGCCGTTCCACGGCCCAGTTACAGTGGGGTCTCAGATGGCCGCCAGATCCAGCCTCACCTGGAACGTCAGAATTCGGCCTCCCGTACTGCTTTGTACCCGTCAAGCTCGGCCCTGGCTCGCTTGAAACTTCCGCGGACAGGGCTTACCAATTTTGGTGTGACGTGCTACATGAACTCCACCCTACAGTGTCTCAGTGCGACGGTGATGCTCAGCAAGTTCTTCATCGACGACCGGTTCCGGTACTATGTACAGAAGAATTGGAAGGGGTCACAAGGTGTCATGCCCGGACTCTATGCGAATCTGATCCGATCGTTGTGGAGAAATGATGTCGAGGTGATCATGCCCACCTCGTTCCGAAATTTCTGCGGCCGTTTGAACCGGGAATGGGCCATTGACCGACAGCAAGATGCCAAAGAATTCTTTGACTTTGTGGTGGATTGCCTGCACGAGGACCTTAACATCAACTGGCAACGCACACCGCTACGGCCCTTGACCTTTGCGGAGGAAATGCAGCGGGAGCGAATGCCTGTCCCCCGCGTGTCGAGAATCGAATGGGACCGATACTGTCACCGGGAGGAATCCTTCATTTCGTCCCTGTTTGCCGGGCAACATGCCAGTCGGCTGCGCTGCACAACGTGCCGCCAAACATCGACAACCTACGAAGCATTTTATAGCATCAGTGTGGAAATCCCACCCTCCGGCACGGGGGACCTATATCAGTGTCTCCGCAGCTACTGCCAGGAGGAGATGCTCAGCGGCGACGAGGTGTGGAAATGCCCGCACTGCAAATGCAAACGCATGGCCACCAAGCAGATCATCATCACGCGTGCGCCACAAATCCTGGTGGTCCACTTCAAGCGCTTCTCCGCATCCAAGACCCAGAGTGCGCGCAAGATCCACACCCCCATCGAGTTCCCCTTACACGGGCTGCGTATGGACGACTTTATCATCTCATACCCTAACGCGGCTCCACCCCCGGACGCCGGGGCTGCTCCACCCACTACGGGCGCCACCGTGCCGCCGTTCACCTACGATGCTTTTGCAGTACTCCGACACATTGGATCGTCGATGGGCAGCGGGCACTACATCTCGCTCGTGCGCGATGCAGAGCGCCTGTGCTGGCGGCGATTTGATGATGAACGAACCACTGACTTCAATCCACGAGATCTGCGAGCGCGAGACCGGATGCAGAACGAGCAGGCCTACATTGTGTTTTATGAGCGAGTGCCAGCGAAATAAGCGTTTCCATGTTTTCTTTCTGCATCTCACGATAGCCACGATTGGATACTGGATAGAGAGATTGGGGCGCATTGGGCGTGTTGGATATATACTAGCAATGTTGCGATGCCAGCGTACGATATAACGAACACTTTGACATATGACACTCTTGGTTATCCCGTTGGAAAGACTACTACTAGACCTTGTGTAGACTGGATTGGCGAGATATTCCTTGCAAATGCGCATCTGCGAGCCCAAAACCACCGCCAAATAGAGCGAGCTATCGGCAGATCCACAACCGATATTCACGATTCAGATATTCCAATCTCAATATATATACACTTTCTATCCCAAGTTCTTCTCGTCCCTCCCCGATTCCTGTAATTACCTGCCAACTACAGCGTTCCTGCCTGCGCCTCTACACTCTCCTTCTCGCCTTCTCAGGGGTCTTTCATACCATATTCTGTCTCCAGCACCGTGCGCAACTTGATTTGTTTTTCAAGCCAGACAACTCAATAAGACTATCATAGACTCCCGACGTAAAAGCGTAGACAAAGACGGGAACACCCAGGTGATATTGGTTCCCAAGAGGAGTGAAGTAGGGATTGTTGCTATTCCAGCGAGAGGGAATGAAGGCGCTCTGGCCCTAGTTAAGAAAGTCGTATTTGACATAATCTGTGTTATAATTATGGTTTTTAGGCAGATCTTCTCTGGCCTTCCTGCTCATATCAACCCATGCTAATAATAGAAGTATACAGCGAGGCAAAGGAAGCGCCGGGTCCTCTTCCTTAATTTATCAGAGCATCACAAAATCAAGAGTACCGCCTGCTGACTCACCACCGAGCACAATCTGAGAAGCTTGGATCTGAAGTGTCTCTAGAGCATAGACGTAAGTAGTGAGTCTACCTTGAAGTGCTGCTGGGAATGTCATATTCTCGTCCCGAGAGAGGCGGTACTGAATAGAAAGTAATGGCCATCCAGATACTTCACTAAATTTATTGCAGCCCGTGCTAGCACCATCGGAGGGACGTGGACCAAAGATTACTTAGGCACTTGGGTGGAAATGGATAACCAGTCGTCGCGGGGTTTCAGCCGGAGCATTTGGGTACCAGACAGCGCCAATGGGCACGGAATTCTATGAGAACGTGATCGATAAAAGCGGCTAAGGTAGCTGCTTGAGTGCGTCTATCCTCGGAATCCATCTGGTGGGTCTATCATGCCCGAGTTCTTCGGCTTCCGTTTTTTGTCGTTTCCGGACTCTACACAGAGACATTCTAATCGTAACTCACATTACGTGAGATCAGCATGGCCGGGCACGAAAACGGGGGGGAAGACGAAGATGTAGGACGGGCGACCGGACGAAAACGGGAGGATGTGTAGGGTATGCATCATACACAACGCGTTAATCAGCTTTGGTTGGAGAGCAGGAAAAGGACGTAGTCGCGAACTCCGACCGGAAAAAGGGGGCGAAGAGGACGGGCGTCTTCGGAGAAAACGGGATGAGGGCCTACCCATTCCCTCTTCGTCTTTTATCGCTCTCTATCTAGTTATTCCTGGTCATTTTTTGCACCCTCCCAATTCTATGCAATGACTGCGATCTCCGAAGTGAAGGCATCCAATGTCCGAATCTCGGACGAGACGGCGCCTCAAACGGTGGTGATGACTGGAGCCACCGATGGGATTGGAAAAGCCACGCTCATTCGGTTGATTGCGACCAAGGTGCCGGTGAAGGTTTATGTTATTGGCCGCAATGGCGAGAAGCACAACGCATTCCTGGATCAGCTCCGGGGATCCAACAAGCTTGCACAGATCATCTGGCTCGAGGGCCAACTGTCGCTCCTTGCAGATACTCGGAGGCTCTGTGATGAGATCCAATCTCGCGAGCAGCACATCGACGTCTTGTATATGAGCGCGGGCTTCATTGCATCGGGAGAGCGAATCGGTATGTACTTACACTTACCCGCGGTCACGCCGGACCACGGCCACTCACTCGTCAACAGAGACGTCCGAGGGCAACACGATCTGGCTATCGCTGACCTACTCTGGCCGCATGTTGATGATCACCCGACTCCTGCCCCTGCTCAATGCCTCGCCGAGGAGCCCGCGCATCATCTCGATTTTGGCCACGGGCTACGAGTCGCCTTCCATCCACCTCGATGATCTCGACTTGAAGCAGCCCGGTCGTTTCACCCTAACTGAGCTTATAAAAGCGGGGGCGACCTACACGACCCTGTCCATGTCACGTCTGGCGAAAGAAAATCCGCGTGTCGTGTTCATCCATCACAGTCCCGGTGGAGTTGACACGGGCGTCTTTAGAAAGGCGTGGGGTGACAAGTGGTTCTTTCCGGCGCTCAACCTGCTAATGCGCCTAGCTGCAACTTCGCCCATGGATGCGGCCGAGAAGATCATCTACATGATGACCAGTGCGAAATATGGCGGGATTGGCGTGCCGTTGACTGCGGGCCAGAGCCAAGGCTTGAACATGGCAAAGACCACCGAAACAGGATCGCTGTTTTTGGTCAACGACAAGCTCAAAGAACTGCAGCAGGAGAAGATTATGGCGAAGCTGCATAATCTAAATGGTGGAGAAATTATCTGGCAGATGACGGTAGAGATGATCCGACCATATGTTTAATTAGTTGTCCCAGTTTCACTGTAAACTACGTGCATTCACTGTGGCAACGAACAGAAAATGTTTATATATTTACTGAACAACTTAACTCGAACTAAGCGTGCTATATGTCTCACGAGTATCCACGGAGGGAACGGTCAAAACGTATATATGCCTAACATGCCCTGTGTACCAGTCGCATTGTTTCCGAGATTCTCTAACCCCCCATTTTTGACTTGTCCTGAGTTGTTGGTCAGGTTCGGGAAATATCGACGACATTGCAACATTATTAGAAACATTGAAGGATCCCCACAGTTGCTGTTACCAGTTATTAAAGCTATCCAGCATCAGAGACTCAGAATGAAAAATAGAAATCGAAAAAAATTAAGAGAGCCCATGACGCCATGTCGAAATTTAAACCTTGGTCGTTGATATTTGAAAACACGCTAGCAGATGACAAGGGTGGTGTCTTGGATCTAGATAAAAGAGTTACACAACAGCGCGAAACCCAACCAAAGTACAAACCTTTAAACGAGAACGATGGGTTCAAATTTGACAACCGCTGAGTCTTTGCTGTCGTAGTTGGTTGGTAGGTATGCAAGGGTGATGTCGTGTCCTGCAGCTGGCTCCAAACTTGGAATCTTTACGTCAATCAAAGCAATTGTTAAAACATACTGCCCGGACCTACAGTACCTTTTTTGCTCTAGCCCCGATCATCCAAGCGTCATCCTTAATTACTAATCTAGATAGATCTGCAGGGCTTACTCCTCGCGTGACTAGTTTGTGACACAGTGTAGATCTTCTCTTGTCTAGCTGCTCGTGAGGTTTGTATGAAGAGATCTCGCTATTTGAGTCCTAGGGTCGTCCAAATACGGATTTCGTTGCATTAGTTGCGTTACACGACTTGAGCACTACTTCAACGTAGTGAGCATCCTTTCTTATTCTGATCTCAGGCTTAGGTTGAAGGTTGACGTGTCCATGTTGCGCTATGAAGCGGTGACGCAGTTAGCATCGGCATATCGTTCTTGGGTCAAAGGTATATTATACTGTACTTAGTTAGGGATTTAAGTGCCACCAGTACCCAATTGGCGCGCTACCATCAGCGGACGACCGTCTTCCATCATCCTTCACAAAATTTAAACGCTTGGTACGCATTCGAAAATGTGCTTCTTGTTCGTACAAAAGAAGCCAGCAGCTAAAACAAATAATCGACATAGATCAATATGGCAGACGATCTTGGAACGAACCTTGTCCAGCTACAAGACCTAAAGAACGGGGTCCTATTAATCAAACTCAACAAACCACAGTCAGGGAATTCTTTACACCCCGTTCTCCTTGCCGATTTACGTCAAGTCATTCAATGGGCAAATCAACAAAACACCGTCCAAATTATTGTTTTGACTGGAAATGGCCCTTTCTTCTGTACCGGCATGGAATTAATAAGTGATGAGGAGATCTCCTTTGCACTAGGTGCAGACTTCCATCAACTTAATAAGGAGCTGATCTTATCTGAGAAGATCTTAATCGCTGCGGTAAATGGCCCTGCTGTAGGATATGGTACCACCTGCCTTGCGTTATTTGATCTGGTCTATTCCGTCCCAGAGGCTTACTTCTTCCTTCCATTTATCAAATGGGGATTTCTTCCGGAGGCCACTGCAAGCTTCAGCTTTGGGAGAATGATGGGCCACCAGAGAGCATCATCATTGTTTCTGACAGGGGAGCGCATCTTCGCCCCGGAGGCAGAACGGTTGGGCCTTGTCAGCAGAGTTCTTCTATCTGAGAACTTCCTAGGACAGGTCCTAGCAATTGCAGATAGTATCGACCGTTCGCCTGGTGGCTCTCTCCAAGCAACAAAGCGATTGATGAAACACCCACTCGTGAAGGATTTGCTGGACACAAATGATCGTGAATGCCGTCTGCTTCAGGAAGAGAGAATGTCCAGTGATAATGTCAAATATGCAAAGGAGCAATTCAAGATTGAACGAGGCCGAAAACGCCGGGAGAGACAGGAGGTCAAGGCGTCACTGTGAGATGGCTCGCAGCAGTAATCTTCAATTCAGAATTTGAGATCGAGTATTATTGGAGATACTTATAAGCCCTTTGAGCAGATTAGATATTTTCAACGCTTAACAACTACTGGATCAAATGTGTATCACTCTTTTTCACATGCAACCCAACTATAACCCTCATCGTTTGTGTGTTCCTTTGATTAACTTGCCTCATACCATGATCAAGTGTTTACCTTGACGATGAGCTTCGATCCTTCGATATGAACAACGCCCCAGCGCCTGGCTCTAGCTCCACCTCGGCGACACTCCTGAATCCGAAAATAGATCTTGATCTCGAGATCACCTTGTCGGGAGGCTCCAGGATCTTCTCTCGCCTCCCTCATCCTGACGATCTCCCTCCCAGAACGACGCCCACGCCGCTGATGTCGAATCCACGATCTCGAGGTCATCTGAAATGAAATGTCTAACAGTTCATGCAGTCGGGATCCGTGCAATTGTTACGTCCCGATTCCAGCCATTCCAGCTCCTGATGTGATGACGGTATGTAAGAGGATCATTGTTCATAATGCGAAGTAGAACATAGAAGTGTAAACTAGAAAGCCAAAAGCTTGGTTTAATCGGCCTGTACTGGGACATGGGGAGGATCACAGAGGGGCAGCAACAGTATGAAAGAGATCAGAAGTCAGGATTGTAGTTAGGGCTGCTTCTAGGGAAATAATCATTTCTACGGATTCACCCACGTTGGAGACGATATGCGGAGACGTGTCACCCCACAGTTCTTCATGTCAATCACACCCCCGTGCTTACGATCAAAGATCACCTCATCCGAGGTCGGGACTATCCACATATTCTGCCACGCTCCAATTCCGCGGAAAGCGGATCCCGACGGCGCTACCCGAGCGTGGCACATCCCCCGAGGTTACGGCTATTCAGGCAACGAGGGCGGGATCAGACGCAAGGATTCCGATCGGATCTGTATATTGGAATTGCAGGGATATCCTAGGTGTTAGGGGTGTGATAATCTCAGTGTCATGGATATTCGAATCTTCTCTCCTGCGGACTTTCTATACATTTGTATACCATGTCTCTTTGCCGAATCTTCATATGCGCCGAGGCCCCCCCAAATAAGCAGCCGCTGATTCGCCCATGGCCGAGTACACCTTTTGTCCCTTGGGATTCGTATGTTTTGCTCTGAATCTCGGTGGAAAGATACCTGGACAAAAATAAATTTAGAAGTATATAGTCAAGCAACATCTCTCTCACGTTAGATCTCCCAACCCCGCACATTCCTGGCCCGGGTGGCAGTCACGGCATCCGCAGTCCCTGGTACCTGGCCCACACTGCGGCGAGACCACCTGGCCGCACGTACCAGGTACATTTCACCGGATCTCTCCTCACTCTTCATTCCCATCTTTCTCTTTCTCTCTTCTTCTCCCCAACTTTTTCTTTTTTTTTTGGCTGTCCGAATACTCCATTCCTCGCATACTCTCTCTCTCTTTTTTTTTTTTTTTGAGATCGTCTATTGAATTACTCCTGTTAGCGTCTGCTTCTCAAGGTGAGTTTTTGAGTTTCCTTTTTTTTTTTCTCCTATCGCCTTTTTTGTTGAGGCCTGTCGCTTTCCCTCAATTGTCCTTTTCTGCAGCCACACCAGAACTGACCCCTGGATGACTCCCCCGCTGACTCGTTTCTTCTTGCTCCCAGGACCTACACAATGTCTGCATCGAAGGAATTCACCCTCCAGGAGGTCGAGGCCCACAATACCAAGAAGGATGCGTACCTCGTTGTGCACGACAAGGTCTACGATTGCACCAGCTTCGTGGATGAGCACCCGTACGTTTATCCCTGAATCTGATTATCTGTCGTCAATCCCCCTTTATCGGACTGTGGCTATCGCTGTCGCAGTCCCCACAACCCACAACCCCCCCCTCGATCCACCAGTCCACCCCGAACACACAAGACCACGCCGAATGCTAACCAGTATATTTCCCGCATAACAGTGGTGGTGAGGAAGTGATTCTGGACGTCGCAGGCCAAGACGCCACCGAGGCCTTCGAGGATGTCGGCCACAGCGACGAGGCGCGCGAGATCCTAGATGGTCTGCTGGTCGGCACGGTCAAGCGCATGGTATGTACCAGCCCTAATTCATTCTACTGATTACTTTTTTTTTATGTTGAATTTCCATTATAATCGAATATCCAACTAACCCCCCTTCAATAGCCCGGCGACCCCGAACCCCGCGCCCAGGCTGCCACCACCACTTCGTCCTCGTCCTCGACCGATGCCGCCGGCTTCGGCGTCGGTCTGTACGCGGTTGTTCTCATTGGCGGTGCTCTCGCCTACGGCGCATACAACTACCTCCAGGCCCAGCAGCAGCAGCAGTAGTTTTGTATTGGAAGGAGTATGTGGGGAAAGAGAGAGAGAGAGAGGGCAAAAACGGGCGCCATTCGGAGAGAAAGATCATATCCAACTTGTTCCTTTTTTTTTATTATTATTTTATTGAATTCTTGGCCTTCGAATTTAGAGACAGCGAGGCCCGGGATTTGGATGTCCTGATTCTTGGGTATTATTATTTTATTGTCCGAATATATCTTCTTCCAAGACTACCTGATAGTACCAAGCACTACAGTACTACAGTACTATAGTAGTAGCACCTGTCGTAGATGGCATAGATAACACCAATATCAGAATCCCATTATCACCGTGAATGGGCAGTTTGTGGATCTGGGATGTCTTTCCTTTTTGGGGCGCACCTCTCGCCGCTTTTGACTCTACTACTTCACTACGGTATACACAAGATTTCAAATTTGATTCCCGTATGGAGAGTTCACTATCTTCCCTGGCTTGACACTGTTGAAAATCATGAATATCGAGTTGATTCGCCTTCGGTTACACTTGACTCACTCCCACAAAGCGGCGATAACTACATAGACAACCGCCAAGCTGATAGTGGTCGCGGACTTCTTTTCTCTTTTGGGGGCGTATTTCCCAGTCGGACAAGTGTTGGCGCGAGGTGGAGTTATTATTCAACTATGACCATCTAGAAAGAAGAGAAGCAAGGTTCATGTATCTCATAAAATAGTCGAGGGGGAAACAGTTACATGAGGTCTCTGGAATCCAATGCAGAATGGGAGAGGAGAAAAAAAAAACATTCTTTTTGGAATAAATCACCGATAAAAACAATAGAAAATACCAAGATGAATATGGAAAATCAATTCCAAAAGGGAAAAAAAGTGTATGTCGGCTCCTATATTCTGGGATCATCCTCCGCTCAAAAAGGAAATGGAAACAAAAAAGAATAAGAGAAAAAAGAAACCAGATTCAAATCACCGAGCCCCGCTCAGCCCGTTTCGTACCGCTTCGAGGATCATCTCCTTGGCCTCCTCCAGACCGGCGGAGCTGCCACGAACCTCGATGGCTTCGCCACGGGCTTGGTCCTTGGGCACGTTGATGCGGCAGCCGGTCTTTTTGCGGATGGCGTTGATCTGGCTGCCACCCTGGCCCACGACGTAGCGGTAGGTCTTGGGATCAGGCAAGATCAAGTATCCTGTGGCGGACTGCTGAGACGCCGAGGCGATGGACTTCTCAATAGCGGCCCGGGCCTTGGCGACGCTCTCGGGAGAGCCGGTAAGCACCCAGGGGAACGGGGTGGCGTCGGGAGCAGCAGAAGAGCTGTTATCAATCACCTTCCACGAGTGGGCGTCCGTGGCCTCGCTGGGGTCATCAGTAATCAAGGGCAAGGCGGAGCTCCCGTTAGCGGCGGAGCGAGTCTGCTTGGCGGCCAGGTTCGATGGCACATTCTGGCCGGCATGGTCGACAGTGACCTGGTGGTCGTTGCGCAGACGACGGAAGAAGGCGCCGTTGTCGGCCACAACATGGTGCAGATGGCGCGGGACGTTGACAGTCTCGGCATGTTGTTCCTTGAGCATGGACTGCACGTGCTCCTTGGCGCCCTGGACGGCATTGCTAGGTCCCTTGAGCTTGACGTCGGTGCGGCCCGAGCCCTGCTTCGGAATGTCCAGGGTGACGTTGAACTGGGACTCAATACCCCGTCGCGTTTCGCCGCCGCGGCCAATCAGCAGCCGATGCTGGGCCGTGGGCACGTCGATCGTTTCCATGACCTGATCCTCACGCTCCTTGACAAATTCCTGGATAGCCGCAATGATGCTCTCGACAATCTTGCCATTGCCTTCCAGGCGAATGGTCGACTCAGTGCTCTCAGGGCGCGGGAATCGGACCATCCGGGCAGCACTGCCATCGTTGGGACCACCGGCATCAACCACAATCTTACGAATGTTGGCACCTAAAGAAATCAGTATATAGGAGTCAGAAAAGAAAAAGCAGATAAAACTTACCACCTCCACCAATCAGTGCCTTGTGGTACTTCTTGTCGACATCAATGGACTTCGTGACAGTTGCGTCAAACTCGGTAGTCCGCTGCTGGAGAATCTTCTTGGCCTCGTTGACCTGCTGCTTCGTGCCCTTGACTCGAATTTGCACACGTCCCGATGCATCCGGTGCATCGTTCGCACTGGGAACATCGATTTGAGCACCGGTGTCCGCGCGAAGCTTGTCCATTTCACGGCCGCGCTGACCGATCAGTGATGCAACCTGACTCTGAGCCACGGAGATGGTAGCACTGTTCGAGTGGTCAATGACCCACTGCAGCAGGCTGAGGAGCTCGTCGCGAGCGGAGTCAGCACCCTTGCTAGGGCCCTTCACCAGAACCTCGTCAGCGGCTTGCTGGGGACGGCTAGGCCGAACTCCACCAGCATCGCTGCCAGTGTCTCCGACCGACTGGTCATCGCCAGCGACAGTCACACGGGGGAACTGCACGCGAACGGAATACCGATCCTGGAGTCGGTTGACCTGGTTTCCTCGTTGTCCGATAAGCTCGCGGTGGTACTGAGCTGGGACCTTCAAGATGTGGGTGGTCTCATCCTCAAGCTTCTTCCCCAGGTTGATGATGCGCATGCGGGCAGCGTCGGCCTTGGCCTTGGGCCCCTTGACTTCAACCTTGCCATTTTCAACCTTGATATCGACATCAAACTCTTCCCGAAGCTTGTTGATGTTCTCCCCGCGCTTGCCGATTAGGAAATTGGCGTACTTCTGAGGGAAATCAAAGGTGTTCGTGTAGCCACGCTCCAGGTCATCCTTCTCCTGCTCCACAACGAATGAATCGATCTTAGAGACGAGGTCTGCCACCAAGCCAGTCGGGCCTCGGAGCGCAATTTCGGACTGAGAGCCCTTGGCATCACCAACAATTGCACGCACAGGAATCGTATCCTCGCCCTTGGCATCTTGCTCGCGGATGATAAACTTGCGTGCCTTCTCCTGGTACTTGGAAGGGACCGAGACCGACTTCGCAACAATGTTCTGCTGGTCTCCCAATACACCAAGGAGATACTGCTGCGCCTCTTGCAGTGCCTTCTCGAATGCCGAAACCTCCGCTGGCGAGGGGCGTTGTCTGGGGACTTCGAAGCGGGAAGCCGTTGCGGACGGACCCTCATACACAAGGACAACATCGGGGCTGTTGACATCGTCTGGGACCAGAAGATGGACCCCGTAATCATCCTGGAGCGTACCCGCACCTCGGGAGCGGAGATAGGAGTGGAAGTAGGGATCAACAGGAACGTGACGAAGTCTGGATGGGGGATGAGCTTGAATCAGATTCATAATGTCGGAGCGAGCGCGGATAGTGTTCTTTCCATCACGGGAATACACTTCCCAAGTCACGGGTCCTTCCGCACTGGGTGGGATAGCAATCCTTGCGTCGTATGTCGATTCAAGGTCCTGAATGATTTGGCGTCGTCGGAGGTACTGAGTCAGAGCGCGTGCATGGGCATGGGGGCCGGCAGGGGCACCGGGGTGTTGACGAGACAAATCAATGCTGGCCATCTGCATGCTGGTGGCAAGGTCCATGGCGTGGTTAATGCCGGTCTCAATCTGGCTGAGCGGGCCGGTGATGGTGAGGAACTCGCTATCATCTGATGAAGGAGGAAGGACGATGGCGCATCCGGTCTGTGCGAGGAATTGGTGCAATGCATCGGCCTCGTTGCCCAGAATGAATTGGTGCTGGCCGCGGCTAATCGCCAGCTGGCGGAGGGTCAGCTGGCGTTGCAATTCCGCAGCCACTCGCTCAATCTCTGCACGAGCCTCCTGGGCCGCAGCGCGCTCGCCAGAGATGAGAATATGCTTGTCCGACACAGGCACAAACTGCACTTGACCCGGGTGGGCTTCCTGTGGCGGCGGTTGGGTCGACCAGGTATCATATCTTGGGACATGAACCTGGGCCTTGGTACGCTCTTCAATGCCTCGCAGATTGGCATCGTGTGCACCTGCAATGAACGGGAAGAACTCCGGGGGAATTGTTTTTAGCCGCAGGCTCATGTTCGCGCCTCGCTCCTTCACAATTGCCTCGATTTCACGGCGAGCCATCTCGGCTGCAACGGCATCACCCTCAATCAAAACGTCAATGGTGTCACTGTCGTCATCGTCGGCAGCAGCATTCTCCTCTGCCCGAGGGACTTGCACGCGGGCGTTTGTGCGGGTCTGGATATCCTGAACAACAGCACCCTGGCGACCAATGATGTGGGGTCGTGCAGAAGTCGGGATGGGGACGCGAACCGATTGCTAGAAAAAGACAAAAAGTCGGGTTAGGCCAGAGACCCAAGAGCAATAATACACATCACGCACCTTGGATCCAACTTGTTGTGCCACTTCCTTGAGCGCCTGTCGGACCGCATCCACGGATCCCTTTCCTTCGAAGATGATAGAGCCACCAGGGCCACCTCGCATATCGACATTGGCTTTAGATCTGCGGGAAATATCTCGGAGAATATCCCGGAGAGGCTTCTTCAGTTGCCCACGCGGAAGCATCTGAGATGGCGCTAAACGGAGCTGTTCCATGTGCTTGCCGGGAAGGGTCATGACTCGAGGGACATCTGTCGCAATTTAGTCAAAAGCCTTCCTCCCATTGAGTAATTTGCATAGAGATCATTGACATACCCATTGGCTGGGGCGCCAAGCCATTCGTAACCGCGGCCGCCGCAGAGGGCTTCTTCGCACCCCACGTGGCTGCAGCCGGAGCGGCGGGCTTCGGTCCGCTGCCCAATGCCGGAAACAGTTCTTCAGACCGCACATCGAATGCCGGAGACTTTTTCGGGGCAGGCTTCGGAGCAGGCGCGGGGGTTGCGGTGGCCGCGGGGGTCGGAGGCCCGGGGGCAGAGGCCGCAGCTGGGGTGGGTTCGGTCTTTGGCAGGGAGGACGGAGGAGGGTGTTTGAGGTCTTCTTCATCCACAACATCCTCGACAGTGGCCTTGTGGGCCTCATCATGGGAATGCTGTGCCTCCAACATGGCAGCGAGAGACTGCCCGCGATTGGCAGAGGTCGACGCTTCAGCAGCCATGATGAACCGGTGGGAATCGATGGGATTGGACAAGATCGGGGACAGGAGAAGACGGGCGACACACGAGAAGCCTGCAATCAGGGCTGGTTGGAATTAGTATGTAATATGGACAGATCACCGTGTATTGGGGAGGATCGGGAGAGTACTGGAGTGTTGAACGCACAGAATCACAGACAACCCTTTTGAATAGAGACGGGAGAGAATTGATTTATCCGAATTGAGGCTCTGCGAGGTTCAATGGACCCAGAGATGGTGCAATGGAATCTGAAAAATGCAACGGCGCGGGATAAGCAAGCGCCAAGCGGGGACAAAAACACCACGCAAACCCCGGGGGGAGACAAATGATCACAGCGGGGAAAGGAGAAGATGAAAGGGAGGAAGAGAGGAGGGGGGGGGGAGAGAGAGAAAAGAGAGCGATAGTCCGAAAGAAAGAGAAGGTGAAGTCAAGCAGAAGGAAGTACACCAAAAGGCCAGCTCGAGGGCTCCGGGGGGGTTTTCTCCGAGGCCGAGACAATTTCAAGATCTTCTTTTCTTCCACCACAATGCTTTCTGAATTGGGTAAAGATTGCCTTCACCTTAGGATCATGCTTATATACTCTAAATGCTAATTCTGCCTTTCTTCAAGAGGTCCGTGGTGATCTCAATGGCACCGGGGCGTGCCGGGCACATGCGAGATCCCCATGGGCGACCGTTGAATCCCACAAAACACAACCGGCAATCTTTGAATGGAGCAATAGTAATAGGTAAGTTGTTTCGTTGCTGGAGCCAGGGTTCTAAAAACACCATGTGTGCTTCAGAATTCACTTATTTTTGGTCAACTGATATCAACTGAGCCCAACTGAGCCGATGAGTGCCCCCTGCACCAAATTCGCCACCAGGTGGTTAATAGACGAGGAATGAGATAAATACATCTGCATGGATGTTATCAGCACAGTATACGTCCAGTTCACATATCGACAGAGATGTTGATTTGTTTACTTGGAAGTATCCACAGGCCAGTCGGTAATCAATGCCTCATCCGTCCATGTTCCTGGAAAGAAAGGATTTACATTCGAGGAATAAAGTTGTCATATAAACACGATCGAATCCTTTTCCACTCCTTAACCAACCCCACCTGACAAAGAATTTTTTCCGGGGTGATCTCTATGACCCTTATAGGAGTTGAGACAACATGGTTCAGATTAAATACTGCGCATGCTAATAGATGCAACCTGAACACTCGAGGCCCATGCTTCATAATACTGGATTTAGTTGAATTCATATTAATGCTATGAATGTCACTGTCAACCTCGATATAGTTGAACTGCGTTAATAATAAAATCCACTGCTATGAGGAAGTTCCAAACCAGAAAATAGATACCAAATCACCCAACGTACTTACTATGGCCTTTATATAGGCGTCGGCTAATAAACATAAGCTACTTCAACCTTTATTAAGAACTAAGATCACAACTCTAAACGCAATGCTTGAATCCAGGCAGCTTCGGCGACAAATGGTTCCAACACCTGATTCACCCAGAGACACCAATCATTATCCCTCGCATAGAATGGGAGGTTGATGGTGGTCATGGTTGATGGTTTAGATATGAGATGAAGAACAAAGACCCAGGCAGGGGATTGAGGCTGGGGCGAGTCAACAATGACTATCAACTGTTTGATCGATCTAATCTGATACATCGTGCGAGTTTGTTCGAACAATTAGACTCAATACCCGCTACACTTCCATTACTTGACCAACAACGGCAGAGGCCATTTCTACAAGCCAGAAATCCAAAATTAACCAGTTTCCTGAATTATCATTAATATACCAGACTAGCCACAAGCGATCCAAGATGCATGACAGCAGCCAAGCGGCATGGGTATCGAACGAACGAGCCGAGGGCTCAAAAATAAGTATGAGAAACCAACCATTGACACAGAAAGAAGCGAAAAGATCGGCCTCGCAGCCCTGCCACGAGAATATGTATAAAGAGATCTGATCAAATCCAGGCAATGATGATGGATCGGTGGCAGATGCATGTCAGATTGCGACCACCCGAAGGAAACAATGACTGAATATTTCATTTATTTCACCACGGGCCATCCGTTCTCCCAAGCCAGCTCGTTCCAGCCGTACGCGTAGCCGGAGGTGTCGGGCTGCTTGTTCTCGTTCTTCTTGTTCAGGGGGTAGTAGTGGTAGTACAGGACTGGGCCAAGGTGCTGGTCTTGGATGACGCCCCTAAATAGAATGTGTGAGTGGTGTTCAACGGAACGAAGTATAAGATGACACATACTGTCCACCGGGTGCGTAGACTTGGCCGTGGCTCGAGAGCAGGTTCGAGCCACCGCTCTTCTGGCAGGAAGTACCCTCCTTGTCGACCTATATGTGACAAAGCTGATTAGTCTCGCTCCACTGAGTGCTTCCAAGATGTGACAACATACAAATTCACCCGTTCCAGTCTTCGACCGGCACACCTTGATCTCGTACTCGGCGCCGGTGGCCGGGTAGTCAGCCGTGTAGCCACCAGCCAGGCCAGACGAGTAGGTGAGGTAGTAGAAGTCACCGTGCTGGAACATGAAAGCAGCCTCCTCGCGGTGGTTGAGGGTCTCGTTGAAGGCGATCTGGTGGGGAGTAGCGGAGCCGATCTTGAGGGGGCTCTCCATCTCGACCTGGTAGAGGTCGTTCCAGAAGGAGCCGAAGTTGAGGTACTGCTTGCCGTTGATGGTGATCCAGTTGGGGTCAATGCGGTTGTAGGCGTCGTTGGCGGGGATGCCCACGGCACCATGGTCGGTCCAGGAGCCCTTCTCCATGGTCTTGGAGGTGGCCACGCCAATCTGCGAGTTGCGGGTGCCGATCTGCGAGGTCACATAGTACATGTAGTAGGTGTCATCCTGATAGTGCACATCGGGAGCCTGCCGTGGATACTAGTCAGTTTTGTGATCCCACGAGATTCTTGTTTCTATGGGTTCTTACCCAAAGGTCCTTCTTGTTGTCGACGCCGTCCAGGTGGATCTTGGTGCCATCGGGCAGGACAACACCGTCAGCTTCCCACGGCCCTCGGAGCGAGTTGGAGGTCATGATTGAAATGCCATTCCCCGTGGAAAAGCGGAAGTATTTGCCATCCGAGGCCCGCTGGATCATGCCCGGGTCATGGGCAAAGCAATTGCCTGTACAAGGACCCCGGTTGGGGTAGGCGCAAGCCAGCGCTATGAAGAGGAAGAGGAGAGCAAACATAGTTAAGGGAGGGGGGAGAGTGAGAGAGAGAGAGAGAGAGAGAGAGAGAAGGAACGGAAAAGAAAGAAAAGGGAAGGAGAGAGGGCAAGGAGCGAATTCCTGAGTTGAATAATGAACTATGATGGCGAGAATGCCCGAATTTATATTGATTTCGTTCGGTACCTGAATCTCATCCACCCCTCACGGCGGTGTCAATGTGGTCGCAGCCTGGGAAAGGATGGAAGTATAGGATGGCCCAATCATGGGCTCACCCTCCCTGCAAGTCATGTCTTTTGAATGTAAGGTATATCGCCGTAGTAGGTCGACAACGACTTGGCTCTTGGCCCCAACCAGATCGCGAGGAGCAGTGGGTTCTGGGACCGGCGTTGATTGCATATTTTCCAGTGGGTCCTCGACAGGAAATTCCAAAACAGAGTCATGTTGGGGGACGAATCAGGGGCATCGGTATCCCTTTTGTGATGTCTCGCCTCGGAGGTTCGATCCTGTCTTTTCCCCACAGCTCCACTCGGATGATCTGCTGTGTGCCTATGGCCCTCTCTCGGCTGCCAGGGGAATCGAGTCCACGACATGCAGGACCCAGGCAAGGGGTGCATCGGGTCCTTGGGACACTAACGATTCCTTGGACCATTGATTGCGCATCGGGTCAGGTTCTCAATAATTCGGAGAGAGGAAGAAGTGTTGACACCGAACCACAGCTGTTTCCCCTCCAACGACTTAGCCCCCCCCTGGTTGATGGACATCCACTTTGACGCGTCTTTCTTTGGTTCTTTGATCCAAGCGAGGATGATGATGATGACTGCAGTTGGCGTTATTCGCGCCATGTGGATCCCATCTTGGGCTGAGCTGCACACGCCGTCATCCGACATCGACCAGGAACTGCAAATCGACTCTTGACAATTTTGACTTCTCGGGGAGATCCTGTGGGGCTCGCTTGGCTAATTCCCAGGCAAGGACTCAAAATCAATCCTTGCTGGATCGAGACAATAACAAAAAAAAAAAAAAAAAAAGAGCGAGAACCAAAGAATGAAGGGGCCAAAAGGAAAAGGAACTGGACAGTGCACAATCCATGGACATCGACATTCTTCAGCCTTTGGTATCAGCCTGGGGTGGTAATCAAGAATTATGGCACTGTTACTCCCATGGCCTTGGCTGAAGCATTTGGATCACATCGGATCCCACGGCACAGGTGTGATTTGATAGCCTGTCCAATGCGTCTGCATCTTTGTGTAGCGTCTTGGGTTTTTGGTCTCCACGTAGGGCTGGCCATGCCACGTCTGCGAACGCGGCCCAACCCGACATTCTGACGCTAGACAATACGAGAATTCTTGTACAAGGAATCCATTTCCAAGATCACTGGGTATATTATTTGCAGATATAGCCCACGATACAGTATCTAGGCTCCTGCGAAGTTGCGAGGCCCAAGAGAGAAGCCGAGTTCATAGTATGTACATCGAAGAAGAAAGAAAATCTCACTGTACGGCTGAGAGACAAGCCATGCTGCCACTCAGTCCCAGTATTCAAATGCCCAACAATGAACCACGGAGCCGGCGACTCAATTTTGCGCCGCCCAGAGCTTGTTCTCCTTCAAGATGAACATCCGACCATTGCGGCCCAACGAGAAGGTAGAAGTGCCCGTTTGAATGAAAATCTTCCCCAAGGGGATGCCCCGGGGGGACCAGACGTTGATCCCATGGCCACATCCAGCATACACATTCCCGTCCATGTCCAGCTTGATTCCATCGGGGATACCGGTCCCGGGCATAGCGAAAACACGCCAGTTGATGAGAAAAGGCTCCCCTTTGGTAATAGACAGATCGAAGAAGAAGAAGAAGAAGAAGAAAAAAAAAAGGTTGGCTACATTTGATTCAAATGATGTCAGAAAATCCACCTCTCTGCAAACCTCGATGGATGTGGAGCTGCGAGATCGTGAACCCCCCGATGGTCTGTCGATCTCCACGGTCCCATTCCGCCAATGTTGTGTCGAGTTGAAACAAAAAGTATCAGCATTGAAAGGAAGGGTCAAGTCAGAACTAGAATCACTAGCAGCTAGCTAGCCATATAGTGATACAGTCCTAAGATAGTAATCGTAAGGACACTACTGTGGCTGATCATAAGTGAGAGTTATCTCTCATGCTCGCCATTTGAAACCGGCTGGCATGGGGCGATGTCTCCTCATGTTTATGATGAAGTAGGTAAGAGGTTGACGGCGGCAAATCAGAGGTTTCTGGCTCGGAAAGCAGCCAACGGACGAGAAAGAGTGCTGTGGGAAGAGGCCTAGCCGTTTCATGATCATACTGGGGAGTAGGGTTATCCATAAGACGTTTGAAAACTTGCCGGATTGACTGTCTGTTGTAACTAGCTTTTCTTCGAGGGTGTGCAATTAATTGAAATAAAATATTATCGTTGGTAGAATGCATCCATGGATAGGCACTACTAGGCGTTGCTCTATGCACCGCATCTGATCCTATCTCGGACCGGATGGGCTCAAGTAGTAACTGTAAAGCGTATGTGAGTGCAGGTATGAAGTCCAAATATGCTAAAGCATTATTTCGCCTGGTCATCCACTGAATGTGCGATTTTTTGTGCTGGTCAGTTGAAATTGAACTCGGCAGGCAAAAAAAGAAATTGGCATTGATGAGCCCACATACACATACACATGCAAAAATGCAATAAGCGCGGAGAACATCCAGGTGGAGACAAATTTCAAGCTCAATCCAAGTTACCGCCAGGACCAAAGATATAGGCATCATTATCATAAACGGCATCGGGGGCAATCGGATCAGGATTTGGGCTTCGACGGTTCACTTCCGGCCCGCACAGAACAGACTTCAATGTATCCACCGTCGAAGAGTTGATCAGTTCCGGCATCGCCCATTGCTTGCAGGAGATCAAGTTGATCGGCACAGCGGCTTCACCGGGCAGGGAAGACGTGAGTCGCATATGCTCGGTTTGACACCGCCACGCACCATCAGGACCATGGGGCTTGCTCCAGAACGTAAGCGCATAGAGAGAGGAGCCCCCAGGCGGCGCAGGCAGAGGAGTAACCTCGAAATCATGGATGCGGACTGACTCAGGTGGCAGAACGTTCTCGTCGGGGACTGTACCGGGTGCGAGATGGAGGTGTTCCTCTTCGATCTCCATGATCCGGGAGAAGATCGCGTGGTAGTGCTCCGTATCGAGCATCCATTCACGCTTGGGGACGCGCTGTAACAGGTCTAGGGCCCTGCGGCGGAGATGCGGCCAGCGGCATTTCCAGGCGACCCCGTGAAAGGGGAAGATGACCCCAAAGTCGAGGCTTAGTGTCTTGGACAGCTCGTCGGGGTAACGGTCGGGGTCTGAGATGATGGACTCGACGAGTCGGAAGAGGCACTCGAAATCTGGCCGGTAATGATCCCAATCGCTCTCGTTGTTCACCTGGTAGAACCGCAGTCCAATATCGGCGCTCAGTGACATGATGCGAATCACATCGGCGGCGTGTTGCTGCTGCTTGTTCCAGCTGCCTGCACACCGACGGACCATGTCCTCGAAGTTGGCTTTCCAGCAAATGAAGTTGTTCTGCATCAAATTACAAACTCTGAAAATGTCCAGCTCGGGCAATCGGCCGTTGCGGAGATCGCTGTCATATCGCACGACGAAACAGGATGCCGCCGTGATCAGATCGACGAGTGCGATGCGGGCCTCTCGCAGGGTCTCAAAATGATCTGCCAGATGGACCCCGTCCTGGTCATCCATGGCGTTAAGAAGAATCCTAGGGCGCCGGCCTGGACTAAACTCGGCTGAGTTGGCATTGAAGAGACTGAGGAGTGGCGCGACTTCGGTTTCCATGAACTGTGATTCAAAGGATGAATATCGCTGGCCCCACGGTCCTGCGGGCTCTCCTCCGTGACCAGCTCGCCAGGCTTGCAAGAGCTTGATGCCGTTTTGGATGTGCGCGACCGAGGCCGCTGCATTGCCCTGGAAGCATTCGAAGCAAGTGAACAGAATACTTGCCGTGGCAATCACGGGAGTTGAATGATTGGGGTCTGATGCGGCCTTGTCAATAATAGAACGGATGGCTCGGTTATACAGCTGGATAGGGAGCTCTAACGGCCATCTGTTCATGCCCGAAGAAGCTGATTGTAGACCAAATGGCCCCTGTTCATGGAGAGCGCCTATGGCAGCAATCGCTTGCCGAATGGCGGGCTCCGCCAGACTCAGCTGCAAGACAGTTCCTTGGAAGAACCCACCCTCCAAAAAGCCAGCGAGTTGAGGCGCCGACTTTTGAAAGAAGAATTCCAGGACCCGCGGCTCCATGGGAGACGTGGGCGCAGTAACCGGGGTCACTGGTTTGGGCATCACCACGGACGACTTCAGCGGCGAATAGCCATCGCATACTCTCCCAGCATTGATACATCTGGACAGCAGATTAGCAAAAGGGTCTAGGATAGAGAGGCATGCAATCCATACCGAGTACATGCTGGCTTACCCTCGTCACACTTGATCTTCCGAGCCCTGAACGTTGGTTAGCCATCTGAGCATAACAGTGACTTTAGGAATCAACCAACTTGCAAGTGAGGCAGCCCGTCCGAACTTTGGGCCGACTGGCGCGAGTTTGCTTTGCGGCTTTGGAGAGGCTCTCAGGGACCATGGCAGTCGAATCCTTCAACGACGCATCCATGCCATCGGGGCTTCATCCCTGAGGGCTTTTCTTTTTCTTTGTCAATGTTCAAACCAGTACATGTACTCAGCCTGTACTCAGCCTTGTGTCGTTGAAAATTGGTCAAAGGCCCAAAATGCCGTTGGGGGCGAAAGAGGCCTGTGGGGCGACCGAGTGGGTATGGGGAAAATCTCCTTGCAAAAGCCAACTGGTCAACTCATGGAGATTAGCAGGGCTAAATAACATGGAAGTTGCTAGATGGTTTTTCACTATTGATGCTTTTCAGGGGTTGAGAATCAGATAGAATCAGATATATTTGTTACCCATGATTCTGAATTGTTAATATGCCCAGCTTCTACGTTAAATACCCTTGTTGAGTGCTTGGCCGATATATAGTCCTATTTTCTCTCGCATTGTATTTTTAACGTAGCACGTCCAGTACAATCTAGACAGAAGGAAATAGATGTTCGAGACTCAGGACAGTATTCGCAAGAAAATTCCCATGATCAACCTATCCAGCCAGGACAAGGCTCAGGAGTCAGGTATATATCCCTGGAGGGCGATACGGCACAAAGAGGTTTCTTGGCTTGAGGGTAATTCCATGGGATCTTGAATCCAGTGTCTCCTGTCTCCTGCCACATTTTTTCCAGACATCGGAGTCAAGTGTGAGCGGGAGGTGATAAGCTTTGGCAACAATCGCGTGGGTCTGCCGATTGTCATTCCCAGCCCGTGCCGGTTGTCTGCCTCTCTGCTGGATGGGCCCGTACCGGATGGAAACAGCATTGGTTTGTGCAGATCGTCTGTTTGATCATGCGGTAGACGGCGTTGAGAAAAGACGGTCAAATTTCAGAGCCATGGAGAGAATCATTTGAGAGAGGTGAGGAAGGATTGTCTTGGGAGAGTTGGGTCCAGGAATTATGGGGCGAAAAACGGTGATGGGCCTGAAAGACCAGTCACCCGAGGGATTTGAAACACAGTGTTCTATTTTCTCTTTCTCTTTGCTGATGATGCTATATCGGAGCCTGTTCATTTGTGTTTTATTAGAGAGGGAAGTAACCATTGATTCTGGTCGAAATATACCCTCTATTCATGCATTAATCAAGCCATGTATTGATGAGAATAGTCCCGAGAAGACCTCGCTGGATTCTATTCTGATGTGTCCGGGTGTAGAGATACCCAAATATTTAAATATTTAATTAGTTAAATATATAAATATATAAATATAAGTATAAATATAAATATTTGGCAAAGAGTCCAAATGGCCTCGAGTATACCCACCCTTCAGCCGTTTCTCCGTCATCGCCCCATGTCAACCAGCCACTCCTTTTTCATTCCACGTGTGGCATTTCTGCTTTCCCCAACTCCTTCATTTCTTGTGTTTCACCATTCTCGTCTTTTCTTTTCGTCTTTTCGTCAGGTTCTCTTTTCAAATCCATTGGGCAAACCAACTTCTTCGGCCCAATTTCAATCTGTCTCGTGTAGAGGCAGATTCTGCCCATCATGAACCCGGACAATTTCCCGTTGAAATTCCGGCGACCGTCCAGCAAACTGCACAAGGAAGCCCCTAGTTTCAGTTCGCGCATTCTTCGCAGCCATCAAAGCACCACCTCGCTGAAACGACACCCCTCTGCCCCCGTCTACCCACGTTCCTCTCCCAGTGGCAGTCGCGAGCATTTTCGATCGCGCTCCAACGCAGCTTTCGGCTCCTCTTCCTCATCGCTCGAACAACACAGCGGTGGTCCCTCCCCCAGCCACGACGAATCGAGTTATTTCCCCAGCTACAACTCCTCCCGCTCCCGCTCTCGCAGTTCCCACCGCTTCTCCTACGGTGAACACCATTCGGATGAACTGACCACCCCCTACGAAACGCGGGGCATGCTCAGTGCGTTGGATGAGAACAGCGCCGAGACTGATCCCCGCCCCCAGCAGCTTCCGACTTTGCGATCGCATCAGAGCCCCGATCATCGCGCCCGCCACTCCCTTCGTCAGTCTGCCAGCTTCACAGCTCTCGCCCACCGGATGGATCCCTTTGCCCACCGTGAGACCGAGCGGCCCTCGCCCACCCAGCGCTACTCCGATGAGGGCAACGGCGTAACCCCGCGAACGGGGAGAAGCAAAAAGGCTAGTTTCTCCAGATTCGTCGATAGCATGCTGGGTGCCCCCCGCAACATCAAAATCTCGGCCCCCGAGAACCCCGTCCATGTCACCCATGTCGGCTACGACAACCAGACCGGTCAATTTACCGGTCTTCCCAAGGAGTGGCAGCGACTGCTACAGGAGAATGGTATTTCTAAGAAGGAGCAGGAGGAACACCCACAAACGATGATGGATATCATGCGATTCTATGAGAAGAATACCCGGGGCGACAGCGATGACGAAGTCTGGCACAAGTTCGACCATGCCCATAGCCCGACCGGGGCGCGCAACTCGCCACCGGGGAGCCCACGATTCCCCCAGAATCATGAAGGCAGTTTCGAAAATCCACGGTCGCCGCCCCCGGTTCCTCGGCCAGCACCAGCCCCGCAAGGTATGTCGCCGCCCGTGGGGAGTCTGGTGCCTCATCGTGCACCTCCGAAACCCCCCACCAGCATGACACCGTCGCGTCCTCCCCCACAACCCCCTGTGTCGAGTCCGTACGGTGCTGTCCCGCAACGCCCGGTGCAGGATGCCTATGGTTCTCCCTTCAGCACGCCGCCCATCCCCGAAACAGAGGCGCTCCCCGTATCGCCGCATCGCAGCCCGTCTACCTCTCGGAATGGCACTCCCGCGCCCAAGGCGCCGAATATGATTGCTTCTCCGACGCAATACCAGCAGCACCAGGAGCAGGTGATGGCGTTCGCCCAGCAAGCGATTGCATCCAAGCAACTGGATCGCAGCAACAGCCAACGGCAGCCAGCACAGCAACCACCACAACCACCACCGATCTCGACGAATGTCGGGGCTGCTGCCGTCGATCCCTCTGCGACGGTGTCGCCGGCCGCTCGGGCCCCGCCGGCCGCCCGGCCCCGCCAGCCGCGCCAGCGCCAAAGCAATGCGACGGATATCAGGACACGACTACTGTCGATCTGCCACCCAGGCGACCCCACTCTGATCTACTACAATCTCAACAAGATTGGCCAGGGTGCTTCCGGTGGTGTGTTCACGGCCTACGAATCGGGCAACAATAATTGCGTGGCCATCAAGCAAATGAACCTGGATTTGCAACCCAAAAAAGATCTGATCATCAATGAGATCCTTGTGATGAAGGACAGTAAACACAAGAACATTGTGAACTTCCTGGAGAGCTATCTGCATGGTCTGGATCTGTGGGTGGTGATGGAATATATGGAAGGTGGCAGTCTAACGGACGTGGTCACCTTCAACATCATGAGCGAAGGACAGATTGCAGCGGTTTGTCGAGAGGTAAGGTGTTATCCCATGACTCTTGTGACTCGATTGGATCAGTTGTGCTGACCTTGGTGTCTTTTCAACCAGACTTTGAACGGCTTGCAGCATCTGCACTCGAAAGGTGTCATCCACCGAGACATCAAGTCCGACAACATTCTGCTGTCCATGGAAGGCAATATCAAGCTGAGTAAGTTTTCCTCGCCTTGTATTCTCAAGCTGATCAAGCCATGCTGACCGATTCCAGCCGACTTTGGTTTCTGTGCCCAAATCAACGATTCACACAACAAGCGGAACACCATGGTCGGCACCCCCTATTGGATGGCCCCTGAAGTGGTCACTCGCAAGGAGTACGGCCGCAAAGTCGACATCTGGAGTTTAGGTATCATGGCCATTGAAATGATCGAGGGCGAGCCGCCATATTTGACGGAATCCCCGCTCCGGGCACTATACTTGATTGCCACGAACGGCACACCTACCATCAAAGATGAGCACAACCTGTCGCCAATTTTCCGCGACTTCCTTCACTTGGCACTCAAGGTCGACCCGGAGAAGCGGGCCTCGGCGCACGACTTATTGAAGGTAAGTTTCCTTGACGCTGCTTGTTCTGTGATTCCCATCACTCATGAATTTCTAGCACTCTTTCATGACCTTCTGCGCGCCCCTGTCGCACCTCGCTCCTCTGGTTAAGGCTGCTCGAATCAGCAGAGCCCAGGAAAAAGCGCAAAAGGGCGGCGCCTAGACGATTCGACACGTTTTCTGTTTGGTTTTCTTTTCTGCTTGATCTCTCTTCACGTCTCGTTCAGATACCCAGTCACACCCGATGTTTCTTCTAGATTTCGACATGCAACGTATCTCATGTCGTTGGATTCCTGTTTATGTTCCGCTCCGACCCCCCCCCCCCCCCCCCCCTTTTTTTTTTATTCCTTGACGAACATCCATTTCGCGATGAAAAATGATCTGATCTTACGACCCGGTTTTCCTCGATATGCTGTTTCCCAGTTTTGCCTTTTCCCGTGGATGTCTTGATGTAGCCTTCTGTAGTCTTACCCTGCCTGTTTCTCTGTGCTGGTTGGTAGCTTCCGGTGATGAGCTACCGAGCTTTGTTGACCCTATTTTATACTGCTTGTTGGATTGACGATGAAATTGGGAATGCGGAGTCGTCGCATTCGGCGTTTGGGTTACTATGCAGGACCTCTTTATTCAACTCTCGTTCTGATAGCATCTTCAATACGTTGTACTGAATGAGTTCTCGTCTTTCTCGTCTTTCAGGGTATAAGCTCATCTTGGAGGCTCTGCAGGCGGAGAGGGTCAAGAAAACAGCAGCCTGCAGAGTGGACAATCTTGCCTAAATCTTTCTGACAATTCCTCTGGATCGGGGCCAAAAAAAGAATAAGGCCGTCGAAATCATATCCAAGGCAGACGCGATCCTCGGGCAGTCTGACAACCCATTTATAGCTGGACTCCACCGTCGTCATCGTGTGCTGACTCAGGCCGTTTCCGCCCGTTCACAACTGCTCAGCTCTTCCCTGTTCATCACCCTAATATTCCCTTGGTTGCTGCAAAGCCGGTCCTGCAATAAGTCCAGCTTGCTCGAATAGTTGTTCACTTTGATTTCCTCGCCCTTAGCACCTCGAAATACCCGCCCCTTTGCTCAGCCCGCACCGGTGACCTCCATCGACTCCCCGCATTTGGGTGCTCGACCACCAAGTTACACACTGGACAGCTGGATCTTTTCGCTACTTCCATTCGACTTGCTCCAATATTTCACTCCCCGGGATTATAATTGCCCGGAGACTGAGTGAGCGACCCGCTTGTCTAAACCCGGAAAACAGTGCCGCCCCGGCGTTCCTCGTTTATTTGTATCGCCCTGACTATTTGGGACCTTGGAAGGGAACACACTGGTGATGTTTCGTGTACAGCAGAACGCTTTCGACGATGCCGTCGGTAAGCTCTCTCGGTCCCTCCATCTGGTGAATTCACCATGTGCCCTGCGAGCTGGTCTTACTTTACTCTGGGCAATCCGCCGAGTGGCCCACCACAAGCCGTGGCGTGGTTTACGATCTGCGATTGCTGACCCCTGCCTTCTCTCTTACAGCTAAGGCGACGGACGAGAACCTGACCTCCGAAAACTGGGAATACATTCTGGTGCGTCGTTCCAAAATACACACCGATACTTTTTTGCACAATCAAGCTTGGTGGTTGCGACACAGGGAACTGATTTGAATCGGATTTGTTGTACAGGATGTTTGTGATAAGGTTTCTGCGGAAGAGTCGGGGTATGTTGCTTTCTCCAGCCCGAGATGCTATCACTACATCCGAAGAAGCTCGACTCGATGCTAACTCCCACTTGGGTCATATAGTGCCAAAGAGGCGGTCGCTGCCATGATTAAGAGGTTGGCTCACCGCAACGCCAATGTGCAGCTCTATACACTCGAGGTTCGCGACTTGCCCTCCGTGCGCCTGGAGCGCAACGAATTGTTTTTTATATGCATTCTGCTGACTTGGGATGGTAGCTCGGCAACTCGTTGGCGCAGAACTGTGGTCCCAAGATTCACCGCGAGTTGGCATCGAGAAGTTTCACCGATGCACTTCTGCGTCTGGCAAACGATCGCGTAAGTAGTGTGGGCTTCATGGTCTGACTTACCATTGCAATGGCTAACGATATATGGACCAGAACACGCATCAACAAGTCAAGTCGAAGATCTTGGAGCGAATGCAGGAATGGACGGAAATGTTTGCATCGAATCCCGATTTTGGTATTATGGAGGCGGCTTATATGACGCTGAAGACACAAAGTGAGCACACGGGGTTTCTCGCCAGAAACAAGTTCGTCCGGGCTGGACTAATCTCTTCCAGATCCGAATCTCCAACCGCCATCCAAGCCGGGCAAGAGTGCTATCACAGAAGTTGATCGTCAGAAAGAGGAGGAGGAATTGCAGATGGCTCTGGCGCTCTCGGTCAAGGACAAAACTCCCGCGGGCCCCGCAGGCCCTGCACCTCAGGCTGGGTCTTCTTCAGCGGCCGCCGCATCATCTTCGGCCATACCAGCAGCTGCCACAACCGCAGCTGCAGCGAATCAAGCACAGCCCGCCGTGTCTCAACCCGTTCCCTCGGGCACTTCGGCGGCCACTGTGTCGCGCGTGAGAGCCTTGTTCGACTTCCAGCCTTCTGAACCTGGCGAGCTCCAATTCCGGAGAGGTGACATTATTGCTGTATTGGAATCCGTTTACAAAGACTGGTGGAAGGGCTCCTTGAGAGGCCAGACGGGCATTTTCCCGCTCAACTATGTGGAGAAACTTCCTGACCCAACTGTGGAGGAACTGCAGCGGGAGGCGCAGATGGAAGGAGATGTGTTCGGTCAAATCAAGAACGTCGAAAAGCTACTGACGCTGCTGAGCACCCGGAGCTCGGATCTTAATGTCCAAGAGAATGAGGAAATCACCGCCCTTTACCACTCTACACTTTCGATTCGACCAAAACTTATTGAGTTGATTGGGAAGTACTCACAGAAGAAAGGTTCGTGGTTCTAGTGTTTCTTTTCCTTTCGATCGCTGCTCACAAGCTCTCAGATGAGTTTACCCAGCTCAACGAGAAGTTCATCAAAGCCCGCCGTGATTACGAGTCGCTCTTGGAAGCCTCGATGGCTCATCCAGCACAGCCCCAGTATGGAATACCTGGCCAGCCGCAGTACGGGTATCCTGGTGCTGCACCTGTTGGATATCCTTCGGGTCCCTCCCCAGATCAGCGATATTTCAGACCGCAGCCGCACGGTTTGTAGAGCGCAAATTCTCTCTCATTTGACAAAGTTCTGATTCCTTCATCTCAGAGTCACAAAATGCGCAGGCGAATGCATCAGCGTATTACGGCGCAGAGCAGACGATGCCATACCGCCCGGCCTCTCACTCCCCAGATCCTCGCAACCAGGTGCCTCCTGGTGGCCCACCTGTACAGCAGCAGCCGCAGCAGCCACCTCCCTCTGACTCTTATCCGCCCATACACCATCGTCCGCAGTCTACATATGAACATCCTCAAGAACTCGGGACATCCGTCTATGATTCACCTATCGAACATGCTGGCCACGGTCAACGTCTTCCCTACCAGCCGGGTGCTCAAGTGCCCCCTCCTGCAGCTCATCAGCAGTTCCAGCAGCAACAGCAGCAGCAACAACAGGAGTACTCTCCTTCAGTTTATTCTACCGACGATACGGCCAATGTCCCGTCTGCGCCGGTGGCTCCTCAGCAAACTCCGCACCATTTCGCCCAACACCAAGCCCCCTACCCCGACTCGCCTGCCATCCACCAAAACCCCCCGTCGCACCAGCCGCCCCCGATTCCTGGCTCCGGGGCGCAGCCTGGGCAGTATACCGCCTTCAGCCCGCCAGCTGCACCACCCTCTGGAGAATATCAAGCATACCAGCCCCCACAAAGCGGTGCACCTGCCTCGAACCCTGCTTCATTTTATAGGTGATGTGGAGAGGGCTGGATTTTGTCAAGGACAAGGATAGGGCTATCAACTTAGGTAGTTTCAAGGTTCAAAGCGATGACCAGAAACCCCCAGACATGCCGTCTTTTCCTGCTTTCTGGATATTTTTTTTTCTTTTGGTTTCTTATTTTTGTTCTTGTTCCTTGCTTAGCTGCCCATGATTGCTTGTGTCTGTCTTGTATTTAGCCAATGCCGGAGGCCCCAGTGCCAGTTCTATGCCAGTACATATGCTTCTTGTACCTGGGTTTCTATCTGAATTGTGCAAATATTCGTGGGTTAGACTAATGGGCTTGGATATATCTGGCCTGTTATCCCAAACAAAGTTGCCATGGATGATAACATATCTACACAGCAGACTCGAGACAAGGTTGGTATCAAGTCTGGTACTGTGTGTGCAATTTAGAGCTCATCCTCAGCGCTCAACACTGTCGGCGGCACTTGAGGCGGCTAAACCACCGCGAGATGTTGTACAACCGCATTTATTTGGCTTCCACAATAAGCAGAGAATGAATACTTGCATAAGCGCCAGGCTTCACTGATGCCCGGGCGTCAAAATAGCCCATTCCTCATTGTTAGGACCAGGCAATTACAAAAAGCTCTCATAGAACTTCCATCCCTCGATGCTCTAATCCACCATTCATCTTTCATCATCTATCATCTACCCCCATGTCTCCCCAAAATCTCAAACTACAAGACCCAGAATCTCGCAATGCTCCCGCTACAGAAATCGCCACCGAGTTCAATACCATGCCGGGCTTTGAAACCCAGCCACAGTTCGCCGGTACTGCAGAGTACAGCGATACAAGACTCTTTGCCATTCTTGACGACTTCCTCCAGTCCAACAACAACAACACAGAAACAAGCCATGACTCGGCAGTCAGGTCGATTCTCAGGCTTGTTCCTGACGGGGTGCCGTTATTACAGGAAGTTTCGAATGTCGGCCAAGTCATCTTGGAAATTGCGGAGCAGATACCGTATTATCATCCAGCTCATGTCAAACTTGCTCGTGTGCTGGAAGAGCCGAGTATTTCGCCTAAGTTTATGAGTGGGCCTGGACTAAATGTGACTCTGCATCCTCATCTATATATACACGGAACTGCGTTCAGAGAGTATAGATATATATTGAATTAATGGCTGATATGGTAGGGCCTCTATCAGCGCAGTCAGCGCTTCGACCGAGAACGAGAGATTCGATTTGAGGGTGAGTTGATCAATATTTATCTCTTTTTCTTCTCATTCCATATATATTTTCCCATATACTAACAATAACAGACCCAGGTCCATACTCTGATCATAAAATGGAGTAGGAAATTTCAGCGCCTTTCTGGCCCATGTATCATCCGCGCATATTGGACGCCATGATCCAAGTGATGCCTTGATGACCATGCAGAATGCCCTGGAAACCCCTCTTGACGGCGAGACTTTGGCTGATCGAAAATTAGAGATCATTACTGCGGCTCAGTATATTCTCTGGGATGGTCAGGGGTTGTTCAAGCATGCTTTATGCCCTTACCCTAACGATGGGAGAGGGGATTGGAAACCTGGCCTGCTTTGTATTGGTGAGCATGGGCTTACTTTGGAAAGGTGGCGGTTTTGGAAGAAGAAGTTTGAGAGGATTACGGCTGGTGATAGTGGAGTGGATGAGGAATGTAGGGAGGTATCAAGGAAAGCGGTGGTGTTGATGGATGCTATTGAAGAATGACATTCTAGATATACCCGAATATATATGTTTCATGCTTTATCCGTCCTCAACGGACACATCAGCTAAGATGAGAGATCTCTTAAGAAAAAGCCAGTTATCCTAAACCTGTTATAATTGAAAATGCTTCATTTTATCTTATTTTATCATTTTAAATGATTATTGTTATTCTCCCTGCTTCTTGCTGTAGGTGTTGTATCATATCACGTGATACCATCGGCACATCTGTCGGCGGCCGACAGCAGACCTCTTTCGGTCGGAGCTGGGCAGTTCCTTTGGAGCTTCGCATCTTCAGTCCATTCATCTAATCACTTCTATCTCACCTCTGCTCTGATCTTCGATCTGGTGTCCGACATCACGCCTGCTTTTCGCCCCAGCGCCTTTCGATAGCTTCCCCGCAGTCGCGTCCTCACCCCTCCGGACGATGCCCGACTTCGGTGTCTTCCCGCGCGGGTGAAGACAGCCGATCTTGAATCATCTCACACAACTTGGGACCAAACCTACTTGACGTACTGGGCATCTGCCCAGGTAGGCCATTGCAACCATGGAGGCCGATTGGGAAGAGCTGTCGCGCATCCCAATGCCTCCGCCCAGTTCGCATGCGCTCCCAACAAATGCGACAGCAGTGGCCTTTGACGATGTCATGGAACTTCTGTGGACTGGAAATGAATATGTTCGTGTTAAGATAAAATGTCGATTGCGAGGATGCTATGCTGACTTGTGTTGTCATCTGTTGCCAGGGCCGACTTACCTCGTTCTACGGACCAGAGCTACAACGATATACCTCAGTCCGAGCCCATCCAGTCTCCGAGGGCCCAATACGACAGATTCTCTTTCACGAGAGAGGGGTGATCTCCCTGTCCGGGAACAGCGTGCACATGATTACTCGGCGTGGCCTGACGCAATGGCATCTTACCCACGACGAAATGATTGATCTCCGCTGCATGAGTTTCACGGCACAAACCAACCGAATTCTAGTGGCTGGCTGTCAGCGGCTGATGTTTACGGTGGACATTGACAAGGGCACCGTTGTCGACAAGCTGCCCACCGAATCCAATTACACGACCATGAAGAAGAGCCGGTATCTCTGCGGTGGAACAGATACAGGGCTGGTAAATGCCCTCAGTCTGTCAGATTTCAGTATTGTGAAGACATGGAAGGCCCATGGAGCCGCTGTGAACGATATGGATGCGCGCAATGACTTGCTGGTCACCTGTGGCTTTTCCGTTCGGCATGGCGGCTCCCCGATTGTCGACCCCTTGGCCAATGTGTATGACTTGAAGACATTGTCCCCGTTGCCTCCGATTCCCTTCCATGCCGGAGCCGCTTATGTGCGCATGCATCCCAAGCTCCACACCACTAGTTTCGTGGCTTCGCAGAGCGGCCAGGTCCAGGTAGTGGACCTCATGAACCCGAATGCGATTAACCTGCGACAAGCCAACGTGAACGTGATGCTCGGCATTGACCTGTCGCCTTCTGGAGAGGCTTTGGCCATTATTGATGCTGAATGCTCCATTCACCTTTGGGGCTCACCGACCAAGATTCATTTCAACGAGATGAGCAAGGAGACCGAGTTCGCAGACGTTCCTACGCGGCCACCCCTGATAGAATGGTCTCCGGAGACACCCCTGAATATGGTGGGAATGCCTTATTACCATGAACGCCTATACTCGGCGTGGCCGAGTCATCTTGTCTTCGAAGTTGGCAGCCCGCCTGCTCCCTTTGACCAATCTATCCTTCCATATCTACGCCCCGCAGAAGTGGGCCACTACGCCCCCAACTCACGCAAGACACGCCGGTACCAGATCGAGAATACACGCGCATTGGCTACGGCAGAGCCGGCTCTCATTGCGCCGAAGTTCCTGAGTGAGAAGGCTCGGGAACAAAGCAAAGCCAAATCAGAGGGCTCGGTCGGTGATACGGCCGAGGCCCTGGCAGGTGCGAAGATTAATGGGGAGAGTGACGATGATCCCCTCCTCAAGTATAGCAACGTCGAGATCAAGTATAGCCGATTTGGCGTCGATGATTTTGATTTCCGGTACGCAGTCAATCCCATTTCAACGGAGCTAATGGTCTTAGCTAATTGTGGAACCGCAGGTTCTATAACCAAACCACATTTTCTGGCCTTGAAACCCATATCGCCAACTCCTTCACCAACTCCCTCCTTCAACTTTTCAAGTTCATCCCGCTGTTCCGAAATCTAGCGCTGCAACATGCGGCTGGATCTTGTATTTTTGAGCAGTGTCTCCTGTGTGAACTGGGCTACTTGTTTGACATGTTGGAAAAGGCCAACGGTCAGAATTGCCAGGCGACCAACTTGTTGAAAACTTTCAGCAGCTTTCGAGAAGCGTCCAATTTAGGCCTTCTGGAAGAGAATCTCACCAACAAGTCTCTTTCCACTGCCATCCAAGCTGTCAACCGGTTTTTCCTCACACAGATAGCTCACGACTTCCGCATGATCCAGCCCAGCGCGGAGGATCTGGACCACTGCCTAGCCACGATTGCGTCCGAGTCCATTCGGTGCATCTTCTGCCAAAATGAGACTGTTCGTCCGGGTAATTCGCTCGCTAACGAGCTCATCTACCCAAACATCGATATCAAACATGCTCGACGCAACCCGGCATTCCGATTCTCGAACATCTTGCGTGCGAGTATTGAGCGGGAAACACAGAACCGGGGATGGTGCAATTACTGCCGTCGCTACCAGCAGGTGATAATGCGGAAGACCATCCACCGAATGCCGCTCGTTCTCATGCTCAACGCAGCCCTGACCAACCCAATTTGCCGCCGGTTGTGGACGATTCCCGGGTGGCTTCCTGAGGTTGTTGGCATTCTCATTGATGGAGGCCAGGTGTTGTGCTTTGAAGGTGAGGATCTTCGATTCAGATTGCAGAATAACACGCCAGGTCTGTTGGTGTATGATCTGGTTGGTGTTGTGTCAGAGATCGATATCCCTGAGCATCAAAAACCACATTTGGTGTCTTTCATCAATGTTTCTATATCGGCTCGTGAAGCCCAGGAACAGAGCAGATGGCATCTGTTCAACGACTTCTTAGTTACGGAGTTGGACAGAGATGAAGCACTCCGCTTCACGCAGCCTTGGAAACAACCTTGCGTGCTGGCGTATCAGGTGAGAGATGCGCGCCATGCCGTCGACGACTCCTGGAAAAAGCTCCTTGATACCACTTTGTTGTTCCGCGAGTGGTCATTGAAGTAAGTTTCTCGCGGGGACCCATTATTTTACTATATATGTGAATATTAACACGGTTTGGTTATCTCAGTGGTGGCCGTCAGGCCGAGTCGTGTCGGACCCTCAACGAAGAGGAAAAACCACAGCCCGGTACCCCTCTTGCCCTGGATACCGAATTCGTCGACCTCGAAAAGGCCGAAATCGATGTCAAGGCAGACGGATCACAGGAGATTGTACGGCCTAGCAAAAGCGGGCTGGCCCGTGTTTCAGTTCTGCGTGGATCGGGTGTTTCCGAGGGTGTCCCGTTCATCGACGACTACATCACGATTCGGGAGCCAATTGTTGATTATGTTACGCAATATTCTGGCATCAAACCTGGCGACTTGGACCCGCGAACGAGCGAACACAATCTGGTCCCCTTGAAGGCCGCCTACAAGAAGCTGTGGCTGCTTCTAAACCTTGGCTGTGTGTTCGTTGGCCACGGTCTGGCGTCGGATTTCCGCAAGATCAACATCCAAGTACCCAAGTCCCAGACCGTGGACACCCAGTACCTATTCTTCCACCCGAGCAAGAACCGTCGCTTGAGTCTTCGGTATCTTGCATGGGCCGTATTCAAGGAGTACATCCAGGAGGATCCCACTCCAGACACGGTCCATGGCCACGACTCGATTGAGGATGCCCGCATGGCCTTACGTCTCTGGAAGAAGTTCCAGGAATACGAAGACGCGGGTATCGTTGCTCAGATGCTCGAGGAGATCTTCCGTGAAGGCTCCAAATTGGGCTTCCGTCCCCCGCCGCGGAATGGAGGCGTCGCGACCGTCCTCTCCCGCCCGGGCACTGCCGTTACAATGCAGAACAATAGTGGTCGCAATACGCCCAGCACACCCGATGCTGGGGCTGCTACGACAGCGGCGGCTACAGCTACAGCAGTTGCAAATGCGGCACCCACCAGTGCTCCTACTACCCCACGCCAGGCTTTCCGGCGATCTATTGCTTTGACTCCGAGTAATGGGAGCTTCACTGGACCCGGGGCGGGTGATTTCTTTGGAGGAAGTCCGCTACAATAGATAGGCATTCGATATTTCTGTTGCTTTTTTAATTTTCTTTTTCAAACATGACCTAGATGACTGTTTAGCTCGATCCTCATAGAATGTAGCTAGTAGGGTTGACTCACCCATCTCCAAGTGGAGAATGACGTGGTCCCCCACCAACAAACTGCTCTTCCTTCATCCCACTCGACTTCTGCTTTGGATTCTCACAGCTTCCAGAGTATTTCGTCTTTTTTTTTTTTTTTTTTTAAATTTTCTTTCTCAATTCAAGTCTTTGAGCCTCTTTTCTTTCCCTTCCCTAACCCCCGCTAGCACCTATCAACCCCGCCCCGCCAAGTCGCGTCCTTTTCTTCTTCTTCCCCTTCCTATATACCGTCACCCCGGCACAATGTCGAAACACCGCATGAAGAATGTCAGCTATGATGACGATGATTATGAAGATGACGGCTATGACTCGCCCGATCCTGAAGAGCAGGAGTTCCTGCAGCAGTGTACCGCCGCGGTCCTGCAACGGCTCCGCGCGGGACATCCGTCGGTGACGGCCACGAAGGAAGAAGTCCAGGACTCGCTATGGCACTACTATAACGATGTGGAAAAATCGGTGAATTACCTACGAGGTACATGAATTCAACTTCTCTTTTTATCCCATGGATCGTCCAAGGACTCTCTGTCGTGTCGAAGGACCTCTCCTGCAAAGACTGACACTGGAATTGTGGTTGCTTGGGTTAGGTAAACGCGAGAAGGAGGTTAAGAAACAGCAGGCGTCTGCTGCATCGCAGAAGCCGAAGGATCAAGTCGGTAAGCAACTATTGTTTGAGGAGGGTGTCGGTTGAATGGGCGTGTCGTGGCTGGGCTCGGGCTTCATATTCGAATCAAGCCCCCGTGCGCGTCTTAGCGAGGGCTGCTTTTACTTCTATTTTTTTTACAATTTCTGCAAGGTGTGTTATCCAAGCTTCCAAAGCGCTGCAATGACTGCTCCTCAATCTCTCAAGACTCGAAACTGACGCCGTTTGGAAGCTTGGGCAATGTTCTAACAGGTCTACCAGTGCCAGTATATCCTGCTCCCTGCTCCCCCCTAGAGCACATTTCTCCGCTGCCGACTTCTTTCGCGACTGTCCTTGGCTCAATGTCCCTGCCCAGCGCAAAGCTGATATTCTGGTCGAGCCGCTCTACCCACGACTCGGGCTTCTGGGTGGTGCACCCGATGGCGGCGGGAAGGTATCCAAGCTCGCAGCCTTGGCAGCCGCCCGCAAGAAGAAAGAGGGAGAGAAAGCCACATCAGGACCGGAAGTCTCGTCAACTTCCCAACAGGAGAGGCCAGAGACGACACCACCCGAGCCACGAGGGGCCCCATTATCACTACGGGAGAGACTCGCAGCGAGTGGCAAGCCATCGAAACCATCCGAGAGCAATGATCGTCTTCGAAGCTTAGGAAAACCGGGCTTGTCTGCACCATCTCCAGCTCAGAATCAGCCGTCTCCTGGGCCCGAGAAACCCACTGGGCCATCAATGTCCGAGTTAACACAACCAATCGTTGCCGAACCCAAAGAAACACCAGAGGACCAGCAGCCGGCACTCGACATTCGCGCTTCGCCGTCTACATTTGCTAGCGCGATTGTAGGCGAGGCCGCAGCTCCAACATCAGCCGAGCCCAGCCATTTGCACTCCAATAGCGTAGATCTGCTCGGGATCTACGGACAGAACCATGCTGAACCCTTTGACTTTGCAGGCCCCAGCCCCGACGATGTCGTCATCAATGCACAAAATACCGCGAAAGGTTTGGCGATTCGCAGAAAGGTTTAAAGCTGCCCACCTAATAATGTGCAGGGTTCAAGTCAAAGCTGGCTGCTTCGAAATCGGCTGGAGATAAAAAGGCCCACGCCGAATTGGCCAACGGGGTGAATGGTTTGTCCGTAGAGGAGAAGGTGACTGTCAAAAGTAAGAATCTAGACGTTCTGGCAGAGTACAAGAAGTCAACCCGGAAGAAGTCTGCGAATTTTGTGGTGATCGGTGAGGCATACTGAGCCGGACATCATCTACCCCTACTTACTGATTAATCTCAGGTCATGTCGACGCTGGGAAGAGTACTCTTATGGGGCGATTGCTGGCGGACCAGGGGGCAATAGATCAACGGACGTTGGACAAGTACCGGCGAGAGGCTGAGAAAATCGGGAAGGGCTCGTTTGCTCTGGCTTGGGTACTCGACCAGGGGTCGGAAGAGCGAGCGCGAGGTGTGACGATAGACATCGCTACCAACAAGTTCGAGACGGATACGACGGCCTTTACGATTGTCGATGCGCCAGGTCATCGTGACTTTGTGCCGAACATGATTGCCGGCGCCAGTCAAGCAGACTTTGCAGTACTGGTGATCGACTCGAGCGTGGGCAAGTTCGAGTCCGGCTTGAAGGGCCAGACAAAGGAGCATGCCTTGTTGGTGCGCAGCATGGGCGTTCAGAAGATTATTGTGGCTGTTAACAAAATGGACGCAGTGCAATGGGACCAGGGACGCTTTGAAGAGATCGAGCAGCAAATCTCATCGTTTTTGACCACCGCGGGCTTCCAGGCTAAGAATATTTCGTTCGTGCCATGCTCCGGGGTCTTGGGCGATAATATCACTCGACGCAGCGACGACTCTCACGCCTCCTGGTACACGGGTCGAACGCTCATCGAAGAGCTGGAGACCTCGGAGCCGTACACCCATGCCCTCGAGAAGCCACTGCGTATGACCATTGGCGACGTCTTCCGGGGTGGCGTGCAGAACCCGCTGGCAATCTCTGGTCGTCTAGACTCCGGCAGCTTACAAACAGGCGACCCGATCCTCACCATGCCCAGCGGAGAGACGGCCACAGTTCGCAGCGTCGAAGTGGACAGCGAGCCCAGCGACTGGGCCGTGGCGGGTCAGAACGTCGTGCTGAACCTGGCCAACATTGATCCCGTGCACCTTCGCTCGGGTGATGTCGTCTGCCGAGCATCTTCGCCGATCCCCAACATTACGACCTTTACTGCCAAGGTCCTGGCTTTTGAGCACCTGATGCCCATGCTGGTGGACGTTCACCGTGGCCGGCTTCATGTCCCTGGCCGCATCAGCAAGCTGGTCGCCTCTCTGGACAAGGCCTCAGGTGCGCCCATCAAGAAACGACCCAAGATCGTGGCCCCCGGGACCGTGGCCCGTGTCGTGGTCGAGATGGAGCAGGCTGTGCCATTGGAGGCACCGACTCGCGTCGTCTTGCGCGCGAGTGGTTCGACGGTGGCGGCAGGACTGTTGGAGTAATGATGAAAAGACCGGAGCTCTGTGGCAATGCCAGATCACTTGTCCCGGTCGTATAATGTCTGTTAGGAGTGTAGTTGATTTAGAGAAAAAGGATTAGAGTGATTCCCTATCGTTTACTGTGACGTATATCGAAACTCTGTAGTAGAAGTCCATGGTCTGGAGACGATCAGAGGGTCTTTTAGGTATGAAAAAGCTATATATAGCCTTCAACCGGCCGATTTAATACGAGAGGTTCTAATAAACATCCGCCTTCTATTCTAGAGGAACATCCGCGGTCATCTCTTCTTCATCTGGGTAGATATAGTCACGAGAACGCCAGTCGAGGTGTATGGCTGCGAGCCCTGTTGATCCTTGTTCCATGCCCATACCTACGATCATGCCGATCACTGGATTAGCATCGATGGACAGGCCACCTAATAATCGCTGGCGATCAGCTCGTAGCAAGGACTGGGTTAAAGCACGCCACTAAAACAGCTAGCGTTGGAGTAAGTAGCTCAGAGAAGATACGTGGCCTTAACACCTGAGAGCAATAGCGCGATCTAAAAAAAAGGAACGGAACAGGGGCTCGTGGCCCCTTTCTAGCAAATTCGATCGGATGGCGACTTCTGATTGGTGGACCTTGCAGCGCAGCCACGGTTGGCCCCCAGCCACCACACCTGATTTGGCCAAGGGCGCCCAAATTAGGCCGGCACCTTACCAACAGCAGCAGGCGGTGATTCTGCAGAGGCGTGTATGAGTAATCCGTTGCTGAACTCCTGCCAGCCAATCAGCAGCCGAGGAGTGACCTGAACTGGGAAAGGCGAAAAGGCCAGCATGGCCGCTGCGCTTAATCCCGCCATACAAGAACTCCTTCGCCTTCTTTCCTCTTCTTCCTCGATCGTTTCTTCTTTCATCTCCTTTCGGGTGTGTCCGTCCCGCTTCCTGACCCTCGCCTCATAGAGTCTCAGGCCTAGAGTAATCCACTCTGGTGTTTTACACTTTTTTTCTTGCCCCGGACGGCACGCGTTGAAGCTTCGATAGCTTCTTTTTTTCCTTCCTCTCCTTGGTTGTCCTGGAGTGAAGACGTCTGATAAATCTTTCACATACATATATTTTTTCCCTTTCGCCATGGCGCGTCTATTGAACCGCGACGGCGCGTCCAAGTCCTTCACTTGGACCACCGTCTTCTACCTTCTCCTGGTCTTCATTGCGCCCCTGGCGTTTTTTGGCACCACGGCCCACGCCGAGGAGGAGACTGCCGCTGAGAACTATGGAAACGTTATCGGTATTGACTTGGGTACCACCTACTCGTACGTGACTCGTGTTATTTTCTCGTGTGATCCCTGAAAAAGCTGGGTGGCTAACTTGCAGTGCAGTTGTGTTGGTGTGATGCAGAATGGCAAGGTCGAGATTCTCGTCAACGACCAAGGAAACCGTATCACCCCGTCCTACGTCGCCTTCACTGATGAGGAGCGTCTGGTCGGTGACGCCGCCAAGAACCAATACGCCGCCAACCCTACCCGTACCATCTTCGATGTTAAGTAAGTGTGATCTGGTCAATTGGACAACAAAAGAAGCCCAGTCACTAACAACTTCCAGGCGATTGATCGGTCGCAAGTTCGAGGACAAGGACACCCAGAAGGACGCCAAGAACTTTCCCTTCAAGATTGTCAACAAGGATGGCAAGCCGCACGTCAAGGTCGATGTCAACCAGACCCCCAAGGTCCTGACTCCAGAGGAGGTGTCCGCTATGGTTCTGGGCAAGATGAAGGAGATCGCCGAGGGATACCTTGGCAAGGGCGTTACCCACGCCGTTGTCACTGTTCCCGCCTACTTCAACGACGCTCAGCGTCAGGCCACCAAGGATGCCGGTACTATCGCCGGTCTCAACGTCCTCCGTGTCGTTAACGAACCCACCGCCGCGGCTATCGCCTACGGTTTGGACAAGACTGGTGGCGAGCGCCAGGTTATTGTGTACGATCTGGGTGGTGGTACTTTCGATGTTTCCCTCCTGTCGATTGATGACGGTGTCTTCGAGGTCCTGGCTACTGCTGGTGACACCCACCTGGGTGGTGAGGACTTTGACCACCGTGTCATGGACTACTTCGTGAAACAGTACAACAAGAAGAACAGCGTCGATGTTACGAAGGACCTGAAGGCGATGGGTAAGCTCAAGCGCGAGGTCGAGAAGGCCAAGCGTACGCTCTCTTCGCAGATGTCCACCCGCATTGAGATTGAGGCCTTCCACAACGGCGAGGACTTCTCCGAGACCCTGACCCGCGCCAAGTTCGAAGAGCTGAACATGGATCTGTTCAAGAAGACCCTCAAGCCCGTCGAGCAGGTGCTCAAGGACGCCAAGGCCAAGAAGTCCGACGTGGACGACATCGTTCTCGTTGGTGGCTCCACCCGTATCCCCAAGGTCCAGGCTATCCTGGAGGAGTTCTTCGGTGGCAAGAAGGCCAGCAAGGGTATCAACCCCGATGAGGCCGTTGCCTTCGGTGCTGCCGTTCAGGGTGGTGTTCTGTCTGGCGATGCCAACCTCCGTGACGTCGTTCTCATGGATGTTAACCCCCTCACCCTGGGTATTGAAACCACCGGTGGTGTGATGACCAAGCTCATCCCCCGTAACACTGTCATCCCTACCCGCAAGTCCCAGATCTTCTCGACTGCCGCCGACAACCAGCCGACGGTGCTGATCCAGGTGTTCGAGGGTGAGCGCTCGATGACCAAGGACAACAACCTGCTCGGCAAGTTCGAGCTGACAAGTATCCCACCCGCACCCCGTGGCGTTCCTCAGATTGAGGTCGCCTTCGACCTGGATGCCAACGGTATCCTCAAGGTTAGCGCTAGTGACAAGGGAACCGGCAAGGCCGAGTCCATCACCATTACCAACGACAAGGGCCGTCTGTCCCAGGAGGAGATCGACCGCATGGTGGCCGAGGCCGAGCAGTTCGCCGAGGAGGACAAGGCGATCAAGACCAAGATCGAGGCCCGCAACGGACTGGAGAACTACGCCTTCAGCCTGAAGAACCAGGTCACCGACGAGAAGGGTCTTGGTGGCCAGATCGACGAGGACGACAAGCAGACTATCCTGGACGCTGTCAAGGAGGTTACCGACTGGCTCGAGGAGAATGGCGCCACTGCCACCACCGAGGACCTCGAGGAGCAGAAGGAGCAGCTCTCTGGTGTCGCCTACCCGATCACCAGCAAGCTTTACGGCTCTGGCGCTCCTCCCGAGGGCGAGGAAGAGGAGCCCGTCGAGCACGACGAACTGTAAAATTATCTCGAGGCATTACCCATGGAGTTCTTTTTTTTTTTTAGTTTTCCCCCCTGTGTCTGTTGTCTTAAACGGGGCGGTGTCCCTCAAAGAGCTTGGCTTAACTGGCTCAAGAGAATACTATGATACCTATACTCAGGACCACTCAACCAATTGTAAGATTCTGTAGTGTAGATACTATAGACTTAATGCCCCTGCCCAACAATTTCACGCACCGTCTCCGCAACAACCTGATGATCATCCTCCTGCTTCAGCCCGCTAACCACCACAACAGCAACAATCCCCTCGACCCCACGCACGCGGATTGGGTACGCACCACCATGGATAGCATACTCATCCGCAACGGCACCCCCATTGGCACTCGCCAGCGCATACTTCTTCACAAACGCGCTCTCGATATCCGCAGCCGTCGCATCCGCCGACAACCCCGCCACGGTCTTCTGGCGCATCGCCCAGCTGGACACGCCCCAGCGCAGCACGGTGTTGCGCTTGCGTCGCACCCAGTTCTCGTTGTCGGGGATCGTCCCGCTCTCGGTTGCGCACTGGAAGACTACGTGCAGTGGGCCGCCGCCTGTGGTGGCTGTGGCGTGTGCGATTGAGATGAGCGCGGGCTTGCGTTGTCCGGCTGGTAGCGAGAGGATGCGGGTGCGCAGTGCGGTGCCGAGGGTCCAGGCAGTGTTGGTTGTGAAGGTGCAGAAGATGTGTTCGTGGCTGGTTTCTTGGGTGATTAGGATTTGGGGCTGTTGCATTTGTTCCGAGTTAGTGGGGGGAGTGAGTAGTTGATGCGGCGCAGAGTTGGAGAGACGTACGTCCGTGCTTGGGGATGAGAGGCTTTTCTCTGCCATGGTGAAGGTTGATGTGTTTGTTGGAAGAGATAAAGAAAGCTTGAAAGATAGAAGCGGAAGGTATATGTTGGATCTGGGGAATGCTTCCTAAATACTCGAGCAGAGATGTGGAGCTCGGCCGTTCACCGGTGACGTCGGGAAGGTCCAGCCTGAAGGCTTGTGGAGACTCGACAATTCGAAGAAAGTCTTGGAGTCATTTTGGAGTCGCCATGATTATTCACCCAGGATACCTCAAGGGGCCATCTCACACTTCATAGATGCTAGTATGGCAGCACAGAGCATCCTTGTATACGCACCTGTAGCACCCACTCTTCAAGTACTAGTTAAGCTACAATACCCAGGGGCTCTCTAGCTCGTTTCGGGACTCAATTGAAAGAATATCACTTTGCCACAGACAGCGATTCGAGGGACAGAAAAATAATGGATGTAAGTACAGTGCATTGGTAAACCTGCCGAAAGCCCTCCGCTCCGATGCTCGCGTCTCCGCATCCAAGACTCCAACCCTCCTCCGCCTCCATGTCCCCCAAACGAGCCTGCGATTCTTGCACCTCCCGCAAAGTCAAATGCAATGGCACTTGGCCTTGCGATACCTGCCGCGATGCGAACAAACGGATCCCCTGTACCTACTTGAGGCCTGCGCGCAAGCGAGGCCCCAAGGTCCGACGGCAACCAAGATCGAGCCCAGATACTGTTTCAAGACTGGTCGACCAACAAAAGGAACAAGGGGACAACGTGGATAGCCATGGCGAGGGCTCATTTGACCGACAATCTGTCGAATCATGCTTTTCTCAGCGCATCCCAAAAACCATTCTTGCATCAGTTATACGCCTCTATCAGCAGTATTCCTTCAGCGTGTGGCCAGTTGTCAGTGCAGACGCCGTTCTACCAAACCTCGAGGATATAGACCCAGGCAAGGTTGGAAAAGATGATGAGAATACAGCCTGTTTGATTACGGCTCTTTGTGCCGCAACGATGGCTCAGTTGCATCTCCAGCCGTTCATGGATGGTCCCCGAGCAGTGGATAGTTCAATAATGGCGAAGGCGTGCGTCCAGATGCGGGGAAATCGCGATAACCACAATGAACATCTCGACTTGAAAAGTGTCTTGGTCTCTTTTTTTCTGCATGTCTATCACGCCAAGGTCAACCAGCGGAACTCGGCAATGATGTTCATACAAGAGGCTATTGCAGGGGCTCGGGTTCTGCGACTGGATGAATTATCGTGCCAGCAGGGGAGTATATCCGGGTTTCCGCCGCAAGACCATACTATTGCCAACAAAGAATTGGTTTTCCCGTTGCTTTGGGTTTCGGAAAGGTCAGCTGGGTTCTGCCTATTTACCACAATTGGGTGCTGATGTGTTTCAAGAGGTTACGCTCTACACTTGGGCCTTTCACCATCCTATACTGACCCAGTGTTGTTACCTGAGCTTGGCAACGACTCGATCACTGATGTGCACGTTCAAGGCTTGCTGGATCTGGTCAAACTTTTCACTGCCTTTGACCGAATCTCAGTCAGCCGCAAAGCACGCGTAGGGAATGCTTCTATCACAGACCTGATAGCCACCGAAGAAGCGCTCTCTTCCGTGCTGCTGACTATAACTGAGCATATTTCTACGAGAACGGCCGACTGCCATATAACTCGGGAATGGATGCGGACTATTCTTTGGCAAGAGGCTTTATCCTTGGGTTTGCTGTCTTCAGGGTCTGGAACTGCCGTGATGACATTCGGGTTCCCTGCGCAAGTCAGTCGAGATTTGCTGCGAGCGTTGCGACATTTCTCGGAAACAGATTTGCTGCCGTTGGGGCGAGATCAGGTAGGTGTGACCTTGATAGTTTTGAACTATTCAAGGTGTTAACCAATATATCCACCAGCTGCTCAAGTGTTTTGAGGTCGCCAACTCGCTGGCAGATACGGTTCTCTTCACTTCTGCTACGTGTCATTCTGGGTTTGAACTGGGACCACAGGACTTCCTGCATGCGCTGTACCAGAAACTTTTACCTTTCTTGGAGCAAGACAGCGTGCTCAAGTCAATTCTCCGAGCTAAAACCGCCGAGATTCTTGTTATGGCTCCCGCTCGACTCCTTACAACTGAGCTTGGTTACACAGGATTGCGGTGGCCTAGGCCCCATGCAATTGATGGGGAGAATAATAACCACTACACAGAGACCCCGGCTCTAAAGGCTCTATCGTGGGACGATCTGGAAGAAGGATTGCTATTACCTATCGCCAACCCAAATTGGATACTGCAGCCAAGTATATAAAGGATGTGAATCAGTAGCAAGAGATCATACATACATGGTGCTTTCATTCGGCGACCTGGAGCACAATCCGTCCAGCAATATCGCCTTTTTCCAAATCTTCATACACCTGGGGCAACTCCTTGAATGGGCGCACCTTGATTTCGGGTTTGACCACACCCCGCCGCACCAAGTCGACCGCCTCCATGCATTCCTTCAACGACCCAACCAAGTTACCTGTGATCCGTAGACCCTTGATCACGATTGTGCAGATCGGAGTCTCCAAGCAAGGCCGACCTGGTGGGATGCCTACACAACTCAAGGTGCCTCCAACCCGCAGCATCTCGCAAGCATGCGCAAACGCTTTCGCATTACCGGCTGTGACAACCACGGCGTGTGCACCGAGGCCTGTGATCTCCTGCACCGTTTTGATGGGGTCTTCGACTGCGAAGTCAATGAACTTCTGCGCCCCGAGACCAAGAACAAAGTCTGTCTTGCCGGGACCCGTGTCAATGCCGATGACGAGGGCACCTTGTGCTCTTGCATATTGGACTGACCAGTCATTAGTCTTAGTTTTTTCAGTCATTTTATTATAGGGGGTATTACCTGCCAAATGTCCCAGACCACCCCCGGCCCCGACAACCACGAGCCAATTTCCAGGACGAACATTGGCGTTCAGCACTGCCTGCATGACCCTCAGCATCTACTACCAGGCTACGAATGAAAAGAAGACTCACCTTGTATGCCGTCAAGCCAGCACACAAAACCGGCCCCATAACCTTGGGATCGACATCATCCGGCAACACAGTCAAGTAATCCGCATCGAGCGCAATATACTCCTGAAAGCTGCCGTCTTCGTGGTGCAGATGATTCGTACTCTGCACACAGTACTGCTCCGTTCCCGCAAGACAGAACTCGCACCGCCGACAGATGCGACTCGAGAACCGAATCCCAACGAGGCCTCCGATTTTAAGTCCTGTGTTATGCGTGATGCCTGGACCTAGCGCTATAATCCTGCCGATTCCTTCGTGTCCGCCTACATGAGGCAGCTTGATCTTCGTGATGGGGTTTCCGTCTGGTCCGGCGGCCGTGCCGGATTTGGTGTGCAGGTCTATGGGAATATTCGATTGTGTGTTAGACTGAGACTCGTTGGGTTTGTGGAATACAAGGAAGGAGGAAACTTGCCACTCTGACAAACACCTGTGTATAGCACCTTTGCCAGGACTTCATTGCTACCTGGTACCGGTACGGGGTAGTCTGTCTTGAACTCGACCTGGCCGCCAAGGTCGCGGACCAAAGCGACGGTTTGGGTTTGAGGTATGTCGAGAGAGCCCATTTTTAAGGTACTTCAAAGGATCTCAAAGAATATTGGCGGAAATATTCACGGATAAAAGAGTGAAATGAATGACACGAGACGGGATTCAAGTGCCTCCTTATATCTTCGTCGTCGAATATTATTTAGTGTACCGGATGCAATCCACCTCCCATAGCTTCTACTCCGCATAACTACTTGTCTTTGTGTTTGGTATTTGAAATGCCCTGATGTATAGTCCCGGAGGTACTGGAAGTGGAGGCAATGCAGTGGTGGAGATGTGCGATGAAGTAAGTGTTGCCGTAGTCATCGTGGTCAGACTCGGAGAAATACTGCATTTCTCCAGAGTCACGCCATTTTCACTGCTGGATAGCCTGGGGAATTATGTTGATCGTCGCGCTATTTCTCCGAGCCAATTCTCCGGAGTGGAGATGGCCATCTCTGGCTGGCACTGGCACTGCAGATCCATCTACCTGGGGGGGGACTTGAACAAATCAGAGACGAGAAAATAAAGAAAAAGAAAAGCCTTGTTGTGCAAATCCAACGTACAAGGTTTGCATCATTTGTCATCTTAAATATGGATTCATGGCAGCCCTAACTCCGACATCATTCACTCATACACCATATGAGCCCTCCCAAAGTAACGCTATGCACAGCTCATAAGCTCAAAGTCATAAGACCGTAATATAAAAATAACATCCACAATTCAAAGAGTTTGCCGGACCAAGATCCTCGGCACCGAGAAGGACTTGTCCGATTGCACTAGTTGATGACTGACGACTGGCGCAGGTGCTGCCTCGACATCGTAACCAGGGCTTCGATCTCGCTGGTGAATAGGTGGGCTACCAGGGCTGGTAAGTGGGATTTGATCAGTCGCCCGTTTGCTTAGCCAGTATGTGCGCAAGCCATCGAGGGCGGTCTTGAAGTCGTCCAGAATGACTGTATCGCATAGGCATTTGAAGATAAATGATAGCTATTTCCAGTAGGTTAGTTGCGGTAGATAATTTCAAGGTCATAAGTATTGACAAATATTGCGATATATGACCGGAGATAATGTAAATATACCTTCCAGAATGGTTCGATGCCCGTAGGCAGTGCATCACTGAAGGCATTCAGCACACTGCATGTATCAACGATGATAAATGCAATTGAGAGACACATGGAAGCAAGCATGATCCCGAAGCGTGGGCTGACGAGGACTAATTCCCAGAGACCGAAGTTGTATTCGCGTTTTATAGTATAGAAAAGGGAGATAGTCGTGAAGACCCACCACGGGTCCCTTGGACAAGTCAGCACAAAAGCGAAAGGAGAAATGTTATTAAAATAATCAGTACCGAAATAGAGGCTCCAAAGGCCGGGTGATGAGAAAGACGCGGTTGATATTGTTGAAGTAGGCGAAATTGGCGTAGATCTCCACCACCCAGTAGGGCCAGCAGAGCACTACAGTGGTGATATAAATCATTGACACCTTGCGTGACAAGAATGGGCGATTCTTCATCCACGCGATGAGATTGTGCAGCGCCCAGGAGATATTCAGTCCGATCGCCGTGGCTGAGAGATACCATCCGTAGGCTGGCTCGTGTGCAAAGATGAAGGTGCCATGTGGCATAGCCAGGATGAGCTATGAAGAGAGGAGTTAGTTGCTTTGCTACCCTGCTGATTTGTCTATCTATGGGATGGGATATCCTTGAAGACTTCGCGTCAAGTCCAGCATACCTCGGCCAAGATCAGTTTATGCAGCGCAATGTGCTTCTTCATGTTGGAAAGTGTGATCGCTGCCATGATGACCAGACTGCCAATCATTAAGCCTTGGCCCCAAGCCTCGAGGACAAGTCCCTTTGGATCGACAGGCCGAGCAACGCGGTCGGAGGACATTGTTCAGGGTTTAGTGCATACCATAGAGGATGAGATGAGATCGACGAATACACACAGAGGCCCAAGAAGCTAGCTCAAATGCAGGCCAAGGATTTGATGAATTGTGCAAAGAAAGAAAAAGGGGAATCTGACCGGGCAGAGGGTGGTGTTCATGCAAAATATGCCGATTATCTACTCGGTTGCACACCCGCAGCAGTAGGGCCTCACATCCCAGGAATTTGGGAGGAACAAAATACCCGATTGACTATTATAGGATTGAAGTACAAGAAATATTGAATCAACACGTGGGAAGAAGGCTGATCAGGTCGTCAGCTTGGATCAAGGCCACCAATTAGTTGCCTCTATCGCAATATACAGCCAGACGTTGTACTTGGTCGCCTGAAGTTGTCCTGGATACCACATTATAAGCCCGCATAGTACGGAGGATATAAATGAAATAATCAAAGCAAGATCCAACAAAGAATGTACAAGAAAATACCTACATAAAGAAAAGCGCTAGGTTTGTTCAAACTGCTGTGGAGCGCCATGAAAAGCCGATATCCATCAGCGAGGACCAGTATCTTCCTATGTGTGAGGTTCGACTTGACTTGACTCGAGGCTTACCTTGAATCCTTCTTTCAGCTCCTCAATTTTCTCCCTGCTGCGCACCCGTTTCCGTGACTTGCGTCCTTTCTCTTGCCCCAGCGCGTTTCCCTTAGACCTGCCGATGTCAATGAGCAACCAAACTATCCGAGCAGTTGCATCTTTAGCACCATGTACTTCTCACCATGATGGAATTTCAGGGATTTAGGGCCGTTGCAACGTTGATCCCTAACCCTGCAATCGCGTGGCGTGTGTGAAACCTCCCGAGAATACGGAATTTTGACGGTCAGCAGAGTCGTTCGTGCAGACTGAGCTAAGATAAGAAGCAGTCCAAAAGTGCGTCGCGCCAGAGAACTGAAACTACACGGCCTCAGAAGTACTATTTGGCGATGCATATTCTCGGCCCCTCACTGCGGCTGCGTTCGAGGAACCAGCGTAAATACGACCAAGAGTGTTGAACGGTTGCCACCGTGGGCTTCACAGGACCCGACAGGAGTGAATTGACTTGGGCAATTTCGCTCCACGGTACTACCATGCTTGCTGAAGGCTCGGGGGCTTCTTCAAAAACGACAAATCCGCGGAGGAAGCCACGGGAAGCTCAGGCCCTCTTACTGGCGTTGTCTTTGGTATTGATCTTTTCCACCGCCACATATTTTCGTGTCCTTGGCTTTCGACCCTGGCTTCTAAAGCTCATTCCTTTTATTTCCATTCGATAAGCTACCATGTCTTCATGGTGGCCCTCAGCTGGCGTCTCTCTGCTTTTGTCGCTCGGAGGTCTTGCGTGGCCATCTTCGATTTTCACCTCGACCGACATCCAGCCACCCAAGCTAAAAGTCAACAAAATAGGCACAAATGCCCCTGGCTACATCTTCATTGCCCCCCACGCAGCTTCTCAGTTTACAGATCAGGCGGCGCTCATTATGATGATGCAGGCAGCCTGGTATACAAAAGATCTGATACGGTAACAGCCAATTTCAAAGTCCAACAACTATTCGGTCAAGACGTGATTATCTACTGGGCAGGGGATGTTCTGAATTTGAGGTTGACTATGGCACAGTGCACATTCTGGATAACACCTACAAGGAAATTTACAATATTACCTTGACCCGGGATTTTGATACGCCAGACAGCTCACCGAGGGAATCCTATATCGATATGCATGAGAGCTACATCACTCCGAACAACACGCTGCTGGTGCCAGCATACGATATCACCCAGCACGACCTCTCATCTGCGGGCGGCGATGCCTCAAACTGGATAGTGGATAGCGAGTCCTATGAAATCAACATCACCAACAGTCAGATTCTCCACTCATGGCGGGGAATTCACGCAAATTGGCTACACCGGCTTCTCGTGGCAGCATGATATGCGAGTGCACAACGAGACGGAGCAAAGCCTGGTTCTAACACTATTCAACAACGCCAACAATGAGATAGCAGCCGGGCCTGCCACTACGGGCCTTGGCCTAGCCATCGACCTTGTGAATCGCACGGTGACCAAACTCCGCTCACTATTCAATCCAAACAATTTGATCCATTCCGTCAGCCAAGGTAATTATCAACTCTTGAGTGGGACGAACGGCCATGTCCTCATGGACTACGGATCCATTGCTAAAGTCAAGGAGTTTGACGGCGACGGCAATGTGGTCTGCAGTGCGCAGTTCGGCGACCATAATGCGGTCGCCTCCTACCGTGGCTACCGTTGCCAGTGGCATGCCGCTCCGTTTTGGAAGCCCTCCCTGGTTGTGCGACGCACTGACACCGGGGCAAACGTGTCTATGGGCTGGAATGGTGTCACGAATTATGACAACTGGGCTGTATACTCTGTTATCTCGGAGAAATCTGTCGAGGGCCGATGGATCAGGACTGTTTCACGTACTGGCTTTGAGATTACTGTCACTTTGACGGATGTGTCTTCACATTACATTCAAGTTGTTGCTCGCCAAGGAGAGACTGTTTTGTCCAAATCGGAAGTTGTTTCTTTCTAGGGGCGTTAAAAAAATTGGATTCCAGGAGTATCTCAAGGAAGCTGCCATCTGAAAATGGCAATTTGCATTACAGTGCTGGATAGGGCTAATGCTCCAACCTTGCAATACAGGCTTTGCCATAGCACAAGCTTAGTGACAAGACTACTTCCAGAGATATCATACCAATGTTCCTACTGTCTTGGTAGCCGCCAGATCTAGTCCACTATCCTAACTAATGGTCGCTCTCTCGGGAGAAATTTCCACTTGACCATATCCGAGTTAGCAACGACTATATTGAAATCAACATACCATAGCCGTATCAACTCCTATAGAAATGTTTGGCTTGGCCAGGCTGTTCCAACATGGATGTGGCGCTCACATTCTTGATTGTCGCAAGATGTGGAATCAAGGGAGCTCAAGCCGACAACCATCGGCTTACATGTCCCCATCTCCAGTTGGAGATTGCTCAGGGTGTTACATTCTTCGGATGTTTTCAATCAGCGATTGGGTCCCCGCTATTTGGCGGTGACATTGTGGGACTTGGGTATCCCTTCATTGTACACCATCTGTGCTTTCTACTGCAGCGTCTCTAGGGCAAGTGCATGTCGCGGCCAGAATGTTGCATCTGGTGACCCGGGTCGTATCGGATGGGGGAGATGGAATGGGCGTCTGTTGGAGTCGGGGCTGCAAACTTGGGCAAGAGTATAAATACCAGGCGATGGCAGGGATGTTGGAAAAGGGTACATCGAATATCAAGAAATATTCCAAGTGAGCCAAGTTTAACCAGACAACAAAAAAAACAAAAAGAAAAAACACCGTCCAACATGCTCATTGACAACTTCCTCTCCGTTTCTCTTCTTTCCTTTGCCACACTCGCGCTCTCCCGGCCACCCACTCGAGCAAGAGACCACGTCGACAATGTCTCATTCGGAGCATTTCCTACGGTATCCAGCGCAATGCTCCCATCCTCCACGTCTAAGCCAGCCTCAGCCTCAGCATCTCTTCTCGCTCCACGCCGCGGCCGAGCCGTGATTGTCAACCAATGCTCGCATCCAGTGTACCTATGGTCCGTCGGCACAACTGTGCGGCCAGAGGCTATAGTTCAGCCGTATGGAAGATACTACGAAACCTTCCGTCAGGATACGGGCACAGGCGGTATCGCCATCAAAATCAGTACCGTGCGCCACGGCCTGTATAGCAGCGCGCCCATGACCGTCTTTGCCTACAATCTTTCCAACGAACAGGTGTGGTATGATCTGTCGGATATCTTTGGAGATCCGTTCCGCGGCCACCCCGTCCGCTTGCAGCCGGCTGAGCCGCAGATTTACTGGCGTGATGGGGTGCCGCCTGCTGGGAGCCAGGTTCGTGTGCGGGATGCGTCGGTGGATTTAGTGCTGACGCTGTGTTGATTGGGCGAGTTGCATCGGATACAATGGGAATCTGACAAGGAGGACGAGAATGAAGAAAGGTGGGGTGATTTTTAGGACTTTTCTGGATACCGGGAATCCGTATGATAATCATAATCTTGGGCGCTTCCTTTCATTGTTTGAGATTGTAGCTATGGCCTTCACAATGACCTGCAAATTTTTGAATTGCTTTCTGCCTGAAAATGTACTTGCCCCTTGGCCCAAGGCCTTAAATTGCACCGCAACCTTTTCCCTCGCGCCTGTTCTGTTCTTGAATTTCAAGCACACCCTCCCGTCTTCACTGGGTATCTCCGGCAAGTGACTTGACAGTCCCAGTGCATTGCCTTCTCTACAGCATGGCCCAGGTACGTGAAGATCTTTTTATCCATGAACCTTCCACTCTTGATATGCGTCTCCGAGGATCTTGCCTCGTTGAAAGCCCGCATTCGCAGCCTGCTTAACCACCTCCGTCCACAAACTCCAACCGCACCCATCGGAGACTGTTCTTCTCTCCATTGTCGACAATTTCATTCCACAATTTTCCCACGTTTTCACTCGCCTGATTCTGCACAGAGCATCCAGGTCCGCATGCAAATGATACACCATCCAGCTCTGGCACTGATGACCACCGTATACCCGTACCACAAAAAGCAATGAATAAGCATGGGACCTGAATCACGAATCCAGATGCCAAGAATGGTTAGTTTATGACCAGTGTCTGAAAAGCCGGCGGTTATTGTCGAGAACTTTGTTGACACTCGTTGAGCGTTTGGTGGATAGCAGCTCCTTCGCAATTACAACAGGGATTTCCCATATCAACTCTTGGTTCTTCCCAGAGCATTCTCCATTGTCTATCTTCAATCTACCCTCCGGGTTCAACTTCATCGATTCGTTCCATTCCCCGTTTCGGCCCCATCAAATATGCGCCTCGGCTTTTTAGGCCTTGGGTTCATGGGAGTTCCTATGGCCCGCATTCTCTCAAGAAGGTTTCCTCTTATTGTCTGGAATCAAAGTCCTACCAAATATGTGGCCCTCAAAAAAGATAGAGGCAAAGTTTCGATTGGAGAAACACATACAAAGGTGGTTGAAAACTTAGACATTATCTTCATGATGCTTTTCAACGCTGCGGCAACCAGTTCAATCCTCAGCAAAGATTTGAAAAAAGACATCCGTGGCAAAATCCTGGTCAATACTAGCTTGGTGACTGTCGAATTCAGCAAGTCTTTTGATGAAGAGGTTCGGGAAGCTAGCGGACAATTTCTTGAGATGCCCGTGAGCGGCAGCAAAATCCCTGTTGAACAGGGCCAGCTGGTTGCAATGATGTCTGGTGACCCGGATCTCGCCAAGCTCGTTGAGCCCTTTGTCGAACCTCTCAGCTTCTCGGCGATCTATTGTGACCCTATAGGCTCCGGTCTCAAAGCAAAGTACGCGGTAAACACTTTGCTTATCACTCTGACTGTTGGGCTGGCCGAGTCAATGAATCTGGCTCAAGCCCAAGGTCTTAATTTTGAGGCCTTCGCAAAGGTCTTGGATGCCTGTCCGATGGCGTCGCCCTATTCCAAGATCAGAGTTGGCAAGATGCTGAACCAGGATTGGTCTCCCCAGGCCGCAACCAAGGACTGTTACAACAGCACGCAGCTGATCCAGTCTGCTGCAGTTGCGGCGAACAGCCGGTCACCTCTTACGGCAGTATGCGGAGAGCTGTACGCCAAAGCGATGGGCACGGGCATGGGCGAGGAGGACATGATTTCAGTCGCTAAGCAGATAGCAAGTCATCAAACATAATCCGTCCTTCATTTCCATTATTTCAATATAAGCAACTTATTATTCCAGCTGCGTGATTTCCCCAGAGATAGCAATTCAAAAACGCGTGGGAGGATCGGAATACCAGTCATTGTGGGCCGTATGGAATTTGGTGAATCTCGAGTTGTTGTCCATACAATCGTGATCACTGACATCTAGTGTGCCTGCCTGTATAGGGAGGCAGCGCCCAGCTTGAATACTGTAGAAAGCAGGCAACAACAAGACGCGTCTTATACACGCGTCACTAGCTTACTTTAGAAGTGTCTTCAACAAAATGAATCGCGAAATTGCCACGCTAAAACTTAGCTGCATGGCTAGCGCCTTTTAGAGTTTTTACCCCAGATTTTAACTGACACCCAGCAACGCAGGCACCCACACATGCCAGCTCTCCAAGGCTTCAAATCCAAGTGTTTAAATTGCCCCTTGGTACCATCACTTATAACTGATCTGATAGCATAGCCTTACATCTGGAGAAACCAACCCATCAGATTATGAGCCGCCCTCAATGGATCAAATGGCACACTTCCGACAACCAGTTTTTCGATTTTTAGCTGAAAGATATGACATCCGACTCTCGGTAATTACATTTTTGGTTTATTCCCAGTCAATAAAAAAAAAAGGTGTATGGTTCCAGTCGGATACTTTGCACATGAGTATGTCCGACTTCAGAATTCTATTCTAGGTCACTACATCTCCGGCACACTAAGAGATCTGCCACAACCCAGATCTGACAAGGACCATATGGGGGCCATAGCTCGAGGAAAAGATTTTTGGTTTGGACATTTTGATGCTATTTTGGGGGTCTCAGACACTCCTCCGCCAAGAGCTGTTAGGCATCCCACGTTCCGCACCGCGTGGTATATCCGAAATAAGTCGCGAATCCATTGTCATATCTCCCATCAACTGCAACCAGTGACAGGGCCTCAAAATGCCATATTTTCAGGGAAATGTCCCTGATCTTCCTACCTTCCAGGGCCAAGCGTCGGGAACGCCGGGTCTCGAGACACTACCTCGCATCTTCACATCCTCTGAGGGGGCCGCATCCTCTAACATCCTCCCAGGGCAAGTCTTTCCTTATTCGGCCAAAACTGCACCCGGCGCCGTGTCATAGTCCACCTGCATTTCTGCGAAGGATAGTCTAGGTCTAGTCCAGAGTCCCCTCGGTCGACTCGGGCCTGCGAGGCAACTTCCAGGACTTGAAAACTGACTAGCAAAATTCCGAACAACTACTCAGGCCACCCAGCTAGGGGAGCCAATTGTCTTTTCAGGATTCACCCACGCACTGAAAGTTTTCTGTAATCGAGATCCAGCTCTCCAGATTAGAAAATAAGATTGACTTGCGCATTGACCCTGCTGTTTCTCGCCTAAAGCTTGGCGGTGCATCCTACAAGCGAGCCAGTCCGGTATATATGCAATTGGCGCCATATTACGGCTAACTTTTCCATGATCCCTCACCGATCCCTTCCTATTATCGAAATACCCGGCGCTGTTTTATTCCTTGGATTCCTTGGTGCGCAGATGCTAATCCTACCCGAAAGTTTCTTGAACCCTTGATATTCAGCTCCTGACACGCACACCCCACAAAAAGGTGGATCACCGTGCATTAGCCGTGCGCAGGGACCTTGTCCAGGGCTTTTTAGGCGTAGCGCCAAGTTTCCACGGCGCACCATCCCGCCAAAAATAGTTAGGGCTGACGCCGAAAATAGACGCCAAATGGCCTTCTTCCCGTGCTGGGCATGTTTTCTTTGGCTCGCCTCAACCGGATTTTGATGGGATTCAGGGTCCTTGGGGGATCGGATCGGGGTGCTATGTATAGCTAGATCGAAAGAGGTGCAGTCGCGAAGGTTATTTGTAGCATGGTGATGTGTGATGCTGCTTGGCAATCCTGTCCGCGTGCTGGGCAAAGGGGGTATATATAAAGGGCGTCGGGGCATCGTATTGAGCAGAATAGCATCGCTGCTCGTTTGTTATTCCAGTTCAGTTACTGCCTTCATTAGCTGGGTACCTGTTTGCCAATCTGGAATATCTTCCATTTTCTGTTCTCTTCTTTCATTATGGGTAAAGCACGACCTGCCATTTTTGCAGCTTTGGCACTATCAATATGCCCAGCACTCGCGATTCCAGCGCACGCAGATTTGGAGATGCTAGGGGAAAATGGAAATCCCCTGCAAATTTTCAATAGGCGGGCCGACGACGACTTCGACCCGTGGGATCTCTCGTCGATCAAGAAGATCGCAGCCATTGGAGACTCGTATTCAGCGGGGATTGGAGCTGGCACGCGGATCAGCGAGGAAGATGATCCAAAAGCAAAAGAATGCAGTCGCTATGACCATTCCTATCCCTACCTGGTCAACAAAGACTCTGCCTTGGGCGATTCTTCCAAGAGAAAGTTCCAATTCTTGTCCTGTTCCGGAGCCCTGTCGAAGGAGGTGGAGGATGAGCAGGTCGGTGAGATTGAAGATGGACAAGACGTTATTATGCTTTCAGCTGGTGAGCAATCGAGTTGTTTCTTGTTTCTTTCCTCTCTTTTTATGGGGCCCCTGGCGATTCGGTCAAATGGAGTTGGCTGACTTTCACCTGTCTTTCCTTTGCAGGCGGCAATGATGCTGGGCTCGCCGATATTCTCAACCAGTGTGTCTTCCAGATCTTTGCGCCGAATAAGGTGACTGCAGGCCTTATGCAGGCCTTCCCAGCCATCAAAGCCATTGAATGGCTCTCCGGGGGCGATCTCAACAAGTATGCCCGCAGTTGCGAGGAAACCCTGGCAGACTCACAGAAGACAATCGAGGACGGGGGCTTTTCAAAGCAACTTGATTCTCTGCTTAGCAAAACCAAGAAGAAACTCGGCGATAAAGGTACCATCTACTATACAGGGTAAGTTGCCGTTGACTTAACGAACACACCACTAAAAAGACAAGCGGAAGGGGAAAGCTGATGCGATGCAAAGATATGCCCAATTCTGGGACGCCGATATGTCCGATGGCGACCAATGCAGCAAGACCGATTGGTCTGTCCTCATGTCGGTAAGTTGTTTCTGTTTTGTTCTGCTAGCTAGAGATCCCAGGTCGCTGATCAGTGGTAGCACATGGACAAATGGTCATTCCAAGAGCCTGTGAAGCTCACCGTGGATCGACGAAAGAAGATGAATGATTTGGTGTCGCTAGTCAACAAGAAGATCTCCGAGGCCGTGGAAAGGGCCGGTCCTCAGGTTGTGTTTGTTGATTACGACTGGTACATTCGTTCAAGTGGTGGGCAGTTTTGTAAAAAGGGCGTCAAAGAGCCCAATCCCAGTCGGTGGGTATTTCTCAGAAATAAAAAAAGCTAGCAGGTGACAGAGAAACTGACTTGACACAGGGAGGGATTGAAGTTTTACGAGTTGGACATCAAAAACCCACAGGGAACGAGTCCCTTCAAGAGAGACGGCAGTGACATTTACGAAGGCACCTTTGAGAACGATATCAACCGGTTTGGACTGCTTGCGCGGACTGTCGGCTCGAAGCTCAAGGACGATGCATTGCCGGACGAGAAGATGGGCGAAGAGAAAGACAAGTCGGGCAGAACAAGGGCGACAAATCCGCTGCCCGATGGCTATGGGTATGTCTGCGACTGAACCGAACATAAGGTTGTTGTTTACTTTTGCTCACATGATTTTTCCAGGCGTATCTTCCACCCGACAATCTCCGCCCACAAAGACATCGCCTCATACCTCGTCTACAACATCGTCCTGGAAAATGGCGCCAAACACAAGAAAGAGGCCAAGCCCAAGGAGATTGACGTGAAGTTTGACTGGACCTGCCCGCTTCACCCGGAAGTCAAGCCTAAATGCGAGCAGTCGCTTACGTCCGGTGTCTCGTACAAGATCTTTGCCGACGTCTACGGCGACTTCTGCAAGCAAGTCGACAAGAAGCCAGAGAAGTCGCTGAATTGGACTGTCGATTCCAAGGGCAAGAAAATCTCGGACAAGAAACGAGACCTTGAGGCTCGAACCCCTCCCCGGGCCCCGATGATGCCAAGGGCGTCAAGTTTGCATTGAAGTGGGAGCCAGAACAGTCCTCCAAGCGGGACTCTGGACTCCAGCCGCGCAGAACGGGCTGTGAGGCCAGCTGCAAGGAGGCATATCAGGAGATATCCAAGGCCTGTAAGTGCGACAATCTCTTTTTGATGGATGTGCATGAAGGTACAATTCTAAGCAACGACTCGTGACGACCACAGGTGGCCATACCGCTGGAGAAGGAGAATCTATGGCAGCAGAGGCTGAAGTCTCGGTGGGCTGCGGCAAATACAGCTACGAAATCACCGGCCCAGACAGCCCGGACAAGAAGGACGCCAAGGATGTGAAACGCAAGTGCTACGATGTCAAGGAATGGGGCGACAAAGAGCACAACACAAATGACAAGATCCAAAATATTTTGATTGAGCGGATGTGCGACAAGGTCAAAGACAAGAAACTCAAGGCCGGCGACGATACCCTCGAACTTGGACTCGAAGAGGGCCAGTATTACTACAGCATCAGCTGGATGGACAACTGCAAGAGCACGGTTGACGAGGTCAACGTGGGATATCCGCTTGGCCGGGACGAGAAGAATAATTGCTGGTCGCTGCTCCGCTACGCCTACAAGATGTGTGAGGGCGAAAATGATGGGTATGGAGGGTGGTACGAAGTGGGCTGCTTGAAGTATGAGTTCGCCGCTCATGAAGCTGACGCCAGCTTGAAAGAGTTCGGCGATCCTGCATGAGTTTTGTTTTTACTTACTTTTCCTTGCTGTTTCACGCTGCATGAGGTGAAGGCCGTCGGTGGGTCAGAGTATATAGAATCGAGCTATGAGCCAATGTATCAGCCAGTCTGCCAGGAGACTATGAAGATCAATTGGAAATGAATTGGCGAACGGCTATGAGAGACAGTGGAGACACTGATGTCATTCGTGTTGGACCTCGGCTCTGGCGCATTGTACAGAGACCCGAAAATGTGACGATCTGACTGCCTACCGTACATCAGTTCGATCTAGAATCTCTCGGTAATTCGTGATCCCGCCATTCTCAGCGAGGATCTCCCATGCAGTGTTCGGCCACAAGTCCGACGATCCCCGCACTTCTCCAACCGTCCCACCTCCCTCGACTCCGGACTTTCGCCCACTCGGCCTCTCTTTATTTCACCCTTCTCTCTCATCTATTTCCCCCCCAGCTACTCTTTTTTTTTTCATCGACTGAAAGAAATGGTGGCCCCAACAATCCGGGTGGCCCCCTCGGCCGCCAATAGAGCCCTGAACCTGTTGCGCACCGTCCAGTACACGCACCCGCCTAATTGCCCCTGCCATTCCAACCCCAACCACCACCACCATCATCGGAACCCGTCCATGATGAACAATGTGCACCGCCATCTGGCCACCCCGGTGGACCCGTCGCGCGAGAAAGAGTATGCTTTTGAGATGGCGGCGTCCAGCGTCCGGTTCGGACCCGGCTCGACCAAAGAGGTCGGCATGGACTTCAAGAACATGGGTGCCAAGCGCGTGTGCATCGTCACCGACTCCAACGTCACTAAGCTGGATGCCATGAAACAGGCAGTCGAGGGCCTCACCCGCGAAGGAATTGAGTTTACCATCTTCGACAAGGTCCGGATCGAACCCAAGGATAGCTCGTACGTGGAACCTTGAAAGGCTGGAAATAGGCACATCTGCTGACCTGAAATTCTGCAATCTAGTGTCAAAGAAGCCATTGCCTATGCCAAACCGTACAACCCCGACGCCTTTCTTGCCGTCGGTATGTATTGGAGCCCTTTTGGAGCAAGGCGCTCTCGCTGACATCAATTGACCAGGTGGTGGTTCCGTCATCGATACCGCCAAACTCATGAACCTCTACACGGTCTTCCCCGAGGCCGACTTCTTGGACTTCGTCAATGCTCCATTGGGTAAGGGTCTCCCCGTGAGCAAGCCGCTGCGCCCGCTCGTAGCCGTGCCCACCACGGCCGGCACCGGGTCTGAGACGACAGGAACTGCAATCTTCGACCTGGTCTCGAAGAAAGCCAAGACCGGGATCGCGCACCGCAACCTAAAACCAACACTGGGTATCTGCGACCCACTGAACACACGCACAATGCCATCAGCAGTACACGCAGCGTCCGGGCTGGACGTGCTGTGCCACTCCCTGGAATCGTGGACAGCAATCCCATACAATGAGCGCACGCCGCGACCCACCAACCCGATCAACCGTCCCGCCTACCAGGGCGCCAACCCGATCTCCGACATCTTCTCCCTGCAAGCGCTGCGCAGCACAGTCAAGTACCTCCCACGGGCGGTGCGAGATCCAGACGACCACGAAGCGCAGTCACAGATGCTACTAGCAGCAACACTAGCCGGCGTGGGCTTCGGCAACGCCGGCGTGCATCTCTGCCACGGCATGAGCTACCCGATCTCCAGCCAGAACCCGGGCTACCAGCACGCTGGCTATGCAGTCGACCACCCGATCATCCCGCACGGCGTCTCCGTCGCCGTCACCGCCCCGGCTGTTTTCCGCTTCACGGCTGCGTCGAACCCGGACCGGCACTTGGCTGCCGCCGAGGCCTTTGGTGTCGATATCTCCAACGTGAAACGTGAAAGTGCGGGTGAGGTGCTGGGCGCCGCGCTGGCCGACTTCCTGGTTAAGCTGGGTGGCCAGCCGCGCGGGTTGAAGGATCTGGGGTTCAAGGCTTCGGACGTGGATGGGCTCGTTGAGGGCACTATCCCGCAGAAGCGTGTGCTCATGCTGGCACCTAACCTTAGTGAGGAGTTGCAGGCAGAGAAGGGCGAGTTGAGACGTCTTCTTGAAGAGTCTTTGGATTACTAGGCTTACGTTCTCCGAAGCATAGCATTTTGTATTTATATATGCTGCCTACGTCGATATGAATTTGAAAAATTGGATACTCAATGGTGAACAAGAATTTCGTGAAGTCATTTCTTTTCTGTTTTCTTTTTTTTCTTTTCTTTTTTTTTTTTTTTTTTTTTTTTTTTTTTTTTTTGCTTGGGTTCTATACCGAGAAAACGGAAGTGGAAAGATATATCAGCGCTAAAGGCATCTTGGCAAATTGTCTGTTCTGTGTCCGGTCATTCACAAATATCAGTGCTACACCTGCAATTTTCCCAGAGAAAGTGAGTCATCCTTTCTCAAAGATCATCTTCACCAGCACAGCATTCAAGCGACTTACACAGCCCAGCCCCACAAGGCTTGGGTGATCTCGAATGCCACCGAAGCTCCGCCTCCAAAGTACACAGCCCTGTCACTAGCGGATGTTTAACTCTGAAACATAGTAGCAAGTCTGACAAGGAATACAAATATGGTCTAACGAGGAGAATCATCATTGCATGTCCCATTGTATAGTATCTTAACCACAAGTGCAGCTCTAGAGCCAGCTAGGATTTACACGTGCCGATCTATACCAGGCGGGTCCATCAATACGAGCTCGATGTTTCCGGAGAACCACCCGCGTCAACACTGCCACTGGAGCCCTCTTCGACTGGAAGAACCCTCGTTCCTAGCACGCCCATGGAGGAGGCAACACGGTCCAACCAGATAACCGCCCGCGGGTCATTGCGATCCGAAGTCCCCGAGGGACCACGGCCGAGCTCGGAGTGGATGCGGAAGGGCAAGGTGAGTGGCCCTGGGCTGGAGGCTGCAGATGGCTGAGAAGCGGAATTGACGCTGCCTTCGCTGCCAGGCGTGTCGACGAGTGACTCTGGAGAGAGCTCCTCAATCACGCGGCAGCGCAGCCGGTCGTCGAGACGGTCGCGTAGCTGGTCGAGAGTCTCGAGGATGTTCTCTGCGCCGCGAAGGAGCAGCGAGGGGCCGGTGTCTGGGAAGATTTCTGGGACGGGTCCGACGAAGCTGGCGGGGCGCTGGACGATGCCTTGTTGGCGCTGGTTGTGAGAGCCGATGCAGGCGCGGAGCTCGATGCTCAGGGCCGACAGTCGAGTAGAAGTATCTTGGATACGATTAATGAGGTCTGTAATAGCCGCCTGATTGGTTTCCGCTGTACCCGAGAGGACCTCACGCGCCTCGCTGAGATATCGCGGGCATTTGGTGATCTCCATAAATGCCAGGTCAGAGATGTCTGCATAGTCGGACCACTCGCCGGGCTTCTGGGCGTCCTCGACTTTCACCTTGGAGGCAAACCGCTGCCATTCGTCCTCATCGAGAAAACAAGGCTTGCCCTCGTATACTGCGGTCGCGATTAAAAATCCCCGAAATGCGATCCAACATGACCTCCCAAACCCGGATTCATGGAGTGCAGTGCCGCGACTGATCATCAGCCGCTTCACCCCGTCCGAATGTACGACCCAGGCGTCTGGAGTAGTCTGCGCGTACATTTCATAGACGCTGAGCATCATAGCTGTGCAGAGCATGTTGTCGGACGTTGCATGTTTGGGCTTGGAGAGAGCGCGAATCACCTCGCCCAGAGACATCGCATACATATGCCGACTTGTCTTGAGTAGGGCCTGATCCTGAGTCAGATGGGCCAGGTAGACAGAGCTCAAGCAACAGATGGCCGAGTCGAGAAAAGAGTCCATGCCAAAGTTCATGATGATATTCTCCGCGAAGCCTGGTTCATTGCCCGCCCGGAACCGATTGTGGAAGTAAAGCGTAGGGAAAGATGCGCTAATAAAATCCAAGAAGAGCTGCGGCTGTGCCGCTTTGAAGGACTTGCGCACGAGCGACGGCGACACGCTCTCGTCCAATGCCGTCAACGCCTTGTGTCGTTTGATGAGCGCGACTGCGTGTTCGCGTACGACAGACGCCGCGCCTCCATACTCACTAGAAGGAGTAGCGGGTTCGATGGGCTCGATTTGTGCCGACGAGGCTGCAGCAGTGGAAGTCGTTCCCGATGCCCTGGCTCTCCTTGCACTTCTCCCTCTTTGGCGTGGCCCACGGTGTCGCATCGCCAGGGTTGGACCCTCATCTTGAAATCGGAACGTGCGACGATAGCCAGGACAGGTGCGGCCATATCTTTGACATTGAGTGCACTCGGGGACCGTCTCGTCGCACTGGAGTCGGGAAACATGGTTAGCCAACTAGTCGCTACTCCGCCCCAAGTATCGGTCATGATTACTTCCCCTGACTCACCTTGATATGTCTCTCGCGACAGAGAGCACAGCCAGTACTATGCGGAACCCCCACCATCGTCGTCGTATGTCTTCAGAGGGGCATGGCGGTCGCAGAAGAGGGGCAAAGTCGCAGGAATACTCAGTCCACCACACGCGCCCGGGGTCTTATGCATGTACGGTGGATTAGTACCGGCCGTCTGGACAAGTTGCAACAATCGCGTAGCTAAAAACAACCGAGGTCGCCAAGGGTGTTGAAAGAAGAACAAGCCTCAGCCGTGGAGTCAGAAAATGAGTGTGAGTTACGACATCTTCAGGGCACACACGACAGGGCTGACAGTAATCGGACGCCAAGCGAGCGGCGTAAATTGGCGCGGTCCACGCTCTGTTGGAGCGGAGAGACAAGATGCAAAATAAATGAGGCTTCAGGGGTGGAACTCCCTAACGGTGCAGACGTTGCGGCTGTGCGGAATCCACTCGGAATACGGGAGATCCGCGATCTTGATCGTATAATCCGGGGGGCAGTGTCTTGGTCCACTCGACTCGAGCGCCGATCTCGATGGGACGGGGAGGTGGTTAGGGTTGCGGAAAACCCCCCTTCTTCTTCGATGTATCTGCAGAGTACCTTGAGGAACAAGTTCCCTTCAGGAGAAGATCTTCTACCCCGCGCTTTGTGCAGCCAGTGTCATCCGGGGCTATTGGTCGTCGATGAGCGCGCCTGCCGCGAGGAGGGGAACCCCTCGGGGCTTTCTTTTGGGTTGAACACATCTCGTTATCTTCTTCTTTCAATCTCGTTCAAATCCTTAGCCATGCCTTTGCTCAAAGATCATCGTCCGAGGGTCCTGGTGCCTGAGAAGCTGTCCTCGGATGGGTTAGCTCTCTTGCGTACTTCACTGGATGTAGATGAGCAAAAAGGTCTGAGTGCCGACGATCTCCTTCAGATCATCCCGAACTACGATGCTCTGCTCGTGCGATCGGAAACAAAGGTCACTGCGACGATTCTTCGCGCTGCTCGACGATTGAAGGTGGTGGCCCGGGCCGGGGTCGGGGTCGACAATGTTGGTATGTGCCTGAGAAACATGGCAGATGACATGGCGATTGCTCACCTCCAAGCTAGATGTGGAAGAGGCGACTAAGTTGGGAATCGTGGTGGTTAATTCGCCGTCAGGCAATATTGGTGCGGCCGCTGAACATACCATCGCCCTGATGATGGCGATGGCGCGGAAGATCCCTGAAGGCTGTGCGTCCTTGAAGGCAGGGAAGTGGGAACGAAGTCAGTTTGTCGGGATCGAAGTTAAGGGAAAGACGCTGGCCATCATCGGTTTGGGCAAAGGTAACCCTTTCTCATTCGCGCTGGATTGATGTTCCCTCTGCATCAGAGAAGATCTGATGGCTGTTCTCAGTGGGATTAACGGTGGCCCGTCTGGCCAAGGGCCTGGGAATGACGGTCAACGCGTTGGATCCCTATGCATCGCCAGCTGTTGCCGCCTCGGCTTCGGTTACCCTTGTCACGTCGCTTTCGGAGCTACTTGCGTCGGCGGATTTCCTGACTATCCACACGCCACTCATTGCCTCGACTCGTGGCATGATTGCAGAGACCGAGTTGGCCCAGATGAAGCCTGGTGCCCGTATCCTGAATGTTGCCCGGGGAGGCACAATCGACGAGAGTGCACTACTTGCCGCCCTGGAATCAGGCCAGCTAGCTGGCGCAGCCATCGATGTGTTCACCTCAGAGCCCCCAACGCCTGAAACGACGGCGGCACGACTGATCGCACATCCACGAGCCGTGGTCACACCGCACCTAGGAGCGTCTACCGTCGAAGCTCAGGAGAATGTGTCGGTTGATGTGTGCGAGCAGGTGGTCGAAATCCTCAAGGGATCGCTGCCGCGCAGTGCAGTGAACGCACCACTTATATTGCCCGAAGAATACCACAAGTTGCAACCATTTGTACGGCTGGTTGAGAAGCTTGGGAGCTTTTATACACAGCACTATGTGGCCTCGCCGGGCGGATCCATGGCCCGTAATACTTTTGACCTCATCTATCAGGGTGAAGTGGCAAGCATTAACAACACTAAACCGCTGTTTGCCGCATTGATTAAAGGCCTTCTGTCGCCAATCAGTAGCGCCGAGGGGATCAATATCAACATTGTCAATGCGGAACTGGTGGCTCGCGAGCGAGGTGTCTTTGTCTCGGAGCAGCACTCGCGCGACCCAGCTGACCATTCCTCCTATTCGTCGTTGGTGACTCTCGTTGCACGTCCTCCCTCTCGAGCATCATCTCAGGCTCCTGGTGTAAGCGATTCGTCCACCGGGACTCCTTCGACCCAACACCAGCGAATCATTTCGGGTACTTGCTCCGGTGATCGGCTTTTGATCACTCGTCTGGGTCGATTCGAGGCATCTTTTGAGCCTGAGGGAACCCTGCTAATCTGTGAAAACTATGATTCCCCGGGGAAGATTGGTGTCGTGGGCAGCATACTGGGCCACGAAGGGGTGAATATCAACTTCATGACCGTTGCCCCTGTGTCAGTCAAGCTCTCAGCGGTTGGATCGACCGATCCTAAACATGGCAGGGACGACACTATTGACTCCAGTATCCAGGACGATCCTGGTTCGAAGGAAGCCCTAATGATTTTAGGGGTTGACAGAGGGGTTTCTTTGCATGTCACTGCAGACTTGGTAAAGGAAGGAGGCATTCTTAGTGCCTCTGCCGTAACCCTATGATGACCCTTCTTTTGTTCTTCTCTTCTCCTTTATTTCTTTAACGTGGCAATGCACTACTTCACGAAGGGCGGGCCGGGATCTCATTCTTCATGCTCAACGATGCGGCATAATTTTCGGACACTCTGCTTTTCAACCATGGCAGAATATCAGGCCTGACTGGATCAGGATTTTTGAATAATAACACGGAGAATGCGGTGATCTCATACTTCAGACAGATCCATCCAATTGATTTACAGTTTTCATTCTATCACTTCTGTCATTTTATGCATCTAACCCGACCTCAATGAGCAGGAAGTTGGAGAAAGCAGTCACTTCTAGATCTATAGGTATCTTATGAGGTTTCAGCCAGTACCGCCTCCTGTCTATGCCTGATCATGTTGTATGCGAGTAGAGAAGAAATCAAACGATTCCATCTGATCTAAAACCATTCAGAGCTTTAATGCTCAAATGACCTTCCGAGCTAATTGAATCATGCTTGATACGACTGTCGACCCACCTCGATGCTAATTCCCTAGTGGAGGACATCGAGCTCTCAAATTTGTACGTGTCATCAGAGTGTGCTTGGCTCCGGCAAGAGCGAGCTTTTCTTCGTGCATTATCCATCCACGTATGTCTTAATCTGATGAAGCCAACCACGCTTCTCCCCAACGTGTAAATACTCGGTGTCTTCTGACTCTTAACTATGCAAACCACCTTTCCACTGGTCATTTGGTATGCATTCTGCATTTAGTTTATTTGTTCTTGGAGGAAGCGTCATCTTGACTGTGCTTTCCTGGCAGAGAGAAAAGCATTTTTCGGAAAGATGAAGGGAAATCATGATAATCATATCCGAGAAGAAGACGCTATGAGATAGGATAAACACCGATGCACCAGGGTATCGCAGAGCCAGAGCCCAACAAGAGAAGAACAGAAAAAGAAAATCAAAACATAGAACTACGCTTTTTCTCCAGCTTGGTGGCATTGCTCTCCTCTTTGCTTCGACGGAACCCAAAGAAACTGCTCTTCTTCGGCTGCACCTGGGCAGTGGGCCGAGATCCCGGCTGGAGGGCACCGGTACTGGTAGGCTGGGGAGAAAACCCGACAGTAGACTGCGGACGAGGCTGCATAAGCTGCGCGGTGGATTGAGCACGCGGGTCCACGGCGGCGGAGGGGTTGAGGTAGGGGCTGTTTCCGAAGGTGGGGACCGGGCGAGAGAGGTGTGGCGGACGCGGGGACTGCTGTTTTTGAGGCGGGAGATGGACGGCAGACTGGGTGTGCTGGTGGCCGTATGGACGAGAGGGTCCGCTGTGTCGGGGCGGGAGATTTGGTCGAAGGGATGACGCCGGGTTGGGACGCTGCGCGCGCGCTTGCTGCTCTTCTCTGCCGTAGATCTGCTGCAGGCGCTTGGTTTCCTGTTCGACCTCGGCTTCGCGGCGGCGCCGTGATTTTTCTTCCGCCGCGAGGAGCTCTTGTGTCCGTCGCTCTTCTTCACGTTTCGCGCGCTCGTCTTGTCGTCGGCGCTCCTCTGGCGCCGGGGTCCCGGCAAATGGAATACTGAGGCGGGGCGGCGATGGGTTGCCGTTACTTAATGCAGCTCCCGAAGCCACAGGCGCTTTTTGGGGCTGGGGGCTATTGCCAGGTCTGCTGTTCATCGGCGTAGCGCCGGCGCTGGCAGGTGGTTTACTACTGGTCGGGGAGGGTCCGCTCGCAGAGATATGGAAGGCCTCTTTGGCTGGACCAAAGAAGATATCTCGAATAGCAACGGCTGCAAGCAGTAGAGCGACCTCGAGACCCTTAAAGTCCTCCATCTCAACACGGTACATATTGGGTTCGTAGAGGGTGAGCTCGCGCAGGCCCTGGAATAGGGCGACGGTAATATCAGGCTCGCGACTCTTCGTGCGTGTGTCTGGGATCGTAGAAGACTTTCCATGCAAGAGACACGACAGATCCTTTGAGAGCTTGCCATCCTTGCGCCAGCTGAACCGCAACTTGGGCGTGATGTCCGCCGCGGCGGGGTCGCTCTGGGTGCGGTCGAGGGTCGAGGCCGATGGAACGCGAAAGGTGTTTTGCGGCATCTCAAATTCCCAGCGTGCTGGAGTATTCCACGTTTTGGGCTTGTGCCGCACAACGATCTGCTGGTCCGGATTATACAACTGGATGGTAAACTGCGTGGGGAGGATAGGTTCAGGCGGGGGTGCTGCGCCGCCGTTGGCACGAATCGAGTCGGCCGACAAGCTGGGCTGGGTCCATTCTGGAATTACGGCAACCTCGCCGTACACCACGCCCGTCACGTAGGGGTCGTATAGGGCGACGCCGTAGCGGTTCTGTGAGGTCGGGGCGTCGGGGTCGAGGTAGCGCAGCGAGTACGCGGGCTCGGGGTCGTTGCCATGGTGGCGTTGGTAGATGGTAGGTTGTTGCTGCGACTGCGAGGTGTTCTTCAAAAAGAACGCTGGACACGAGTCAGTAAGCTGTCGCGTTGTGAAAGTGCAAAGACTCGAAGCAGGGACGATGACGTAGGGGACAGGGGACGGGCATATATCCTTACTGGGCAAATTCTCATCGATCATTTTGGTGTTTTTTTTTTTTTTTTCCACGGCCCAGTGAGAAATACTCCCAGAGCTTTCAGGCACAAGAAATGGTTCCGTGGAATGGCGGTTTTATAAGAAACACGAAAATCAGAAAAGCATCGGCGATGGCCTGAGGTCTGCGCCACGCGGTGATCGGCGCCTAAAAATAGTGAAGCCGCCCGTCTTAATCGTGCACTCGTTCTGCCCCCGTCCTTGCTCCTGCAGACTGTCAGAGCTATTCCGAGATTGCAAGGCCTTCAGAATAAACTAGTTTGCTTATTATTATTCCGACTCGCTAAGGCACCAGGATTCCCCGCCAAAATACCTCCAACCCCCCCAGTTCAAGGCATCTCCATTCCACCAGGAACCCGGGAATCTCGCTGCCTGTCTGCGCGTCCCAGCCGCGCAAGCTCGGTGAGCTCCCCGCTGCTTGTCTACTTAACTTATTTCTACTTATATCTGGCTGGAAAATCCCCGAACGGTCCGTCTGAATAACTTATATCTAGTCACGTCGGAGGAAAAGGCGATCACCCTGCATATCACCGGCAGTCAGCATGAAGTTTGGATGGATTGAATGATTTCTTGCATGGGGAATGGACCACTCACCAATTCTGAGGAGATCATAAGCCACCATCCTCCACTCGGCTTTTCCTGGCCACGCCTCTGCCAAGCGATGGCACAATTGTCCGGTCAGTCTTCGATTGATTGCGGGGCAATCGATCTGCGAATTTGCGGAATCAGCAAGACCATTGGGACGGGTTGACGTACCTGGGTGCGCGACGAGACTTTCCATGGAAATGGTTGCTGCGAAACCGTGTCCTGGCTCCCATTGGCATTCGACAGAGTGAAGGGTCACTTACCGTAGACCAAGCATGGTCGTCCCGTTGTTAAAGCTCTGTTAAAGGGCAAATATATCTTCTGGATGTGGGCTTTTTATGCAACCGCTCCAATCTTGCTGTTTCCATTAGTTCAACCGAGGACTGAGACAAAGACCTACCTGAGCAGTGGGCTTCGGCAGAGAAAGAACCTCGATGCACCTAGAATGTCGTTAGTAGAACTCTGAGATAGTCATAGAGGGGAGATGATCAAAGAGCTCATCTAATTATTCGTGTATAGCCCCGTGGCAGGATCTGTCTCTGTCGATAAACTAGCCCTAGCAAAGCAGTCGTTAGTAGTAGTTAGCCCAGGGAAGGCGGCCCAGCCGACTTGGCGCCAGTGTACAACAACTGATATATAGATCTCCGCGAGGTCGATGGTTTGTATGGATGACAGTCCTGGGTGCACTGTTAGCTCGATACTTTTGCTGATGAAAAGCTAGGGTACTCAGCCAGAGCTAGTGTGCTTAATCTCAGAAGACAATGCCATGCAATATCTTAAGTCGTGAGGAATGATATACAGGCTCGGATTGAATCGAACTGAGCTGGATGATGTCTACTGGACGAGGGTATCGAGGTGGTCTTTATATTCTTCAGAGACCCCAGGAAAGAAAGCTACGATGTTTACAGTTTTTGCACAAGCCCTTTGTCAAGACCCCGGTCGAAGGCTGTCACAGTCTGGTTCGATTTCGAGACGAGTGAATGGAAATTGTACACGAGAGACAAAAAGACTCAAAGCCTTCGATATATCCACCTGCTAAGTTAACACGGGTCCCTCAAAGACAGGGAGGGTCCATTTTTGTTCTATTTCCAGCCCTGAAACAGCAAGGGACAGTGGTGGACAATAGCCCTTGTTCACATCTGGCAGACCAGACAAAGAGAAAACAAAGCCCCAGGTGCCTTGAGCCGTTTTAAAATCATTTATTTGCATCCAACGAGTCTATCTATCTCGATGTTCTATCTGTATAGCCCGGTCGAGACATGCGACAAACCAAAAAACAAGGACACAATGGCAATGTCCGTCAAAGACCCGTCTCATACCCGCACACCCTCGACCTCCTTGCCGGCCGGCACCTTGGCGGCCTCGCGGTCCGCCGTGCTGAGCTGCAAGCCCTGATCATCCCAGCCCTGGGTGCCGAGTTTGTACAGCGATCTCTGCTGCTCGCGGTTCGGGGTGGGCCCGTCCTTGCCGCGGCGGTGTCGTGACTCGATGGTCTCAACGAGCGAGGCATTGTCGTCGTCCAGCTCAAAGCCTTCCAGATCGTCCTTGTGGACCTCGTCCGAGAATTCAAAAGTGCGGTATTCGGTGTTGGTCCAGCCGGTGCCTGCAAGTATGAAAAAAAGAACTTAGCCTGGCAATGTCTTTACATTGAGAGAATAGTAGTTACCCACCCTGGTATTGACTGCTGTCTTCCCAGTCCTCGGTGAAATAGTGCAAGAAGCCGCCGTGCGTCACTACGACAATCTCCTTCTCGGGCCGAGCTTTCAGCCAGCGGCGCGCTGCGCGAGCACGAAGTTTAAGAGCCTTGTTGGTGGGTGCATAGCGATCTTTCTGTAGTCGCACGGAGAATTAGCCACCCAGAAGAACCACTGAAAGACAGACTCTCCTGACAATGAACGGAAAGGATCCGATCCATGAGAAGACAAAAACGCACATTGTTATTCCAGCCCTCCTGTACCAGCTCCAAATCAACCGGCTGCCCCTCAAACTCCCGTCGCAAAGCCGAAGGCTCACTCCCCGTATCGCACGCCACGTCCGAAGTCTCCTGCACATCGGGCAGGGCGATCAGCTTCAAATCCGGGTGTACCTCAAACACAGGCTCGAAGCTCTCAAGCGCCGTGTAGATGGTGCGCCGGAGCGGCGACGCGGTCACCAGCTCAACCTGGGCGTGGTGGGGGAAGTTCTCGCGCAGCTTGCGGCATTGTTCATGGCCGAGGTCTGTGAGGAGCGGGTCTGGGATGACGTGGTTGGCGGTGGTGAGGTTGTGCACGCCCTGGTAGAGACAAGATCAGAATGGGGTTTTTTTTTTCTTCGACAGAAAATAGAGGCGTGGGGCTTGCGGAATCAAGTGCCGGTCTGAGTAGCCTATGGCATTCCCGCAGGAATATATTGAAAGAGAAATGCATGGACGTACTTGGGCGTGGCGAACACAGTGGATGATCGGAGGCATGATCAACAGCACGAATTCCCCAGATCTGAACTATGCGTGCAGGGTTATCAGTGACACTTGCAGAAGGATGACCCCCGAGGAGGCTTTGGTCGGGGAAACGTGGGGCGGCGGGGAAAAAGGCGGGCAGTTGGCGTACCGAAGGATAAGAAGTAGAGGGCGCAGTAGACGAACACCTTTTCCCCAGTAAGATGAAATATAGAGAATCAATAAATCGTACAGAAAAAGAAAGACCAAAAGAAAAAATCAGAAAAGAGTCATCGAGGTCGGACGTCAGCAGCCCGAGTCCCTGGGCGTCGCCACACCCGCGATGTCAGGGCGAACCACATTTCTGCTGTGCCAGTTCATGGCAATTTCTCCCGTCTGACTGGCTCGACGCAATAGACGGGGCCCGCACGCAGTCTGACCGGGGTTACACTTCTAGCATGTTGCGGGCCGAAAGGTTGAATATCAAATATACAGAAAAAAAAACATTTTTATTTCCTACTCTGGTCCTGCCAGAGTGCTATAGCACAGGAAAATGGATACGTATAGACCAGTCCAGTCCCTAGAACCCCTTAAGAACCCTCATGCAACGCCAAACCCCCGAGCATTTTCTAGTGCCTTGTCCAGCTTCTCGGCCAACGCTTCTTTGGACGAGTACTCCGGGAGAAGCAAGCGCCCGAAACACGTCAAACTAGTCGGGAGACGCTAGAAGTAGACAGTTGTCAGTATGATGAACACAAAACAAAACCCCATGGACAAGTAGATGGTATCACTGACCAGATCGCCGACGCCGTTTTTCTGGATCACGAACATAATACTCGAAATCCCATTGACTGGGACCCGGTCACTGGCGGTGACGAATTCCAGGAGCTGCGCCCTCTTCTCGGCCGGATACTGCTGTACAACACTCCAGAAGTCACGGATGACGCGATGGTCAGGACCAAAACCACCTTCGTACCGCGCATGGCTCTCGAGCTCTTGCACGTCGATGGTCTGAATGCCCTCGACAACGGTCTTTAACGCTTCGGGAGTGAAGATTGACAGAGCCGAGCGGTCAAGGCATGTACTAAACCCTCGCGCAAAGGCATCAAACTGTGGTCTGATGGATTTATCTGTGAGCCAGAAAATATAGTCCTTGACAAATTGTTGTCGGTTGTGGTTGGTCACGAAGGCGGCCTCGTCGGCAGGTGGTGTTGGAGATTGCAGAGACAAAGAGTCCGGCATCGATTTAGCTGTTTCTCCTGAGACAGAATGGGAGGGAGTAACGTCGGCTGCCCCGGCCGCCATGGACGACGGTGGGCTCACCGCTGCAGGGTCACGATAATGAGACACGTCGGACCAGGCACCGGAAGATTCAATCGGACCCTGATCAACCACCTTAGCGAGGAGTGGCCCAACGGCATCACGGCCGACTTTCTGCATGTCGATGGTCTCGATGCGGCCAAACCCTTGGAAACTGAACTCGTAAGTCCGCATAAAAACATCCCCAACGTCGCCCTCTTCCCATCCAAGTAGCGCCTCGAGACCTTGTGTAAGTTCCGGCCATCCGTCTCGAATATGGTCCAAGTGCTTCACCTTAAGCCCCAGCAGCTTTCGGTAGAACGCCATCGGGAAGTTGATCGGGAGGGTGAGTCCATTGTACACCGCGATTGACATCAGAAGACCCAAGAGTTCGAATTTGTAAAGAGGCTCCCAGGAACAAGGGCGGAACCAAGACACACGATGGCGAGTATCCATGGTGAACATGCCGAAGAAGGGATCGAGGGCTTCAGCCATGAGCACACGGAAGAATTCCTGTTGAACTCCACCGTGGTCCAGCCCCTCTTCTCCTTCGTCCATCCCCATCTGTACTTTCAGCGGACGCATCAACTCTCGCTTCTCTCGCCGCCATAGCTGATTCAAAGCATCCATGAGAACATTATCGCGACGGACCACAAGGACGAGGTATGTAGACATGGAGGTTTTCATGCGGGCCAGAAGTCCGCCATCGTCGGCAATGTGGATGGCCCCGAAAGCGGTCTGGGTGACATGCCTAGTGGTCGTCATGGCAGACTCGTAATATTTGGACATGGCGGAGTAATTCAAGGCACGGAAGTAGATGACAAGGGATGACGGAGGAAACAGAAACGAGTATGACAGTAGATGCATGGTTCGGTTGTTTGATAAGCGACCCACCCATGCCACGGGCGTTTCCAGAGGGTCCAGCCGCTCTGCGAGAAGGGGGGTGTGGAAGTCTTCAGGAACAAGGCCGAGCCGGTTTCGCTCCTTGTACATTGAAGCAAGGATCTGTACGGCGCCCCCGGGGGGCTGCTGCGTGGCATCTCCGGTTTGCCGTCCCATTCACGCAAGAAGAGCGTACGGAGCCATTCGACGATGAGAGAGGCCGGGCCAGCTGAGTGAAATTCTGTGTCTTGAGTACTAGAATCCACAAAATTGTGATGCTGACTGAGGTTTTCCAACACAAGGTCGAGCACGTTCAGCCGTCGTTGTTTAGGTATGTCCATATTGTAGGCTTGGCGCGCCTTTGATATCTCATGATAAGCAAGACGCGCAGTAAGGGCACGAACAAGTCGATTAACCAAGCGAAGGCCCAGTTCATGTTCGAGCTTGTCGGTAACCTCGACAACTTGCTGGGCATGTTCGGGAGGGAATTTGCACATATCCGCGGGTGCAGCAGCAGTGCCCGCGGCACGCATTTGAAGGATACTTCGCCAAGTACCTATGTCAAGATTGGGTACAGAGCTGACCAAAACGAAAAGAGCAATGGTAGCAATATGAGCAGCCTCGGCGTCCGACAGATGCTCATCGGGAACGGATTCAGACAGTCGTCGAACGACTGGGGAAGCAGCGGGCCCGATCATGGTCGAACTACGAGATGAACGACGCGAGGCCCGAGTAGAGGATATGAAATCCTCCGGGGGAGCAAATAACTTTTCCAAGGCGCCCCACAGACTATGTAAAGCGATGTCCCATGGGCAAACAGTGAACAGCCGTTGTAGGGATATGCGCAGTCGCGGGATATCCAGACGAATATCCATCAGGCTTTGCGTTGATGGACCAAAAAATGTGCGGTCCATTTCAAAAGAATGCAGAATTTCCTTCGTGCTGCTGAACACAAAAAAGACACTTTGGGCAATGAACGGGAATACCTCGCGTTGGCGAAGAGTCGCATATCGCCAATCGGGGTTCTCGAAACTCCCAGTAAATTGGATTCGATCGATTTCCTCTTTCCAGCTTTCAGCTTCCTCTTCGGACTCGACTATGATCTGGCTTAGTCCATCAATTATCTCAGGCGTGAGATGGGTGACGGTCTGTACCGACGGGGCCGGCTCTCGTGGCGGACGAAGGGAACTCTTGACTATTTTGCAATCCCTCGTGGGTTCAGTATCCAGTGAAACTCGATGAGACAGAGGAGGTTGCTTCATTGGACTTCCCCCAACAGCGGCGTGGTTCAAAATCTTCTCCCCGTCCCAAGAAACGCGGCGTTGATTTTTGGGTTGCTCTTTCGTATAGACGCTATCCGCATTTGCCGTTCTCCCGCGATGCTTTTGTGGGCGGTGTTTCAAGACTGGCGGAGAAGGCAGGCTGCACTCATTGGGGGTTGGATGAGAGCTAGCTGGCAACTTCTTGTTCTTGTACTCGGGGCGTGATTTGTCCTCAAAGCTTAGCTGTGAGTTTTGACGGCGGTGCTCGACTTCGGTGACTGACAGTCGTTTGACATTGCGGTTCTGAAATTTCAGTTCTACCGCGGAGTGATTGGTGCCTGTGGTACGCGACGATGGCGTACGGGGATGGGGATTTGGTTGATTCGACTGTACGAACTGACCATGACCTCTTTCAGGCCTTTCAACCACTGCATAGTCCCGGCTATTGCGGTTTTCCTTTTTCAACGGTTCCGCTGCAGAGCCAATCGGTGCGGTCTTATTCTTCGGTTGAGACGGATCCGATGCCCGACGAAGCGGAAGCCATTCTACCATGCGTAGGGATATTGTATCAAAAAGGCTTTGTGTGAAAGACTTGGGATCCTTCAGTTGCTGCTCGACAGCGAAATCAAGCTCCTGAAAGTCCTGGACACTCGGTTGCAGGTCTGCCGATGCGATGTGGCGAGTCTCCCCGTTTTCCATTGCCAAAGGATCGGCTGTGGTGACTGAGTCCAACGCATTCTCGGTATTCCTCTCAATCTGGTTTTGGTCCATCTGCGGAGGGCTGTTGGTTTTTGCCGCCGCCGCTTGCGCCTGGTACGCACGAGTTCGTTGCAAGGAAATTCGATGATAATCATATATCGTCAACTCGGGCGAAGACTTCGGGGTATTGCAGCATAGACCACTCTCCGCATCATCCAAGCTGGCAAGGTAGCAGGCTAGGGTTCGCGCGCTTAGTTCTGTGTACCGGCGGTACGGTCCTTCACTGGTTCGTTTGCGACGACTGGCGCAAGTTGGAGTGCGGCATCCAGGATCTTCACAGCCATAAAGGAGTTGATTCTTGTACCTGACTCAGGAGTCCATCGATTAGCGACGCTGGCGACAGAGAGGGAAATATTGGGGTAAAGTGCGCAGGATGGCAACTCACCGTCGTACCAACAAGTTGAAACGCCGTCTGCGCTCATCTCGATACAGCGGTAGCACTCGAGCGGTATCAGGAACGTCAATGGTATTTTGAACAATGATATCAGGCGCGTTCAGCGGAATCTTGGACCGGTAGAATCGATGTCGTTCACTGCCTCCGGAAGATCGCGCGACATCCGGAGAATCCATCGAAGCTCCTCGGAGCCTGGTCATGCTGGAAATTTCAGGCCCATTCCCGGGAAAGAGAAGGGCGAATTTGGGTCGGGAAAAAAAGGGGGTTTGGGGCCAGTATCAGAATGTTGACCTTGCAAGATGCATGCGAACACCACAGGCTCAGCTTACCTGATATCATCGGGGTGATCGTTGCCTCAGGCGCCAGTCTCCGGAACCCAGGAGAAAGGTTATCCCGGTGGACAGTCTCCACGGCTGACGTAATTGGGCTGAGCGCTGTAGTTAGATATTTTGTGTGGTTTGGTCGATAAGCGTCCCTCAGGTCAACTTTTTTTGTTCCAAGGTCGACTCGTTCATCAGCCTACGCTCTTTTAGTTTTCGGCCCTCTCAAACCTTCTTTTCCTCATCTCCCCCTCTATCCTTCTTTCTCATCTTCTCATCCTCCCCTCTATCAGAAAAAAAAATCGACTATCAACACACCTTTCCATACCCCGCCTGCGACACATCCCACAGCCGACTTCCTCTTTTTCTTAGGGAAGACCCCACCTTTGAACATAAAAGTTTCTCGCGAAATACCGACGACCATGTCCTCGACCACAGGGCAGATTGCATCCGCCTCCTCTCTTCCCTACACCTGCAACACCTGTCTTGTTGCCTTCCACCGCAGCGATGCCCAAAGAGATCATATGCGCAAAGACTGGCAGTACGTGGTTTATGGCCTAATGTTTCTCCCATAGTTCTGGGACGATAACTAATCTAATACTGCAGTCTGTACAACATGAAGCGCCGCGTTGCTTCCCTGCCTCCAGTCGCCCTCGAAATTTTCAACGAAAAGGTTCTTGCTGCCAAAGCCACATCCAGCGAAGCAGCTGCCAAGGCATCCTTCGAGAAGACCTGCGATCCATGCCAAAAGACCTTCTACAGCGAAAACTCTTACCAGAACCACATTAAGAGCTCCAAGCATAAGCAACGTGAGGCCCGTCTAAGCAAAGACGGCGATGACGCCTCGGTGTTGAGCTCCACCTTCTCTTTCGGAGAACCTGTCAACAAACCACATGAAAACGACCTCTATAAGGTCACCGATGACCTCAAAACTGCCACCATCGAGGAAGAGGACGAAAACAATGACATGCCTACCGACAAGGACGAATACTCCGCATCCCGCTGCCTCTTCTGCCGGGTCGATTCATCTGATATCCACACCAACGTCGAGCATATGTCCAAGAACCACGGAATGTTCATTCCTGAAAGAGATTACCTGGTCGATCTTGATGGCCTCATCCACTATCTCTATCGCAAGATTACCGAGAACAATGAGTGTCTCTACTGCCATGCCATTCGCAATAACGCTCCCGGCGCCCGAACCCACATGCGCGACAAGGGCCACTGCATGATTGCCTTTGAGGCCGAAGAGGAACAAATCGAAATTGGTCAATACTACGATTTCCGCAGCACCTACTCCGACGATGAAGAAGAATCCGCGCCCGAGATCAGTGGCGTCAAAGTGAACAACTCGGAGGGCGACGACGAGGGATGGGAAACTGAAACCTCGGCCTCATCTGTGGACGACGACGAAATCGACTCCCACCGAAAAGCACCCGCCATCTACCAGGACGAGTACGAACTGCACCTCCCGTCTGGAAAGAGTGTCGGCCACCGTTCTCTCGCCAAGTACTACCGCCAGAACCTTCACAACTATCCGTCTGCCGACGAACGAGTTTCCCGCCAGCTTGCCATTGAAAACGGAGAGATCCAAGAAGACGAAGAGAAGCCCCGCGGTCGCAATGCCAACCGCGCTCTCATTTCCCGTGGCAATGGCGGCACAGGCATGATCGGTGCCACCGAGGCCCAGAAGCACACTGCTGTTACCTCCGAGCGCCGTGAGCGCACCCGCGCTCTTCGACAAGAAAACCGATACACTGCCCGCATCCAGCGCGCCAACAACCACCAAAAGCATTGGCGGGTATGCGTCCTTTCTGTTTCGGTGGTCATTATTTTCTCCATTTTCTTTCATGCTAACCCTCTCAACAGGACCCTCTCCTGCAGTGATCGCTTCCAACTGCCACGTCTATTGTTCAGTTCCGCCTTTTCGCATATATACGACAATCACTACTGGAGAAGGCAGCCTCCACGTCTTGGGTACCATTTCGTTCGACAACCGTCTGAAGAAGCGCGTCCGGACTATCGACAACCGAGTCAACGTTCAGGCTGAAGAGCCCCCCGGCTTATCGACTTTCGTGGGATGCCAGCAGCACTCCCCCCCCGATTGGACGCGACTTCGACAAATGGGGTACTCTTTTCCCGTACTGGGCCATTTTCTCTGCGGAGTTTTCCAACCTGGTCGGTTTTAACGAGGCCTCATCGTTCCCGCTTCCGACGCCATACGCCACGCCAATGGACGACGAATTTCTTTCCATTTTTTGATGACTGTGTCACGGCAACAAACCAACTATCGCCATCCATGTCTTGATGTTATCATGTTCCACGGCCATTTTCTGTATTCTGGCTTTGGTGTTTCATGTCCCCTTATCTTCAAACCCAAATTCAAATTTTGTTCCTGTCGTCCTACGAGCCACTACATCGTAGTATTGTAACAGTCGTAGACCCTGTCCACACCGGCTGAGCGGTTCATCCATCCATATCGCAGCAGCCGTTTTTTTTTTTTTTGTAGTCAAAGTACATTCGTAGGGCATCATAGAGCAGCAGGCCTCCTTCCAGTGGTTTCTCAAGTAGCGCAGTCACCGCGAGATTCTTCAAGTCTACGAATCTACAAGTTCGAATTGGCAAGAAAAATGCAATGAAATTCTCGCCCCAGGACCCCACTGCTGTGCAGTATGCCGAAAACAGAACGAGGTCGTGCGCGCCGGTGTGTCCATATTGAGGACGCAGGGCCAAGGCAACGCAGAGATAAATGAATGAAACAAGAATAAACACCATCAAATGAATATAAAAATTAACAAATTGAAACAAAAACAATGAGGAAATCATTATGGAAAAATGATCAAAGTGGAAAAGAAACCTCGGAAAGCCAGGGAGAGAATGCCGACTCTTCATGGGCATAGTAAACGGCATGTCACTCGAAATTTCATTGTAGGAGAGGCTGGTCTTCAGAGGGACCATCGTCGGTGGATTTTGATTGCTGGCCGCGCTTCTTGCGGCGGCGACGTTTCTTCGAGTTTGAGGGGTTAGAGTCGGAATGGTCGGGTTTTTTGTAGTCATTGCCGACAAGGACCCCATCAGAGTGGCCAGAGGATTTGCGGAGGTGATGAGGACCTTGAGCTTCGCCCTCAGAGGAGCTTGTACCATTTGTGTGAAGTACCACTTTGCGGATGCCATTAACATCCACAATTTGTTCAGTGATACTCCCACTGCGAGCCGGTACAGGATTTTGGTAGGAGAGCTCAGCCGGAGAATCGGTGGAGTGGATGCTGCCAGAGACACTGCCGGCCTTCCGCGTCGAGCCAGAGCGCGGTTGGTCTTCATGCTCTTCATGAACAGCTTCAGGGATCGAAACTTGGGGAAGGTCTTTGTATTGCTGAGCAGTTGTGCTCTTGCTGATATTGTCATTGGAAGCAAGGGCGCCATAGCCGACCTTTAGCGCATGCGCGCCATCTTTTGCGTCTGTTCCAGCGGAGTTGAGAAGACCTGCGCCGATTCCACCCTGGTAACCGACAGCTTGAGGAGGGGGTTGGGAATCCGATGTACTTTGCCCGGATTCAAAGTCTGTCTGCGCAGATCGCGACGGAGAAGTGTTGCTGCGCTTGATTTTGACTGTGCTATAGCGGGTTTGTCGTGGTCGACTCGCCAAGTTCGATGGACCCAGATGCTTGAGATGCTGGCGAATTTCGTCAGTGGTACCGCGTTGGGTAATCCATCCGTCAGTTGAAGGTGAGTTATTGTCGGTGTTCTGTTTCCGAAGCTGAAACCGGGGCGGAGGCGCCTCCACGGAGCTGCGTCGTCGCATGGTTTCAGAATCCCTGGGGGTAGAAGAAGGTTGTGACCCATCCACATCAATCAACTCGCCCTCTGTGACAGGGGCGGTCAAGGGGGTTCTTCAACAATCTTGCCCTTTGGGACGCGAGCTCGTGGCGCAGGCGCCATCCGGCGAATGGCTTTATGAACATCAACGAAGACGTCGGATTCATCAATGATTTCTCTGTAGCATGCATGGTCAGTGACAAGATTCCAAGGGGCTCAAGGTGTGGTGTTGACCAGGAAACATACTCGCCAATCAACTCTTCAATAACATCTTCCAAGGTGACTACTCCGAGAACACCACGGTCTTCACTTGGATACTCCGAAACAAGCACCATGTGGGATTTCCCTTCCTGAAAGAAGTTGACAATATCCAGGCAGCTGGTTTCTGGGCGAGTTTCGGGTAGTGTGGCCAAGGCAAAATCGCGGACCCGTTTGCAGTCCTCGGGATCGTATGTGATAAGCATTTTGACGAGAAGCATGCCGACAAAGTTCATCTGGTTATCGGGAGCATGAATAGGAATGCGGGAGTACCCTTGTGAGAGAATAAGGTCCATGGTGCTATCGTCCAGCACAGTGTCGGCGGACATGGTAAAGACATCCTCCATCGGTGTCATAATGCTTCCAACGGACTTTTCCTTCAGGTCCAGGACGGCACTAATGATAGTGACTTCGTCCGAATTCAATTGCTCTCCGGCCTCCCCCAGCGTCTTGTGAAGGGTGACTAGCGTCTTCAATCCCGCTTTCTTGTAGATGGTGCCATGGTCTTTTCCGAGAAGCTTGTCGAGAAGCTTCGCAACTGGCCACGCGACAGGGGACATAATGTACATCAGAGCCAACACACAGGGTGCCATCCAGGCTCCGATGGGAAGACCGTAGCGAACACAGATTGATTGGGGGACGACTTCGCCAAAGATAACTAAGGGTGTGTCAGGAATTGTTCAGGGCCAGGTCGGAATAGAAAGGAGGACAAGCCATACCAATCAGGGCCGTACTACCCAGCACCGCCGGCCAACCACCACCGAGCGTCCGATCCAGCACGATGGGTAATGTTTCATTTGTGATCACATTGCTGAGCAGGAGAGTGACGAGAACCCAATGTTTCCCTCGCTTTAGAAGGTTCAGGACACTGGCGGCGTTCCTTTTCTCGGAACCCTCGCCAGACGTCTGAATCACTTGCAAGTACACCTCATCCTAAAATTTGCAGCCGAAATGGTTAGTTTCTCATTTCTTCTCGGGATCAGCGAAGGCGGGGTTCAAACCCACCTGGCCCATCAATGCGATCGTTAATCCGGCAAATGCTCCTCCACTCAAAACGAGGGCAGCCGACACTCCCAAGTAAAGCCATAAACTCGGCTCATCAGATCCGGTTGGCGATTCTGACCGCGAGGAAAGAACAAATGGTGAGAACACGGGAGCGGCAGTCGTAATTGGTAGGTGAGAGAACGCGAGAACGAGGAGCTTGGCCAGCCCCAGCATCGCAGGCCGGGCGGCGAACAGGCGGCTCGAGGGCGAACTCATCACCGGGCGAAAGCGGAACAAAGCGAAGTAGTATTCAAGCCATGCCGACGTCGAGACACGAGGGAATCGGGGAGGCAAAATCAGAGAGAACGCACTATCAAACGCAAGGAGAATGCGATGAGGGAACAATAGGCAGCGCCACGACAGTCCGAGGGGAGAAGATGAAACGCTAAAAAAGAATTGGGTTTCGCGCGGAAATCCACGTGCGTCGGTTGCCTGAGGCACCCCGCACACCCAACCCTCGGTCTCAAAAAGCCCCAGCTTGATGACCGGAGGCGGAAATCGAAAGCTGGGATCGCTTCCCTGGCTGGAAAAAGTATGTCGTTCCTTTTCGATGTAGATCCAACTGTTAGTCGGAATGTTTCTCTCACTTGTCTCTCCATCACCCAACACCTTCTGAAGCAAGGTCGATCGCAGAGTTGGCCGGCGTGGAACACCGCTCACTGCCAAACTCCTTGCCCTGCACGGTTTCAGAACCGATGGGACACTGCCCAGCAGACCGTCATCACGATCACTCCAAGTTGAGCCCCTTCATCAGCACTGCGACCTCATCAGGGGGATCCGGCACCGCTTGGGAGAATTGCTTGATAACGTCGATCAGGATTTTTTGGAACACCTCGACGTGTTCTTTTTCCTGCTCAACGCATTCCTTATCAAAACTCTCTATGCGGAATCGCTGCTTCCACTTGCCATGCTTGGCACTCTGGACCGCAGTCTCGAACTTCTGTTCGTCCAAGCGAATCTTGAGGTCCTCCACTTGTTCCTCCAGGTGCTTGTTCTGACTCTGAAGGGCCTTGGTCTCGATCTCGAGCTCCTCAACTCGCATGGTCTCATACGAAGGGAGCCCGTCGTCGACGATCCATTCGCCCTTGTCAAAGTTCTGAGCAACTTCCTGGCGGTAATTGTGGAGTTCTTGGGTGATCGCGTCCTTGTCCTTCACAACCTCGGCCATCTGGCGATCGCAGTGCTCCTTCAAAGCCTCGAGTGACTCGCGGTGGCCCTGTTTCCACTGCGCCTCGAGATTGTCCAGAGCCTGCTTGCGCTCGTAGTAGGCTTCTTCCTTGACTTGAACAAGGATCCGGTTGTGTTCGCGCTCGTAATCACTCTTGATTTGGTCAAGGGTTTTTGCGTGCGCGGTGGACATTCCCATCATGGCCTGACCCTTCGCGGCGGCGGCATCCTCGGTGACCTTAGCCTTGACCTCCTCCACGATGCGCTCGTGGTCTTCGGTCAAAGCGGATCGCAGGTCACGGAGGGCGATTTCCTTTTCTGCCTGGAGGGCCTCGCGCTGCTGTGCCAGCGCAGAGGCCATACGCGCCTCATGAGCTTCAGTCATGAAGGTCATTCGCTCCGCCAAGGTAGTCTCGCAGTAACGGACTGCCTGTTCCTCGAGTTCCTGGGCGAACTCCAAAAAGGGGCGGGCTTCCATGAGGGCATCGACCTGTGGAAAGGTCGAAGAAAGACGGTTGTAGAGCTCATCGCACTCGGACGATTTGGCGTCGTGTTGTTCAACAAAGCCAGCCTCATAATCGTCGAAGTGCTTCAGCCAAGACGAATTAGCCGTTTCCAGCTTCTTCGTCAGGGTACCGACCATTGCCAGCGCCTCATCGCGCGCGATTTCGGTTGTCGGAGCATTTTGGTAAGCTCTTGGTCGACGCGCGGGGCCGGCAGCGAAGGCTCGGATTCCTCGATCTGGGCAGGTTTGGGGGCAGCGAGCAGGCAGTTTCGGTGGCAAGCGCGGGCAGAACGAGCCTCTTGCTTCGCCTTCTCCAGAGACACAGCGTAATCCCGGATCAACCGGTTCTTCCGCTCAACTTCTGACTGCAGAGCGCTCGAGAGCCGCTCCCCGTCTTGATGCCAACCATTGGGCTTGGCATTCTGCTCCAGGTGCTTGGCGTAAGCTTGGAATTGGGCGAGATCCTTCTTGGTCTTGTCGAGCTCTTGGGCCTGGGCCAACCTCTCGGACTTCTCCTTGGCGAGCTCGGCTTCCAGTTGACGGTGAGCGGCCAGCAAACGTGCCTCGGAGGAAGACGGGATCAACCCGGCAGGCAGTGTCCCATTGGACAGGTGAATCGACGTGCCACTATGTTACAGGTCAGCTTGGTGTATAAGAAAGCAAGGTGGGGTAAGGTGAGGTGATGTGATGTGAGATGAGATAGGTGAGTGAGGTTGGATCTCGAAAAACTTACCCCTTCTGGGTGGACTTCTCACTCCACCACTTGGCAGCGGAGTCGATGGCAAAAGCCACCGCGAGGGCAAGGGCGAAAAACAGGTATGGATGATCATCGTCATCCATATCCTCGATGTCCACGTTAGGACAAAACAGGGTTTCGAAAACGTCCCAAAGGACGCGCAGGAGGAAGGAACAGAAATCCATCTTTCAGGTAACAAAAGAAAAATCTCTCGAAAGAGGTTTGTAAAACGAACTGAAAGAAAGCGGGGGAAAAAGTCAACGAACGGTTGGAAGAGGAAGAAAGTTGTTTGGGGGGTGGGAAGAGGGCTTTTTTAGTGGGAGGTGTCAGGTGGCCTAGGCAACCCTCGTTGATTTGATTCACTTCGACTCGCTTGATTCGCTAATCGAATCGCTGCCTGTTTGCCTACGTCCAAGTTGATCCTCCCATTGAAGCCCTTGATCCTCCAAGTGACTAGCCTAGACTTCCCAAAACAGAATGTTGTCAACACTCTTCTCCAAATCAACGCCTTCCAGATCAAAACCTCTTAGATCAGCGCATCCAATTGGGGCCTCTCCCCTCGCCTAACTTTTGACTGATTCCACCACGTTGATTTGATTTTCCGTATGACCCCAGATCACACCAGTAAGCGAGATGTGACTCGATCTGGCAACCAACTAGAGGTGCCACACAGTATCCAATTCTGATAATTATAGTAGCTTCAATGAAATCAATTGCTAAAGCAATTATTTAATATCATTTATCAACATTGAATGGCCCGTGGTACTCGCTGATCGGAATGTGTCGGATACTTCAGCCCTGCCAAGCTTTGTGGAGCCGCGCAGATCTGTCATTCTCCGCGTCTTGGCACGTCAACTTTATTTCTGTACCTTTTTTGGGTTCCTTCTAATTGTCGATACATTGAAATAATTCGCTTATTTCTTTTCTTTTTCTTTCTTTCCACTGCCATTCCCCGTTTTTATTTGGGCGGGTCATGGATCGACAGTTTTCGTTATGAAGAAGAAACTACAGAGCGAGTCGCGCGGACGGACCACAGCATATCTTCGGTCGGGACCTGTCTTCCGATGGATGCAATGGCTGCTTCTTCAAGTGCAACCCTCTTTTTCTCATGATACGAGTACAGAATACTGATTGAACGGGCACATACAGGTTTTTATTTACGATCGCCCCGGTCGGGTGCTTGTCCGTTGATACTGCCGACGGCGATCTTGGTCCCGTCTGAACCATCCAACCACTCCATCTGGGCATAACGGTCGCAAAAATGGGCCCTTTCTCCGAACGTGCAACTCCTACAGCGAAGGGCACTTCCTCAAATTCTCTGCTGCTTCTGTTCGAGGGCCGGCAACAGATTTTGTCCCTGCCGTCTCAGTACAGTGGCCTCTTGGCAGCTACGGCCTTTGACTAAATCCCACGTCAATCGGCCGTGCAGCATCCTGATCAGGGTAAGCCTTCCTTTGGTCATTGTTGTGACAGGCTCCAAAAATCCCATGCTCATTGCTGTATTCTGCGTTACCATCGAGCAGACAGAGCCAATATTCCTATAACCCACACGCCCGACCAATCGATCCTCCATTGTCGTCTTGTAGCGGCCCAAAAATCCCTTGGCTCAGATCCACAAAGCTTCGATATTTCTTTCGGGCGTGGAAAGAACACCTACGCTGTGGGTTCTTGCCGCAGCGCTTCGACCAACGGATACACTACTCAATGGCCACCATACACACTGCAGGGTTCCTCAGACTCTCGCTCACTGACTCTGTTTGCAGGCTACGAGTTTGACAAAAACTCAGTAGTCATGCGAGCGTCTTGTCACGCGATCTTAAGTGCCCGGAACCGTCCCTACGTCCTTCGACTCGGGCGGTAGATTGTAGTCAAGGCACGCCTTGAGCCTATCGTCGCACTGTTTGTTGCAATCCATAACGAGAAAATGCTTTGTCTCGTGGTGTTTTTGCGTACTACTCGACAGGTAGTTAGCGGCATGCCAAGTTAGCATCGCGTTTATACAATTCACCATCGAGTCCAACGCTGAAAGGGAACTTTCAATTCTGTACACTGCAATATACTGCTGCTTCTGTTAATCCCGTGAGTTACTTATTGCTCAACCGTGACGAGGCAAACTCCCTTGCGTCGGGGCCTCCGTTGACGATTGTCTTTCAATCTTTGAATCTTTTTCTTTTTTTTTTTTTTTTTTTATGAAAATAGAAGTTGAATATGCCTTATCCTAGTACTCATCGCAAGTCGCAAGATATCTAAGTTTTTGAATGCTGGTAGAGAGAATCTATGCACTGTATTTGAAGGCATGTCTCCACAAAACCGCCGTCCGGTGTCTGCCAGGATATATATATCGCCACAAAGATGAACGAGAGGGGGAAAAAGACTATGGCAGACACCCCACAAGCCACAATTTTTCTTTAGGTTATTTCCTTTGTAACAGTTGTACCCTTGGACAATGATTCTTTTTCCCTCTACCACTAAGATGAAAGGGGGAGAAATGGTGTCAAGACAAGCCCGCTAAATTTATAAAATGCAAGATAAATTCTACCAAGGAATATTAATCGGTCCTCCCCAGAGCAAGCCCCTTGGAAATTATCTTCGGACTTTCTGAAGAAGCGAGACTTTGGGAACAGCGCGGTGTAGGTTCGTCTATAATATCAATTCCATGAATCCTTGGGTTCAATATTCAAGGGTTTGTTTGATCGCGTCGTAAATCCCTTAATGAACCACCAACGTTAAATTCTTCGCAAAGGGAACTACGGGGATAATCAGGGATTGACTTACTCGCCACGTCAGGCAAAATGAACTGCTCATATGACAATCCCGTATGTGTGCTCCATCCTGCAACCCGCTTGACAGGGGCCTCGAGACGTAGGAAGGCTCCCTCTTGGATGGTTGATGCAACCTCGGCACCCACGCCGTAGTTGATCATACTCTCGTGCACCACAATGGCCCTCCCTGTCTTTCGCACACTTTCGAGCACTGCCTGACGATCCCAGGGGTAGATGGTGCGAAGATCGATCAGCTCCACGTTCACCCCTTTCATGGTCTTTTCGATGGCGGAGATGGCCGCGGAGCAAAGATAGAGCGGCTGGCCGTACGAGATGATTGTGATGTCTTTGCCGGGCTTGATGACCTCGGCTTTGCTCAAGGGAATGGTATAATATTCGTTCGGGACGTGCTCCACTGCTGCTCGGTAGAGGATCTTGGGTTCCATGAAGATGACGGGATCATTGTGGTCGAAAATGGATGAAAGAAGCAGCCCTTTAGCTTGAGATGGTGATCTGGGTATGACAACCCGCAGGCCGGGGATGTGTGCGAAAAGAGATTCAGGTGATTGAGAATGGTATCTGCGTTGGTCATGGGATTAGAACCTGTTATTTCAAGAATATCTCGGAGACAGTTCACGGGAACATACAATGCGCCGTGTCCCACCGCGCCGCATGGCATTCGAATCACCAAGCCACCCGCGTTGATCCCCGTTCCACCTTCTCTATACCGAAACTTGGCAGCTTCGTTCACGATCTGGTCGAATGCAGGGAAGACATAGTCGGCAAATTGGATCTCGGCCACGGGCTTCATGCCTTCTGCAGCAGCACCAATGGCAAACCCAGCGATTCCCTGTTCTGTCAAAGGGGTATTGAAAACTCGATCTGACCCGAACTCGGATTGCAGATCCATCGAGCATCGGAATACTCCCCCGAACGCGACATCTTCGCCGAAGAGCAAGACCTTATCGGAGGTGGATAGAGCAGTTCGGAGGGCTGAGTTAATAGCCTGAAAGAAATTCAATCGTTTGCTCGTGGCGGCTGCTGGGAACTCGGAGATTTCGGATAATGAAGACGGTGTGTGATGCAAAATCGGTGTGGATTTGTAGTCAATCGGCAGGTTTAGTTTGGCCGCGGGCGAGGGTGCTCCCGAGTAGAAGCGGCGAGAAATCTGGGTGAGACCCCGTAACGGAGCACGCGCAAGAGCCATTACTGAGAGGTCGCGAATAAACCATCTACGGCTTTCGTCGCCGCAGGGGTGGTGCTCTTTTAAAGTCGTTCCATCGCATTGCGGGGGGAACACCGCGAATAACCGAGGGTGCAAACAGACCAAACACTATGACGGAGTGGGCGATTTTCGAAGGTCTCAGGTCGCAGGCGTCAACCAGGCGAGGATATTCGATGAGTCGATTCTGGAGTAGCACAAACATGCCATTACTGGTCTACTTTTTTGCTGGTTGGTTTTTTCAATGCGCAGAGTGCATAGGTATGATAGGCAAGGGCGCAATTATTTATATATTGCTTCTTTCTACAGCCATATATTGTACTCGGCTGGGAGAATATTAAACCACTCGTTGAAAGCAGCGTAGTTTGGTCCTCAGTTTCAGAGAAATCGAGGTATAAAAAGAAGCCCGGTGCAATCCAATCTCCCCTCACACCATAAAATCCTCCTTATCTCTTATCACCCGGTGTCGGCGCCAAGAAGCGTGACTTCCCCGGCCCGCACCAAAAAAGCGCCCTGCGCCTTTTTTTCGGTGACTCAATCTTCTCCTCTCCACTCGCTCCCATCGCTCCCAGTTCCTACATTTTCAATTCCATACAATCTTCACAATGGCCAAGGGCAAGGTAAGTCTTCTCAATTGCTCAGCGCTCGTCCCAATGCGTGTTTCAGTGCTACAATCCCCCTCTCCACCCGAGACCGCTATTTCAACCCCACCGCACTTTCAATTGCCTGTCCGGAACCTCTAACAATTGAGTCGCACAGGTTTGTCTCGCCTACTCGGGCGGTCTGGACACCAGCTGCATTCGTATGAACCCTCAAGTATAGCCATTCTTGAATCGTGGTGGGTGCTGATAGCGAGTTCAGTGAAATACCTCATTGAAGAGGGCTATGAGGTCGTCTGCTTCAGTAAGTTGCGCCCCAGTGATGACCCAACAACTGAGTGTTCATGCTAACCAATATTCAGTGGCCGATGTTGGCCAGGAAGGTATAGTTCGGAATATTCGCGACACAACTCGGTATCTAATCGCTGTTTGCAGAGGACTTCGAGGCTGCGCGTGAGAAGGCCGTGAAGATCGGCGCTCTCAAGTGCGAGATTGTCGATCTCCGCCGTGAATTCATTGAGGAGCTCTGCTTCCCCGCCATTGCTTGCAACGCCGTGTACGAGAACGTTTACCTGCTGGGTATGTGGCAGCTTCGCTGATACGCGTTGTCCCGGCTATTGACTCAAGTTCTAGGAACTTCTCTGGCCCGCCCCGTCATTGCTCGTGCCCAGATTGCCGTTGCCCAGGTTAGTGAAAACAGTGGCGTCCGTGAGGAATATGCGCCGGCTAACTTTGGTTGATAAATAGAACGAGGGCTGCTTCGCTGTCTCGCACGGCTGCACTGGCAAGGGTAACGACCAGGTTCGCTTCGAGCTTGCGTTCTTCGCCCTGCAGCCCAACATTAAGGTCATTGCCCCATGGCGCGACCCTGTCTTCTACGAGCGCTTCGCCGGCCGCAACGACCTCCTTGCCTACGCTGCCGAGAAGGGCATTCCCGTCACCTCGACCAAGTCCAAGCCCTGGAGTATGGACGAGAACCTGGCCCACTGCTCGTACGAGGCCGGTATTCTGGAGGACCCCGACACCACTCCCCCCACCGACATGTGGAAGCTGACCCAGGACCCTCTGGCTGCTCCTGACCAGCCCGATGACTTCATCGTCCACTTCGAGAAGGGTGTCCCGGTCAAGCTGGAGTTCACCGAGGGTGGCGCGAAGAAGACCGTCACCGACTCAGTTGACGTTTTTCTGACTGCCAACGCCATTGCTCGCCGAAACGGTGTTGGTCGTATTGATATTGTAAGGCGTTCTTCCACCGTTTGCCGAAAATCAAATATTAATTCATCGATAGGTTGAGAACCGTTTCATCGGTATCAAGTCGCGTGGCTGCTACGAGACTCCTGGTCTTACTTGCCTGCGCGCTGCCCACATTGACCTCGAGGGTCTTGTGATGGACCGTGAAGTCCGTGCTCTACGTGACCAGTTTGTCACCTTCAACTACTCCAAGGTCAGTGCCATATGTTTTGACCCCAGTTAGCAAACCTGATCTAACATCGTGTAGCTCCTCTACAACGGTCTGTACTTCTCTCCCGAGCGTGAGTTCCTCGAGGGCTCCATCACCGCTTCCCAGAAGTCCGTCAACGGCCAGGTCCGTTGCCGTGCCTACAAGGGCACCGTCTCCGTCCTCGGCCGCTCCTCCGAGACCGAGAAGCTGTACGACATGACCGAGTCCAGCATGGACGAAATCGGTGACTTCTCGCCCGCCGAGACCACCGGTTTCATCAACGTCTCTGCCATCCGTCTCAAGAAGTACGGCCAGATGAAGGCCGCCGCTGGTGAGAAGATGTAAGCGGTGATGACCATGCAACGATTCTTCTATTTTGATTTGATGTGATTGGAATGTGCTCGGATTTTGAATGATTGTATAATGAAATAGAAAAAAGTTGCCACGATGGATATCTCAATACGTGTGTTCAAGTTGTCTAGTAGGTTCTTTCTTCTCTTCTGATTTAAATTGTATTTTGAATGAAAGCCAGAGAAAAGAAAGAGTCTGGCATCCTCAGGTAAGCCCAAGGACCCGAGGGGGACAAAAGATTGGCGAGTGAACCACTTGGATAATATTAACAACTTTTAGTCTTTAACAAAACAAAGTCATGCCAAGCAGCGCGCCAGTAATGAAATGAAACACAAGAAAGAATTCCAGCCAACGCCATATTATGCCAGTATCGAATCCTGGTAACATATGTATATACAATCTGTATTGAAGGAGGAAGTGGTGTTCAGGGTGTGAACATAAGCCGCAAACGACTGGGCCCCTTCTTCTTTTCCTTGGGCCGTTTCTCCGAGTGAGTCACCTGCGTCGGGGTCTTGGACGACGCTCGACTACTAGGTGCTCTACTGGGAGCCCTACTGGGGGCCTTGGAGGGAGCTTTGGAAGACGACCGGGAAAAGAAGCTCGATGGAGCCTTAGAGGGAGCCTCTGGTTCGCGTTTGGAGTGAGTACGAGTCGGGGCGCGGGATGAGCGCGAGCGGCGCGAACGACGGGAAGATGCGACAGAGACATCGTCCTCGTATTTGAATCGGGGGTCTTTGGCAGCCCGGGCCGTGGTGACGTCGATGCCAGACATGGCGGCGGCCGTCGGGGTGATGAACTCGCCATCGACCGAAGTGCCGACGCTGACGGCTTCCATGTCAGCGACGCCGCGTCGCCACCGCTCCACACTGCTCAGCTCCTCGACGTTCAGTTCCATCATGTCATCCATGCCGGCGGACTGTTTCTCGGCGTCGGCGTTGCCGGACTGGATCTGCTTGACGATCTTGTAGCCGCCGAACATGACCACGGTCACGCCCAGCCCGACGCCGGCGGCGATGAGGAACTGCGGGCTGGAGAGGAGTGCGAAGACAGTGGGCGCGGCGGATTTGAGCGCTGTCAGGGCCGAGGGCGCCATCTTACGGGCGAGATTGCTGATCTCGGCCAGGGTTAATGCGACGGCGGCCATGGCATCGGGGTTCTTTTGCAAGTGGGAGATCGTCGCCGTGGCACCGTGCTGCACACAGTGGGCTTCCTCGAGGAGCCACTGCGCGCGGTGGACCAGACCATCGAGCTGTTTTTGATCGGAGACTGGCTGCTGCTGCTGCTCGCCGGGGTTATAGCGAGACAGCGCTGCGGGATGGGCGTCGCCGTACGCCAAGTCCATGTCAATATGAGCGTCGGACCTAGACCGGGCCGTTGTGGGGCGGGCGGGCGGCTGGCGGAGTGTGATATCGTGATGCGTGTGACGGCGGGCAACAGCATCTGCGGGGATCCCATAGTACGACTGCGGCCGTGAGGCGACCGAATGCAAATCCTGTTCATAGTGAGAGGAGGCACGATGGCGGTGGTGGTGACTGCGGCTAGAATGATGCCGGGACTTGGTGCCGCGGCTTCGACGGGACGCTACCGACGGCGAATCATCGATCTGGTAGTTGGCGAGCCCCTGCAGCGCCTGCTGCTCGGCGATTTTGGCACTGCGCTCTGATTCATACTGGGACTTGCGTTCGCGGTAGGCGGTTTTGGCTTGGTTGAAGACGCCGAATAGTTGTTTACTCTGGCCAAAAGTGAGAATGAGACTTTGATGACAAGGAGATAGAGGAGTCCATACCGTGCTCACAACTTTGCCGGACTTGTCAATCACGGCGATCGTCTGACCAAATGGCGCCATGCCCAAGAAAAAAGTCGTCTACACGACCAGATCAAAATCAATCATCAAATATGTGGGAATCGAGGGTGAGGTAGCGGTGTAGAAGTATCAAATTGTCGATGGAGGGTGGGTATATAGATCATGAAACATCAAAGCGGGACCATAGAAAAAAGGGAGAGAGAGAGAATGAAAGAATTTTAAAAGCAACGGCAGGATGATTAAGGGGACTTCTTTTTTTAACCCCAGTAAAAAAGAGTGATCAGCGGAAAAGTCCGATCGGGGGGACTTGGGAGAACTTGTGGAAAAGTGATGCCCCAGCGAAAGAGAGGCTGGCAGGGCATAGCCAGGCACACACGAGAGTTGGGCACAGGGAAGACCGCAGGAGCCGTAAGCTCAAGGACCCGTAGGGCAGAGAGGTTGGGTGCCGGTGATGCGAAGGCAGCCACAAATCGAGTCTCGGCTTGAGCTTTGATCGGTTGGGCGCGAAGACAGCTGATCCGTGGGGCAAGTTGTTGTCGAGCTCTGATTGCTGGGATTGAGGTCAGAGGAAGAAGAAAGCCCTTGCTAGTGAGACTGATAATACTGGCAGTGCCAGACATGGAATTCACTAGATACAAAAGGGAAAATAGCTCAAACACCCAGACTCTCAAGGCCACAAGGCCACAAGGCCACCACTTTCTGGATGCCGCTTGGCCCCAGGCAAACCAGCGGTGACTGCCGATGGCCCACGTGATTGGCCAAGCTGGTGACCGCCACTGTGGCTGGTACTGTGGCTGTGCTCATCCTGTCGCACTGAACTTGCCGGTTGACCGAAGCGGAACTACACTGAGAAGAGCAGAGGTTGGGATTCGGCACGGAAGAAACGGGGGTTTCTCTTCAGCTGGATGGCTGGCAATGACGGTAGATGGCGCGATCTCCTGCGGTACCACCCGAGTCCGATGAAATCGACTGCCAGGAAGATGGACTTCCCCCCAGACAAGGAAAAATGACTGTGGCGTGTCTGCAGCCGGATCTCCCTAGTCCAGAGCCCAAGCGCCGAGAGAGTCAAGAGCGCACGGTGTAGGCCCAAGAGGCATTTTTGAAAAGACAGGTGAAGTCATGGCACAGATTGTCAGTCTTATCTTTTTTCCGATGCACGCGAGGGGATCAGGATCGGTGAGCCGACATCCTTCCAACGCCCCAGTGAGCCGATGCACATTGCAGTTCAAAAATCTGCTTGAATCGAGTCGCATTGGGGTCACAGCCCTGGATTTGGACCGTCATGGCCTTTGATCGATCCAAACCCCCTTTGGCGCGATTGCTGTGGGAGCCCAGGTGAGTATAAGAGAGATCGAATGTGCGACCGGTGTCATTGCCATATACAATACTTGCCATGTTTTGTTATTTTTGTTATTTATTTTTATTTTTATTTTTATTTTTTTTTCAATTGTCAAAATGAGAAAGAGAGAAAGCAAAGCAAAGAACATAATCACTTCAAATTCATCTCACAATCCAACTGACCAGCATTCAGGTGCCAGAAGGATGCCAGGGGTGAGTCGAATATTTCCTCGATGGTGCAATGTGGTTTTCTCTTTTTTTCTATTTTTGCCCGTTCCGCCCCCTCGATGATTCACATCTCACTCTGAATCTCCGTGAATCTCTGTGATTCTTTGCTTTTTTTTTCTCTCTCTCTCCAACTTCGACAAAAACAGATGGAGTGAACTTACAGAGAAAATCATCCATTCCGTGGCTCAATTGCTTGGCGTGTGGGGGATCTGAAGACTGCGCAGAATAGCTTTTTTTTATCTTCACTGTGGCTGACTGTCGATCGCCTGCAATGGACATAGTGGATTCAGAAAACACCTCCGACGTCGAAGATCAGACCAAGCGATGGGGTTCTGATTCTCAGCCCGTTGTTGTCCGGGGGTCGACGACGCCAGCAGCGCTCATCCGCAGAGTGACTGCGGCATTGGCCACCGCGTTCTAGCGAGCCGCTCCGTGCTGGCTCTGGTCGTTGATGAGCATTGCGTCTTTGCTGGTCTCCAAGGCGGAGACATTGTCGTAAGTCTGCTGCATTTTTAGTCTGGTTCGGTCTAACTGTCAGTGTCAAGGCATGGTCTCTCGAGACGTATGATCTCGTCTTGTCAGTACACGCCCACAAAGAGAGCGTGCTGAGCCTCTACCTGTCAAAAGACGGCAATCTGCTGTTTTCCAGTGGAGGAGATTCTGTCGTCAATGTAAGTCAATTCCTCCAATTTAGAAACAGAAACCCGAGTGGAGCTAATTCAGTTGGGCAGGTGTGGTCCACAAGGACATTTGAATTGCTCTACTCGATTTACTCCCACCATGACGTTGGGGATATTTTCACGACAGTGTACTCGTCGAGCAATCGTACTATCTACTGTGGCGCACAGAACACCAGTATTCAGGTATGGTCCTTGAAGTCCTGGTTCTGGTGCAGACTTCTAACGTGTCACAGTGGTGTGATCTATCTGAAGAGGGGGCGACCCTGAATCAGATTTCGGCTGCCCATCCATCCAAGCGGGCACATCGATTTTTCGATTCCCGGGGCCCTGATGGTTCTCGTGCTCCAAGACCATCGGATGGCGAGCCAGTATCCCCCGGAAGTCGCGTGTTAACCTTCAAGCGGGACCATCATAAGCGTTTTGGCCATCATGGCTACGTGTATGCGATGCTTCTCGTCAAGGGCCTGATCGAATCGGCTCCGTCAGAGGAGGCTTTATTGACCGGCGCAGGAGATGGAGTAGTCAAGCTGTGGCGCCTGGGCCAGGAGCCGGGAGCGACACCAACCCAGATCTCCAAGCTTCAGAATGGAGACCCGGTGCTCTCGATTGCAGTCGAGGGGTCATTGCTCTACTGCGGTCTGTCTGGCGGTGCCCTCAATATTTGGAATCTCGACTCCCAACAGTTGGTCAAGCGGATTGTCCGACACACCGGGGACCTGTGGGCAGTCCAAGTCATCCAGGGTGTCGCGATATGTGGCGACTCCAGTGGATCAGTTAAGGTATTTTCGGCTTGGCTTTGCCGATTTTTGTTACTCTTGATGCTAACGTACCCAGAAATTCAATTCTCGGTTTGAAGAGCTCGGCGGCTGGGTGGCCCATAAAGGCACGATGCTCGCTTCCGCGGCAGGTCGGTTCAAGAACAGGTGGATCTATGCCACTGGAGGAAATGACAACAGCGTAGGAATCTGGGATTTGACCGAGTTCTTCCTCGTTCAAGAAGACCTGCCTCCCATCAGCAACGGTACGCCGTCCTTGACTTCCCGATAATGAACGCTAGCTCATTCATCACAGATGAAATGGTCAACAGCCTTGCCAAATTTGTCTCCTTCAAGACAATCTCGGCAAGCCCGAAATTCTCCGGAGAGTGCAATCAGGGAGCGGCGTTCCTGCGCCGGCACTGCAACTACCTCGGTGCGAAGACAAAGCTGTGGACTACGGGCGAAGACACAAATCCAATTGTCTATGCCAGGTTCAATGCTACCTCCATTGACAAGGTCGAGAAGACGATTCTCTTCTATGGTCACTACGATGTCGTGGGAGCCGACACCAACCGGCCCAAGTGGAAAACGGATCCTTATCAGCTCACCTCCATCAACGGGTTTTTGTACGGGCGTGGTGTCTCGGACAACAAAGGCCCGATTCTGGCGTCATTGTATGCCGCAGCAGATCTTGCCCGGTCAAAGTCTTTACGGTGTAATGTCGTTTTCATAATTGAGGGTGAAGAAGAGTCTGGATCCCAGGGATTCCACCAAACCGTGCGAGACTACAAGGACCAAATTGGTCCCGTGGATTGGGTCTTGTTGGCCAACAGCTACTGGTTGAATGACTACAACCCGTGCTTGACCTACGGACTGCGCGGCGTGGTGCATGCCAACCTGGTCGTGACGAGCGATCACCCGGATCTGCACAGTGGTATTGATGGCAGCGCGTTGTTGGATGAACCCGTCAAAGATCTCTCCATGCTTGTCTCTACCCTTGTTGGGCGCAAGGGCCGGATCAATCTGCCTGGCTTCCACGACGCTGTCCGCCCTCTCACCGACGCAGAACAGAAACGGTTCGAGGCCATTGCAGATGTGCTCCTCCCGCAACACCCGCAGATTCCCGACAGCCAGTCATTAATCAAGTCCCTCATGTACCGTTGGCGTGAGCCGTCCCTTACCATCCACTCACTGGATGTTCCCGGGAACAAGAGCGGGGCCACCACCATCGCCCGCCGGGCCAAGGCGAGCCTCTCGATCCGCATCGTCCCTGATCAGCAGGCGGACGATGTTGCGGCAAACCTGACAGCGTATGCACAAGACCAGTTTGCATTGCTGGAATCCCAGAACGATCTCACCGTGGAGATCACTGGGAAATCCGATGCCTGGCTGGGAGACCCAGACAACGAGATCTTCGCAACTCTGTCCGAAGCCATTACTGTCGCCTGGTCACCAGACCAGCAAGCCCCAAGTCATCTTTACCCTCCGGTACCCCAGATTGCAAATGGACAACCCCCAGTCAAGCCCAAACTCACCGGCAGTCCTGGACCCAAGCTTTTGCGCAAAGATTCGTCCGACAGTCTTGCATCTCACGTCGACCGAGTCATCACTTCCACAACCACCTCCTCGGCCGGAAAAGAAGCCGCCCGCAGGCGATCTGCCCAACCCCCCGCCACCATTCCGACATCATCCACCCTGGCACAAACGGCCCCAACGACCCCCGAGCAACCGGCCCTCCTCCCTCTGAGAGGAAGGTCGGACGCTCAAACCGAACCCGCTGGCTCTGGACGAGCCTCTCCATCCCCAACAGGATCACAATCCCCCGTCAAGCCAATCTTCATCCGCGAGGGCGGGTCCATCCCGACGATTCGGTTCTTGGAGAAGGAGTTTTCGGCGCCTGCTGCCAACTTACCGTGTGGACAAGCCAGTGACAATGCCCACTTGGATAATGAGCGCATGCGCGTAGAGAATCTGTACAAGAGCCGGGAGATCTTTCGGTATGTGTTTGCCAATTTGGTTGACAAAGCATAGAATGAATCTGGAGCATCGGCGGCTGTTTCTTCTTTTTTTTTTTTTTTTTTTGGAATATTTTTGGTGTCATTGCTGTAAAAGTATAGTTTTATTAGCATCTGATGCATTTTGGGTTTCCATGACTCTCCTGATGAACACTTAAGCATGAATCTCGTTTTGAAGTCCATGGTTTGGTTGCAGCATGAGGGTGGATAGCCTTCCTCGATGGCAGTAGATGTACGACTCCAACAATAAGACAATGCTTCGGCGCAATCTCGGGCCTGTGACTCCATCGCCCGGTCACAGTATCTGCAGTCAGTCTCGGAACCTTCATATTAAGTTGGGATCAAGGCAGCACGTATTGCCCAGATATACACCCGAGCATAAACACCAAGCTCGACCACCAAGTTAAGACACAGGAACATCGGGTTATAACCAAAAATTAGGACTTGGAATTCTATTTACGATTCAATTCTAAAACAATCGAAGTCCTTAATCCACCCGACACAATCCACTTTCATCCCACCGGTCACTCCCAACCCCCTTGCGCGTAATAAACAAATCATGCGGATCCCTCTTGTGCTTAATAGCTCTCAGACGCGGATAATTCGATCCCCAGAACGATGTCTGGAAATCCGCCTCATTGGCATCCGCCTCGTTCAAGTACGCGCCCATCTTGCCCGGCTCCAGCGCCTTGAGCCGCGGCACGTCGCGTTGAGTGATGTTCGCGGCGACGGCCTTCTGTTCTGCAAAGGTCATATTTGCGCTCAGCAACCGGACAGAAACCACATGGAGCAGTGTGTCTCTCCAGGCAGGATTGAGCGCGGACTCAATGTCGCGGTTTCGAGATACTTGGCCTCCGGACAGAAGCATCCCCACGACAAGCTCTCCCAGACCGAGCTGCATCTCAGACATGGCGCTCGTGAGTTTCGATGAATCTCCGGAATCAAAGAGAGAGCGCGAGATAAGATGTGAGCCAAGGAGCACTTGCGAGCCTGTGACATCACTCCCCTGGAACAGCGTCGTATACAGGCTCGACAACGTGGGGAAAGCGGCGACATGGTACGCCGGCGCTACGCCCGTCGCATTCTTCAGATCAGCCAGTAATGGTACGAAACTTGCGTTCACGGCGCTCGTGCTCGTCTGGTTGACGAACATCATGTACAGCAGGAACGTCGACACGGTCTGGTTCTCGGATACCGGTGTGAGCGGGATCGCGCTGTAGTAGCCGCTGCCTCCGTTGTCATTCAACCGCGGAACGTGCCGATGGAATGCATCGACGCCGGCCCAGAAAGGATCGTCGGGGCTGGTGGTGAAGTTTGCTGTTGCGTAGACCACCGGGTAGTCCGGGTGTGCTTTGACGGTAACGCTTACGACGACGCTGAAGCTGCCGCCGCCGCCACCACGGAGGGCGAAGAAGAGGTCTGTGTTTTGGTGGGCGTTGGCGATGGCGAGTGAGCCCTGATAAGGGAGATGGGGTGAGTAACCCGGATGATAAGTAGAACAAATCGATGGTTGGATGGGTGGATGGATCTCCTAGGAGACACTTACATCCGCCAGAACAACTTCGAACTCGAGTGCATTGTCACTCGCCATTCCATGCAGCTGGCCCAGCACCGAGTGCCCGCCTCCTTGGATATACCCGCCGGCAGCGCCAACCGTGCTAGACGATCCGCCGACGATCATGACGCCCTTGGATCTCAGATACACGTACACGTCGTGCAACTGTACCCCTGCACCGAGAGTGACAGCCTTGACACCGCCAGGGGCATCAACTCCAGTCGGCACAGTGGGCACAAAATCGTCCACAATAGAGATGTTCTTCATCCAATGGGTCATAATCTGCAATGAGTTTGGCGCCGACGACCGACCCAGGAAGTCATGGCCCGTGTTCTTGATGACGAGCTTGAGGTTGTGATGCGCGGCGAACTTGACGGCCGCTTGGATGTGCTGGGATGAGCGCACCTCTGCTGAAAAGAGGGATACGCGGCCCTGCCGGCATGGGGCTGATTGTGGTGCGTTGATGTAGCACTGCTCCTCGGCTTGAGGCCATGCTTCCCAGTTTTCCCATTGAAGTGCACCTAGCATTAATTAGTGAATGTTGCCAAAGATGGATTGGTACCTTTGCAGTGCGAGAATGCTCACCTGGCTGAGATGACCGGTAAGAGGAGTTGCGAGCATGGTCCTGGACGATGGCACAGTCGGCCGCGTTGAAAGTGGTGTTGTGGCATGGCGATGCGAATGGCTTGACAGCGACTAGGCTTCCCCCGATTGTTTTATTCAAAGCAGCCCAATTGGTTTCACTTGGCCAGCAAGATTGTCCTGGTTGGCAGCGACAGAATGTCGCGTCCACTGGAAGGCCCCCTGCGACGAGGCTGATACCCCAGAGCCAGGTCTTCATTTTGAATGTGAGCAACAGAACTGCTTTAAATTTACTACTTGACTCTCAGATATTCTCCAGGATTGAATTTTAATCAACACCATTCAATTGTTTACTCCGCTCCCGCGAAGAATGTAGAGTGGACGATCATTGCTACAGTGGCCAGCGACATCGGGAATTCCAGCGACAAGCATCTAGAGGATTCAGATCATGGATTTTAGCCAACGATGAGCTGTTGATTTGAATATCCCGAATCATCTTCCGGTTCTTTGCATCGGCGTTGACCGATGTCAATCTATACTTCATGCACCCCGGCTTAGTTCGGCGATCCCCTCACAGACTGGTGGAGCATCGTACTTTAGTTCAGACAATTATTCAATCAGCAAGGACTTGGAAAGTATTTCTGTTTTATTTAGCCGCTGTCCATTGTCCCTCGGCCCCTTACTGTACCTGCAGCAACACCCTCGCATCTGTGATCGACAATACTATCGATGCGGCAATGATCAACGCCCATGAAGCTGGGGAGCTCTCTCGACCACAATTCGAGTGCAGTGGTGATTGGGTGCTTTGGTAGTTGATGACTCGTCATGTCTTGTCCAAGATGTGCAATGTTGATACATCTATTCAGGTAGCAATTGTCCGGAAGAAAGTGAAACGCATTGACATCAGACTAGAGAAGTCGTTGGGAACGCCCAAGTATAAAGATCTGGCATTGCACCGCAGAATGAGGGTACCAAGCCGCAGTCTAAACTACCAAACTACCAAACTACCTTGAAGCCCTTGAAATATCCTCCTACTGCTTCCGAAACATCAAAATGCAGTTCTACCAGGCTTTCCTCCTCTCCGCTGCCATCTGCCTTGCGACAACCGCGCGGGCCGACACAAATGTGTGCTCCCAACCCTTCATTGTGCTTAAATATAGTACACAACTAATAGCCTCCAGGACGACCACCGATGCCCCGTCGACTGGCGTCCCACCGACTACCGTGGAGTCCGGAACTGCTGCTACGGCACTCTGTACCTCGACACCGACGATCCCCACTGCTGCGTTGTTGACCACGAAGTCGCCGACGCTGTGACTGACACCATCCCCGATGCCGTGCCCACCTTCTCGGACTGCTTCCCATTCTGCAGCGGATCGACTGGTGTCAACGACGTCCGTACCGCTGCCAGCAGCGTGCGCACTGCCGCCCACAATGCCCACACCTCGGCCATCTCTTCCTGCATCGACAAGGTCCCTCTGTCGGCCAGCGACTATTCTAGCCGCGTTTCGGCTGCGTCGTCCTCGGCTCGCCGCACGAGCCCCTCGACCAACGATGCCAACCCCACCGCCACGGACTCTGGCGACCGCTGGTCTACCAATGCCGCCATGCCCATTGCCACGGCTGAGGGCGCTGTGATTGGAGGCGTTGCTGTTGCGGCCGCTCTGTTTGCGCTGTAAAGTATGAGGCATGATTGTCGCATGGCTGAGATGAAAGAATATGGTCTGATGTCCTGAATGCCTTCCTTGGACATAATAATGTAACCTATGCTTGTCGAGTTTCTAGTACAATGTCATCTGCCGACTTTGTCGGCTTATACATATAACCCCTGCTATCTTTAGTGCAGCATAGAATGGAAACTGAGGTACTGAGGATGCTCAAGGGTATGCTACTTTTCGTCTCTTATACTTCTGTTGTGGTTACCGTATGCGGTGAACTAGTGGATACTTCGATGAAGTCATCTCCCCTCGGCCTTTGCATTTTTGTCCTTTCAACACTCACCATGGCTTCCATGATCGCCCCCCAGATGGCTTTCCGTGCATTCACAGCGGCCCCGAAGGCTGCGCCATGGGCCCGTCTCTCCCTGCCCCGTACCCAGCCCGCATTCCGTCGGTTCTTTGCCGCGCCCGCCCAAGAGCAGCCGCGTCTGCGCTTGGGGTCGACCGGTATAGTCCCGAAGACAGAAAGCTGTTGCATGATCCCAATGCTAATTCAATTGCATAGCTCCCAACTTCAAGGCACTGACCACCAAGGGCGAGATCGATTTCCACGACTTCATCGGCGACAGCTGGACCATCCTGTTCTCGCACCCGGCCGATTTCACCCCCGTGTGTACCACCGAACTCGGCGCCTTTGCGAAGCTGAAAAATGAATTTGAGAAGCGTGGTGTCAAGATGATTGGACTGGTTCGTGCCTAATACCCCTTTGTTTGGTCTTGCATTGCGCGAAATGGCGTAGCTGACCCCGCGTCACTCCAGAGCGCCAACGACATCGGTTCCCACGGCGACTGGATCAAGGACATCAACGAAGTCGCCTCCACGGACGTCCAATTCCCCATCATCGCCGACGCCGACCGCAAGGTCGCCTTCCTCTACGACATGATCGACCAGCAGGACTTGGACAACATCGCCCAGAAGGGCATTGCCTTCACCATCCGCTCCGTGTTCATCATCGACCCCAGCAAGAAAATCCGCCTCACCATGATGTACCCTGCCTCAACGGGCCGCAACTCTGCTGAGGTTCTGCGCGTGATTGACTCGCTGCAGACCGGTGACAAGAAGGGTGTCACGACCCCGATCGACTGGCAGGTGGGCGACGACGTCATCGTGCCCCCCTCCGTGTCGACCCCTGACGCCAAGAAGAAGTTTGGCGAGGTGCGCGAGGTGAAGCCGTACCTGAGATACACCAAGGCCTAAAGGATGCGGACATGAAGTGATCGACACTTGTATACAATTCAATTGGATTATACGGATACCGTGAACCCCCTGTAGACTCTTATGTTCCTGATGCGTGGTGATGTCCTCATAGACTGCGATGGTGGAACCGGGTAATCCTCGGTCTTCCAAGTGATGTCAATGATTCAGGGGAATTCCTCATCGGCGCCTTTGCCAATTTTGGGTGTTGCTACCCCTGACGGATTCCCTTATGAGGCAGGGATAATCCTCGGTGGGGAGTCGCTCACAGACGATGCCGCGAACACTTGCACAACTTTGAATCCTGCGCGCCAGACTTTTGCCGGTGCCCTATGAGCATTGCGAATTCCGAGCAATTGTCACTCGGCTATGCAAGCGAGCCCATGACTATCGTTAGTTTCCCACAGGGATCGGCCTGCGATGTCAAGAATTCACCCAAATAAAGCACGTGGACACGGCATCTTCTCCGTTGTTCTCCTCTTCGGGCACTGTCCCTCGGTCATTTAAACGGACTGAGCGGTGAATTCTTCAATTAGAATGAGGCTCTGTCTTTCTGCATCCTTCTGACCAGGCATTGGGACTTCTCCAGTCACAACAATGGCACACTGGACCCGTCTGGCCCTAGTCCCCTTGTTGGCGCAGGTCGCACTCGCATCCCCCGTGCCGGATGGCGACCACAGCTCTGTACACCTGGATCAACGAGACTCAGACTCCAGGGACTATGCATCGCCCCCCTATTATCCCACGCCGCCGGGCGGGTGGCTGTCCGACTGGAGCGACGCGTATGAAAAGGCCCAGAAAGTGGTCAGCAACATGACCCTGGCAGAGAAGGTCAACATGACCAGCGGCACGGGTTTCTTCATGGGCCCCTGTGTCGGCCAAACCGGCAGCGCGCCTCGGTTCGGGATCCCCAATATCTGTCTCCAGGATTCGCCGCTGGGGATACGGAACTCGGATCATAACACCGCGTTTCCTCCGGGAATTACCGTGGGCGCCACATTTAACAAGGAGCTCATGTATGCCCGTGGAGTGGGGCTAGGCGAAGAGGCTCGGGGAAAAGGTGTTAATGTACTTCTGGGTCCGGCGGTGGGACCGATCGGACGCAAGCCGCGTGGGGGACGCAGTTGGGAGACGTTTGGCGTGGATCCTACGCTGCAGGCTATTGGTGGTGCGCAGACCATTAAGGGTATGCAGAGCACCGGGGCAATTGCGGCTCTGAAGCATTTCATTGGCAACGAGCAAGAAATGTACCGCATGAGCAGCGTTGTTTCCAAGGGGTATTCCTCGAACATCGATGATCGGACTTTGCATGAGTTGTACCTCTGGCCGTTTGCCGAAGGCGTCCGAGCAGGTGTCGGCTCTTTGATGACCGCCTATAATGATGTGAGTGTCGTCTTCTTGTTCTCTGTGAGGACTCTTGCTGATATAAAGTAGGTGAACAGCTCTGCGTGCAGCCAAAACAGCAAGCTTCTGAATGGGATCCTCAAGGATGAGCTCGGCTTCCAAGGATTTGTCATGACCGATTGGCTGGGTCACTACAGTGGCGTGGGATCCGCGCTAGCTGGCCTCGACATGAGCATGCCGGGTGACGGTGCCGTCCCTCTCTTCGGGGACAGCTACTGGGCATCCGAGCTGTCGAAGTCTGTTCTAAATGGCAGTGTACCGGTCAGCCGTTTGAATGATATGGCAAGTGACATCCACGCCGTTTCAACTGTTCAACGGCAAAACTGACTAGACTCAAGGTCACTCGAATCCTTGCGACATGGTACAAGTTGGGCCAGGACAAAGACTACCCCCTCCCGAATTTCTCTACTAACACTCAAGACCGGACTGGTTCCCTGTACCCTGGCGCTCTTGTCTCTCCTTCAGGGGTCGTCAACCAATATGTTGATGTACAGGGCAACCACAATGTCACAGTACGAGCTGTGGCCCGCGAGGCCATCACGTTGCTGAAGAACGAGAAGAATCTTCTCCCGCTGCGACGAAACGACTCCTTAAAGATATTTGGCCAAGACGCTGGTGGCAACCCAGACGGCCTCAACAAATGCAGCGACCAAGGATGCGACAAGGGTGTTCTGACGATGGGATGGGGCAGTGGCACCGCAAGGCTACCGTATCTCATTACACCGCAGAAGGCCATTGCCAACGTCTCCAAGAATGCCCAGTTCTATATCACCGACTCGTTTCCGTCGGACGTCACGGCAAACGCCAACGACATCGCTGTTGTGTTCATCAATGCGGACTCCGGCGAAAACTACATCACTGTGGAAGACAACCCTGGCGACCGCACTAAAGCTGGCCTATATGCCTGGCATGACGGCGACAAACTCGTCAAGGCGGCCGCCGAGAAATTCTCCAATGTCGTGGTCGTCGTGCACACAGTCGGCCCTATTATTATGGATGAATGGATCGACCTGAAATCCGTCAAAGCGGTTGTCGTCGCGTATCTGCCGGGTCAGGAAGCGGGCAACTCGCTCGTCGATGTATTATTTGGCGCCTACAGTCCGAGCGGTCACTTACCCTACACGATCCCACGCAGCGAATCCGACTATCCGGACAGCGTGAGCTTGATCAAACAGCCTTTCGGGCAAATTCAAGACACTTATACCGAGGGACTCTATGTGGACTATCGACACTTCCTCAAGGCCAATGTAACGCCTCGATACCACTTCGGCCATGGGCTCTCGTACACCACATTCAACTTCTCTAAACCAACATTGTCCAAGGTCACCCCCTTGGACAGCGCCTACCCTTCAGCACGACCGTCCAAGGGCGCAACACCGACATACAGTACCAAGATCCCAGATGCCTCCGAAGTCTCGTGGTCGTCCACTCATTTTACCCGCATCTGGCGCTATCTCTACCCATACCTGGACCACCCAGAGTCCATCTCCGCTAAAGACAAGTACCCTTACCCGGATGGCTATACCACCACACCCCAGCCTGCCCCCCGCGCCGGTGGTGGCCAAGGAGGTAATCCCGCACTGTTCGATGTCGCCTTCTCCGTGAAGGTGCAGGTTCAAAATACAGGCAAACGCCGTGGCCGAGCTGTTGCGCAGCTTTACGTTGAATTGCCCAAGGACTTGGGACTCGATACACCTTCGCTGCAGCTGCGCCAGTTCGAGAAGACGAAAGAGCTGGCTCCCGGACAGAGTGAGACTCTCACCCTGGATATCTCTCGCAAGGATGTCAGTGTGTGGGATACCAAGGTGCAGGACTGGAAAGCTCCTGTGCACGGCAAGGGTATCAAGGTCTGGGTGGGTCACAGCGTCGGGGATCTTTCTGTCGTTTGTGAGGTTGGTGGTCGTTGCTCGACGCAGTAAGTGGAGGCTTCTACTTACCATCTTTTCTTTTTCTTTTTCTTTTTCTTTTATCGTGTTTAATATCCTTTTCTGTTATCGTCTTTTGCCTATATTTCCTTGATTCCGTGGTCAGCACCGACTTCTGCCATCCACACACATGATAATCCTTTATTGTTCATACTGTACATATAACCTTCAATTCATTTATTGAACAAGTATTCTTATTTTAAAATCTAGCCCAAGTCTTGCATGTTTGGCTCGCCTCAACGATAACAATCACAGTTTCAGACCGAAGGAGACTGCACATTCTCCACAACAGGCTGCTTCTCAAGATTGAGCCCCGTCCGAGTTTCCACATGCTCCTTGTTCAACTGCGTCTTGAGAATAAAACCAGAAAACAAGATCCCCACGGCGGACATGCACGTATACATAACCCACATATTCCGCAAACTCCACGAGAAAGCCTCTTTCACAGCGCCCAGCTGAGCCGGGTCCATGATCGTCTTGATAGTCTCAACATTCGCCGCTGCCGAGTCACCAGAAAGCTGCGCTGCCAAGGCCTCAGACATCCCAGTGGCCAGTAGCTTCGAATGCATACGCCCCATACTATTCTGAAACACGACACCACCGATAACAATCGACGACGCGGTCGCCATATTCCGAATAAAGCCGAGAGTCGCCGTTGCCGTGGCGGTTTCTTCTTGCGATACCATGGCCTGGATGGCAATGATGGGGGTCTGGAAGACGAACCCAGCGCCGAAGCCGCTGAGTAGCTGGTAACCGACGATTTCTCCAAGTGACGAGGAGCTGTTGAAGTTGATGTATAGCCCATTGCCGATGGCCATCATGATCAGCCCCAGCCAGATTAGCTCGAGATATCGTCCGGTGTGGTGGATTGTGGCGCCCGTAATCATGCCGGCAAATGCCTCGGCGAGGACGATGGGCAGGGTTAGGAGTCCTGAGCGCACAAATGCAAAGATCACGTCCCTGTTGGGGTGTACACATCCTCTATATAACTTGACCCTGTTTCGTTGGAGATGTTTCAATCAATATCAAACGCACTTCCCCCCTCAACAATCCAATTAGAAATTCTGCTGAGCGTTTTCAATCTCAAGCAGACCACGATGCTCTGCGAGCAATTACCTAAGGAATAAATGCTCGAGGCATCTTGCCCATTTTCTCAACGGCCGATCGAATGGCACCCGAAATGCCAAATTGGCTGGGAATGCCCTCCACACGATGAGTAGAATTGATATTCTTGACCAGCACGATCTGGTAGCATGTTGCCCCACCTTGACGAGAAACAATAGTAGCCCAAGAAAGGAAGAATTCCCAGATCTATTCACACATTAGCTCACACATTAGCAAGCTCCACCACGAATTCCAAGACGAGATACTCACCCGATACCATTTCGGCCCGTAAGTGGCCTCCACCTTCTCGCGATTGCCAAGCCAGTTGCGATACCAGCGCCAAAGAGTTGCAGAATAGTGCACACCCACGGTATCAATACCCTTGACTTCAAAGCCGGTTGCTTCGAGCTGATCCACAACCCAGCCAAGGGGCGTGCTTGCATCTGCACCAGGGAACACATATTTGTTCATGAACAGGCCCCAGATCAAATCCTCGTACTGCCAGTACTTGCGTAGACCAGAGTATTGCAAATAGAAGACACCGTCATCATCCAACATATCATGAACTTGTCTCAAAAATCCACGGAAATGGCGAATGCCCACATGTTCCGACATCTCCAGACTGGTGATTCTCTTGTATCCTCCTGGGTTACGAGGTGAGTCACGGTAGTCCATGCGAAGTATCCTACTCTGAGACTCGGGGATACCGGCATTTTGAAGAGTCGTGTTGCCCCATTTTGTCTGGTTGCGGCCAAGGGTTACGCCAGTGACATGGGCCTTGTAATGAACGCTGGCAAAAGTAGCCAGAGTTCCCCATCCACAGCCAATGTCCAACATAGAATCTCCCGGTTGCAGGCCAATCTTCTCACAGACAGCCGTTAATTTGTTATCTTGAAGGTCTTCGAGGGATTCCTCCTGGTTGATGTCGCCGATGATACCAGAAGTGTAGATCATGCGAGGGCCGAGGAACCACGCGTAGAAGTCGTCGCCTCGGTCGTAATTGCCGCTCACCTGTTCCTCGTCTGGTCATATATGTTAGCCATTTGGTTTTTGTTGTTTCCTTGAATAAACAGGGTCATGAATGGGGTCCACATGTGGTAAGCGTTACCTTGAGAGCGGGAATGAACAAGAAGCTCGGGAACAAACCCCAGCAAAAAGTGGCGGAATACGCCCCAGGAGAAACTGAAGCTTGCCCAATCGTGTCGGTATTCGAGACTCTCTAGACAGTCCCCGTTCTTGAATTCCACCTCGCATCTAAAGTACTTTTCGTAGAATACTTCGATGGGGATTTTCTTGCTACCGCTGTATCTGGCGCGATCGCTTTCCCTGTGGAAATGGATGTAATGCTCCACAGGCCGACCCGGAAGCTTTGCTTTTTCGTTCATTCGGGGAGACATGGAAGAGAAGATTGTCCAGAAAGCCATGAGGATTGGGATAGCAGTGCATAGCGCGACGAGTACGGTGACGTATAGACCGCCACCCAGACAGTAGGATATGAACCACGGAATGGAGGTCAACAGGAATAGAAGTAGAGTATTGGACCACGAGTCATTGCCGGGGCCATCTGCAGGCAACGGGGCATTTTTGATGGCGGGAGACTGTAAACGAGTGCGCCATGAAAAGCATGAGAAGTATGCTCCCCGGGGTAAAGATAATAAAGATAACCAACTTTACTTACCGTGGTAGTTCGAACTCCGCAATCCTTGCTCGCAGGAGCTTGCAAGGCTTCTGGGGTCACTATGAAGTCGAAGAAAGGAGGCGACTCGGGGTGCTTTTGAGACATGGTGAGAGTATAATGTAAATTGAAGTTCAGGCAATTTCTTTCTCAAACAATCCACGGTTTGGGACCCTGAGCAGATATAAGTTTCTTCATGATCGACAATTTAAACGAGCATTGGAATCCACTGGAGCGTACCAATGGTATATCTCATTCTTGTCGTGAACCCCAATCACACGCATCTATATTTTCCTGAATAGGGCAATAGATCAGCCTCTCGGTGGCCGCGGGTCCCGCGCACTGAGGCCCTCTCTAAGCGATCAGCCTGCTTCCCATGTTTGTTTTTCTTTCTTTTTTTCTTTGACGTGCAATTTTGACTCTCGGCTCCAGAAAAATTGCCAGCGGAGCTAGGTTTTCTCAACAACATATTGAAAGCTGGCTTCAACAGCTCGCGCAACCTTTTTCTTATATCCATTTTCTTAGCTTCATTCGGCTCGGTAACTGATGCATTCCTTCGTGTTTCTTCTCACTGACCCCCTCATGTTTAATATCTTCGCGCTCTACTTTTTCCCCATGGCCACTAGATAGCGGTTGGGCCGGTTTGCGATCTTGGGTGGGATCATGTGTTGAAAGAAAGCGAATGATCAACATTCTTTAGCTCTCCTTAGGAAATCGCATTTACTCCCAGTTAAGAGGGGAAATGAATTGAATAGCGATGGGATGGCCCATTTAAAGAGCGAAGTAGCTAAGGAGTATTGTCCTCCAAGTTCAGTCAGAGGGAGGTGGCTTCGGACTTTGAATTCTATAGATTCTTGAGTTGGAGACTAATAAGAGCGTCCGTTTCTAAACCCAACAACACAGAGACACCTATGCTTGGCTTTATGCAATAATATGCATTGTGGATAGTGGTTTATAGGGTATTAAATTGAATTCAAACCATAACCAATATACCAGCTTATTAGTGGGGTGCTTTTGTACTAGTAGACTAAGCATGACTCGTAGTAAGTCAGTAAGCTCAACTCTATCTCCGCAATGCACAAACCAAGAACTAATACAGATTCTTAGCTACTATGAATGAACGCATATTTCATCACCTAGTCCCTCCATTTGTTGGAAATGAAGTGAAGACTAAGCAAGTATCCACGGAATGACGATGCTGACGTGGGCACTCGCATCACATCTAGTAGCCTTCTACTTGGACCTGCTATCCGATCAGCATGACAACAGCAAATGCCTCATTCTTGGCGTGGAAAATCTCATGCTGTGTGATATTCCTGTACGGGGTCAGAATTGGGGAACGTGCCGAGGATTCTCTTGTTCAAGCAGAAACGGCTTAACGAGGGGGCAAGACAACTGGGGATGGAGCTCCAGAATGCCTATACTTTTTCCGTTGACTTGCTGTCATTATCATTAAGTCTCAAACTAACTCACTCTCTATTTCTTACCCCAGGATCCTTTTCGCGAGACCTTCTCCATGGGGTGCGCCCCGTGGAGAGGGCCCCAACGGGGCCCAGGGTCAGACATTAGTAACCAAGAAAACACTCTGCACTGTTGAGATCAACGCTTTGGACAGCTTAGCCTGCCAGTCTGAGAATCTCAGGTGTGCCTAATTTAGTGCGACTCAGCCACTGCCGCCGCGTCATTGCCCCGGTATTCCCATTGCCCCGTATCATCGTTGCCTTTTCTCGTATATGAAGGGGTGAGATGGGGCGAAAGGATCGGCTCGTCGATGGGGATCAACTAACTTCGACAGGGCACACAAGGATCATGGTGGAGAACATAGCTACGTAGTTGGACCAGGACTTTGTTTGACTCTATCGCAAAGTTTACAAAGTAAGTTACCCGACACTGTGAAGACGACGTGACGCGCATTCTATACAAAAGTATCATGTAGAACCTGGGGGATGAGAGCCTTGTTGACATCATCTTACGATGTAAGCAATTGGGGATGAATTGCTTCGTTCTTAGTCTATCCTCGCAAACCTATGCTTGAGGTATAAAGAGTACGAGAAATCCTCGCCAATCTCACTCCCTCAGGACCAAATCAGCCTTTCTCTATTATATTCACTGTCCCAAATCTTCCAAATACAGTTACTCCCAAGAAACTAGCAACTTCAACAGCATGAAGGTCTTCGCTACTCTCTCCACCATGGTCGTTGCTCTGTTTGCAATGGCCGCTGCCAACCCCGTGGCTGAGCCTCAAGACGTAAGCATTACTCCTTCCTTCTTCCTGGGAGAATGTCCATTGCACAAGATGCTAACCATATAGAAATTAGTGGTGTCCTCATGGATGTGTCAAAGATGGAGGATGCTGGCCCGCTGATGACCCTCACTGCACTAGCTAGAAAGCCAGGACCCTACCATGCGATGTGTTTATAAAGCTATCACAAGGTGTTGGATAAACAGAAGACTTTTACAAATCTCGCTCGACAACGCCTCTTTTGTTCCGATATTGGGTTTCTTGTTACATATTTTGTATATACGGTGGCAGTGTCTTTTTCTTTGAATGAACCATTTCCTTATATGTGTATATCCAGTTGTCTTGAGGTAACTAGATCTCTGGGGACGGAAATGCCTTGTAGAATCTTCATTGAGTCAATGCACCTCCCGTATACTGAGCTTGACCTTTGGGCAGAGGGCTGATATGAAACGTTCAAGCGTGGACTGACAAGGACGATCTGCCTTTAATGGGGCCAATTTTGACGACTGCTGGCTATCGTTAGATTGGGTCTTAGATCGAGCTTGATCTGCCCTATTTTGGCAACGATGTTCGCCTGTATGTGTCCACGAGTCATGCGAGACAGGCTAGTTTTATAAAAGTGTAGTCCAAGACCTGTTAGGAAATATGTTGAATGAATTCATTTGTCACTCGCTTTCTTATATTAGAAAATGGCACAAGACGAGGATGAGAATTGCCAAACTGGCGTTATACTTCAAGGATGCCTTGGACACCCAACGCCGCAATTAGTAGCATTAACGTTTATCTTCCTTTGATAAATATTCATTACCACATTGTAGTTGGAGTTTCTGCTTGACGTCCTATCTTCCCAGATTTTGCCCCAAAATTTTTCTTTGTTGTTGAGGCTCTCTTCAAGTATATTTGGTCAAGAGCTTAATCATGAGATGAGATTTGTTGTGCTATAGACTCTTAATCGTCTCGGCAACCTGACGATGGAGAGTATAATTAAACTAATTTCCAAGTATATGGTTTAATTAGCAGCGTGAATATTCAGAGGTTGGTTTATTAATTCATCGCGTGGAATGAGTAGACCCTTGCATCGGAGATCTCATGTGGTGACGTCACGCGATTTGGGATCGAAGATGGTTGCGATTATTGAGATTTTCAAAATCAGGAATTGACCAAGAACCGATTGCTACAAAAGCCCAGGAATCCGATCTCAAGCTGTTTTGGGCAGGCATCTCTGTTCTAGTCACAATATTCCATATGAAACCTTCTCCTTCCAACCCCGTGGTCCTATACTGGCACCGAACCGATCTGCGCCTCCACGATTCACCAGCACTCCACGCTGCATTGGCCTTGAAGCCTGCCGTTTTTATTCCGGTCTGGACCTGGGATCCTCACTATGTTTACCGGGCTCGCGTTGGGCCGAATCGCTGGAAGTTTCTTCTTGAATGCCAGAGTGATCTGTCTCAGTCCTATAGCAAACTGAACCCGAAACAAAAGCTCTGGCTTGTGCGCGAGGCACCGCAAACAGTCTTGCCCAAGCTCTGGAAACAATGGCAAGTGACCCATCTCGTGTTCGAGAATGACACCGACGCCTACGCCCGAGATCGCGACAATGAAGTAGCCCGTCTGGCCGAAGATGCAGGCGTCGAAGTCATTGTCAGAATGGGTCGCAACCTATTCGATCCTGATCATCTTGTTCGAAAGAATGGCGGCAAGCCAACTATGAGTATGACGCAAGTCCAAAAGGCCGCTGAGAAAATCAACAACGGACAGCCGGAAAAGCCGCTTGAGTCGCCTACCAGCATTCCCGATCCCTGGGACGAGGGCAAGATGGACCTCAGCAATCTTCAGCAGGACATGGCGGACGCCAACCTAGATCTTAATGCCGTTCACCGCACAACCAGCGACAAGCAGTATTCACATATCATGGGACCACAAAAGAACTTTTCGGTTCCCACGATGGAGGAAATTGGCATTGATCCTTCGCAGGCTGAATCACCCCATCGGGGTGGAGAGACAGCGGCACTGAATCTTCTGGGCAGCCACATCCAGAACGAGGAGTATGTCGGTACATTCGAGAAACCCAATACCTCCCCGGCAGCCTTTGAACCGCAGTCCACGACACTGCTCTCTCCACATTTACACTTTGGATCCTTGTCAGTGCGGAAGTTTTGGTGGGATGTGCAATCCGTTCTGGAAAAGCGAAAGAAGCAAAAGAAAAACAATTCGTCAATTCCCACCAATATCCCAGGCCAGCTGCTGTTCCGCGACATGTACTTTGCCGCCCAGGCAGCTATTGGCCATCGTTTTGCTCGGACGTATGGAAACCCAGTTATCAGATTTATTGACTGGCACTTGCAATCAAGCGATCCCCAAGGCAATGATTCAGAGAATGAGAATTACCACAAAGACTCAGACGAAGCGGAAATCTGGTTCCAACGCTGGAAGGAAGGACGAACAGGATTTCCATGGATTGATGCATTAATGCGGCAGCTAAGACGCGAGGGGTGGATTCATCATCTCGGAAGACATAGCGTGGCATGCTTCTTAACTCGGGGAGGTTGCTACGTGAGCTGGGAGCGAGGCGCCGAAGTATTCGAGGAACTACTTCTGGACCGTGAGTTTTCTTTTGCATTGACAGTGGGTATTCATAATTTAACAGAGAAACCAGATGAAACTGCCTGTAATGTGGGCAATTGGATGTGGCTGTCTTGCACAGCATTCTTTTCCCAGTTCTATCGCTGCTACTCACCAGTGGCATTCGGCAAAAAGTGGGATCCCGAGGGTCTTTTCATCCGGCATCACTGCCCGGAGCTATCTCAGTTTGACAAGAAGTATATCTATGAGCCCTGGAAAGCCCCCATAGCAGACCAGAAGAAATGGGGATGTCGTGTGACTGGGGATGGCACCGACTCGGTCCAGCATGGGAAGGTATATCCGAAGCCGATGTTTGATTTTGATAAGCGGCGGCAGATATGTCTCGACAGCATGAAGAATGCATATGACGTTGGCTTGCACGGAGACGATGAGGAAGTGAAGAGTGGTGCATGGAAAGAAAGGTTCGGGTGGCTGGATAACAGTGAAAATCAGGGGAAGAAACCAAGCAAGAGACAGAAGACAGATTGAAGAAAACATTATTAGGTCACTAAGACGAAAAGTACGAAAATGACCTCGGGGGGCAGTCTATACTGCGATAATAACCACAGATCTATTTCAATCCCACCCATTTCAATGATAGCAGCCATAGCGAGTGCCTCCCTCCGGAATAACATCGCAGGGAATACGACTCCTGCAATCCTGACACCCGTTCAAGGTGATATGACACCCATTATCAAGGTAAGTCGAGCCGCACTCTTCAACATGATCAGTCTGGTACATATTCTCAACACTGCACGGAAGATTAGCAAAAGAATTCCCGGAAAAGATCACATACAAGCCAAAAAAGGAAAAGCAAAAGGAAAAGAGAGAGAACTTGCGCTTGCTTGATTTGGCCACCCGTGAGACCAATGTTGTAATTGTCGCACCGGAACATCGCGGTGCAGCCATTGTTTGCGAAAGGCAGCCAATTGACAGGGTCGGCGTCGCCGGCCGAGGCGACGTAGGATGTTTCGCCCTTGTACAGGAAGTCATCCACATACTGCCGATATGCCCGTTTACAAGCCCCCGAGAGATTCTTGCAGAGCGAAGAACCCTTGTTGTTGCCGTCGGTCTCGTGTGGCATGGGTGGTGCCTTGGGTGTAGGCGTAGTCGCACCATTGTCTTCGCCGAGGATAAGTGGGTTTTCGGGGTATTTGCCATTCTCAATGATATAGGTCTGGTCGCCTTGGGTGTAGGTACCACCGTAGTTTCGATTCTGGTTGATACAGGTATCCTGGATGGCTTGGAAGGCCTTCTTGCAGTGGGTCAGGGCTACGGCACTGCTGCTTCGGATAACGGTGACTGCCAAGTCGCCATGACTGAACACCTGGTGGGTGGAGTCGCCGGAGCCACTGTTGAAAGTTCCATTGCAGGCATATCGGAGGGTGTTTTTCGCGTTGAGCGCATTCACCACGTCAGATGGCAGTGGTCCATCTGTTGGGATGTTCTGCTGGCAGTTCAGAGTCGGACTGGAGGCAAAAGAGGATGATGAGGCCGAAGATGCTGCCGACGACATAGAGGAAGCTGAAAAAGAGCTTGAAGGGGTAGGTAATGGTGAGGTGGTTGGCGTATCCTTGACCCGCGTGGAGGATTTACTTAGCTTGGCGGACACAGGGAGAGACCCAGATAAAGGTGGATTGGTCGTCAAACCGCCGACAGTATTAGCAGTCAAAGTGCCAACATCGTAGGTGATTGTAATGGAGATAGACGTCTTCGCGGAACGACTCCTTGACTGGCTAGAAAAAGATGATGATGCCGACGTCTGTGACGGAGACTGAGACAGGGGTGGCGAGGAAGACCACGACGAAGATGCGGACGATTTAGAAGACAACAAAGCAGAGGATGGGGAAGATGAATGTGAAGAGGACGGGTCATCATCGCCTTTCTCATCGTCATCTTTGCCATCATCCATTTTCGAAATTTTATCAGGTGCAGGGAAAAGGTCTGGCGTCAACCAGGCTGGCACGTCACCCAGAGGAATCACCATACCACCTGTCGAGTCAACTACCACCGGGGTTTGAACACCTCCAATGTTCAAGGTCATCGGGAGCAGACTGCCTTCTGGGACGGACGGCAGGTGACCTTTCAGATCCGACGGGATATCTTGCTTGACGAAGGTCACCGATTCCGAGGAGTCCTGGGGGTTGCTGACCACTCCCTTGGCGGAGCTATCCGTTGGTGTAGATAGTGTATCGATTGAAACCGAGGTCGCGGTCACAGTAGTTGATGCGACAGACTCTGAGGCGGGCGTGAGCGAACCTGGGCTCCCGGTTGGAGCTGCTGAGTTGCCCCAAGAGGAGTTGGATGCATTGCCCGTAGCAGGCCTATTCGATGAATAACCTGAAGATGAACCCGATGAGAGTGCAGACGACGTATTGTCTGCGGAGGGGCTGTTTGCACCGCCTGCGGAAGAACGGCCCGGGGACGATGAGGACGACGCATTATCTGTGATAGGAGGATTTGCAGGAGATTCTGAAGAGCTGGAAAAGCCCCTAGATAAATACTCCGAATTCACTAGCCTTTGGGAATTTGCCACGGGGATTGCAGAGGGCGATTTTGTACCCGTGCTGCGATTCTGCCCCGGGGCTTTGGATGTCGTCGAGGAACCAGCGGCAACAGGAACTACAGGTTGAGTAGTTCTTGACGCAGAGTATCCTGGAGGTGGAATCGACTGCACAGAGCTGGGCCCGGGCAGCCGTCGATTCGAAGAAATAAAACTTGCTGCACTTGAAGGCAACGCTTGCAAAAGCAGAGCGCTACACAAAGCCACGGATACCCAGGTCATACTCGAAATAGAAAAGGAGATTGTAACAGAGAGTATACTTGCAGTCCAGGAAACAAGTCAAGGACGACAGGCAGTTAACAGTAAGTCTTCAGCGGCGAAAGATCATCCCGCGTACAGAGGATTTAGAGCCGTGGAGAACGTTCGTGACAATCAATATTCATGGATCCATTTGCCCATTCGAGTAACGACGATCGCGGGGCACCAGCCAACCATGTGCCTTCGGGCCGAGGAATAGTGGAGCTGAGGCTGTGGTTCCTGGCCCTAAAACCGGCATGCCGGATGGGGGCCGTTGCTAGTGGACCCTTCATCTGCCATCTTTCTCACGCTGGGCCACTCACGTAGTCGAAATGCTGGAGTCTGGCTGAGTAGATTCTTCGATGCCGAGACACCCTTGCATCACCCACGGGACTTGACCGAACCTGCGGTGTATTCGGTGACCGGTTGAGTATATGGCTGATTGATCTAAAAAAAAAATGGTTCCGATTCTGATAGTGGTCGCTTCTTTTCGATTGTTTTATTATCACCGGGTTCATCTTCTATAATCCCCCCTGCTGGGTGTGCACCTGAAGGTGTCAACTCCTTACAATCATGCTGGCACATACTATCCTGGTGTCTCTCGCGGGGCTTGCACTCGCGGTCCCCTTTCCAGATTCCAATCATCATGTCGCTCCACGAGCAAAGCGTGATGACACTGCTATCATCGCCAGTAAATGTGATTCACCGTGCGAGATACGGTTTTCGGCTATCACGACCACCATGACCGTATCCGCGCCGCCGCAGACCATGAACATTGACGGCATTGACCACCCAGTCACGGTAACATTCACGCCAGTGACCACGGCCACCACGCTTCAACCAGTTGCCAAAACAGTGGAAAACACCGATCCGGCAGCGACGCCAACCATCTCCGTCGATGCAGTGAACTTGGGGTCCGTGACTCTGTTCGGCTCCGCATACAATTATAACTGGAACGTGGCCGCGCACGCGCAAATGTACACCTCGCCGCATCCATACGTTCTGGCCAACAGCATGAATCCATACCACCTCGACAGCAATTGCGCCTTTGTCACAATGGCCAAGCTGATGAACATGGGTTTACACCCTTTCTTGAACATGATTGGCATGATGCAAAACGCCGACCATGGCATCAGCACAACTGAACTCAAGCAAGCTTTGAGTGAAATCAGATTGCACGGAAACTTTATGACTTGGTATGTCCTCACATTGGCCCTTTCCGCTTCGTGAGTCTCTTTCCGCGGATGGCTGACTCTAGACTTGACGCACAGGTACGAGGAGATTGAATCTGGTGACACTCGGACCGACCTCGAGCACAAGATTCCCTCGCCCGATCGATTGCTGGGGGTGGGGTATATGCGGAATGATGGAAACGGACACGTTGTCGTTTATGACAAGCTATACAGGAAATTTTTTGATTACCAGAGCAGCGACAGGCCATCGGGTGTGTTGAAAGATGGAAATGGTCAGGATATCGAGGACTTGATGCAACCAAGACCCTTGGGGGGTGGCCATTGGGCGACTGGATTTGTGTTTGGCATAGAATGAGTGGTCTCATGTACGTTGCACATTGCATGAGAATTCTATATGGATCAGCCGTTTGATGAAACAATGCTCAACGCGGCGTGGCATAAAGCCAAGAAGCTCATGAGTGTGGTGCTGGTGCGGTCAAAAACACACGTTGAGACTTTGTTCCGAGTAATGGCGAGCTATTCTGCTTCAGGAAGGTCTGGCCGATGGAGGAGTATCCGTGGGGATTCAATCCACGCATTACCCAATAATTTCTACGTGGTGTAGGTACCGGCCCGGGAGTTTTCCTGCTCATCAACAGCTTTCGTCATTCGGCTCCATATTTTCCAAGCTTCAGTCTCGGGCGGGTCAAAGGTGTTCTCTGTGCGATTCCCACTCCACCAAACCCCACACAGCAATTCGCTCACATTTTCTCTTGCACTCGCTGTGGATATGAACAACGCGGGGGAGGGGCTCTGTACCGGCCCGGCGAATTGCGGGGACCCCACGGAGAAAAGCCGGGGGAGGGAAGCGTGTTTACATGCTGAAGCTATACATCTTAAATGATGCCATGCAAGCAAGACTTGCTTTTATTCTTTCGTCTTGCCCTTCCACTATCTCGTTCTTTCCGGATCATCTTTTTCCTTCGCCAAATAACCAGAGATGGGCCCCGACGATGAGGTCACCAGTACACACAATCATATTGAAGATTCTCATTCGGGGAGTCCAAGGCACAGCCGCCAAAATGAGCGTGACGTTGATGCCGAAAAGCACGCCGGTCATGAACCGAACGAATTGCCAGACTTGAAAAGGAGGCTCAAAAGCCGACACCTGCAGATGATTGCAATTGGTAAGGCGGATCAACCACAGCAATCAATATATCAGCCACGCCCTTACTGACTTCTATATAGGGGGTACCATAGGAACCGGCCTCTTCATTGGCAGTGAGACAGCAATCGCCAACGCAGGTCCCGTCGGCGCTCTCATTGCATATATTTTTGTCGGCTCCCTTGTCTATTCAGTCATGACCGCGCTGGGAGAAGTCGCGACATATCTTCCCATCCCGGGAGCTTTTGCTTCATATGCCGCACGATTGGTCGATCCCAGCCTCGGATTCGCGATGGGCTGGATATACTGGTTCTCGTGGGCATCGACCTTTGCTCTAGAATTAACCGCGACCGGTCTCATTATACAATACTGGAACGAGACCATTCCGATTGCGATCTTCATTGCTATCTTCTGGGTGCTCATTATCATTCTGAATATGCTACCGGTCAGCTTCTTTGGCGAAGCAGAGTTCTGGATGTCAGCCATCAAGGTTATCACTGTCATTGGATTCATGATTTTCGCTATTTGCATGAACGCAGGAACGGGCAAGGAAGGGTATATCGGGTTTCGGTATTGGGTGCATCCCGGCCCATTCAACGCATATCTGATTGAGGATGAGAGCAAGACTGCCATCGCCAAATTTGTTGGATTTTGGGCTGTTCTGATCAAAGCCGGGTTCTCATACCAGGGCACCGAGCTCGTCGGTATAGCTGCGGGTGAAACCGAGAATCCGGGCAAAGCTATTCCGTCGGCGATCCGCAAAACATTCTTTCGAATTGTGTTTTTCTTTATTTTGACGATTTTCTTTATCGGAATCGTCGTCCCATCCTCGGATGAGCGTCTTACCGCCAGTGAAGGCAGCGGTGCCAGTGCCAACAATGCGAATTCGTCACCCTTCGTTATCGCTGCAAAACGTGCCGGCGTCAATGTGCTATCGAGCATAATTAATGCCGTGCTGTTGACTGTCGTTCTTTCTGCTGCTAACTCCAATGTCTACAGCGGCAGCCGCATTTTGGTCGGATTAGCCCACGAGGGCTTCGCGCCGCCTTTCTTCGTGCGAACAACCAAACAAGGTGTCCCTTATTGGAGCGTTGCATTTACCTCTCTTTTCGGGTTGCTAGGCTTCTTGAATGTGTCAAATGCTGGCAGCACGGTCTTCAACTGGCTGCTCCAGATTGCTGGTTTGGCCGGGTTTATCACTTGGTCGTCGCTGAATATCTGCCATCTGGCATTTATGAGGGCGTTGAACGCCCGTGGAATCTCTCGCAATATCCTGCCATACAAGGCAACCTGGCAGCCCTATCTGTCGTGGTATGGTCTTTTCTTCAACATCTTGATCATCATCACGCAGGGATTCACGGCCTTTATTCCAAGGTTTAGTATCACGGACTTCTTTATCAACTACCTCAGTCTCATTTTGTTCACTGTGTTATATATCGGGCACAAAGTGGTTTTCCGGCCGATGTTTGTGCAGCCTCTGGAAGCTGATATTGACACGGGACGCCATGAATTTGAAAACGAATAGAAGACATTAAATGAAGTACGTGACTTCAAAGGCAAATCAGCATCACAGAAAATCTCTAGGATCGAGGTCCTCATAAAGTTTAGCCTCCTCCCACTGCCGGACCAACATCTCCTTCGCGCCCGTGCGCTCGAGTCGAGACGCATCCCACATCACATACCCCCAGTTCTGAGATTTATCCTGCAAGTAATATCCATGGACATTGCTATATGTGTCTTTCCACATCAGTGTCTACGCCAGGGGTGGAAGAGCCACGCCGGAACTAGGGTCCACATCTCCCTGGAAAGGCAGAGGATCTCGCCGTTGCTCCTTTTCGTTTCAAGCCGACAGAGGTATCCGACGACGCTTGTGTTGGGCACTTTCAGACAGGGAATCGTCATCCAGAGCGGCGCTGTGGGGATATGAAATGTACTGTTGCATTGTCGAGACAAGCTGGTCGTGGTCTTTGATGTTGAAAAGGACGGTGTGCAACACCCCGAGACCACGCGCAATGGTTCCTTGTGCAAATTTATGGCTACCCCCTGTGGAATTTTGAATATACAATGAGTGGGATGGAAATGGTGACGGGTATGATGATGCGTAAGGATGCTCACTCACAGCTATTGTCAAAATTGAAAGCGCCGTCGGGGGTTGGCGGTCGCTGCCCATCGAACTTGGGATTATTCTCATTTACATCCCAGGGGGCATCAGGCCCAAAAAGGTTGCCATGAATCTGCAGACGATACAGGGCGCGAACTACCCGCGTCTCTTCCGCCTTGCTCAGAGTGTCACGAGTGAGCGGGCTAACAGACTCTTGAGCGAGATTTGTCAAGGCCCAGTCAGTATACTGCCGAGCGAGAGGTTCAATAATCGAAGAGTGGAATTCCACCATGCTCGCAATATCTTCCTCTGTAACTCGCTTGTCGAGAATTGGAAACTCGTCCAAGGAGTGCTGGTACTGGTAAGAATGAATAAATTCCGTGACAGTTGCACTAGTGTGCTGTTTGGAAAAGTCTTTCATGCCAGACCTGTAAGCAGCAAGAGCGTCAACAGAGACGATGTGCAAGGTTTCCTGGAGGCATGCACGGAGGAGGAATCGACGATCGAGCAGATATTGCTGGTAGAAGACAGGAGACGCACGAATCAGGGCCTTTAGTTCTTGAAGATTCAAGGCAGAAAGAAGAAGGCGGATTTCTGGAGGGAGGTTTTCCAGTAGCATATTCATTATTGGAGTTTTCTCTTTGGCTGTGCACTCCCTGATCTGGGAACTGGTGCTGGTCTGTTCGGATGGGTTGGAGCTCGGGGCGGTTCAAGACTAGCTGCTGGTGTTGCTGTGAGAGGTGTGAGAGGATAAGTTGCTGAATATGCCTTGGAGACTATTGACAGCCGCTTAGACAAATCTTTGAGTTTAGCTAGAAACTTGTTGATTCCAAGCATCTTGGGTAATTAAAGGATTGATTGATGAAGGCGATGATGGCGTGACAGGTAAAACAATAACCAGGCTGAGGAATGGAGAGGTTAGAAGGTAAGCCAGTGATCAAAGTGAATTTGCATCTGGGGTGACCAGAGCCGGGAATGTCCGGTGTAGGGGAGAAGATCAAAGTTCTGGCGAGAGGTAGATGACCACAGGTGAAGGTTTCACGGGGACACTTGACCTCAAGTTTACCCTACCCCCTTAGTTGATTAATTTTCTGTTAAAGCTTGCTTAATGTCTTCGTTTGATTGCCATTCTATTCTTTTTATTCTAATTGATTTTGATTTTGATTTCTAGTGTTGAGAACTACTTCCTTTCTTTTAGTCCCCTCGATTGACGTCACTACAATAACTGTTGTTTAGCCCAGTCCTAACTATCTCTATGGGCAGTTTCAACGCAGATAGTGAGTTTTTCATGGGCTTTTATCGTAGGTCGATACTAATCAACCTCTTTATGAGGAAGTCTATCGATACCTTCTATCAGTGCCATATCAACTTTCAATCCTGTTTTTTAGGTCCTTGAAAGCTAGTTTTGTTGTGTAGACTCCCGTCCAGTAAGTGACTGCTATGCAATCATTTACTTTGACTTGGAATCCTCATCTTTAGTAGGTTTCTTTGGAGAGCAGTACCACTGGAGTCAATAGAAACCGTGGTCAATCACAGAGAACCAGGCTTCCAGTGTTGCCATCCACTTCAAGCCCTTCGAACGCTTCTTTGATTTCAATCGAATCCGTGGCTACCATCAACTTAGTTCACACACGGTCATCAATCTTGAGCAACATCAGCGACGAGCTCTTTGCAGATGACAGACTTGTACAGAACCTTCGAAATTGGTTGAAAACCGTGGATCCCAAAGCCTATCGTCGAGAGCTCCCCTGGGAGCCAAATGTGCAAGCTACCTATAACGAGTAAAAGACACGAGCTGATAACAACGGCATAGCTCATCAAGCCTTTGTGAGATACAGGCACCAAAACCTCAACAACGACACGGTTGAAATCCACCTGGAGCTTGCTAGATTGGCAGTTGTATAGGGGTGAGGCTGCAGGGAGGTATGTAGATATGAGTTTCTCTATATTAACTTCTCTCTAACTTTCTCTTTACTTTGCTGTTGGTCAGTTCTTATTTACTATTACTGACATTGCTGTCTAGTACTGCTGAAGGTCGACTTTCTCTTATCAGAACCTACCGGAATGCTTATAGCTCCACCGCATCGATCAAGAACCATATCGATGAAGGGTGAACGCAATCAAAAGTGGCAAGGCTGCTTTAGGTGATTCAAGACAACACTACAACAGTATGTCTTTCACTACATGACCCAGACTCTCCGCAAGAAGAACGGTGATTTGCTAATATACTAAGAGTAGAAATCTGGGAGACACATGCACGCACTGTCAATTCAGAGGTCTTTTCCTAGGTGCCGGATCAGACTCTTCAAGATGGAAAACAGATTGGCTAGCCTCGGGATCAGCCTCAAGGCACCTGCTCTTTTTGTAATGTTGGATTTCGGAAAATACCCCTCAGAGGACGTGTGAATACTATTCAGTTGAAAATTGCATTTGAATCGCACTTGAAAGAAGTTTCTTAGCACACTGGCGCTCTATATACATACGGCGCTATCGATTTAGGAAGTGGTACGAAAGTAGCTGCCTTATAATGGTATCATTTTACAAAACAAATGCCAGAAGGAGAAGAGTGTTTAAAAAGAGACATATGAACACAATTAAAAAAAAAACACAAAAGAAAAGAAAGCATTTGGTCTAGAAACAGAATAGGATAAATACTGTTATGGAGATCCTGGCTGGTGAGTCACAAAATATCACGAGGGGCTTGCCTTTAATATGTTCACCGGTCGACTTTCTGCATTCCAAACATATGATCGCTAGTGCTCTTTTTCCTCAGGATCCTCCCCGTCATGTCCAAGACATTCTATTCCACTTCCTCTCCGTACGAAGAGTCCATTGGCTACTATCGCGCCGTTCGTCACCACAACCAGATCTTCGTCTCTGGGACTACAGCCGTCGATCCATCTTCATCAACAAAAGCACCCCAGATCCTCTTCCCGGGCGATGCAAAGCAACAAACCCGAGTGGCGCTTGAGGAATGCATCAAGGCCGTTCAAGCCCTAGGTGGCAAAGGAGCCCAGAGTATCGCTCGGGTCAGGATGTTCGTCAGTCACCATGAGCATTGTGCTGCTGTTGGAGAGGGATTCAAGGACATACTAGGGAAGCAGAACCAAGGCGAAAATGACCTTGTCGGCGCGGCGGCTACCATGATTGTGGTACAAGATGGGTTCATCAACAAAGAAATGTTGGTCGAGCTGGAGGTGGATGCTATCGCTGATGAGTCTAGCTAGAATGTATGGCATTCAATCTTCGAATGAACTACCTTGTCTTTGCCTCCATTTAGTGCGCATCTTCATGATGTGGGTCCGAATGCTGAGCACGTAAGATCCACACCTCCATCGATCTCGCATGTGGATCTTCAGCTTGCATTTCATACATGGCACTATCCCCAGCCAAGTATTGATCCGTCATCCAAGTTGTGACGTGTGTCCTCTACCGAAGAGCACCACTTAAGTGCGACTTGGTGAAAAGCAGCGATATCTGCATTTTTCAGACAGGATGTGGATCACGAAATGTATAGCCGAGCACGGTTGATTATTGCGACTATATCTCTGGATAGGAGCTCATGCTCGCATGCTACATGCATGGCAAATCTCGGATTTAATGTCTAGAATACAACTCTGAGCGACAATCCGAGGACCGCTCAGCGTACTTTGCTTCTGTATAGTTCTGGCAGCATCGTTGAATTCCTGAAGGCATTGGTAGAATATAAAGCAAGTCATACCAAGATACAAATCCCAATAGTAGCCCCATTTTCAGCATGTTTCAGTTAGTCTCTGAATCAAAGATATAGAGAGGGTACGACATCCCCACTATACTCCATCGCATATTGGCCGCCTACCATCAACAGGCCCCCACCGCGGCTGGCGTCGGCGCACCCAATCTCACCAGACACGACCACCCACCAGCGCCCTTTTGTCGCTCCCACCAATTCAATCTCGTCCACCAAAAAGAAAAGAAAAAAAAAATGCACCACAAAATCGTCGCCCTGGACGCCTGGCACGTCCCGATCCCCGCAGACTTAGTCCAATTGCTGAATGGCGACACATACGAATTAAAAAGCCACCACACGCGGCCGACATCGACGAAAGATATCCAAGCCAGCGTCAAAGATGCCACCATCATCGCAATCACCGTGTCCCCACTGGACGCAGAAACCTTGTCACCGGAGTGTACGCCCAACCTGCGCCTGGTGCTCGCCGTGGCGTCGGGGACAGACCCCATTGACAAGCAAAAATGCAAAGAGCGAGGCATCCGCGTACTGAACTCGCCGAATGCGAACTCGGATAGCGTGGCCGAGCATGTGCTGGCGTTGTATTTTGCGTCGCGGCGCCGATTGCTGCGAGTGCATAATTCTGTCCTTGGGTCCGATGAGTGGCCCAAGCGGGGGACGCTGACCCATTTGATGAATTCTGTCGATGGGCAGTTGCCGTTGACGTGTAGGGATGAGGTTGTTGGGGTTGTTGGGAATGGTGCTGTTGGTAAGATTGACCTTATTCTCTTTGACTCCAGTTATAAAGATATCTCTGTTCTTGCTAATATTATATTGTCGTTTCTCTGCCGGCAGGCCAACGGGTTGCTGCGCTGTGCCGCGGTCTTGGGATGACCGTCATGATTTCCTCTCGAAAGGGCGCAACAGATGCCAGCAATGCGGATGGCAGAGTCTCATTTACTGAGGTTCTTGCTCGGTCTACCGTCCTGGTTCTATGCGTCCCGCGAAACCCAGACACCGTAGGCCTGCTCTCCACTGCTGAATTTGCTGCCATGTCACCCAAGACGATTCTCATCAATGTCTCTCGAGGAGGCATTGTGGACGAAATCGCCCTCCTTCAGGCTCTGAGAGAAGGGAAACTCTCGGGGGCCGCTACTGATGTGTTCTTGCGCGAGCCCTCCGGTGCAGGACAGCATTGGCAGGAAGGGGACAGTCCTCTTCTGAAACTCGATGCAGCCGAAGCAGACGATTTGAATCTAGTGGTGACACCGCATGTGGCGTGGTACACAACCTCAACTATCAACGGGTACCTGCGCGCCTTCAAGCAAAATATCGAGCACTGGTGTGAAGGGAAGGAAACAAATATAGTTGTATAAAGGGACCGCTCTGCGCCCGCATTTTTTTATTTTATATTAGACAAGAAATAAAGCAAAGAGGAAAGATTCTATAATTTCGTTTTGTGGCCTTGTTCATGACTTTCCAAGGGTGTTGCCGAGCTCCGCGGCTCGGGCTGTTGCCGCCTGCACGGCCTTGTTCACGGTTTCTTGAAAGCCGAGCGACTCGAATGTTTGAAGAGCGGCATGCGTGGTTCCGTTGGGGCTGGTCACGTTCTTGCGCAGCTGACCCGGGCTATCGGACGATTCAACCAGCATCCGGCCAGCACCCTGGCAGGTTTGTGTCGCCAATCGAGTGGCCTGCTCGGCGGGCAATCCCAAAGCAGTGGCGCTGGCGACCAGATGCTCGACCATGGCGAAGAAGTATGCGGGACCAGATCCTGGAAGGGTTTTGGTTAGTGATCTCTTCATAGCCGAGACCATAAAACTCGAGGCCGCAAACTCACCAGACAACCCTGTAACAACATCCAGCAGATCTTCTTTGTCAACCCACTCAGTCGCCTTGCTAACACTGCTAAGCAGCGCATTAACAAGCTCCTTGTCCTCGGCCGTAACATCCTCGCCCGCAAACACACCCGACGCGCCCTCGCCAACGAGCGCAGGTGTATTCGGCATAACACGAACAATATGCGCGGACCGGCCATCACCCGTCCGCAGCCACTCCTTCAAGCTTCCAAGAGTAATACCCGCCGCAATGCTAACAACAACGGGCAACGTCGCGCGCTGCGACCACGCCGCGCCGAGCTCCTCACAAACGCCCTTGGTGACCTGCGGCTTGACGGCGAGAATCACCAGATCGGCATTGCCGCCCGCCTCGATATTCGACGTGGTGGTGCGCACGCCGAGCGCGGCCATCTTCTCGCGGTTAACGTCCCACGGCTCCGACACGTAGATGTTCTGTTTGTTGACGCCGCGGCTGGCGAGGCCGCCGATGATCGCCGAGGCCATGTTGCCGCCGCCAATGAAGGCGAGCTTGCTATCTTGAAGGGCGGGCATTGTGTCGACGAGAGTGATTCAATTGTTAGAGAGAAGCTCGAGGGGAGGGAGAGGGGATCGCGGGCTGAAATAAAAAAGAAGTTCCCACCCCGCGTTGATGGGAGGCGGGGCAGCCCCGAGCTCGGAGACCGGGCCGGTCACTCTTCCGGGTGGGCTATCGCCGGTCTACTTTCATTGCTAGTTTTATACTGTTCGAGATAAAAGAATAAAAACATTGCAAAACGTGGAGGCCACTGGAGGCCATTGTCTCTGTATGTGCTTCTAGCAAAGAAATGCGTTGAAACCCCATTATTCCATGAGGGTTTTGCTCGGCATGGCACGCCAATGTAGTAGGGATAAAGAGAACCCGAAAATACATACAATGTAAAGATTCTTGACCGTAGCTGGGTGAGAGTAGGACTTTTTATACAGAATATAGAGTTGAACATTCAACCCAGCTCCTCGTTGCGCCGCTCAAGTTACCGTGCCCCGATAGACCAACATCCCTTCATCGAAGCAGAAAGCTGGTGATCGGGCCCATAAATATCAAAAATGGCACTGGAGAGGGTACCTATGTAGCCGAGTATCCGTGGCTCTGTCATGATTTTCTTGCACCATGTTCAAGGAGTAATCGAACAGCCGCATGATGTGCAATGCTCTCTGCACAGTACAGCGGAGTTAAGCCATATTTATCTTCAAGGTCGGCATCAGCATAGCCCTCTTCCAGTAAGACCCTGGCAGGTGCTCTGCTACAGTTGAGAAATCAGAAATCGGCTGCAGCAATGTCGAGTCAAAGACCCGATCACGGTTCGCGCCTTCGGGCTTTCAGAGAGGGTCGTGTCTGCAGAAGAAGTAGGCAACGAGAATAGCTCCATCTTGAACATAAAGGAGCAAGTCGTCAATCATGTTTGCCAGCAAAACAAATTTCCCAGACCTGAGCTTGCCAGTATAGATGAGTGTGCAGGACTGGCGGGTCTGAGTCTTCCATTCCACGTACCCAGGGCATTTGCGAAAGATATCTGCATTTCCAGCTTTTCAGATTTGTTTCCACGTCGCCGTGTAGTTATAAGCGGAGCAGAAGTCTAGCACGCGCTGCTTAGTCTGAATCTGCTGAGCATATGAAGTGGATTTGACAAACTTTGTTGAAACTGGCCGGAATCGGGACTTGGCGTCGGATTCGTTTGCAATTCTTTATGCTATCAGGAAGCTGACTTCATCGTTGATCGTGTTTGCCCAGGTGTCAAGCTCTGTCTGGTAGGATTTCGGGTCGGAGTCACTGAGGGTAGACCCGACTTTGCCCAATGTGGACTTTTGGGTAAACTTCAACATGTCATGACACAGGCGGACGACCACTATGAAGTATTCACATAAGGACGACTGCAGATCGCGGGATCGAGGATACAGCAAGGCCAGTTTCTCGTGGCGAGGGGCATGACGACCCACGGCCATGAGCAGCGTCGACAGTTTCTCCAGGTAAGAGAAGAATTTCGTAGCCAAGAGCAGCGAGAGTCGCACGATGGCCTACACGCCGCATGCCAGGAGATTCTGTGAGCCTCCAACAATGATATTCCCCAAGACAGCGAACTGCTGGGCGGCCTGTAGTAGGTTTGTGACCCGGGGTCCCAAACACCGGCTCCCTTTTCTGGTCATACGGTCGATCTCAGCCGTCAGCTGCATGACATCTTGAATACCAGGAAGGGATTCCAGTGCCTTGGATCTGTCAGCACCGAAGCCCGCCTTTTGCCTAGAGGACAGGTCTGCTTTAAAGTGCGAGACGACCTGCGCCAGTCGCACTTCAGGTTTCAGGCGTGACGCCGTCGCTACCGCTTGGGTCATCCTGTCGGGCCCAGATGACGCGCCGTCTGGAATGCGTGGGGTGGGGAAACGGCATCCCCGCAAAAGCTTTGGGTCGACTTTCGGTCGAACCATGCCGGCCCCCGGTCGGTACAATCGGACCTCCCAATCCCGAGTTGCGAGTTGCGAGGCTTGGAAGGACCATGCAGATCGGCTGATATTATAAATCAATGGATCACAACGCAAATAAAACCATGTTAGGGACTAAGATGGTCGGTGATAAGGGTTCCGTGAATGAGGCTATCTCCGACGACCCGAACTATATAAACCTTAACATAACCGCAGGAGACATGGACTACACTCCCACCAGAACATTGAATGCAAAGAAATTGATCACAATGGCCACCCAATCCAAATACCTCTCGAAGCTCGCCGACAAGCGGGTTCTGATTTTGGGAGGAACCTCAGGGATAGGATACGCCGTCGCCGAAGGTGCTTTGGAGCATGGCGCTCACGTCACCATCTCCGGCTCCAATGCCGCCAAACTCGACAAGACCGTAACTCGACTGCGCGAGGCATATCCGTCGCAGACAGCAAAGCAAAGCATCACAACCCACGTCTGCGATCTCTCCGACACTGCCAACCTCGACGCTAATCTGAAAGCGCTGTTCGAGAAGGCCACCGCGGGCGGCACAACCAAGCTCAACCACATTGTCACTACCGCCGGCGACGCCTTGCAAATCCAGCCGCTGTCCGAGATGACGCCAGAAGGTATCTACGCAGCTGGTACCGTGCGAATTGTGGCCCCGATGATGGTGGCCAAGTACATCCCACAATATGTGGAACAATCGCCCGCCAGCTCTTTCACCTTGACGAACGGTGCGCGCGGCCACAAGCCTGCGCCCGGCTGGGCCGTGATCTCTGCGTGGGCCACGGCAGGGGAAGGCCTGGTCCGCGGATTGGGACTGGATCTGAAGCCCGTGCGGGTCAATATCGTATCTCCTGGTGCGGTGGAAACTGAGCTATTCTCGCACTTCGGCAGTGAAGCCGAACAGATTCGGGAGCATTTCCGCAAGAATTCAACGACCGGCACTATTGGTCGCCCAGAGGATCTGGCAGAGAGCTATCTCTACCTCATGAAAACCGAGTTTGCCACGGGTAGTGTTGTTGATGTGAATGGAGGCACGTACTTGGTTTAGGAGCTGACATGAGGGGGATGGGTTGAAGCTATTATATATATCTATCCATGTCCAATCAATGTACCAACCAGATTATATGCCACAATGGAGAAGGCCTTGCCAGGTTTTTGGACAGTCGATGAGCTGGACGTGATCAGCTTGACTATTTTTGCGTGTTTCGCTCCTACCCGGCCCTGGAGGGATAGAGTGCTGAGTAATCTGTCTTACATCCGCTATCTCCGTCCCGCCACAAATTCGACGATTCAATGACACTTGACTTCTGCACTGCACTGTGTCAAGCCTTACGGCCCGCAACAACCCTGCGTCTTCATTTCCTACGCTGCTCTTAGCCAAGGGGCAATATTCCAGTGATTCAAGATGCAGGGGTTCAGTAAGTGCTCCCCTATTTCGCTCGAGAGCACTCCCTGGTAACAAGAGGCTAACATTCTGACTTGACAGATATGGGACGGTTAGTCACAACAAAACGCTTCAACTCCGTACATGCCATCCAGATACTGACACATTGTGCAGCTATGTCCCCCCGGACCAAGAAGGCCTGACGTCGGCCAACAAGCTCGCCGGCAAGCACGCGCTCGGAGCGCGGGCCCGCCACCTCCATACAACCGGCGCGCTGATCGTCCGGTTCGAGATGCCATTCGCCGTGTGGTGCACAACATGCAAGCCACACGAGACGCTGATCGGGCAGGGCGTGCGGTTCAACGCCGAGAAAAAGAAAGTCGGGAACTACTATTCCACCCCCGTATACAGCTTCCGCATGAAGCACACCGCGTGTGGCGGGTGGATTGAGATCCGAACGGACCCGCAAAACACGGCGTATGTGGTTTTCGAGGGCGGGAGGAAACGAGATACCGGGGAGACGAAGGAGTTGCAGCCGGGGGAGATTGCCATCCGACCCTATGGCATGGGAGAGCAAGGCCCCGCCGAAAAGGACGCGTTTTCTAAGCTCGAGGGCAAGGTCGTTGATAAGCGTCGTGCGGAGACGGAAACCACTCGGATTTTGGAATTGCAGAAACGCCAGAATCGGGACTGGGACGACCCCTACGAGAAGTCCAGGCGTTTGCGGCGCGCGTTTCGTACTGAGAGAAAAGGTCTCGAGAAGGCGGATGCCAACCGTGAGGCCTTGAAGGACAAAATGAGCCTAGGGATTGATTTGGTCGATGAGACTGAGGAGGATCGCCAGCGAGCTGGGCTGGTTGATTTCGGGGATGATCAGACTGCCGCGGGAGAGCAGGCTGCGCGGACTACTCGCGTTCGGCCCATGTTTGAGCAACGGACTCAGACAGCTATCCCCGATTCCCGATCACGCGACAAGCACAAAAGCTCTTCCCGGGTACATCGCACAGAGGGTTTGATCGCACGGCGCAAAGCCAGCCTTCGCCATGAGCTGGCTGGGAATACTCGCGCGGCAGTTGACCCTTTCCTGGCGGATGTGGCCGATGAGCAAAATGCATGGCAGCCGGAGATAAAAAGGAGGAAGACAGATTCTCCTCTGATCACTGGCTCTGCTAGGGATCTCAAGAATCTCACTGCCAACACCACTGCTACCGATTCATCGACAGGAAATACCTCCGTATTGAATTCACCAGACGTGGGACTGGCCGATGGTACTAAAGGGTCGTCGACTGCGGCAACACCAACAGCACTGGTGGACTATACTTCTGATACCGATTGACTGCACGCTTCCATACTTTTTCTACGTTTATGTTGATATTTTATGATACCCGCATTGGCAACTGCTGATTCCTCTCTGGAGGTGACATCCACCGAGCTGTCCCCAGGTTGGTCTCGCATTTTGAATATACTATATACCATACACAAGAACAAGAACAAGACCAGCTTTCTCATTTAGACTTCCGCTCATCCGTCATTTTATGGGGCCGAACACAACAAATTGCTCGGTCAAGCAGTTTTGACATGGTGATAATAACAACTTACATTTTTCAAGTACCTAAGACATGATCAGTTTGGTCATTTATCCTGGTTTCGTCCACGGCGCATTGGTGTGCAAATCACCAGTCGATCCAGCCGGGGCTGTCGCTGATGCCCGAGGAGCTTTGGTAGAACCCAGGGGCCCGGGCTGTGGCCTTGAAATCCCTGTGGGTGTCCTTGCTGGACCACCTAAGGTAGATGTCGGAGGGCCTTCTCGTCTAGTGGCAGCCCAGGGGGCGGCAGTTGGTCCCATCGGAGGAGCTGCTCGTGTCTCGGGTCCTGCACTTGTCCAGGGAGCTTTGGTTCCAGCACCGGGCACAGGCCGTGGGGTAGCTGATGCGGGACCGGATTCTGGGGCAACAGGCCGCGCCTGTGGGCCGGATTTTGTATGGGCGGTTGCCGGAGGACGTATGGCGCTGGGATCCTGCTCCCAGCTGAAAAGTGACCCGAATGGGAAGTGCTGCACAACAGGGAACTTGGACAGAACCTCTGCATTGTACATTTTAAGCATTCCCTGGTAGTATCCAAAATCAGCCCTGTACATTTATCACTCTTGCTCGATCAATCACCAACTTTATTGATTTTCCCCCATCCGGCTCGAATGCCCGAGATATCATACAGCATGGGACTGTGCTCCCAAAAGGGCCCCTTTTTCACATCATTGATAAATCCGATGGCTGAGAAGTAGAGGTTCGTTTCCCTCTCTCGTTCCACGATGTTGGCTTTGACGACTCCGCCCGGGTCAGGTGCATCGGGTAATGAGCCCTCTTCTGGGGTAAGGTCGGTGTCGTTGATCGCCGGGGAAAACTGCGCAGAACCGAAGATGTATGGGACAAAGGAGTGATCATCGAGTCCCCAGACTCCGTGTGAGCCTGCAGGCTCGAGAGTGTACGTTTTGATTAGAGATCTCACGAGGTTCAAATACCTAGATAGCGGCGTCAGAAATAATTAGCAACAAGGAGGGAGGGGGTTCCAATATACATACGGTTGGATTACCCCGAGCACGATAGCTCTCTCCTCGACACCAGGCTCGCTCTTTGAAAACCCATTTAGTTTCCAGAGAGCACCCAGAAAAGCCAAAAAGCTCAGTTCATGTCCTGTCCCATAATCCAACCTTTGTGCACTGCCCCAACTGCCGAGGAAATATGCCTTCAGTTCCGCCTCCGCTGTGAGACCCTCTGCATCTGCTGTCCGCGCTTGCAAAACTTCAGTCGAGAGGGTCTCTTTCAGCAGATCAGACACCCGATCCTCCACAATCTCATACCATCGACGAAAACTGATATTTCCGAACCGTCGTGGACCGGTGTCGGGCGGGGCTTCCTTCATCATATCCTCAAGTTTCGCAAGCAGCTGTTGCAGCTGGCGGACCGGTGTAGAAAACTGCACCGCATCGGTATTCAAGGGCCAGGTTTGTGTAGATCCATCGGGGAGTTTTGTAGGAAACATCGATCGATTTAGTTGTAATAAAAAGGTCATAATATCGGTATAAGCTCGTGAAGTCAAGAAGGCGGACACATCGTGCGATTCGTTGATCTTCTTGCTAGGTTCGACGAAGCGATGCCCGACAGGCAAGTCCATTGTAGGTAGAATCCGAACTGTATTGCTTTGTGTGGTCATTCTGGCAAGGTATACTGGAGAAAAGAAAAGCAAGGTGAGGCAGGCCAGAGGGCGGCTGCAAAGCGACGCGGGACGCGGTGGGGCCGACCTTAGCTCCTCCAAACCTCCTAAGTGACGCAACGAGATCGACCACTTCTCTTGCTTCACTTTTCCTTGACTGTTCAATTGCAAAAATGGCCCGCAAGCGAAAGACTCTTCAATCTACCTCGCACGCCGTCGATCTCCTCAATGACCTGAACAGACCTGGCGTGCAGAAAAGGAGACATACTACCCACGACACGACCGTGAACACTACGCCAGACCCGCCAGCAAAACGCTCCCTGAGGCCCCGGCCGAGTGATCTTAAGCCTCTCAGTGCCAGCTCGCCACACACGGTCAACAATCAATTAACGCGGCAGCAGAACGAGTCCGACGGGGAAAGCGACGCGCAGTCTTCCGGTGATGAACCACACGAGGAGTCAGAGGACTCAGAGGAACCAGATGAGGGGGAACAGGAAGAATCAGGACAATCAGGTGTCTCAGAGGAGGAACCCTTAGCAACCCATAATGATGACAATGATGACAATGGACAAGGGGAATCCCACGAGGAGGTAGACAACGACAGGGCCAAAAATTCAGAGGATTCGTCGCCATTGAATCTCTTCTCGGACGGAGCCTCGCAATCCTTACCTCACGGTTCGCCCGATTCTCAGAGGCAGCACGCTCCCGCCATCGGCCAAGTGGAAGTTGTCATTTCAAACTCAACTCGGGACTACCAGAAGGATAGTGGAAATACACAGAACCCGGTGGACAACGATACGAGGCACTCGCAGCTGTCTTCGCCGACTCCCAGTCGTAACCAATGGCCCAGCGCAAACCACAGTCTAGAACCCCATGTCCCAGAGGCACCGCAGACCCAACTATCTCCAACTAACCCCGAAGGGCCAGATAACTCCATTCACGCATGGTTCCTGGAGGCCATCTCCGGCTCTCAGCAAGAGAGCAACTGGAAAGAGCTCCCTGAAAAATCAAAGACGTTGCGACGGCGCGTTCGAAAACGGATGAAGAGGCACTTTCAAGGTTGCACCATAATAATCAAGGAATGGCGGAGACTCTACAAGAACCTGGCCGATCTATTACCCTCGGAGTCGCGGCGAATAGGCAGTATGCTACCCGATTTTGTCAGCCTCGGCGAAGCAATCTACACTGAATCCCGCCGTATTTTCGAATATGCGGCCGAGGTGGCCGATGATGAGAATGGTTCGGACTTGATCAATCAATATGAGGCCTATGTCATCACAAAAATCATTACTGTGGTCATGGTCGCCTTCAAAGCCTTCAAATTGTTGGGACAACCGGGAAAGCGTCATTTACGGGTAGCTCTGGACATGCTCTTGAAATGCTGCGATCGAGTCCTTGATCTACAGAAGTCAAAATGTCTTATTCGGTATCAGGGCTGTCCCAATACCCTGGCTACATCTCGGTCCCTTCGGCTACCTCTGAGACGCATCATGGCGGCCCTAGACGCTGGCGAGTTGGACGACCCACGCGAACAGGATGTCAAGGCGGAATCTCTCATAGAACGCCTTCCAAGTACTTTGCCGACACAACCAAGGTGGACACAAAGCGAGGAACATGCACTCATTGCTGGGCTAAGGGAGTTTCGAGGTGAGCGCTTTCTTGTTCTTATGGGGCACACCACGCCTACTTTCCTAAGCCCCAGCATTGACGGTTCATGTAGGGTCTAACCGATGGGTCAAAATCAAGCGTTACTATGGTCTTCGACTAACGCGGTGGACTCTGTCAGATCTCCAGCACAAAGCAGAGGAATTCCGATAAGAGCAAGAGAGGTTTTTGTTTTACTGATGGGCGTGGAACTGGCGTTACTTCTTTCTGGCGATCACGGTGGCTCCGACGGCATTATACCCTTTTTCTCGACGCTGGGCACTTTCTTTGACTTGGATGTGGCAGGTTTCTTGTGGTTCGCGGCAGCCGAACCATGGATGCGCTTGTTTTGGTGGACGCGGGTTCGGTGATCCTCTGAAGCTGCAAAGAACTTAAGAGGGTTCGTTCCATGGCATTACATTTCATGTAGATCATACAAGGCAATATTTTGAGCCCAACCGATCAAGTTTGAGTCCTGATTGACTCGGCCAAATGCATTCTTTTTGTGTCGTTGTGTAGTTGTGTAGTTTTATAGTTTTTGTAGTATACGGGACAGGGACAGCACACCAAAAACAAGATTATATGCACCATCGAAGAACCTCGGGTACCAACATTCTTTTGAAAAAAGAAAAAATAAATAAACGAACAAGATAGGTTTCTCCAGCCTCTATCCAAGCTGGTCAGACAGGGTGTTAGACACGTTCTACACCCCGTGGGCCATGGAGCAGCGACGATCTCCCCCTCCACGACACCGCTTTCTCTTTTTCCTTCCTCCTTTTCTCTTCGGCTCCCCTCTGCTTTGCCGCGGTTCTTTCCCTCTGCTTTTCCCTCTTTATTTTTCTGCTTCTTCTATTTTATAATTCCCTCCGACGGTGCAAATTGTTGGGTGAGCTTCGACGCCTCGACGTCTCCGTGTTCAAGCCCCTGAAGCTCTCCTGCAGCTCTACGCGACGCGTGAGTACAACCCCGGTTCTCCGCTCAATACTTCATAGACAAAAGAACATTTCCCATCTCCCAAGAGACATTGCTGTGGCATCTGTGTAATCCAATTGGTCGTCTCTGCCATGCTTGCAGTTGGATTGTCTCATGCGTGCAGGAGACTGCCGTAGCTTGCCGCGCGTTGGCACTTTGTCGCATCGAGCTCCCACCACGGAGTCAATGGATTGGCATAAAGCAGCTGTTCATGCACTCGATACTGTTGCTCGCTTTCAAGGGTTGCAATTTGGACTTGCAATATCATGCGCGAACCTCATATATTTGACCGGCGGAACGCTAATGGATTTTTTCCCCTCCCAGGCCCCTTTTCTATACACCTCATTTGCCTATACTTTGCCCTATAGTCAGCACTCGGTGTTTCTCTCCCTGGCCGCATACATTAATTGGACTTGATCAGCATGGCATCCACTGAGGAACCTGTCCCTGTCCCTGCTGACATCCCCGCCGATGATGTCGAAAACGCGCCCCCGGCAACTCCGGTGGAGTCAACCGTGCTCTCCGGTAGTGAAGACGTCGCCAGGTCCAGCCCGGAGGCTTCGAAGGAAAATGTAAAGACCTCTCCTTCCAAGACTAGCCCCGGCGCTACTACGACCTCCAAGCGGCCAGGATCGGGGACGGCAACTGCGAAACGGCCCACGTCTTCGTCGACTACGTCCAAGACCCCGGCCTCCTCAACCACACGTAGCACGACTAGTTCCAGCACGCTGAGCAAGCCTCCCACGCGCCCGACAACTACATCGGCTACGCGGAAGCCTTTGAGCACCTCGACTACTTCGTCTCATCGGTCCCGGGCCTCCGTCAGCAGCTCCGCGGACGAGAAGCGATCCTTGGCAAGCTCCGGGGATGAGAAGCGTGGAATTTCGAGCACGGCCAAACGCATGTCGATGGCGGGAACGACTTCCACTCGCGCCCCGTTGAAGTCGGCGTCTACGCTTGACCGGAGATCAAGTGTGGCCGGTTCCGCCACCGAGAAAAAGACGACCCCTACCACTACTTCCCGCGCCACAACGTCCACCACCAGGCCGGTGAGCAAGCCAACTTTGTCGGCGACGCCCGCTAGCCGAACGACTACGTCCACCACTAGCCGGACTGCCACTCGGCCGACGTCAACCACCTCTGCTGCCAGGCCTTCTACCGCGTCTGCATCGGATCCGAAAAAGCGATTGAGCACTCTCGGTGCTTCTTCAGCTGCGCGCAGTGCGGAGGGTTCAGAAAAGTTGCAATCCCTCCAGACGAAGCTCTCGGAGAGCGAGGAAACCATTTCCAACCTCAAGGCCGAGCTGGAGACTGTCACTGAGAAGCTTGGCCAAGTTTCTGTGTCTGGCGGGGATTCGGCCAAAGATGGCACTCCCAGTGAAACCATCCGCGCGGAGCACGCCGCTGAGATCGAGAACTTGACCGCTTCTCATACAGAGGAGCTCCAGTCCCTGCAGGCCCGACTGGAGGAGGCCGAGGCTCAGCGGAAAGAGCTGGAAGAAAAGTCCAACAAAGACCTCGAGGACGCCAAACAGTCTGCCGTGGCCCAAGGAGACGACAAGACGGCGGCGGTGCTCGACAAACTCAAGGAATCGCACAGGGTCGAGCTGGAAGCCCTCGAGAAGGAACTGTCGGAGCACAAAACCGCTGCAGCTTCTTTCCAGGAACATATCAACGCCTTGAAGACGGAGCTTGAATCTCAAAAGTCTGGTCTGGAAGAGGAAAAGGACACTGCCGTGAACAATATTGAACGAGAGCTGAAGGGACGTGACCAAGTAATTGAGAATCTCAACACGGAGATGACCAAGTTGAATGCTTCCAAGGAGCAAGCCGTTCAAGCGGCCGAGGAATCTGCGAGGCAGTCCGTTTCTGGGCTTGAGGAGAAGATCACATCCCTGGAGGCAAAACTGGCGGAGGCTGAATCTGCCACCCAGCAAAGCTCCGAGCAAACCACCACATCCCTCGCGGATAAGGACCAGGAGATCGTCGACCTTAAACAGGCCGCCGAGAAACTGCAAAGCGAGCTTCAGGAAGCACGCGACGCCGCCGCAAATGACCTGGATGGCAAGGTCAAGGATCTCCAGTCTGCTCATGAAATCGCCATTGCCAACCTTAAGGGGGAGCACGATGCTGCTTTGAGCTCCCTTTCGACCTCGCATGCAGAGGAGCTTACTATCGCCAAGGCCGCGGCGGAATCCACGGGGACGGAACATTCTCAGCAGCTTCAAGAGCTTCGTGATGCACTGGATGCATCCAAGGCCACTGCCCAGAAAGGCCAGGATGACGCTCTTGCCGAATTGAAAGCAGCACACGAAGCAGAATTGAAGTCCCTGCAGGAGAAGCTTGATGCCTCGGAAAAGTCTCTTGGCGAATCTCGCCAGGCCCTAGATGAGGGCCATGCTTCCGCGCAGGAGGTGGCTATTCAGGAGATCGAGGCCCTCCGCCAGAAGGTCGAATTCCTTGAGTCACAGTTGTCCACTGGCACTGGAGAAATCAAGGCCCTTCAAGAGGAAGTGCGCAGCAAGCAGGCCGAGGCCGAGGCACTGCACCACAGTTTGAGAAATGTCGAGGATATCTCCAAATCCAAGGATGTCGAGCAAGATGGCAAACTGAAGGCGTTGGAGGACAAGGCTGCGGAAGCGACTCGTCTCCTTGAAGAACACACAGCTCAGGCAGTCGGTGTCTCAGAGAAGCATAAGCAATCCCTGGAGGCGTTAAAGGCCGAGCATGCCGCCGAGTTGGAGAAGGTCAAGGCCGATGCTTCAGGCTCTCACGAAAGCGCATTGGGCGACCTTCAGCTGAAGCACGACGAGCTTGTCGCCAAGATCCAGGAACTGGAGTCCGGCCACGCAACTCGCGTTGAGGCCCTTGAGGCTGAATTGAAGTCGACCTTGGAGCGTCATTCCGGTGAAATCGCCGGTCACCATGAATCTCGTGAGAAGGAAACCGCCGAACTTCAACAACAGTTTGGGGAAGTCAAAGCAAAGCTGCAAGCTGACCTCGAAGCTTTACAAGCTTCCACCAAGGCCGATGCAGAGCTTCACGAGAAGGCTATCTCGGAACTCCAAAATGAGTTTGAGCAAACAAAGGCCAAGTTGCAGACTGAGCTCGAGGCCTCCCAGGCCTCCAAGGCGGCCGATGCTGATGCCGAGCACGGAAAGGCGATCGAGGAATTGCTCACACTTCAAGAAACCAAGCTGTCTGGGCTGAGGGATGAGCTGGAGGCGTCGAACAAAGCCAAGCTTGACGACTTGCAGAAAGCCCACGATGCTGCCCTCGCCACGGTTAATGAGGAGCTCGCCCAGGCGAAGTCAGCCGTTCAGGATACCTCTGTTCTCGATGCCTTGAAGGCAATGATTGCAGAGCTTGAGCAAAAATTGGCCGACTCCGAGAAGGCCCACGCCGCCGTCCAAGAATCTGCCACGACAGCTTCGCGGGACCTCGAGGAAAAGCACGGTTCTGAGCTGTCAAAGATCCAGTCCGAACACGGCGAGCTTTCGGAGAAGCACCAGGCGGCCCTCGCTCAGGTTGAAGAGCTTCAAAAATCAGTCACTGCCTCTGGCAACAACAAATCGGAACTCGAGTCTATTATGAGGCAACTTTCGGAGTCTCGGGAAGAAATTGAGGCGCTGAAAACCAAGAACACCAACACCAGTGAGGAACTAGAGAATTTTCGAATCCAGAAAAAGACAATCGAAGAGAAATTGGCCGCTGGTGAGCGGGACTTGAACGACCAGATCGACAAGAACATGTCGCTCCTCAACCAACTTGGTGATGTCGACTCGGCAGTTTCCGCCAGTCGTAAACGGGTTCGCGAGCTCGAGGCTGAGCTGGCGGTTTTGAAGGCCGACAACGAGCAAAAGAGCAGTTCATCTGGCTTGGACGCCAGCCGTTGGGCGACGGCCGATGAGGAAAGCGAGAAAGCTGAAGATGGAGGTCCAGCCGCAACGGAAGGTGAGGACCTTGGTTCATCCATTGAGGGAACGGTGGGAGATCCCCGTTTAAAATCTTCCTACTCCTCAGACCTCCCTGCTTTTCACCCATTCACATGAACTTCAATGTACAATTCCTTCAGACAGAAACTGATCGGTTTCCGTAGATGGCCAGCATTCATCAACAGCTTAAGAACCTCCAAGGAGTCAACGATGAATGGTTCCAAGAGCATCACAGGTGAGTTCTAGATCACTGTGGCTTAGGTGGAAGAAAAGCACACAAGTATACTAATCCATGTTGCGTTCCAGACTCATTGGTGAACTTGCCAACCTCTCACGACGAGCCACTCCCGATCCTCGCAGCCTCTCATCGACTCCCCATCCCGAGACCACGGCATCAGCCCACGGATCGGAAAGTGGCCACAGCCGCTCTGACGAGGTGCCCGCCGCCCATTAAAGCCATTTATAGTTGCAGCGAATATCAACCTCTCCCTGCGCCAGCTATTTGATAGCCGGTGCAGCATGATTCTCCTTTGTCGGATCCTGTTTCACTCGCTTTTTGTTGTATTGTCATTCTACTGTATGTAATAAGACCCAGGATACCCTGTTTTTTACTCGGTCGGGATTTTCCGGCCTTTCATGTTTAATACCGTTTACTTTTTTGCCTTTCATACAATTATACGAGTTTCCGATTTTTGAAGCCACCAGCCCGATGTAGACACTCGAGAGAACAGTAAACGCTTAGCTGGAGGACTCCAGTATATACCTAATTTCGACGCAGGTAAGGCTTATGATTTTATCCCTCAGAAATGCGCGATTTTCTTTTCGAAATCAGAGATTTCATTTAAGATGAGGGTGATATGACATACATAGGGAGGGAAGAGTTACACGCGCTTCAAATCCCAGGAATCCTGCCAAGCATCCTACATAAATACCCTACAATAGAGTATAAACGTGATGAGTCATGATAATCCTCAAAAGAATACGAATCATGAGCATAAATCCTGTCTGACAACCGATTGTCACAAGTGATGGGGGTGATCTAAGTTATGCAGACCTGGGGCTAAATGAAACCATGCCGTTGCTGTGATTGTAGCAAGAGAAATAATCCAAGAAGCTGAGAAGGAGAAAAAAAAAGGGGGAAGAATAAAAGGCTACACTATACTACACTGAACTTACTGGACGGAGCAAATTATAAGGCTAGTTCATGAGTAACTACAGTAGACCAAAGCAACAAGAAGCTTTTAAGGATTTGCATTTGCGGCTTGGTTATCAGAACTTTCTCCAGGACTCGGCCTCCTCCTGGTTCTTTTCTTTGGTTGGTTTCTTCTCGTTCGGCGGTTCTGGTTCACTCAGAAGATAAGCCCTCGTCCGAGTTTTCTATGGAATTAACGAAACGGGCTTGGTTTATATAAGAATCGGCACGGGCTGTCCAAACCGCATATTTGACTTGGTTATATCTTTGGCTCCTTTTTTGATTGATTTTTCTGTTCGTATTTGTTTTATTATATATATATTTTTCTTTCACTTTGATTCTCCCTTGTTGCAAGACCATTCGGAGATCATTCTAGGAGTGCAATCGAGACCTCTGCCTGGTACATTAAGTCCCCTACAAATGATAACCCTTCCCGTTGCAAAGCCACGGGGTGGATATGTTAACTCATTTGTGAAGAAAAAAAAAAGACAGGAATCGAACAATCTCAGCAGGAAATAACCCAGCTAGAGATACGCGGATTCTCATGGAGCTGGCAAGTGAAAAAGGGGCAAGAAGATCGTCAGAGATTGCAATCAACCGGGGCATTACCTCGACGATTTGGGGGACGCGCAGCAACCGGATTATTATAGCCTGGGAGATCCGGCCCTAAAAAAATGGATGACTCCAGAAGACCGTGCCGTGTCCAGATACATCTCTCTGCTTGAGGCCGCCGGCGACGACCTGGCGACGTTCCCACCGAATACGAGAACGGTTCGACAACTCGGATTAACGCCCGATCAGTCTGAAAGGAGAGCCATGGGAGTCAATCCCCCGCTTCCGGATCTGCTTGGGTTTGGTTCGGCCTCAGATGCCACTGTGATTCTGACACGGGGGCTGCTCAATGGTGATTCCGATCGCATAGCTGCTTTTGCCCATGCTCTAGCAATTATCTGGAGACAGGCACGCTTCCGTCAGCGCCGTGGAGGGGGAGGGATAATAAAGGTGCCTTTGATGACGATTATGATAAAGCTTGACAGCGAGGAGGGGGAGAAAGGCGCGAGAGATGCAGTCGCATCTATGAGAGGCAGCCAGAGTGCATGAAACATGTTCCAGTATGGAACTGATGCGTATTCCGGTTCGTTGACCATCCCGGAGACTGAGGCTATCTCTTTCTTTCTTCGGGAGAAGTTGAGATTTGAGAAAAACAGTTTTGAAGAATACATGTATGACAAACTCGGGGTCGGTGCAATCAAGATAAACCCGAGGAAAGCAATGATGATTGCGGAATTGGAGGCCTCGTGTGGTGACGCGAACAATCGAATGCACCTCCCTGATACGATTCTTTAAAACGGGGAGGTGCATTGCAAGGGAGGAAAGAAGTGAATATTCGTATTTTAGGAGTATGAGGACATGTTGTCTTATTTTGGCCTTGTTGGTGTCTATGTGATATGAGTTTTCCGTGATGGTACGTTGAGCATTCCTTATCTGAATCATTAGCTATTATTCAATCCGATAGCTCTTCCGCAGCCCCTGGATCTTCCAAAACCACGACTGGATTGCCCCCAGACTCTTTACTGCTTAACCCTTTTGCGTTCTTGTTGGGCTCGGTGTCTCTCCATCCAGACAGAAGGGCCGAGGATCTGTGGAGGTGGCCGAGGCGAGGTACATGCTGAGTATGTGCCGTCTGCACCGGGGTCTAGTATCGTAGGATTATTTTTATCGGAATCTGCCAACTCTGAAACTAAGCTAGCCCTCTCTTCTGTATGGCTATTTCTCGAGGCAGACTCTTGCGATGCGTTGTCAATAGAACTGGTAGCTGATGATACCGATTCCGAACTGGCGAAAACATTGGCTGTAGACATTGACCGTGTCCATATTGAATGTGATTGTGCTTTGCATTCACATGGGTTCAAATTTATCGAGTTGCCTTGGTATCCGTCGATTCCACTTGTGGCAGGCTCTTCCACGTCCACCTGAGTGTCTCGATCGAAGCACATCCTCATATCGAACATTCGCTTTGGTCTTTGAGGCCCAGTCAGGGTGAAATCTTGACAGTATGCATTATAGGACTCATAAAGGCAGGTTTGCTGTTGCGGTGCAACTGCAGCTGGTTTCGCGGCTTCAACGTCCTCTTGGACTGACTCAAACGTCGTCCTATTTTTGTTGCTTTCCTTCTCCACACTGGCACCCTTGCTGAAAAGGGATGGGTTTTTGAGGTCTGAAGTTGTTATAGTGTTTAGGTCATGCAGATTTTTCTCACTCAAGTTACTCCCTTGAGGTGTCTGCTGCAGTGATGCTCGCGAGATCCTTTTTGAGACCCATCTTGTCAACTGTGACGCGGTCTTTTGTCGGCGTAGTCGATGTGCTGGTCGCTCTAGGGAGTATTTTGCTGTAGAGGAAGAATTGCTGGAGGTAAAAGATGCACTGTCATTGATGATCAGGATATCGGGCATCTTCGATAAAAAGTTGCCTGAAGTCAGGTGGAGTAGATACTCTTAAGATATATCCTGCTCCAAGGAGTACGTAGCACAGTCGCTCCTTTGTTCCTTTTTCAGGTGAAAGAATACATATTTGGATTCAAGACAGACTCAGAAGTGAAAATAAAAATGCTGGGGTCCCTATTGAAATAGCAGGTGGTCTACCACAACAGAGGGGCAGCAAAAATTAGGGCTTCGAGAGTCAGGCGACAGGTCTCTCTCTTATGTATACCGGCACCCATGCAACAACAATAGCCTTGGAAGAGATCAGAGGTACAACTAAGACACAGCATCAAGTGTAATACGGCCTTCTCCTCAGACAAAGGACATGTGCTCTGCCCAGACACACAAGTACCACGAACGGTTGCCCACTTGGCCGTTGGTAGCTGAGGGCGTACCACCGCAGCAAGCCACATGCACGATGCAACTTCGAGTACGTAAGAGGCACTGCTATTGGATGGTGTGCCACATAAAGGACTCTAGAAGGGGGTTAGATATCTCTAGGGGACTGTCAATATATTTTCTCTACCGGCTCTAGTAGGTGAGGTCGAAGAACAATACATAATGGGCTCTTGAATTAGAAATTCATATAGAACCCTAGGTAGAGTGCTCTCTTTCATGTCTGATTCAATCGTGAACCGCTAAGACAGGGTCGAAGGGAAGATGAGACATCGAGGTCACCTTCCATCCGCCATGGATGGAGGCGTCCCTAGGAGTTAGCTAGCCTGAGACATTCTGTCCACAGCGCGGAGGCACAATTTTGTCCATTGATTGGTCCTAAAGGATTTTATATTTCCTTAGCTTATGAGTATTTCTGACATTTCAAGGAATACATGATTGCTAGACTACGCTTGTTGTAAATTGATTGCAAAAGAGCAAGAAGGGGTATTATTAGTCAAATCATCGATACATGGATTCACGTCAACTTACCACTCAGAAAAAAAAAAAAAAAAAAGAAAAGAAAAGAAAAGGTATAGAAACATGATATTGCAGTAAAATTACAGACATGACACCTCATCCAGACACTCCATCTCGGCCTAAGCCCCAGCGGCCAACCTCGCGCATGGCTTCATCGCCTCCCTCGACCAGACGCCCGTCTGCATTCGATGGGTTATCGTTGCCCAGCACACCGGCAACACATTGCCAGCCATTTCGGCCACCACCCCAGCGGAGAACTTCATTCTTGTATCGCTCACCGGCGGCGCGATCAACAGCTGCGTTGCCAGACTGAAAAACGTCCTGCCAAAGCTTGTTGGCGATGGCGCGGTCGAAAATGTAGCTGTAGTATGTGGCACCGTATCCATAGAGATGACCGAAGAAGCCTTGCCACGAGGTGCGAGGCCGAACATCGTCTGGGTCCGGCAGACTGGAATGTCGAGAGAAGACTCGGTGGTAGATATCCGTGGTATCAATACCATTTGCCAGAGCGTTGGCAGGGATTGAGTGGTAGGCCTGGTCGACAAGAGCCATCAGGATCTGGGCCTCGTTCTCCACGGCCCCATAGATAGAACCGTGTGCAGTTCGGTCCAGCGCCATGCTACACATCATTTCATGAGACAGGGGCTCGTCCGTCTTCCAGTGACGTGCGTATAGAGCAAGCACCTCTGGCGCAGTTGCAAAGCTTTCCATCAGCACTGAAGGGAGTTCGGCAAAGTCGGTGGCACACCGAGTCCCAGAGATTGACTGCAGAGGCGTCTGCCCGAGGATAGAATGGACGGCATGGCCCATTTCGTGGAACAGAGTGCGCACGCTGTGCTCACTCAGAAGAGTGGGCCGGTCTGTGCCATCCGCTCGAGGCTCCTGGAAGTCACAGACGAGGGCAATGGTGGGCAACTGTCGCAGAGTTTTCGTGTGCGGGTCCATCGCTGTCGCCATACCATCATTCGGGTGAGCAGACTGGTTCATCGACGCGCACTCGGCGATCTCTTCTGCCGAGATCTCCCGAGAGCAGCGCAGCGTAAAGTGGGCTGGGTTCGGGTGTTTACTGGGCCGGGTGAAAAGGTCACAGTAAACGACTGCAATGTGCTGTTCTGATTCGTCCACCACATCCAGGCGACGAACGTCCGGATGCCATGTCTCGCCCAGTGATGTTTCTTGTGGGACGAGACGCACACCGTAGAGACGATCAAAAAGCCGCGAGAGACCTTGGATAACCGTACCGAGAGAAAAAAACTCAGGAATGGCACTCAGTTGCCGAGACCGGCGAGATTGCGAATACTCCATGACTCGTTTGTGCACATAATAGGCGTGGTCCCACGGCTGAAGCGACGAGCTTCCTTTCATCTGCTGAAGTTGCAATAGCTCTTCACGTACAGGTCCTTGGTTGCTTGACACAAGCGATGTCAAAAAGTTTGAGACTGCTTCGGGAGTCTTGGCCATCTTGTCGCTGAGGGCCATGTTGGCGAAACTACTGTAGCCCGAAAGTTGCGCGAGCTCGGCCCTCTTCATCAAGAGTCTCTCAAGCCGGTGTATTTGACGTGTGCTGGATGTCCGAGTCGCAAGATAGACCTCCTTGCGCACCGCTTCATCACGGACAGACCGTAGTGCAAGCCGAGGAATGATACCCATAGTGGGTACTGGCGCTTTGTTGTTCCATCTTTTGATCTGTCTGACCACAAGGGGATCCATGCCTTGAAGATTGTTGGCGCTAAAAACAACCTGGGACCTGGCCGGCTCCGCGCCATTCATGAAGTCGGAGCCAATCTGGCTCACGTCATTGGAAAGGTTCACGAATCGCTGTCTCTCCGCGGGCGGCATATGAATCGCAGAGTTGGAAAAGTCCTTGATCAAAATCTGGGCCACGATCATTTCCCCTTCGGTCCAATGTGATGTTACTTCGGGATTGGCCATGGCCGTGTTGAGTTGGTCATGAAGCCCGGTGGTTGTATTAAGGACGTTCATATATTCAAACATAAGAGCGTACGCCTGCGTCGCTGCTTCCTGAAGCTGAGGATCTGGGTGAATCGTGCGAATGAAATCTGACAGATCGATAACGCGACACAGGAGGTCGCTGAGCCGGTCCAAATTCCGGGCCATTGCCCTGTATTCTTCCAGTGTTGACGCCTGCAGCACCTTGGCCACGACCGCCTGGCATTTCTGAAGCGACACACTGGCAAATGCCCTAAAACCATCGGGACTGGTCAGGTATTGGTTCTGGACTAATCCGGCGCGCTTGGGAGCTGTCGCGGTCCGCTGAGAGAAGTCTCTCCAGAATGGCTGGGAGTCGAACACGCGGCGCAAAGTTTCATCGTCGGATTTCTTCTGCGGCGCGCTATTGTTTGCGGGGACGTATTCGAAGGGCGTTCGAGGAGCAGAAGATGCAGCGCTTTCGAATGCCCGGAATTGCAGTTGGAGACATTTGTGGCAAGTCCAGGGCCGCCGCAACGGGCGGAGCATATCTGAGGATGAATGAGACCAGGAAGCAAAACCGTCAAGAAAAGCCGACCCAATAACGAACAATTAAAAATCACAAAGAACCGCCCATATAGAAACAAAAGGTATATTGGAGCACCAAAGCTGAGGACGGGCGATGACGGAGTTTTCTTGGGGTTCCGCCGAGCCGAAGAATTCCCGTCTTGGCCTCGACACGACTTTGCTTCCTCACCTCTCCCCTTCCTCTCCCCCACACACCCCAACATGTCCTTCCGGCCGATGTTGCAGCAGGTATGTGCTTGTTCTGCTGTTCAATTGCAGGATGATCGTTCAATTCCCGGTGCTGACTGATGTCTAGCGGGCTGTGGCTCCGATCGCAGCCACCCTCCTCGCGGGAGGCATGGCCCTGTACCCCAAGCAGACGGCCTTTGCGGAAGAGCCCCGAGACCTTGTATGACCAATTCGTCCCATGATCCCATGGATACAGCAAAGCTGCCCCAGTTGTATTTCTCTGACACACGACTGCTATCCCGATATAGAGGAAACCCATCTATGACGACTTCCCAACCGACATCCCCGAACCCTCCCAACCCGCTTCCCCGACTCCCGAGCCGATCTCTCTGCCGTCGACGCCATTGGCACCTTCTTCGCCGACCCCTACAGAAATCCTGACCGCCCAGGTCCGACAAGCCCGGCTCGTCTTGTACTCGAACTCCCTTGCCGCAGAGAACAGCTTCAACGCCTTCCTGTCCCGGGCCCTGCACATCGAAAACGCCTTCACCAACACCGTGGCCTCCCTCGCACCCTCGGCCGAATCTGGTGAGCGTCTGCTCCCCGGAGGTGTGTACGTTGCTGTGGCTGCCATGGCTGGCTCGATCGTCTCGCGCAACCGCGGTATTTTCCTCCGCACTGCCTCACCGCTCGCGTTCGGCACGGTGGCCGCTTGGAGCCTTCTGCCTGTCACTATGCGGAATGTCTCTGACCTGGCGTGGGAGTACGAGAAGAAGGTGCCGGCTGTCGCGGAGAAGCACCTGGCTATTCGGGAACGGGCGGAGCACATCTGGTACACTGGTATCGCGCACAGTGGTATGGCTCGCCAGATGATGGAAGAGAAGATCGGTGACACCCGGAAGAAGCTTGAGGAGCTGGTGAGCAAGGGCCATTAGAAGTGACTTGTTTTGATGTCTACCACTTGGACGACAGTCGGACTTTCATCTGTTGCATATGTACGTTTAGAACTCGTAGATCCGAAGACATAACCCGGACCAGTTCCTTTGTTTGCCAGAGCCAGTTCCAACCCTAGGACCAACCAACTATGTGCGAATTACAGTACAAGGGAAACGGCTTAAAGACACTGCAAGTGGTATAATGGAACTCGTGATACTCTACAAAATAAGCCTTGACAACAATCAATTCCTCATCCTTGGGCTGTCGCCCCCTCTGTTGCTTCGGTTGCAGGTCCCGGACTCCCCTCATCGGATGGTGAAACCCCCAGTTTGGGCGGCGGGGGCAAAGGAGTGCCCTTCCGCGAGGGAGCATAGTCCTGCTCTCGACTCTTCTGCTCGCCCTCAGCAAAGTATTCGTCAAAGGCTCGGTGAGGCGAGACGCCAGCATTCCGAGGTTTCCCTCCACGACGGCCCGCTGGTGATTTACCCTCTGGGGACGGGGAAATCCCTGTCTGTGGAGGAGCAAGAGGTGGCGGCGATGCCATGTTGGCAGGGACCAAAAAGTTCCCTGACGGCGCTCCCATATATGGAACAGCAGTTGTAGGCGCCCCGGCCGGCGCATATGTCCCGTCATCGCGGGTTTCAAAGACAACCTCGCCAGGTCCTTCCACTTCCTCTCCAAGGCCAACAGGTAGCCGGTGCAGCGCACCGTATCCCAATTCGGCGCCGACTGCACCCGCGCCGCCCCATCCTCTCGTCGGGATAAGTTCCACCTCACGCACTACATCGAACTCGCTGTTGTAGACCCAAAGTACCAAAGTCCGGTCCAAATGGTCCTCTACCAATTCCCCGAGTGCCGATTCCCCGCGTAACGTCCCGCTCGGAGTGCCGATGATATAATCTGAGTGAGGAAGCAGGCCCGCACGATATGCCGGGCTCAGCGGGGAGGGAATCGACAGGACGTGCCAGATATGCTGAGTGGAGGTGAGGGGTGCCAACTGCAGCGCAAGGCCGAGCGACGTACTTCCTGCCGGTACAGGAACGGCAACTGTATGGGTTCTTTGGCCCTATGTATTGGAGTTCAAAATTAGCTCTTGGCCTCGCAATGGCTGATCGTGTAGCCTTTCTCATACCTTTGCGCTCCATATTTCGAGGGTCAGGCTTGACCCGGCGCAATTGCGGACTTCTGTCACGAAGAGATTGGGGTCTGGGTCTTCCTATGGGCAGAGGTTAGAGCAAATTCAGACTTAGAAGTATCTCTGCGCAACTCACAATCATATGGCCATTAATTCCCACGATAAAGTCGAACCACGGCTCCAGCGGCAGCTCAGGGTCCTTGTTGCGGAGGACCTGAAACCCAAAGGCGTTGTCGCTGGGCCCATTTCGAGGCTGTTGGTCCGGCTCCCCATCCAACCGGCCAATAAAGCGATTCAATGCGCCAAACATTGTGTCAGCCGATATTCAGTGAAGCCAAACGAAGTTGAAGGTGGCGTGGTGTTGATGAGTAGAGCTGGCCGGATGGGGATGCAAACGGGACAAACACCCGTTTATCGGTTATCGCGCGCATCTCGATGAACCCAGTCTGCTCTGCTTTCAATGCGCCATGGCCGATGAGGAAGCGCCTCCTGAGGTGCATCACTACAACAGTCTCCAGGAGGTCCCCTGGGATATCCAGAAGTAAGGCACTTACTCTCGGGAATCAACCAGTGCTAACCTGCCACTAGCTACTGGGCCCAGCGCTACCGGATTTTCTCCAAGTATGACGATGGGGTCTGGTTGACGGACGATGCGTGGTTTGGGGTTACTCCAGAGCCGGTAGCCGAGTATGTGAAAATTCTCTCTCTCCTGTTCTCACTTACGCTGGTAGATATCAAATTAACCTGTGCAATTTTCTAGTCAAATCGCAAAACATATCGCCGATGGAGCGCCCGCCGAGCGCAGCATTCTGGTTGACGCTTTTGCCGGAGCTGGGGGTAATACAATTGCATTTGCTAAGACGGGGAAATGGAAGCGCATCTACGCGATTGAGAAGGATCCAGCCGTGCTCCAATGTGCCAAGCACAATGCGAAGATCTACGGTGTCGAGAACAAGATCAGTTGGTTCGAGGGTAACTGTTTCGAGATCTTGAAGAACCAGCTCAGTGCTTTGGCTCCTTACAGCATTATATTTGCGAGTCCTCCGTGGGGCGGTATGTTGTTTTTCCCCCCTTATGATTTCCAGATCGTCCGAGGACATGACTGATCTAAATAATCAGGCCCTGGGTACCGCTCCGACACAGTGTTCAACCTCAGCACCATGGAGCCATATTCCCTCGCAACATTATATCGCGAATACTCTGCATTCAGTAAACACATGGTTCTATACCTCCCCCGAACCTCAAATGTCAAGCAACTGGCGAAGTTGGTCCCGGACGAGCAACCGGCGACGGTGATGCACTACTGCATGGAAGGGGCCAGCAAGGCTCTGTGTATCTTTTACGGCAACTTTAATGTCTCATGATTGTTCCCTTGTTCTATTATCACATAAAAGCAAATGTAACGAGCTATTGAAAACGCCCAAGTTGGACCTCGTTTCTGCCTCAGTAAAGCTGATTTCCTGATCGGGTTAGCGCGGTTCGGGGGCAACCTTGGAACTTGGAACCCGCACGACTCAAGTCTCATCTCTCTGTCTCGCTCTCCGCCATCCCACCCCTCGACTCTCTTTTCTTTGTGCTTTCTACGATTTCGTCGCCACGCCCCTTTTCTAGCCATCGATAGAAGTACCATCTCATCCCATGAGCGCATCCTAATACCGTGTCGTCGCCTGTCTGGCCAGCGCCCACGCCTTTCAGAACACCCTTTTTCGCAGGCCCTAAGGCGTTGTCCTACCATATTCGTGATCCACGCCCGTGATTTCCGCCCGTGTTTCTTCGCTGAAGATGCCTCACGCGACACAGAACCCAGCCCTCGAGGGCGAGGAGGATGCGGACTTTGATAATGTGATGCGCCAACTGAATAACTACGAAAGTGGCCCAAACTTGGACTTTTTGTCGCGCGACTTGGATGTAGGCGAGAAGGCGGACGATGCGATCGACTATGAAGATTTCGAGGATGACGATCTGCCCGAGGAGGAGCTGGCGTCAGCACCAGGCCTGCTTCCACCGGAGGACTCGACTCAGGATCCTTTCGCGAACCTTGGTGCTGAAGAAGCAGATTCTTTCCCGACTGGCGATGATATTTTTGGGGGTCCGGAAAATGGACTCCAAGCTCCAGAGGACAATCTTGATGATCTCTTCGGTGAAGGGCCGCTCTCGCCGCCCCCTGCTGGACAGGTGGACCACACAAAAGATCTCTTCGAAGATGACGAACCGCCGTTGACGAGTGAACCGGTTGAGCTACCGCCGATCCCACCGGCGCCTGAATCACAACCCCAGCCGATGGTAGTGGAAGAGGAAAATGATTTTCCGGACGATGACAGTGTGATTTCCGAAGAGATGGACCCGGTGACCCTCCGTGCATGGAAGCTTCAGCAATCCCTGTTCGCCATGTCCGGGGTCGGGATGGATAATCCACCGGCACCACCTGAGAATCACGAAGAACTTCTTCAGTCTCTGTTCCCAACCTTTGATCGCAACACTCTTCCACGTTGGCTTGAGCTCATTCCGCACAAAAAGGCGTTCTATCTGGGCAAGCAACCCTTGAAACCCCCCAAGCCTGTTCTACCCACAAAGGTCAACATCGAACTGGCACCTGATCAAGAACGAGTCTTCCGAACGGGTCAACCCAATAAGCGAACTCTTGATCAGGATTCTCTGGGCCTAGTGATGATCACCGAGGCAGCTCAGGAGGAAGAGGAGCCTAGCGAAGATTTTGAAGTGGGAGACATGGATGTGGACGAAGTACTGCCAGGGGGGTTCACCATACAGGATCTTCGAACCATTTGTGCAGACTGGGACATTCACGATGAAGTCACACCCACACACGAGGCGAAACCACCAGCGCAGACCGAGGGTGGACTATTCGAGGAAGATGAGGCTGATTGGCTTATCGATGCCACTCACCCTGCGAAGAAGCGCAAGACCGGCCCGACTGCCATGGATGTTATTGCGCTGTCTCATCTTGATATCCCTCTTCTGGACGACCCCGAGCAAGTTGCCATGCAACACGCAAAGAAGGTCACTATTGACATGAATGACCCCAACATCCTCGTCGACGAATTGAGACCAGATGCGGTTGCTCACAAGCCGAAGCACGCGGCCCCTCGCACCCGGGATGAAGTCGACCTGAACCTCACACGCCGACTCACGCAGCGATACAATATCTCAAACGATTCAGCTTATGACATGCTTAAACAAAATCACCAAAATAAGATTCGGAGCACTCTTGGCAATGTGACTCTGGAGCATGCGCTGCCCGCCCTGCGCTTGCAGTGGCCTTACTACAAAACGGAGTTGGCTAAGGCTGAAGCTAGATCTTTTCACCGACCAGCTATGGCTTTCCGCCCTGGGCAAACCTCCTGGTTCAAGAATACTTCCCTTCTCAAACGCAAGCATCAAAGGGGCAAAGACGCCAAGACTGTTTACGACTCCACCAAGGCGTTGTCCCTGTCAGATAACTCAAATGTTCTGCTGGTGGAGTATTCGGAAGAAGTCCCTATGTCCCTTGCCAATTTTGGGATGTGCAACCGGTTCATCAATTACTACCGGCGGAAGAGCATGGAGGACCCCACTCGTCCCAAGGCGGAGATTGGGGAAACAGTCGTCTTGCTGCCTCAAGACAAAAGCCCATTCTCTATTTTTGGTCATGTGGATCCGGGTGAGATTACACCTGCAATCTCCAATTCTATGTACCGAGCACCGCTGTACCCACATCAGTCCAAACAAACCGATTTTCTTGTGGTGCGCAGCAGCACTGGCTCTGGAGGCAGCAGCTATTATCTGCGCAACATTGAGAACCTCTTTGTGGCTGGACAGCAATTTCCCTCGGTCGACATCCCCGGGCCGCATTCACGGAAGGTCACCACGGTCGCCAAGAATCGTATGAAGATGCTGGTATACCGCTTGCTCAAAAAGAGTCCCGACGAGCGATTGTCAATCAGCGATGTGACAGCCCATATCCCCAACACTACGGATATGCAGAATCGGCAAAAGGTCAAGGACTTTCTCCAGCACGACAAGGATACCAAGTACTGGAAGCCCCTTGATCCTGTCCTGCCAGACCAAGACACTATTCGATCCTGGGTGCAACCTGAAGATGTGTGTCTTCTAGAATCGATGCAAATTGGCCAGCAACATCTGCACGACACAGGTTTTGGAAATGATGCTGAGACTGGTGGTGATAACGAGGAAGACGAGGAGAGCGAGAGCTTCGAGCAGCAGATGGCCCCTTGGAAAGCCACTCGCAACTTTTTGCTGGCTTCCCAGGGCAAGGCTATGTTGAAGCTTCATGGCGAGGGTGATCCAACCGGTCGCGGTGAAGGTTTTAACTTCATCAAAACGTCCATGAAGGGCGGGTTCAAAGCCATTGGTGAAAGTGTGGAAGACAAATTGGATGCACAACGGCTCAAGGAGCTCGGCGGACACAGTTACAACGTCGCACGTCAACAGAAATCCTACGAGACGTCCATCCGTCGGATCTGGGACGCCCAGAAAGCCAGCTTGTCTTCTACGATTGAACACTCGGACCAGGAAAGCGATGTCGACCAGGAAGAGGAAGAGGTATTTAACAAACCTACACCACGGTCCGAGGCACCCACACCGGGCCCGAGCCGTCGCGATGACGAGTCAGCCAGTCAGTTCAGCCGAATGAGTTTTTCGAGCCAACGCGGCAAGGCCCTGCGCATCACCCGCCAGGTCAAGGACCCCAGTGGCGAAATTGTACCAAAGGAACAGATCATTCGGGATCCGCGGGTGATCAGACACTACATGCAGCACCGCCACCGCACGGCAGCCCTCACTACCAAGCTGGAGTCCCTCCAGCCCACCGGCGATCCGGAGGTGGACGCGCGCAACCGCAAGCTGATCGAGAACGAACTGAGCCGACTGAATCGCAACAAGGAACGCCGCTTCGCCCGCGAGAAGCAGAAGGGCATCTCGCGTGCTCCCGGCGACTCTCCCGCAGACGGCAAGCCCGCGGGCACACAGCGCAAGTGTGCCAACTGTGGCCAAGTGGGCCACATCAAGACCAACAAGAAGCTGTGTCCCTTGCTCAACGGGACCATGAAGCCCGAGGACCATGTCACCGACTCTGCCTTCTCCATGAGCGCTCCGGTCCTCTAGCTTGGGAATCGCTGCCACTGTCATGTCTTCTTTCGGATGGTCTTTTTTTTCTCGCAACATTTCTCTTCATTTGATACCCTCTCTTAATGCATGCATTCCTCCGTCCAATTTGAATACTCAATTTTTGCCACGGCGCTGGTCTGGGTACAGTCTTTTTTCTCGTCTCTTATCAAATTGATGTGAGGTTTATTTTTGGCATTTATTGGTTTCGGCACTGGAGCAGATCACTATGTGTCAACTACCCACCGCTTGGTATCTCTGTTCATGTACATTATAATACCCTGTTCTCATCAGCAAGACTGGAATGACAATCACATCGATGGAGCCGAGTATGAGTCTACGTAGGGAACGTCTATGTGTATGGAGCATACTATCATGCTATCGGCATTCCTAACCAGGTAACTAACGTGAGTTTGCTGGCTATGGAAATTATCTCCCTCTTTTCTTTCATACTGCAACTTCATACTACGACGATCAAAATTAACATGTCAAAGACAGGATTGATATGTGATATCGTTATTAAGAATAGCTACACGAGAAAGAGGGTAGGGCATTCCGACAGCAGTCGGAAGAGGATTGGGGACCGCCTCAATGGGGCAGAGGTCTCCCGACGAGACAAAGAAGGTTTGTGTATGAATAGGGTGGTTCGAATGAGAGATGGTATCCTCGGAGGGACAAGACTCGACTGTTCTCTTCCAAGTCAAGACATCGGCTGGCGTTTCCTTCCAGCAACGCTCTCACGGTGCATACAGATCAACCAGCTGACCGCGGGCAAATGGCTGGCGTCCACGCTCAGCGGTAAGTGCCATGACAGCGCCCTTTGGGCGACGATAGGTATATCCCAAAAAGGCGCCCTTCTTGCGCATTTCCAAGACTGTCTTGCCCATGTCCTTATCACGCAGAATTTTGTCTCGCGGCCTTTTCTTCTCTTGCTCCTTTTGCTTCTGCGCAGCTGCTTTTTGCGCCTCTGCTGCGGCTTTGGGATCTGTGGAGGGCACAACCGGCTCAGGGGACACATTGGGTGCTGGGCCAGGTTCCTGAGGCTCGGAAGTTGCAGGATTATGCTCCTCGTTAGCATCTTCCGCGTCCTCTCCCGGCTCGCTTTCTTCCGAGGGTTGGTCGAGGTTTCCGACAGCCTTCCAATCATCAAAATATCGGGTGTCTTCCCAGCTCTTGACTCTCGGGATGAGTGGCGGCTGCATCAAGTGGAGGTCGTTCCACGGAATGCCTCTGAAGAAAGGATGGGCTTTGATGTCTGTTGCGTCGTTGGGGTACACATAGTAGCTGGGGACGTCCCTGTACCGCGGATCCATGGAGTACAAAAATTGGATTGGAATTGGTCGAGCACCCAAGATATCGTTGGCCTGGTACTGTTGTGAGCACAGGCGAAACTCGCGCTCTTGCAGGATCCGGGTGATCAGGTCTTTGGCTTCTGGTGATATCAGTTTATCTGATGGCTTTGCTTTCGGGAATTGCAAGGCTCGAACATGATGCTTAAGTCGTGGTTATTAGAAGACAATCCCAAGGCGGGCTCGGAGAGTGGTACTTACCAGAATCCTGATCTTAGTATCCCGTCGGTTTTCACAGGCGAAAGGAGTAAAGCCATACAGGCACTGCAAGGTCTGTTCTTAGAGATACTTCATCCAAAAAGACAGGCTCTGGCACTCACCTCGTACAAAATGATCCCCAAACTCCACCAGTCGCATCGCCCGTCATATATCTCACCACGAATGACTTCAGGCGCCATGTATTGGCTGGTTCCCACAACACTTTTTGCAAATCGCCGCCTCTCCTTACTGTCACGCCAACTTAGAAGAGACGGCAACGGTACATGGGGATGCTGAGATACGTTAAGGCCGTCGGGTGTGGGCTCTTTCTGATTCTTTGCAGCTTCCTTTTGATCCGTAGAATCCCCCTGCACATCGATGCCGAGTCTTTCCAGAAGGGAATAACGATGATTGTTGTAGTACACTTGATCATGAGACCAATGCCCATTGAAGGCAAGACCAAAATCGGAAATCTTCAAGTGCCCCGACGCCGAGATGAGGAAGTTGTCCGGCTTGATATCGCGGTGGATCCAGCATAGTCGATGGGCCTCCTCGATGCAAAGGACCATTTCAGCGACGTAAAATCTCGCCCAGTCTTCACGCAGAATATCACGGCGAATCAACAGTCCGAGGAAGTCTCCGCCCACCATGTAGTCCATGACGAGATAAAGATGGTTGGCATCCTGGAAGCTGGTAATCAAAGGGACGATCCAGCGGGACTTTTCTGACGCAACCAGGAAGTCTCTCTCGGCTCGAATGTGGCCTTCTTGACAGTTTCGGATCATATTTGATTTTCGAATGGCCTTCATTGCGTAGACTTCCTTCCTTTCCCCGGACATCAGCTTGCGTCGACTGCTCCTATTCCCCTCCATGGCTGACCTCAGAAGGCTGAGATGTCTTGCCCTACCACTGGGACTATCCCTGTCCAAGAGCATGAATTCATCCTCATCAAGCTCCATATCTCCACTTCCCTTTTCTCGGACCAAACGCACCACGCCAAAGCTGCCTTTCCCCAGAACTTTGATAACTTCAAATCCCGCCAGTGAAACTGCATCCTCACTCCGAGAGCAGCATCTGTTGGTCTTGAGGACACGGCACCGACGCAGGTGTTCGTTTTCTTGCAAGGCCCAGTTCTGCCGGGCAACCGCCTGTTCCTCAGGGGTGAGTTGAAACGCATAGATGTGTTGCTCCAACTCGTGTTGGCGCAGCAGACGGGGGTCTACATTCTGAAAAATCGAGTTGAAGTAGAGTTCCAAGAACACCTTCGCCGTGGATGCTGCTTCTACCGTCAAGATAGATGGAGAAATGGCACGGTTTGGGTCCGGCACGAGGCTCGCCTCTTTGTCAGGCTGAGACCGGGAAGACCATTCAATGGCTGGTGATAGTGGTCCGGCTATGGGTTCATATTTGGTCGTAGAAGGAGATGGTTCTCCAGATGTCACAGGCGTCGGGGGTGTCGACCGTCCACCGATGGGAGAACTGCCGCTGCTTGGTATCGTTGAAGGATCCGAGCTGTCATCCGTGCCGTCCACCTGCTTGTTCAGACTGGCGAGTACAGGAGAGTCGATGACAAGAACGCTCGGTCTCGAGCGCAAGTGCGCCCGACGGATGACTGTGGGGTGGCCGAAGGTCAAGGAGATTCTTTGCGAAAAGCGATCGACAAATCCTGGATTCTGCAGAGTCTGGAATTCTTCTGCAGGCGTACTCTTTACGTCGTCGCTATTCTCGACGTGTTTCTGTTCATGTTGCCGATCCTCCTCTGAGTTTTCTTCCTGCTGTGTTATGGGTTCCGGACTTGCCAAGGGTTCAGGTAGAATATGCACATCTTCCGGCTGTAAGTACTCAGAGCATGTCGCCACTGGAGGTTCATCATTCGGGGGTGAAGAGCCGGTGATAAATACAAGGCGGCCATCTTCTGCGCCAGGAGATGATGCATCTGGGGAGATGTCGGGACTGGGGGCACTCTCACAGGACACAGACTCGGTGTTTGATCCTTTGTTTCCTACATGGAGGTCAGTTTGAATATCCAGAAGCAACCCCAAATGAAGGAATAGCGTACTGTTGGAAAAGCTTCGCAAGCCGAATAAAAATAGGACCTTGGAGCGACTGCGGTTCAAACGAACCCTGAGTCGGTCTCTACTCTCTTCGGGGATAGCAATGGGATCAGATGCCGGGCTGTCAGATGCTGCCGAATTTTTCGGCGATGTATTGACTTTGTTGGAGAACACGACGGGTTTTGCTGGAATCCAAAGACCAAACAGACTCCGTCGGCGTCTCTGTTTCGGTTCAAAAAATGCAGGCATCGTCCAACGGGTCGCTAAACAATCAAGGGAATGGATGTAAGCTGTAGCTGGAGTGAGAATTTGAATGCTTTGCGAGCCCGTTAACGATAAAGAATGGTGCGCTTGGAAATCGACGTGGTTGGGATCGCATGATGGATGACTTGTGAGGGTGTTCTCAGAGAATCAGACAACCAGCAGAGGCAGGCGCCATGGAGGTTGAGACTTTTGGCTGCCGACAAAAAGGGAATCGGATCATCATCGACACGGAAATGAAGCAACAAAAGAGTATCTAGTGTCTAGTATCTAGTATATTGACTGTCCAAGCCCTAACTTGCCAATGAGAACTAAAAAAAGCCATGGCGCCTTGGCCCTGCACCATCGATGATCGGCACAGCCTCCTCTCTGCACCGACACGACAACGATGCGCGTTGATGCGAATTCCTGGCGATATCTGAGTTCAACCACTCCGACTCCCAACAGAGATGACGGCCGACTCCAAGATTGGCTACAGCCGGGTATCCAGCTTGATGGCCTCCGACGCCGATTTGGGTATCTTCCGCGGCTTCAAAGCGCTGAACACACGAAACATCCTCTATCTTCAGTCAGAGCTGGCAGAGCTCGAAGAGACATTGCAAGACTTAGATGAGATTCACAATGATCGGACGAAAGGCAATGATTCATGGAGTGTGCCGAGGAGCTGGCGCGCCGTGAAGAATCGAGGTGACGAGTATTTGGAATGTGTGCACCGACTGAGACAAACATCCAAGGAATATTGTACGTATAACGTTTAATTTCCATTATTTTTTTTTCTTTTCGGCCTTTTATGCTCATATCCTTTCAGATAAAGCGCTACAGGCACAATCGTGGCTTCTCAACCAAAAAGGCCCCGCTACTCGGGCTCGCAACAATCTACGCGGCTTCTTGGACGCTCACCGATCCGACATGTCGCAAATGGATGCCAGTTTTATCCTGGATGATCGTTTCCAGGAGGATTTAGTGACGGTCTCCTGGGAGGAGAAAGAAGTGCTCTCCGAATATATGGAGAAATACTTATACAGGGCATTTGAAAACAGGGTAGCCCCTGATTTACATCTCGATTTCTATTCTGATATTGTGGTTCTAATATTCTCGTTTAATAGCGTATTGCCAGCCAAGGAGGCGAAATGTTGATCTTCTCGAACCAGCGCATCCGGTCTGTGGTCAGACTGCTGGCGATCTTGATCTCATCGGTTCTGCCCATCCTCTCGATTGTGGTCCTGTATGTCATCAAAAACGAGCAGGTCCGTCTGGGCATGATTGTCGTGTTTTCTGCGCTGTGTTCAACGGCTCTTGCGACTTTGAGCAGTGCAAAGAATTCTGAGATTATGGCTGTCACTGCGGCGTAAGGAATGCCACCGTTGAATCAACTCAATCTCCCAGAGCTAATTAATTGCCTTTTAGATATGCCGCGGTTCAAGTGGTTTTTGTAGGTGGGAACCCAGTGCCAGGATGACCGGCTTTGTACAAATTTCTGGATTTGAAAGTTATCAACGGATCAATCGACACTTCATTGAATATCTCAATCTAGAGTTTGGGTCAGTTGGCTTTTGACCTAACAGTCTTATATCTCCTGCTCGACACACATTGTCCAACAATTCTACGGTGGATCCTCATGGCATGATTCCCCGAGTAAAACTCCTACCCTTTCTTACCCAGAAACTTCTTGAATGCTTCTCTCTTGAGACCACTTGTCTTGTCCGCCGCTGAAGTTGAAGTACCAACCGATCCGTCGACCGAGGACGCGTTGGCGGGACTAGGGGTGGCAGGAGAATTGGTCGATGATATGGGTACGCTCGATGAACTGGAATTAGGTGGCCTTTGGTGCTTACTGTCCCAGTCCTGGCGGCTTCTATGCTCTCGCTCGTACTCCACCTGGAGTGCATCTAAAGCGACAGTATTTTCAGGCTGCATCCGGCAAAGACGAAGACGCCTCTCGTAGCTGCGATCCCAATTGTCCCGTCGGTTAGTTTCTTGCCACTGAGCCGTCTCATCATCAAAAGTAGCTATCCCAAAAGTTAGAGCCTTGGGTTTGACCTCATGCTGATAGAATTTTACCAGTAGGTCCAATTTGGTCAAATCGTTTCCATTTCGATCCCATCACAATCGAATCTCCTATATATCGGAACAGATATGGGCTCACGCTGGCACTAAAGAGTCGCATCTCGTGGCTCGTCACTAGTAAACCTCATGGTTCATTAGCAGTGGAAACGTGTGAGCTGCTTCGACGTTCATCACATACACATCTTAGCCTGGTTCATCGGAAGCGCCGAGTCGGACAACACAAAGTTGAATATCTGCTTCGAGCCACCACTAAAGGAAGTATCAACGACGAAAAACTCGGCCTGCCATTGCGCATCGACCGCATCCTCAAATGCCCAGGTACCCCTAATCGACCCAAGACATGGAAAAGTCCCCGATGGAAGAACCAGTTGCGACGCGGCCGGCTTCGAAGAGAAATGCTTCCAGTCACACCATCGACTTGAGACGAGATTCAAACCACCGAAAGAGTCGTTTTGCACAACAAGAGACTGGCCAGACGGCGTGCTACCCACGAACCCAGGCCGTGACTTGGTGTTGGCAAGGCTATCTGGAAGTTTCCAGTCCGGCGGGTTTTCGTGAATTTCATCCCGGCACAGGTTCGCACGCAGATCCAGGTAGTTGTAGTTACCGCACAGGCCATCTTTGATAGCTGCCATGTAGTCTCGGAAGGTCAGTCCGACTTGGTATGCGGTGGAGGCTGCGAAGGTGTCCCATGGGATAAATGGGACAGTCATTTTTATGGAATGCGGTCCGGTTGCTCTGATTGTGTAGGCCTGCTTTCGAACTTTTCGCTCGTTTCCGACATATTCCACACTGTAGGGACTAAGGCAATGATACTTTGTTGTCCCATCTGCTGCATTCTCGTGTGGTTCATTGGGCCGGTCGGCTGTCTCTTTGGTGAGATACCGGCATGGCAGACGGACCACCATCCATTCCGAATGACTGCGACGTAGATTCTGGAACCTGTACATGTCCTCTGGCAGAGAAACAGAGTGGGCTAGACTCTGTTCGAAGGAGATCATGATCAGCTGGAAGGAAAACCTATACCGTAGAGGTACTTTTCACCCACCAACACAAATTCCCCTTTGGTATCAACAATATCATCGGGGAAAATCCATAGACGGTGTGTCTTGGAACCCCGGGCCATTGCCTGCGCACGCAGATCGTATTGTTGATCCCCCCACGCCGAGAGGATTCTCCAATCATTAGCCGCATGAAGTCGACGCAACACGACCATGAATTCGGTGCTACTCAAAGCCTGCTCTTGATCGACATCTGCGAACTCGATCCGATCTGGGTGCACAGTCACAGCAAAAGGTAGAGAGAACATCGGATCAGTGGGGTATACTCTCTTCATGGTCACAGCGTCCCATGTTCGACAGTACGTGCGGCTATCCTCCCAGTAGGCCGAAGTTTCCGGTGCACCCACATTAGCCAGTTGGCCCTGTGCACCTGTTTCCTCAGGGTCAAACCCCCGAAAGATATCGTCCGGTGAATTTGCTCTGGTCTCTTTGATGGGACAGCGGCATTCCTGCAGCACAACCTCCAACTCATCGTATTTTTGCGAAGCGATACAGAACTCGAGGAAGTCATTCATAAAATTGACTTTTTGTGCATCGAATTTGCCCTCTTCTTTGGTAATCGACTCTTTCCAGGCCAAGCAGAATGACCTGAGAAGCGGACTAATGAAGCTATTGAGTCGGTCATGTCGCTCGTTATAGAACCGCCTGCGCGCCTCGAAGAACTCTTTGATCGTGGCGTGGGCATCATCGACACGATTCTGCTCGAGATGCCCTCGTACTTCAGCATATTTAGCTCGTAGTTCAGCCATGGAATTGTTGCTATAAGGGGAGGTCAGAAATGAGGATCTCAGGAGCTGTCACGTCAAACATTGACATACCTTGGAGGTTTTGGGGGTGGATCACCACGGGGTCTCCCGTGAGGAAAGTATCAAAGTCGAATTCTTCAAGTTCTTTTGACACCTTGGACGCCATGAGGTGTTGGTTTGCCGCTGTAGGAGACAGTCTGCCCACAAGAGAGCTCACTTATGAAATACATGGACATGTTGACCAGAAAAACAGGCCAACATCAGGGGGCGATGGTACTTGTGGCGAGCATGGCGCAGCCAAAACTGAGCGATTGGTCATGGCAGAGAGATCGTCGCGCCATGGCGCTTGGGCCTTAACAAATACGAGTGTGTTTCCTCGTTTTCAGAGGAAATGTTGAGTAACTTGAAATGAAAAAAAAAAAAAGTTTACAAAAATGGACTCGCGGGGAATCGAACCCCGGACCACCCCCATGCTAAGGGGGTATTATACCACTAAACCACAAGCCCAATTGCGTCGTGGGTGCCTGAGAAATGTGTCTCAACAGCGAAATCACACCAAAATGATCTTATTTTGACATTTCACCTCGGATCGCATACAGTAGAATTAAGTAATTGTTTTCTAGTGGACTGGTAATTATACTGCTAAATGAAAAGCCCGATGGTCCGAAAAGTAAGACCCTAGAATGATTCTACAGCTAAAACGATGGGAAAGTGTCTCTGAGTCTCAAAATGTTGGACATATATATCTTCGCCTTGTAGTCATAGCAAGGAAGCAACCTTGGGAAATTTCGTCACCCCCCTGAACAAGCTCTTTGCTAATTGTGATTGATCTTACCGAAATTCTAAGCGCAAATTTTGAAAACCCAACCAAAGATCTACAGACCGAGGGCAGGCATAATAATACAAGAAAAGGAACGGGCCATTGATCTATATCTCCATCTCCCCAGGGTTAAGTAGATGGATCGCGCTAAAATGGGTATCATTGCAGTACAAGAATATACACTCTCAGTCAAAATCCACGGGCGCTAGCCCTCTCGCCTCTAGTGCAGCCTGAATACTCCCCTGCATCGATCCAATCGCCTCCACCCAAGTAGAAATGCCTTCGGCTTGCCCAGACGGTGGGCTATGCCGAGCCGGCCCTTGTTGACAGGCGTCCTCGCCAACGAGCCACATCAGCCAGCGTACCACCGACACCGCCTTGTCCATGTCCCTCTCCTCGCCAATTACGCGTTCAAGGTATGTGCATAAAGTCGTGACATCTTCACTGTAAGGGCCATCGCCCGCAAAAGCCGAGTGCCATGCGCTGACGGCATCTCGTAAGTCAGGTAATTTGGAGAGTCGTTGAGAGGTGAGAACAGGGCGCTGGGGTAGTGGAGAAAGAGGGAGACGTTTCTCGACGGGTGGCGCGGGGGCAGAAGCAGATCCCGAAGCCTGTGGTTGGGACGTGGGTCTCGGTCCTGATGGAGCAACTACCCGTGGACGCTGGAGCATGCGGGTGCGCTTCTGCTCTTCGAGAACCTCCTGTCGGATATCTTCTGGCAATGCAGCTAGGAATTCTGCAGAGACTTCTGGCGAATCTTCCACGGGAGGGGATGGGTCCCCGGTCGCGTTCCGTTCTTCAGAAGCAGAGGGGGTTGGAGCGGTAGTCGCCGGTCGTGAGAGGACAAATGACTGGGTCAGGGTCTTGTTTCCAGTGCTTGCGTTCTTGGGCGGACGGCCTCGCCTTTTCTTCGGTGGGGAGGTTGGTCTCTTGAATTGGAGAGACCCAGCCGAGGCTGGACGTGATGCCGTGGCTAAAGGTACAGATGGTGGTGCAGATGGTGCAGAATTGGAATCTGGCTGGTTATAATAACCTAAGACCTCGTTCCGCACGTCTTCTGGCAACGCAGCCAACGTGTCCGGATCCAACTGTGATTGTGGGGGCAGGTCCGCTGTGGTAGGCTGGGGTCGGCGTGGAGGACATGGAGAGCCAGAGCGAAAATCCAGTCTGGGTTTGGCTTGAGCAACAAGCTTTGATCTGATATCCCCCGGTAACTCAGACACGACATCGGGGTCTGCTTGGGTGGGCATAATGAATTGGGAGCCAGAGATGTTCAGCGGCTTGTGGGCACTATTGCTGAGCACTGGGTCGACTTGGATACGAGTAGAATCGCCTTTGCATGGACTCTCCAGTTCATCAGGATCTGCAGCGGCCACTGGCTTCTTGCGAGCCGGCGATTTCTGAAAGTTGAGCTGCCGCTGACTGCTCTCGAGGTTTTCCGATGGCCCAGCTTTGAGCGGCTCGAGCTTGGTCATTTGCACACCCAGTCCTCGCAGATCGCCAGGAGAGAAATTGAAACTCCGCAACATCGAGTTCGCCTCCTTGGCAAGAACATCTGTTGCATTAGTAGCAACGCCAATAGCAATGCTCTTGTTGAAAACATCACACTTGCCATGACCAAGATGCTTGACCGGCTCTAGTGGCGCATCCATCGACCGTCGCATGACTTTGAGTGTGAGTTGCTTGCCCTTCACCAGGTTTTCCACCAGCCGCCGATTGAGTTCCTCGCACAATGACCGCACGAAGTCTTCAGCTTGAGCCTGGTTGACAAATCGAATGCCCCAATTTACCTCTGCTGAAACTGATTTCCTAATGACTTGGTTGCCAACTTCAGTTTTGTCGATGCCCCGAGCATATTCCCGCATTCGAGCACCGGTCTTGGGCCCCAAGCTGGAGATGAGTTTCTCCTGTGAAAGATCTCTGACGTCCTTGACGAACCTGACACCGATCTCTTCCAACTTGGCTCCAAGGCTATGCCCCCACCCCGGTAAATCTTGAACGGTGAGGTTTCCAATGAAATCCAAAGCAGCCTCTGGTTTCAATTGAAACTGCCCGGCAGGCTTGGCCTTTCGCAAAGCAATCTTAGCAAGCAGGATGTTGCCGCCAATACCAACAGATACTGCACATCCCGTTTTCTCCTTGATCGAGTCACGCAAGTGTTGGGCGATTTGATCAGCCCTAGCCTGTTCACGGTAAATCGAGCCCTCTGAGACACCTCTGCCATCTGAGCCACCAGCTTCCAAGCACTGGTTGGTGATGTCAATTAAGGCTTCATCAATGCTCACACTTTGCACCATCCCGTCGATGGAAAGAATGGAGCTGTAGAACTTGCGGCTTGCATCTTCGTAGGCCGGAAAATCATACTGCAAAACTTTCAGTTCCGGGCACGATTGCAAAGCGCCCTTCATCCACATCCCATTCTTTACACCTCGTGCTCGCGCAGCGTAGTTGCAGCTAGCTATTTCAGAGCCCGAGCCCGGACTATGGGCGACGGCGACTGGCTTATCGCGGAGCTCTGGGTATTTGAGAAGGGATACGGCCGCAAAGAATGAGTCAAAGTCAACATGAAGGATGTATCTTCTACCGCCAGACACCGGTCTTTTTGGAAAATGCAAGACTGCGTCTTTTCCTTGGTTGCTGCTTGAAGTTGGGCTTTGAGGTCGGCTTTCCATGTCGACAAGTGGTGGAGACGAGACTCTTTGTAGTATTGCTGAAGGAATTCTGGGTTGACAACACTCGACTTTCTCATCCGAGGATCGGAGAGAAGTTGTGCGTTGTGATCCTCTGAGGTCATTTCGGTTTTGGGAGAGCCCGGCTGCTTCGAATTATACGATACCTCGGCGGTGTCCATCAGTGGCGCCACGGAAGGCCGTGATGGATCATAATGGGTAGCCAGAGATTGTGCCTCAGAACTAAGCAAAGTCTCTGCTTCTGGGCGTGGAGACGGAGCCTTCTCCTCCTTTCCTTCGAATGTGGTAAAACTAGGAAAGTCGCCATAGTCCGACTGAGACGGCTGACTTGGCAATCTGTTGGAGCCTTTGGCCGGAGCAGGTGTAGTAGCAGGGCTTGGAAAAGAGTCAGGACTCCCATCAGTGCCAGCCATTACTTTCAACTGAGTGTTGTACCAACTCGCGCGAGACTCTTCTTTGTAGCCCAACTGGGGACTGTTGGTCTGGCTCACAAAACGCCCATCGTTGAACTTGAGAACCTTCTGGGATTGTCCTTCATCTACCACCCGGAACTCATCCCAGGGCAGCAGGCGTCCAGCCCGGATGCTTTCCGTCACCCATGCCGGCTTTACAATCCGGTACCGACGGAACTCCTCTCGTTTCTTAGGCGTAAGAGAACTTGCAATGATATGAGTTGCAGCCGTTTTCCCATCAAGATATTGAAGAAAACCACCGCCATGACTAACAATCATGCGGTGGAGATCTTGCAGGGAGGGCTGGGTGTATCCGTTAACGTGCGCGACAACCCCGCGGAAGATCGGTGGACAATCGACAGCCGTTGCTCGAATTTCAGCGTCTAAATTCTGAAGCTTGATTTTCTTGCGCCGCATATAGTCTCCGAACCCGCCGAAGCTGGACGCTTCATATTCCTCCCCAGCTTCATTATTGAAATCATCTAGATATGGTCGGGTTAGGACGAGGGCTGATCAAATAAATGAAGGGAACCTACGATTTTCGATGCGTTTACGAACCGCACTGGCATTGGCATCAAGACGAGAGCCCATTATGGGCCAGCAGGACCATCATGACCGACGTGGCAATCAGCGCAAGACAGACCTCGGACAATGTCAAGCGGAGATGAGGCAATTCGCGCAATCACGCGTCGCCGGGCAAAAGTCAGGTGGCCGACGGGCGGTGAACAAATCGGTCAGTGATGGCAAGAACAATAGGCGGTGAACGCTAAATATCATCTGTGATTGGTCGAAGTCACCTCGAGGCAAAAAAAAAAAAAAAAAGTAGAGCTCCGACGATCTTGTTGCTTCCTCAGGTCGCATCCTCTCTCATTTTTCCTTTCCTCATCCACACCTTGCTTTCCTTGTGGTTGATCCCATTCCCTCTTTTTCTGCTGTATTTTATTTCTTGCGTTTTTTTCCTCTCTTCAATTTCTCAAAATGTCTGCTGTGCAGCCTGTCGCAGTTTATGCCCTCCGGGTTCCTCCCGGGGCCATGATTCCCGCCGTGCCCAATGCGGCCGCTTCGGTGAGAACCGCTACTGACCATAATCAAAACGCTTATGCTGACTCCATTTATAGTTCCGTGTGAGCATGGCTGCGATTGACCCCGACGAGGCTCCCGAGTATGAGGACGATGCCGAGTCGAGCAAGCCTTCGCGCGCAACTCTGAAGATCGTTCGTCCCCCTCCGGGTCTGGATCTCGATGAGTCCGATGAGGACTACAGTGATGAGGACGATGATGAGGACTCCGAGGACGACGAGGAGGTCAATGGTGGTCCTAGCGATAAGGAGAAGGCCCGCAAACTGAAGGCGGCCGCCGCCAAGAAGGACCTGGAAGACGCGATGGAAGACGACGATGAGGAGGACGATGACGATGATGAAGGGTTTGACTTGAAGGCTGCCATCTCCAAGCTCATTAAGGGCAAGGCTCCCGCTACTGACGATGACGAGGACGATGAGTCCGAGGAGGGTCTTGATCTGGATGAGAATGTCATCTGTACCTTGAACCCTGAGAAGGTAAGCCCTGCAATTCAAAACATCCAGCTCAAAATATCAATTGGCTAATTCCCGAAACAGCACTACCAGCAGCCTCTGGATATTACTGTCTGCGAGGGTGAGCGTGTCTTCTTCAAGGTCACCGGCAATCACACTGTTTTCCTCACTGGTAACTACGTCATTGGTGTCGATGAGGGTCGCCCTCCTTTCGACGAGGATGAGGAAGATGATGAAGAGGGCGACTACGATCTGTCGCCCGACGAGGATGAGCTGGACATGGACGATATCATGGCCATGGAGGACGACGAGAGCGATGATCTGGATGGAATGGATGACCCCCGAATCACCGAGGTTTCTAGCGACGAGGAGGCTGACGCCCCCAAGCTCGTTGAGGCTAAGGGTAAAGGCAAGAACAAGCGCGCCGCGGATGAGGAGCTCAGCCTCGATGACCTGATGGCCAAGAGCAAGGATGCCAAGGCCGCCAAGGGTGAGGAGCCGACCTTGACCAAGGCCCAGCAGAAGAAGCTCAAGAAGAACAATGGTGACGCGGCCGCCCCGGAGCCCAAGAAGGAGGCCAAGACCGACAAGAAGGTCCAGTTCGCCAAGAACCTGGAGCAGGGCCCCACGCCGTCCGGTGACAAGCCCACGGGCAGCCTGGGCGTCAAGGAGGTCAAGGGCGTGAAGATTGACGACAAGAAGCTCGGCAAGGGCGTTGCCGCCAAGAGCGGCAACAACGTCGCCATGCGCTACATCGGCAAGCTCGAGGACGGCAAGGTCTTCGATGCCAACAAGAAGGGCAAGCCCTTCTCCTTCAAGCTCGGCAAGGGTGAGGTCATCAAGGGCTGGGACATCGGTGTCGCCGGTATGGCTGTCGGTGGCGAGCGCCGCATCACGATCCCTGCCAACCTCGCCTATGGCAAGAAGGCGCTGCCCGGCATCCCCGCCAACTCCAAGCTGATCTTCGACGTGAAGCTGCTGGAAATCAAATAGATAGCATTTCTGTTTGTGTTTGGTTCAGCCGGGGTATTTTTTTAAGGGTCTACCGGTTTTGCTTGCATGATTCCCGTGATACCGACTTGTGTCTTTTCTGCACGATGCATTCAACAGAGATGAAGGTTATCACGAGGCATTCGTGGCCCTTCATGTAAGAAAAAAGGTGTTCTTTGTTATGTGAATGTCGAGATTGTATTTTGTATCCGCGTTGCACTGAATCTACTGCTACATGGCGTTTGACATACTTAAACCAAAGGTATCAATGTCCTAGATCTACCCAACCACGATGAGTAGCTGTAATTTTAAAAAGCCTAAAATGCAAGAAACAGTGAATGATCATTTGATATTCACCAACATTCTTGCCGGAAATACCGCACCAGCTTCTCCACAAGGCCCTGGTCCAGTGGTAGAGCATTTGCCAGAGTAGACGAAGAGCGCGCCTTTTCTGTCTGCCATGTGAAGCTCTTCCTCGGCAAATCTGAGTCATACTTACCAGCAAAGAAATCAACCAGTTTAATTGGCGGGTTGGTCGCAGGGTCAGGATTTGACGAGCGCAGCCGCCGCAACCACTCGCGCTGATCAAGTTCCTCAAACTGCAACCCGGCCGCACGCAAATACGGGAGCAAGTCGCGGGTCCAGTGGAAAGGATGCTGGCTAACAACATTGAAGATGAGACTCGCCGCAGGATCGGCGCCGGAGATAACCGTTGACGAGAGGGAGAGGTCGATGATGGTGCCGGCGACCAAATCGACCGGAAGCCACAGCAGCGACTCGTCGAGCCGGGGCAATACACCGATAGTTGTGGCGCATTGCAGCATTAGTGGGATGGCCTCGGTGGCATTCCAGATGCCGTGCTGCGTGTCGCCGATGACTTGACCAATGCGCAGCACGCGTGCGGCTACCCCCGTCTGTGCGGCGGCTCGCATGCACAGGTGCTCGCCGACCAGCTTGGCCTGTGCGTAGCCCATGTCTTGGGCGTAGCTTAGCTTCGCTGGGAGCGTCTCGGGGACGGTATAGGTGGCTGTGTGCGCGACGGCGCTGATGGACGAGCAGAAGTTGAACGAGGCCGGGGCTGAACGCTGCGCTTTGAGACTTAGATCGAGTAGGTGCTTGAGTCCTGCGATGCTGTCGCGCTCAAAACTGCTGAGGTGCAGGTTGAAGTTCACGGACCAGGCGCTATGGACGATATCCGTGATTTCTGAAGCGAGGGTGTTGTACGTTGAGGCGTCTAGCCCTAGTGTGGGCTGCGACAAGTCGGACGGGAGAGGGATCAGTTTATTGCGCGCCGAGGAGGAAATACTATCGTACACGCGGCGGGTCCGCATGGAATCAAGCAGCCGATCGTAGGCTTCGATGGTGGAAGCAGCTCGCACAAGACAGTAGACCTTCCGGACCTCTTCGTGCGATGAGAGCTGCGCAGCAATGTGGCTACCGAGAGAACCGGTGGCACCGGTGAGAACCTGGATATTGTCAATTCACTGATCATCTGTTGTTCACAATTAAATTCTAGACCGCACAATACATTTGCCGCCCAGACCGTTCGCCATGGGCCGGTGCGTTTCAAACTGGCTGTACTTGTCTATAAGCGCCTGCATCTGGTCCTCCACGGCATAAGCCCCATCGGTGACACCACATGCCAAGGAGCATAGGTGACGAGCGAGCTTATTGATCGAAGGGTGCTCAAAAGCGACGTTCAATCCAAGTTTCTGCCCGTTCGTATTGATGTTCTTCACCAACAGAGACCGGAGCTGTGTAGCATGTAGTGAGTCCATCCCCAGGCAAAAAAAGTCCGCATTATCCGTTAAAGCAGACGGATCTTTGAGGGGCAACATCTTCCGGAGATTCTCGCGCAGGAACACCTTCATCTCGTCTTCCGACAAGTTGAGAGACCCAGTAACAGCCTCTGCTGCCTCATACGCCTCTTCGATAAGATCACGGAACTCTCGGTAGAAAGCCTGTCTGATGACAGTCCCCTTATCTGTGCGAGGGTACTGCGTGGCTGCAGGAAGTATCTTCACCATACACCGGGAAAGCTGTCCAAAGGCGGGCAGTACTTCATGAGCCTGTTCCACGGCCGGCCAGATATTATCAAGGAGCGCCTCGTCAGTGTGACTCTCCGCGGCAGGAGAACGGATGACTGCTAGCCCAATGCAGGCCTTTCCAGCACCGAAAACAATAGCCTCGGAGACGGCGTCGTGCTGCCGGACACTTCCTTCCAGGTCTAGCGGGTTGACCTTCTCCCCGTTCAGAAGGACGATAGTGTCATCGAGTCGCGCGTAGTACTTGTAGGCCTCCACAGTCGGATGCTTAATGAAGAGATCCTTGGTGGCATAGGAGCCATCCGGTCGATTGGATATCACCTTGGACGGCCATCCATCGAGACAGAGCAGCTCATAGAGGCCGGGGCTCCGTTCCTCGAACTGTAAATATTTCTTCACGGTGTCTGTGGGCCGCAGCCAGTCCCAGCCTTTGTCATCTCGAGGTCTCGTTGACATCATGAGCTGACCGGTTTCGGTTCTATAGAGGTCAGCAAATGAAATGCAGAAAAAGCCGAAGCAAAATAGATCAACCAGCACTTACGACCCATAGTGGCCGATCAAATGGACACCGTTATTGACCAGCCGATCACCCAGTGAGTCAGGGCACGCTGAGCCCCCGAACATGACAGCTTTGAATTTAAGCAAGACGTCAACCCCTTCCTGGGTCTCTGCTAGCAACTTCAAAGCGTAGGGCACTCCGTAGAAAATCTCAAAGTCGTGCGATCTCATAATGTCGATCAAATACCGTTTGGTGAGCGGCAGCTCAGCATTATAAAGATGCAGCTTCTTGCAAGAGTAGATCGTGCGAAACAAGACGCTCATGCCATGATTATGATACAGCGGCAGAGTGATAAACCCGTTCATATTCATGCTCCCGACGTAGTTCTTCAGAGCCGCGAAGTGGGTATGAAAGATCGGCTTGGGCAGACCCGTCGAACCACTGGAGTGAATGATCCATGCAATATATTTGGACTCCAGTTCAGGGTCTAGGTGCGGAGTGAGATTTGTGTCGACCTGGTCGACGATGGGATGGTTGTAAACATCTTGCGAGGGGATCTCGTCGATCTGAAGATGGGGGCGGTGTTTCTGCAGCTCCTCGGCTGTACCACGAAGACTCGGCTGAGTGATGATATTGGAGGACTTAGTATTCTCCAGGAGGGAGAGGTAGGCCTCGATGGAGATGCGCGTCGAGAGTAGTAGTCCTGTGTGACCGAGCTTGGCCAGGGCCAGAACTGTCACGAGGTAGTTGAGATCTGATAGTCCGAGGAGTCCAATCACCGCAGGTGTTTCTGATGAAGACGTGCGTGGAGGGATGTGCTTTGCCAGGTGCTGGGCTGCTCGGAAAGCGAATATATCGAGCTGGTGCATGGAATAGTCGACATATTCAATGCCCGTCTTGGGGTAAGAGATGATCGGCTGTTGAGACTCATCCAGAGAGGCCCTTTGCCGGACAAACTCATCTATTGTGCGTGGCTCGGCCGGGGTCCCTTCTACCAGAACCCCATGGCTGGTGTTGTCGGCCGATTTGGCCAACGGGATAGGGTTTGGCTGAGCGGGTAGAGTGGCCAACATGGTAGAGTGAAAGGGGCATATATTTCGACTTCTTTCTCTGAGAAAATGTGAGATTCAAGCAATCTGCTGAATCTTCAGGAAGGCCCCCTCGTCATCTATTAGAGCAGCGAGGTTTAAATTGCGTGTCTGGCACCTCCGCCTCCGCGTCAGACGGACCAGAGTGCGGGGATGCGGATATGAATCCGATCGGAAAAGAACACTGCGAACCACATCTGAACTGGAATGAGATCTTCATGATTGTGCATTGGTCGGAAAATAACATGTGGAGGCATCCTTTGTATTTTCCAAGGTTCCCTGTGGGAGTAAGAAGTCAGCCGGAAAACCTCCCGCGACCAGTGAGTCCTGAGCCGTCGAGTATTGCAAGTACCAAACTGCCAAGATATAAGAGTATCTATTTGAGGCAAACAATCTTCCAGCAGTCACTGGATACTTTGTCTGGATGTTTATTTCTTTTATTCTTTTCATGTATTCCTTGTTTCCCGAGTGCCGCGAGATCAGTAGTTGTTAAGTCACTAGAACATCAAATATGTCAAATATTTGAGAAAACCTCACGACATAACAGATTTTGTGCCCTTTTTTTCTCTATAGATTGTCTAGCCATTGGTGTATGTTTTATCAGATGGGTTTTGGTCGTTTAGCCTCGTGAGGCTCAAGTTGACTAAAAATGCTCCGTAGTCGGCTTTTAAATCCCCCCACCTGCTGCCTGCAGCTGTTACCTCTTCTCCCTCCACCAAGCACCGGATCGAGTTGTCCAGTCGGTGTAGTCTATCCATTTTATCTGCGCTTTAGAGTTAAGTGAGGGTGATTGAGAAAAGAATCAGTGCCCAGCATGTCCAACGTGCCAAACCAGCCCCCGGCGGGACCACCCAACCCACCGGGCGACCCGGTCAACTCCCCAGACTCTGAGATCTACAACCCCAAAACAATCTCCGAGGACCGCAGCGCGGCGAGTTCAGACCCGCAGCGCAAGCTGCTGGCCCTGCGTGAAGCCGGCCACGGGACGCCAATGGCTCCCGCACCGCCGCATGACAATTCCGCACTGCAAGACTATCAAATGCAAATGATGCTGCTGGAGCAGCGAAACAAGCGACGCCTCATGATAGCCCGACAGGAGGAAGACCGGCTCGCGGGGCAATCGTCCTCGCCAGGGCCCAGCGATCAGTCCATTGTACAGGAGAACATCGATTCCGGTACGCCTGGCAACTCGGAATTCCCGTCGGCTGAGGCGTCTCGTCACGCATCAGCTGGCGGGCCTTTCGTATCAGAAACGGACCAGCTGCGCGCCCACGTTGCCTTGTTGCAGGACAAGGTGCGCCGGCTGGAAGCTCGCTCCGGCAACGTGGTGCCCTCGAGGCTTCAGGTTCTCTACCGCATCCAGAGCAACGACGACGACACCGACCATTGGACCGGCCCGTTCTTGGATCCCCCGGAAATAATCCATGGTCAGAAAGGCGCACTGCAGTTGCGATGCAATGCACCCCTGACGAACTTTGAGCTGTACCTCGCCGTCAACCCGGACATCTCGTTTGTGGTGTTCAAGAACTTCAGCAGAACCGTAGATCTCGACAGCTCTCGTCCCGAAAGTGCGGTTTCGGATTCTGCTGTGACCTCGCACAAGCCGCGGCCCATCAGTGAGACGGTTCGCCCGGTGTCCAACGATCTGAAGGCCGCCTTGCGAAAAATCTTGAACAACAACACCGAGTTCAAGGAAATCACTCATGCGTATAATCGGACGCAGGAGCTCGCTGCGCCGTATCTGTTCATCTACCACAGCCGTGGGAAATTACCCGACAGCCAACAGGGCCCGGTGACGCCGGCAGAGAAACAGCTGCATCTCTTCATCCAGTACGTAGAGGAAAGCCACGGCGCACATTACGCGGCCGCAGACGCCTTGTTCGACAGAAACAAGATTCGCCCGGAGTATGTGGATTACCTATTCAAGCCAGGCGATGTCCTGGTATCAAACAAAAACAACGAGCACACAGGATACGTTGCGGCGTCGTGGCCAACTCGAGACCAGATAAAACTTGGCGCACAGAAGTCGACATGGACGGTCAGAGGCTGGACGTGGAAATTCGATGGCGGCTTTCACAGGGAAGAGGAGACCCTCACGTTCCAGATACCTGATGCACGGGCTCCGAATCAGCGAGAAAAGCTCGATGACTTTGACCGAGAGCCGCAAAGCTTCTATCGCGCGCGAGCAGACCAAGGCGGTGACGTTGGTGAACAGCCGGATGAGATATCCATCACAGAGCTTACCGTGTTACCCATTAAATATGCGTCGGACGAGCTTGTCAACAAGCTGCGGCGGCGTGGAGATACCTTCTGGAAGATCCGCAAGCAAGGGTTTGTTTCATACCACGCCATCGAACAGGAAAGCTTCCAGGCTATGGTATGTTGTTCTGCAAATCACGCTCCATCAATATTCATTGGCATAGCACAAGCAAAGCTAACCACTGCCACCAGGCCGAGGATCGATACATGATTGACATGAAAACGTATAAGAGACTGCACCCCCATCCCTGGCCAAATGTGGCTTACCCCATAAACCAAAACGGCCCCGAGACTCTCACTGAGCAAGAAATGGACCGGGAACAGCCACCGGACGAGAAGTTCCGGTTACTGATGCCAACAAAAGTGATAGGATACAGTCTCCGGTTAAAGAAATGGTTTGATCTTGCCACGGACCGCATTTCGGATGTCACGTGGAACAAAGAGGCCTTCCAGAGCCTGGCGATCGACCCCAAATCGCGGGATCTAATCCAGGCCCTGGTTAGCAACCACCTCGAGTCTGAGTACTCGGCCGACCTGATTGCCGGTAAGGGCAACGGGCTGATCCTGCTGTTGCACGGCGGGCCCGGGACCGGCAAGACGCTGACAGCGGAGAGCGTGGCGGAGATTGCCGAGAAGCCTCTCTATCGAGTGACCTGCGGTGACGTGGGCACCAAGCCAGAAGAGGTGGAGACGTATCTGGAGTCGGTGCTGCATTTAGGCAAGATTTGGAATTGCGTGGTGCTGCTCGACGAGGCGGACGTGTTCCTGGAACAGCGCAGCCTCGAAGACCTGGTAGGAATTCCTCCCCCGATCTCGAGAAAGATTGTGAAAGAAATATTGCTGACTATACAATGAAAGCGTCGGAACGCACTGGTCTCTGTTTTCCTGCGCGCCCTGGAATACTACGACGGGATCCTGATCCTGACCAGCAACCGGGTCGGCACCTTCGACGAGGCATTCAAGTCGCGAATCCAGCTGGCGCTGCATTACCCCAGTCTCGGCGAGGAACAGCGCCTTATGATCTGGGAGACGTTCATCTCGCGCCTAGAATCTGTCGACGGCGAGGCGATTGACGTGGCCGATCTGCGGGCGCACCTGGACTTGCTCAAGAAAGAGAAGTTGAACGGTCGCCAGATCCGGAATGTCATCACCACCGCTCGCCAGTATGCGCGGTGGAAGAAGAACACTCTCACGTACGAATACCTCAAGGATGTTATCGACGTGTCGGGGCGGTTTGATACCTACCTTGACCGGCTTAATAGCGATGAGGTTCAAGATTAAGTGATCTGAGATATGATAAGTATACCGGTATGGTGATTTCGTAAATGAACGCGAGTTCTCAAGGAATGAATATAGGTGATATTTTGAAACACCCGTGGATCGCAACCATCCTGCTGGTCTCAGAATGTAAACGTGGATGGATCATTCGGGAAACTAGACAAAGCCTGTAGATAGAAGTTAGCAATGCAGAAACAATAACGAGTGGTTTCAGCTTCACTCTTACCCATGAGTCAAGTTGCGTCCACCAGATCGAACCCTCAAGGCTCTCAAGAAACCCTATATCATCGCCGCGATCGATGGGCGACTCACCCAGCTCAGCTGGCTGAAGGATACCGGGTATGGGAGGGAGAGCCATAGCACCAGGATCAAGAGCGAGGGGTCGATCAGGACCATTCGGCGAACCGGCATTCTGCGCCGCAGGGTCTTCAATGCCAAGCCGGACAGCACGCGCCTGTCCAGTCGCAGAAGCAGTATCGTCCGAGCCGATCTGGCGTCGAACCTCGCGGCGCAGCTCCTCAAGAATAATACTATACCGACGACTCGGACAGTTCTTGCGCGTAGCCTCCGCAAGATGCTGCTGGCAAGTCTCCGCCAGCGAGAAGAGGTAGCGCTGCTGCTGCCGGGCATCATCGGCATCATCCCCAGGACTCGGAGCCAGGGATTGGCGGTGTTGCTGGATAGTATGGATATAGACGACGAGGATAGCGCAGAAGGTCACGTAGTGCGTGAACCAGAACGACTGGATTAGAATGCCTTGCTGGGCCAAGCTGTCGACTAGGGTCATGACATCCTGGGCGGCCTCGATGCACTTCTGCACGTGCGTGCTGACTGTCGGGTGGTGCGGGATTGTCGGGCGCCGGCTGAGATCTGTAAAGTCGTTTAGAAGAAACGAGCGTGTTACGTGGATCATGGCGTGCGAGTAGGCTAGCTGCAGGACCTGGCTTTGGCGACAGAGCGGCGGGATTAAGCTCGAGGGTCGGACGCTGTTGAAGAGTGGGGGCACGCTCTCTTTCCATCTCTCTAGTTCTGAGGTGAGGCGCACGGCGGTTTCTAGGGCTGAGTCTCGAGAAAACGGGTTGATGCTGTATAGTTGCCGGGAGATGTCGCCTAGAATGCGACCAAGCCTGCGGCAATGGTTAGTGTTAATCATTGCATATCGAAAAGGATAGGGAAGGAAGAAACAAACCGGTAATGCAGGGCCGAAGCAATCATCATGCTATCTGCAGAGCCAGTGCGTCTTGCCGGATCCTCCTCCAACAGATCCTCGTCGTTCATCTCGTCCGGCAGCTCTTGATCGAGATCCTCGTCACGGAGCAGCCGAGACCGTCCAAACATGATGCTGAGGTATTTATCCAGGGTGTAGGCGCTCCAGAAGATTCGCTTGCGGAGTTCCAATTCAAGGTACGAGCATTCGTTCTTTGAGAGTTTGGCCGGCCACTTGCGGTGCAATCCAAGAGCTGTGACGACCTGCAGGGCGGTGCCAAACGAATACCAACATTCATTGGCGCGCGAAGATGACAGCAAGTACAGACATTGGCCGAGTCGAGCTTGAATAGTTTCAAGTCGCGGGGGACCTGATTCAAGGGACGACATGTACTTCGAAGCCGCGTACCATCGTTCACTATGGTGGCTTGTTTGAGTCAAAATGGAGCTCTTTCTTGACATTGGGTTTGACATGTTTACTTACCTTTTGCTCCGCTCGTCTACTGTCTCACCCGGCTGCAGCTCTTCATACAGCGTGCTCACAGCGAAGACCATCAGAACAATAGCCGTCCTAGCAACCATGTTCCCAACCGGCGGATTCGCAAGCGAGATATTGTTCCGATAGACATACTTGACCCATTCCTCGACACTCCCACGGTGCAAGAAGCGGTACGTCACAATAGAAAAGTCGAAGTAGATGCCCACAAGCTCCAAAGACTTGTCAAAGGACGGAAGCGTGAATTCAGCTTCCTGGTAGTCAGAGTATGGCTTATCGCCAAACATGAACACAGCCGTGTTCCGCGAGGACTCCCGCTGCAGCTCGTCGGGGATGTGAGTTGTCTCGTCCTGGTGCAGACGACTCCAGACCCGGTTGATGAACGACACACCGGACGCCGGGCCGAGATAATTGCCCTCGAAATCGGTGGACCCAGGCTCGGGCGATGTCCGGGGTGATGATACTGCAGGACGCTGGCGGAGGAGCGACTGATGCTGATCGTCCTGGGTCGAAGCCCTGATGCTGCGGGAACGAGGACTGTTGGACTGGCGAGCATCTCCGGATTCCCGACGCACAGCCGAAGTTGAGAAAGAGCGCGAGGATGCCGGTGGAGGTTCTGGCGGCAGTCCTCTGGAGTAGGCAGCGTTGTATTTGCAGGGCAGCGACAGCCGCGTACATCGCGTGCAGGGCAAGGTGCCGTTGCACCGCGTTTTCTTGAGTTTGCACGAGTCACAGGCTCGGGTGATTTTCTGACGGGCCGTGGCTGGTTTATTCGACAGCTCTGATGCCTTTCTCTTGCGACTGGCTACTGCATCGTCGTCTATCACGGCCCGCATTCCGGACCGCGTAGACCCTTGCGTGGCCACGCTTGTAGTTACCATGTCCAGGATCGGACCAATGCCAAGCAACACATGGAAAAAAATAAAAAAAAAACCCCCTTGGGCATAGGTTTTCCGTCTCGATGGCAAGTGGTGTGTGTGTGGAGGGGAGTCCTGGCAGTCAGAGGAGACAGGGCAGGATAAATATCCGAGATCTTTGGAGAGTGGAGTCCTCGGGCTAATTCCGGCCGCGGGGTTTTGGTCCACTCCCCGGATTTCCAGCGAAGGCGATAACATCGATCAACACTGCAAAGCATTGTTAGGTGGATTTCCATGGAAGGCAAAGACGAAGCAGTCGTTGAAAGAAGTTGAGGCTGCCAGAAGCGATACCAGAAAAACAAGACTTCTGGTAGAAGTATAAACTGTACGAAAGAGACCCCGCTAATACACTGAGATTTTTTTTTATCCAATTGTTTATCTTTTGCAATTAGGTATTTCTTTGCAAGAGTAAGCCTGGATAGGTCTGCGATACCGGAGGATCCAGGTCGGTAAAATGAGGACGGCCATTGTCCTTGCTACGGGCATGAACGGGAGGCCGAGATATCGGTGCCACAGCAAAGGGACCTAGCGACAGTGTGCCATACCTCTCACAGAGGGCGGTTTTGCCAACATCTCGGCCGCAAATAAAAAAGCCCGGACATCATGAGCCCGATCAGATTTCAATCGAGAGAGCCTTGGTGAACTTCATGGCAGGTGACATTGGAATCAAACATCTTCTGACAAGTGAACTTTTCCACCTCAGCCGAGGACCGCAAGAGCGGGGGTTTCCATCGAACCAAACCCGGCTTCACGGGCTCAAGGTTGAAGTCGCATTCTGGTATTCTGTGGACAGTTCATGACCACCTTGCGAGGACCAATCCGGCACCCGCGCCCAGGGGATAGAAATGCAAGACAAGAAAAAGAAGAGAACAGCAGTCGGCCCAGATGTGGTACTACCGGATAGTCTCGTATACCTGCGCAGAGGATCGGGGTCGTTTCGGGCCATTCTGGAGGGCTTGTCTTCTGGTAGCACACTGGTCCACAGACGGGGGCGCGTGAGAATATGCAAAAAGATAATACATGACTAGTGCCATCCTGGAAGGAAGAAAGAAAAAGAAAATTTGTTTGCAGGCTCTCAGTAGGAAGATTGCAAACGTCACCGTTGGCATACCAGGACGCACGAGTCAGTCAAGAATTCATGTTGACCTTGCCCGGGCGCTCCTGGCCAAGGATATAAAAGAGCAGAGCAGAGGAGAATGTGGAAATAGAGCAGGAACGGAACAGAAGATAATATTAAAAGAAAGGCAACAGGCTCTTAAACAACCAACCAGAGGTCATTGAAAAGAATTCGATGTCCGAATCTCGCTTGATGTGCGTGTAGTCCAATATGACTCCAGGGAAGATGCAGCAGCAGGATGGGGATCTGTTCCCACCCTCGAAAGAAAAACAAGTCCTTTTCCCTTTTTCTCTTAGCGCGGATCAAAGAAATTGCCCATGGCTCTGCTCATGATATTCGGGTCCATCTCGGGGTTCTGGGCGTCCGGGACGGGAGGGTTGGGGATTTGAGCTAACAGGTGGGAGACGGTGGCGCGGATGTCGTCCTGCGAGGCGCCGGACCGGATGGTATGGAGGAGATGTTCGATGCCTGGGTAAGTACTATATCGAAGCACAGCCAGCATCTGATCCACGAAATCTCGGAGACCCATCAGCTCTTCCTGGGTTCTTCGGGCTGATGCTTTGCGGCGTCTGTCGGAGGATTCATCGAAGACGCATTCGCGGCCATGAGCCAGACATTCTGTACAAGGAACTCCGCTGCACTGGATTGGTGAAAAGAAAGCAACCAAGCATGGAAAACAAACGGTCAGAAACTATCTCGGCAATGAAATTGAGGTGGAGGGGGTGGGGGTTCAGAACACCCTGGTGGGGGAGGGAAAGAGAGAGAGAGAGAGAGAGAGGAAGATTGAGTGTGAGGGGTAGATGGGAGTGTTTGTATATACCCTTGTCCGACGTCGTTGGCACTCTTTGCAGGCCGTCGAAGCCCTTCTCATGCGACCATCCTCTGGTGGTGGCCCTGAATTTGAACCTCCATTGCCCCCTGGTGCCAGACGAGGGGCAATGGGCCTGAAAGGCATTGTCCCTTGGTCGCCCATGCCCGGAGCTGCATAAAGCACCACAGGCAGGGAAAAGAACAAAAATAGAAAGGAAGCGAAAGAAAGTGGGCAAAGCAGATCAAAAAGCTGGATCCCCCAGCGGAGCCTCTATTCGAGTAGCCACTATGTGGAAAGCTATTATTTTTTTGGTTCAATGCAAATCACTTCGAGGGGAGCCTACGAGAGAATAGGTAGTCTGGGACGCTAGTCACGTCAATGAATTCTGCACGCCCTGCCGAGACCGAGCAGAGAGAAGGTGGAGCAGAGAAAGATCGCGAGAAAAGAAGGAGAGAGAGGGGGCGGGCAAGGATTGAGAGAGAGCTGCGTGGGTGGCGCAGAAGGTGGGCCTGGCACTGACATTCCTCGAAAAAAATCAAATGTAGATTTCGTGTTGGGTTGCTGATGATATTATACTATTATATCATTCTCTGATTAAATTATCCTGTTCTTCTGCGCTTGACTATTTGCCATTTCTCATTTTATCCATTTTGGTCGATCTATTGGAGTACGTGGAAGGTCTGGAGTGATTTCCATGGCAAAAGAAAAAGCAAGAATCCCATGAATTGGCACCTCCAACAACTAATCCCATGGAGAAGCAAGCCTCGGTGATAGCTTGTATACCCTGTATACATCCATTCCAGTCTATTTCTTTCCTCGGACATCAAAGTGGAGCCCGAACGTAGGCACGAGAGATCGATAATCGGGATTTCCTAAGAAGAAAAAAATATTAAATAATAAAATCATGGCACCAGATTAGCTCTGATTTACCTCGAGATCATGACTCATACTGTGATCAGCCCAACCCAACTGTCATCAGGCAAAAGGCCCAAAGATCATGAAGGTGGACAAAAAGAAACAGGAAGGATTGGCTCGGATATTTGTTCCGGCAGAACTGATAGGCTGTAGCCGGTACCGCCATTGAGGTATTCACGCTCGATAATCTCCACAACCCACCAGGGCCCCAATATCGATTGGTCGACCTAAGAGCTTCTCACTTTGTCGTCCCGAGGCTGCCCCCCCGCCCCGCTGCTTCGACTGTGGTTTAGTTGGATAGTGTACTGGTAATCGCGTCATTTCACTTGCTGTCAGTGATAATGGTTAACAGTAGTGAACAACTTCAATATACGATCCCTCTCATTCAGGTTGCAGCACAAGATATACTCATATAAACCCATCCCTGGTGGATGATCATGCCGCGGGCCCCGCCGTACCGGGAAAACCTTGACAGGTTAACCGCTGCATTGCAATCCCCATTATCTGCATACCCGGCGCGCACGGCACTAGGGATGAAAAGGGGGGTCCCTCTCCAATGGACAGTGCAGCTAGGCGAGAGTCTGGACAATCTCCATCTGCAGCCCCCTTTCTCCTCTTTGGAGATTTTGCCACCGGGCTAGACGATGAGAATCGCATGCAGAGAGACGAGAGACGAGAGACTCTGTGCGAAGCATCCATGCCCGACTGCTTGATCTCCATATTGGTGAAGTATCTCAACTGAGCACCGGAGACAGAAAACAGTAGTATAGGGGTGTCTTAAAGACATATAAACAGAAAACACCCAGCAGGCTGGTATGTTAGGTGGACACCATGCCCTCGGGGGCCTGACTTGGGCTACGCACAGCTTCTCCGCTCTCTCTCGTTGGCCGGATACTTGCTCCGATGGAGTTTGGCGAATGGAGGAGAGAAGAGAAAGAGAGGGAGAGAGAGGGGGGGCCAAGAGACAGTCGCCACTGAGTCGCCACCGAGTGCTCCAACGTGTTTGAAAGGGTGGAATTATCCGACAATCTACCGGGGACTGGGCTCTTCTCAACGCGGATGGACATGTGGTCTATCAAAGTTTTTCTGCTCATCCTTTGCCCTGCGCGGGACACTCAATATGCTCCAACCTTGGGGGTGATTTTTAGTAATCATATCAAATAGTGTAACCGATCAGGGTGTAAATGTAAATATTTGGAATATGCTATCTAAAATATCAAGACCCAAAAGAATAGCGGCATGTCTCTGAATATGGTCTCAATTGTTTACCAAACTACTGTACCTCCCCGGGTTTAGTTCCTGAACAGTAAAATAGTAATACCAAGTACCGGAGCCCAGTGGATCCCTTCTGAGGGCTCTGAGTGGTGTCGGCGATGGGTTCCATGTCTCCAAGAAAAAAAAAAATCTCGATTCCACCTTTCAGAGATGTGGTGAAGTCCAAAGGGGAACGTGCATCTGCCAACCTTAGGGTAAGTTAGCGCCCAAGCTTGACAAGTTGATCCCCCAAAGCTTTCTCTCTTTGAGATACTGTTTGCCGGACAGCTTCGAGAAGCATGCCTTTTGGGGTCAGGGTAAGCATACACATCAAAAAACGTACAGCTTCAGAAACACAAGATCTTAGGGTTAGGGTTAGATGGTTATAGTACTGAGTAGTACAAAAACAGGGATTAGCAGCGACCCATGTCTACCTAACGAACCTCTATACATACAATTTTCTCTAGGGCAATAGTATCTTGAGTCATGCAAAGCAGTAAAAAAAAATAAAAAGAATGGGCAGATCGATGTCAGTGTATCCTAATCACAGATTCCTCTCCGAGTCACACACACACACACACACACAGAGAGAGAGAGAGAGAGAGAGAGAGAAAGACAGATGCAACCCCAACCAACACCAATTAGTCCAGCCCGCAGCTTTGTTCCGTTGATCGTCGTTTCTCGCCACCAGCTCTGCCTACGTGGTTCCGGCGGATCGCAGCTCAAGCCTGGATCCGCGGGATCGGCCATCGAGGGGAGACATACATACAGTAGCCAAACAGATTCTCTTTGTTGAGGTGAATTACTATAAGCAGCTTTAGGTGGGTGGCGAATGTCAAGGATGAGGGGGCGGGGCATGGAAGAAGCGGTCAAATATGCCCAGTGCCTCGGGTGGTTGTGGTAGAGACTAGAGATTAGGGCTTACGGTCATAGCTATCCTTGTTGATAGATATTGGACAAAAGAAAAAGAAGAAGAAGAAGAAGAAGAAGAAAAACAATTACCAAATACTATAGCTGTAGATAACGAATGAATAAAAAGAAGAGAAATAAAAGAAACGAGAGAATGTAGGTTTGCCTACGACAACCCCAAGAAGTATACAACCATTACTGGATAGTTCGCCCGACAATCAATGCTCGGTTCGAGGATGACCCCTGTCAATATACATGTACGGTTGATAGCCACTATTTCCTCACTCTCTCCAATCTTTTTCACAAAGAGCGAATCCTACCACACTCAGCCTTTGACACACCCTGGCCCAAGTTGTCGATCCCCGTCCCCGACGACGATCCTCGCGGCACGCAGACCCAAAACTGATGAATTCGATCTCACAACAACACACAGCATGCATGCATCTTTCCCATGCACGATGCATGTAGGGCCCGAGATTCGGACGAGAATGCCGGGTTTCTGGATCGCACCTGAAGCGATTTGAGTCGAGTTTGTCGATCATCGTACATAGACGGGGAATCCATCCATCCATTTCTTTGGGGGCGCTACAGGAGAAAACAACACACGACCAGAACGGGGAAAAAGAAATTATAAAGGAAGAAAGGATTGTAAAACCAAGTAAATCAAGTTCTGACAAGGGTATTGCACATGAAGAAGAATGGATATAGACAGGGATAGAAATATGTACAGAGACCAAAGGAGAAAGAGCAAGACGGCAAAGGCATGGCATATCTCATACCTGAGAGCTAAGGGAAGGATATCAAAGCAAAAGCAAGTCCCAAGTCCAACCCCCAACGATCCCAGGCGCATCAGTAAATCGGACGTCCCTCGTCCCAGCGACGAGACTGTCTCGGGCTGGTAGCAGGGTCGGGCTTAGTGTCGTCGGCAGTCATATACTCCAGGGCCCCGGGACTCGAGGGAGAAGGCAGAGAGAATCGAGCACTGTCGCGGCGCGCACTACCCTCAAGATCGGCGCTAGTGCCGCCAACACTGCCAATACCGCCGATCCACTCCCAGACCCGGGCGACGTCGCCGCTGCGGCCTTCACGGACGGCGGCGCGCACATTAGCGTTGCCCTCGACGACGCGGCGGACGCGGCGCCAGAGCTCCTCGCGTCGCTTGCCCTGGAGCTCGAAGCGCAGGACGTCGTCGCGGAGCTGGCCGATGGGGATGTACGGCTCTCGGGCGCCGTTGCGGGCATGCAGGGCGGCCTGCGTGGCGAGCCGGTCGAGAGTCGTGGCAACGAGCTCGGGCACGCGGGCGATGTCTGAGCGGCGGGCACGTACACGGGCCCGAGCATACACAAGGGCGGCGGCAGTCAGAATTAGAAGTGAAAGAGGGAGTCGATACGCGAGGAGAGCGAGTCGAACGTATCGGCGGACGGCGCAGGTGAGGGGGAGTCGGGCGATGGAGGTGGAACTGAGGACGAGGACGGCGGATGGTCTGTGATTGCCAGGGCGTCTCTGTTAGTTCCGGTACACAATGTCAGAACCAAGAATCTTAAAGAAAATTCGCTGCTGAACGCCAAGTCCAGAGCCATAAGCGTAACCAAGGAGATACGGAAATGTCCAAAGGACGAAGAGGATGAGAGATCACTTACTGCTGGACTTTGCTGACGACCTCGTCCTTGTCAATAACCTCGCCGATGGCACCTTTCCAGAGATCCTCGAATTCGCTGTCACTCATGCCCTTGCGACGTCTCTTTGCAACCTCTTCCTTCAGGTCTGGTTCGCTGATATCAGGGGAGCGAGCATCTTTCCCATCTTTCTTCAGCTGCCCGCATTCCCACTTAGCACGCCGGCTTCGAAGTTCTTCCACTGCTTTATCTGCAACAGCCTTCACACGACGAGCCTTCTCGCTGTCGGGTTCACAGGTCGGTGGCAGGGGAACCAGACCACCAACGGCAAGAGGGTGGGGCTTGAGAATAAAGTCATGCTCGCAACGAGCCTCGAACTCCGGGTAACAAAAGGCATGGGGTGGACACGGCTCGCACCGCGGCTCGAGGACGTTGGCCCACTCGGGTACTTTCGTCTCAGCCAACGACCAGGTGGGCTTGCCCAGACCACAGAACCCAATCTCGATCTTCTCCTTGCGCCACCAGGCGCCAAAACTTCCGAATATAGAGAGGATTACCAGCCAAGGAGCAATGCGGCCAAAAGCACTGGGCTTCTGCGGCCGTCGTCGTACTGTAGTTTCCGGCGCGTAGTGCTCGCTCTCCAGGGCAAGCTGCTCTTCCGGAGTGAACTCCTCGCCAGCAATATCACTCTCGTCGTCTTCATGATCGTCATCGGATTCTTCTTCTGGTTCCTCCTTGGTGGGCCTCAGCTTAGAGGCAAAGTCAAACGAGTCTCTCGCAGGAGCCTTGTATCCATCATCTTGCCTGACGCTGGTAGGAGTAGCCGACTTGCGCGATCGTAACCCTCTCTTCAAAGCCGGGCTCTCAGTCGACAACCGCGACCCGCTCTTGCGCTTCCCATCATGGCTAGCAGCTCTACTCCCCGGGAACTCAGAGGGACTACCACTCTGGAAGGGATTGTCGTAGGTGAAAACACTTTCATCCCGGGATTCTGTCTTGGTCGATGGCGTGTATTCTTCGACCTCAGTCGATGGGAGCACCTCACTGCGCCGCAGCTTTCGAGAGGTAGACTTCCGCGCCGTGGATCCAACAGCCGCAACGGGCGTTGCGGCCAAATCATCACCGGTTTCCGTATCCGAGGCACGCGGGTGCTTGCCCACCGATCGCGCCACGCTCCGCCGTTTCGAGGCCGTAGCGGGTGTAGCAGGAGCATGGCTGTCATCCGTGTCGGCAGTCGAGGCTCGAGTACTGCGTCTAGTCCCCGTGCGTCGCGGCCCCGTCGACGAGGACACCGTCGAGGGTGTGGCGGGCGGAGGAGGCATGGACTCGCGATCGTCCGCGTCACTCGCAACGGACGTCGCTCGACTTCCCATATCCGTGATACCCGCGCTCGTCCTCCTGACCCGTTCGCGGTCCCGTAGAAGCTTCCGCGCCTGGGGGAGAACCTCGTCTTGCAGGATGCCGATCAGCTGAGCCTTCTTGGCTGAGGCAGGGTACGGCACATCGTGGTTGACGAGAATAGAGCGCAAGCGAGGGACGGTGAGGGAATTGAGGTCGAAGTCTGGATTCAAATAATCCAGTTCGTCGGCCATGTTGTAATGTATTGTTGCAGGTTTTCCTGGGTTGCGGTGGAAAATTTAACCTTGCCAACACACGCACACCGCGCGACCGAGATCGTCACCGCAAGGTTTGGCGACAAGGTCCTGAAGAGAAGTGGTATCAGGATCTTCTGCGCAAAGTATCCAGTTCGGTTTTAAAATGACGGGGATGAGCGATGATCACGCCTTTCTTTCGGCCTCTGCTTGGAGAAAACCTGGGTGATTGTTTTTTCTCACTTCCTACTTAACCGGGGCAAGTTGGTCAAGTCGGTAGCCAGGGCAACAGGCGGGGCGAGGGATCCGAATAATAAGGCCAACCCAGTCTATAGGCCGAATAAGAAGGAAATGGACACAGGATTGACTTGGACTAATTTTTTAGACGCACTTCGCCTGATCAAGAATCCAAAACAGAAGATCAAGCGAGGGAGAGAGTGAAAGGATGACGAACAAAACAAACAGCTCTATCAACACGTGACTGTCTTGCCACTGAGCATGCGTGTCCCTGTGAGTACAACTAGAGTATGATGTCAACCAGCATGCCGCCATACCTATCGGGGTAGACACGAGGCCGATCGGCCAGATCAATCAGCAACGAAGTCCGAATAAGGTATAATAAACGAGATTTTAGGGTCTATATGTAGTATTTGTATAGTAAATTTTCGAGAATCAAGGACTGTTTTATATATATACTTCTAGTATTGATATTAGGGTAAATCACCTAATTTGTTAGTTCGATAATTATAAGCCCGGTTCGTAGTAAATAAAAAATAGATATTAAAAGATTTTTAATACTAAATTCGCCTAAATTCTACCGAATTTATTTATTTATCTAAAATACCCCTAAATTTCAATATCCCGATAATATCGAATATTAATTATACCAATATAAAGTGTTTACAGAGATGGTGAGGCATGAAGCTATTCCCAACTGACGGAAGGGGTGGATCAGGTGATATCACATGATCTCAATAGAGATAGAAAGTTGGACCCTGTTATCTGGCCCACCCTACGATAGAATAATCACGATACTCGGCAGAGACCTAGTCGTTTATATTATCGATGATACGTGGAGTTATAAAGATATTGTATGATAAATTGATACTCTCGCATCAAGCTGGAAAGACAAGATTCAGTCTTGACAGCAAGAAGGATATACCTTTTAGTCTATCACTATTCTATTTGTTTTCTTTACCTAATCGACAGGTTTTATACCCTGCCTAGTATATTCTTTACAATTTTCGCTGAATTTATAAGCGAAAGAAGGTGCTCCTAGAAACTTGGTTCTAAAATATACGCGTTATTAGCGATTAGATAGTCCCTAAACTTTAATAGTCTATTTTCACCTGGATAGCTTCTTTATATAGACATAATACAGCCTATAAATTATACTCTATATCTAGCTATAGTGAATAGTGATAGATAAGATTCCTAGATTGTACTAATATCGAGTATAGAGACGGATTTTGTGTTTAGAATTCTGCTAATTAAATTATTTATCAATATTGTAGATAATAGAAAGAAAAAAAAAACAACGGATACTAATTAATTAGGGGGAAACCTTATCTCTTGCAGCGGCGGATTACCGTTATTAGGAATAAGTTCGAGTAGATAAACATTCGAAAAAGGTAGAATACAAGACTAGAACATTTTTTGCTCTAAGTTCCTAGGAACGGCTCTAGGCAGCAAAGCGCTTATCATCAAATGAAGTGAGACAAAAAGAAGCGTGACATAGGCCAGCCGGAGCATTAGGGGGCAAGCAATCACCATGCTCAGGGACCGGCTCTGGGAGCACTCCGGAAGCGCTCAGGGTGACGGGGAGACTAACTTAGGTTGCGCTCCGGGAGCTGATCGCTTCCCGAGGCGGCATTGTTACCCTCACTTAGACTACACAATATATTCACAACTCACACCAGATACAAAGCCGAAGAAATCCACCGGAGACACAAAATACAGGCAGAAAATCCAAGGGGAAAAAAAAAACAGAAACAGGAAAGACCACCGTGGCTCCATGTCCTGATGCTTCATAGATCAGAAAAACAAAACTCCCCCCACGCGGAAAAAAAAAAGAAACGCCGTCAAAAAATCAAAAGGAGAAACAAAGCGCACAAGAAAACAGGCAAGAAAATGACAAAAATAGCCAACGCGGCCAAAAAGAAAAGATCAAGGTCATTATTAGGATGTATGTATGTATAGAGAGCATAACAGAATCAATGACCACTGCGGGCCAAGTCGAACGAGCGGGGGGTATCAGAAGGGCCGGGAAGTTGCAAGAAAGAAGACGAGGCAGAAGAAGCGAGATTGCTGTCCAGGCTGCCAGACGAGTGCATAGAGACGCCGCCGTATTGAGCGGGGGGAGGACCAACATTGGGACCGACGGCGCCGACGGCAATCTGCTCTTTGAGAGCCCGGTACTCGGCGAGTTGGGTTTGGAGCTGCTGCATCACTTCGCCAATGGGGACGGCGTGGTCTTGGAGAGTATTGCCTGACTTGAAGGGACGCATCATGTGTCGCAGAGAGAGTGTGTTGATGGTGACCTAAGAGAGATCGATCTGTTAGAAACGAGAACCAAGTAAAGGATAGTTGAGAGGTACGAACTTCAATACGAGTAACCTGCTGGTCAACCAGGCTCAGGACCGTTGAGTCATTCAGCTCGCCTCCGTACTTTTTAACCGTGTTGAAGAGAGCGACATTTGGCTCCCGCAGTCGCGCTTCACCGGGGTTCTCCAGAGCGCCGCAGATGCGTTCAAGACGAAGCGTAACCTCCCAAAGGCGCCAAATCGCCTCAGTTCGAATCTCCAGTTGCGTGTTCCGGCTCAGGAACGCCTCGGGACCTTCCTTGTCTTGCTCTTCCTCCAATGTGGTTAAGCGACCGGCAAGCGAATGAGGGAAGACAAGGTAAAGTGGCTCAGGATTTTCCAGGCCCTTCAACTTGCGCTCGCCCTGGTCCTTGATGACGAAACCCTGACTGTTGAGCTGCTGCAGCTCGCGGCGGATATGGTGACCAAGGCTATCGCCACGGGGATGGCTGTCAGTCGAACTGGTAGATGCAGAACGTTCGCTACCAGCGAAGAACTCAAGGTTGCGATGGACGTCGCTCATGAAGTCTGACGAGACAAAGATCTGTCCTCCGTCGGCAACAGCGGAAATTCGAGACGCCCGATTCACCATGGGACCGAAGTAATCCATACGGTTGGTGACGGGATCTTTCTCACAGACAGGCTCGCCCCAATGGCCACCCATGCGGACGGATAACCCACGGAAGATGACGTTGTTTTCCATGTCATACACAACCCGACACTGCGGTTGTTCCAGAATCTCCGTCGGCCATTCGGCCTCGAGGAGCTGATTCTGGCAATTAAAACACCAGAGCAAGGCAGCGGTAGTGGTTGCGAAGGCCACCATGAAGGCGTCACCTTCTGTCTTGACCTCGTAACCACCGATGATCCCAAGTTGTCGGCGCAAGATATCATTATGAATCTGGATGGCAGAGCGCATTGCATCTGGACACATCTCCCACAGGCCCGTTGACTTTTTGATGTCAGTGAAGATGATAGCCAGTTCGCCGGTCGGGGCATCGACATAGTCGAAACGAGCCAGCCTAGAATCACCTGGGTAATCACGAGTCTTCTTGGTGCGCTTGGTGCTTGGAATGATCTGCTCTTCGGGGAACGCAGATGGGCCGAGCTGCATACTGGGACGCAACCACTTCTTCTGTCGCTTTTGAAGCTCTCCGACACCAAGGATCATCACCATGAGTTTATTGGTGGCACCAAAAGAGATGGCCAGATCCCGCAGTTTTTGAGAAGCGATCATCAAATCCGGGTGTTCGCCCCGTGTGATATCGACCACCAACTCAGGTGACACGTAATCCCACAGTTCCTTCGAAGCCAAGACAATCATTTCATCTTGCTCGGTTAGGGTGGCGTGCATGGTGCTAGGAGCTGCAATGACGGCAGGCATCATGGGGAAGTGCCCAAAGCACCGCGACACAGTAAGAATATCATTGAGCTTGCCGTTGCGAGATACGAATCCTCCCGCAGCGCGAATGCGCGCTCGCTCATTGTCCTCGGCAGGGTCATGGTTCTGCGTTAAGTAACGCAGAGAACCATTCGATTTCACGAGAATAGCCTGAGCATCACCCACATTCGCGGCATACAGATCCATATTGTTCAGATACAACACGGTCGCAACACCTCCTGACTGGATGTCGTCCTGATTGAGCATCTTCGCTGCATTCGACCCACGCTGGTACTGCCTGACCTCGCGGTCATCAATAGACCGGTAGGCAGACCCCGCCATGTTTTTGTTCAGCGCCAAAAACGTCCGCCGGAGTGCGTCAAGCGGCGTCTCATCTTGTTCTGGCTGGAGCCTCTTCAGCTCATAGGAGAATGTTGAGGTAAAGTTCTCGTGCAGGTACTTCGCGACTCGGGAGCCGTCACTGGACAAAGTCTGGCCATCGAACATACCCATCAGGGTTTCCACATTATCCGGTCTCAAACGGGGGACGATCATGTCAATAATGGATAGATGCTCGGTCCGCCCAAGCGTGTCAGCCATTCCATAGGCGAGCGACCCAGCCAGCGAGGCCGAAGTTCTCACACGGCGGTCTTCTGTCTCCTCCGGGATCGTTGGAATCGTGAGAGTCACGTCCATCAACCCCAAAACGCGAAGATGAGTTAAGGAGTTGAAGTCGGTCAAATCAGCACCACTGCTGACTGGAGGCCCCAAAGAGGCTATGTTGGGTTTGATTTCCAGGCGTTTGTTGCCGGAGAAATTCAGGTATTTGAGGTTTCGGTTCCAATTCCAATTCCAGTCATAGGGCCAGTTCGACACGTTGTACTTCAATCCGTTGCTCCCCACGTCCAAAATAGAGAGCTTGCTGACCTTGCAGAGCTCTGCCGGAAGAACTTGAAATCGATTGGCGTTGATGTGGAGGACTTTAAGATTGCTTCCCTCTTCCAAATCGTCGGATGGGAGCGAAGTAAGCTCATTGCCCGAGAGGTAGAGCTCTGAAAGGAAGGGCCATCGCTTGAGGAGACCCTGGGGCAACTCGGTCAATTCATTGTAGGAAAGATTGACAATGCGCAGCTCTGGTATTAAGGACAGTTCACGGAAAACGTCGTCCTCGAGTCGATTATCAGCAAGGAAGAGGCTTCGAAGAGATCCCGCAAAGGTCATTGCCACATGTTGAGAAAAGTTTGAATCCTTCCGAGAAGCGGAGCTAACTTCAGTAGCTGATCGCGACGCCGTAGACACCTTTCGTCCGCCTGGATGTGATGGTGTGATCGAGGGGTTTCGATAAGAGTCGCTTGGTGATCCGGAGCTTGTGACACCGGTTGACGTTTGACTAGGGCGGCGAAACTCGGGTTCGTCGAGCGGGCCAAGTTCCTCATAATTGGGGATCTCTGAAATGCCTGGGGTGTTCATAGGTGTAGTGGATGGTTCACCAGGGAACTGAGGAACCGGTGCACCATGCTTTGGAAAGCTGGACAGAAGATTAGAAGAGACGTTGAGAGTTTCCAGCTTGGCGCAATGCCAGATCTCCGACGGCAAGGAAGTCAAGTTACATTCTCTCAAATTGAGATACTTGAGCTCCGCGAGGCATCCAATAGTGATGGGTAAGGAGGAAAGGGGGTTCTTGATGACGCTGAAATGTTCCAGTCGCCGGAGTTTGCCGATCAGTGTTGAAACCGACGACAGATGGTTTTTGTCAAGAACGAGCTTTGTGACATTCGGCAAGTTCTCGAACATGGTATCCCGGACCTGCGAGAGCTTGGCAGAGGCGACGTTGAGTGAGGTCAGCGTTGGCATCGGAGCATCGATATCGAATTGGGTCAGGGGACAGTGATCCATGTGCAGGCTGCGCAACTTTGGGAAGGCACCACGGAAGCGCGAGATGAGATTGTGGCCGAAAAACAGTTGTTCGAGGCGTGGCAGGCGAGAGAGGTGATCGATATTAGTGATCTCGTTAAAACGTCCGTCAATTTCCCGGAGATTGGCGAGATTTCCGAAAGACTCGTCAAGGGCTCCTCTCAGGTTGTTGTTCGTCATCCAAATCCGCTCGAGGGTAGTCAAACGACCAATATTAGGAAGCTTTTCGATACTGTTGAAGCTGAAGTCGAGATCGACGAGACTCTTCAGTTTGCACAGAAACTCGGGGAAGACCTTGAACCCATTCGATGACATGTTCAGGCTTCTCAGAGACTGGAAGTTCGCAAAATAGCTGGGCAGTTTTGTTAATCGGTTATTCGCCATTTTGATGCTGACGAGACCCGTAAGTTGGTCGAGGTTCGCATGATCCAATTGCTCCAAGCGATTGTTCGACACATCCAGGTAGGTCAGCCGGCTAGCGAGACTGAAACTCGCGGGAAGACGCAACGCCTCGTTCCCAATGAATTTGATCTCCCGCAGGTTGATGCAGCTTTGAATGAAGTCCTTGGGCACGTCCAACGACAAGTTCCGTGAGAGATTCAGTGAGATAATTTCCGAGGCCTTCTTGTACAGGGTGATTGGAATCGTGACCAGACTCCGCCCTTGCAAGTCCACATGGCTGAACTTTTGCATCTTATTAAACCCCGGGTCACTCTCAAGGCTAGTGTAGCCGCTGAGCTTGGTCGGTAAGAAGATAAAACGACAGAGGTAGCTGTGGTCTTCACGACCAATGTCCTCAATGTGATCTTTCTCGGTGTAACCGACTTGCTCGAGGAGCTGCTTCTGCATCAAAATGGGGCGCTCTTTGTGGTCAAGTTGTCGCGAAAGATCATTTGTCCGCAGGACAATCTCGTAGTTGTTGAGATGATCTTGCAGAAACGATTTGCGACCAAGCATGAGCAGTATCTCTGAAACACTCGCATTCACCCCAGCAGATAGCGTTGCAAAAGTTGAATCAATCCGGAAGACTCGTATAAAGTAAGAGGTTCCATCGCGGTCGCGAAGCCCAGAAGTAGGCTTTGGAACTGCTCCTGGGGCTTCCAGAACAAGATCGTGATGCCTTTTGACATGCCAACTCTCGGGGGCGTTCCAATTCCCCGGTCCTGAAGAATCGGGCCTCATCGCATCTTCGTGAGGGGTGACTGTCCCGTCTGGCCCAGTCGGTATATGTCCTTGGGAAGTCGTGCGAACGATGTCCTGCATATCGCCGAGGTCGGTGTCAAGCGTCCAAACGTGTTTGCCTTCTTCCTGGGCCCGTTCATCCTTGGGACCATGAAGGTCCCCGGCCAGATTGCTGAAACCCCGACGGTTGCGAAACTTGCCCGGTCCAATACCAAGACCTTTCCCAGATTCTTTCTTTCGGTCCGAGTCTCCCGAGTCCTCGATGCTGCCTTGCCTGCCTCGTCGAGCTGGAGAGCTGTCCCGTTTTGATTTGTCGTGGGGCTTGTTGGACCCTGGCAGATGATGTCGGATTTTGTGCAAAAGACTCCGCTTGTGCGGCGGACCCCCAGGAGAGTTATGAGCGCCGTCGCGAAAAATAGCACTCTGTACGCTGGGGGTTGGGCTCGTTGACCGACCGCCGAGGGTCGTGGACGAGCTCATGGCCGTCGACGAGTTTAGATAGGTCTCATTGAATGGCCGTAAACTAAGAGACGTGTCATCTCGGCCGTTGCCGGTTTGAGATTGGTATCCGGCGAGATCCCCGGCAAGGGTCGGCTTTTCCTCTTTGCTTCGGGAATAGCGATGGCCATTATGCGCCCTGCGACTTGAGTCTCTGCGGGAAGAGCTGTCTGTTTCCTGTGGAGCGAGTCGCTGGCCGTCGGGGCCGATGGGTACTTGTCGCACGGGCGCTTCTCCGTACTGAGGAATATCATTGAAGCTTTGATACACCCACGGAGCGACGTCACTCGAAGGAAACGGGCCCTTGGCGCGTGGCCGAGACTGGCGCTGCGACGACCCTCCCTCCGAACTTTCTGATCCGTGACGTGAACTGTCCGAGTTGGCTCGTTCACGCGCCTTTAACTGATCGACCGGACCCCCGCGCCTGGTCTGGGAACCTTCCTCGGGCTCCGGTCGATGTTCACCAGGAGAGGAGTACTCATCACCAAAAAAGCCCTGCAATTTTTTCTTGCGAAGCTTCTGGCCAATGCTGGACCTTGACCCTTGGCTGCTCACCGTGGTTGCACTTGCGACAGACGGTCTTCGATGTTCCCCGTTGTAATCCAACTCGGCTGGTTCGCTGGATATCGTGCGACCAGTTGCGGGGCGAAATGTAGCTGACGCAGGGGACGGCTCGTGCTCGGAAAAATCATTATAAAACGTACCGGGGCCATCCGATGCGCCTGTGCCGGGGGCTGTAGCCCATGGGGCAATCGACTCCAAGTCATCCGGGTCGGGGCGAGACGGGTTGAGGGGCTGGGGTCGGGGGCTCGACGAGGACGACTGGGACGGATTATCTTCGTTGCCTAAGACCGCCAAAGCTTTGCGATGGTTGCTTAAGCCAGAGCTTTTGCGCTTCTCAACGGGAGAGTTATCCGGGGAGCTCCATGACCACATGGAGGTTCCCCAGTCGATCTTGGGGGGCTGCGACGCGTCAGGCCTGGAAGAGGAGAAGGTAATTTAGCATCATTGCAGTCACAAGGCAGGGCCGGTACTGAACAGAACCATCCCTCGGCTCTTTGGAACAGGAGTCCTTACTTATCCATGCTCAAGCGACCCGGGAACGGGTCAGCGAGACCATTGGAAGGCTGTTGGTTTTGAGCTCGACGTGGATCCTCGTTCCGGACGGTCTTTTGGGATACCAGACTGCTGTTTCCAGAGCTCTCGGAGCCCTGTCGCCGGTCGGGTTGCTCGCGGTCCCGCACTGGCATGGCCACAGACTCGGCCGAAACCCGCCGCGCCGACCTGGATCAAGTGGCGACCTGAGTGTGTCGGGAAGCCGAGTCGTGTACCATCAATACTCCCGCAGTATGATCAGAGGCGCATCGAGGACGGGGAGGGAAGAGTTGTGAGGGGTTGAGGTCGCGGGTTTTCGGGGACGCCACCGTGCGGAGGCTGACTCGGTGACGTGGGCAGTAGCAGCGGTGCAGGATGGAGATCGGATCCCGCAGTGTGATGCGCAGAAATCCGGAAGCTAAAGGAAGGAAGTTGAGGGGTTCTAGCGTCGGGCGCTGCAGAAGTGTGAATGATGCATTCGATCGGAAAGCGGTCGCAGTCGAAGAAAAGGGTGGGGGATGGGAGACTGACGAGCAACACTCTTGGAAGCCGTGGAAGCCGTGGAACTCTGGAACTCTGGAACTCTTGGGAAAGATGAACAGAGAGAGGATCAGGGAAAAAGAAACAAGAGGTTATTTCTGAAACGGGCTTCCAGTTTCGCGGGTTTATGGGGAGTTTTGGGGCAAATATGGTCCGTGAGGTTGTCCGTGCTTTTGGGGTGGAGCTCTGGGCATTTCGATACTTTTTTTGCCTTGGCGCCTTGCGTCTTAGATGTGTGAGATCGGGGATGGGCAACAAAGAGAATCCCTGTTTCTGGATCGATTTCAAGTGGTCTGACCCTTGTCGCAGTATGTTGCTTTGAGTGGGATGTTTCATCTTTCTTTTGTTTTGTATACATATATTTAAAATGTGGAATAGCTGCTGTCTAGGCTATGATAATGTCTCGGAAATAATATATCCCCAGACCAAGAACCAAGTCGCCATATAGGAATATCACAAAGACCGACTCCGAACGCCTGCGCTGTGGACTTGAGATGACACAAAGAACTTGAAGTGATGGAGGGTATCGAGCTGCTTCCCCGTAAACAAAGTGAAAATAAAACAGAATAAAATAACACCAGGTCATCCTAAACAAACCCTTCCAGCTCGGGATATACCTTGATAGTGTCGGCAATGATTTCAGCCCAGAGCTTCTCGGTGTATTCTTTGCCAGCTGGCTCGCCGAGGAATGGTGCACCGCTGCTGACCATCAGTCTGGGGCATCAAGTTAAAAGCCTCGTTGGACAGGAAACCCACCGATCCATCTTGCCATTCTGGACAAATTTGCCATGGCTTTCTTGCCCAGCGACAATAGCGGCGCGGATAATTACCCGGCCACCCTCCTGGATAGTGCGAGCCTTGAGTTTGAAGAAAATATACATTCCCGGCTTGAGCCACAGCGGGAGGTTGCGCAGAATGTCGGTGGCCACCAAGCCCGGACAGACGTTATTCACGATGACCTCGGAAGGAAGTAGAACGGTCGCCAGGCGTTGCACAAAGGCATTGATGACCAGCTTGCTGTTTTGGTAGCGCCGCCGTCCCCGACAAGCCTTGGGGTCGTCATGGTGGCCCAGCACACTTTCGCTTGTAGCGATGGGGGTTCCTTGCAGACTATGCTGGTGGTGACTATAAGATCCGACAAATGTAACGCGCGTGGGGGATCCACGGGTTGCTGCAGTGGCCCGCAGCAGGGACAGAAGACCCAAGACTATGAGAAAGTGGGTATAGCAATTGACTGTGGGAGGGTTAATTCCACAACAAGAAAGCAGAAAATCAATATGGTTGACTTATAATAACCGGATGGACGCACCTTGCATGATTCTCTCATGACCGCTTTTACTCGTCTGATATTGGAAGAAAGTGACGCCGCCATTGCACAGGAGTAGATCAAGTTCTGGCACATCGTGCTTGACTCTGCGCACAAATCGCATCCCAGATTCATAGTCGTCGAGGTCCAGATCAAAGAATTCCACCCTCGCAATTGGGTTATTCGTATTGACCTCGGGATCGGCCAACAGCGCTGCAATGGCAGCCCTGCCCTTGGCAGGAGAGCGAGTGGTGATGATTACGCGCGACGCTTTGAAGACTAAGGATTGGCGTGCAACCTCGAACCCCAATCCCGAATTCCCCCGGTCACAATCACCGTCTTGCCCGCGAGATTTGTGTTCGGGGGGATCGGGAGGACGGGCTTTCGCATGGTGAACAGCTCGGGGTGAGAGGACGGGAGGGTTGGGTGTGTGGACCAACAATTTTGCAATTCTCTCCGGAGTGAAAAAAAAAAAAAATGGAAATTGGAAGAATCAAATGAGGGTCGATGTTTTATGGACACCGTGGCAGAGCATGATGGCAAAGGGTTGAGTCAGACGAAGGATCGAGGCTCTCTGATCAACCCCCGAAATGGGCTGGTTGACTTGGACCCGCAACACCTGTTCGCCTCATCTCAAGTGATGAACAAAAAATATATACGATGTGATTGATAGTCTACAGCGAATGATCCTAGATTGGTATTTTAAACTAAAGACTGTAACAAACAGCCAGTTGCTTGCCCAGTCCCAGATGGGTATGATTCTTGAATCCGCTAGCTAACAGCAATTCTATAGATAACCCTGGAAAAACCAGCAAAGACAGTGTTTGAGTGGGGGAGATCTCGAGTCCCGAGAGATGCTGTGTCGCGTCCGATCTGTGCATGGAGGATGCCGTGTAATGGGCTCTGGAAAGCCCCGAACGGGAACTGCTTTGCAGCTTCGAGAAGATCATGTTCTTCCATTCATTCCTTCTGGATGCGCCCGCAGTTGAATTGACGCCAGCACCTCTGCCGACCCAATCGTACGGTCAGTCATCGGGCAACCATGTGGCCATGGTGATCTGCCATGCATCGACATGGGGATCGACTTTGTTCAATCAACCGGGCGACTGTGAGCAAAGCTCTGGAAAAATACTGGATCTGGTGTCCCCGGCCAAGACGTGGCTTGTCGATGAATCCCCGTTCGTTCCAGGTCACCCCAGCCAAAAAAAAAGAGAGGAGTGAATGTTTCAGGGGTAAAAAAAAAGATGTCTGTCATGTGAGCGCATCCAAAACCAGGCTGCTCAGGTGTGCCCGGATGTGCCCAGAATAGAATTGTGTTGTCTAGAGGTCAAAACCGAGGAGGCTGGGGGGCGGGGCTCCACTGGTGATCGCAGTGTGTTGACAACTTTTGATCGAGTTCGCAGAACAATATCAAAATCTGAAGAGAATGAGAATAAACCAATAAATAGTACTATTTCAGTTAAATACTTAACAGTGTGTATATTAAAGATAGAAGTATACTAAGTGACTGTAGTATACTATGGCGCCCAATGACAGTGGGCGGGTCCCACGGAGCCCAATTGGGAAGGCACGAAACGGAGGAGGTTGGCGCCTTCTTTTTTCTTTTCTTTTCTTGCTCTTTTCCTCTTTTCCTCTTTTCGTCTTTTCTTTTTCTCTCCTCCTTCTTCTCGTCTCATTCTTCCATCTGCTCTGTATTCCATTCCCGTATATTCTTCATATCGCAACTTTACCGCATTTCTTTCTTCAGCAACTATGCGATTCGGCTTCGGCCTGGCCTTGGGCCTCTTGTCGTCGACTGGCCTGGTTGCGGCCCAGACGTACACCGACTGCAACCCAATGGAGAAATGTAAGAGAACATCATCCGGGTGTCGTGCATCTCGCTAACTTCCCCCAGCCTGCCCGGCGGATCCTGCCTTTGGCAAGTCCGATCATACCTTTGACTTCACCAAGGGGGGCTCGACGGATTTCAAAGCCACCGGGAACATTGATTACGATGACAACAACGGTGCGGCTTTCACCATTGCCAAGCAGGGCGATGGGCCCCTGATCCAGTCCGGCTGGTACATCATGTTCGGCAAGGTCGAGTTCACCATCAAGGCAGCACCCGGCAAGGGGATTGTCAGCAGTGCCGTTTTGCAGTCTGATACTCTCGATGAGATTGACTGGGAATGGCTGGGTGGCAACAATGCCCAGGTGCAGAGCAACTACTTCGGCAAAGGAGACACCAGTTCCTACAGCCGTGGCGCGTACCATGACGACACTGGAAACCACGATGACTTTCACACTTACTCAATTGACTGGACCAGTACCCAGCTTGTGTGGTCCATCAACGGTAAAACTGTCCGTGTTCTCACCCCGGAGACTGCGGACGCCAACAAGTACCCCCAGACCCCGATGATGATCAAGGTCGGGTCATGGGCGGGCGGGGATCCCAATAATGCCCAGGGCACAATTGGTGAGTGAAAAAGAATATCAAAAGAAATCCTCGGCGGTGGCTAACTGTCAACGCAGATTGGGCTGGTGGCGAGGTGGACTACAGCCAAGGACCCTTCACCATGTATCTGAAGTCGATGACGGTCACCGACTACTCCACCGGATCTTCATACAGCTACGGCGACAAATCGGGCTCATGGGAGTCGATCAAGGCCAAGGACGGCAAGATCAATGGAAACAGTGCTGCCGAGCCCAAGTCGACCGAGTCTGCACCCACCGTGACGGAAACCGCCGATAGTATGCCCATGCCCTGGAGTGGCACACACAAAGAGACTTCGAGCTGGGTCACTCCCAATGTCTGGCCCTGGGTTCCCACCGGCTCGCCGACGGCCACTTCCATGGACTGGGAGTCTAGCTCTCATCGCATTCAGCCGCCTAGCGGGGGCTCAATGAGTGAGCCCACCCCTACATCTTTTTGCAGCACCCCCCTGGCCTCAATCGCTAAGACCGGAATCTCTTCACAGTCTTCCTCCCGCTCTACCTCAGCACGTTCGGCTTCCTCCTCGGCTGTCTTCTCCCGTTCTGGCATTGAGTCGCCGTGGAGAAACACTACTCGCCTGACGACCAGCACCACTTCGGAAGCCACCCAGGCTACGGCCGACCTAGCCGGCACTTTCACCATGGAGGCGAGCTCTACAAGTTCCACGGCCCGTGTGGCACCTTCGGCTGCCAGTGGGGGTAGCATCAACGAACTTTCATTCGTTGGGGCTTTCTGGGCACTTCTCTGCAGTGTTTTTGCTTTGCTGTGATGTCGCATCTTTGTTTACTTGTATTTTTATTGATGACCAGACGGGCAGGACACGGCGTGTTACTCCTTGGACATGACGGCGCATGAGCAATGACTTTTTATGGCCTGCGATGATACAGGGCCACAGCATATTGGCGCTTATGACTTTTTTTTCTTTCTCTTTCTTGTGAATGGTATATTCTTACGATGGACATGCACAGTGGGGCTTTCCTCGGGTGTTCGCGAGAGTGCTCGAACGGCCACTTTTGTTCCTGCATTGATCCTTGGCGGTGACATTGAACAAATTATGAAGAAACGAGGATCACTGAATTTCTCTATGTAGCATCGGCCTGTGATTGGTATCTACCAGTTGTAATTGTATACCTAGATATAGTCTGTGGATGTCAACACGTCACGGTGACTGGCACCAACAGCCTCACCGAAGATTGGGGTCGGCTCAAGCAAAGAAACACCCTACACACCATTAGCTCTTTCTTAGTTCCATGCAACTCTCCAATTCAGATCCCTTCAGACCCACCATGTCCCCTCCATTGTCCAGCTACAACGCCCGCAAAACCGGCGAGCCCTGCACCAAGGACTTCCGCATCTACCTGGCAACAGGCGACGAGCTGATCTCGCCCTGGCACGGTGTGCCGCTATTTCCATCGGCGGCCAAGCCTCATGTGGTCAGCATGCTGGTGCAGATCCCGCGGTGGAGCAACGTCAGGCTGGAGGTGGGTCGAGTACACCACGCCTGTGGAGAAGCGGATATCAGACGTGATGATCGCTGACCGGGATCCACTGTGCATTATCTCGCATGGGATGCGGACATCAATCACCATATTCCTTCCTTGGGCCATTGGATTACAATGATTTTGTGACCCTTTTTCCTTTCTGGTTTGGACATTGACTGATACTTTTCTGTGGCATGCAGATCGCCAAAGAGGAGTTCTTGACTCCTATCCGCCAGGCCATTCAGAATGACCATCTCCAGTATATCCCTAATATCTTTCCGCATAAGGGATATCCCTGGAACTATGGCTGTCTTCCTCAGGTAAGATATTTTTTTCTCCTCTGCAACATCCTTGAATTACCATTCAAAAGAAACATTACATCCTCTAACAATAACCACTGACAATACTCAATAGACATGGCAAGACCCCAACCTCCCAGACCCCCACACCCAAGTCCCCGGCGACGGCGGCCCGCTAGATGTATGCGAGCTTGCCGGCGCAGTCGAGAAACCGGGGATCATCAAGCAGGTGAAGGTGCTGGGTGCCTTTGCCGTGCTGGATAACGGGCAGACGGACTGGAAGGTGATTGTGGTAGATGTGGCGAGCCCGCTCACAGCGATGCTGCATGGTATCGAAGATGTTGAGACGCATATGCCGGGGTATTTGGCGACGATGAAGGAGTGGTTTCGGGTTTATAAGATTCCCGAGGGGAAGGGGGAGAATGTTGTGGCGTTTGGGGGGGGAGTTGAAGGGGAGGGAGTGAGTATTTTCCTTTTCCTATATTGTTGGTCTCTGGCGTGTTGGGTTGAATGCAAGCTGATTATATCTATCAGTTTCACGCTGGCCCTTATCACCAGGTGCCACGGCAGCTGGAAGAAAATCCTGGCAGAACCTGGTATGGAGACCAAGGTGTCAATGTGAGTTATATCCTTTTCACTGATATTTAATTGTATTGTGTTTGGCATTTGCTAATCCCAAACTGACAGGTCCGATATTGACATCAAAGACATCAATCTCGCCCGACAGCTCCAAGACGAATCACACAGCGACAGACTGCAGCTGGCAGACCGGACAGAAGTGGAGAAATACCACTTCCTCTCGCCGAATTGGCCGCTCGCAGCATCGTGCCCGAACCGGGCTATGGAGGTTTAGGCATGTCGTGCTTTTCTGTTGCTTCTACTTGCTCTCTATTCTTTAAAAAACCGGCGATAATGAACGGGATTTCAACGAATTAAGAGTTCGATGAAAATAGATCTATTATTAACTCAGCTGAAATGATCCCCAATAACTCCTCTCCCATCTTCGCGTATTTCTCTGCAGTTCTACAGCGTCCGATCCGACTTGCCCGGCTTCCGGCCTACTAAGATCGCCGGATGATTGGGATTATCGTGCTCGAAACTAGAATTGTATAAGTTAGTGAAATGCCAGGTATTGATTATATGAAATAATGGTTCATACCCCAAAACAGCCACACCTCCCGGCTCGAAAATGAGCCGCATATGCCCGGCCATCAACGACGACCCGACCCAGCGCAGCGCCAGCGCAGCCAGAACATGGCCATGCCCGACGCAGACAATATCCTGCGCCTGCTGGCTGCGGGCGCCTTCAATTTGCCCGCTTGGCCAGGTGGTTGAGCTTTTCTCGATGAAGGATTTGATTTCTTGGATGAGCGAGTCCAGGCGATCGCTGACCTGCTTGGGAGACCTAGTTTAAAAAAAAAAAAACTTGTTAGCCAAAGGATTGGAGGACCAGGGAAAAAGAACAGAGAGCGAGAAAAGAAAAGATATACATACTCCCCCCAGGGCATCCATCCCTCCAGATATTCCATTCCTGCCTTTCCTGCTCCTGTGCCTGTTTCTGGCGCAGTTGGTGGATATCCCTCAGCGTCAAACCCTCATAATCGCCGTAATCCCATTCCTGGAGACAGGGTGTCACCTGGATGTTAGGCTCCGCCGTCTCGACTCGCATTTTGGACCCAGTCGTCTCGCGGGAATTGCTCTCGCGGTCGTAGAAGTGCTGATGATTGTGGATGCCGAGTTCGAGCAGCTCGACCGTACGACGGGCGCTGCATCGGGGCGAGCAGTATCTATACCAAACAAGCAGCTTATTATCGGTATATGGACTGATCGAAGACAATGCGAATATAAGGGGGCGGTTGGGGTTCTGTGATAGAAGAAACATACACCCTCGCCACGTTTTGAGGATCAATCAGAGCATCTGGGCCCACGAGAAACTGCTGGATCCGGTCCACCTCTCTCTCGCCGGTCTTGGAGAGTGGCACTTCGGTGCGACTGTTGTGCTTGCCGCCTACTATCCAGTCCGTTTCGCCGTGGCGGACGAGGAAGATGCGAGCCGAGGCCGATGCCATTTGCTAAGAAGAAAAAAAAATAGAAGCAACAGAATGAGAATAGGGCTTGGAGATAAGATCCCTCGACGAGAGCCGAAGTAGTTCAATCACTAGAAACAGCCACGCTGCGACGCTGGCTGGGTAATATGTCGGGTGAGCGAAGATTTCTCTTGGGTGAATGTCGACGGTATTTCGGCGAGTGATTTCACCCGCGCATCATTATGGGGTTGCGTCATGGCGCTGTTGTGTTGGCAGAAGAACTAACTGTACATACCTAATGTTGAGGTCAGTATGGTGGGAGCGACTGACAAGATGCGGAACATTATTCCTCTCCACAGGACCATCAGCTGATTTCCCATTTTTGGACTGAATACATAGTACTGGTGGTGCATTAAGCCAAAATAAAATGATTTTATGATGTGTGGAGAGCAATCGTTCAATGAAGAGTATAACACCGTTCACTGCCTCCTTGAAACTCCGACTATGGCCTCGTGATTGAAGTTGTGAGCCCAGCAAGCACAGACTGGATTACGTCTCGGGCGACCCGATTGCTGTCGCGTAGGGCTATGCAATGGTTATTATCACTGCAGAAACTATAGACTCTCTGTCATGTGCCAGTGGGAGTTTTCGACTGGTAGATGCTGTACTCAGTTTTCGAGTGCAACCCGAGTAGACAGACAGAGTGCCTTGAGTTGAATGGTATGAGTGATACAAGGGAAATGAGTACACGGTACAAATACTACAGCATAAACCGCATGGAACTACTGCTGTTTTGACGGAAAACGAGGAAATCCCTAATTTCCTGAGTGGTGGGCGCGGTTGATGCAGGTCGGTCTCGAATAGAATTACGTCGTTTGTGTTCGAGAGGCTATGCCACTGTCGAAACCATGCAAGCCAAGTCTCATGGGCAATTTGAGGACTGCATAAGACAAAGGAGGGAGCTACGTACCAAAAGGGGGGAAAATGATACTGGAGCGATACTCCCATTTACATACTTTTCCCCCTTGTTCATGGGGCACTGTTCAGAGTAAAAGTAAAATAACACTTTTTGGCTTGTTTATTTTCCAGAATACCCTGTCAGACTGGGTTCTGTAATACTACGTGCTTCCGGTGCAATGGCCCTAGCAGCCGCTTGATTCCCATCCAGGGCGTGTTGATTGGACTGTCCAACCCGCTATACAAAAACACATCATAGACCCAACCCCCAAATGTACAGCCCAGGAACGGTGCAACCATGGGGATCTGACCAAAGATATAAATCAGCACAAATAACAGTATGCATGAGCACCAAAAGACAGAAAAAACATACCCAGAAGTAATAATTGCCCGCTTTCCATACCTCACTTCCATACCCCAGCATGTACGACACCAGCCGGGGCCCAAAGTCGCGTGCCAAGTTAATGGCATACCCGGTCTCCCACCCAAAACAAGCACCAATACCAAAAATCACAAAGAACAGAGCCAGGGGCGTCAGTGGCCCTGCGCCGAAATTAACATCATCCTTGAGAGCAAAGATCATGAACATCAGCACGGCACTAGCCAGAAACTCTGAAAAGAACTGGCCCGTTTTGGTCATGAACTCAGCCGGGTATGTGCAAAAGATCCCCGCTGTTGCTGTCGTCGAGTACCCCGGCACAGTGCGAATGCCCGGCCCGCCCTCGAAGACATCGATGGCGGATTTGTAGTTCCCGTAGACGATGGCGGCACCACACATGGCACCGAGGAGCTGGGCCAGTGCATAAACAGGCAGCTTGCGCCAGGGAAAGCCACGAAATACACAGTTGGCAAAGGTCACGGCGGGGTTGATGTGTGCTCCAGAGGTGCCGCTAGCATAGACCCCGAGCATGACGCCTAGCCTGAAGAAAATGGACTGGTCATTAGGCAGAGGACAGAGGCATAACAGCACAGATAAAACACACTCACCCCCAGCCCCAAGATATCGACTGATAGTCGCCTTTCTGGCCGTGGTTGAGCAGCACCTGGGCGACCACCCCGTCGCCAAACAGAATGAGGATCATGGTCCCGAAGAGCTCGGAGAAGGCATCGCGGCAGTATTCCCTCAACTTGAACCAAGACAGTGGCTGTGGAGTGGACGGAGCGTCTTCAGTCTCTAAGGTAATATCGTGCAGAGATGGTTCATGTTTGGTCCCGAGACACGTGGAAGCACACCCACTATTCTGGCTGCCCGGTGGTCCCATCTCCTTGGGTGTGATTGACATCATATTGATCGAGTCCGGCTGCCAGGAGGCCATGAAAAGGACCTGACTGGAGGTATGAATTGCCTCCCGAGACATATAAAGGACAGGCGATGACCACAGCGAGGTCTTCAACCGGATATATCAGTGAGTGGTAACCAGATGCCGCCGTGTAACCCTTGTCCACCCGATTTTGCGCCGCTTCTCTTTTCCAGAAACAGGCAGTGGGATTGGATAATGCAGGGTCCTCGGAAGAGACGGTGCCTTTCCCCTCTCTCTGTCAAAAGGCGCGTGTTCTCGCTTGCAGGGAGCAGCTTGCTTGACACAAAGCCGGAAAAGCCCGAGAATGAAGCCAAGATGTGCCCAGAGTGCCAGACTGCCCCAGATGCTCAGACTGGATGGAGTCCCCTTTTTCTCTTGCGAGAGCAATATGACCAGACCTTTTCTTGATTCCCTTGGCTCATAGTGGTGGTTTCGTTTGCATCAAAGAAAAAGCGTGTTTGAGCTGGGGCAGACGGAAAACACCGGCCCATTCTTCTTCTTTTTTTATTCCCTGCCCAAAACTGTCTAAAGTGTCACCGCAATTTCCTCATGGTGTCCATCCCGTAAGACCGCCATTTGGGAATGGGCACTGGCAGCAGACAGAGAAGCTTTCATGGCTTCTGTTACTCGCTGTCAGACTGTCGGGAAACTCTCCACATCCACAGACCCGACTGCAGTTTCTAGAAGCTCAAGTCGTGCAACCTCGAACCTGGGGGAGGTTATTGCGGAGAGAAAGCTGGCAGGAGGACAGGCGTCATGGTGGAGAGAAGAGGATTGGTGGCCCTCAATCTGTGCGATGATATCCAGCGCTGACGGTAGCAGTTTTCGTGTCTTGTGGTTACGCCTATCGACGCGGCGATGGCACACCTGGCTCTTCGTGTGACCACCAGCCATATATTTGTAGCGTCGCCAGGGTCATGGTAGACGGGAGAGTGGGAAATTGTGTACTGGACTTTGTGTCGGTCAAGGGCAGAGATGGGAAACGGAAGATTGTGGTTTTCCACGGCGAATCTCTCGGTTACCGCCGCAGCAACCAGATTCACCGACAACCAAGGACCAGCCAAGAAGGTGCAGGGTTTTGATTCCAACCAGACTCGATTGCAATTTCGACTGGGAGTAGTTGAGAAGCCGACATCTCGTACGCACTGCTGGCTCCTGGGGACATGACGATCCCGGGATATAGACTCTTCGCACATATGTCAGATCGATCGCATTCGGGTGGAGTCGTGTCAACCCTCCACTGGCAGGCGTGCACTTGGCGCTAGAGCCCTTCGTCAACGCAGCCGAGTCGTCCGTCAGCGTCCACGCAATGTCACGCCGGCATTAGTTGACGCGCTAAGCAAATGAGCGGGTCGACGGTGGGGGACCGTTCGGCAACGATGATGCGACGTGGTCACACAATGGGGTTCTTCTGAAGAGGGAGCCTCCTGTCTGTTGAGAGAGGTCGGCAAAAGCCCCAAACATATCGATATACTCTTTTGATACTCAAACATGCATACAGGGAAGGCTGCTACTTTGCTGCGAGTCGAATAGCTTCAAAAAAGTGAATGCAACACCAAGTATAAAATCCCCTCGAGTCGCCATAGCCTCAAAGCAAGGTGCATTGGCCCAGTCTCTTCCAAGCCCTCCGCGAGATGCTCACTCCTGGTCCTCTGGATCGGGCCCGGGGAAATCCCACCAATCTTCCCATGTCTTCTGCTCCCCCGCGCGGGAGGATGGTGTCACGGCGTGATATTTAAGACAACACGGAGGGTTCCCCTGACCTCGATGCACTGCGCAGGTAGTTGTTGCTACTTTCTTTTCATTTTTTTCTTGATCTCTACTTTTGGTCTTTCTTTCCTTCCTCTCTGTATCCTACTCGATGAACCAATAAACTGTTAAACCTGTGTTCTGTTTACCGCGAGGAGACCTCAGCGTAAAGCCATGCAGCCCTCCGAGATCTTTGTGGGATCCATCGACCAAGGAACGACCAGTACCAGGTTCCTCATCTTCAACCGTGACGGTGAGCCGGTAGCCTCACACCAGGTGGAGTTCCGTCAGATATACCCGCATCCGGGGTAAGTATAGGACTACAGGACCTATCATCATACAATAAAAATCTTACATCCTGACTATCTCTGGTAAACAGCTGGCACGAACACGACCCACTTGAGCTGGTCAGCTCCGTGGAAACATGCATTGGCGAAGCCGTCAAGCAATTCGAAGACAGCGGATACACCCGTTCAAGCATCAAAGCCGTCGGAATCACGAACCAGCGCGAAACAACAGTGGTATGGGACCACGAAACCGGCGAACCCCTCCACAATGCCATTGTCTGGACAGACACGCGCTCGCAGTCCATCGTGGCCGAGCTGAAATGCAAACCGGGGGTATCGCAGCTCCAGGGAATCTGTGGCCTGCCGCTAGCGACATACTCCTCCGCCACGAAGCTGCTCTGGATGCTGGCGCATGTGCCCAAAGTGAAGGAGGTGTATGAACGGGGCACCTTGGCGTTTGGGACTGTCGATGCCTGGCTCGTATATCGTTTGAACGGTGGCGCGCGCGCCAACGTCTTTGTCTCGGATTCGACAAACGCCTCGCGCACGATGTTTGTCAATCTGGAGTCGTTGCAATACGATGATACTCTCCTGGAATTTTTTGGGATCAGGGGCAAGATCCATCTCCCGGCTATTGTTCCCTCGTCAGACGCCAAAGCGTACGGCGCTATTGCCTCGGGGGCCCTGGCTGAAGTTCCGATCATGGGATGTCTGGGGGATCAGTCGTCTGCTCTGGTTGGGCAGAAGGGATTTTCGCCTGGAATGGCGAAGAATACGTATGGCACGGGGTGCTTCCTGCTTTACAACGTCGGCGAGAAACCCGTTTTCTCGACGCATGGCCTGCTAGCCACGGTGGCATACAATTTTGGTGGCAAGGCTGTCTATGCGCTGGAGGGCAGTATTGCCGTTGCAGGGTCAGGGGTTATGTTCCTGCAGAATAACTTGGACTTCTTCCAAGAGCCCAAGGAGGTCAACGATCTCGCTCTTTCTGTGGAGGACAATGGCGGATGTGTCTTCGTGACTGCGTTCAGTGGCCTCTTTGCACCCTACTGGATTGACGATGCAAAAGGAACTATATGTACTTCCCACTCTAATTCAACCCCCCAGCCCCCTCTCTCTGGCAAATCTAATAGCTTCATTGGCAGTTGGCATCACTCAATACACCCAGAAAGGTCATATCGCGCGCGCAACATTGGAAGCAACCTGTTTCCAAACTAAAGCAATCCTCGACGCAATGGAGAAAGACAGCGGCCACGCGCTATCCGAACTAGCCGTCGACGGGGGCATGAGCAACTCGGAGTTGGCAATGCAGGTATGGAGTATTAAACCCTGCTCAAAAGTCAAATGTAGCTAACACCAATCTTTTATAGACACAAGCAGATCTCATCTCAATCCCCGTTTACCGACCAGGGATGCGCGAAACCACCGCGCTCGGCGCCGCGATCGCAGCAGGTCTCGCCGTCGGATTATGGAGGAACTTCGCCGAACTGCGAGACATCAACCGATCCGGCGGAGCCGTCTTCGAGCCCCGGATCACGCGCGAGGAGAGCGCATCAAAGTTCAGGGAGTGGGAGAAGGCTGTGCGGATGAGCAAGGGCTGGGTTGATTCTGGGCTTGCGCAAGAAGAGAAAAGAGACTCGCCGACTAATGGGCCGGCTACTTCATTACCCGAGAGTCGTGGAGCTTCCACGCTCAAAGCTGTCAGGCATCTGGACCAGATGCCCTTGGTGTCCGAGGTTGTCAAAAATGGTCACGCCGCCGCGACGACGGTGAAAGTGATAGCGCAGGCGTCGAATGGAGACGGCGAGTTCCCGCCGGCCAAGATGCCGATGATAAGTATTTCGGGGGAGCTGGATGGTGCTGATGAAGAGGATTTGTTTCTGGAGCTTCGCAAGGTGGAGATCCTGCAGAAGCTAAAGAAGCTGCAAAAGCTCAAGTTGAGCTACTACTGATGTATTATTGCTGGTGATGTGGCCTTTCCCGGTGTTGAGGGTTATGAGATTCATATAATGATGTCTCCGAGTTACTTCTCAGGCCTTTGAAATAACTCCAAGTCTATGTATCATCAGCGAAGGTAACAATTAATCGTAGAGTGAGCAGTTCATTGGTCTCATATACATAGGGCGGCCTCGCAAGACATCACGTTCAGAATTCAAGCTCAAACCCACCATAAAAAAATCATATCCAATTCAATTTTCCCTTAGACAGCACCTTCTGTAGAGGCTTTCCGCGCGGCATCTTCACCATCCTTGACAAAGACACAGTTCAACTCGGAGCCCGGGCTGAGCGTAACCTCGAACCTCAACACAGGGTCTTCGACCTTATCCTTCCCACTGACCGGCAATGCAACGATGCGCTCATACGCCTGCAAAATGCGAATAATGGTATACCCCATCTCGATGGTCGCAAACTGCTGCCCAATACAGATACGCGGACCACCATTGAAGGGAATAAAATGCCAGGGACGCGGCTGCCAGCCGGCAACCCAGCGTTCGGGGATCCATTTCCCGGGATCAAGGTAGTTCTTCGAGTCGGGACCGTCATAGAGATCCGGATCGCGTTGCATTAGCATGGTCGAGTAGATGATACGCGAGTTTGCGCGCACACCGACGGGAGTCAGACCGTCTGGGCCACCGCCGCGAGGGAGGGTAGTATCGCGCAGCGAGTAGCGCACGTTGAATGGTACGACGGGGTAGACGCGCATGGTTTCGTTGATCACAGCGTTGAGGTATTTCATTTCCTTGAGGTCGACGTAGCTCGGCCTTTGCGCATCTGCGCCAACTCCTAGTCGAGAATGGATCTCTTCGCGCAGCTTGGCTACTACTTCTGGGTGGCGGGACAGCTCAAACAAACAGAAGGACAGGGTGCCGGCGGTTGTATCGCGACCCGCCAGTAGAACTGCAACGAGCTGGTCACGCAGAACCCGGGGGTCGCGCGTGAAGCGCGCCAGGGCATCCAAGAATGTCTCGCGCTTCGACAGCTTCTGATCGAGCTCGGCGGTCGAAAGCGATAGCACGGTTTCGATGTACGGCTGGATAAAATCATCCATGACCTTCAGGTTCCGGCGGAAGTCCGTCCGCGACATGAACACATTAAAAACGCTTGGTGGGACAAACTCGATTAGCTCAAGCTTTTGAAGCCGATGGCGACAAAGCGTCTGCGTCGCCCAAGATCCCAGGAATATGCTTACCCGAACCGGAACAGCTCAGCCTGGCGCTGCTGCACGAATCTAAAAGCCTCAGCAAAGTTCGTCGCCGGGTTCTCGAGACTGTCAGTCCCATGGCCGAGCAGGTAGTCAGTGGCGGCATCGAGGGTGTAGCGGAAGAAGAGCGACCCGACATCGACCACCTTGCTGCCAGTCGCCGACCGACTCCCGCCGAGGAGAGGGATGAGTTTCTGGACATGCTTCTCGAAGATCTCGGTGTCGACGATGCGCTCGCGCACAAACATGGGCCGGATGAGCTGGCGCGAGCGTGACCACAACTCGCCGTCGGTGGCAAAGATGCTGTCGCCGAGGAACTCTTTCCACTCGCGATGGAAGGGCTCACCCTTGCCGTAGTCGGCAAACTGCCCTGTGAGTAGCGCCTTGATGTTCTCCGGGTCGGTGGTCAGGATGATCCGAGACGAGATACCCGCGTCGAGCTCTGCAGTCTTCACATTGCTGAGTCCTCCGGCGCCGGCGATAGAATGCTGCCAAAATTCAAGGTCCCGGCTTTCCAGGTTGGCCTGGTGGCCTTTGGAGATGAAGTCGAGAGCTGTACATCATTGTCAACATTGTTTTATTTCGCACAAGACTGAACAACATACCATATGGGAGTCGGAACGAGATCTTCGGGGCTCTGGCACCGAGTCGCGCAATTTGAGTAGACACCTGAATCTTGCGCAACACACACACCAGGGAGAGGAGTGCCAGGAGCCATAAAGACACCTGGCCGGGCGTCATCCCAGCGAGCAGGTCTTCAATCATGTTGACCAGACTGATACACAAATATCGATTCTGTCTGTGTGCAGTCGGGTGCTCAATCAACGTGGGACATTTACAGCAGGTCTGAAGAAGGAGAGAATGCCAGCGAGAGACTTGAATATGGTCGACTTGAGGTATACACCTCTCGTGACGTGGGTTTTAACAATCGGAACGACCATCCCTCCGGCTCCCCCAGAAACACCCTCGCGACCAGTGATGTTTGTGCGGATGAGCTCCATCGAGGCATTCTTGCGAGCCCCGCTTGGGTATGACTTCATTTGCTGGGCCTCCACTTTCTGTATCCGAGATCCACCTCTGCCTTGGTGATTGTGATTCTTTTGTGACTACTGTGATGCCCAGTATTTCTGCGCAGTGTCCCTTGGAACCCGCAGATCCCGACTCCGATATATTTCTGGTCTACTGTGTATCTCGAATACCCTCACTGTCGCCTATACCGCCAGTGTTGACATTCCGGGGAAGAGGTCTTGTGGTAGCCGGGGAACCTCGGTTGCGGTGCATATGATTGTGTTGGCACGTATAGTGCATTCACCTTGTGCATAGACTAGCATGCCTCGATGATCGACATTCATAAATATCTCTTCTGCTTGGCACCGTTGACCAACTACTATTAGTCACGATACATTGATTGATCGTCTTCAACTTTTCATCACATGGTGAGCAGTCGAGTTTCTCTGCTCGGGGGAGAACGATAGCATGATTCCATTCAACCACACCACGCACCCCTACTGTATACCATATTGAGACTCTACAAGAAAGTGCATATCAACAGCTGCACTTGCTCAAATTGCCAACCAAACCCATGAACAGAACTTCATTATCAATTGCTGTCCCATCAACGTAGTTCTCGAGTATAGTCCTCTGAAGTATAACCACCCTCCACAGCTACAACCAACTAATCCCCACCCCTCTCACGTCCTTGCAAAACTCATTCTACTGCATACTGCCACACGCAATCGACCCAAAATTGATCGGAGACCAAGTCGTAAGCCACGGTCGCTGACATTTGAGAGAAGGCCGAAACACAGTGCCCTCCAGCTTCGAGCACTTCCGATCCTTGAAGATCCAGCACTGCCCAGCATTGATATAATACGACTTGGGCTTCCAAAGCTTAGCCTCAGAACATCTAGTCCACGAGGAACCCCCATTAGTATACCATCGGCACGAGGAGCCCTTTTCGGAAAGCTTGTCGGTGATATCCCCGTGAAGGTCAATACACTCTGACCGGTCCTTGGTGTGGCCCTCGAGCAAGTAGTAGTTGCCCGAACACTTCTTGTCCTGGTAGATGGTGAACTGCCAGGTCGGAATGGGGGCAATTTCGGTGGTTTTTGTGACCTCCGTCGTTTTGGTGACGAGCGTGACTTCTATCGTATGTTCTGACTCTGTGGTTGTGGTCTCGTTTGCCTTTTCTTCGGTCTTGGCTGGCTTTGTGGTGTCGTCTCGCGTGGTTGTCTTCATTTTGGGTTTCTCTTTGGCAGCTTCCTTGCCCTTGTCGCAGTTGGAGATGCAGCCCTTGCCTGCTTCACAGAATTCGGCCGTCGTGCCACACTGTCCTGATGGGCCGCACTATACAGACGTGTCAAATCCTGTCAGACAAAAAAGAAATTGATTTTGTGGTCGGGACTCACGCATTGATCCTTAGGGCACGGGTTGAGCTTGGCCATATCCGAATAATTGTGAGGCCTGGCTGTGCCCGGCACCTGGGGACCGCAGACTGCATTTGGCAGAGCAACTGGCATCGGAGGTACACCGGCGCTCAAACAGATAAAGGTACCTTGCTTGAGTTTGTCACAGCCACGCCAGTCGTAAGCCTTAGCGTTGTAGTCCTCGATGTTCTTGACGGTGATCTTGTTTGCCTCGGCGATGCTTTTGCAGGAATCCGTACCCTGCACAGTGTAGGAGTGGCAGTCGGAATCTCTGGTCGCTATCTGTGTAATGTTGTGTTCCTCGATTGAGGTATTGTAAGCAGAATCATAGATGTCGTTCAACGGGTCAGCCGTTGCAGAGATCAGCAAGAGGGTGAAGAAGGTGAACAGTTGAATGAGCTCCATTTTGCAAAGATGCACATGAATATAAACATCTTTCTTGAACGTAGGAATATGCCTTTATATGCATTTCCGAAACCATCCAGCGATGGAGGGCATGATTAGGGTGAGCGGCGCATACTCCTCGAGGGACGTTTGATGACAGGGGTGGTGTTGATGTAAAACACAGCAAAAGCCATTTTTAGCATCACATTCATTGTTCATTTCCAGTATCCGGGAGATCATGGAGTCTTGACAGGTGAATACCCGATCTTCGGGTGTTTATAACAAAGACCAATATCTCACTGGCGTCCGGGCATCCTCGAACCCTTCTTTGTTTCGCAAGTGTTTACACCACCACATCCCAAAGCTGCCATCAATAAGCCCCGTGGATTCTTTCGCGCTTCCGCGCTTGCGGCCGACGCCATGTCCGGGAACGGGGTTCAATAGCCCAGGGAATCACTTCTCTCCCTCATCTGACCTCGACGTCAAAGAGGCTCTTTCAAACACCCAAACAGTGGACCCTGTTGCCAAGGTCTAATTGCGCCCTTTCTGTATATGAATCAAATTAGATGGTGTTGACAGGGCTCTTGATCCGGGGAGCGGCAATATTTCTTTGGGCTCGCAAATGACTCTCCCTTGGCTACGATCCAAGGACTATCAAGGCCCAGGACTGATTAGGCTCTTAAAAATTCTTTGCCCTGTATGAAAGATGTAGTTGGATATACCCACTCAAAAAATATAATACACAGCATGTCTGGATTCTAAGGGCTCATAGAGATAAAGAGTGAATAAGGCTGAGGATGCATGACTAGGGTCCTATGAAATCATATTTTTCAACACGAGGTAGGACCACTAAGAGGGTCTGAGTAGCAGATTGCCTAGCTCAAGGAGAGATGATATTTTGTTTGAACTTCTTTTACATACATACACACCTATCCGTACACCGTTGCCTGTATACTTAGGGGTTGTTGAGCTCACCCTCAGCATCTAAACGTAGGAATAAACCTTCTATCTCTTTTTCACCCTATATCGTTCTCTAACATTCGCATAAGACTCGGGCTCTTTGTACTGACGACAAACAGTTTTATGCGTGACTTATTCTTGGCGGGGAAGCGGTATACCGCTTTATTTAGATTGTTTGTGCATTTGAGATATATAGCTAGCCATGGCCTTCCTGTCTTTCCCGTCCTTCTCAATTCTCCCGCTACCCTAAGCTGTGATATTAAGTAACAGGATCGACAATATTTCGACGTTTCTCCGAGTTCATATTATCGATCGGCGTGGAGAAAACTTGGCGAGTGCTCCGGTGAATCGGCATGTATGCTTTGAAGCGGAGGTCGGCCCGCCGGCCTTCCCCGGACTCGGCTGCCAGTGAATGAAGTGGCGTCAGGAAAGTTCGACGTGCCGCAGTGCCGCCTTCTCAAGTGAGGGTCAATTGGTAAACAGCTGCCTTCGAGGCGTTGTATCCTGCAGTATCCACGCCCTAATAGTGGTCGGCACATTAAAATGGATTGAGATATATTATGGGATGGTAGAAGCATACCTTGTTGGATACGAATCCACTCATACTGGCCACCAGCACCATGCTGCCGGTTGTGTTGGTTTTGATCAACTCGTTGGCCGGAGCTCGAGCAATGAGGAATATCCCCGCCACCCACATTAGTATTCGGTACTCGTCGAAAGTCCCCGATTGGGAATTCGGTGGCTGGGCCGTTTCGTGACAGGCCGGCGCAAGCAACCAGTCCCTTTAAGGGCAATCGCAGGGCGGGCATAAACTTCGCAAAGGTTTCGCGGACAGCGTCCTCGTTTGTCGCATCGGGAGAGCAATAGGTGAGCCGACGGTCGTATTTCTTCGCTGCATGCTCGACCTCGCCTGTTCAATCAGCAGACTTACCCCAGTTCGCGGCTGTGGGGGGTGGGAGGAAGATCCAGACAGACCACATCAGCGCCGCTCTCAATGATTGCGATTGCAAGAGCTGTTCCAAAGAATCCAGTGGCGCCGGTGACCGCGTCACTGCTTGTTAGTTTGATTCTGCGATTGTGCGGCTGGGCGAAACTGACTGATGATCGTGCGGTTGTCAAGCCTAAAAAGCTCTGACACGGGCCGTGGGCGATCACCCTGTGATGGCTTCGCCTCTCTCACATCGAGGCCGTGTACATTGCCATCGCTTCGTTGGTGACTCATTGTGAACGGTTTAAGTGTTCGGCTTGTCTAAAAAGTCAGGAGGTATGCAAGATCTTGGTGTCTCTAGGGACGGCTTCATATTTGAAAAACAATGTGGGGTGGTGGCTTTCCCCGAGGAAGCTTCAGACAGCATGCATTCCACCTTGCTCGAACGAACACTGCCTGGAAGTTCTGACGGGTAGGCGGCCCGCCATATAGTCTTGTTGTGGGCCCAGTGGAGCCCACGGAGTCATCGGCGGCTGGTGGCCCGACGGTGCACTCACGCTGCAGCGGCTTCTACGTCGCTCAGGAAGGAGGGGTATTCAATCTGCTGGTATGCAATTGTCTGTGGGGCAAGAAATAGGTGGAGTAGAATCAGCTCTCATTTTTCCTATGGTTGCTGGATTTCAATTATCCCCGTGTTTGCATTGATTCGAACCTATCATGTGACCTTCGCTCACCAGGTTGGATCAAGCATCACGTGACCTCGCGTGGCATTTTTTCGCATGCCCCTTAATCCATTTCTCTGGTTTTATTTAAATGCTGCATTGTTTTACCTCGAAAAGACCAATCAGCGTTGAGATTGTCTCACTTTCCATCAATAACCATTATCTTATGTATAGCCTGGAAAAATGCGCGGTCACGTTGTTATGTCTGCGTTGAAGCCTTAATGCCCAAGAAATAAGCTTAATTGATATTGCAGCTGAACTCAACGTATGCTCCCTAAACCTGCTCAAGCGCCATGCGAGTTGTTCGCTCCGTCAAAACAAAGTAAAACACAGAGTAGTCTGATCGAGATACAAAGATGAATGAAATAAAATGATTTTCCCCAAGAGTTCTTCCAAAGGCAACTTTCAGGGGTGGAAATTGCCGGGATAGCACCCCCCACGCGGGGTGTGGCCTTGTGAGCCCTTCATAAACCAAGGTACACAAGAAAGACCAGTGGTGGTCAGCCGAGCCTTGCACTGCTCGGGGGTCTGGCAACTGATAGGGACGCCCTCGTCATTTGATACGGCATAACACCACGGCGTGTCCGGTTTCCAATATGTGCCCGGGATTACTTTCTCGCCGTCGGCCTCACACGGCATCCAGCACATCTTCGGTTGGTCCACGCTGGCACTTCCGCAACCAGGGGCGTTGTCCAACAAGCCTGGGCCACCAGTTAGCACAGAACATTGACTAGAAAACGAAGAGCAAATGATAGGGGCCTATTGAGATATTCTGTGTGTGTGTGTACTTACCGACGGCTGAAACAGTGCCGACAGTCAAGAAAGCGATGCCAAGAAGGGTGGTCAAGTTGAGTTTCATGTTGATCGCAATTTATTTGGGGAAGAACAAAGGAATTAGGCAAGGAAGTTGCATCCAGATAAAAGTGTCAGACACTAAAAAGTCCACGAGGATCAGCCCCCATATTTATGCAAACTATTGCGTCGAGCCTATAGAACCGGATCCACAATATCTTCTATTTATGGAAATTTCTAATGAATATCCTCCCGTTGCCCATCGAATTTATGTTTGATTGGCAGCACGCTTCTAAGCGAGTAAAGCAGCAGTCAGAAGAATACTCTGCTTTCCTGACACTTAACGTCTTTCTTAGGTCGCCTTCCACGATTGTGGCAATTCTTTCACTAGCGCTCCGTCATCCTGTTACGTTAGGAAATGGAACAGCCAATGATAAGAGAATATTTATGGCCTTGGTTTATCCATTTGACAATAAACTCAACCATGCGTAGCATATGTAATTCGCTACGTTCATCGTAGGGTGTGTCCAACTCTTCCAGTCAATATAGGCTAAGACTATACATAGACGCCTTACAAAAAAAATCCGTTCCATCCCTTGCCACGTCATCAAAGCCGCCCGAGCGAGGCGACGGCTATGGGTTTATGCGTTTTACGGGCATAGCACGACTGCGCATTGCGATCTCAGTTAAATAGCCATGAAAATAAAACATCTTGCCAAAAATGATTCTGTCATTCCCAACCCTTTATATCAGGGCTTGTTTTAAATTTTGCCCTTTCCCCTAGTAGCGGCCATTAATACATATTGCCATCTCATGAATCAAACAATGTGCACAAATGCACGCCAAACTGGTGACACCTTCCGGTGTCCGCTCGAGCATCTGGAAAACCTCATCACAAGGTCCCGAAGCCCCAACACGGTTGATCCCGAATTGCTGGTGAGGGAGGTTCTGTCGTTCGAGGCTAGCAGCCGCTTGAAGACAAAGTCCGACCTCAGATCCAGTGGAAACGAGGCTAATGGCAGCGTTCGGCGTATCCAGGACAACATAGCCCCCTTTCAAAGCCTTCTCCACAGAAGAACCCTGAAGCTGAGACATCTTCTGGTGCGTAAGAGCAAGCAGTTGGGAAGAGCGCGGAAATGAGCAAGTATTTCGATCGGTTGGTGCGTGGAGCCATCTTGGCCTAGAGCAATGGAATCGTGTGTAGCGATATGAATCACCCGAAGCCGGCTCAATGCGGCAAGCCGGATTGCCCCTGTAGCATAGCTGGCAAAGTTGAGGAAGCCACCGCTCAGAGGAATGATCAGATAAATGCACACCCAGTTGCCAAGCTTCAAATGGCCGGCAAGCGAGGCAGATTCACTAGCGATTCCTTCCAACGACTGTGGATTAGGTGAAATTCCCTGGTTTTATTCAATGTGACAGCATCTCATGATTTCTGACTCCAGGTCTAAGCCATCTTCCGACACAAGTGAAGCCCAAACCCAGTTCTTGATCCGGCTATGCTGGGCTATTTCCTTTCTTGAACGGTGAGTCCCCCAATCGCTCTTGGTACATTTGTAGCTGACCCCAGGGAAGCGACCTCATCGCAAAACATCATTTACCGAGAAGTGGGATCGAGAATCTCGTGGATCGATTACATCTTCCAGCCTGCGGCGATCCACCCAGTCTCTCTCTACTTGCCTGGCTAGCCGAACTGTCTGCCCTTCGACTACTGAACTGAGTGCACCACGCCATATACGCCAATGATCAAGAGTACCTGCTTGATGTAGATTATGTGATCAAGCACGGTTCCGACGGAAGAGAAGAAGAGGCTATCCAGAGACTGATGAGCCCCAGTCTAAATGTCTCAATGGAACTCGACGCCCAGCTGAACAACTGGTATGACTTGATTCCGCAGGTGATCAAGCCCGACTTGATGCAGACGCCTGGCACTATCCGAGATACTCTAATGGTCCTACGGTACCATTCATCAAAGGATATAATCTTTCGGCCGTTTCTGCTCTTTGCGTTTGTCTTCCGCCTACTGTGCTGCCTCCACAGTCCCTTCTGGAGATATGCCACACTACAGTGTACAGCCGTCACCAGTATGTTCGGTTTGCTGCGATTAGGCTGAGTGAGCAGTCTGCGTCGACGGAGATTGTGATACACTCGTGAGTCCTGGTTCATACCACTTGATTCAAGAGCTCCAACTTACAATGGCAGGGTCTTTGCCTCTACGGTTATCATCACCATCGCCGCTCTCAACCCCTGGCTGGTGGGGCATGTTCCAGACATTGAAGACCTTCAAAAGTTTGCTATCTCTACGATGGGGCGTTGGGCCTTTCTGGGCTCTTGCATCGAGGCGATGACTTTGATGCTTGGTGCTATTCAGAATAAGAAGAAAATGTTGCAGGCAAATATTGTAACGATACAAAGGTAATTAATGCATGGCTACGATTACTTTTGATAGAAATGAAGTTATCACATTTCCTGATCTTACTCTTGCATCATGAGCGGGATCTACAAGCCGCAAATACCGTTCAAGGTATGAGGGCTAACGCCGCTGATAATTTAGTCATGTTGTACAAAGTGTATTTCCAGGCATTGAGTTATATAACTCGCTTTAATTGAAACCAGCGATAATTCAATGCTATGGCAGAAAGTTAGCGCCTATTCAGCCGTAGATATACGGAGCGTTTGACTTACCTTCCTACTCGCAATTCTCCACTCCCACGCCCGTCTCCTCCACCCTTTCATGCCAATAGTAATAAAAATAATCCCATTCCACAGCCCTCGCAACGACCCCAACGCACTGACAGCAACGAGCAGCGAATACGACAGGTGATCATGGCGAATAAATGACGACACGCGGTTGATTGTCGGCGTGACCCAGGTGGCCAACAAGGCCAGGAAAAAGAGCGAGGGCATAAGTATATATTGCTTAAACGACACACGCCGCTGTTTCGGGGGCTTGTGTGTTAAGGGGATAGGATTGGAGTTGAACGGAGGAGCGCGGGTGGTGGTGGTAATGCGCCCGGTGGAAGAATCACTTGCCATGTTGGACTCAGAGATGTGGCCAGGGTTCTTTTGGGGATTTGCTTCAATATTTGTCGTTGTGGTGGCGTTGGAGTTGTCGAGGGAGGGATTGTTGCCGGAAATGGCGGAGGTTAGGGCAATGTGGTCGTCTTCGGTTAATTTGAACTCGTCGCGGAGCCTTGAGATCTCGATGCCGATTAGGCAGTAGAATAACATGGAAATGGCGATGATGAACCTGTTGGAAAGTAAATGTTAGGGAAGGGCGTTATAAAAGTGTGGACAGCACGAACCATATAGGACCGTAGTAGAAGGCTAGACGGATGAACATCCAGTCCTGAGATATTGAGCACCAGATCTGTCAGAAAGCCCAGATTAGTTCCTTCGCTCATATGACATCTAGTTAAGGAAAAGTACTTACTATCTCACTGCCATAGATATACCCTCTGTCGGAAGTGTGGATAAAGAGAAACACCAAGGCAGGAATGAATGTAAGTCCGGTAATGATTCCAACATATTTAATCTCTAGCTTGCGCAGAGACTCAGCATCGAAGTGATGAAAGACAACAAGATACGTGTCCAAGGCCATAGCAAATGTCCAGAGCACATCCGCTAGTGGAAACCTGTAGTGGTTGTCAACGATACTAGCTCATAGCCAGCCATAAAAAAACAAACGAATAAGTGTCGATCTCATACATTTGAAGGGCAAAACCCTGGAATTGACACAGTGATGAACTGCCTCCAGCTTCCGGCCCACTGACAGATATCATGGTCGCAATGGAATCGGCCAGGTTGTAAAAGGAATTAAAAAAGATAATACGATGTATGGGGCTGCGAAAATGTCGTGAGAAAATAAAGCCACCGATAATCGTAAAAATACCTAGAATAGAGAGCACCGAGCAGACTCGCCCCACGGTGCCTATCGTGCTGAGCTGCTTATGAGAGAGCGACATGGTGCAGGATGGTGGCCTCCGTGGAGGAATAATGCCATTATCAAAAGATCGAAGTCCGGATTCAGAGGTGTTTTATCCACAAGCCAAAAGAAAAGAAACCACGATCTCATGGCCGTGCATGATGGCAATTGCTTAGCCCAAATGGCGTGATTATGTGAAGCGGAGCCTGCGGCAGCGAGAGATCGCTCAGGAACAACAGTCAATCGTGCCATCTGTCGATCGCCTGAGTTGTGAGCCCCAATCACTCTCGTGTTCGCAGATGCGTATCCACCGTGGCATCATCTGAGAGCTGACCGGAAGTTCTAGGGTTCTTCTACCGCAGTCTCAACCAGAAACACAACCGCCCTCCTTGCCCTCGATCTATGTTTATTTCTACTAAAAAAGACATACTGATGAGTCTAACTTTTGTATAACTACTTGCTTCTCTCTGTCTTAGCCTTGGGCCTGGCATTTACAGCATCATAATGCATACGTAGATGAAGAATACCTAATGCTCCTTCGGCTCCAACCGATCTTGTAGGAAAAAGCAAGCAATGCGTTCCACTTGCAACCATGCACATGATAAATTGCCTAATTGACCGCGCTTGCCGCGGCATGAAAGATAATTCTCAGTCGTGTGTTCGGATACCCATATATCTAGCGATAGGACAATTTTCATAAAGCCGCGAGTACCAATCATTCAAGGGCAGTCGATTTCTCTTCTCGATGACGATATATGACTTACCATATTGACCTGTTTCTTCATCATCTTATCACAGTCTACGACAGCCAACAAAGAAAACGTGTCACATGATCCATGCAATGTTGTTGATGCTCCGCTGCAACACATTGCTAGCTTCTTTCTTAACTTCGTCCTCGATGCCAGCAAGTCGGTTAGCTGCTTTTCCATCCTGCCACGCACAGGGCTTTCTCAATGAAGCTTCAGACCATTCGATCCTTGTTCCAGAAGCACTCAACCTCTTTCCAGATTCTGTCTGATCCTCAATCTCGAAATAAATCAACAATACTCTTCATTTGAGGTACCTGCCTCCTCAAAACACCTCATTTTAGCAGGCGACATTGGTCGACTACATGGTTATAACGACTACCTTGCTTTTCTCGAAAAACAAATAAGCAACTTTGAACTCGCCTTTCTAGTACTCGGAATCACGAGCTCTACAATGCGTCCTACGAAACAGCAGTCGAGAAAGCAAAGCAGCTAGAGCAGGAACCTTTGTTACACGGACGGCTCGTTCTACTTCATCGACGTAGATATGATATCCCAGACTCGCCGATCACAGTGCTAGGCTGCACTCTATAGTCCCAAATTACAGAGGAATCAAAGGAAATTGTCGAATCCAAAATCCAGGATTTTAAGAAAAATCGATAACTGGACAACTGATCAACACAATGCGGCTCACGACTCAGATCTGGCCTGGCTGTGGAGTGAGGTAGAGAAGGTCAGCCAAGAAAATGCCCAAAATACTCTCAAGGCCGATACCCGATCTATTGTGCTGGTCACCCATCATGCGCCTTCTCTTCGCGGTACCTCAAGCACACAACATTCCCAGAATCCTTGGAGTGTTGCCTTTGGAACGGATCTGTTGTCAGAGAAGTGGAAAAGGGTCAAGGTCGGGGTGTTTGGGCACACACACTACTCAACCGAGTGCAGGGGAAATGGCATGAGGGTTGTGAGCAACCAGCGGGGATATGTTCTTCCGTGGAGCATAGAAACAAGGGAGTCTGACGTGGAGAAAGTGATATGGGTATAACATACTTGACGAATAATGGTGATGGCGCCCGAAATCTCTATGTGTTTTTTTACGCAGCGATATCTGCCTGCGCTTGACATTCCATAACTTCTCAGGTCGTAGGTTCTTGAAGACTAGAAGTATCATTAGAAATATTCAGTGGACGAATATACTAATCCAGCGGTCAACTCCCTTGAACTACACCAGTGCAATATTGAAAATTACTCGAAGGATATTGATCTCACAAATCATTAAACCACGAGGCAGAGCCATGCTATTTTAAACGGACGTTTGTGTTGTTTGCACGGAAACAAGGCACAGTCATGTGACATTTCCATTTTGGTCTCCGTCGCATTCATCGCATCAACTTCTTACCTAGATCATATCTCGCTACCACAACGAGATCTGGTCCACAAAACAGTCACCTCCCGGAATCCTTACCATATTCCATTTTTAACCCCTCCTACATTCATCTTTAGTCGAGCCGAATCACTCAACACAACGTCTTTCTTCCGGTGGCGCGCGACACCGGCCCTTTTTTTCACTGCCGATACGTTATCCTTTGTCGCACATCGTCTTCGCAAGTCACCTCCTCAACATGCTTCCTGAAATCTCCCCAAATTCGCCGCTCGCGCTGGCGGTGGCAAATACCATTCGACCCAAGTTGGTGGAGATGGGCTGGAGCACGGAGGATGGTCAAGAGTCGGCGCTCATCGATTACATTGTCTTGATGCTCGCCAACGGAAAGACCCAAGAGCAGCTTGCAACTGAGCTGTCAAGTGATTTCCTGGGTTTGGAGGAAGGCGACACACAAGCTCTCGAGTTTTCCAGATGGCTTTTTGGGCAGGTCGAGATTCTCAACCAGCAAATCAACGGTGTGCCTGTATCAAACGGCCCGATCGTGGAACAACAAGTACCTTCATTCACAGGCCAGGAGTCTGTCGGCCCCGCATCGGGATTCCAGGGAGATGGGCAGGATGCGGAGATGGGTGATGCGACTGTTACCAACGACGGGATGTGAGTTTCTTTTTTCCTCTCTTCTGGAGATACTCGGAATACTGACCCTGTTCGTCGATAGACCAACGGGACCCAAAGCGATGCGCAACGGAGGACCGGGCGGTCGAGGAAGAATGCTCAACCAAATCAATAGGAACATGGACCGCGCGGGCGACGGACCCCTTCATCGTGTTCGCGGACAACAAGGCAGTGGTCGCATTGGTCGAGATCAAATGAAAGGACCCCGGTCCCAGAACATGGGTGGTCGCGGAGGTAGAAATATGGGCGGCATGGGAATGCACGGCAACATGGGCCCCGGGATGGGCCAAATGAGCCCCGAGAACCAGATGCAGATTATGTCGATGTTGGAGGAGCAGGCAAGAATGATGTCCCAACTCATGCCTGGCTTTGTGCCTCCAGCCATCAACCCCGCTTTCCAGCAAAATGGTCAGCAGAACGGTCGTTCGCTCTTCGATCGGGTTGAACGCCAGGGCCATCGTGGAGGACAAGGCCATTTTTCCAAACGTGGGTTGCAACAGAGAAACAAGAACGCAAATGGAGCGGACGTGGATATGGACACGGCGATGGATGGTGAACAAGACGAGAACAACACCGACAGTACCTGTCGCTTCAATCTTCGTTGCACTCGAAAGGACTGCCCGTACGCCCATCAGTCTCCTGCTGCCCCGGAAGGCACGGGGATTGACGTGGCCGACATCTGCTCGTTCGGAGCGGCTTGCAAGAACCGAAAATGTACTGGGCGTCACCCGTCCCCAGCAGTGAAGTCTGCTCACCAGGCAGAGGCGATGTGCCGGTTCTTCCCCAACTGCACCAACCCCCATTGCACATTCAAACACCCCGACATGCCGCTCTGCCGCAATGGAGCCGATTGTTCCACCGAGGGGTGCAAGTTCACTCACCTCCAAACGGCTTGCAAGTTCACCCCCTGTCTTAACCCTAGCTGCCCGTACAGACATGCCGAGGGCCAGCGGGGTGCTTTCTCCGACAAGGTGTGGACACCACAGTCGGGTGGCCATGTCAGCGAGCGCAAATTCGTGGACGAGAACGCTCCCGAGGAATTGATCAAGCCCGAGGACAACAACGAGGGCTCACAAGGCCAGGAGTTGACTGCCTGACTCCGCCTGCTTTGAAGCCCATTTTGAAAAGGAATAATGTGTACAATTTGATCTGAGGATGACGACGAATAGCTCAGCTGGTCGGGGAGGGCGTTGGATATTATTTCATGCATTTGCTTGTATCTTTTCGATGTTTTGAATGTGTACATAGATATCCCCTCTGGCAAGAATGCAAAGCGAAACAGCTCGCTTGAAGATGAGATTTAAATCCGTCAACCTTGGGGACATGGTCGATCCTCGGGATTAAGTAAGAGGCCGAGGACCCCCCCCCCCCCCCCGGATCTTCCTTGGATCCGACCTCGGGAGCTTCGTCCTCAGAGAACCCACGCTTGATTCAATTCACTCATTCAATTGTCGGTCGCTGAAATGCGGTTACCATGTGTCGCTAGTGGACTTCGCGCAGGTCGGCGGCCATTGGTGTCCGTTCTTCATGGCCAACATCGCACGTACAACACCGCGGTGATCGGAGCTGGCATCACCGGACTCACGGCTGCTTGGCAATTGGCGCAAGACCCCCAATGCTCCCAGGTAACATTGTACGAGAAGTCTTCTCGGCTTGGTGGCTGGCTGGACTCTGAAGTCATCCCCGTCGACGGGGGAGAAGTGGTGTTCGAGTATGGGCCACGGACTCTCAGAAGCGCTTCACCCGCATCCATTCCCTTTCTTTCCTTGGTAAGTGCACACACCGCCCGTGCGCAATGATCGCGTAAGGCTAATCATATGTCAAAGATTGTGAATTTAGGTATATTTGACGACTTGATCGCGACATCGAAGCTTAGCCCCGCAGCGCGCAATCGCTTCATCTACTATCCCGATCGTCTTGTGCGCCTCCCCTCGCTAGACCGCGAGGGTCTCCGCAACCTCCGCAGCACTTTGAAAGAACCGGTATTTGAAGGGTTCTTACAGGGACTCCTCTGGGAGCATGCCCAACCAGCCCGAGACCCGTCGGAATGGGCTCAAGATGAGTCTGTCGCAAGCTTTATATCGCGCCGATTCAACTCCCACGTCGCCGACAATCTGGTTTCATCGGTCTATCATGGCATTTATGCCGGTGATATTGATCAATTAAGTGCTCAGACTCTCATGGGTGGTATCCGCAATCTCGAAGGTACCGGGATTCTGGCTGGCCTCGGCCTCAAGGCCTTCACCGGCTCGAGTACCAGGTTGATGGATGACTTTATGGCACTGGATGCTGCTCCACGGTCCCGCGATGTGCTAGACCATGAGGACGCCATTCATAGAGTCGCTAAGGAGTCAAGTACTTTCACGTTCAAGAGAGGGGTTCGCCAGCTTATCGAGGCTTTGGTCGCTGGGTTAAAACAGTCTGGCAAGGTCAATATCAGGCAAAGCACGAATATCCGAGCTTTGAGCAAGAGGGAAAATGCTTCTAATCTTGATGTACGTTGATTCATTGATTCAACCGGGCCCTACTATTCCCCTGAAGACAGTGATGCTAATTTGGGCCAGATCATTACTGAAGACAAGCGCCGCGCGACGTACGACCGGGTTATTTCTGCTATCCCCGCACCTGCTTTGGCCAAACTCATTGCTCCTACAAACCACCCAACCAACGTGAACCCGCAGAAGTCTATGGCACTACTACAGCAACATAATTATGCCACAACTGTGATGGTGGTCAACCTGTATTACTCTGACCCCAATATCCTGCCCGCGGAGGGCTTTGGATATTTGATCCCACGATCCATCCCGTTCGAACAAAACCCGGAATGCGGGCTGGGTGTTATTTTCGCTTCGTCGTCTAGTACCGGCCAACACCCCTCAATGCCATCGCTCTCGGTCAGTCAAGACAGCGCGCCAGGCACCAAGCTCACTGTGATGCTGGGCGGCCACTATTGGGATGGGTTCAAGGAGAATGATTACCCAGACCATGACACGGCCGTGGACATGGCTCGCGCCATGCTTCGAAGGCATATCGGCATCACCCAGGCCCCGAAGGTCGTTCGAACCCGTCTGCAGCACAATGCTATCCCACAGTATACTGTGGGCCATCTGGATCGCATGTACGAGCTGTCCGACGCTGTGCGATCGGAATTTGACCACCGGCTCGTTCTCGGTGGAAACTGGTACAACGGCGTGGGTGTGGGCGAATGTGTCCGGCAAGGCATCTTGGCTGCTACGTACGGTGTGGGCCAGCGTCAGCTCCGAACTAATATTGGCGATGGGAACTCTCCGTGGAAGGAGTATGATTACCACAACTGGGAATTGGAGGGTGGCATCACCATGCCCCCCGTGCGACTTTTTGAAAGCACTAAAAAGGATTTCGCTTGATTGGTGGATACGGTTCCCTCTATCTGAATGGTACATATCTTGCCAGGGAGTGGTTTGGTGTACAACAGATGGGATGATTGTTCTCAAGTATGTATGCATTAGATAGTAGAAGCCTCGAGTGTGTAAATAGATCGCCACATGTTGCGACAATCTTGTTTATTTTCCAGACCCCATTTTCTGCAAAGTACAGGCTGGCAATGGTTCTCTGTTTCTGCGCTGCTAGTAACAAATTGATGAAGCCCTTGCTATCAACCCACGACCAAGCATTTGGCGCAAACGAACCAAGTGGTGCCCATCCTCCACAAGTCATGCATGTCGAAACACCATCGAGTCGCCGCTTCTCATTGCGTGGATAGTTCGCAACACCATTGCTCGCCTTGGGAGTGGATGGGCATGGGACTGTGATGGGCCGCCGCAGTTGGGTAGTGAACGTTGCAGCTGAACACTCGAACTGACTCCAGGCGACATCGAACCAATTGAGTCTAGCGGCAAAAAAGCTTCCAGCATGTATAGAAGATCCGGTCTGCGTCTTGCTGTATGGAACAACCATCGAGAGATTCTCTAAGGGGAATTGGGCTCGACTCCAGTAACCTCCAAGTAGAAACCAAGACATCCCATGGTTCATTCAGGCGTTCTCTTTACCGTTGGTGTCTTTCTTGTCGCCATTGGCGTCAAAGCCCAGCGAATCCAGCTGACGAACCAGTTCTTGGATCTTGATGATCTTCTCCAGTTGCTCGGGCAGCAAGGCCTCGCCCTGATGCTTCTTGTCGCGAAGGTCCCGCGCCTGTCTCAGCTTCTTCTTGAGGTTTCGGGCCTTTTTCTCCTTCTCGGCTTCGATATCCACGGGTTCGTCGGCAGGCTCTTCGTCCTTCTTACCAGCCGACGCACGCCAGTTCTCTGACTCGAAGCCCTTCTTCTCGGCGGCAGCAGGTTCTTCCCCTTCCTCCTTGGCTTTCTTCTTCGCCTCCCGGCGCTTGGCGTTCTTGTTGCTTGCGGCAGTCCCGGCTCCCGGCGTAGTCTTGTCCTCCCCACTGCTCAGTGCTTCTGCACCAGGCACCCCACCTTTCCCGCGATTCTTGAATGCAGCGGCAGCACGGTTCTTGTAGAGTTCGACATCTTCCGGCGGCTTGTATCCTGGGCGCACGCGGATTTCGCGACGCTTGGTCCCATCAGCGCGGACCGAGGAGGGAATGTACCGTTCCCCGGTCGCAGAATCGGTGGTAATCCCCGAGGAGGAAACGTTTGAAGCCATGGTAGGCAAGCGCAGCGGAATCAAAGACACCAACTGCTGAAGAGAGCCGTGCGATGCTGAGGGAAAAGGGAAATCCAAAAGGAAAACAAATGTAAATTCACAGTGGACGTCGCGGAAGCCCGGGGGCGGGTGGGCCAATCAGGGCGCCGGGAATTCCCGCAGCTTTTCAACGCAACTTCGCAGATTCCACTCTTCTCTCACTCTCGCCTCGACCTCATCCCACCCCCCGTGCCAATCTCCCTCTCTGAATTGCCCACAATGGCTGGCTCAGTATGTTGCTATTCCTTTCCTACCTCATTCGAGTCTCGATGCTCGCAGGAACTGACCCTCTCATGACAGATCTCCAACGTGATCTACCAGTCCGTCTTCCCTTCCGACCGTGATCGCAATGGCGCCATTGGATTCTAACCGCCGCTTTTCACTACTTCTAGGACCTTCATTCGCAGGAATGCCGTTTTCCTAACGACCATCTTCGCGAGTGCTTTCGCGTTTGAGCTGTGCGTTACATTCGGACCCTCTCTCGAGTCATACAGAAGCCCTGACCATGCAATTGCGAAACAGTGCCTTCGATACCACTTCCAACAAGATCTGGGATTCCGTCAACCGCGGCGTATGTTGCTCTCCCGCACCTTTTACCCCTGGTCGGACCCACGGCTGCTCCGGACAGAACCCTCGCTAACCACTATTTCGACCTACAGCGGCAATGGAAGGACATCAAGTACCGTTATCTGAACAAAGACGAGGAGGAGGAAGAGTAAAGGAACCCCGGTTTTGCTGTGGTGTAGATCTACGCTGGTACCAGGGGGGTGCGATGGAACCGAATGGGTGCGATGGACTCCATGTTATTATCCCTCTCCCCACTTGAGGGCTTGTATGCGATAGAATTTGGACATCTATATTTTCACACACAAGATCTCAGATCTCTCTATTTGCGTGGTTGATTTGCTTGAAGGTGGGCTGAGGCGTAGCGAGGATCGGTGTGGCGCTGGAGACCGCTGGAGACCGCTGGTTCCATCGATGTCATAGTAAAAATGCTCAATCCCTCGACTCCGATCTTGGTGATTTCTTCACTCTTTCCATCTCTGGTCTTCAGGATTGGCAGAGCCCTTTCTTTTCTTTCCTATGGCATTGTAGCCGATTTATGATTGTCCCTTCTGATCTTCGAGGTCGATCTCTTTTTCGCCCGTCACTTTTCTCTCCCCCCACCACGAGAATCGTCCGTGAACCTGAGCCGAGAATAGCTCCCACACCAACCATTTGGCTGCCCTATCGCGATTAACTCTGCTCGGGCTTTTACTTGGCGACTGCATAACTGGGGCGATCCCACACGCTCGTTCCTCGCCCCATTAGCGCCTTGTCGCCAACGGCCTCCCCGTCACCTGTGACAGCCGAGCGGCCGCGGACACATCTTGCATCTTCCTCAACTAAGAAGTCATGCACATGCTCACAGAATGCGAGAGGATACTCGGTGATGGTCTTCTCCGTTTGCCCTCGCAACACAACTACCGATACAGCCCACAGGCTGAAAGAGACCTCTTAGAACTTCTGTTCCGGTCGCTGGTGGCACACAACGAAGAGCTGGTACATCACTTGTTCCCTGATGGCACACCAGCAGGTGCATGGAAGCTAGCTGAGGCCCAGGGTGCCAGAGAAGGAGCGGAATATAGCGAGGCAGCGCGGGGCAAGCGATGTGGTCACATCTTCCGAGCGGGGGAGGCCACATACCGATGCGTCACCTGCGCCGCCGACGATACCTGTGTGCTATGCAGCCGATGCTTCGATTCCTCCGACCACACCGGACACCAGTATCAGATCTCGCTATCTTCGGGGAACTGTGGCTGCTGTGACTGCGGCGATGACGAGGCTTGGCGCCTCCCACTCTTCTGCGCCATCCACACCGACAGCGACCAGGCCAAGGGGAAAGAGCGCGAACGACGAGAGCTGCCCTCAGAATTGGTGGCCTCGGTCCGACTGACCATCTCGCGCGTGTTGGACTATTTCTGTGATGTCATTTCGTGCTCCCCGGAGCAATTGCGCCTGCCGAAGACCATCGAAGGTATCAAACAAGATGAGGAGGCATCTCGACTACGTCCAGATTGGTATGGAGCGGGCGACCAAGCCGAGGAAGAGCCTGAGTTTGCGCTCATGCTGTGGAACGATGAGAAGCATACCATCCGGGATGTCGCCCGCCAGGTCACTCGCGCTTGTCGCGAGCGGGACAGCTTCGGTGTGCACCGGGCACACGAGACAAATGATATTGGACGCAGTGTGGTCAAGTGGTCGAAGGATCTGCATCGGCTGCTGGCCGTGTCCAAGATCATCGAGGAGATCAGGGTCACCGTCACCGTGCGCTCTGCACGCGACACATTCCGTGAGCAGATGTGCGGGACGATCGTGGAATGGCTGGCCGATATTGCCGGATGCAGTATTCTCGAAGACAACGAGATCTTCCGACAGGTCATTTGCGAAGAATTGCTCACTCCCTGGCGAAAGGGCAGCGGCGGCTTCAATGCGGATATTGGAGCCAAGGGCATTGATGATCACCAAAGGACTGAGAATATTACGGGCCGAACACTTATGCTCAATTTGCCTGTCCATGGTCAGGTGCTTTTGGCGACTGATGACGACGACGATGATGAAGATGATGCGGTCGACGATACCAACGAACAGGATGACGATGAGGACTATGTCGAAGCGCACGATGATGCGGATGATGAAGATGATGAAATGGAAATCGAGCTCACCCGTCTTCAGGCTGAGGCAGAGGAAGACGAAGATATGGATATGGGCAATGACGACGATGAACTCGCTCTGGCCGAGCGTATTCTGGCAGGGCTTACTCGTCCACAACCGCCGTCTCCCGCCCCACCACCTGAGGCCACGGAGCAGCTACCGGCTCAACCAGAACGGGCCAGTGCTACGCCCTCTCGCGAGCTCAGTACCCAGCCATCTGAACCTCCCGGTTACATCCCCATCCCCCGAACACCTTCGCTTGTACGAAAACCGTCACCTGCGAGAACGGAAGGTCACTGGCAAGTACGTCCACCCATGCCAGCTGCAGGCGAAAAGGTTCCTCCATACGAAGACCTCTGGCAGCGAACTCGCTTGGACTGGCTGGTTCTCTTTGATCTGAGATTGTGGAAGAAGACGCGTACCGATCTGCGCGATCTTTATATCAGCACCGTCGTCAATGTTCCTCAGTTCAAGCGCATCATGGGTCTTCGTCTGTCCGCCCTGTATACGGCTCTGGCTCAGCTCTATCTCATTGCAGATCGTGAGCCAGATCACTCTATTGTCAATCTCTCTCTGCAGCTTCTCACGACACCTTCCATCACCGAAGAGATTGTGCTGCGAGGAAACTTCCTCACTAAAGTCATGGCCATTCTATATACATTCCTAACCACCAGGCAAGTTGGTGAACCGCAAGTCGTCAATCCAAACGCCACGCTGGCATTCGATGCTGGCTCTGTGACCAACAGACGTCTCTTCCACTTCTTCCTAGACCTCCGCTACCTCCTGCAGTCCGAGTATGTTCAGCATCGTGTGCGAACCGAGGAGCAGTATCTCCCCCAATTCCTAGACCTAGTCAAGTTGTCTCAAGGTATCTGCCCCAACGTGCGCGCCGTTGGTGAGCATGTTGAATATGAGACCGACGCTTGGATCAGTGCTTCAATCCTAATGCGGGAGATCAACCGGCTCTGTCGACAGTTCTGTGAATCTTTCCGCGACCCTGAGCGTGATAACGGTCATAATCTTGTGAGAGCAATCAGAACCACAACGATGACTGCTATTCTTCACTCCGCGGGTGTGGAGCGTAAGCGCTTCGAGCAGGCAGAAATCAAAGAGGAAGTCAGGTTCAAAACGTTGCCACCATTCGACTTTGAAGTTGGTCCCTCTGGTCAGGTCCCATGTCACCGGGTGGTCGAATTCGTTGTTGAGCGCGGGTCGATCAGTTTCCACCATGCCCTGCACTACACTCTGTCCTGGCTTGTGGAGTGCGGCCGCAATGTCAACGCTGCGTTGATGCGCAATGTTCTCTTTGAAGCCGCCTGGTCGGCCAGGAACGAGATTCACGCTGCCAAAATTGCAAACAAGCCCGTTGATGATAACCTGCTTGCTCTCGGGCCGGAGGATCTGCTCCTGGTCATGTTTGACTACCCCTTGAGAGTTTGTGCTTGGTTAGCACAGATGAAGGCCGGTATGTGGGTTCGCAATGGTCTCAGTCTTCGACATCAGATGTCGCAGTACCGCGGGGTCTCCTCCCGTGACTTTGCCTACTACCGGGACATCTTCTTGTTGCAGACTGCGCTGGTGACGTGTGATCCCAGCAGAGTCCTTGCATCCATTGCGCATCGATTCGGCGTGGTTGATTGGATGTCTCGCAACTATCTGCCTCGTCCTGGCTACGAGGATGCCCAAATTGTCGATGTTGCTGAGGAGTTCGTTCATTTGTTGGTTATTCTGCTCACGGATCGAACCTCTTTGACTGCGATCGATGACAGCACGCACTTGACGCATGACAACATCAGCCGTGACATTGCTCATGTCTTGTGCTTCAAGCCACTTTCTTTCTCTGATCTTTCAACTCGTCTGAGTGACAAGTTGCTGGATTCGGACATGTTCCAGGATGTGTTGGAGGAGATCGCCAATTTCCGTCCGCCAGAGGGCCTGAGCGACTCGGGCACCTTTGAGTTGAAACCTGAATACCTCGATCTCATTGATCCGTACAGTGCGCACTATACAAAGAACCAGCGGGACGAGGCAGAGAACATATATAAAGAATGGGTGGCCAAAAAGACTGGCAAGAAGGCTTCCGACATTGTTTTTGAGCCGAAGCTGCGACCCATCAGCTCCGGCTTCTTTTCTAATCTGCCTAGCTTCACGGGGACTATGCTCTTTGCCCAAATAGTTCACCAATGCCTGGAGTATGCTCTCTCATGCCAGGAATGTACTCCAAGTATTCCTCCGACACGTGTTGAGACTTTCCTTCAGGTCATCCTGCATCTAATCCTTGCCTCAGTTTTGGAAGACAACTCCCAGGAAGGAGAAATGACTGAAGACTCGAGTCAGTCATTCAACTGGCATGCCTTGTCAAAGACCCGAGAAATCAAAGCGGGCAACTTGACTATAGTTGGTCTGTTGGAAAAGATCTCTGTTATGAACGAGTTTGCTGCCTGCGGCCCTAAGATTCGCCATATTCTCAAACGTCTCTGGCAGAAGCGCCCTCAAACCTATACCTCAGCAACTGCCTCTCTCAAATTTCCCTTCGACCGGATCGACACCAATTCCCCTGCCATTGACGTGGAAAATGAAAAGGAGAGCAAGAAGAAGCAAGCTCTGGAAAGACAGGCGAAGGTGATGGCACAGTTCCAGCAGCAACAGCAAAACTTCCTGAACAGCCAAGGCGATATCGACTGGGGCGAGGAAGACTTCAGCGACCTCGAATCTGAAGGGGAAGCCACCCCTGAGACGAAAATCTGGAAGTATCCCAGTGGAACCTGCATTCTTTGTCAGGAGGAGACGAATGATTCGAGGCTCTTTGGCACTTTTGCGTTGGTTCAGGAGAGTACGATCTTGCGACAGACGGACATCAGGGACCCCGATCGAATCCGTGAGGCTCTGAAGACACCCTCAAGCCTGGACAGATCTGCTGAGGAGGTGCGGCCATTTGGTGTGGCCGGGGAGAACCATACCACAATCCGGCGACTGGACTCTTCCGGGGGTGAAGTCATCAGCGAAAAAATTGGGTTGAGCAAAGGCTTCAATCCAAAGAGTACCCTGCGTGGACCGGTGACCACCGGCTGCGGACACATTATGCACTACTCCTGTTTTGAGGTCTATTATACTGCCACTCAAAGGCGGCACAGTCAACAAATCGCTCGCAACCATCCCGAGAACACGATGCTCAAGGAATTTGTGTGTCCATTGTGCAAGGCTCTGGGGAATGCATTCCTTCCCATCACCTGGAAGGGCAAAGAAGAGTCCTATCCCGGACCACTGAACACCACCGTTTCATTTGACCAGTGGATCACTACCGGTCTCAGGAACGCTTTGAATCAGCCGCAAAATTTCCCTGTGCTCATGGAGAAAGAAAAGGCTCATCAGCAGCCATATTCCGATCTCTTCATCGACTATCTCTCCAAGACTTTGGTCCCTCCCCTTTCCACTAAGATTGATCAACTCATGGCTTCCTCGCTTCCCTCAACTACCACCGCGCATTATCTTTCGTCATCGCGGATGGCGATGCCGGGTCTTTTCCCTACCGCCGACGACATCTCGCCATCTAGCCCTCTTCAACAGGTGTCTAGCCCTACGGACAGCCCTATGTCGGAGCTTGTCCAGATCTACAACCGGCTGAAGAAGACACTCAAAATGAACCACATCGGTTCGATTTTCAACGCCGGCCCTGAGGTCATTCACAATGATGACCTCATACATACAGACTCTTTGATCCGGAGTTTTGGGTTTAGCATCGCTGCTGTTGAAATCGCGCAGCGTGGTGTTGAATCGGAGCCCGGATCTACTTTGCTGGACAAGATACCTCCGCTGACGCTAACACATCTACGTGTCTTGGCGGAGACGGCACTGACATATGCCGCGGTCGGCTGCCTTCATTCTTCTGGCGCACCCAAGAACCGCGCGACGCACGAATTCCAGGAGATGCACCGCCAGAGGATCTGTCAGCTGCTTGTCGGTCATCCTTGCTTGAGTGGCACGCCACTGCTGAACGATGTCCGGAACATCGAGCCCCTGCTTGCCGTAGACACCTTTGTCTTCCTGGCGGAGTGTTCGCTTTCCTTGTTGCCGGTGCTTCGGATCGATGTGCGCCATCTCGTCCAGATGTGCTACGTGGCTGAAATTGTCAAGGTCGCGGTCACCTTCATTCTCTGGCCGCTGGGGCTTAAGGAAGAACTTGCTGGTCAGGGTGAGAGATATCTGTCTGGGTCTGAACTTTCAGAGGAACGCTATACGGCGACAAGACATTTCTTCGACTCGGTCGTCGCCGAGCTCAAGGCAAACTCAGTGGGACGTGCCGAGGGCTCCTCATTCCCTGCTGAGAGTGGCTTCGTGAAAGATGGAGAGGAATCCGCCACCCCCGGTATAATCATTGCGCTACGACGACTCGTTTCGAGCTACGCTTTGACCTTCCTGCGAAAGACCACTATTCTTCTTCGCGTCCAGCACGGCGTTGAATTTCCCAACACAGGGTTCACCGATGTGGGTACGTCGGAGCTCGACCGACTCACAGCAGCGCTGCACCTGCCTTCGCTCGATGAGATCTTCACGTCGATCAACCCCGCGCGGAAGAGCAACAGCCCCTTCGACGCCGTCATCTCGGGATGGATCTTCCACTGGAACGCGTCGCGCTCTGGGGTTCGTGTCGAAGACCATCGACTGTGGCCAAGCCTGTCCCACCCCGCAATTTATGAGCTGGTCGGCTTGCCCAAGTACTTTGACAGTCTGATCGAAGAGGCAAACCGACGCCGCTGTCCCAACTCCAAGAAGGAGCTCAGCGATCCCAGTATCTGTCTTTTCTGTGGAGATATCTTTTGCTCGCAGGCAGTATGTTGCATGCACAACAAGCTGGGCGGCTGTAACCAGCATGTTCAAAAGTTTGTCCACCCCTCCACCCCACCTTCCCTTTTCTCATCCAATCCTATCTGTAGCAACATTGCTAACAAACCCGCTTTTCACCCCACAATAGGTGCGGCAAGGACATTGGTCTCTTCATCAACATCCGCAAGTGCACCGTTCTCTACCTGCACAACCGCAACGGCTCCTGGCACTATGCCCCATACCTGGACCGCCACGGCGAGGTCGACCCAGGCCTGCGACGCAACCGCCAGCTCATCCTCAACCAGAAGCGATATGATCGGTTGCTACGAGATGTCTGGCTCTCGCACGCCGTCCCGGCGACGATCAGCCGCAAGCTCGAATCTGAGATCAATAACGGCGGCTGGGAGACTATCTGATGAACTCGACACAAAAACCAAAAACCAAAAGGGAAAGAGAATTCATGGCCGGGGTATTAGACTTTCTCTTTGTTTTGTTTTGCTTTCGCAGGCGAATATGAAAACGGCGACCTTGATTTATTGTCTTTATTTTTCTTCTTTTTTCGTCTCTTGTGTGTATCTTTCACTTGGGCATGTTGGATCTATAAGCAGCTGCTCTCCGATATAGCATTAGTTGCAGCTTTGCCCCCATCGAGAGCGGTTTTCATCTGACTACCACTTGATCATTTCTTAGCCTACCCAAAGTTTGCAACTGCCAAAAGATTAAAGTCTCTCCTCATTTGGAAGTGTAACGATCCCTGGGCCGAGAGAGATGCCAAGGGCCATCTAGAAGACATTCACGTCTCGTGGCAATTCATGAATGACGCGTCGCGGTCCCGGTGACTGTTGCTGGGGTCGATCATCCAGCGCAAAGGTTGCAGCTCGGCACATTTTATTCTGTGACTTATTGAGATGAAAACTGTTGAATTGCAATCACAGCACTGATCGATTCTCGACTGCAGACCCCTCGAGAAAGAGTGGGTCCTGGATGTATCTTATCGGTGCCAAGCCGGATCTGCACCTCAACGCCTGAGCCTCTTCCAACCTCATTCCTGACCCGCAACCATGAATAACGAACAGTTCCGGCGCCTGCTGGTGGAAAAGTCGCCCTCAGGCTCCAAGGAGAGCGCCACACCCCGAAATGCCGCTCCTGGGGGCGCAACGCCCAGCGCGCTGGGCTCGCGGATGCGCTCCAGCATTCCCATGACTCCGTACGGTCCCCTTTTCGCGTACATCCACAATCTCTTGTCTTACATTTTCAGCACCAGCTAACATCTGAAAAATGCAGGCGCTCAGTTACCGGGTTAGATTTTGCGCGCCAGCTCGCAGAGCACCGCCGCGAAGGCGACCAGCGACCCTCCAAGCGATTTAAGTCTTCGGCCGCGCCCAAAGGCACCAAGCTGCCTTCCGGATACCAAGATCGCGCTCAGCAGCGCAATGCCGAGGCAGATAATCAGCCCGGGGAAGATCTCCAGGCCCGCATCAAGGCGCTGGAGGAGATGGTGAAGCTGGGACAAATCGACCAGGCGACCTTTGAGAAGCTCCGCGCGGAACTTGGGGTGGGAGGTGATACTTCAAGCACGCATATGATCAAGGGACTCGATTGGAAGCTTCTAAAGCGTGTCAAGGCTGGCGAGGATGTTTCGCAGACACCGGAGAAGTCGGCTCCGCCGCCTACAGAAGAAGCACCAACCGAGAAAGATGACGATGAGGAATTTGAGCGTCTGATGGAAGAAAAGGGACTGGAGGAGATTCATGCAGTACCTAAACAGACCAAGGAAAAGAAGAAAGGCACGATGGCCCCGCCGCCTCCCCCGAAAAAGACCCGGGATGAGATCCTACGGGAGTTGAAAGCTGCCCGTGCTGCAGCTGTGGAAGCTCCAGCACCACTGCCCGAGTCGACGCTAGGCTCGAGATTCAAAAAGCTTGGAGATGGCAAACCCGAAAAGAAGCGTTTCGTCGAGCAGGACGAGAATGGCCGCCGGCGAGAAGTGCTGCTTATCACGGACGCCGCAGGGAAAACCAAGCGAAAGGTGCGCTGGCTTGATAAGCCGGGCGAGGCAAGTGGCTCCGCTGCTACTACCATGCCAATGCCAGGTAAGGCTGCCAAGCCGCTGGGCATGGAAGTGCCGGCCGAGATCGCCGCCCGAGCCGCTGCCGATGCCGCGGCTGAGGAAGAAGACGATGATATCTTTGCCGGAGTTGGCGACTACAACCCTCTCGCCGGGCTTGAGGAAGATGACGGGTCATCTTCTGACGAGGACAGCGAGATTGGCGATGCCACTGCCAAACGCGAGCAAGCTCCCATCAGCGAAGCAATTCAGCAACCACCTGCTCCCGACGCCGCTCCTGCCAAGCCGCGCGACTACTTCGCTTCGGGTGCTTCCTCTACAGTCGCTGAAGAACCAGAGGACCGCTCCAATCCCCTCACCAAGGACCCCACGATATTGGCTGCGCTCAAGCGAGCGGCGGCATTGCGACAAGCGTCTCCATCGGCCGGTGATGAAGAGGGCCAGTCTTCCGATGCGGACCTTCGAGGCAAGCGCTTCCTCGAAGAGGCCCGGCGACGGGATGCTCAGGACGCAGCGGACATGGATCTCGGGTTCGGCGGCAGTCGAAACGAGGACGAGGCGGAGGAGGAGGGTGTACTGTTGGAATTCGAAGACCAGCGCGGCGGCAAGAAGAGGAAGCGCGGGCCGAAGAAGAAAAAGGGCGACAAGGACAGCGCGGCAGATGTTATGCGGGTGGTCGAAGGACGAAAGAAGGAGGCAAACTGATCTAGGCTGCTCTTATTTTCTAGTTCATCCTGAAGCTGCTCTGGATACCCCATACTACGCAATAATATCAACCATAGACCCTCTCCACCCATACCATGGTAGCCTATTCCCAATATATCGTCGGCGATCCTCTGCTGCATCCCCTCCGCAACCCGATCTGGCGTCGGCGTCTGCCTGATTAGCGATTCTCCTGGCGATTAGCGAGTCTCATTGTGATCCGGGAGGCTGGTGTTTGCCTGATTAGCGATTTTTCCGGTGATTAGCCAATCCCGTCGTGAGGCGAGAAGTCTCGTCAGATCACGCCTTCCTAATTCGGAAGGAGCCCTAGCCCTCAATCGCTGCCTTCCTCAATAGGCAGCGGCCTGATTCCCTGAGACTTCTCCCACACTATAAATACCCTTCTTCCCCTTCCCATCTCTTCTTCCCCCAACTTTTTTTTCTTTTCTTCATCCTCCCCACCCACTCCACCTTGGACTTTCCATCATGCATCTTCCCTCTTGTCTTCTCTTTCCCACTTATAGGCCTTCTTGATTTTCTTTTCCATCTTTGCTTGACCTACCTTCTGAGATTCGTCACTCTGTTGTCACATCACAGGCGAGTACTCTAGTGGTTTTTTCTCCCTCTCCTCTCTCTTGTAGACCGTATTTTCGCTGCCATCACGATGATGAGTCTCGCTCAGCTGAGGGCCCCGGCTGATGGATACTTCTTTTCCCTTCCAGGTTCCAACATCCACACAACACAACAAGATGACTTCTTCCATGCTCTTAATGCATGATGACATCTCTTGGGCACTTGTGTCTTCAAGGAGCTGTGCCAGGACTATCTGGCCTGCTTCACATTCAGGTGAGATGGCTCGAGCGATTCCAAGTTCATGTCAGACCAAAGCTTGAGCTTCTTCGCCTCTTCGCTCCTCTTCTCTTTTCTACCCAACTCCTGCTGTTTTATCTTTTCCCGTTTCCCTCCCTTCCTCCTTTTCTTCCCCCTCTTCCTTTTCACTCTTCTTTACTGAATATAGGAATGTGTCCACTCTCTTCTTTTCTGACCTCCGACCCTCCGATCCTTTTCTTCTCTTCTCCTTTTCTGCATATTTTGTTTCTTCTTTCCCGTCCTACTCTCTCCTCTTTCCTTTTTCTTTGCTTTCTCTATTTCCCTTTCTCCTCTCTGTTTTGGCATTGCATCGCGAAGACAGTGGTTTCCTCACCAGCAAATGCTGACGCAGGGTCACTTTGGTTCCTCTGCTCTAGGACACGGCTTCTTTTCCGCTTTTTCAGAATTTCTGCATCATGGCTCTTCTCAATCACTTGCATATATACCTGCAAGTGCACAGGTGAGATGACTAGGTAATATTATATAACCTTACGAAAAATAGGAAATTAGGCCTTATTACCTAATCTACCCTGTAGTAGAATAATCATAATATTTAGGCGTATTTCGTACTACTTGGGCGCCAAGATTATGCAAGTCTTTTCGTTTTGGACTCAACATAAACATGATTGATTCACCGCCGAGCATGGAAGTTCGATATATGATAGCAAATCCCATGAGGACGCTCATATAGCCGTTGCCACTCGCCCCCCTCGCCCATCTGTTGATATCCTTCTAGCCCCGCGTCACATAAAGCCACTTTCATCCACCCGACATCCTTCAAAGTACACCCTTCGACGGAATCATAGCCGTCGTCAAGTAAGTCCTCTGGCTGATCAACATCCTCAAGTTCTTCTTGACTGAAATCTTCAATAGACTCTGGCTTCCACCAACCGTACAACATATTCACAAATGCATCTTTATTGATACAATCATCAATCGGTGCTCGGAGAACACTCTGCAAAGATTCTTCGTTCACAAAGAGACAGAATCGATAACGGGCAACTCTGACATTAAACGTCCGAATCATATCAGGTGAACCCCCTGACTCCTGAATCGCGTTCATTGCCCATTTTTGGAAATGGTCTCGGATAGTCGCTGTACTCGCACCCTCAAATAGAGATCTGTCCTCAAAAACTGTTGCCTGGTAGCTATCAAGCATATCTAGGCCATTATAGTATTCCAGCGAGTGAGAGACATGCCATTGGTACCTACGCAAAAATTCGGTCCAATTGGCGTCATTCTGGTAGGTACATCGGTAAATAGGGAATCCCCATGTGTGCAGGCCAGCTTCTTGTTGAGCTTTCTCGATGCGATCAGCGATATTATTACGAGATTCCTTGTTAGCGGTCCGTTTAGACGGATTTCGAGGTGGATCGCGCCTAGTCAACCTCGCAAGTGCCGCTAGTGCTTTTTCATGCGTGCTTTCCGAGGAGTTCGAAGCCATTTTTCGAAACTGCCAGTGGTATCTCTGTGTAAGGGGTGGAGAGGATTTAATTGGGGAGCCAGTCGCGATGTTTGCAATTGTAAAAGCCGATTTGAGAGCCTTTGGATTTCTTCCGATGAGTTTTGTAGTGGTGGACAACATAATCTGCCCAAGTAGCATGCGGTGGTGAAATATTTGGAAGGGAAAGGGTGGGATGTTACTGTTTTCTCTTCTGGCCACCGGTCCAAATGATACCGGGCGTAACGTATTGTAATGGGTCTTGGCTACTGGAGGTACATAGGTGAGGCCTCCTAGAGTATACGGAGCATCCAATTGAACCACCGACAACAGGCCCAGAGACCCCTGGTCGCATCTAAATCCAGTAATTAGTCTCTGTATGTTCCAGGGTCTTATTTCATGAAACTCCGCTGGCCAGGCGGGCCTCTCCGCACGTCCAAACTGATGAGCGCACCTCATCCCAACGAGTCCCGGTCAATCATGACAGACTCCAAACCCAACGCGCCTCGGCTGCAGCCTCGGAAACCAGCGCTGAGGGGAGAAAAACGCACACCGCTCACGCATTTCCTCTGTCTGCCGCTGGTGAACGCCTCTTCGCTGCCGCAGCTGGAACAGTCGCTTGTGGCATTCAAAAGGACTCATCCCCCGGTCCATGGCTCGGCACCTGCAGGAACGCAGCCCGAAGATGCACCGAGTGCGCTTATTCCGGATGGTGCCGTGCGACCTGTCGGCACGCTTCATCTCACCCTCGGGGTGATGAGTCTTCCGACGCGGGAGCGGCTCGCTGAGGCAGTGGCCTTTTTCCACTCGCTGGATCTTGCTGGCCTTATGCACGAGGCGGAGCGAGTCGCTGCTCAGAAGCGAGCGAAATCAACGCGCTCACAGCCTTCACCTGCTGCTTCGAAACCTGGTCATCACGATGGCCAGCATCTCGCCCACCCTGGGTCAGATACGACGCAACCGCTCACCGTCTCCCTCGAATCATTGCATGCGCTTCCACGCGCCAAAGCCGCAACAGTCTTGCATGCGTCTCCCGTGGATACCACAGCACGCTTATACCCGTTCTGCGTGATGCTGCGAGACAAGTTCCTCGAGGCAGGGTATTTGGAAGGCGAGTCGAAAGACAAGCAGCCAGACAATAAACATTCTGAAATTCCACAAGGTTCCCAAGATGAATTACATGTCAACCCCAACAAATCGCAAGCAATAACCCACTACAACGAGCCGGTAGCAGAAACTCACCCTCTGCTCGAGGAGCTCCCAACACACCTTGCCGAAGAGGCAGCAGCAGCACAAATAGTCACATCTCGACCCTCCTCCCACGCTCAACAACATGCGCCAGCTCAGCCAAAGCTATTAGATCCTTACACAGCAGCGCTGATGCGCAAACCGAAACCGCGCCCGCTTTTGCTGCACGCCACGCTCGTGAATACAATCTACGTCCGAGGACGACGGCGCGGCGAAGACGGAAGCAACCCCGGAAAAACGAACGGGCCCCGCAAACAACAGCCAAATAATGGCTCCAAGCGTCTTTTCTTCGATGCTCGCGATCTGCTTTCTCGGTATCGGGACTACTATGCCGACGAGGAACGGACGACGCCTCGTGCGGCTGGGTTCATAGCCGCTTCTTCTTCTGATGCTGATACTATTGGCGAGGCTGAGACGATAGAAGCAACAGAGCACGAACCCTTGAATAACGATTCTCCATCGGGGTCTCCATCCATCTCTACCGAATCCTGCGAGGGAACCGGCTCCAAGCGCAAAGCCCCATCCTCAACACCCCCGCAATATCCATTCGTCTGGGCAAAGGATATCCTACTGGACTCGGTGTGTATCTGTGAAATGGGGGCGAAGAAGCTGAGCACCGAGTCAAACCCCAACAATGGTGATGATGGTCTCTCCCAAAGTCACGAGCTGAATGCCCGACTGGGAGAAAAGTATACCGTCGTCGTGCAACGGAGTCTGGATTTCTCGCGGGGGTCGCCTCGTCCGGTGTCATCGGCTTCGAGTGGGTTGACTGAGGGCAGTGTGGATGGGGGTGTACATCTGGGCTGAGGTGTATCAATAGAAACTGTGTTCATGAGGCTGTTGGTTGTATGGTGAGATTTATGACAATGTCGATGACACTACGTGAGTGTTTATGGAGCATGAATTTCCAAACTGGTGGTGCCTAGGTACCTGGTTCTTTGAATAAACTTGGAAGCTCATGACATTACGTGGCTCTACTGCTACCTCGCTGATCAAACAAATCAAATCTTGTATCCCAAGCCTGCTTGGGATTCCAAACACATGCATTATGTATAGTCATCAGAATGGCTACCAGTCTCAGCAGCAAACTCTTGCGTTGAAACAGGCATCGTTAACCTCGGTCATTGTCCCGCTGCTGCTTTTTGCCAAGATGTCTTGTCTCGGTATCTTCAAGATTGTGGAGCGAAATGATAACTCGCTCCTAATATCTTGACTGGGGGAATCTGGTGGTAAGGGACTGAGCGAGCAAGTCACCCAATTCGCATTGCGAATAACCTCGAAGAGTAGTGACGCAATGACCAGTCACTTCACCATGAGAGCCATTCTTGCGGATTGACACTGAACAATCGAAGCTACATGGCATGGGGGCATGACAAATAGTAAACGAGTCGAGCAGGTTTCATAAAACAGCGACAAAATCACCGCATTCGGCTCATAATAGTCTCCATGCCCCGTTCAACCGACAACTCAGCAGCCTTGGCCTTAATAGAGCTGACCATACTGCGCTCAAAGTCGTCTCGAGTACGCAACACAGCCTCGACCCACGAGAGCTGCAGATCCCAGTACTCGATCTTGAACGACTCGTAGACATTGACCAATGGCGGGCCCTTCTCGGCCTCGAGCAGCCGCACCAGCCAATCCACCAGCCGCCACTTCTGTTTGATGGTGCCGGCAAAGGAATCCGGGTATTTCTGAAAGAAGGCAAAGACGGTGAGGACGTCGTCCTTGAATTTGTCTGTGTATGGGTCGACGTGGCGACGGAACTTGACGCCTTTGTTGCGCACGGCCGACAGATACCGCACCAGCAGCTCGTCGGACAGCTCCTCGACAAGGATATCTGCCAGCGACGGGTGCAGCACTGGCGTGTAGTCGGCCATGTAGTCCTCGAAGGTGGATGTGATGCGCTTGGAGGCGTACTCGCCGTACCACCTGGGCGTGAAGAAGTCTGGAATTACCGAGCTCAAATCCACGCTGAAAACCACGGCCACAAACTGTGCCAGACAATGCGTGCTCAGATCGACGTATCCGTCGCGAATCGCATCCAGCTCCGATTGGGCTCGCGTTGCCATATACTTGGGTGTTACCAGAGGCTCGAGGTCCTGTCTGAACCGCGACAAGTACCCCAACTGCCCGGTCTCCTCGTTGTCGTCGATACACGCAATCTGGTCGTTGGCCACTCCCACCAGATAGTCCTGCAACATCTGGACTCCCTCGGCGTGATCGCCGCCCGCCTTGTGCTTGGCGCATTCCTCGTCGATCAGCGCCAGCCACGCGCTTTGCCGGCCCTTGAGGGCTCGGAACATAGCATCGATCACGCCTTCGACGACGTCCGCCCGATCCGACGCCCCGGATGCCATCACCTGCTCGTGGAGCATGCGCCACATATCGGCCAGCGTCTTCGTCCGGAAATAGCCATCGGCGTTGGTGTCCAGGGAATCGGGCAGCCGCTCGACGAGCCCCTTTTTGTCGGCTTCGAAGATCCGGTCCATCCACTCCTCGACCGCATTGATGATCACACTCTGCCACTGGCGGACGAGCTCGGGCTCGCGGTCGTCCAAGATGTTGGGGTGGAGGTCGGTCGGCGTCCAGCCAAGTTTCTTCATCTTCTTGTAGTACTTCTCGCTCCAGTGGATTATGGTCAACAGGTTGTCGGCAGGCACGTCCGGATCATCGATCATGTTGACGAGGAAATCGTGCATCATCCGATGATAGATATTTGTGTAGGTCTTGTAGATCTTCCATTTCTTCGGAACCAGATTTTGCATGCCTTGCTGGACGGTGAACAAATCGTTGAAAAACCACCGGAAGCTCTTCTCCAGATGCTCCGGGTCCTCGAGGAACTCCTCCTTGGTATTCTCGAACTGCTCCTCTGCGTAGAGCTCGATCGCCTGGATGAGCTTCTCTTTGTATCCACGGACGGTCTTGGGACCAATGTTCATAGACTTGAAGCGGCTGGCCAGGTCCTTGTGATCCTTCTGGGCCTCCTGTAGTGCCCGCACCGTATCGTCGTTCTTTTCCTCGTTCATCACCACAACTGCGAGTCGCACAACCATGCTCCTATTATCAGATTGTACCAGCGGAATGAGGTTCATGCACGCGGTTCCCAGGTGCTCATCGAACCAATCGATCACCGAGTCCAGCCCTTGGAAATACTCCGTCAAGGTCTGCTCGCTGCTAGCGTCCTTGGCCTTGCGAATCTGATCAATAGCCTCGTCCCGGAAGTCGCGCAGCCGTGAGATCTGCATGTGAGCTCGAAGCAGATTCGGCTGGTTCTCTGGGTCCTCGTCGTCTTCTTTCAATAGTTCCTCCACCTCCTGGATATCTGAGCTGAAGCTCTCCAGGCCCTTCTTCATCATCAAAGTGGCTTCGAAATGACGCTGGATCCGGGCCAGCTGATCAATCTGCGCGAAATCTTCGACGCTATCTTGGGACTCAGCGCACAGCTTGTCGATGCCCTGGAGCTCGTCTTTAGTTTTTGAGACCTGTCGCTGGCCCTCGGTCAGAGTCCCAATGCTGCGTTGCACAGCCTCCAGCTGATCCCGCAGACCTTCTCGAAGCCGTGAATCGACGGCCGCCTTCTTGCGCAGGTATTCGGCCTTCAAGCCGCCGATCTTGTCCAGGTCTTCCGGATGTCGCAGGATATCCTCGAGCCGCGGCATGGCCACCGTCGCCTCCGTGTTACTGGCTTGCTCCATAATAGCGGTATGTGTTTCGACGATCAAATAACGTCGATAATTATCGGGGTTAGTTGGGGAGTAGCACCCCAGTCTAGCGCGGTTATCGGAATGCCCCGTTGAGAGGTGTCAACAACACGGGCATAAGACAAGGTCGAGCTGTACACGGGAGTAGAACAGCCTAAACAATGAGATGACCAGGCTGTCACATCCACACAAAGCACCTCATCATCCCAAGTCGTCGAATGCAGAAGACTCCAGGTCCTCCAGCTGTTGTGGATCATCCTGTCGCTTCCTGGCAGAATTCCCACGTGATATACCGCCCGTGGTTTTGCGGGACTCCAATCCACCACCGCGACGGAGACTCGCGCAAATCAGCATTGCGCTGCAGATCCAGTGTTCCTTGACCCTTCTTTTTGGTTCATATACCCCCCAATTGGTCTATAGCCTTCGACCGCAATCACTACGGCCATCGCGAAACCCCAATCGGGCAATCCCTCCACAAGCCGAAGACCAAGAAAAAAAGAAGAAAAACGCAACCTTCTATCTCCAACCCGATCGATCCCATTCCATTCTATCTCCTGTCAGACCTCTCCCGAGAGTTCTTTCCCAGCTTAACACCACATCCTCTCTCACACTCTGAATCCAACACAATGAGCTTCTTCCGCATCACCCTCCTCCGCTCCGCAATCGGACTCCCACGCCGCTCGACAGACGTCCTCAAAGCCCTAGGACTCAAAAAGCGCATGGGCACTGTCTTCCACGCCGTGTCGCCATCAGTGGCCGGTCAGATCATGAAAGTCAAAGAGCTGGTCTCGGTCGAAGAGGTGGACCGGCGACTCACGAAACAGGAGGTGCATCTGGAGCGCAAGCCCGATCCGGGGTATTACCTGGAGAAGAGCTGTGTTGCTGAACGGACGGAGTTGCGGGGGCAGTAAGATGAGAGGAAAGGGGTGATATAATCTACTTCCATTTCCCTCAAGAAAACGAGGGCAGTCATGGGATATGATGGACTCCTACAAGGCTCCTCCTACATGGTGCATTGTTGTATCCATTGCACTCGGTTCTGTGGGAGGGTTTCTTTGCTTACCTTGCCTTGCTCTCGATGCACCTGAGTGGCATTGGTGTTTTTATTTTTGTCATTGGGTTTCCTTTTGTTTTGCATGGAGCGATTTTATTTTCTTTCCCTGTTTTCTTCCATGGCAATGTACTCTACGCCCACATGGACTTCCCCGATGGTGGGCTTGTCTTTTTCTTGCACTACTGTATTATATGGGACAGCTTCCAATCTACTGACCAGAAGCCAAAGATCAAATCAAAATATGTGCAATTTGAAAACTCGGTAAGAATAAACACGCTAAACACTCTCCAATCAGCTCCACATGCATACAATGCATAGGGAAGCCCTCGGCAACACACCGCAAAACGCCACTGCACCAACAAGAGGTGGTCAGGTAGAAGATGGTGAATCTCCATCGTGGATTAAACACGCTCAGGCCCCAAAAAAGAGAGGTCGAAGCCGCTGATGATGTACAAACAAAACAAGAAATGAATAGACTGTGGGTTTAGGCTTTGTACAGGGTGTCGAGGAAACCTTCTGCCAGACGACTGACAATGCTCTTGTCAGGGATGCTGCCGGCGACACCGTAGAGCGCCGAAGTATCGCCACGCTCCAGGATATACGCCTTGCCCTGTCGCCGGCGCTCCTCGGCCTTGTCGAGCTCCTTCTGGACGACCTCGACCACATCACAGGTCAGCTGGTCGACTGCCTTGGCAGTGGGGATGGTAAAGGCACAATGGATGGCAGCAGGGGACTGGAGGGCATTGAGATGCCAGCCCTTGACAGAGAGGTCATCAGCGATATCGTAGATATCAATGGCACCGTTCTTGCTGTGGAAAGCGACAACGCTGACCATGGGGTTACCCAGGACCTCGAGATTTTGCGAGATCAGCGGGTGCTCTCGAATAGAAGCTTCGAATTTGCGTGCGGCGTTCATAATTTCTGTGCAGCTGTTGATGTAGCCGTCCTCGCCCACACTCATCAGACTGGCCCAGCAACCGGCAATCAAAGCACCGGGACGCGAGCCGGCCACGGAGGGAGAGGCGTAGACACCACCGGACCAATCCGGGTAGATAAAGTACTGGTGACTGCGGTACGCCTTGTTGCGGTAGAGCAGAACCGAGTTACCCTTGGGCGCAAATCCATACTTGTGGGTGTCGACACTGATGCTGGTGACACCGGGCTGGCGGAAATCGAAGCCACCCTCCTCCTCGTACGGCGAAGCGAAGCCGGCCTTCTTCAAGAGAGCCACGACAAAAGATCCCAGACAGCAGTCAACGTGGAGAGGGATCTTGTACTTGGTTGCAAGGCGCGACAAGGCGGGGATGTCATCAACGATGCCGTGGGGGAAATTTGGCGATGAGCCCACAAGCAGCACGGTGTTGGGGTTGATCAAGCGGCGCACGGCCTGAACGTCGACCTTGTAATCGGGTTCCGGGCAGGGTACTCGGTGTAGCTTGATCTTAAAGTAATTGCAGGCCTTGATGAATGCGGCGTGTGCCGTATCAGGAATGATCCTACCAGACTTGTCAGCCAGTTCATGCAACCATCACACGATAAATTGAGAGCTTACATCTCGGGCTCCGTCACTCCCCGCTCCAAAAATGCCTTTTGTCGGGCAGCCAAGCAAGCCATAAGAATGGATTCGGTACCACCGCTGGTGGTCACACCAGCGCCATCCGAAGGGGCATTGAACAGAGCCAAAACCTATAGCGAAAATTAGTGCCAATGAACCCTAAAGAAAACACCAAAAATATCAAAAAAACCCCCCTACCATAGCAACCACCTCAGCCTCCATTTTCCGGACTCCCGGGAAAACATCCGGATGGATGGGGTTTGCGACACCAAATTGTCCAAAGGCCTCGGCCTGCAGCTTCAAAAGATCCTCGCCTCCATGATAAACAGCACCGCTAACGCGACCGTCTTCCCAGCGAGTATGCTTCAAGCCAGCCAACTTATCAAGCTCGGCGCGAACCTGCTCCGGCGACCAGCCCTCCTTGGGGAGGGTGAGGTACCGATTCACATCCGGGCCGCTGGAGACGAGTTTCGACTGGAGGTTCTCGATAGCAGTAGAGACCTGCTTATCAACCTGGCCGCGCACGCCGGGGGTGCGCAGGAAGATGGAGTAGCAGAACAAACGGGCGGCAATGTAGATATTGCGAACGGTGCCGACCAAGCCATATCCGCGAAGGGAATAGAAAGTCTTGCGCGTATACCGAAGAACAAAGATTATAAATACAATATTGCGGAGTCTGTATGCCAGGGGTTTTTTTTTCCCGGGATGGGTCAACGATGATCGGGATGGGGGGGGAGAGATTTTGCGGGGGGAAGGATAAAGACTCACAGGTCCAGATTGAAGGCGGACAGATGCGCGCTGGACGCTCTGCCGAAGCCCAGCAGCTTGCTCTGTAGAGCTACTGGCAGTGTCGAAGAGCTCATGATGCCCTAGGGATGGTCTAGAAATAACGAATGAGAAGGGACCAGGAATGGGAGTGGGAAAAGGTCGGAGGCGCGGCAATCCGACGTGGAGTCCGTTAGCGTGCCTCGGCCGCCACATGCAGAAGGAACCCGCTCTACATCAACTCCACTTATCTACGCTTCCTACTCTACTTCCCTTAGAGATATTCTACATAATTTAGTTTGTGGACACGACACCTGCAAGAAACTTGAAAAACATGAAATGCTCAAAGAAACGAAATCTGCTGCCACCTCCTAAGGGGCTTCTGTCTTCTGCACTTATATACATAGAGAGAACTCTCTCCTAACACCAGTTCTTTTTGGTTTCCAGAGAGAGCGAAGACTTTTTTTTCAAACCCAATAAAAAAAGCAATGTCCCAAACACGTAAAAACATCAAATCATCAGAAATTCCACTGTATGTATCTTTCCGCGGAAACCACAGAGCAGATAGTATGCGGGTGGCGGGAAATGATCTGGAACAATAAGCACGCTATTGCGCACAGAAAATCAGTCAAATAGCGCCCAATTTGCGAGCCACTTAGGCGATCTTGCTAGCTTGGGCCTGGGCCTCAATTGCCAGCTCCTTTTCCTTGGCGGCAAACTGGGCCTGCTCCTCGGCAGTCAGGTCCATCAAAGGCTTGTCCTCGCCCGACTTGAGGTTGCGGTGGTAGGCACGGATAATGCTGTCGGCATCGTCGACAGCAATGGGGCGGATGTCGGCCAGAGCCTTGATCTTGGACGTGCACTCCTTGTACTGGTCGTCGGTCATCTCAATGTTGAGCTGCTGCGACCGGGATTTGATGGCGTTCCAGCCAGTCAGGCGCGAGGCAAAGTGCACGTAACGGGTCATGCCGAAGTCGGCCGGGTTGATGATCTCGTAGGTGCTGGGGTTGTTGAGAATGGCCTTGGCGTGAATACCGGCCTTGTGGGTGAAGGCACAGAATCCGGTAATGTAGTTGTTGAAGGGGATGTTGACCTCGACGGCCTCGGCCACGAGATCCTCAATGTCCTTGATCTTCTCCAGGCGGTACTTGCTCTTGACGTAGTCGGGGTCGGCGACCATCATGCGGGCCATCAGACCACCCAGCGGGGTGATACCATTACGCTCGCCAATACCCAGAACCGAGGTATCGATGTGGGTGGCACCCGCCTCCAGAGCACAATAGGCGTTGGCGATGGCGCAGCCGGTGTCGTTGTGGAAGTGAGTCTCAATGTCACAGCCCACAACACCACGCAGGACACGGACGAGCTCGTAGACTTGGCGAGGAGAAGCGCAGCCCACGGTGTCGGCGATACCAACACGGTTCACGCCAACCTTGTCCACGGCGGAGTAGATCGACAGAAGGTCGACCAGGTCAGAGCGGAACGAGTCCTCGCTGGAGAAGCGAATCTCAATGCCCTTGGACTTGACGAACTCGATGACCTCGATCGCGGCGTTCTTGATGTAGGTCATGTCCTTGCCGTGGGAGTGATCACGGAGATAAGAAGAAGTGCCGATGACAACGTCGCTACACACAATCAGTCCACGAACTCCGGTGAAATGGTCCCGTATAACTCACACTCCGTCAACACCAGTCTCAACAGCGATCCGGGCATCATCCATATGGCAACGAATGTGAGTAAGAATCTAGAACAACACCATCAGCCTTGATCCAACAAAACATGGCGCAAAACTATGTAGACCAAGAAAACGTACCTTGGCCTTCAGGCCGAGCTTGCAGATGGCCTCGCAGTCCAGGCGCGACTGCTCCGAGGCGCAGGGGCTAGTAAGCTCGATCTATAGAGAGAAGCAAGGGTCAGCTCCCTGTTGACGATGTGGAATTTTCCCGAGTTGCCCGTTATGACTCACGTAGTCCACGCCAAACTCGTCCAGAGCCTTGGCGATCTCGATCTTCTTCTGGGTATCAAAAAAGGCATTCGCGAACTGCTCGCCCTCGCGCAGGGTACTCTCGATGATCTGGAAGCGCGAGACATTGCTCAGGAAGTCGGTGACGCCGACGTTGTGGCCGTAGGGATTCCTCGAAACGGATGGGTGGGGGTTCTGGCGGGTCTCGATGCCAGTGAAGCCGGGGTGTTCACCCTCTACTTTAGACATTAGTATGAAATCCCATTATGTTGCTTGTCACGGGTCAACATACGACCATTGGCACCATTGGTTTGCCCATTGGGCTCCGAGTCGGCACCGGGACACATTGTGCGCAGATGGTGGGGTTGGAGGGGTAGAGTCAGTATTCCAAGGTCGGATCGACGAAACAGGCCCGTGACGGAGTGGTCAGGTTATTGGAAGCGAGAAACGGCAAAGTATCGTTAAATATGATTTCTGGAGGAGAAAAGAAAAGAAAGAGTCATAAGTAGAGTGGGCGGTGTGGTTCGGTGCGTAGTAATCGTCGCTCCCTGTCGGGCAAGACGAAAAATTTTCGCCGGTGGGGAAGGCCGATGTTCGCTCAAGCCAAATTGCGCTGCAGAACGCCAATGACTCAAGGGCGATTATCATTGCCGGATTCTCTTGAGTATGTCAACTTGCATTTACAGCTAACTTTGCTTTTTCTTATTTTTCTTATGACTCAGTGGCATGTTCAGCGCATTTCTTGTAGTTCGTGAGAAGTACAGAGGGACCCGACATCGGCCCTCACTCGACTCAACCGGACCGATGGGCCAGCCCCTGCGATTGATAATCAATGTCTACGCATCTCTCTATACTCTTCTATCATGTGGGATTGGTTCTAGAGTGATAATCATACTCAGCATCTATGAGATGCTTTCTTATAGTCCGATCTACGTCAACCCTGTTTACTCTACACTAGTGGCCCGGGACTATATTTTCTACAAAGGAACACGCCCAGAAACACAATCCGCGCGGTTGGTATTCCACCATCTATAGGACGGGTTGAAATCGCCCCGGCACAAACAATCCCAGACTCCCCCTTCCCTTCCACCCCAGGCCCAACATCACACAAGGGGGAGAGCATCCAGCTCAACCCCCTCGAGCACCACACGCGGTGGTCGTCGGCGGCACCAGTCCCAGCTGGCGGCAAAGGCTTCCTTCAGGCGGCGGGGGGCGGCGGCGATAGCTTCCGTCAAGCGGCGAGGAGCAGCAACGACAGCTTCCCCCAGGCAGCGGGCAGCAGAGACGAGAGATCCCTTCCAGCGGCCGGAAAACTCTCGAATCTGTGCCCGAAAGGCGAGGGTCACGAACACGCCGACATATACACAGGCAAAGACTGCCCATGTGATATAGCCGGCGATGTCCGTGGTCGACGTCCTCTTCTGCCGGGGAATGGCGTCTAATCCCAGCTTAGTTAACCCTCGGAAGTAAACCGGGGATGCTTCATTTGATGCTTACCTTTGGCCGGGGCACCCGGCACCGAGTCACGGCCGACCTTGGTGGCGATGGGGGAGATAGCTTTACTCGCATATCAGCTCGTTGATCATCCTCTCGGTTTGAAAGCATGCCAGTCCTCTCTTTGCTCGCAGATCCACGTCATTTAGCACTTACTCAGGCCGGTGGGGATGAGAGAATTGGCGGGCAGGGCCACGCCGGACACAGACAGTATGCTTCCAGCAAGAAGCAGGACAAACACAACCACCGCAAACCCGATCTGGCAGGCGTTGGTTCCCTTCATTTTGGAAACGGCGGCAACGCGCAGACGAGGGGGGAGATTGAGAGGAGTAGGAGGGTATGAAATAGAAGATGGGATGCATCAGAATAAAATACTTATCTTATTCGTGGGAGATCGGGGTTCACGCCCTAATGAGTCGCTGGCTACATGCTGAGTCGTGCGACGACTCAGCATGTAGGGCACCCATGAAGGTATACTTGATGCCTAGAATCTCAGTATTCAAATCATCTAGTTTTCTATCTTTTAAATTTTCTTATTTTTCGTGAATCATTTGCGTGAATGATTTACGTGAATAATGACTTAGTATACAGGGCAACTATAAAGATTGTGTTCGATGTCTAGAACTTTAGTACTTAAATCATCTAGTTTCTTATTTTTTATGATCTCATTTTGCGTGCATGAATCCATGGAAAACTGCGTGAATGGTCCTATAAATGAAGCCACAGCAGAGCTACATCAAGGAGACAAGTAGAGCAGGTTGATATCCATTCATCATAGTAATAGGGTTGTGGTAGGCCATATGCTCTCAGGCTGCTAGGTCCATTGGCAGATGGAAGAACTGAATTCTTTTCTCTATGTTTTTGGTTAGCTTCAATGTGATATCTGATAGGAAGGGAATGATTTAGGACCAGACCCCAGACCTCGATCATAGGGTTTGTGGACGAACAGCCTAGATATCAAGATTTGAGGCATTCAATAAATTACCTCTACCAGGCAATAGCAAATAATTTATCCTTGGCCATATTGACGGGCTCCTGGGTGGGATATCATAGTCAGGTCTAGAACATATCAGCCATGCTGCATATATTCCGGGAATTTCTCTGATCCCAACCCAGTGAGGGCTTACCAGAAAGTTATTTCTAAAGGAATGGCACCAGACTAAACAAGACAGAATAGGATATGAGATATGCTGCTGCTTCTAGCAAGGCCACTATTAGGATAGGTAGCAGCTGGAGGTAAATATTTATCGCTTCCAATTGATCATAGTTAAAAGTAGATATGTTCACTCATAGTTAGAGTCTGTACTTGATCAATCCAGCTGGCAAGAGGGAAATTGCCGCGCGTTGTGCACGTTAGGTCTGTAGTTGAAGTGTGGAGAAAGCTTCCTGGCCTCCACTGTACCCGGTAGTGTTGAATATAGGAATTTAACCATTGGTAATTCAGAATAGTGAATATCAGTCCTAGGAAATCTAGTATTATCACTAGGCATATTAAAAGTAGCAGAGATGTGGTAACCAGCAGTAGATCTCCCCGCGAAATGTGCAATTTGCAGCAATGTGGTTGGTGGAACGCTTAGGCCAGCTGTCCCCCGGCTCATCCATTTCCTCCTTTCTTCCATTCCCTTAGCCATTGCAGCATTCAGTCAAAGGTACGTGTTGCGCGTTTGATCTGGGCTTGTTTCTGACGCGTTTGCTTTTGTATTTGCATTGCCATCATTTACTCAACTAATCCCGTACGATACGCGTCGCAGTTACCACGATGCGTCTCACGTCAATCGTCGCTCTTCTCCCTGCCCTGGCCCTGGCCCAGGAACAGGCACCCCTCGCCGACCGTGTGCAGGGCTGGTTCAACAAGGCCAAGGAGTACCTGCCGACTGCTGCCCCTGCCGCCCCTATTGAGAAGATGGCGGAGAAGGTCACCGAGAAGCGCGTCACCCAGCTCAACCTGGGTAACTGGCAATCCATCCTGACCCCTGGTGACAAGCAGCAGGATTGGTTTGTCTTTGTGACCGGTGGCAACAAGACCTGCTTTGGCCGCTGCGAGCGAGCTGACAAGGCCTTTACTGTAAGTGTGGCGCAACTTTGCCGCACCATCAGCCTAGAAACATAAAAACAAACACTAACATATTTCTTCTCCCTAGGAATCCGTGCTGCTGTTCTCGGCTGACCCGACTGCTCCCAACCTGGGTCGCCTGGACTGCGAGTCCAACCCGGTTCTGTGCGCCATCTGGTCGTCTGGTGCTCCCACGGTCTACCACTACCAGGTGCCTCAGGCGCAGCTCGGCGAAGAGCGTCCCCCGACTCCTCTCCATATTGTCTACTTGAACTCCACCACCATCACCCCGGAGCAGATCTACCAGATCCACTCCAAGAAGCTCTGGGAGAAGGTTCCAGTCTACGAGGGTGTCCTGCACCCGACTGATGGCTGGCTGGCTAAGTACAACCTGAACGTCCCTGTGGGCTACGGCATCTGGGCCCTGAGTTCCATCCCCAGCTGGCTGTTCATGGTCCTTATCAGCTTCTTCAGCCGCACCGTGATGTAAGTGCTCTAATACTCTCGTGTTTTTCTTCATTTGAAGTCTATCGTCATTCTGACCTCGATGAATAGGAGCCGCCGCATGGGCAACGTTGGAGCTGCCCCGCAAGGCCGCCCTGCTGCTGCCACCGGCAGTGCGAACTAGAGGTGTATCATGGGTGTATTTTTGGGTTGTATATAATGAGCGGTAGTTTATGGTGATGGGTCCCTGCACTCGACTTGGCTTGTGCACTTGGCTTGGTGGAAGACGATGGTTATGGATCTATGGCGTTAGCTGCCTAATTTAATCAACTCTCCCAAAAATTGCTCTTGCAATCTTCATAGTGGTTCTATTCTCTCTATGGGTCTGATATATCCACTGATGCGTGCCGAGTGGGCATATATTAGCTAACCTCTAACCTCTGCCCCGGAGACATAACAACATTCAAGCGTTATATGGCGGTCTATAATATTTGTACTGCATTTAGATTACAATATTACATTGCACGGACAAAGAAACTGTTGTCGGGCTTGATAGCAGTAGATGCAATTCGAATAGTTCTTGCCATCTACTACCCAAGCAGTGGATTTTCTGAGAGAAGAGCAGAAGCGTCGGTGTGGTAAAAGCGACCAAAAATCCTGACATACCAAAAGGTATTCTTCAAATATATCTTCAACGGTATATACAAATAATAAATAAAAAATCAGTAACATAGAAACGAGCTCTGTCAATGTTCAATGCCAGTACGCAAAAGCGGCGAGAGATAACCACCAAAACGGGAAACCAAAGCTATCGGCCCAAAATCCAAATCGCAAGTCAATCGCATAAAACAATTCAGCTTCAACCCACCTTCCTCTCCTCTCCCCACCCTCCAGCAAGAACAAAAACATGGCCGCTCCAGTACCATTGGATCGCATACCCCCCACGACAACCGCCTACGTGGTTGCGACGGCTATTGTTGCTGGCGTCACTGGATACTTCATCGGCCAAGGCGCATCGCTCAAACTATTCTCAAGTGAAAAAGAGGGCTGGCCCAATAGCTACAATGTGAAGGTGCACCGGGATTCATCGGACGAAGAATATGAGGAAGGGGAGGAGTCTGGCGACGAGAGCGAGGAAGACGAAGGGAATGGCGAGGAGCTGGCCTCTTTCAAGGATAACACCGAGGAGGTGAAGCTGGTGTTGGTTGTTCGGATGGACCTGGGCATGACCAAGGGTATGCTTCTGACTTTTATTATCCTTCTAATAAGATCTCTGGACTTCATTTGCTTGTTCAAAGCTAACGAGTTTTCTCTTCAGGCAAAATCGCCGCCCAATGCTCCCATGCCACCCTCGCTTGCTACAAATATTTCCTCGCTCACTCGCCCGATTCGCCCATCCTCCGGAAATGGGAACGCGGTGGCCAGGCCAAGATCGCGCTGCAGGTCAAGTCGGAGGACGAGCTGCTAGTGATGCAGGCGCAGGCGATCAGCCTCGGGCTGTGTGCGCGTGTCATCCAGGATGCAGGACGGACTCAGATTGCCAGCGGCAGCCAGACAGTACTGGGAGTGTTAGGGCCGAAGAGCGTCGTGGACAGCGTGACGGGGCACCTAAAGCTGCTCTAGGGTTTTGGCATACCCTTCATGTGTTTGTGTGTATAAGAATAGGCAATGATGACCATGATCTTGACGCTCAACCAGCATCCAGCGCCGTGAAGACGTACTTGCGGCGCAAGTATTCCAACAGCTTATATGGAAGATTCTTCCATAGCAATGTAGCAGACAGTTTTCTGCCTGTACGGATCACAATGATCACAAATCCGACTCTCTACATCTTAAATCACTACATATATAAAGCTATAATCAAAAGTATGTTGGCCAGTCATGGTTTTTCCCTAGCCTCACCGGCCAACGGCCATTCGGCAAAGAGATCAGGAATATGACGCCGTCTGCAAACCAGGCCCTCAAGTCGAGCTCACCAAGATGGGAGCTCAAGACCCGAGATCGCCCAGCGCAGACCTTTCTTCTGAGATCTGTCGACCGGAAACCGCAAGGTACCACACATGTTGAAAAGTGCATGGCTCCGTTTATCGTCGAATTGCCCAGCTCTCAACCGAAACACAGACATCCCAGTCAGACTGGAATACCATGAACAGGAGTGCTGGACACAGATCCGTGGTTATGTTCTGAAGAAAGAAAAGAAAAAAAAAAGAGAAGAGGAAAGCCGGCGCGCGACGTATTTATGGGCGGGTCAGAGTTTGTGGCGCTAGGCCGCATGGGGAATGGTCATGTGATCCTGTCTTGGTATCGGAGATTCAGATATCGCTGGCGCTGTCCCATCTCTTAACTGCTCTCCCACCCACCTTCCTTTTCCCTGTTCGAGCCGTCACTATGGCGGATGCTCTCTCCGTTGAGCAAAATAACAAAATTCGAGTGGCTCTCGGCCTCAAGCCGCTCCAGGTTCCCGGTGCCGAGCCCGACGCCACCGGACCCGTCTTCAAGGAAGACGACGAGAGCGCATCCGAAGAAGAAGACCCCGCCAGCACCCTCGAGACCCGACAAGCGCAAGGATACAACAACTGGAAGAAACTGCAGGATGACGCCGATGCGAAGCGCAGGCGAGAAGAAAAGAACGCCGCCATCAAGAAGGCGCGCGATGCCGCTCAACGAAAAGTGAAGCTGGAGGGGACTACGCTGGGCGACTCTGCCGGCCCCGAACTCGACACCAAGAGTTGGTTGATGCAGTCGAAGAAACGCCAGAAGAAAATCGAGAAGGAGCGCGCGCGCAAACTCGCCGAAGAACTGGAGGAGCGGGAACGTGCGGCGGCTACCGAGTACACGGCGGCGGACTTGGCTGGAGTCAAGGTTGGACACGGAGTGACTGATTTTGAGGGCGGCGAGGATCATATTCTTACGCTTAAAGATGCGACCGTGGATGACGAGGAGGGCGATGAACTCCAGGACATCAACTTGGTCGAGAAAGAGAAAACCGAGGAAAAGCTCGAGCTGAAAAAGCGCAAGCCCGTCTACGACCCTACGGCCGAGAATCAGGGCATTCTCTCCCACTACGACGAAGAGATCGAGGGCAAAAAACGAAAACGCTTTACGCTAGATACTCAGGGCTCAACTGCTGAGGAAAGAGAAGCAAAGCGACAAGAAGTGTCGGGTCGGCTGAAGACAAATATCATCAACCTCGATTTTGAGCCGGAGGTTCCGGCTTCGGATTACATGGATATCAGTGAGGTGAAGATCAAGAAGCCAAAGAAGAAGAAGGCGAAGGCGACTAAGCAAAGAGCCGTCATGGACGACGAGGATATTTTCCCCGTGGCGGAATCGGCAGGTACCCCCAATGGAGCCTCGTCCATGGACATTGACTCGGCGAACGGAGCACCTGCCCCCGCGCCTCGCAAACCTGCCAACCAAGATGTTTCCTTTGTGGATGACGACGACCTCCAAGCCTCTCTTGCCGTCCAGCGGCGCGCAGCGTTTAAGAAGCGCAAGAAGATGCGCCCCGAGGATCTTGCTCGGCAACTTCGAGAAGAAGAATCACAAACCCCCATGGAGGTGGAAACTCCCGAAGAGGGTGCAGAGGAACCCGGCCTGGTCATCGACGAAACATCGGAATTTGTCTCCAATCTGCAGAAACCTACACTTCCCGAGAGGGACAAACGCCAGACAGAAACCTCGGCCGAAGAGGCTGTCAAGCCGGAGCCCGAGGAAGAGGGTGTGGATGTGGATATGGAGCGAACATACAACGACATTGAAGATGAAGAGGATCTGAAAGAGCGCATCCAGCGGGAGGAATCATCCCAGGCCAAGCAAGAGCTTACCGGTACCGGGCTGGAAGAGGAGACCACTCTGGATCAGGGTCTGGGAGCTACGTTGTCAATGCTGAAGCAGCGTGGGCTGGTCAAAGGAGCCGACAACGGTGATCAAAACGCGCTGCACCGCGATCGCCAACGCTTCTTGCAGGAGAAGTCACACCGCGAGACCGACGCCGAGCGACGCGCACGACAACAGCGCGAGCGAGACCGCGCGTCCGGCAAGCTCGACCGCATGTCGGCCCGTGAGCGCGAGGAGTACGCACGCTGGGAGAACAAGCAGCGCGACCAACAGGAGGCGCGGCAGATGGCCGAGGTGTTCAACCGCGAGTACAGGCCCGACGTGCAACTCAAGTATGTGGACGAGTATGGTCGCTCGATGAACCAGAAAGAGGCGTTCAAGCAACTCAGTCACCAGTTCCACGGCAAGGGCAGTGGCAAGATGAAGACCGAGAAGCGTCTCAAGAAGATTGAGGAGGAGAAGAAGCGCGAGTCTATGAGCACCTTGGACAGCAGCCAGCACACAGGCATGAACAATGCCATGGGCGCCACGGCCCGCAAAAACCGCCAGGCTGGTGTGCGGCTGGGCTAATATTCCTGTATAGAGCCATGGAATTCATTTGACAACATTCTCCAATTAATTTTTTTTTTAAAAAAATTATTATTGCTTCATATTTCTGCATGGTTCTGCTAGCTGTTTCGGTCATGTCCTGCCAATGTCACGTAAAAAACACGAAAAGATCTCCGCGTGTGGGGGTGAGGTATTTAACCGACGCCCATTTTCGGGTCGCACGGTTTGGTTGGAATTCGAAGAAGGAAATTGAAGCCTTCAGGACAGTAGAAGTATACCTACGAGGTTCCTGGCTAATTCTTACGTTGATAGACCAGTGCTAGGTGCCCTCAGAGTACCCAAGTATGTGTATATCAAAAACTAACCGACTCCAGCTTTCCCCAACTGTGCGTGAGGGGAAAATGTCAAGTGGAGCTGGCTGAATCAGTTCACCGAAGCCTTGCATCCCGATGTCGCGCAATGTCGGGCTGTCAAGTAGATACAGAACAGATTGATATGGTGCTCTTTCGAAGCACCTCAAGTATACGGCTTCCCGCCATAACACAAAGCTTAGCTACACTATCTCCAACTCCTAGTAAAGAAATAAATACCCACATCGTCAAATTCCCAAATTTGCCCTGCTTTCGCCCCAATTTCGTGCGGAGCAAGCAGCCAATCCGACCCGGTCGCACTTCTCGCCGGGCGTCGAGGTACCCGGTACCTGTCCCACCGCCACTCGCCATACCAACCCCCAAGTACTCAGTACCGGTATCACATGAGTCAAAAGCCAAACATCTCCGACCTCACCTGGAGTTCCTCCCTACCCATCCCCTTCCCCAGCAATCCACCCATTGCGGTCCCTAAGATCAGGTTCGGTCGCTTTGATCTTCAATTCCATTTCCATCAGTCACTATGCTCTCCACTCTGAGAGTCGCCGGCCGCTCGGCTGCCCCCCGTGAGGCCAACCTGCGCACTGTGGTCATCGGCGCGCGACACGCCTCGGCCTGGTCCAACGTTCCCCAGGGTCCTCCGGTAAGCTTGCAATTAAGCAGTGTCATGGATTGGGAGAATGGAAGGGCCAATGCTAATCAATTGGACTTGACAGGATGCGATCCTCGGTATCACTGAGGCCTTCAAGGCCGACTCGTTCAAGGAGAAGATCAACCTGGGCGTGGGCGCCTACCGTGAGTCCTAACCTTGACATTGGCACACCATAATCGCGGACGATTCTAATGCAGCTGCGTCGCGGCAGGTGATGACAAGGGCAAGCCCTACGTTCTGCCCTCGGTCCGGGCCGCCGAGGACAAGGTCGTTGCGTCGCGCTTCGACAAGGAGTACGCCGGCATCACCGGTGTCCCGGCCTTCACCAACGCGGCCGCCGAGCTGGCCTACGGCTCCGACTCGCCCGCCATCAAGGACAACCGTCTCGTCATCACGCAGACCATCTCCGGTACCGGCGCGCTGAGAATCGGCGGAGCCTTCCTGCAGCGTTTCTACCCCCACGCCAAGAAGATCTACCTCCCAACCCCGAGCTGGGCCAACCACAATGCCGTCTTCAAGGACGCGGGCATCGAGGTCGAGAAGTACCGCTACTACAACAAGGACACCATTGGTCTGGACTTTGAGGGTCTGGTCGCCGACATCAAGGCCGCCCCGGACAACAGCATTATCCTGCTGCACGCTTGCGCCCACAACCCCACCGGTGTCGACCCAACCGAGGACCAGTGGCGCCAGATCAGCGATGTCATGAAGCAGAAGGGCCACTTTGCCTTCTTCGACATGGCCTACCAGGGCTTTGCTAGCGGTAACGCTGACAAGGATGCGTTCGCTCCTCGCCACTTTGTCAAGGAGGGCCACAACATTGCTCTGTGCCAGAGTTTTGCCAAGAACATGGTAAGTTGAGCTTTGGGGCGAGGGATATGGTGCAAGAGAGCATGGCGGGTTACGAAGGAGCACATCGCTAACAGTATTGCTCGGTAGGGTCTGTACGGCGAGCGTGTCGGTGCCTTCTCGCTGGTGTGCGAGTCGGCCGAAGAGAAGAAGCGCGTCGAGTCGCAGATCAAGATCCTCATTCGCCCCTTCTACTCGAACCCGCCCATCCACGGTGCGCGCGTCGCTTCGGCCATTATGAACGACCCCGCGCTCAACGAGCAATGGCTCGGCGAGGTCAAGGGCATGGCCGACCGCATTATCGAGATGCGCGCCCTGCTGCGCAAGAACCTCGAGCAGCTCGGCAGCAAGCACGACTGGTCCCACATTACCAGCCAGGTGAGAGATCTCGCATAGGTTTTTTTTGGGGGGGAAGGGTGTATAACGGTTACTGACTTCTGCGTAGATCGGCATGTTCGCCTACACTGGCCTGAAGCCCGAGCAGATGGATTCTCTTGCCAAGGAGGTAAGCTTTGTGATATTTCATCCTCTGATGTTTCGAGCGCAGTGGCTAACTTCCGCAGCACTCCGTCTACGCCACCAAGGACGGCCGTATCTCGGTCGCCGGTATCACCTCCGGCAACGTCCAGCGCCTGGCCGAGTCCATCTTCAAGGTGACCGGTTAAAGGCCATGCGAAAACGAAGCGACTGGGGAATTGGAAGATACGTGAACAAGAATGGAGCAAGGAAAAGAAACGGGGCTCGCGCTAGACTGCGTGCTTTTGGACCGGTGCATCTGTACTGATATCTAGTGTCTCTTGTGTTTTATAATTAGCATCAAACGGAGATCGGATTGGCTTGATTTTGTTTCAGTTGTAGACAGCTGCTCGTAGGGATTCTTGGTTGGAGTAGGTGTGGAAAGATATGTTGTCCCAGGCTTAAGATATATATACCTCGACCACCTGCCTATGCGAAGAACCACGCAAGCATTTATAATTCAATATAACGATATTGTGTAGGCAAAAATAACTTTTATTCTATCATGCCATACAGAAAATAAAATTAAATAATGCCTATAAGTTGTAGACTACAGATGTTGCCAACCATGGAAAAACAAAAATGACGAAAAAAAAAAAAAACGTCACCAGTGAGATTCGAACCTGCCATCGACAACAACACCCCAAAACAGAGGCAATGACACCAACACCTCGAAGAGGCTTGTGTAAGGGGAAAAAAAACTGGTAGCTTCTCTTTGATTGAGCGTGTCATCCTTAGTGCAGGGGCCATGCTAATCTTCTCTGTATATTTTCATTTGACCAAATGCCCCGAAGGGCACTTGGACTTCTGTTAAAGTTGTTGATATACCCTAACATGTGGCAGAATTGTACCGCCTGATTATGTGATCCACGTCTGTCGGGAGGGTATTGATAGGGGCACCCCAAAATTTTCGCTATTGGCACCCCGGGAATTGATCCGGACACATCAACTTTTCGGCTATTGGCACATCATTTTCTGACATAAGCAAAATCGCTGATATAATCGATTTTCATCCAACTTCTATCACTATAGCAACCATATACTGCATATATGCTAAATATTCGACTACTTCTCTTCTTCTCTTCTACCACTACCCTGCTAGTTCTTCGCTTTCTGCCTACACTGTCTGCTTCGTCTACCATACCATGCATACCATGCAAACCAACCTCGCCATGCCTACCCCCAACACGTCTGCTGCTGCCGTCGAGTTGTATACTGATTTATATACTGATTTGCCTGCTGATTCGCCTGCTAGACCCCCCGCTTTGCCTACTGCTGCTACTGCCGATTTGCCTGCTGATTCGCCTGCTAGACCCCCCGCTTTGCCTACTGCTGCTACTGCCGATTTACATGCCGATTTGCCTGCTGATTCGCCTGCTGCCCCCGGTCTGCTGCCCCCACCACAACGAACCTTCCCTAATCGGGATGGATTGGTCGAATTCGTGCGCCAATGGGGTATAGCGCAGGGGTATGCTGCCACTATCAAAAGCTCATCAGCTGATAGGCAGATCTATATACACTGCGATAGATCTGGGGTATATTCGGACCGAATCCAGGCACCTGCTGGCGCTAAACGGCGCAGAACGAGTACTCGGCGGCAAAATTGTCCATTTTTAGTATATGGGAGTCGCCAGAGGAGTTCTGATTGGCTGCTTCGGGTAAAGAACCCCGCGTATAATCATACAGCTGATACTAATATGATAGCACACCCAATCGTACGTCAATTTACCCTACCGTAGAATACCTTAATTCAACATCTATCTGCTACTAATATCAGACCTCGGCATATTATTGGTGCGCTACGCAGTGAGGCCCCAGCCTGCCAGCCAATTATATCGCGCGATGTCTATAATATACGAGCACGAATTCGACGAAATAAGGTAGGGGAGCAGAGTGTTCTTGAATATCTTCAAAAATTACTTAAAAAGGAAGGTTATAAGTATTTATTCAATCAAGATAATACAGGCTATATCAGATTTTTTATTTTCTCTCATCCTCGCGCAATTCAATTAGCTAATAAATTTTATAGGGTTTTTATCATGGATTGCACATATAAAACAAATCAGTTTGGTATGCCTCTATTTCATATAGTAGGTATGACGCCGTCGAACCATATATTTACTGTAGCTCTATGTTTTATGCCAGATAAGGTTGAAATAAGCTATATATGGGTGCTTCGAACTGTTTTTGATTGGTTAAGTCTCCCTCCCAATTTTCGTCCAATTTTTGTAACTGATCGCGAATTAGCTTTGATGAATGCTATATATAGTATCTGGGGATATGATACCCCGCATTTACTATGTATTTGGCATATCAACAAAGCAGTTTTAGCGAGGGCAAAACGAGATATCAGCCAATCAGACAAAGATAATCCTTTTATGAAGCCTCAATTTGCTGAATTTATGCGCGTATGGAACTAATTGGTCCAATCATCTACTGAGGATGAATATAAGCTTAATTTGAATAAGCTTAATCAGACCTACGGGAAGTCTCATCTACTAATAATGCGCTATCTTGAAGACACATGGCTAATCTATAAGCAGAGATTCGTCTATGCATGGACCAAAAATTATACCTATTTTGGTAATAATGCATCATCACGTGTGGAAGGTGGCCATTCAGCCTTAAAAAGATATATGAGTGGCTCTACTAGTGATTTATTTACTGTATGGAAGTCTATTCATGATTCTATTGGCTGCTAGTATGATGAGGTTGATCGCCAGATCAATCTTGATCAGATAACCCAGCTTACTTTGCTTGTATCTGATTGGCTATATGTCTATATAAATAAGCGAACATCTCGATATTCGCTTAATTGTATTGATATGCAGCGATTTTATGCTAGTCAAGCTACCCCCCACGCCCCGCTTGGTATATACACTAATTACTGGACGAGTACTATGGGGCTGCTATGCAAGCATCGAATTGCTGATTTGATCGCAAAAAATGAAGCAATCCCATTGGCTGATATTCATCCTTTCTGGCGAATTGGGTTTAAAGATTCAGCTGATATTGCCTGGCGGCCCTTGCTGAATCCCCGAATTCAGCCTGCTGCTCTCCCAAAAAGGCAATCTACGCAGGTATCAGATAGTAGCGAGGGGGCTGGGCCAATCAAAAAAAAGAAGGCCCTACCGAAGTGTTCGAATTGCGGCGAAATTGGGCATACATGTCGAAGTTGCCCTGTTGCCAAATAGGGTAATCTGTTTTGGGCGGTTGGGATAAGAGAGTCATGTGATTAGTAAAATTTGATTACATAAGTCAAAAAGTTGATTATGTCAGAAAATGATGTGCCAATAGCCGAAAAGTTGATGTGTCCGGATCAATTCCCTGGCACCCCAAAACGCTTATGTAATCTTTTTTGATCTATTTTCTAATCACATGATAATTTTCAACCACATCTCTAATCACATGATCCTCTTATCCTAACCACCAAAAACAGATTACCCTATTTGGCAATAGGGCAACTTCGATATGTATGCCCAATTTCGCCGCAATTCGAACACTTTGGGGGGCCTTCCTTTTTTTGATTGGTCTAGCCCCCTCGCTCCCATCTGATATCTGCGTAGATTGCCTTTTTGGGAAAGCAGCAGGCTGAATTCGGGGATTTAGCAGTGGCTGCCAGGCGATATCAGATGAATCTTCAACCCTAATTCGCCAGAATGGATGAATATCAGCCAATGGGATTGCTTCTTTTTTTGCGAGCAAATCAGCAATTCGATGCTTGCATGGTAACCCCATAGTACTCGTCCAATAATTGGTGCATATACCAAGCGGGGCCTCTAGGGTAACCCTACTAGCATAGATTCGCTGCATATCAAACTAGTAGGGTAATAGTAGAGTAGAAAAAGAGATGAAGCAGAAGATAGAGTATATATGTAGTATATGGTTGCTATGGTGATGGAAGTGGGAGAAAAAAAAAGATTACATAAGAAAAAATTATGTAATCTTTTTTGGGGTGCCAATAGCGAAAATTTTGGGGTGCCCCTATCAATACCCCTGTCGGGAGTGTCAGGGTGCCTGCAGTGTGTTACGGTGAAAAGTGGTAAATTTGTTTGTGTGGTGGTGTCTTCGTTGGTTCTCTGGTATTCTGTGTCGAGGGCATGGGTGATGTGTCTTCTTTTCCCTTTCTTCGGGTTGCTGGTTTCATGGTCAGGATTCTGTGGAAACTCAGGGCTTGAACGCCGCAGGTTAATTTCCAGTCAAGAGGAGGGCCCTGCTCTTCTGTTTGCAAAGTCTGGAGTCGACGAATTCGAGTACGGCAAACCATATGGCAGCAAACAACCGAAGAGAAAAAGCAGGGACACAGGAAAGAGACAAAGAAAAGATGCAGAGGAGGGCACACAAAAAAAGAGGGGGCCTTTTGGTAGCGACGGGGGTCCACACCCCCGCCGGAGGCCTATCTATTTGTGCCATACAATTAGACTATATACATCATGTTCTTATGTCTTTGAGATGCCACTTACATACAAGTTATAAGGTGTGGCGAACCAGGCTTCCTACCCTCTCAACTGTATTTCAGTCACATCATCTACTCGTCCGGCGACTTGAAAAAAAAGGCTGCAACGTTCACAATCTACGTGACTCGAAAAGAGCCCAAGTGTCCAGCAGAGCCGGTCAAATAACAGTTCATCGAATTTGACCTATTCTCGGTTGATAGGTCTCCAGCTCTCTTTTTTGCCCCTCGTCTTAAGAAAAAGGCCGTTCCTACCCAGAGACAATACTAGACAGCGTTTAGAATACCCATAGCTTCGAAATATTCCAACTACATATAGCCAACCCATATAGCGCGGCACTTTGGAGATCCGAAACCTTCCATCTTGCAAATTCTGTCGATAGAAACCAGGCCCCGAACACCAAGATTGGGCGTTACCATCGTGAGTGGCGCAAGTTTCTCAACCAGATACCTCAACCAGATAGTTGACGAGACTCTCTCCCTCCAGCCGATTCAGTGGCTGATAAAGAAGCCGTCAAACAAGGAAGAGGAAACCAAACAGCGCGAAGAGCTATACGAGCTCTATGAACTGGCCGCCGATCGAGCGACAGCCCAGGAAAATATGCCGAGGCCACTTTGAGTTCTATGCGCTGGATCGTCTCCCCGAGACTTATTACTTCGCCCAGGACAAGATCGAGTCACACACCCTGCACTTCCTCCGGGAAGGCAGCACCGAATTAGATGGTCGTCGAGTCTTAATTGTAGTTCACCCGGCCATTGCGCACAGATGGATCAACGAGCCTGATACCGTCGGACACGAAATCAGCTGCAAGGGTTATGCGGTGCTTGAGAATCCGGAGAGCCTACAGGACCAGGAATCTATGGAAAAGGAGTTGTGAATTAGAATTGGATCCGCCGATGTTGGATTGATGTTTTTTCCTTTTTCCGTTCCTGTCTGCCATGTTTTCAAGCTGAAGATTGTAGGCTTTGGCCTGCATCCACTCATTATGTAGGTTGAGTATCTTCGCTCTACTCAATATATGATATTTTTGTTGACTGATTCTGCTTGATTTCACTTCCTGATTGCTTGAGGCCTTGCTGCCATCCTCCCAAACCAGCTCAAGATCAGCTGTATCCTCATTGAACATCATAAATCATGTTGTGTGGAGATACTAAGAAACGGAGAGATTCAGACTAAGGGGCACCATCTCATCCATTGCATTTGATTTCAATTCATCTGAGTGTCTCATAGGATGATCCTTACCTGGCTGTCCCATGACCAACTTAACTATACATGTCATGTGTCTTTATAGTATCAGGTACATACGACTACAGGCTATAGAAATCACAGCTATATCCCGGATCTGGATCAGATGGCCTAAATGCAGTCTTCTGGATTCGGGGAGTGAGCGGTGGTTTGAAGATGTATTGGACAGGGCTGTCTACCCTTGAATAGTGTACCCGAGAATCGAAAATTGAAAGATAATGACTTATATGCTATTCCAACGTAATGATAATCAAGATAAAATGATGATGATGATGATGTTATATTAGAGCCCACACCAGGGTAAGAAAATATCCATAAGAAACAAAAAAAGACTTTGTCCAAGTAACCCACAGACACCCCACGCCAGCCCGCCGTTTTGCTGTACAAGAGAAGAACCTCTGAAGCCCTAGACCAGGCTCCCACCCCCCAAAAAGAAACGAGAAGCCATCATATCCCCATTCCACTGACTCCCATACCAGACCCGCCCGCAGCCGGACCCAAAGACGGACACAGACACCCCGGCGGAGCATTGGCCGGTGAGTACGGATACCAACCAGAAGACGGGGACGGGGCGACGCCGCGACCGAAAGCACGGGCGAGAAGACGCGATGGTGTAGCGGTGGCGCCTTCACGGGTGTGCAGCAGGCCGAAGCGGAGGAAGACTTCGGAGATGGTGACGATGATGGAGATGAGGATGAGGACGATGATGATCCAGGTTTGATCTATACAAAAAAACGTTAGTGAGTGGAATTCCACTGGTGTTGTAATGCTATGTGGGATGAGAGCAATGTAGGGAAAAAGAAAACACGTACGAGATGTCCGGTTGTCCGCAATCGAGTCGGACAGAATCTCCGCCAGATCCAAAAACACGCGGCACCGCTCATTCAAGACCTGGATGCGCGGCTTGATCTCCAGGTACTCGCGCACAGCAATGTACAGCGGGTAGAGAGTCGGCTCGCTTTCCCAAAAGAAATTCGGGACATCGAGCATATTGGAAGCTGCAAAAGAATCAGCAAAGGTCGAAGCAAGAAGTAAGACAAATCGATGAACAACATACAGAGATTCACCTCGACACGACTCTTGAACAGCCGCCCTAAGATCCGGAAGACCTCTTCCCGCTTCATGCCGAGCTGCCCTGTCATGGCGAGCCGCCGCGGAACGTCTTTGGCGTCTGCCATCTGGCGGGCCATGACCTCTTCAAAGAAACAGAGCTTGGTGCTCTGCGAGATGCCGTGGCTGATCGCGAGCTTGATCATGTGGTCGCCGCTGCGCAGGGTGATCATGTCGTTGTAGACGCGCGGACGCGAGATCTCAGTCGAGTACTCAAAGTGGAACTCCTCGGTCTCGAAATCTTCCTCGTGAAGAGGCATCGTGGCCAGCGGGATTGGCGTGCCAGTCGCGGACGACGTGGCAAACGCCAAATCCGCCAAAAGATCCTTTTCCTGCCTTTCTGTAAAGTTCCAGAAGACCACCACTCCGTAGCTGAACACAAACATCTCAGCGACGTTGTACAGGGTCCGGGCTGGGAGTTGCGCGGACGAGGGTTGCGGCGACGGCAGAGAAGGGCGGTCGCGCAGCAGTGCATGGCTGTCATCTGTACTGTGTCGGCGACGACGAGGGGGAGGGTCGGGGGTTTCTTTCTCTTCGCGGGTATCTGATTGCGGGACATGCATCCCATCGCTCTCGTTCGAGCTTGCGGCATGCTCGTGCTCTTCTGGGTGTTCCTCAGAGATGCGATTCAGAAACTCCTCATGACCATGCTCCCGCGGGCTGTGATCGCCAGAGTCTCGAGGTGACGCCTCGTGGTGATGATCGTCTTCCGGACGGTTGTGACCACCGACGGAGTGCTCCTCCGCCTCGCCCATGTAGTCGTCGTGGTGATCACGGAGCTCGTTCCGCTCAATCTCCTCATCCAGCAGCGATTTCCCACCGGGGTATTTCAAAACTGGACTGCTGCGCAAGCGATACCCTTCGTGGCCGGGTAGTAAAGGCAGGTGATAAGCCGTGTAGAGGCAGTCATCATACAATTTCGTCCGAGCACCATGCCGTTCCTTCACAAATGCCGCAACAGAGCCCATCTTGTACGCCTGGGCCGTACAATAAGCAGTGACGCGCGCCAGCTTTTCAGTGCGACGGGCCTTGGGCAGGCGCTCAGCATAGCTCTTAGCCCGCTCAGGCCCGACGCGGCGCCTACGCAGCAATTCCTCCTCAGCCAGCAACGGGGCAAGGTCATTATCGACCCCGAAATCGCCGCCCAGCCGCTTCTGGATCAGCAACTGCTGTCGCACCATATCCGGGTCCAGATCCTTCTCCTTAGCCAGCCGCGCAACAAGCTCTTCGTCCACGAGTTCGCCACCCAGACGGCCGTCCACATCATTATCCTCGTCCTCGTCCTCTTCCCCGGTATCCGGCTCGCCAACCCCTCCAGTGTCGGGCAAAAGAACTAGCTTCTCGCTGACTTTTGTTGTTCGAGGTGGAAGCCGTGGCTGCGCCGCCAATCGTCCAATCGTGCCCGCCGCATTGGCTGCGGTGCCGCTACTGGTGCCGCCCGAGCTCCCTATGAGCCCGCCAGCAGCAGAAGCAAGCCGGCGCGAGCGGGAGGTGGGCGGCGGATGGCGCTGCTGCATTGAAGGGATGTCCGAGGCATACTGCAGGACGTTATCGACGGTGATGAACCGGGTCGCAGGCGATCGACGTCGGCGGGGTGTCGAGGGAGGTTGCTGGTCGCGCGAGTCTGTGACCTACACTCATTGCCATTTGGATTAGAATTTGAGTTTCCTTTTGTCCCTTTATGTTTTGTTTTGCGCCAATTGGTTCCACAACGTCAAATCAATATCTTACCAATACGGTCGGGCTGCGCTGGCTAGTCCCCCGTCCGCGCGCGGGGGGCGTCATGGTTAGAGAGACTCAGCCCAGCTGAGCCTTCAAAGAAAATTCCCCCAGAGAAACAGTCGGTTCAAAAAGTGGCGAGGGCAATTGTTGCGTTGATGCTGGCGGCAGATGGGGTTACTTGTCTCGAATCGAGCCACCATCGACCGCCCCTACGCCCAAGACGGAATAGCCCGATGACGTGAAATATATCACGTGATAGAAGCTGTCATCCTCTTGGATCCCGTGACCGGGCCACGTGTCTGTGCACCAATCAGCGCAGACGGAAAGAGCCACCGCGGATCCGGGGTAACCCGGGTGATCGCCTGGTTGGGCTGGTACGGTGGTTGTAACCGAGGGAAACTCGGTAAAATAAATAATAAATGAATAAAAACAAAAACAAGAGCTACTTTTATCTCGGATTGATTGGATTTGCTTGTCATATTTGGTTTAATTTGTCCTATTTAGAAGGAGCTGATGCTTGTGTACGGGGTTCATAACTATGTCCCGAGTCGAAAGTCGAACGCAGGTCTATACCAACAAGAAAAAAAAGAGATCATGTACGAATGTTTCGAATGGGGGGACAGTGAAATGCATGCAAGAATCAGAAAAGATATCCATAAAACGCCGAGAAGGTTTTATCCATGGACCCATCCACGGGGCCTTTGTCAGTCTCGAGGGCGACCACTCCAGGCCGTCACCATGCAGGAAATATGCACGAGATGTGCAAGGGGGAAAAAGAAACCATAAAACTCCGAGATATTGTGGGAAGATTTGTCACCGTCCATTCCGAAAACAACCTGTTCAAGTCGTCGCCATGTTGGAGAACACAAGATTAAGAGAGAAGACCACTCTGCAGTCGGCGATCTTCATCCCAGATCTCCTTTTTCATGCGTTGCAGCCGGGTGTGCTGGCGCTGCAGTCGATCCAGATCGGCCTGTGGGGGATCGGCATGGGCCTCCAGGGTATCATGCAAGGAGCGGTACTTGGCGTAATACTGCTTGAATTTCTGCGACTTCTCGCGCAGCTGCTGCCGCAGGAGTGCATGGCTCATGGGTGGAGACGCACTCCCCGTGCTGCCTCCGCTCGAGGTGCTCACCGCTCGGCGTCGCTTGTGCTCCAAGTTCCCTGTCGAGCGCCCCGCTGAGGGTTGCGGCACAGACAGGCGATCGAGTTCGGCCTTGCGCTTCAAGGGGTTCACGGTGGACGCGGGCTTGGAAACCCCATTGGTCTGGACAGGCGGTTTCGCGGCGCGAGGTGCCTTGGCACCAGCCTTGTTCGTCCGCGAGAGTTGGGAAATGAGCGGAGAGGACGAGGACGAGCTCGAGGAGTTGTTCTGGCTATCGGAACGGTTGCGGCCAAGAACCTCGGAAGCGTTGGTTGGAGGTGAGGAGCCGAGCGGTGATGGCTTCTGGGGAGAAGTGGAGGGACGAGAGGAAGGCCGTTTGGAAGTTGCATTCTTGGCAGATGGCTGGGATGGCTCGAGTTTCGGAGTAGGTGCTTCAGCCTTGGGGACCTTGGGCGTAGGTGCAGGCGGCGTGTCGGTCGATCGAGCCTTAGCCGGCGCCTGAGACTTGGCTGGAGCTTGTTTGGCCGGCGGGTTGGCCGGCGCGGGAGCAGGTGCGGCATCGGGCATTTCATCGTCTTCATCGTCCGATTCATGAACGAATTCCGCAGATTTGAACTTGCCATCGGTTTTGGCGGCGGGCTTCCGCTCTGCTTTCTTTGTGACCCGTCCCGTCAGCGTGCTGTTGGTGTTCTTGGCTTTGGCCGATCGCTTGGTCGCATCCTTGTCGGTCGCTCGTGGCTTTTGGGTGGTCGCGTTGGACCGAGGCGCGGGGGCCTCCGAACCCTTTTGCTTCATGCTGGAACCACTCGCTCGATCGGTCTCGTTGCTGGTGGTCGAGTCGTCTTTGCTTGGGTCCTCTGACCCGTGTGCTTGGATTCGCGGAGTGAGAGGTTTCTTGATTGGACCAGTGCTGAGGTTGAGTCGTGACAGGCACTTCCCTTTGCCGCGTTCCTCCTTGGGAAGAAGTGACTGCCAGAGTTTGTCGGTGCGAGAGATTCGCATGCGATCGTAAGCGGAGATCGCGTTCTCAATCGCCTCTTGTCGGTCCTCCGGCGTCGGGTATGGAAAACTCCAGACGTCAAGGTCTTTGTAGGTTTTGTCTTTGAGATCAAACTTCTCTCGGTTGAGGCGGTTTTCGATCCCGTATTTCTGGGCGAGGGAGTGGCAGTCGTCAACCGAGGCACGAGTCTGGCGAGCGAGGAACTTGGTAGACACGGCCCGGACGGCAAGCAAGTGAATAAAGGGTGTCCTAAGAGCCTCGAGGCGAATGCGATCTTTGTTTTGAGGGAGGGGAACCGAGGTCGGAGTGGGGATGGGGACAGGAGACTTGGGAGCACCGAGAGTTGGGCTCGAAGTGAGAGGTCGGTTGGCAGACTTGAGGAATCGATCTTTCTCTAACTCCACCTTACTCGCAGGACCTCGATGAGAGGATCTGCCTCCTCGGAGAGCCTTCAATTCATCCGGGTGTGAGATGATGTGAGTCTTCTTCGACTCCTTCCCTCTCTCGAATGCATTGAGGCTCTCCTCCAAATTAGCCAGTGCTTGATCGGTGGACGCGGTCGCCTCCTTGGCCTTTTCTACCTCTAAGCTGTGGCTCAGAACACCGGTGAAGTAGAGGGTTTGTTTATCGGGCGAGCTATGGTAGATCTCGGAGCGGTGTGTTTCGGGGTAGGTGTGGAAGGACTGGGACTTGCCCCCGTAGTGAAGAGCCGGGTGTTTGCCCAATCGAACTCGAACGGGCTGGTCATTTCGGAGGTCCTGGATCAGCTCATCAAGGGTGTGCTGAACCAGATTCAGCCGCATGATCTGGGAAGGCTTGGCGGAGGCCGCACCGGACTGATCTCCAGGACGGAGAGACAGCCCGGCCTTGGGGATATCCAGAGCCATCGTCATGGTGAATCAGACAAAGGAGAGGATAAGGAGGGAGGGAGAAGGTTTCGAGGTTGTGAGCAGGGTCGGATGGCAGCGTGAGAGCTGCGGGTCAGGCGGCCAACTGCACGAGGAAGCGAGGTAGAACCATACGCCATAAGATCAGGCGGGAAGAAGAAAACACTCAGAGAGAAGGGTTCTAGACAGGATATAGACAAGACAAGACAAAATAAGAATATTGGGGAGCAAAAGAGAGTGTAAGTCAAAATGAAAATGGAAGTGAGAGAGGAATGAGGAGAAAGGAAGAGGATGAGCAAGGCGGAGGGAGGAGTGGGGAGAGCTGGACGGGCGATGCCCGTAAAATTACAGGGGATTCCCGGTGTTTTTCGTTTCGAATAATTCTAATATTATAAATCTTATAATAATTAAGGTCGGGTTTCTTCTAGTAAAAAAAAAACATGGCTTAAATTATTCGATTATTCCCTAATTCTTTGATTCCCTTAAATTACAGGGATTTTCCCGTTGCTTGGTGGCGACTCTGCCCTTTTGTTCTTACAGTCGGAGAAGCGATCCGGGTTGTCTTGGAGGATCTCTCTCTCCCCTTGGCCCCAAGGCTATAAAATTAGCAAGTTCAGTTCTTTTGTTCTGATTATAGCTAGAGTAGAAGAAACAAAGAGATCTCAAAGGTACTCACAGTCTATGGGGACTACCTTGGTAGATTACACCTGGGGATGTATCATACATTTATAATATTATAATATATTACTATGGAGATCCATGGATGTACCGCAACAATACCGTAGCTGAGTCTCCAAGAATGAGGCCCGAGTCGAGACGTTCGGCAAAACGGGTGTGGCCGGGATGTTCCCCTCATATAATTATATTATGATATTATAGAATATTGTATGATATGGAATTATTACAGGATTATTATATCGAGAGTGCATGTTAGCCTAAAAAGAAAGAAAAGAGCCCAAACCTGGTATGAACATACCAGTGACAGCCGATCATCCAGACTGCGGAATGTTCCTTGAGTGGCAAAGTGATTGGTATTATCTTTTTACTATACTATTACTACTACTAATATACTAATACTTATATTCTAAATCTATGCAGTATTATCAGTATGTAACAAAACAATTAAAAAAGGGCCACCACTAGCGCGATGATGTGTCTCGCCGGGAGTCGCACCTGGTTTGAGTCGGGCACTTTTGATTGGCTTGGCCGCTTTCACGGGCTTCGTTTCTTTTTTTTTTTTTCTTTTTCTTTTTCTTTTTCTTTCTTACAGACAGATCATGTTCTGTGAACTAGAGCATTAGGGGTTATATTATTCTGACTTCCAGTGTCCGTTCACGGAAACTAGAGAGGGGGCCCGTGGATCCCCTTGCTGCAACCCAACCATTGGATTGATAGTGCTGAGACAGACATTGGCCGTGCTTGGCTTGCTTCATTTATTGTGTCCACTGCCAATGGTGCGTACAACCCTCGGTGGCTTGATCGATCGTGATATCGAGAGCAATTCGGATCGGTAGACTGGATATTTGAATAGAAAATAAATAGAACCCCATTAATCAACCATCTCTCCTATACTACCTAGGTAAATTACCGTAGAAGAAAAACCAAAATCAAGAACAATGTCCACCCAAAACACCCTCGTGAACCACCACTCGCTCCACCCAGCAACCCACTCCTCGTCACCGTCCACGACACCCCCCCCTTTGCGTCAATCATCGCCGCGCTTCCCGCCCGCATTCTCACAACCGCCTCCACCCTCGGCTATCCCAGAGTCCGCCCTCGCCCAAACCCTAGAACCTCACAGCGGTCGCAGCCATCCAAACCGTTGACCGTTAATCTGCCAGACGGGGACGGCGACACTGCTGCCGAACTAGCGACCACGGTCAAGGAAGTCATTGCGCTTGCTGCAGTGGGATGGCACACCGAGGACATGGAGAAGAGGCGCGTGCGGATCATTAGAGCGGCGGTTGGTGGTGGGGTTTTGTGGTCAATGTTTGTACAGACGTGCTGGCTTATGAGGGGGGCGACATTGAGTGCGGGAGGACATCTAGGGAGCAGACCAAGCCGTTGTTGGCTTCGTAGAGCCCTTGGTGTTATCCACAGATGTAGGTAAATAAGTAGCAGGGAGGAATTATTGCTTAGGATGAATAGCCTAACACTCAAATCCAATCCATACTACTACTAGTCTGAACATTTGCTAAATCAATCGATTGCCCAACAGCACAGCGTGTATGTACCCACCCTATGGCCGAGTGCAAAGCCCATCAACACACTTGTTCCCATAACAGCAGTTCTCATCAACAAGGCACGGCCCCTTGTCCTCCCTGCAGCCAGGCCAGTCCGAGTCGGTCGACCGGCACTTGGTGGCAGCGCAGTAGCCCGAGCAGCAGCTTTGGCCGGAGCCACCGGACTCGCAGTTTTCTGGTGTGGTCAGAAGGAGATGAAGCAGGAAAAACATCTGTAGATAGACAAACTCTATCCCTTCCGGAGAAATCAGCATGACTTACCATAGACCCCGAGACAGGTAGCGGTAGGCACACAGGTGGTCAGAGTCGTGGACGTAGGCGTCGTGAAGACAGCCGTGGTGCAGAACTCGGTACCGACACAGGCATCGGCATCACCGCATCCAGCGGCCGCTACGAGAGATGTCAGTTAGGATCCTGAGTTGAGGGAGAGGAATGAGTATAGTAGATACAGACAGCCCAGGGCGACCTGAGAAAGGAGAAGAGCCAAAGGCGTTGAGAAATGCATAGCGACGAGAATAATTCCAAGCTTTTTTTGAGTTACCGTAGGTGTACAAGGTGACTGATTCTCAGATTGTTGAGTTATGTGTAATCAATATTCCCATCAACATCTGTAGGTTCAGGACTATATATATACCCATCGATTCCTCATACACATCAAAATAACCACCAAGATACCAGCAGTGGAACCGAAAGCAGATGAGCCAAATACGAAGCTGCAATACATCACCACACTGCTTTTGGCTGGGCATACCTAGTGCTGGGGTATGTTGTTTGCCGTTCGCGGGAGGGAGAAGATATCCAACCGCGGTCACTGCCATCTCTCGCCACGGGAATACGGGGCGTGACACGAACTAGATAGGCGTGCCATGGCTCTATTGGCAATTTTTTGAGACATTGACCAGACGGGATAGGAGTGGGAATGGAGGTATATTTAGAAGTATTTGTTGGGTATAGTAGACACCAGCTTGAGTATGAACCGGTTCAAGTTATATAGTATATCTCCTTGATGCATAGGAGCACAACGAGGGCATTTTCAACTACAGCAAATACAGACCTAAAAAACAAATACAAAGAGCTCACCTCTATGTATAATCCACACCTATTCTCCATTGGGTCAACCCCGGATTCTGTCTAGGCGCTCGACTATCTATCCTTGGTCGCCTAACCCGGCATACATGATAGTTCAACAAAAACCATGTTAAAGATAAGAGCCTCTGTGTATTACAGAGAGAGTCCAATTGTAAAAAAATCCATCAAATTTGTTCTGATAGGGGCCATTTTCTATATATTGGGGGCTATGTATTTTCGCATGATTCATTTTTAAGAGCTTGAAATCTAACAACTTTTACTATCTCAATTGTCCAAGTCAATACATATACAAAAGTATACAAAATTGACACTAATGAAATCAATAGAATTGACCATAATTATTGCTAACATATTTATACCCATATAAAAAAATCCTGTTCGTAGGCACCGATCCACGCCCAGCCTCGTGGGGCTTAGACACGGGAAGGAAGCCGATTCCCGCCCTATCGGGCTCTATAAATAACTCCACTCTCACTGCACATACTGTAACTATAGTCTTCTACCCATGGAAGCTATCATATTTAATAGCACATCCCGGAAGAATCATATATGTATTATATATCCCAGGCATATCTTCCAAGTCTTATTCAATGGTAATTAGAAGCAAGGTTCATCCACAACCTGATAATTCATTCCAATAACTAGTTTTCGGCCCCCCGTGGATCTAGCACTAAAACACAGATTCGAGCTGGAGCTAGCGGCTTCCTTTGACTCTGAAACACCGGCTCAGACCACGTCTTGGGATCCTTCAGCTTTTCGACTTTGTTGTATTCGAGTTACTAACTACAATAAATACAACGGATTGTTGTGTACATATTGTATACTAACCACACTAGTAACCATGCTGATGCCTGCTCGGTAGATCCTCATTAATACTAATTATAGAACAAAGACCATTGTCTAGAAAGTGAATGGTATATATGTATATACCCTGGTAGCTAGGAGCAAGAACCATGGATTGTGGGTTATTGAGCTGTGGCTATGGGATTCCAGATTTCGGGTCTTGAGTCTGAGGAACTACGGTTAGATTGTCACTGACAATAGTCAATCCTCTTTGAATTGCTTCTTTAATTATAGCTTCATATTTTATTTGATTTGATTGGACTTGATTGTATATTAGAGTTCTATCGTACACTGATCAGTAAAACAACCTCATTTACACGGTGGTATTCGGTGCAAAACACGAAAGGAAAAAAAACTCAGAACAAAGCAAGCACAGCAAAGAAAAAAAGCAAATAAAACACAAGAAAGAAGGTTAGCAACAGAGAAAAGAAACAGATATTAGGGGTAAGCGGTATGAAACAAACCAAGAGACAAAGGAAACCAAAAAAAAAGATACCAACCAGACACCATAATGGAGAAAAGCAGAAAAGACAAAGCAAAGCAACGAAAAGAAAACCCATTCCCTGATCCCATATCCATATCCATACAATGTTAGCCCCATGAAGATCCGGTTCCCACGCTCTATCTATGCTGTTTTCTCGTCTGGTCGTGTCTCGGTAAGCCATGTCATCCGCACGCAAGCAAATCGAAAATCAAATGTGCGAGGACAGCTGGGATGACAATCCGAATCAAAACCCATAACCCCTCCTTTCCAAATACCTGGGACACGATCAGACAGTCCCGACTCCTTCCCATCGATATAAGTACAAACAAACATTAAAAATGCACAAAACAAGCCAAAACGGAAGGAAAAAAAACTTGCTTCCATGGGAATCAAGGGGAGGGAATTGCATCGAAACAACTTAACAAAGGAAATTGAACAAAAAAACAAAGTGAAATTCGTCCATGTGGCCCCGCATCATACCGGGGTCGACCAAGTGTGGTCACCCATTCTGGGCCTCGTTTCGTAGTTCTCTGGCTCAGTGCTGGTCGGTCGACGGATGGTGGAGTTGGGGAAATACATGTGTGGGGGGCATGGACGTTGGGTAGGCCGGGCCACTCGGCTCGGGATAGGTGAAGTCGTTGGCCGATCCCGGCGAAGGCATGCCGGCATGAGATGGCGAGGCCCATCCCAAACTAGTCATGTGAGGGCTTCCGCTCACACTGTTCGGCCGGTGGTCATTGTTGGCCGGCGGCTCGAGAGGCTGCGGCGGAGCATAAGGATGCGAGGTCATGGCTGGCCGGGAGTGGGGTGCACTGCCGAAACTTGAAAGAGAGGGCGAAGTTGTCGTGGGAGATGCCCGAGGACTGCCTTGTGAGAAATCACCTCGCACGTGCGGCGGGATAGGACCACTGCCCATATAGTAGTCTCCGCCTGACCGGTGCATATTCAGTGGAGGAAGGTCACCGCCGGGCGACAAGGACGGGTGGTGTGCAGGAGACGGAGTCGATTGGATTGAGCCATGATCCGGGAACATGCCCTCCTGTCCTCGCCCCCGATCCTTGTTTTGGCGTAGCTGAGCCTCAGTTTCAGCGGCCGCTTCCTCGATTGTCCCAGTGTGATGGTTTTGATGCCGTGTTAATGTCGTGCGTCGAGTGAAAGTTTTCTGGCAATTGGCGTACGGGCACTTGTAGGGTCGCTTCCCGGAATGAATGCGGCGATGTCTGGCCAACGATGAAGAATCACTGAAGGGCTAGATGGAACACCGTGTTAGACTCGATTATACAAATTTTAGGCACTGGGAGAGCATACCTTGCCGCATCGCTCGCACATGTGCGGCTTTTCTCCGGTATGTACGCGAGAGTGTACCGTCAATGCTGAGCGTTGGATAAACTGCTTCCCACATCCAGGCCAGTCGCAGGCGTGGGGCCTGATTCCAGTGTGGATTCGCTCTACAAGCGTCCAAGGTTAGTGGCTTCGAGTCTCCAATGTATTGGGCGAGACACTTACCATGCCGTGCAAGGTCGCTACGTCGAGCGAATCCCTTTGTTGCATGTTGAGCAATGAAAGGTCTTCGGCGGTGGATCAGCACTGGCGCTCCCCGGAGGAGGCCCCTGATGTATCGGAGTATCGCCAGCGTACCCCCCAGGGACATAGGCCATATTCCGGGGCGTGGAACCCGGAGGCTGTGCATAGTAGAAGGGATCGGGCATCCCCGAGTCCATGTGGACGGGGGGCGGAGCATGAGGAGGATATGTGTTGACAGGAGTGTCCGAGGCACCCGGTTCGGCCTTCATGGTTGGAGAGGCCTGGGGGTGCAACTGTGCACTCCGCTGCATGTAGTGTTGTTGGAGTTGCGCTTCGGCGGCTGCGGCTGCGGCGACAGAGTTCTTCCTGTTCAGGATGGTCGTGATGTCCATGACCCGACCCAGCGAACAGCCGAGAGACGGTAGTCAAGGACTGCTCTCAAGCAGACCGTTGGAAGATTGTAGCTTAGAGTAGATCACTCTTGAATGTTGACTGTCGACCGATTCATCCACCGTATGGTCGGTACGCGCAATGATTGGTTCCAGGGCAATTTCAGTCGTTCCAGATAGATTGCCAACCACTGCGATCCTGCTGTATCGAGGTTTTCGCCACTTGACTGTCGATCAGCCCGAGGATGGAGACGCGTCGGTAGCGGAGGATTCTCAGGTTTTGGGCCAACGCCGAAACACAGATCCAGCTCACTGTGTTGTGGCAGGAAGCAAAAGTTTGCCACAGGTTCCAACACCTGGTTTCGCGATTGTTTAGGGTATTCTGCCAGGATGAGGGTTGGGCGGCAGAATTGTACACGTGCTTTCTCGTCTCGGAGAACCCTTGGGAGCTTCTTGGGTCACGATTCTCGCGGAAATCAAGTAGGATTCGATAGAACAGTCGGCTCGAGGGGAACCGCGCGACGGGGTCTTGGGAAAGGAGAGGTATGTCGGGTCGATTGGGCGGGGATTCTGGCAGACACAAGAAACAGTCAGCCCCAAAAATCAACTTGGAATGGCAAAGACCTTGCCCCGGTGAGATTGCCCGAGCCCAGCTGAGTGATGCTGCGATTGTTAATCGCAAGGTGACCTTGTCGCCCCTGGTACTCCGCAGTCTTTGGGATGCTGGGCCATCTACCCACGGGGTTCCAGAGGACATCACGGAAGACAAGACGCCCATGAGGGCTTGCCTGAAATCAATGGCAACCACCAAGAGAAGGCCGGCTTGGGGATAGCATTTTCGTCATGACGATTCCATGGGAAATCACCAAGATCGTACCAAAAGACAGACACGGACATACCTTCACAGAAAACCAAGACTCCCGCCTGCAGGCAACCCAGGGACTGGCGAGAAGAGTAGATGAAGAGGGAAAGGGAAATCGCGCAAACAAAGTCGGTGGGGAGCCGAGTCGTGCCGGCAGAAAAAAAGTGCGCGGAGATTTGCGAGAAAGGGGAGATGATGTAGTTTTATGATTGTGATTTAATAAATATATAAATTAGATCAGAAATATAAATCATAAATAGTCAATAATAATAAAATCATAAAATCATAATATTATTATTCTATTTAGGTGTGGTAGGTGCCACTCGTGTCGGGCCGTCTACATACATCATTATTTACATTTCCTGTTGTTTTTCTCTCGGCTTTGCAACTCTTCTATTCATATATCCATGGATAGCATGTTTTTTTACTCTGTGCATCTATCAAATTTATCAAATTGAATACTCACAACTCATATCCAGGACTCACTTTTCCTGCCAAGTGTACCCCCAAACACCTTTTTGCCCAAGAGACAAGAATAGTCGCACTAAAGCCATGTCCCTGCAAGGTCCAACCGTACACTTCAGCCTAGTTCTCCTAGTCGGACCCAGCGAAGCCCGCTAGAAGGGAAAACCTGGCACCAGAAGCCCCGTCAGCAATGCCGGCTCCACAACGTGCGCCTGCCTCCCTGTGGCCGTGCGAAAACTCGATGGATACGAGAGGGTGACGCCGATCCGAACGAGAATTTATTTCTTTTTCTTTTTTATTCCTTCTCTGGATTCATTTTTGAATTAAAAAAAAAAGCCTTGAACACGGAGGAAACCCGAGAAAAACCACGCTTGTAGATTATAGTTCGAATATCTCGCTCTCTCTACTTGCCTGATCTTCACTGCCCAATCTCCCTCCCCAAATGAACCTAGTGCAAATAGAAAGAAAAATGATTCGAGAATATGACGCAAGTCGCATTTCCTTCAGGAGATGTGATCGGGCCAAAAAATAAATAAATAAATAAATAAAAAAAACCAAGTGGACTCCGGGAAATCGGTTTCCCAGATGCATAAAAGGGGGTTGCCCGAAAGACGCCCCTGAGGAAGATAATAAAAAGAGGTGTGACCAGACGCCCGAGTTATTTTTCTGTTTTGATTTTTACATTCGATTATTATTATCATATATATTTATATTTATATAAAGAAAGGGCAGGGCAACTGGAGGAAATCGGTCCAAATACAAGATGGAATGGTGCGACACTAGGTCTACAGAGTATATACAGTATGTTGAGAGGCATTATTGTCTCTGGATCTACCCCCCGGTGCGGAGTTGCTTCACCATCTCGATAGTCTGTTCCGACTATTGCTAGCCGATCCCAAACGGCGGAAGGCTAAATCCCCGATGATCGTTTCTAGAAGGATGAAGAATTCGATTTCCAGACATTCCCAGAGTTGGGCTGAAACATGAAATCCTTCATGTTGCAAATGTCTGTACAGCCATTCCACTGTAGCTGGATGTAGGCAATCCTAACTATGATGATTTCTTGCTTTTTTCATGTTCTTCCCCTAAAGTAAATAAATGCAGGTATGTCAACAACGCCATCTTGATGACGACGATCCCACGAGTGGGCCCTCCACCCCCTGGTCTGCTATCGGGTCTATTTCTTACTCCTCCACCCCCTTTTTTTTCGTTTCTTGGAAGACACTAGCAGACGCCGGCAGGATTTCAGCCTCCGAGAAAAAAAACCACAAGAATCCCACTGCCACACGGGATGGGTTCGCGATCGCTCAGAACTGGGTCCGCCAAGCCTTTCTCCTGACCTTCTGGTGGCCTTCCAGAAGGATTGCGTGAAAATAGAAAAGGGCCAAGATACCGGTTGCCTAATGCAGCTGCGCCTGCGCCCTGTACTATGGATATTCCTTGGGTACTTGGGTACGTACCTATTGTTCTCGAGCCGAGCCCGAGCATATATGCAACTATATCAGAGATCAAGTCACTATTGACCCGTGAGCGATCAAAGCGAAGATTTATCATTTATTTATTTATTTAGTGCCCAATGATGGATGGAAGATGCCTAAAAGGGGGTAAGAGAGGTTGGGTACCCGGGGAGTACTGTAGACTCCCTAGTATAGTTGTAGAGTAAGTATAGTTACCAGATTGTTTTTACTCCTATTGTTTGTCGTGATCGTCTTGTTCTCATTCCCTCCTTGGAATAAACCTCCACCCCCTCCCCCTAGTTGTGACGACATCATCCGGAGTGCATATCATAGTGTATAATTAATATATTATATGGTCGTTGCTCATCTCGGGGCGTGTCTGCGGGGGTTTGCGGAGATTATCTGCGGCTGTAAATCCGTTGGCCGGATAGTTTCCACTTGCTCATAATCTCATTGTGTCTCAGGTTTTTTTCGGCGAGCCAATCATCGGGAATAATCGCCTATTGTCTGATGATTGGATGTATCACCGAGTCACACATGGGCAAAAAGGGGGGAAAGATAGAAAGAGAAAGAAAGGAGGTGGTGGAACCCACGTTGGATGCACAGTACTATACGGATAGAGTATGGGGCAATTTGCCACATGGTTTAATCTGTTTTGTTCTTTTGTAAGGGTTCTAACTTTATGTTAGTAGTTAGGGTTATATACTGCCCAGCTACTGCTCGTACTTATTAGGGAATTTGTATACTCCCCGAGATTGTATCCCTTGGCTTTTTCTTTACTGGGATATGTTTACAAATAACCAGACAGCGCAGACAATGCACAAAATAATTGTCAACAAGCAAAGCTATGACCTACTTTCCACTCCGATCCTGCTGCCGCCATCTCCCCGGGAAATTGAGCACTGGCCCATTGATGTTCATCCTGAAGTCTTAGCGAAGATCGGTCAATCCTGCTCCTTTGCGGTTGCGGTAGAACCACCGAGACTAGTGGATCATTGCACTCTATTACTGGGGTCAAGATATGGGAAGGATAAAATGCAGGCGAGGTGGACGAAGTATTTGAATATACCTAGTATGCAAGAGACTGATCTGAGTAGGTGGGTTGATCGTGCAATGACAAATACCTATACTAGACACTTTATCTACAATGGTAAGCATCAATCACTACCACGTGGAGAGAAGAATACTTATATCAAGAGCATACAGCTACGAGATACTAAAGAATTCCATGTCACATGAGGAATCAATCATCCCACGGCATTAATATCAAGTATGCGTAAAGGTGTATCTCCGATCTATAAACAACCCCAAAACCCCAAGCAAAGTGCTTACGCCCAGATAGATGCCCATGCGCCGTGATGAGAGAGGACGGGGTATAGCCAGCGAAGAAACCCCCGAGTCCTCCCCAATGAATATAAAGCGAGCCGATACAAGACAGAAATAATACACGGCCTTTCCTCCCCCCCATTTTTTTTAGTCTTTTCGTCTTGTTTTCTCACCGTTTGCGCCAAGATAGCTCCAAAACCCGATCACCCTTGTAATGAGGGCGGACATACCACTGAGTGACCCGGCCATTGGGTTCGAGCACTGCATCCCGGAGCTGGTAGGTGACCTTATCGACGTCCTTGTTGCGCAGCGGGCCCAGTTCATGGAGGTAGTTTTCGTTGGTGGCGCCGTTGTGGGACTCCCATGTCTTCTCCATGGTCACATCGCCGGGCTCTGGATCCCACGAGTAGTGGATGATGGAGTATCCGTTGGTCAAGATCCAGCCGTCGCTGAAATGCCACCGGCGCAACAGACAGGTATCACCACAGATTTCTGAGATCACGCCCAGCTTGGGCATGTCGGCCTTGAACCACGACTTCCAGTGGTGCACGGAGAGCGGCGGCTCGCGGCCCGACTCGAAAAAGCCCGAGGCATCGCGCATCAGATCCAGCTGGTGGAGTCGGTGCTCGATAGTCAGGCGCGTGGTGGTGTATTGGTAAACACAGTTGGCGACGCGGCGGTCGCCCGTCAGCGGCATTTGCTGGCACTCTCCGGACACCGAGTCTAACTCGCGCAGGAGCGGTCGCGACAGGAAGATACCGCCGCCACCGAACGCGATCAGCCCGAACACGGAGATCTGCGGCACGCCCTCAGACACGCCGCCCATGTAGATCGACTTGGTGTGGTCGTAGTGGCTCAGCGTTTCGACCAGGTCCGACATGGACAGGAAAAACGTGTCATCGTCGATCATGCATGCCCACTTGGTCTGCTCTCGGGTGTGACTTTCCAAAAGTGAGATCAGAGCAAAGTATCGCGTGAGAAAGTCGTCGTCGGACTCGGTGACAATGAGATTGATCCCCAGCGCGTCGGCCTTGGCGCGAACCCGCTCGATTGCGTTGGGGGTTTCCTCGGGCTCGACTAACGCGAAAATCCGAGTCCTGGTGTACCCGGCCCAGTGAGCCATCTGGTCGAGGGATTCGTTCAACCGTTCTACGGACGTTGCGACGCCAAAGTCGATGTGGGAGGCATCCACCATTTTCGGGGGCTTGGGGACCTGGACCGCGACGGGGATAGGGATCGAGCAGCTGTCGTGCGGCCCATCCTGCATGTCGGTAATGGGCTCCTTGGGAGGCTTCAAGTCCATAAAGGCCTGGTCCAGTCGTTGTGTCATGGGCACGGGGTCGTCGGTCACGTCCACCACAATTTCACGGCGAATGTATTGGCCCACTTTGCGAACGTGCAGCTTGTGTAACATGTCGAGGTTGAGTTCGCATTTGATGTCTGACGATATCGTGATGTTGGCTCGGCCCAACACGGTGTTTTGTGGCTCGGACGACGGCCAGAGGAGAGCGACGAATGTCGCGCTCACCACAATGATGAGCACGAATCGCAGCATCCTCCTGCATGCCCAGGAGGCACCTAAGAGCGACCCTTCGCGACCGTTCAGCATCCTCCACTTGTCTAATGTCATCCACGGCTGTTTTGTTTCTTTTTTCGGCTACTACCTCATTGCTGAGACAGGCACTCCTGCGCTGGACTGGAGCAGTTCGAGGGGTTGAAGATGGGCGAACAGGGGTGATTTGAAGGGAGGAGGGAGGAGGAGGGAAGGGAGAGTATATGGGAAAATATAAAGGAGAAATCCAAGAAATCCAAGAAATTGGGACGAGGCAGAGAAGTGGAGAGAGAAGAAAAGGGACTCTCCCGTGGAGTGCAGGCCAAAGCGAAAAAAGGGACGGGACAGCGACGATCATGGTTTTCCAGATGGCCATGACGTGAACTCACGTGTGCCTCTATGGATATGATTACTCTATATTATTAGTTACTTGATACTTATTTATGTAGTATATAGTATATAGCCAATTATTTATTATTTATTATTCTATTATTATCTGAGTATCATAGTATCATAGTATAATCGTATACTCTCTAATATCTGATTCCTGCGATCTTCCCCAAACTCTACCAAACGCCACGTCCTGCGTATCGCTCAGCCAATGCTCGGCCTCGTCAGCCTCTCCGCCTGCTCCACGTCCGCGCGTCACCCATCCTTACACTGCCTTCAGCCTTCATGTGCAGGCAAAAATCCAGGGGTTTTGACCATTTCCCCGATTCTTCATCCCCGGATATCTCCAGGCAAGAGAGCATCTCATTTTCTGGTTCCACAACACCTCGTTCGACTTTGCAAGGACCGATCACCCCCTGTCGATGATCTGGGATTCTGATACTTTGTATCCGGCCCCACAGGCGAATAGGCTTTTCAGGGTTCAAGTTGAAACTGGCCTGTTCGGATGTACACAGATCATCTTAGGCCGCCGCGACAGATCACCTGCACCGCATCAAATTTGCCTCTGGAAGTGCCGATCGGGTGGGCTGTGTACAGCTGTAAGTTGAGCCTCAGGCGCCCCGAGGACATAAGGGGTTCGACAGGGCCCTTCTGCACCGGACTAATTATAGTCATGCGAGGACGGTCCCAGCTTGAAATCCATGCGTAAATGGGATATTCGAGTCACATTATAGCCTCACGTCATCCCACAGTAAGGCACATGGTCGTGGGACTTGGCAGCTATAGGGTGGACAGGGTGGACAGGGTGAAACCCAAGACCCCGCTGATGGAAGTCTATGTCGGTGAGTGTGAGAGATCGAGTATCACAACACGTAGGCTTTCCAACATGAGACTTGGTTGAAACAATCATTGTCTGGTTGAGCCAGAGTGGGTGATCCAAGATCTCCCAGGGAACCCACCAGGCAATGCATTCTGATCCACGGATACCCCGAGGGAGTTTCCGAGAATGGTAGGCTGTGATACCTGAGGCGGAAAGGCAAGAATATCCACGTGACTACTACGGCAGACCATGTGGCCCCTACACGCAGAAATTCCCCAATGGGGAAAGACCATTTCCACACACTGGAGCGGGACACATCTCAGCAATTGCGCCTTGTTTCCCCCCCGGGACCGAGTTTGGAGTGCCAGACTACGCCAGTCTGATCTCAGCCTTTGATTCCATTCCCCACCATGGTTGCGCAGTCGTTGGCCTCGCTGTTGCAGCAGGCGACGATTGACGATCATGAAGAAGTGCTTCAATCCTGCAATGCCGTCCTGTCCAAGTCCCAATCTGATCTGGATGCCCAGCACATCAAAGTGGTTGCCCTCCTAAAATTGGATCGCTTTGAGGATTGTGTGCGCGTGGTGGAGGCAGGAGGCGATGCACTCAAGAAGAGAGCCGGTCTGGAATATGCATACGCCTTGTACAAAATTGGAAAGTTGGAGGAGGCCACTGCCGCCGTGGCTCGAGCAGCTGCTAGCAGAGGGACCAGCCATCTGAAGGCACAAGTGGTATGGGATGATTTTCGTTGATATTCTTTCGAGGCCCTGCGCTGACTTTCCTCGTCACAGAGCTACCGCGCCGAACAGTTCCACCGAGCCGCCGAGATCTACGAAACCTTGTCACAAGATAGGAGCGATGAGCAAAATGACTTGAATATCAACGCGTGGGCTACCGATGCCCAGCTGCAGTGGAAGGGACAACCGGAATTTGTGCGCCATGACCGACTGTCAAGGGAAGAGCTGGAGTCATTCGAGACGGCCTATAATGCCGCCTGCTTGAATATTGCCAAGGGGGCCCTTGGACAAGCCGAAGTGCTCCTGTCACGCGCTAAAAGTCAGAAACCCACTGCATACGTTTTGCAAGAATCATGTTTGACTGATTGCACTGTATAGACGTTTGCCGGACATCGGAGGACCTCACCCCCGAAGACCGAGCTGCCGAGCTTTTGCCTATCGCTGTCCAGCAGTTGTATGTCCTGAACCGACTGGGGAAGACGGAGGAGGCCGAGTCAGTCCTTCAGGAAATCAGTGTGGAGGAGTAAGTTTAATTGACATTTCTTTCGTGGAGTCGTCAAAAATAAATCGCGGACTAACTTTGATGTGTTTAGTATCCCCGAACTCTCGACGAAGAAGATTGCGCGGAATAACATTTTTTTGGCTCGCCAGACGACGATTAACCCTTACATCCTCTACAAGGCCCTCCACGAGACCCCAGATGCCATCAACAATGACCGGCTATTTGATTTCCAGAGTCATGATCTGGCGGGTAACTCACACGCTGCGGATCTTTTTGTGCAGAAATACGACGGTATGATCCGGTCCACAGCTAAGGGCCTTGCACAAAGCCCATGTCCCTCCGTCGAGGCCACCCCCAACCTCCTGTCCGTCTACAACGCCGCGGCCCACGCACAAGGGCAAACCGGCCCGAAAGCTTTGAAACAGATCCTGCCACTGTTGGAACGGAGGCCTAAAGATTTGGGCCTGCTCCTGACGGTGGTCCAACTTTACGTCAGCGTGGGCAACACCACCTCTGCCATCACAGCTGTGGAGCGCTCGCTGCACAGCCTCGAGGAATCCATCTCCGAAGCCGACCAAGACGCTCGCTTTAACCCAGGCCTTCTCAGTGTTCTGGTGTCATTGTATCAGCTTGAGGGCCGCAAGGTCCAGATCCGCTCCACCCTCGCCCAAGCGGCCTCGTACTGGCGCACCAAGCCCGAGCCGCCGGCATCTCTCCTGCGCGCCGCGGCTGCTTCCCTTTTTTGTACTCGGAGGACCAGTCTGACCTGGCCACCGCCCGCGATCTCTTCCGCTCCTTGCACCAGAAGGATCCTAAGGACCGTATTGCAGTCGCCGGCTACGTCGCGTCGCAGGCCACGCTGGACTACTCGCAGGTGGAGTCGCAGATCGACCAACTTCCTGCCGTCAGCGAGCTTATCGCTGGCGTCGACATCTCTGCCTTGGAGTCCGCGGGTATTTCTCCTTCCGCCTCCTCGGCTGCCGCTGCAGCCGCCGCTTTCGCTGGGGCTCGGAAGCGCACGGCAGCCGGCAAGGAAGACCGCGCTGCCAAGCGCGTGCGCAAGTCCCGTCTGCCCAAGGATTATGACCCCAACAAGAAACCCGACCCCGAGCGCTGGCTTCCTCTGCGTGACCGCTCGTCCTACCGCCCCAAGGGCAAGAAGGGCAAGCAGCGCGCTGCTGAACGCACCCAGGGTGGTGTCGTCACGGAAAAGACCGAGGAGGCTGCGAGCCAACAACAGAAGTCCTCTGGTGGCGGAGGGGCCAGCTCCAAAAAGAATAAGAAGAAGGGCAAGCGGTGATCTTGCTTTGGACAATGGGCGGGGAATATATGGTGGAATGGATGGATCTTTATATCCATGGATGGTTCGCATCCATCAAGAAATAAAAGCCTTATGGCTGAATGCCTGCACTGAGTGCAGAATAACACAGTGCATTCTCGTCCACTGCTTTAACAGTAGTTTCAAGGTTCTTACAGTTACATGGTAGAGTTAGTGTGGCCGATTTCTACCCACAATAGACACATCCATGGATAGAGCCACACTGTGCCAAAGCAATCCCAGCACCAAATATCGTCCCGCGTTCACCAAGCGACTAGCAAGTCCACTAACCCAACGGCGTGCGAATCGTCCCGCACTGCCGATTATAATGCTCAAAGATCAAGCGCAGCAACCTCAAATCCATCAGGGCATCCCCGGCATCCGTCTTCCCCGCCGTGTTCCCCTCCACCAGATACGAATACAGGGCAGCAAGTTCCTGTCGATACGCGTCGTCGGCACTGCTCACTATCTCGGTTCTCTTGACACGGGCACAGCTGTCGGTGTACCAGCTGCTGGCAATACCATTGCCATGTCCATTGCCATTAATATGGCCATGACCACTGCACACAGCAGTATCAGGTTCGGCCTCCTCAACAACAACCCGCACACACAACCCCTCAATCGACCCCACCTCACCAGGACACGGAAAATCATACTGCACGCTGATAGTCTTGTTTGCGCCGTAGATAGTAAGATGCGCATCGCAGCGCGGCACGCCGTCCACACCGGCTTCATAGAGAAGCGTAAACGGGTGCCCTTGTCCTTGTCCCGCGGTATCGGTGTAGTGGAACACAACCGAGTAGAACGGGACTGTAATCGAGACGCTGGACACGGCGTCTGGCAGCCCGAGACACTCGCGCATCAGCGATAGGTCGTGGCCGCCGCGTGTCCCGAGGAAACGGCAGAATGCTGCGCGGTCGGGGGTGAGGTCTTCTTCGGGTCCACCGAAGACGTCTGCGAGGAGTGCGCGGAATTGGGCGGTTGTGTTTGGGTTTGTGGCTGCTCCGTTGGTGCCGTTCTTGGTGGGTTTATTGCCGTTCGTGGTTGGTCTTGGGTTGATACTCGGCGCGCCTGCGATGTTGCGACATCGTGCGTAGTATATTCGGTCCAGACTGGCGAGCTCTTTCTTGAATACTTCTGTGAAACATGGTGCGTAGCGGTACGCACAGCTGACGAAGATCTTGGGATTGTTCTTGCTCTCGACGCTGTTGTTGGTATCCCCATTGGACTGGGTGGTGACACCGGTGGCGGTGGTGGCATTTCTCTTTTTGATTGCGCCGCGGATGTGCTGCCAGCCCGGGATGCTGAGGCTCAGAGGCGCTTCTACCATCACATGCTTGCCTGCCTTTAGGGCTGCCACGGTGTATTGCTCGCGGTCTTCCATGGGTAGGAGGTTCAGGACTAGATCGATCCCTGCATGGCGCAAGACGTCGTCTGCGACGCTTGTGCGGTATGGGATCTTGAACTGGGCCTGGCAGTGCTGCGTGACCTCGGGGTTGGGGTCATAGATGATGGAGAGATGGAAGTGGGTTGGATCGGAGTGTAGGATGGGTAGGTAGGTGGCTTGGGCCGTGTCAGTGGCGCCGAGGATGCCGACGCGAAGGACCGGGGTGGACATAGTGACAGCTGTCAGGGGTAACAAGTATAGAGAGAGCTGTCAACCCTGATGCGGATAGACGCAGAGGGAGAAGCGATGCGTGATATACTTGACACTGACGTTCTTGTGTGGCGCACCGCGATCAAGGGCACTTGGATGTATGTGTATAGAGTACAAGGGAAGCAAGGTCGGTTCCAGGGTTTGCGAACGTAGCTTCCAGAAAAAGAGATCAACGTTTCCGAGCTGCCCTCATCCTGTTGATTGTGTTAGGTCGTGATGGGCAAGAAAAGAAAGCAGATACTCGCTCAGGCCCTTGCTCGTTGCCCAGCCGTTCCCTGTCAAGGGCCAACATGCCAGGCCGTGACATCAGCGGCCCCCCTAAGGCCCGGCTTGGTCCAGGGACCAAAAGGGTTGGGTCCAAACTTTCCCCAGACAGGATCCATGGGCCAGAAGAGGGAAACCAAGTTGGTGGCATTGCTGAAGTATGCAGTTGCTCGTCGATCGTGTTCAGGTGGTGGGTGGAGTCTGGGGGTTCGTGTTCGATGTCAGGTGGACTCGATGCTGGGATCGGCGTATCTCTGCAAGAATTAATTCTTGATATGAGATTCTTCTGAATATTCCTGAGTACATTCTACATTGGTATTTGTAGCAAATACTACCAGTATACGTGCTCTGGTAGTACAACACTAAGTATAAGTATAGTACGGCACGGTACATCCGCTGTGGTGGGGGCCCCGGCAGTGTGGAAAGTACAGGTACAGCCTCAGCCTTGCCGGGTTGGGACTGGCGGCATCCACCAGTGACGAAGGTGCTGACTGCGGCTCCTTTTCTTTTTCTCTCCGTTTCTACTCTTTCTACTCTTTCTCTCATTCTTTCTTCTTGTACTTCCCACCGAAAGAATATGGGTGTAAGTGTCTTACCTCTGCCCCTCCACGAACACCCCCCAAGACTCTGTCTTTCTCTAACCTCATCCCCAGTTTGCTTCGAAGCTCGCCGCCAGCCAAAACCAGAATATGACCAACTCTGGCACTCCGGGAGGCGCGCCTTCCTCGGGATACCCTGGGGGTCCTCCTGCATCACTGCAGCCTGGTGGATACGTAAGTGCGATCACCTGCCCACTTCCAAGAAGCCCGACGTCATACGAAGAAAAGAACAACACTCACCAGCAACTCTCTAGCAACAATACCAGGATTACCCAGGCTCCCCTTCTCCATCTCAGGGATCGGTAAGCTGCCTTGTGTATCTAGCCTTCGCTTGATTCTTTTGAGCTTTTGGCTTTATTTTCTTTTTGTTTTCCTTTTTGTTTTACCCCTCCACACGGTTTTCTGCCTTCGGCTTTCTCGAGGCCTTCATCGACAATGTCCGGGTACCCGGGCTATCCTCCGTACGGCGGCTCACCTCACCCGTACCAGCCATGCAACTCATCGCCGTCTCCTGCGTCTGCGCCTTACTCCAGACCTCCCCCGCAACAACCTTCGCCTTACCCCGGAGCCCAGCAGGGCTACTCGCGTCCCCCGCCGCCCCCACCTCAGGGACAGCCCTATGGTGTCTCGGGATCGCCATACCCTGGACAACAGCCACCTTATGTATTATACTTGTCCCACGTGTTTTGTACTGCTGCATTGTGCTTTGTTTCGTGTTTTGAGCGCGTCTCGGAGTTTGCGTTTGTGAAATGATGAAGAATAAAAGGCTGACAATTAAACAAGGGCCAGGCACCGCTTTATCCGCCTCAGGGGTCTCCTTATCCTGGACCACAGGGACGCCCCGGACCCTCACCTGGAGCTCCTCCCGACCAATATCGGCCACCGCCTGGCCCGTACGGCCCGCCCGGTGGTGCGCCTGCGCCCCCAGCTCCTCCTGCCACCCCACAACAGGTTGCCGCCTACCGACAGCTGTTGATTAGTACCATCCAAGAGAAGAACCTCCAGAGCTTCTATCCTTTGGAACGGTTGGACCGACTCGTCCAGTCGCTTGCCAACGATGCACCGGGCAGGCTCAACAAGCTGACACACGAGTGGTCCGTCCCCATGGAGGTTGCGACCGATGTCATGAAGCTCTCGCTGTTCGACGTGATTCTCTACGTGGATGACAGCGGGTCCATTGAGTTTGAGGAGAAGGGGCTCCGAAAGGACCAGCTGCGACAGATTCTGGGCATCGTGGCTACTGCGGCCTCGACCTTTGATCAGGATGGAATCTCGGTGCGGTTCATGAACTCCATGGAGTTGGGAGACGGGATCCGTAACGCTGAAGACGTAGACCGACTGGTCTCCCGCGTCCGTTTCTCGGGCCTGACTCCGCTGGGTACTAGTCTGCGGAACAAGGTCCTCGATCCGATGGTGCTGGGCCCGGCCCGTGCCAACCGCCTTGACAAGCCCGTGCTAGTCATCACCATCACCGACGGACAGCCGGCTGGCGAGCCTCACGGTGCCGTGGGCGACTCCATCCGCTTCGCCGTGGAGGAGGTTTCGCGCACCCGGTACGGTCGTGGCGCCGTCTCTTTCCAGTTCACCCAGGTGGGATCTGATACGCGTGCTCGTGATTTCCTGTCGGCGCTGGACGAGGATCCTCATATTGGCCATCTGATTGACTGCACTTCGAGTAAGTTGTGTGCGTCATGGTCTACAGTCTGTATTTGGAGCTAATCATCTGGGGTTCATTAGATTTCGAGGTTGAGCAGGATGAGATGTCGCGTGCCAATCCACCAGTGCACTTGACCCGGGAGCTTTGGGTAAGTTGATTTGACATTCTTCTCTTCTTGTCTTTCTTTGCCAGCAGGAGCTCGGCTGACTGCTTTTGTAGTGTGCCAAATTGATGTTGGGTGCGATTGATGCTTCTTATGACACCAAGGACGAGAAAGATAGCGGGCGGCGCCCTGGCGGCGGTCCCCCGCCTGGACCACCGATGGGAGCACCCCCGGGAGCACCCCCGTCTGGCCCTTACGGTGGGTATGGCCAGCCTCCGCCGGGCCCGCCTGGATCTTACAATGCACCCCCGGGACCACCTGGACCACCTGGACCACCTGGGCCCTATAACGCACCGCCAGGCCCGGGCTACCCCCGGGACCGGGTACCTACAGTCCGCAGCCCGGCTACCAGCCGCATCCCCCTTACCCAATGGCGAACCGCGGGCTTGCCTATGGACAACCGCCGTATGGGTATGGCACTTCGTCACCGCACCCGCCACCCGGTGGACCAGGAGGCTATCCGCCGTCTGGACCATATGGGCATCCACCGCCACGTTATTAGCCGTTGGAACATGACGTCAGATTGTTTTCCCTCGATTGCGGGTGGTCTTGCAGGTGGTTTTTCTTTTGTTCTCTGTTTCTCTTTCTTTGATTCCTTTCTCTTTTTTACGATTTTTTTTTCTGCATTCATACGATAGAATGGACGGGGAAACTGGAACTGTATCTTTAACTCCCTTCTCCACTCCATAGCATTTTTTGAAACGGACCCGGGGAAACTTTGTGGACGGTTAGATCGTAGCCATGGGAAGGGATCGGCATCGCCTGGTCTTCGCCCACGGCACCCAAGGCTGTCCAGTGGCCCAAGGGCGTATGAGTAGTTTGGACCCCACGGGCGCAGTACGGTTGGGGATGTCCAGGGCACGGATTTATTTTATTTTATTTCAACCTTCTATTAAACTTTCTTTCATTCGCACAGGGTTTTCGCCCGTCTGCACGTTGCCTGAGGGTGTGGGGCGAGTGGCTATTTGAATGGCTATTTAAAAGCGCAGTGTTCTGCGCGTGGCTGTGTGTCTGGTTGCATCGAATTGCGCGTACCCTGACATTTCCTGGAGAATCCCCCCCCCAGTTTTCTGAGCTTGGTGGCCCTCTCATAATCGCTGAACACAATTCTATTCTGATTCCATAAAAAGATTTAAAAAAAAAAGAAAAGAAAAAGATAAAGAGGCTATAGTCAGGCGGCCACCTTGCCGGATTCGGTGGTTTCGCCTCCATCTCCAATTCTAGCTTTCTTCAGTTTCTTTTCCCTCGCCTACTCTCTCCCTCTCCCCTTTCAAAATCACTTTCAAAATCAAGGACACCTCGACGCCCTGCCACGGTTCTATACTCCCCCCCGTTGGGATCCTTGATTACCCCCCTCGTTTGAGCTTCTTATCCTTGCATCTATACGGGATTCCTTTCGCTTTGCAACCCGCCTTGGACGTCCTTCGTTTGAATGGGAATACTCGCCTCCCACACACTTCCCGGACAGATGTCTTGAATTTTCAGCGAAGAATGAATTCTCGCCTGATTGTTTCGCCTCGTTCGATTGATCATCTCATTCTATTGTGAGACCAGAGAGGGAAAGAAAAAAGTGATTGTCGGGGTCTATCCCGCACAGACACATTCCGCGCAAAGATTTTGGCCCGGTCGCCATGTCGAACCACGATGAATCCATCGATGCAAATCGCCCAGAGCAGCCCGACGTCGTGCGCCGGCCGTCTCTTATCTCGTCGCGCACCTTTTCCGACGCTGGGCGGCGAACCTCTCAACAACATGTGCGCTTCTCAACCGATCTCGACCACCCGTCCGCCGACGACCACCGCCGCACGAACCGGGACGGTCGACGGCCCAGTTCACGAGGCCTAACTATCGATACAACGCTTGCACCTCCCAGTGGTTCGCCTGCCGGTCGATCGCCTACCTCTCCGCTCTCCCCGCGCGCCGCCAGTGCCACCCTCTCCCCCATTTCTCCGCCGAGTCCGGATGCGGGCGGTCGATCCCGATCGCGGAACCGTGGGTATTCGCTTCGACGCTCGCTCTTCAACAAAAATATCCAATCGCAGGCCGAACAGGATGATGAGACTGCGGAACGGGGTGAGGCCCAGGGCCCGTCCACAGACGAGGCGCTGGAGCCAGCACCTGCTGTTCCGCATGCGCCCAGTCCCGTGGATGAGAAGCACGAGTTGACGGTTGCTTCGACGGCGACCGTCGAATCGACCTCCCGAGAAGAGGTGTCGACCTATTTTTCGTCCGAGCCGTCGGAAAAAGGGTTCAAAGACCGCTTTTCCATGTCTGTTGCGCATGACCGATGGCTGAGGCGTAAAGCGACTTCGGCAATGATCGTCGGTCGCATCGAGGGTGCTCTCGCTGCGGTTCGGAAGGTGATTTTGCGCATCAAGGAGATCCCGCCTACAAAGGACGGACGCCATCTTGATTTGAATCCGTCTTTGGTGGATACTTTGACTGATGAACGCACTGGCAAGCCCTACATTGGCAATTCCATTCGCTCGAGCCGATATAGTTTCTGGAGTTTCTTCCCCCGCCAGCTGTTTGCGCAGTTCACGAAATTGGCCAACTTTTACTTCCTGATCGTTGCCGTTTTGCAGATGATTCCTGGTCTGAGTACCACAGGAACGTATACTACCATTGTTCCGCTTTTGATCTTCGTTGGCATCTCTATGGGCAAAGAAGGGTTCGATGACTGGCGTCGGTATCGCTTGGACAAAGAAGAGAACAACCGGTATGCCTCGGTGCTTCGCCCGGGTCAGGGCACTCCCTCCGATGGCACCTCCGTGGCCAGCAACTGCCAAGATTGGGTCGATGTCAAGTGGAAAGACATTCGAGTTGGAGACGTCATCAAGCTTCACCGTGATCAACCAGTCCCTGCCGATATTGCATTGCTGCATGCCAACGGCCCGAACGGTGTGGCTTACATCGAAACTATGGCCCTCGATGGGGAGACCAACCTCAAGAACAAGCAGCCGTCTCAGCCCGTCTCCAAAGCGTGCTCCACCGTGGAGGACATCAACAGAAACTCCCTGCACTTTGTGTTGGAGGATCCGAATATCGATCTTTACAAATTCGACGGCCATGTCACGGTCAACGCCCAGGAGAAGCTTCCCTTGACCAACAATGAGATTGTTTACCGAGGAAGTATTGTGCGCAACACCGAGCGCGCCGTCGGAATGGTCATTTACACAGGCGAGGAGTGCAAGATCCGCATGAACGCCAACAAGAACCCGCGGATCAAAAAGCCTGCCCTTCAGGACAAGGTCAACCGTGTTGTCATGTTGATTGTGGTCCTGGTAGTCGTCCTGGCTGTTGCATGCACTATCGCCTACAAGTATTGGTCGCAGGACGTGGAACAATACTCATGGTATCTCGTTGATGCCAAGGTGGAATACGGCCCTGTGTTCACTTCGTTCTTGATTATGTTCAACACCATGATCCCCATCTCACTCTACGTGAGTATGGAGATTGTGAAGGTTGCGCAGATGCTCCTGCTGAACGACATCGACATGTACGATCCTGAAACCGACACCCCGCTTGAAGCCCGAACCTCGACCATCAACGAGGAGCTCGGTCAAGTGAGCTACATCTTCTCCGACAAGACCGGTACTTTGACGAACAACTCCATGCGCTTCCGCAAGATGAGTGTGGCCGGGACTGCTTGGCTCCACGACTCCGATATTCAAGAGGAAGCCGCTCGCGAGCCTGATCACAGCAAGTTGATTCACAAGAAGCGAAGCGTCAAGGGAAAGAAAGCCCTGTCCCGCAAATCTAACGTATCCGAGGTTCGCATGGGCCCGCGGCCTTCGAATGTCTCCACGGGCATGGATGGCGTGCGCGGACTGGGTCGCTCCAACACTTCCTGTCGCACCACTGAAATGCTTGAATTTATCCAGCGCAAGCCCTACACAGTCTTCGCTCGCAAGGCCAAGCTTTTCATTCTGGCCATGGCACTATGTCACACCTGTATCCCCGAGGAGGATGAGACTGGCTCTACCTCCTTCCAGGCCGCCTCGCCGGACGAGCTGGCCTTAGTTCTTGCGGCTCAGGAATTGGGATACCTGGTCCTGGACCGACAGCCGAACACCTTGACTATCCGCACATACCCGAATGGCCCTAAGCAGGCCGCTTGCGACGAGGTCTACGAGATATTGGACGTCATCGAGTTCTCGAGTGCACGGAAGCGCATGTCTGTGGTGGTTCGTATGCCCGATCAGCGCATCTGCCTATTCTGCAAGGGTGCCGACACGACGCTCATGCGTCTTTTGAAGCAAGCTTCACTGGCGCAGGAGAAGTCGAGTGAAATTGAGCGTCGCGCGAGCCGGCGCAAAGCCGCCGAGGCAAACCAGGTTATTCGGCGCAACAGCGAGTACCAGAGCCGGAAGGACAGTGGAGTCCGAAGCAGCATCGGCCGGCCCAGCTTGAATCGTCGGCGCTCATCTGTCTCTGGCCACCAGTCGTCGACGCTGCGGGACAGCATTGATTTCTGGTTGCGTGACCGCGAAACGGACGGCGGCATCTTGAAGAAAGAGGCCGACAGCGCGTACTACAGTCCCCGGCCCTCGGCGCAAATGGGACGGGTTTCAGGGGCCTTGTCGGACTCTGGAAGCTCGACCAACGGCGAGGAGGAGGACGAACTGGTCGAGGAGGCCCTGGTGGTGAATGAGGCCGCTGTTTTCGAGCGGTGTTTCCAGCACCTGAATGACTTTGCCACGGATGGATTGCGAACCTTGCTCTATGGCCATCGCTACTTGGATGAAACGACGTACCAGACCTGGAAGGCAGCGTACCATGATGCCTCCATCAGCATTGTTGACCGGCAACTCAAGATTGAGCAGGCGGGCGAACAGATCGAGCAGCAGCTTGAGCTGACTGGCGCCACTGCTATCGAAGACAAGCTGCAGAAGGGCGTGCCCGAGGCCATTGACAAGTTGCGGCGGGCCAACATCAAGATGTGGATGTTGACTGGCGACAAGCGCGAGACTGCTATCAATGTTGGCCACTCCTGCCGGTTGGTCAAGGACTATTCGACTCTGACTATCCTTGACCATGAAAACGGCGACGTGGAACAGACAATCGTGCGCCTCATTGCGGATATCCGTCGTGGCCGTGTGGCCCACTCTGTGGTGGTTGTCGATGGCCAGACTATGGCGAATATTGAAGCGGACGAGCCAGTTCGGGAGCGGTTTTTCCAGCTCGCCGTCCGCGTGGATTCGGTTATTTGCTGCCGCGCAAGCCCTAAGCAGAAAGCTTTCCTGGTGCGATCCATCCGCAAGTATGTCAACGACTCGATCACTCTGGCCATTGGCGACGGCGCCAACGATATCGCCATGATTCAGGAGGCCCACGTGGGCATTGGCATCACTGGCAAGGAGGGTCTTCAGGCGGCGCGTATCTCGGACTACTCGATCGCGCAGTTCCGGTTCCTTCTCAAACTGCTTCTCGTCCACGGCCGCTGGAACTACATGCGTGCGTGCAAGTACACGCTTGGCACGTTCTGGAAGGAGATGCTGTTCTATCTCACCCAGGCGCTCTTCCAGCGATGGAACGGCTACACAGGAACCAGTTTGTACGAGCCGTGGAGTTTGAGTATGTTCAACACGCTGTTCACCTCGCTGCCCGTGATCTTCCTGGGTATCTTTACCAAAGATCTTGCGGCGTCGACGTTGCTGGCCGTGCCAGAGCTATATACGAAGGGCCAGCGACACGGCGGGTTCAATATCAAGCTGTACCTGGGCTGGACGTTTATGGCGACTTGCGAGGCCATGATCATCTACTTTACGATGTATGGTCTGTTCGGCATGGCCAAGATCAACCCCAGTGACAATGGAACCTATGCGCTTGGTCTGTTGACGTTCTCGGCGTGTGTCACGGTGATCAACCTGAAGCTGCAGGCGCTCGAGGTCCACAACAAGACCTGGCTATCGCTTGTGGTGATCATCATCTCGGTCGGTGGCTGGTTCCTGTGGAACATGATTTTATCCCAACGCTACAACCTCGGCGCGGGCAAAGGCGTGTACGATGTCCCGGACAACTTCCTGCACCACACCGGAGACAACCTTCTTTTCTGGGTCGTTCTCTTGATTGCCATCATGGCGGTGGTTCTCTTTGAATTTACTGTCAGCACCTGTCGCGCGAATCTGTTCCCCACCGACGTCGACATCTTCCAGGAATACGAGCAGAATCTCGACATCCGCATGCGTTTCGAGGAAGCCGCTGCCGCCGAGCTGCAGCAGGGCTGGGACCACGGCAATAAGAAGTCGAGCTTCGAGGTCGATCGTGAAACTGCCGAGATGGATGCCCGCGAGCGCCATGTCCAGGAACTGCTTGCTCGCCCGCGTGTCATGACCGATGCCAAGCCCGCCACCCAAGAGATTGAGATGGACGGCTATACCAGCACCAGTGCCAGTGCTAGTGCCAATGCCAGTGCCAGTGCTCTTGGTGCAGTCCAGTATACTCGTCCTGCGGCTGCCGAACCGATGTCCCCCGATGAAGGCGCCTCGGCGCGCCGCCGCTCAGTCGAGATCCACGAGCTGTTCAGCAAGGGCTTCGGTGCTATCCGAAAGGGCCAACTTAAATAATCGCCTCCTATATGTTACGGTCCCGAGTTTGCCTGTGTGTTATTATGTATATGTATTATGGTGTGGACTTGTGCTTTTTTTTTGTTTGTGTTGTCTTTTCCCTCATAGCGTCTGTTCTCTCCCTTTTTGTTTTGCACTTGGTTTTCCTCCCTTGATATCCATCTCCATGTGCTTGATCATTCCTTCGGTGCAGCAGCGAGGGCTAAAAGGCGTTGGTGTTTTTTTTTTTTTCTTGTCTCTTTTTCCAGCTTGCTCGGTCCTTTTCACATACATAGATACCCCGACTCAGTTGGCAGTCCGGTTTCTGTTTTTGCATTATTGCAGAATTGATCAAATTCAAATTCAACAAGATTTCGAATAATTTAGGGTAGGTTTTTGGCTGTTCAGTCAATTTGTGAGGTGGAGATATTCATTTCCCAGGGAAGATTGATGCCTAGTAGCTGGAGTATGCAAATACGTCCTTGAGCATGTTAGCCAGCCCTTGTGGCCTAGTGGTTATGGCATCGGTCTGTAAGTAATACGGTGTCTCCGAGTTTCATCTGCGCGATGGACATCCAGCTGATTGTGGTTGAAGTGTAAACCGGAGATCGCGAGTTCAAATCTCGTCGGGGGCATGTGTCTACCTATCTTTTTTTCCTTCACTAAATTAATATCAACATTATTGTTGCCCTTACTACTATTCTTCTTTTCTTCTATTTTTTGAATTGCAGAATTACTGTGTGCATAAGGTTCTATGGGTGTATGGATTTGACTAGCTTATTTTGCTGCCATGCTAATAATCATTTACTGGGATTTCTCTAAATTATGTAGGTGTATGCAAAATTGAGGTATCTACGTGTAGATAATTACTTTTTCTTGACCCTTCTATTCCTCTATTCCATGATTTTTATTTTTCTTGATTTTCATCTTTGTTATTCAGATGCATGGGATATTCGATCGAAGGGTCAATTGTATAAAGATTTATAGAACACCATGATCCTCAAAAAGTCAGGACATCACCCCACCAAAGAAACAAGAATATTCTCAAGCCGCAATAATCAACGCAACCCAATCACCATCGAGACCCACCAGCGTGCCCTGCAAAGTACCTGGTCTGGTATTGAGACCAAGCCCTCGGTCATCAAGTTTACCAAAGACACTCCTCGTGTTGTGCATCAAGCTTTGAGCCTCGCCCAGTGTCACTTCAAGAGTCTACAGATTGAGAAGGCTTCGACCGTATACCAGAACGCTTTCAAATCCGTCTTCTCTTCGGTATCTGCCAAGGACGAGCTGGTCATGACCGCGACGCAGGAGCTCGTGTCGTTCTACGAAACGACCTACCAGTTTACGAAGGTGATAGAGACATACCGTCGGCTGTACAGCACCCTGTCGGCCCAGCTTGGCCAGACCGACGACCAGGCTATCCAGGCATTGTATGCCTAGGGCGACCGGGCCACCAAGTACCACCAGGTGGAGGAGGCCGAGACGGCTTATTACCAGATATTTATGGCCTTGAGCAAGAAGGAAACACTGGAATCTCGAGCAGTCTGTGCCGCCCGCCAGTTGTGTACTATCTATGAAGATAGCTAGCGTTGGAAGAAGGCCCAGCAGGTGTACGAGGTCCTGTGGAAGACCTTTGTGCAGCACGGCCAGGACGGGTCCGTGGATAGTCAGGAGATCGAGGCTATCTACTCACAATACTCGGCCCTCCTGGAGCACAAGGCCAAGGCCGACATAAGCGTAATCCACGACCGGGCTGCCAGCTACCACGAAGTCTGTGTGCGAGTGTATGGTGCCTCGCATGTCACCACCTACAAGGCCACGATGAGACTGGCGGAGATCAGATACTTAAGCGAGAAATACAAAGAGGAGTCGCTGAGTCTGTACGAGGCGGTGTTGAAAATGAACGAGAAGTTCTCCTCGTCTGTTTTGACGCGCGAGGTTGTTAAGAGCAGTACGACCACAACTACATCGACTACCAGCGTCATCAAGCAGCATCTTGCTAAGCTGTATTCCAGCAACAGTAAGACGGTTACCAAGTATCTCTCCTGTTACCAAGAAGACTACCAGAGTTTGGTCAAGCAGGAGGGCATCGCATCCCAGACCACCCTCTCGGCGCTGCAGGAGCTGGTGCACTCGTATCACAAACAGAACACGGCATCTTCAACAACCGAGGCTGTGCAAACTCTACAGTCGGCCACTGTATCAGTATTTGAGAAAGAGACCAACTCTCAGCACCTGCACAAGGCTGCACAGTCACTGGCCCATCTGTACACCACGCTAGGCCAGTCGGACATTGCCTGGACTTTGATGCAGTCTCTGCGGATCCGGCTAATCCGCGAGACACCTGGCAGCCAGAAGGAATCAGCACTTTCGCGCAAGGTGACCGTGTTTATTGTGGCCTTCGAGGAGAATTTGTACCAGAAACGGACGTATACGTCGATCATGACGGAGCTCGTCTCCGAAATCAACCTGTACGTGTCGTTCTATGGAGCCAAGGAGAAAAGGGGGTTTTTCGCGATCTTCGTCAGCGGTGTCCGTCTGCTCAACTTCCAGCGCACGCGCAACGCCACCGAAGAAGTGCAGAGACCGACGCCGAGCTCTTCCGCCTGTTCTTCGAGCACTTCTCCGTCAGCAACCAGACCAAAAAGGGCAGCGTGCAGGCCTTCTAACAGATCTGTCTCGCTGAGATATCCAAACGTGACTATGGCGTGCACATCATTGGCAAGACTGTTCGGACTGTGCACCAAGAGGTTGAGCAGGGCCATTTCGCCGAGGCCTATGAGCTTGCTAGTATCCTACACAGGTTTATTCAGCATGTTGATGGCTTCCGCACACACATCAATACCCGGGAAGGCATCCAGCTCGCCAAATATTTGCTTGGTCATGGTATCAAGAAGTCGCCTGATGCTAAGCTGGCGAAGGCAATGTCGGAACTGTTGCGCGCGGTGCTGCAGGATATTCTGTATGTGTACCGGGTCACCGGCGTCCGGTTCACGGACCTGGACGTGAACGATGTCAGCGAAGTGACGTTGCTGCTGGGCGAGCAGAAGAACTTTGAGGATCTGGAGGTATGTAATCCGATATTTCCTCCTCATTCAAGCTTTGAATTCAGTACTAACCCACTCTCCAGCTTGTTCTCACAGACCTCTGGTCCTCCCGTATCGTTCAAAAGACCTGGTCTTCCGACACAATCATCTGGATTAGGCGACGCCTTGTGGAAGTGCGCTTCTCCTGTGGCCGCAAGGAGCAAGCCATCCGGCTGTGCAGCGACCTTTGCTACAACATCGGGCGCGTGTGGGGATCCTTCGATCGGATTGCACTGGAGCTGACCGCGCTGTTGTCGGAACTGTACACGGTGACGGGCAACTACACAAGCGCAATGGCAGTGCATGAGAAAGCACTGCGTCAGCTAGCCCACGCGCACGATGGCATCTCGTCGGCCGAGATGGGGTCAATCGCCGTGCAGCACACGGAGCTGCTAAAGCGTGCCTTCCAGCGCAACGGCGGCCGGGCTAAGGCGCCGCATGTGTACTAGGAGCTATTGCCTAGAGATAGCGACCAACTCAAGGCCGAGAAGACCTAGTCGCAGGCTTCATTCGAGCCTGTTGACAAGTGGAAGCCTGATTCCAAGTCTGTTGATCACCTGGGTCTATGGCAAGCGCCTTCCAGCTATGGGTTTTTGACTGCCGGGAGCGCCAACAAGCGTCAAAACCAGTTGCGCAAGATAAGTACTTCCAAGATACTGGACTCGGTGTTCGCTAATTGAAAGTGAAATTGAGTTCGCAGCGAGTTTCGGGGAATTTGTTCAGTTGTTGCTCGGCGTTGCCTCGATCCCTGCCCTGTAGCTATGCATGTGCGTCTAGATAATTTGGCTGAATCCCGTTTGTTGCATCAAAAGTCAAAAAAAAAAAGTTACTGGGACGTCCCATTCCACAAGTTAGATTGTTGATGCTGTGTATCTCCGGTCCAAAACCCTAGCCCCAGAGATGCTTCTAAAGTCCGAGTACTGCCCTCCCCCGGGTTTTGGCAAATGATTGATGCGCCCCGTTTTATTTTGGTTGCGGTGAAATTTTAATTTCGAAAATAGTCTCTTGTGTTCTGCAACACGAGTCAGTCTGCGCTTTGTTAGTCCTTGACTTGCGCTCGGTTTTTGGACTTCGGTTAAATCCGCCGCCTCGACTTGCGTCTTGCGTTTCTACGACAGCATGCTTACAATTCAAACAGAGATTCTTACAAATGTCGGAATATAGATCTCGGAGATCGACCTCAACATCCATATGCAAATGACATAAATAAGGGCTCTCTTCTCATGTTGTCATATCAACAACCAACAACGACCACTCCAACAATCCATCGCCATGTCCACCAACACCACCGCCCGTCTCCCCAACCTCAAAGACCACGCCTTAATCGGCGATGCCGACAAAATCCCCATCAGCCCAGCAACACCCGTCATCTCCATCAACCCACTCGTGCTCCCAGCCCCAGACCGTATCATCGACCTTCACATCCGCGTCTCAGTCCCAAGCACAGGAACCAACCTTCCGATAATCCTGCTATCCCACGGCCAGGGCCAATCGAACAACCTCTCGTCCCTAAACGGCTACAGCCCCGTGGCGAACTTCCTCGCCGCCCACGGCTTCGTCGTCATCCAGCCAACGCACCTCAGCTCCAAGACCCTAAATCTCGGCCCCGAAGCTGGCGTCGACGCCCCTCTCTTCTGGCACTCGCGTGTCCTCGACATGAAGCTCATCCTCGACCGACTCGACGATATTGAGGCGGGCTTCCCAGTCCTCAAGACGCGTCTTGACCACGACCGCGTTGCTGTTGTCGGCCATTCGATGGGCGGGCACACGGCGAGCATGCTCCTCGGCGCACGCAAGATCAATTCTACCACCGGCCCAGAGGGACTCGATCTGTCAGATCCGCGCATCAAGACCGGCGTGTTGCTCGCTCCACCCGGAGACGGGAACGGCGGCGAGGGACTGACGCCGCTCGTGCGTGAGAATTATACTTTCCTCGCGGAGCACAGCCATGCAGAGATGGCGGGGCCTGCGCTTGTGGTTGTTGGTGATAGCGATGCCTCGGCGTATTTGTCTACCCGTGGCGCTGAGTACCATGCCGATGCTTATTACCGTAGCAGGGGTCCCAAGGCGCTGTTGACTGTTGCGGGGGGATGTCATGGGCTGGGTGGTGTTTCGGGTTATGATACCGCTGAGGCGACGGATGATGAGAGTCCGCAGCGGTTGGCGATGGTGCTGCGTTTGACTTGGGCATATCTTCGCAGTACTCTTTATTCCGGGGATCAGGCTTGGTCGGTTGCTTGTGGTGCTTTGGAATCGCTGCCTGCTTTGGGAAAGGTTGAAAGCAAGTGATGGTCTTGATTGGGGGATTGTGAATTGGGGTGTTATAGCTACAACACAGATACAGCCGCTAGAAGGTTAGCGAGTGTCAATCTAGGTATACTAAACCTTGATCAAATGATATAATTGGTAATATTCGCAAGTTAAGAAAATAGCTCGACGTACAGGGTATCATATAACTTCACAGCATCGCACCAGGAACAGCATTTCAAAAAACCGCACTACTCCCCTTTCTCTTAATCTCAATAGACTTCATCACCATGCCCATGAGATTCATGAACTTGTCTTGAGCCAAAAAGACATCCTGGTTATGCCAATCACTCGTGGCGTCCACAGTTGCTTCAGACGGCTCGGCTCCATGAATAGGGAAATAGGAATGTCCCATAAGAGAGGCCACGTTGCGAAATCCCTTGTGGTTGACACCAAACGGCAGAATCTCCACCATGGTGGACAACGGTGGAAGAAAAATGCCATGAGTCAACCCGGCACCGTGAACCCCGACGAGGACGTCGGTGTGTTGGATAATTTCCAGCTGCTTTTTCAAGGAAAGGGCGGCCAGGTCAAAGGATTTAATAGCGGCCTGCGGGTAAGCCTGTTGTAACTCCTGCAGATATTGGGTCTGGCGGAGGAGCTTCCGCGAACCAGCGCGGTCGATAAAGGTGATGTTGATCTCAAGGCCTGGTCGTGGTTGGGTCTCTCCCAGGCCATACACCCCGATAACCTGATGTGAGAACGCGTTGAGAAGAGCTGAGCCTTCGCACGGAAGGGATTCCCAGTCCCCCTGCCACAGTGGATTGCTGGCGCCGGCCAGCGGGACGATGATGTTTTCAAAAGTGGTATTGGGAGGTAGATCGTGCATGCGCACGGTGGGCTTATCGCCAAAGATAGACCACAGGTCGATATACGGGCCATCGGCATGATCATCGAGCAGAATGGCCTGGGTATTACCCTTGTCGGCCGAAGTAAAAAACGGACGACTGTCGCCTGGCCGCGAGCTCATCTTCAACACGCCCATGGTCAGAGCCACGGAGAAAACCTCCATGAGGCAATGCCAGAGATTATCCACGCCCTCTCGCTTGACGAGGATAGTATAATTCGGCGTCTGGGACGGCACGGAGTTGCCGGGGTCTGCTGCTACATACACATACCGATACAGCACCTCCTCCGGGCCGGTGTCATACCAGTAATTGTGGAATGAACCAAATGGCGGCGGCGCCACAGGAGTTTCCGGGTGAGCCAGATCACCCAACTTGCAATCCATGCGGAATAACGTCTTGGTCGGCGAGAACATGGCGTTCTGGCCGATGCACATGGTGTCCACGCGCTCACCGGCGGTCTGGCTGTGGAAACACGTCAAGGGCGAAGAGGAATTGGGCGTACAGTACTCGGTCGCGGAATCACGCAGGTTCTCCAGGTATCGAACGCTAAAGCGATCGGCACAGAACCGCACTTGTTTGGCCACTGTCGTATATTCCTGGGGCAGAGGCGGATGCGACGCCACCAACGGCTGGGCGACCGCGGTTGGAACGATTGTATGTCGATCTGGGGGGTCCAGGGGCTCCTGAGGGGCGGGGAGATCGGGGAGGTGTTCAAACACAGAGTCCTGGGACTTCAAATCAAACTGGACCTTCGAATCGAATGTGGACAAGTCAGGAGATAAGTCGGGAGAACCGGCGTTCTGTGGTGAGGTAGGGCTGAGCAACCAGAAGATGACAAGGAAAATCATGCCGATCAGGGTGGCCCGCAATCGCCATGATGCACAACTCCACATTTTGACCAAAGACACAAAGACACCTCCTCAACCCGGTCTGAAGGTGCGAGAAAGTAATCTCGAATCGAGAAGAGTACGGAGGCGTCCGTGTATTTATGTCTGCCCTGGAGAACAAGGGGCGCTGTTGGCTCAAGGCCCCTTCCAACTTACCTAGGTATGCGCACAAGGATGCCCCCTTTGGAACGCTCGAAGCGTGATGTGGTTTAGTGTCATCAGTTGTTTTTCTCCCCAGCTGCAACTAGCAGGGAAGTAGCAAGGGTCAGCAGCCTGAATCCTTATATGTACTTAGGTAGACACTTACCCCATGTCAGCTATTTAAGGGCGTGGGGGTGAGCACATATAGGTTGAAGAAAAAAGGGGATGTAAGAAGAAAAAAATAAAAAGAAAGCAGCCAAGCTTACAAGAAATGTGGCCAGCTTTTAATGCTGGTTTCTTTTAGGGTTGTCTGGGAGATGTTGAAAGTACTCAACCCCCCGAGACCCCAAAAGGAAAGAGCCGCATAAACACAACGATCCCGCGAAGTCGAAACGTTGATCTCTATCACTGGGTCTTTCGATTGAAAACATGCCCTGGCTTGACCGGAAAATAGGACCTCGCTTTATAGCCGGGCACTGTCTCTTCTTCAATGGGAATTCCCGTGGGAAGCTCCGTCCCAGCACCGTAGAAAGTTGTGCGGTGCTTGCTGGCGAATGGAAGCTTGAAAACAGAGACTGTAAGGACCGCTTGGCCATATTCACATTAAATCAATGTGGACTCGCGTCGGTTGTAAAGACGATGGATTCTGGGGAGGTGAGGTGAGGATGTCGGAACGTGGGTTGATCCGCGTAGCAGGCATGTTATTGAACCCATCACAGGTTGCCAGACAACAAAAACTAGATAGTCTGTCGGTTGGAAACAACTTGTACACACCAGAGTTAAATTTAGCTAACGCAGTGACGCCCCATCCAACTTGCTTTTCCACCGAGTGTATACATCTCGCTACAGGGAAATTTCGACCCCATGATGCACTACTACTAAATAAAGGAATCCATGAAAAAAGGTATATTTTCAGAGAGAGTGACCTGACATACCTATTGAATAATATTATTGATCTGAAGTTGGTTCATTTGCCAGTAGAGATGATCCCTCCCGAAAGAACAGGGCCAAATTCAATCAACACATCTGACCCTATATTTCCTGAATTATCCTCCATGGAAGACTGGTCACCGTCTGAGTTTATTCACAAGTATGTCTGTTCAACCCTTTCTTTCTCTCTCCCCAAAAACCGCTCGAAACTTCCCAGCTCCAAGCCCCACGCCTTGATCCTCTCCATATCAACAAACTTCGACATGTCGCGCAGCGCAAGCTGCATCCAGATAAATGGGTTTGTCTGACCTTGCTCCTTGATTTCCTCATCCGACAAGAAAGTCGCCTTGAATTCGCGTCCCGTCGCACGCGACAGTCCCTGCATCACCTCGTCCACTGTCAGAAGCTCCGACACGATCTCAACCTCCTCCTGATGAAATTTGACTGGGTCCAAGGTGGCAGCGGCCCCAAATTGACCGATGACATTGGGGTCCACCATGGGAATCAGGGACCCCGGCGTCAAAGAAGTGGTGAATTGGCCGGTCTCGGCAAGTCCCTGATACATTTGGACATGGGGAGCCAGGTGGTTGGTCATGAAGTTACCTGGGCGAAGAATTGTCCAGTATTTGAATCCACCCTCTCGGACTTCTCTTTCAATGACCTGCTTGGACAAAACAACCATGCCTAGGGCGCTGTTGGGATCCCAGTGTGCGAGACGCTCGGGGTCGTTGACGGCCAGCGCGGTGGAATAGATGACATGCTTGATTCCGGCTTTTTTGGCCACAGAGAGAATCATCTGTGCTTGTCTAACTTCCTTGGTAGAATCGGTGAAGCTGGGCATCAGGTTGAGGAAGAGGGTTGTGCAGTTGGTCATGCTGCGCGTCAAGCATTCTTCGTTGTCGAAGTCGCCTTCGGCGATGGAGGCCCCAAGGGACTTCAGCTTTTGGGCGGCAGGCGAATTCAGATTGCGGGTGATGGTATGCACTTGGGCGCCCTGCTTAAGCAAATTGTAGGTGAGGGCGCCTCCCTGGGTGCCGGTGGCACCGCAGACAAAAACGGTTGGCGAAGACATTACGAAATGGTAAAATAGTGAAGATAAATGAAACACAAAGCGACGGTACTCAAAGTCTTGTCTATACAAGACCAAGGTCCTTTATATCTTTCGTTAAGTCCGACGCAAGTTGTATCTACGAGCGGAACTCCACCTTCCCGACCGGGATATTCTTTTAGCGTGCGGAATTCCGCTAGCCGATCTGGATCCACCGCAACGCCTCCTCGACTTTGCTCGTCGCACGGTTTTGCTCTTCTCCATCCACCCGCCATGTATGACCCACTGCATCAAACCACAGCCCCGCCACGGCGGAAGTCCTGTGAAGCATGCAAGACGGCCAAGCGGCGCTGCGACCTCGCATTTCCCACATGTTCGCGATGCACTCATAGGAACGTGCCGTGCGTCTATCCTGGAAGACAGCCTCAACCTAACCTGGATATGATCACCGAGATTTCCTCAATTCTCGACTGTCCCGGAGAGCTCCCACCTCTAGATTTAGTTGAGTGCACCGCCGAAGCCGACCTAATTTCTGGGGGCATCGAGGCACAATTAAATCATCTTGACCCGCTCCAAATGCTAGCGACAGAACCAACCCTAGATCTAGAAATATCACCCAGCTTTGAATTGACCGTGCCAAGGGCGGCCCCGCCGAAGTCACTTTCGGGTATCATAGCTTCGCGGCTGCAATTCGCCATTGATTTGATCAAGGATGCCCCGCGGATGATGGTCGCCGAGAATCAAACTCCGTGGTGCCATCGTCAGCTGTATAAAAACGGCATGCCGAGAGTGATGCAAGGTCAGCCCGTCACAGTATACTCGGGGAGACCAATCCACCGTCAGATCTCTTTCAAAACTAATCCTCGCTAGATGCCTATACATGCTGTTCTCTCCATCTCAACAAGAATGAAATGAATGCGCCGGTGGTCATGTCGATACTGGAGTCCCGCACCCGCGATCTTCTATCATCACCGATCCCAACATCCCCACTCGACATCCTCGCCCGCACGCAGGCGATTATCCTTTATAAGATTATGCATCTGTTCGATGGCAATACCCGGTCCCATTTCGCTATTGAATCGCTCTCTGCAGCATTAGACTCCTCAGCAATGTCACTTCACGGCTATCTTCATTTCCCCGATCCCTCTCACCCGACACAACTCTTCCCGACATCCATGGAACCAATTATGAACTTCTGGGACACATGGATCTTCCAAGAATCCGCGTGGCGGACTGTCCTGCTCACACTTTATTTCCATCAAGTATATAATGTGCTGCAGGGGAGGATACCGACGGTCTGTGATGGGAAACTGGGACTCACCCACGCGTGGTACCTTTCCGCGCATTTGTGGAATTCTCAGAGTGCGTTTGACTTTGCAATCGCCTGGATGGAGAAACCACATTTTGTGGTTTATGATGCGGATTTCTCGAGCGTGTTGTGCGATGCGCAGCCGAGTGATGTGGATGTGTTTGGTCGGATGTGGTTGGTTACTCTTCTAGGCATTGACGAGGCCAAAGCTTGGTTTTATTCACGAGGGGCTCTATTGTGAGATTGAAAAGAACTTATCATCTAATTGAGTGGTATTAAATAGAAAGATCAATAACACATAGGCACTGTTGCTATGAGCGAGAATGAAGTATAGACTCAACCCATCATATGCAATATTTCTCAAGTCTCCCACAGAACAGTCCAAGTACCCAGAGGCTCAAATCATACTGCGCTCGGTTCGAGAATGATCCATCAACCTGCGGGGCAAAGATGGGCACTTCCACGATAGACCGCTACAAGGCCGATCGCAGGCAACAGCTCCACTGAGGCTCTTGCGCGAGGCTGCAGAGTCATCGTCCATAAATTGGCAGTCGATTCTCGTTTTTACGTGACATCCTAAATTTTATTTTGTTTTGACTCTTCCTATTTTCTTTCTTCTGACAAGACAATCTAGCATTGGAGGTGGGCACAATAAACAATGCCGCCCGCCGACTCCTACCTATCACGAACCCTCCAATCGCTAACCCAGAGCAAGATCCACGAGCTGGGCAAGCAATGCGATGCATACGAATCGCAGAAAGCAGAAATCCTCGCAGCTGCCGCACAGTGTCACAGCCAACGGGACCGCGTGGCGCAGATCCTGGCAGGCACAAAACGACTGTTCCCGCGGGCCAGGTGGGACGAGTCCGTTCGAAGCATCGAGCGTTGGGTCGACCAGGCTCGCTATGACTCGACCATCACACCCGAGAAGCTGGATGGCTTCGAGGCACACTTGCTTGGCCGGCTCGATGCCCACAGTCGCAAAATGAGCATGGCGGACCTCTATTCGCGTCTCCTGACCGAGTGGATAAGTCCGCCTTCGAAGGAAAAGGAGAATACAGCTGGCAGTCCAAGCGATGAGGAGGATTTTCTGGTTGTGGATGAGCGCCAGAAGGAGAGGCTGAAGCAGCTGTGCGATCGGTTTGAGGCGACTGTCTTCGAGCCGCGTGAGGCTGATCCTACGGAAATTACTACGTTTCTCAATGGTCTTTTCCCAAGTGAAGAGAGCCTCAAGCCACTTGAAGAGATGCGGGAAACTATTCGGACTCGCATGACGAATATCTGGGAGGACAAAGAACCTTTCGACATCGCGTCGCTCTCCCAATGTATTAAGGGTCTTAGAAATGAAGATATCCTTAGCGAGGAGAAGCAAGAAACCCTCAAGCTGTTTCTCAACAGCAATGTTGCTCTAACTGAAATCGCCGACGTCCTGAACATGCGGTATGCCGACCTACGGAACTGGGATTGGCATGCAGGACCAGACGGTGTCCCTGTGCTGCCCCGGCAGCAACTGAACGGCAAATACCGAATTTGGATGGATGAGGATGTGCTTCAAACTATTTTCATGGAGCATATCTGTATGCGGCTCTGCGGCATGCTCAAAGAAGTCCTCAAGGACTTCATCCGGACACGCTCGGTGTGGACGTTTCATCAGCGGCAGCAGATGGACTCGAATGATCGCCTTCGACGGCAATACTACTGCGGCTATAGCGGCCCGAGTCAGAATGTGAAAAATCTCCGCCGGGATGAATTCATCGACACCTATTTCCTCTCGCAGCTGCCATCCGACGAGACTTCGTTGGCAGATCGTGGAGGTGGGTACGACGAAGACAACGAGGTCGGAGACCAGAGCACTCCGCCAGAGGCGCGGCGAAGTGTCAAGCAGGAGCTTCTGAGGAAGATTGTCACTGAGACCCTTCTCCAGCATCGACTCCATGGACAGGCAGCAGTAGTGCAGTCGGATCTGCAGTGGTACGCCACGTCTCTTCCACACAGCACTGTCTTCACCATCTTACAATTCCTCGGTTTTCCCCCTGAATGGGTCGATTTCTTCCGCAAGTACCTGGAGACCCCGTTGAATATGGACAAGTCCTTCGAGGGCCATGAACAGACGGGACCTCGCAAGCGTCGAACGGGTATCCCCATCGCGCACGCGTCGGAGAAAGTCATTGGTGAATTGATTCTGTTCTTTATGGACCTTGCAGTCAATCGCGAGACGGGCATGCTTTTGTACCGGCTTCATGATGATGTGTGGCTCTCTGGCGACCCAGCCAGATGTGCGCAGGCATGGCAGGTCATGCAGACGTATGCCAGGGTCACTGGCCTACAGTTCAACAAGAGCAAGTCTGGATCAGTCTGTCTAGGAGATTCGATTGATCCCCATGTTCTGTCTCTGCTGCCTGAAGGCCCCGTTAGAATCGGGTTCTTGATGCTGGATGCCGCATCGGGGCGCTGGGCAATCGACCACTCTCAGGTAAATGCGCATGTGCAGCAGCTCAAGACGCAGCTCGAGCACTGCGACAGTGTGATCTCGTGGGTCCGCACCTGGAACAGCTGTATCGGACGGTTTTTCAAGAACACCTTTGGCCAACCTGCATACTGTTTCGGGCGACCGCACGTCGACGCGATTCTTGCCGCGTATGAAGATATGCAAAAGACTATTCTTGACACTAACGGCACACACACCCAACAAACCTTGACACAGCATCTCCGAGAGATGATTCAGGCCCGTTTCGATGTATCCGATATCCCCGACGCATTCTTCTTCCTGCCCGAGGAGCTGGGCGGGCTGGGCTTGCGCAATCCGTTCATCTCGGTCCTGTTAGTGAGCAACCAATTGAGAGACCCGCCTCTCAAATTGATCAAGGATTTCGTGGCCGAGGAGCGTCATGAATACGCCATTGAAAAGAAACTGTTCGACGACCTCTCCAAACAAGCACGCTGGAAACGGCTTGATAATATCCATCCCCACGGCGCTGTCAACGTCAAGCCAGTTGTCAGCCAACGAGAGATGGACACCTTCATGAGCTTTGAAGAATACACCCGGTTCCGTGAGGAAACAAGTCCGCAATTTACCAAGCTCTATCAACATCTCCTTCAAGTGCCAGAGCCAAATGGTGTTGAACTGAATGACTCGGACAGGGTTCCCATGGCGGTGAGGGACATTCGTAGGCGGTTCCGTCTCAAGAATGAGGACCCGGAAATGAGGTGGATTTTATATCTGTATGGGGAGGATTTGCTGTCCCGCTTCGGAGGGTTGAACTTGGTCGACAAGCAGTTTTTGCCTATGGGGGTGTTGGATATGATCAAGGGAAAGAAGGTGAAGTGGCAGATGGTCCTGTAGCAGTGGCTCGGTTTGATCTATGCTCGAATCCCCGAAGGAACAGCTTCTTATAATGGAAATATAATTCACGCATCCGGGGCCCTATTCACAAATAGAAATACATATGGGAAAGAGAAAGTATCTGTAAGTATATATAAACAATGGATGCATACATTTCCACCCGATTCCCTCCCATGCTGGGCTCATAACCAAGCCCTCCTTCAGGCAAGCAATTGCCTTCTTATCCAGGGGATCCTTCTTGTTGAAGCTTTGCTTCTTGCGTTCAGCACTGGACCAGGTCGTGGTATCGTAACTATTACCCCCGATAGCACCGGGGACCGGTGTGTACATGCATTTGTAACCCCTGAAGTTCTTTGTTCATTGCCAGGGGTCATTATTTCTAGCCTCAGGTGCAGGGAGCTGGACCTTGCCTACGTTTGCCTGCAATTCCTCAAGGCGGCCTTACATGCCCGATCCGGACAAGTCAATGCCGTGCTTAGTGGCATAGGCATAGACCCGAGCATCGGCATTATCAAAGCCGTCCTCCCACGTCGAATCATTTGCAAGCTGGATCCAAGACGCCATGGTTGCGCGGAGACTCTTGATTTCCGAGTCCGGCTTCAGGAGATCGTTGCGTTCCAGAGTGGCCAAAATAGCGAGGAACGTGGTTCCAAGCAGCTAGCAAAGGAACATCACATGGTCGCCATCCTCAGACCTGGGTGATTCAATTCCGGATGGACATCTTCCGGTGATATTAAGACGAAGAGGTAGACATGGAAAAAAAAAGGGGGAGTGGGGGAAACACATATACATTGGGTCGGCCAATCCACGGAGGAAGAACATGACTGTCCCTGTCCCCTCACAGACAGCCCACTGCTCTTTCCAGTTGTACTTGGCCTCGTCGAAATCCAGCAGCACGTTTTGCACCAACTCGGTGATACCGTAGGCGTAGAAGTCGTTGTAGACATATATGCCGAAGTTGTCCGGATCACGAAAGAACGTCTGGTTTTGCAACGCGACAAACTTCTTGAGGCTTGCCGAGGTCATGACCCAAATATGCTCGGGGTTTTCGGCCGATGGCTTCATGCAGACACAAGGCTTGCCGCTATTGCGAGTCCAAATAGCATTCTTTTGTGGGGCTTAGCGTCCAGATAAAAATGATTGATGGAATGTTCATTACTAACCTTCTGCGGGTCGCTGGCCTTTCCTGCACCACCATCTTCTTGTTCCTCTTCCTCTTCGGCCTCAGATGCAGGGCGATAGCGTGGGCAGATTGCGGAAGGTCCTGCACACAGAGATACTAAGCCTCCTCTGGATCGCCCGTCGCCATCCGATATTCTGCGTCTGCGTTTCCAGAGGCAGATATCTTTTCTCAACGAGCGATCCGATAACGCGCTGCTAGGGCTACAGTGTCGTCACCATCGGTTTTGGACTTCTTAGGCGCGCCGCCGGACCCTGTATCCGACTTGCGTTTAGGAGGCATGGTGAAGATTGATTGCGCAGCAAAACAAATGTGAGCGTGGAAAGCAGCGAGTCGGCAGTTTAAGACGTTAGACGGAGGATTTTGTTTCGCGTAACGTCATTAATGATCGTCAGGGGAGACGCGATATCGTGGCGTACGCGATTCAGGCCCTAAACATAGTGGCAGAACAAAATTATTAATACCCGGCACTATAACCATATATTACCTAGTATTCCACAGTTCTTCTATTTAAGAACCCCTATAAATCACTTACTGATATCTCTCTAAGTATTGCTTTACGATATCAATATATGTTAATTCTCTTGGCTTATAATGAAAGATTTTTTATTCATGGACAGGAACTCCCAACGGCCCTAGCCATATTAGGTTAGTGTGGCCGAGTGGTTAAGGCGATAGACTAGAAATCTATTCCGTTCGCGGGCACAGGTTCGAATCCTGTCGCTAACGTTTTGATGGTTTTTTGGTTGAGGTAAATATTCTTTTTCTTACTATCCAAGGCAGTTACTTTGGTTTAAGAGAAAGGAAGTTTGGTACCCGGTATCTTAGTCAGTGTGGCCGAGTGGTTAAGGCGATAGACTCGAAATCTATTTCGTTCGCGAGCACAGGTTCGAATCCTGTCGCTGACGGTCGTTTGTTTTTGTTTTCTTTTCTTCCCTCTCCTATGTATTTAAAAATTTTGTTATTTCGCCTTTTTCATCACAACACCGCATCTAAGACGCTTGCTTCGATATCCGGGTTACGGCAATATAGATACGGGATAAGGGCCGGGCGCTATAGGAAGTGGGTCATAAGGAGCTTCGACGGCACTCGGCCTCGGCTCTGGATAGTCAGGCGGAATTGTGGCTGAGGTACACTACGCGGCCAAAAGTCTGGGTACACTCTATAATTCAGATTTACCCCACCATATTAAAAACTGAATAACTCCCCTAATATTAATTAATATAAATTTATACTAAATATACAAAGAAAATAGGTCAATATCTAGTATACCAACCCTTCGCTACGCATATAGTAACTATTCTGCGAGGCATAGATCGAATTAAGCTATTAATAACGGTTTGATTAAGTAGTTCCTATACTTCGTATATAGCATTTTTAAAGATCTTTTAGTCTAATTTAGACCTTCTATTACCTAGCTAAGGGTATAATTGAAGAGCTTTAATCTTCAGAAGTCGCTATACTAGTTCAATAGGGTTAAGATTAGACAAATACGGAGGCACACAAGCCTGCTTTCGAACCGAAAATAAAATTCACCAGACGGCACACGATCCTGAGAAAGACTTTAAATATTCTCATTAATATCTAGTATCGCAGAAATATCGTGATGGTGTGACCATTATGAAAATTGATTTCGTTGACCCTGAGAGATGGGATAATGATTATTATTGGCAGCAGATAGCACTTACCGTCGGTATCGGGGATCTTCATCTATACGCCAAGTGGGACCAATATAAAGCTGCAGGCATGAACAGCCGGTCCAATTTTATCAAAACCTGCGCTGAAGCGATGCGTTTTGTCTGTCACCGAATGCTACTGGAGCATAACAGTATCAAAAATATATGAGTGGAAATGGAGGATGATTTCGAAATAGATGTCCTCAAAAAAATTCGAAGAGTGAAAGAGAGAAGTCGCACAATCTGCAGGGGTGCACGAAAGGATGCCGAGTTCTTTGCGTTGAACGCTGGGCTACCCGGGATGATTATCAACAAGTTCCGCCCAATGGGCCAGAAATTCCTCTACGCAAAAGGGGAGATGAATTGCATGACGGCTTGGTATCCTCTTCTTAAAGAGCTCTTGTGGGTCTTCTCTTTTGGAGGAAAACCAAAGACTGAATGTGAGCCGCTGCCTCCGTATCCTGGGTTTGAATAAAATGGCCCAACACTGCTTAACAAACAATGCTATTCGTATAAGAAAACTGGAACGATATAGAAAATAAACCACTGATCGATTTCACAAGCTGATCCCGCCAAAGATCATAGCATTGTGTAGTACGATTGTATATTTCATTCTCGAGATCCTTCAGTGGACTTTCACCTTTTCCTACGGAATATTCGCTGGGGATTGCCGTTTCGATTCTATACTAAGGACCTTCAAAAATCACACCTCGAAGACGACCCCCACCTTCAAATAGTGCTAGAATGCGGTATAGAACCGCAATATCCCCGTCGGCGAGATACTCGCCGTAATAGTTTCGAAATTGTTGTCGAGGGTGCGAATCCGGAACATCGTATTTCAGTTCTGATGCGATTATCTCCGCATCGTAAACATCACTCAAATACTTTGCCCAGACAGCAATCACCACTATATTCTGGTGGCCTTTGTTTTCTTTTTCCTCTCGCTATTACATCGCCCGGCTCCGGCTGCAAAAGAAGGACACTAATTACGTTGGTATTTTCGTCTATAGAAGATGGCTGCCGAATTATTGCGGCGTTAACGCACCGATATTAGTTGTCCTATACGCACCCAAAACGAGTATTGCGGCGAACCTCCACACGGAAAGAGAAGCCACAGTACCTGGTCACGGGGTAGAGTACGAAAGCCCCGCCTGGCCATATTGACTCGGAACGGGTCACGCTAGGCTTAGGGGTTATCTTCACCGGATTGACTAGAGTGATAGTGATCTTTGTGTTTTCTTGTGTCGTTTTGTGTCGTTGAACGCGAAGCAGCGTCATGTGTCCTCTATTGCTCCACGCGGTGGTGAATAGCAACGCACCTCAAAAGTTAAGATAAGGATTGAGTTGTTGAAGCGGCTACTACATTTACAGCGGGGAATAAAAACCGAGGGATGATAGAAGAATGTACAAGGTAGTGAAGATTCTCGCTGCTGAGAACCGACTAGGTATACGTATTAAACGGAGCAGAGCACATTACCCAAGTTACTGTATACAGCCAAGGTCAGTAAAAAGAGTAATATGATCAGGGAATTACTATGTGCAATATATTGTTGATGGGGAGACATACAAGTCGCAATTAGGTAAAGAAAGCAAGATATTCATACCTTGCCATCTTCATGAATCTTTGATATAAATAATTAGGAAACAGAGTGCTTGCCTAGGTAGAGGTTCCTAATATGTTTAGGCATTTATAAGAAGGTAATAATTACTGCTCCAGACCTCTCGGTCAAGGTGATGTTCGCTGGCCTGTCAGTGTAGTGCGCGTGCAGGCAGAATCTAGGATTAGGGCTGGTAACCTGAGTAAAGGTAGCAAGTCTTAGGTAGTTAAAATTACGAAATTATTAAGTTAATTGAACTATTTCTTTTAAAGAAATAAAAGAGAATAAAAAAACGTCAGCGACAGGATTCGAACCTGTGCCCGCGAACGGAATAGATTTCTAGTCTATCGCCTTAACCACTCGGCCACACTGACTTGTGATAGGTTAGCTAAAAGTCTAGCCATATAAGGAAGGATATGAGTCTACCCAGATAAAGAAGAAAATTCAGACGGTCTAGGACACCTGCCTAGAAGTGTCTGGCAAAAATTCAAGAATTCATCGTCAGCGACAGGATTCGAACCTGTGCTCGCGAACGAAATAGATTTCGAGTCTATCGCCTTAACCACTCGGCCACACTGACTAATACATTGTTGAGTTAACTTTGTGTTCTATCAACCAATTAATACAATTAATAATAAATCAGTGTTCGCGCTATCTGGATAGTCAATAGGAACCCTTAGTGACAATAACCTTGAACTTTTTCTTTATTATTATAAATCTATAGTAACCACCACTATTAATTATACTTTTAAGCTCTAAATACCAGACAAAGCTAGTATTTCGTTAATAGATATACTAATACTGGTAATATTGTTCTAATAAAAATAATTAATAAAAATTCAGAACAAAAAGAACGTCAGCGACAGGATTCGAACCTGTGCCCGCGAACGGAATAGATTTCTAGTCTATCGCCTTAACCACTCGGCCACACTGACTAAGGATGAAAAAACTTTGCTAACATAATATGATAGACCAAAACAACTTTTGAAGTCAATCTATAAAGTTGCACCACTTTCTTTGGACTCATAACATCAACCACAATGCTATGTGTAGAATAGGTGCTCGAATTTAGCCTGATACTATTACCGCAGTTGCCCTTTACTCTTTAGTACTCTTTATTTTGTCCTAGCTACAGCTGTTGACGCATAAATATAACAAATATATTCAATATTCAAAGCAGGGTGACCCCGGTGAATGCCCGGTCCTCGGGATCGTTGGCTGAGTCTCAGCCTGGGGAGACCGCTGCGGATTAACCTGAGTCATTGCGATACCCCAAGGCCGCTGGTGACGGATATTCTCAATGACATTGATCGCATATCCGAATCCTCGCTGGCTGAGTATGTCCCCAGCGATCTGCCGAGACTAGCACAGAGTTTTGGATCATCTTGATCGAACTGATTTCCAAGCGCCTCCGACTTAACAAACTTGACATGTGTATGTTGATATTGGAAGAGCTGCAAAAGATGTACACTATCGCGTCGATCTATCTTGCAATCTTCTCAAAAGTCATCCAGCAAACCTGTCCTGGGTATCAGATAAGCACGGCCGAGTCAATCCAGACTGACACTACGGATGATGCTGCAGCTGGGCTTGCCGTGAGCCACTTAACCGATAACTCAGTTCCTGCCAACAACCGCATGGGGCAGGATGAAGCTGTGTGTCTGTCCTGCAATATCGGAAGACTTTATCAATGCTGTGATGGACGAGGCCTCAATTTTCGATTTCTGGGAAACGTGGAATAAAGGATGAAGGATTGACTTGGGAATAGAGATTTGAATGACTGAATTCTTTCCCTAGAACCAACCGAGTTGAGGGGGGACAAAGTAAGAAATAAGCGACTTGTAATAGATAAGCATTTGTATATTATCAGAAAATAAAGTAAATACATCTATCAAACCATAACTCGTTTCGTGTCTATCTCGTTCATGTCCCATCCTCGTGACAGTCAGTATCGCAGTAGTCGAATTTCATATGGCAGCCATTTTCGAAATCCAGTGTTCCACAATGCCCAATTCCGTTGTGGACATCCTCGTCATACGTCCAATCGGCACTATCATTTTGTAAGTGATGGACCAAAAGTGCGAGGATATCAATGGGAGTCACTTACTAGTATTCGATCTGTTGTCTAGTGAACCCGAATACGTTACTGTTGTCACACCAGTATTTGAGTAGACACGATCCAGGGTGAGGGCTGCCATTGCCAGAATGGCCATAGACGGTTGAAGTCCACCGCAACCACTTGTCGTTGTTGCCTACGCCGCCAAGCGCTTTCATAACAGGCAAATTACCCGCAGCCCTTTTGCAGGCATCTGGCTGGACCTCGTCACACATGCTGGACCCATCAGGGTTTGTGTCCGGGGTTTCCATAGGCAGTTCCTCCTGCACAACGGTGGATTTACCAGCCGGCGTGAGCGACCCTAACCCGTTGGTGGTTTGGGCCGTGTAGTAGATGATCTTGGCCAGGCTATCAGCCGACACAGCGGTGGGCTTGAATACAGTCGAGGTTGCGTAGGGTGTGGTCCAGGTGATCGAGCCGGGGTATGTCTTGTACTGTTCGCAATGTCCCTCGCTGGCGGAGACCGAAGTGAACATGGTTTGTGTGTCGGTCCTATCCCCAAAGGTTGTTGAAGTCACCAAGGAGCACTGGCAGCTTCCCTGGCCAGGACTGCCCTGGTGCAAAAAGTCGGTTGGCCCTCCGTTGTAATCGCAAGGAGGGAGCCACGTGGAACTGGGGCTAGGGCTAGCACTCGATGTGGAGCTCGAAGACTGGGACGTCTTGGGCACAGTCTTGAAGGTCGACGTCCTTTTTTGGCTACCTGTACTGCTGAGATCGCTCATGTCACTGGTCATCGAGCCGGTAGCGAGACTGAGCGAACCAGACTTGACACGACGGGAGCTTGCACTCGCCGATGAAGGAGGACCGGTCGTCGAAGATTTGGGGGTTTTTGATGTCTCCGATGCCTTTGAAGTCTTTGAAGGGTTGGATGTATGGGGTGGCGTGTATGTCCCTGACAGGTTGAGGGTAGGGGGGCTCGAGGTAGGACGGCGAGTGCATGCTTGCACGGACGAGCTGGGTGTCGAGGTCGATGATGTGGATGAGCGAGAAGACGACGACTTGCTGGACGATGTAGATGACGACGACTTGCTGGACGATGTAGATGATGTGGACTGGCTGGAAGATTTAGAGGATGACGAGCTACTGGACTCGGATGATGAAGAGCTGCTCGACTCCGACTCTGTCGATGACGAGGACGAATCGCTGCTGCTGTCATTATCATTTTCATCATTTTTTTCGTTCTCAGGATTCTTCTTCGCTTCTGTGGTGCTAGAACCCAGACCCGCCAGAGTCTTTCCAAGGCTGCCGAGACCGCCACCGATTGTGTTCGCGATGCTTCCGAGAGTGCCGCCTCCACCGCTGATGCCTTTGGAAATGTTGTCGGTCCAACCGCTGATGGTGTTACCAATATCCTTGGCCTTGCTAATGGCATCGATGCCTGCGGATCCCTTGAGAGCATTTTTGCCCAAGTTGAGGACGCCGGCCAAGATACCACCACCATCGTGATTATCACCGCCGCTGTCGTCTTTCTTCAGGTTCTTCTCCACGTAGTCTTTCACCTTTTGGGCGTTTTGTTTCGTTGGGCTGTCTTTGAACTTCGCGAACAGCTGCGAAGCGGAGCTAGCCTTGGATCCAAAGGCCACGAGCATGTCGAGGTCGTGCTTGGGTCCAGTTGCCGCGGCAGCCACTGCAGAAGAGGTGATTGTCGAAGGATTGTGATCGCCTGCCTGGGTGATCACAGTTGGAATTGCCGTAGTGGTGCCGTCGATGGTTTTGATCGTGCTGGTGTGAATTGTCTGGCGTGCCGAGGCAGCAGCAGCATTGTCCGACGATTGAGATCCCTTCTGCGTGCCCGAGGCGGAAACACCACTGTCCGAGGGTTTAGATCCACTCTTAGTGGCCGAGGCGAAGCCATCGTTGTTCGATGGCTTAGGTCCATTCGGGGTGCTCGAGCCGGAGACAGAATTGCCTGATGGTTTGGGCCCGTTCTGGGAGGTGCTGTGATCGTTGGGGTTGTTAGGGCTAGGGCCCCTTGATGATCCTGCGGCACCAGCGGCATTGGTGCCTGCAGCAATGTTAGTATCCGACTTGGTTATGAAAACCAGATTGACCAGATCTTACTGTGGGGCTTGGGCGGGTTGGACGTGTGCGCACCGGCACCAGCTAGGGGGTTGGAAGTAGCCTTGGGAGGGCCAGTTGGTGCGTTCGAAGGGGTGCCTCCCGGGCCGGGTGGTTGAGTACCAGGTTTTCCACCGGACTGAGTGCCAGCTCGTCCAGTGCTGGCAGGGTTAACAGGGCCATTTGATTGTGGACCACTGTGAGGATTCGCCGTGGGTGTTGAGGAAGCATTCCCAGTGTGGGCATTCGCAGAGGCCGATGGAAGGGGAACTGATCCGCTATTGCCAGCCGAGTTGGCGCCGGTAGCCTGGCTATCAGAGATCGTTGTGAACCTGCCGGCAGTCGTGAGATATGTGTCCCCAGCGAGAGCGAATGCCTCGCTGGCTAGGAACAAAAGAGCCACTGAAACCCTCATGATCCGACTTGGACGTCCCTTGACGATGGGTTGGGATATTCGGTAGTCGACAGAAGACTATAAGACACTACAAAGTAACAAAAAAGGATCAAAACGGATTTTGCTTGGCTTTATTTCAAGCACCATGCACGGTCCTTGGGAATGGGGCTCAATTTTTCGGGTATCAGGTACCAAATTTCGTCTTTATCCATTTACAGCATGATATACGACCTCAGCATCTTCTCATGCGATAAATAGTAGTGATCGGCCTGCGCTTTCTCCCACAACAACACTAGCCTATACTTAGTGACTTATTAGCGTACAACTTTCCAAAGTTTGCTTGCTCGCAGGCCCCCACGTCGATTAGAGTACGTTTAGGGGGCCACCGGGGGCCACCGGGGGCCACTGGGGGCCAACTCGACTTGGAATGTGGGCTCATCTGAAAATATCCTGCCTATTGACGAATTTCTGGAGAAACGTGTCTGAAGGGTGAATGATGGATCCGACCTCGTCACCGAATGCACCACAGGCTGTAGACGGTATATCAAGACAATGGAATCAAAGTGACCCAAGAGCCTGACGTGTTTTTAATGCAAAATCCACTTATCCAGCCTCGTGTCCCCAGCTATGATTGGTTGATACTATTTTAGGGTAATACTAGGGTAGTCTAAACTCGCTCGGGCCCTTTAATAGGCCAGAAACCCTAGTAATTAATGTATAGCACAAAACTAAAAAAAGTATCCACTACGCTAGTGAGAAACATCCTTGATCTGGTTTTTGAAATAATATCGTGCATGTGTTTAGCATCTGCGCTTTAGGTCCCAGAGTGATAATAATTCCCATTGACCCACGGGACAAGTATGACCATAGTCGTCTTACCTGACCCTTGCATTTCTTAGAATATACAGATTTATAAGTTGCACAAAATACTCCGATTTATTTTTAATTCTATCCATGTCCTGTGGCTAGACAGCCAAGAATTCCCACAATAGAGCTGAGTTGCTTTGATTGCACGAGTGCTAATATCTAAATATGGAGTGCAGAGTTCCACGTAAGAAGCTTGGGGGCTGTTCACAGGTATGAGGGCTGTGTGGGGGGATCAGGACGCGCAGATGCTAAGCTCGCGATCAGGTGATGCTTCGAGGTTATTACCCATCTGGTGAGGCCGCTCAGGAACGTGCTCGATTCTACGCCGTGAGTAGGAAAAAATAGCATTTTAAGATGGATTTAACGCAAGATCCCCGAGGCGAGGGCAAAAGGCAAACCTATCCCCTCAAAATGACCTGTAGCCCACAGCTTCTATATTAAGGAATTCTAGTTGGGCCTTTTAATATTAATTATTGTGTGAGCTCTAGTAAGATTCTTAAATGCTGATTCCATATATTTCAGTATTATAGTGAAAAGAACGTGAAATTAAATTAAACTCTTAAAAATTTTCTGGTATGTGTAGTACGCAGGAACCCTCCACCCTTGGAAGATTACACTCCCTTAGGTATGTTTTCTTGTCATTTTTATTTTCAATTTTTATTTTTAGCAAGTAGGTGTTTTCACCTGGGCACGGCCCTTCTAAGGATAACACTCCATTAACGGTTTCCTCTGCTATATCTATTATTATCATTGTTGTTGTTGTGGTTGTTATTTAAATCTCTTATATATACTGTCTAATGTGATATTAGAGTGGGAAGAGGGGCCTAAGGGTGGAATGGCTGAATCCTTTATCGAAGATCGTAAAATAAGAATAATCCTTCAGAGAAAATAGAAATTTCTGCTGCAGCAGGAAATTCAACACCAAAAAGGTTGCATTTTGAACTATTACATTAATTCTTCTTTTCAAATAGACTAGTTTTTTAAACGATATAAAGAAGGCTTTTGAATGGCGTTTTTTTCAGGGGTAAATGGAGTCCTGAGGCAATTTCTTATTTGGAGCGGGGTAATCCGGATTACTTTGTGGGTATTTCTTCTTCCTTTTCCTCTTCTTCTTAATGATCGAAAATCAGCTTGACCTTTAAAGTTACAATACTCTCCCGCTTTATATAGTCGAAGACAGATATTCGCTGCCATTTTTATCAAACTATCATAGCGACATTTTTCGTCGCACCCATAGCTGACAATCCTCCCACAAAGGATCCATGGTCCCTAGTTCATCCAGTAACTCTGATACCAAAGCTCGACCGGAGTTCCGAGCCCACCAGTGGCTCCCATCCAGCTCACCAAGAAGGACACCCCAGTACATAAGAACCAGCAACGAGAACGGTTGGCGACATTGTAGGCTATTCACAAAATTCTTATTCACGGCAGCAAGCCACGCCAGCACCGGAGCAGGATCGGCGGAGTGACCGAACTTCATGAAACAGTGCCGCAAATGAGAAATGACCTCTTGGTTGATGCAATACTGACTAGCATCAACCTTGCCAACCACCTTATCGTTCAATATTGTGAGCTGGTTGAATGCCGTCTCTGTGTCAGCATCGAGCTTTGTAGAAATTCCTTTCCAGAATTCACCCTGAGAGAAAAGCTCGAGGTTGATCCACAACTGGCCAACGGAAAGAATTTTCTTCACGCCTTGGAGGAGCTCAAACACCGTGATGATGTTCTCGGTCATCTTAGGACTGGTGTTCCTCGTGGCCGTTAGCTGTGGCAAAGCGATGCTAATCGCGATGGTTATGACAGACTGTGCAAAGATGGCATCGCAGTTCTGTGGAGCGATATTGGCTATTGCCGTCCGAAAGGGGGTGAAACTTTGGTTGTGGTACCGCAGGCCTGTGTCAATATAGACCAGTGCCTTGGGCGGCGCCTCGAGCGTCGTGGCGATATGCAGAGACGCCAGTGCCAGAATTCCGTTCATTAGGTACCGGTAATCAAGCGCAAGACGCGGCACAATCATTTGCCAGACATGGATTTCCGATTCACTGACGCAGAGGCTTCGATAAGTCTCTGTGGAGAACTTGTGCATCAGCTCGAGGGGGTCAACAGTGCCACTGCTGGGCGAATTTGAAGTGCTTGGTGAAATATTTTCTAAAACGGCTGCGGATTTGAAGCGTTCTTTGGAGGGAGAAACGGGGTCCTCTGGATTTGCGCGTCGGGTATTTGCCAGAAGACGCGCGGGTGGAACTCTGGAGAAGGTGCAGCCATCCAGTCCCCGCAAAATGCAATTAGTGCACGGGGGACCGGTTTCATCGCACTTGACCCGTCTCTTCCGACAATTATCGCAGCCGTAACGAGACTTGGTGTGGGGTTTACGAACAGACATTGTAGGATCAATTTGAGATGAAGCTGTTCAGAGAAGTCCAAAGAGACTCAATATGCCAAGTCACATGATACATGCTCCGTCGTGCGGGGGGCAAGTGACTTGGAACATAAGAGAAAAAAAGAATCGTAAGTAGATTAAGAGATGAATAAATCATAAAGTAAATATACATATGGGTACTGAAAGCTCTAGTTTGATGGATTCTTATCTTATTTTCATTCTGCTTTTCACAAGATTGTTTTGTATTAAAGCCTTGAAGTACATCTTCTGTGACAGACCGCGAAACCAACACCGATAAATCTTCATAAATTATGCAAAGAAGGCAATGTACAGAGAAATGCCGACAAAATATAGAGAATAGAAAGATACATCCAAACCCACCCCGAAAAATATCAATGTCCAGGAAATGGCGAGCTGTAATCTCAGGCACTTGTAACAATTAAACCAGCATAGCAGCGGCCATGAAGACACCCCCCAAAACACTGGTCATCATGTCTGATCTCTTCCCTGGGGCTCCATTGAAGGAGGAGGATGGCATCATAGAGCTAGAAGTCATAGAGCCAGAGGTCATAGAGCCCGATGGCATCGACGAGGTGGACATGGCCGTGCTAGGCATGCTCATGCTTGACATACCATCCATTTCCCCCATTCCACCCATCTTCTGCTCTTGGCCAATCTGTTGAATTAAGCAAGTTAGAGCTTTTAGAAATAACACAAAAAAAAAAAAAAAAAAAAAAAAAAACAAGCATCCTCAAGATGGCCAGGAAACTTTTTGTTTCGTTTTAATTTACCTCGACTATAGCAGGGCCCGCCACAATGTTGTCATCGGTAGCCTTGGTGTTGTCCTTGGTGAGAACAACATAGGACTGGCCGGCAACACCCTTGGGAATGGTCACCGAGTATTTGTTATCGCCGTTGTCTTTGAGTTCCGCCCAAACCGGGCCGGTGACGGTAATGAAGGCGGCATGGATGTCCTTGGCACTCGAGCCATCGAATGACTTGTCAGCCATGAGCTGAACCATCGATCCAGTCATGAGAGACTTGTCAGAGTCCATGGTCAGTGCTGGGAAGGCCTTGACAGGAAGCTTCCCGTTGCTGGACGGGCAGGAGGCAATGAAGGGAGATGCCACAGTGTAGACTTCGTTCAGATCCAGGGGGTTGTCGAACGGCTGGGCAAAAGGCACCTTTTTCAGGGCGGCGCGCAGGTAGGCGCTGTGGCGGGCCTCATCGGTCAAGATGCTGCCGGCAGCAGTCAGGTAGGTCTTGTTCATGATTTCGCCGGCGGCACCTAGGTAGGCACTAACTCCAACACCTTATACACAGTAAGCGTCTAGTAGACAGGTACACAGGACTCAAGTATCGCTTACCTTCCAAGACACTGGCCAGGGCCAAGAAGCTCTTGGGGTCCGTTGCGGGGAACGAGTAGGTGCATCGCTCCACGGGGTGGGCACCAGCAGCTAGGAGGAAAAACACAATCAACATCCAGATCTAAAGATAGGCTTGTCTCCCACACATACCCTTCAAGGCCTTGGTCAAGAATTCCTCATGCATTTTCTCGTCACTGCCAACCTGCTTCAGATTGGAGTAGAAGGGATCCTTGTAGCCAGCTTTCATGAAGGCTTCCTGAGTATAATTCTTCAGGCCTTGCTCATAGAAAGTGGCTTCCAGGTGTTCAAGGGTTAAGGCATAGTTGAGAATGTCCGCTAGTAAAGGAAAAGGCGTCAGTGTGCTGTTACATAGTTTCTTGAGTCACAATAACATACCATTGGTGACTGCGCGCTTGGCCATGGGAGTGGCTTGGGCAAGGCCGGTGATCGCACCGAGGACAGTAACGTGGGATAGCTTCATCTTGTAGGGAAGACGGAGAAAATATTGTAGAATAGCAAAGAGAAAATTCAGTTTTGGGATGCATTTCAGGACGGGCTAACCGAGCCTTTTATAAGAGGCGTCAGAGCTATTTGTCATGGTGCCGAGCTGTGTCTTTCCTTTCCCTCCCTTCATTTCCGGACTTTCTTATGGTTCTGTCGTCTGATTCCTATGGATAACATACCGGATATAGCGATCTACAATGGAATTACTCGATCTAGTGACCTTGCAAACAGGGTCGAGAGAGGGGAACTGCTAGATCGAGGTGATAGCTGTATGAAAATGTGGAGATGCTGCAACTTCCACGAGTAATGAACCTTCGGCAACCTTGGCATGCGGAGAAAAGATGGCGATAGCTCACTCCGGAAAGCTTTAACTAAGGTTCAGTCAAGTAGCCGGCCTTCCGGCTGCATGTTGATAAACCCCCGATCTTCATAGTTCTTGAGAAGTGGGTCATATGTGAGCTTCTGCCCAATCAAGATGTTAATTAAACGAGCGAGACCGAGCGAGACCGAGCGAGAACGAGAAGAAACGAGCAGAAACGAAAGCGATTTAACGTAATCCACAAGCGAGCTGATCATACAAGCGACGCGGTGTAGTGAGTGCTTTGAGTTGGGGCATAAAAGAAACCAATTCCTAAGCGAGGTCAATCTTAGTTTCTTTTCTTTTTGTATATAGGCGTTATGGTGAATATATTTGGGTGGCTGGGGGTGTGGCCGGGTAGGTGGTGAAATGCATTTTTTTTATAAAGGTATTGTAATAAGAGTAGATTAATTCGGATTCGATATAATCGATATAGTGAGGCACTCGCTTGTGGATTACACTATAGGGGCTGACTATTTTTGGCAGGGGTGCCGCTATTTCAAGGAAGGAATCTAGATCAAATATAGGCTGACACAGTGGCACGGTATTAACCAACCTAATCCACAGGCGAGTAAGACCCAGATGATGTTATATTTCATCGGGAACCATGGTTGACAATATATTTTCCCTGGGCATTGGATATAAAGATACATCCTGATTGGTCGGATTGGTCCATTTAAGCTCAATAGGAACTGGTATCGTCATCACTTCGAAATGCAATGTCTGAGAGGTTCTAGATTACTCTTATTCTTGCTATCAATTCCTGTCCTTCGGTGCTATATAATGCAACGAATCGATCCAGAGCTCAAGCATGCTAGCTCACCCCGTCCCCTTTCTAAATCACCATGAGTGAACCCAAAGCTCAAGTAAACCGCTCCCCGGAGCTGACCGAAGCCTGGATCCTTGGAACAGGAACAGCTTCGTTCGCATCAGCGCTTCATTTGGTGTTTGAGGCCAAGTTACCTCCATCCAAGGTACATATTTTGGATTCCCACATTTCAATGGGTCAAGCTGTGTACCACAATGGAGATCCTGTCAATGGATACGATCAATTTGCAGCATGCTTGCCCGTTCCATCAGGGGAGCCTATAAAGCAACTTTTCGATTTGGTTCCCTCTGTCAGAGGCCAAGGAAAGAGTCTTTGGGAAGAAATTCAATCGGCAGAAGCCAAGCATGTCTCTACAAAACATGGGAACGATACCCGTTTTCTCGTCCAAAAAGATGGCTATCTGAAGGATATTGCTACAACAAAGCTGGGCATGAGCACTAGGCACCGACTAAGATTGGTGTCTCTCATGTTTAAGGGCGAGAAACGTCTAGGACGAAATCAAATACGAGACTTTTTGCCTAATTCGTTCTTTCAGAGTCCATTTTGGGCCATCTGGAGCGCACAGTATGTATATTTCTGCCCTGTTATGAAAACTTTTGGCATTGGTTTCTAAAAAGAACAAAATTTTGTGCAATCAGGTTTGGCTTTCAACCCTGGCATAGCGCAGCAGAGTTCAAACGTGCTGTCCGCGAATACCTACGCGAGTTTCACACTTTGAGTATTATAACATGTCTGGACATCACGGGATACTACCAGTTCGAGTCGATATTCCTCCCATTATACGTTTATCTTCAAAGCCTCGGTGTGGATTTCCACTTCGACACAACAGTTACGGATATTTTGACATCTGGCGAAAACAATAACAAGGCAGTTTCCCAGCTGAATCTGATTCAAAATGGATTCCCAGTGCAGCAAAAAATTGGCCAGCATGATATTGTTATCATCTCAATAGGATCCACTATCTCAGGCGCAACCAGGGGAACAAATAATAGTCCACCTGATGGACAATCGATAGAGCCAAATGACAAGCTCGACGAAAACTGGTCCCTTTGGTTGGAAATCGGCACTAAGAGTCATGCGTTTGGTAATCCTTATAATTTCTGCACTCGTCAGGCCGAATCAACACTACAGTCGTTCACAATCACTACCGCGGACCTTACCCTGTTCGATCACTTACAATCAATATCTCACAGCAACCAGGCTGGAGCATTCATAACTCTCCCAGAGAGCCCGTGGAGGCTAAACTTGTGTATCCCTTGGCAACCAGTTTTCGACCAACAACCAAGCGACATTCGCGTTCTCTGGGGAAGTGCCCTCGAACCTAGGCGCAAAGGGAAATTCGTCAAAAAGCCGATGACGGATTGCTCGGGTATGGAGGTGACGATTGAACTTCTTGGACATCTCAACTACCCTTCCTTAGTTCACCACACAATCACCATTCCACGTGTGATGCCACGAATGAGCGCTGGCTTACTTGCGCGTTCGTCGAACGACCGCCCTGGGGTTATTCCTCAGGAAACTTGCAACCTTGGTTTAATTGGACCATTCGTGGAAATTCCGAGGTATTCTTGTGTGGACGTCAGTTATGGTGTTCGGACCGCACAGTTAGCTGTGTCCCAACTCATGGGCTTGCACCGACAGCGTGATGAATCGAAGAAACCATTGATCTTCGATATTCTCAGGGTTTTGTTCTGGGATTGATTCGCCTGGTAAGGCACAGATTACCTTCTGAACTTTTATTACCAGAACAACTAGGGTAACACGTCTTTTTAAAACTTTCCTTTCCTATTTTGTAGGACTGATTTTGTGGGTTGGACTTCCAGCCGGAAACCTCCGAGAGAACTTACTTGAAATTGGACGAGGGTTTTATCGGCTTGTCATCCAAAGCATGTTATCTTAGCTACCCTCCATATTTTTGAGCCACTGGGAAGTTGGATCATATTACAAGATTGTGGAGGACCTCTGCTATAGGCATGGTTATACCACTCTGCCGAAAGTTATGTGTCGACCGGCATGCCTCGATACCTATCGGGGCAGATGCGAAGGCCGATCGGATTCATGAATCAGCTACGCGCGAAGTCCATAGTTATAAGGTAAATTAAGCGAGACTGTGGGGTCTATGTACAGTATTTATGTGGTAGAATTTCGAGAATTAAGGACTGTCCTATGTAGCTGCTCGCAGTATTGATATTAGGGTAGATCATCCGTTCGTCGGATCAGTCAGTTCGACATTATGTTTAGCTGTATATTATATTTTATATCTTAGTTCTTTGTTGAGATTTCTAAAATTCTATAATGGTTCCGATTCATAGACAAAGTTAAGAGCCAAACGACTTATGCCACATATATGCCACGTTTACATGCATGATGCGGGAGGCATATATGCGGCCAGAGAGACCAGGGTACGCTTTAGTTATGTATATAGCCGACTCTCTTGCGGGTTAGTACGCTATTTTACGGATATATCACATGATCAATACAGCGTACCGAGTAGCTCAGTATATTAAAGCGGTGGCACCTAGAATAGGACAAGCCCCCCGCCCTGGTAAGAGGAAATATTTTATATGGCAGCCCACTTCTAGCTTAGTTAGATAGAGATAATACGTTATGTTTCATTTTAAATAAACTTTGCGTCATAATTTGCTTTGCGCGTGAAGGCCTAAGCAATAAGTTTGAGTAAGCAGTAATCCACTAAGTTAGTTATATACTAGGAATCTTTTTGTTAATTACACGATCTAATAACGGTTTTAAGCTAACATAGATTTAATAACGTCATATTTAGCCATTCTTGGGGATGTGCAGCTGTGTTGGGCATTATTGCTGCTTTCGTTTACAGGGGTTTCATTAGCACTGCCAACACCTCTACCCAACTGTACTATTATATATAAGCCACCAGTCATCTCTTATAATAACTTAGACATTCTATTCAGTATCCCAAGTCATTAATGGTTTACTATTGTGTCTAGTTATGGCGTGTTGTGATCTTTGCCACAGAACCTTCAACAGCCAGAAAGCTCTCAAACAGCATACCCGAGATTCGCCAACTCATAACATTTCTTTCAGCTGTGACCAGTGTAACCGATTTTTCAACAGCCAGGAAGCTCTCAGGCAGCATAACCGAGACTCACCGGCCCACGTTCCACAACCTAAAACGCCTGTAGACAGGTTCTTCCAGTCATTCCCAAGATTCCCGTTTGACCGAACCTTGCATCCATCGGAATCTTATGCCCGTTTACAAAATTTCCATGGATGGCACAAAGGTGACCGGGAAGCCGATTATGCTTGGAAAAATTATCAGATAGCCCTTATGGAAGAAATCAATTTGTGGTTTGGATCCGCCGATGATCTCGATTCGTGGCATTCACTTTGTCGCGCTGTGCGGGTTGAGCCTCTCCCGACCACATCCTCCGAGTTCAAAAAGGTATTATGCTTGAAAAGTCTTTAAATATACGTTGTGGCTAACTCGGACTCATAGGCTGTTCGAGATATCCACGTAAATATTGTTGATCTTATTGAATGGGCTCGTCATAACGAGAGTGGTCAGGTGCACATATTTCCGAGCGTTAAAGAGCTACGCAAGTATACAAAGAAAAGCGGGAAAATATTTCCTATGATTAAAAGGTCAGATGGTGGCAATGTTGTCTTACGGTACTTGCTTCGACCCATATTTCTGCAATGAAATAATTCCCTTTTTGAGTTAGTCTAATAAAGCCTGGAATATATTTTGACAACCATCATAGTCGAGTAAGTGGTTAGTATCTGTCCTTAATAACATTGGGCGGAATCTGAGCCCGGTAGTTGGGCCTACAGCATTTCAGCTGTTGGTAAAAGGATATTCTTTTATTCTTGTTTGGACTTTTCAATCCTGATGGGTCGACATAGTGAAGATCCTATTCACCTTGTAGGAAGTTTGACTATTTAAGAGACTACACTCATTCACTTGGCCTAATAGAATGTCCTTGAAACAAATAGGATCCGAGGGGTGTGGTTGCATTGGTAAGATTGTCAATACAGGAGCTTGGATTTGTTGATATATACAATGAGCATTGCTTTTCGAAGTTAGGCTGTAGAAAAAAAGAGACAATCACATTAACATTATTATTAGTGGTCGATGGCAATATTTCGTTATATCCGGATTTGGGCAGCCTTTGATCAAGGGGGAAAAGTCATACAGGCTACTTTGGCTTATTTAAATCAGTGCCTGGTTTTATTTTCTCTTTTTAAGGTTTGCAGCTTTGAGCTAGCTACGTTTTAAACTGCTCCTCAGATCCGCCATCGATCAAATAATGGATCTGGACTCACAATTATCACATGATTTTCTTGATGCCCTCACTGGCTGTCTTAAATGATGCCCTGCTTCTTATTTTGATGTTCTGCTATACTCCCTTCGGTTACTTGTTTAGGCACGCGTAGTATTGTCTTGCTCTTTTCTTTTTCTATTTGAGCAGCCAAACAAGAACACATGCTGCCATCCCACATGTGATCAACGTGATACCAAGTATAGCGTAAATATATAGCTTGTCTGGTGATTCTGGTCTGGCTGGTGGCGGTGGAAGCATGCTTAATGCCTCTGTTATGCTTGCGTCCTCGCTTGTGGCTGGAGACAAGGAGGGTTGACTAGTCATAGTCTCCTGGGTGGTGGGGAAACCTGAGTCCATTGACTAGGCAATTGCTTGTTGGCAATGTAATTTTCGAAAATCGAGGTTCGCATTAACGGTTATATGATTGTTGGGTCTGTTTGTGCCGTCGAATAAGAAACCCTTTTCTGTAGGTAGGAAGAATTATAAGCGTTAGCATATCTCAACTACCATCACGATGAAGGACGGTTTTAGTGATATTTGGTATGAAAACCACCAAGGAGAGTGCAGGAGCATCTACACCTGTGGCTACCTTAGAGAGTTGGGGTTGTGTGAACGAGAGTCTATATCATACCAGTGGTGGGCTTCAGAAAGCTCATTCAAGTATGCCCAGGGAGAAATGAGTGAAATAACCAAGCGACAAGGCCCTCTTCTAAAGTGAAATATCGAAATAACCAACATGATTTAGATTAAATTAATCTATTAAGTTGTATATCCCATTGTATCACGTGGCTTGCTGTTTACGAGTCCAGGAATGCTGATCCCGTTAGCGTTGCTCCTATTCATTTCAACTTAGGCTTAGTTTGAGAATGATAGTACCGAAATAGCCTCCAAGATTCAAGAAGGTCTCATACCAAGGTACTTGATTCTCATTGTATGTATACTTGGCATAATAGAGTACCTAATCTTGGTAGACAGGACGCATTTTTCAACACTATGTATCTACGAACAAGTGGGTGTATTAGTTTCTACGTAGGCGAAAATTAATAGGCAGAAGCTTTCACCAAGAAGTATTACCTCACAAATCCCTCTATCGTCCTTTCCTATTCTTTCTCTACTATTGTTATCACTAGCTATACGTTATACAATTAATCGAAAACTCACTGTTTGGGGTATATTGCATGTCTATATTTATACCTCAACATGGCAACAAGATAGAAGTAGAAACAAAATTTTACAACCTCAAGAATGATCTTCTCCACAATTTTATAGGTGGCTCATAGCCCGACCAATCAAAATAGATATCCTGGTATGACAGAATACGATGTGTCAGTATTGAAAGTACAATATTTGACAGCCGAGGCCAACTGCGAAGGAACCAATGAGGGTAGTCTTTGGTTCTATACCTAAGAAAGCTTGCTGGATAAACAATATATCAATTGTCAGAATCATTATACATTTATATATTATCTGGGTAGGTCTTCTGATTAACTAAACAGTCCGATCTATATATATACGCGAAAGTTGCTCAATTTTTAGCTTAATGTTAAAAAGTATTATTAGTGCTTTTTGGACTCATAGTGTGCGTAAAGATCTAATGTCATTCGCATAGTTTTAACCAACAAGCTGAGTGGTCATTAATAATAAATCAGATCCAAGGCCATATCTAGCAGTAGAGATATATGAGATATGATCCACTAAAAGCATATCTCAGGCGACCCGTAATCATAACTTAGTTGGTGCGATAGAAGGCTATGCGGGGCTCCTAAGCTGCTATGTTGGAATGCATACAATATCAACAAAGCAAAAGCATGAAAAGACTGATCAAAATATTCGGCCAATACTAGTCAAGACCTAGAAATATTATCGAATGACCCTAGATATGGTGGTGGCTTGAGGAATATACAGACGATCATTGAGTATTCATCCTGCACATTTTTATTGATAGGTGTAAGCTAGGGATATACATAGCTGACAGCTCGAAGACAAGGGGGAGAATTTATCCCTGCCATTTGTGACCAGTCAGAGCAATCTGTCGTAATACGTAATTAACTAAGTTATGGAAACTCCTTCATACTGCTTCTACTACCCCACTTCAATTCAAGAAAGTATATTCCCTACATCTTGTGTGAATTTATGAAATATGTATAATGCACTCTTCAAGAGCTCTTTTAATCTATAGATATCGTCGTGTTTGCAGAATTGGTGGAGTATCGCTAAAGCGATTAAAAGACTTTGGTACTTAAATTTTGGGGTTTTTCTTAACTAAAATAGAGATCAGACTAACTGCCCTTAACCTTAGGAGTGACAATTCTCACCAGGTTTTATAGCCTGCCAAGTATATTCTTTACACACAGATTGAATCAAGCTATTAATCACGTTTTAATCAAGCTGTTCCTATGCTTCATATATAGCCTTTTTAAAGACCTCCTAATCTAATTTAGACCTTCTATTATCTAGCTAAGGGTATAATTAAAGAATTTTGATTTTTAAAAGTCGTTATACTAGTTCGATAGGATGATTGTCAGACGAATACGGAGGCTAGCCGATTACCTAAATCCTATAATTTTCGAACTATTCTTACAAGGTTTCTGCTATATAAATCCTCGTATTATCTTATTAGAATATCGATTATAGTTTATATATTAGTAAAAGACCTTCTTTAAGAGTATTAAGATAGGAGTTCGTAGTAATGTTTGACACGGTGAGCGGGGCGCCAGAAACGGCTCCTATTGCACCGTTTCTCTGCCACCACCGACCGCCTGCCCGACACTGCTTATTCTTTACGGTATGCTGCTGGCAACCAGGCGTTGTTCTTATTGTCGCTGATGCTGTGAACAGGATCTGACCACTCTTAGGCCCCCCCCCCCTACGTCGTACTTGGCCTCAAGCAAATTTTGGACGACTTCTCTCTGGTCCTGGAGTTGCGGGACAAAATCTATTTCAAAAACGCGGAATGGCTCCTCACAAAACCGGAGTAACATATCTTTATAGAAACTGACTGTATTGTTCGCCGAGTTTCATTTGCACTATGTTTAATCAAGTTCTGATCCGATACGCGATGTCTCAGTTATAACAAAGAAAATTCAGAATTGTCATTGTAGTCTTCTCCGCGAGGTTTTTCACCGCTTTACTCTCATAATTCTTTCTGGAACCCTCTCCAGAAACGCGCTAACTTCTTGGTAGTATTGAAGTACATTTATAAATAACAGTATAAAAATATATCGTATTAGCCTTGTATGATGTGTTTGGGTATCCAGAACAGATTTTTGTAAACATGCCAAACAAGAGGGGCGCCTGCCTGGTCAGGCTATCTGGCCAGATTTCATATTCTCTCCTTCGTTCAACCTCTCATCATACATTGATGAGTGAAGTGTATAGGGACGGTATCAGTGGGGACGAACACTTTCCTATGCGTCGTGCAGCAATGCTGGCCTTCTGATTGGGGACCCAGTATTCGGCGAATTTATAGGCAAAATTGTGCTGACGTTGGATTCATTAGAGCTTCGGAGCAAGGACGATGGCTACTAACTAATCTTTTATACGCAACACGAATTCATCATTCCACACATAGAACACAAACCACATGCCCAAGATGCCACATGGCCTAGCGTCCCATTACCTTTCTGGGGTAAAAGACACCTCCCGCCTCTGGCTTTGCCGCATTTTGGGCACCTCCGTCCCATGTTGAAACCTGAAGCCAGTCCGCGTCAACAGGGTTGTCAAGAATTTCAACACCTCTCGCGCCATTTTCGTTATCCAGTGCTTGTCTTGTTTTTTGCCAAACGTCCAAACCACCTGGACTTTTGCCATCCTTCCAGGTCGACGGTGCTGTCCCATGGGTCACGACTAGCCTGTCGTCGTCAAGGTGCAGCGTTGTCACATCAATGTCCAATTGTTTGAGCCAAACGTGCTGGACATGCTCAAACATTCGAGGAAGGTACTTTGCGGCGTAGAACTTGTCCGCTTCGGTGTTCAGCTCCTGTGACGGATAACCAGTGATCATCACAAGTTGAGCCGGGTTATTGATATCTTGATACAATGCATGCATCCGAGGTGATGCGGTGTCCGGGTTTGTGTAAGATGAACATAATGTGAGGATGTCTGCGAGGAGTTGAGTGAATTCGGGGGAGTCTGTGGATTTCTTATCCTTGAGAGTACTAAGCCAGAATTTCGTGATGGGAGGCATATTTGGAAATAGACCAAGGTATAAGCTTTTCAATATCTGAGAGATGGATTGGAATGGTCAGGGAATGGGGTCTCGGTACAACCCAAAGGCATTTATATCCTTGAAACTAGTAATCCATGTCAGCAGAGAAGGATGGAATTTGTGTCATCTATTGGATTGAGATGATCCACATGCGTCTTCGCCCCCAGCCAATAAGGTCGCCGCTTGATATGCATATCCAGAAAGAGGGCTGCAAAAGGAATAAAGGAATATGAATACCCGCCCCCTACAGTCGGGCCTTCCACAGTCTAATCATCATTCAGTTAACATTTTGGCCTTCCACCTCGTTTGAGCGCGAACTGGTGGCATAGTGGGTGGTTTGAATAGGGAAGGAAATAAAATGGTGCAATTAAAAATTACTTCTTGGTATTACCACACCAAAACCAACTTACCTTCTCTCTCTACCCACCTAACCTACCTATCTAATTTTTCCTTTTGAGTACTGCAGCAGGGTTGAATCGTCGCACAAATAGCGCCAGTACAATTTTTTGCTCCACAAGCGACAGGCTATTAGAAATGTTCGGTGAAATCAGAGAAAATATGTAGGGCGGCTCTTACTTCTGTCCTATGCATTGTCGCTTGCCCTTTGAAAATGGCTGGAAGTAAGCCATCATCTTCTTTCTCTGCTCACCCTCAACCAGCCATCTGTAAGGTTTGTACACTGCCGGATTGGGAAAAACGTCGTCGTTGTGGTGAAAATACCACGGGGACGTACAGACGTCCGCCTATGGGTGATTTAGTATCAGCCCCTTCAAGGAGGATACGCAGAGGGAAAACGCAGAGCTTACTCCCGGTGGAACAGAACGCCCTTTTGAAAGTCCAGCCGCCAGTAGGGACTTCTCGTGGAAGCCGACATTGAATAGGGGAGGAGAGCCGGAGAGCCGCAACCCTTCTTTGAGACATGCGTCCAGGAAAGGCAAGGTATCGAGAGCTTGAATCGTTAGGTCTAGATATAATATATATAATATACTCTTTAAGGGCTTTTTATATCTTTAACTTAGTAGATATTTTTTATAGGATTGATAGAATATAAATAAGTAAATAAAAGGCTCTAGTATATAAATTTATCTTTTTGAATAGAGAAGGATTTACCTCTTACTTTTAGAGAGTAATAATTCTTACCCTATTCTTATCTCTATTATCTTAGTCCTTAAATTTCTTATTTATATTACCTATACTCACCCTATGGTCGTATGTACTGGAAATCACATCTAAATGGTTTACGTAGTGATCAAGCTAAGTGAGATCACTGCCAATGCACTTCAGTATCTTGGAATCCTTATGTAGCCACTACCTTATATACAAGATCAAATGAGGCCATAGAAAAAAATATCTGAAAGCTCTCTAGGCCATTGAGAACGAGATATGAAAGACTGCTAGTTCCACGTGATCGGGTCGGTTCGGACACGGTCCGCCAACCGGACCGTCCACGATGCATATATAGTCCAAGTCTCAATTGACTGATAAGCTGGTATTTTGCTCCAAGTGCAAATAAAACCTCAGCATATTTATCACCATCTATATTCTTCCTACCCAGAGCCTCACAGAGACTGTTCCATTGAGCAGCTGCCGAGACTTACTTTCTTGCTCCAGCAAAAACTTGTCCACGTTCTCGAGATGGCCCCACATAACCCCTCATACCTCATTATCGGCGCCGGAGTCTTCGGTGTGTCAACTGCCTACTATCTCATCCAGAAGTATCCCAATGCATCGGTGACGCTGGTTGACCGAGATGCATATGATGCCGAGTCTCGCGTGGCTGCATCATGGGATTGGAATAAAGTTGTTCGCGCAGACTACGACGACAAGGTCTACTGCAGACTCGCTCTTGAGGCACAAGACATTTTCAAGTCGGATCCTTTGTGGCAGCCTTATTTCCACCAGACTGGCGTCTACTGGACGTGCCGCAGCAACTACGCCCAAAATGTGATCACGAACCACAAGGAGCTCGGCCGCAATGATGATATTATTGCCTTACCTGTTTCTGAGGCCCGAAAGCTGTACGGTGGACTTTTCGACCATGCGGACTATACCGGCGTCAAAGAGGTTCTCATCAACAGAGCTAGTGGTTGGGCCGCCGCGGGAGATGTTCTTCGAGCGGTCACAAAGAAGTGTCTGGAACTGGGCGTCAAGTACGTGGCAGCTGATGTTGCCACGCTCGAATTTGATGGCCGCAGTTGCACGGGTGTCAAGACAAAATCCGGTGAGATCTTGTCGGCCACACATGTTATCGTCGCTGCTGGCGCTTTCACGCCTACATTGCTGGAATGGAGCGCTGCAAAGAGCGGAAATACCGGTCTCCGTGCGGGCGAACGAATTTTGGCCGCTGGCATCACGACGGGAATGGCACAGCTGAAGAGGGAGCAATATGAACAGTTTAAGGATATGCCTGTTGGCTTTCAGGGTTACACACCCGATGAGGGTAAGTAGCGTGAGATATTTGCATGAACGCCGTACTAACCTTTTCCCAGGCAAGCCATTTATTGGTAGCCTCCCGCCTACCAAGGATGGGGAGCTCAAGTGGTGGGGGTCCAAGATCTTCAAAAACACTCGAGAAGTACTTCCTGGCCGCTACCTTTCTTCTCCTCCACCTACACACGACTACAATCAATGGAAGGTACCGGGTCCCCTTAAGCAGGACATTATTGAGTCTAGAAATCTATGGTACGGACCAGAGAGTGCGGATTGGGAGATGACGAAACATCGGATTTGCTGGTGAGTACTGCTCAATAAAATAACAGCTGAATAATATAACAATCGAAATCTAACACTCACAAGGGACGCTTTCACCACCTCATCTGACTTTATCATTTCGCCTCATTCTGCCTCCAAGGGACTCTACGTTGCAACCTGCGGTTCATTCCACGGCTTTAAGTTCTTCCCCGTTCTTGGCAAGTACATCACACAGATGCTTGAGGGAGAACTGGAGCCTGAATTGGTGGAGAAGTGGGCTTGGGATAGACAGCGATCTGATTCGTCCCAAAATGTCGAGTATCCGAATTCGGAGATGAAGCATCTCTTGGGGGTTACAGCGAAGCTGTAGGGAAGCTCCAAGGGACTCTTACTTTAGTAATTTAGATCTCAATCATCTTGTTATTGAAAGCATGAATGCAGTCAGAATCCATGGTCGACTTTGTTTATATCAGGAATGAGCCCCTGAGGTCGGATCTGCCGAAGAGCTTGAGAAGAGATTCTCTCAAAGGGGCCTCGCAATACTGTGAGACCATCTTATAGTAATGATGAGATATCCTGCCCATATATCTTAATAATACCTAAACAGTCTAATATCTGCATATATCACTTGCGGATCATTGCCGAAAGGTAACCGCAGTACCATGAAGGCTGAAGCACGTGGGGGTGTAACATAATACTAAAAAGTTGAATTCTGCATAGGATTCAATGAAGTGAGAAGGTTGAAGCTATCCGGGCATTTGGGATACTGTGGGATCGACACTACCACTATGCCTGTCGAGGAAGTCAATGAAACTGATCGACATCCCTTTTCATCGACGTTGGAAGATTCCAAAAGGGTAAAGTTAGAGAGAGCTAGTGTGGATGCTATATATAGTTTCCATGTGATATAATTATAATGATCAACAGGTGTTCATCCGAAACTGCCAGTCTTTACTCTGTATACCAACGCGAATTGTCGTCTCGACTTTAGGCGATGCTACTAGATCCTTAAGCCATATTTCCCCCTCAAAACAATCCGTGGGACTAATCTATTCGCTAGCTGGCCACTGTTTGACGAGATCAGCGACCGGTTCACCAAATACCCCTCAATCTATCTTACCAACTACACGTCACTATCAAGACATCATGCGATTCCTCATCCCGATCGCTCTCTTCTCCGCCCTTGTGTCGGCAGATGGAACCTTTAAAATGCTCGCCAACTGCATGGGTTCGTCTCATACACACGATGATTACCCTGTCGGGCCAGTGTTTTGGATTTGATACCAGTCCTGATCATTTGTAGTTTGATGGTGACGATGATGTAAACCTCTGCTGGTCTCCGGACGACCACCGCAACACTCGCTGTCAAATTTTACTCGGCAGCGGCTGCGTGATTTGAAGGGAAGCGCGAAAAAGCTCAAGGTAAACAAATCCCGCAAATTCCGCCTCTCAATAACTAACTTGATGTTCCTCATAGGTCGTTCCGCATGGTCTGCAATGCAACTACTAGAGCTTCTAGGAATATCAACCAAACGAGTTAGGGTATGGGGGTTATTATGGGTCGTGCCTTTTGCTTCGCAGCTTAAAAGCTCAGACTCTGTTGCCATTTGCTCTCGTTTTGCTTTTCGCCTGTCGGATATAGCACCTTGTGACAACATTCATGGACTGGACGTGGGAGTGAGCCCGGAAATTTCGTGTACTTGCTTCCCAGGGAGGCTCTCTCTCACTTCGCTCTTTTGTCTTCATCTTCTTTGGCTCCCAACCCAGTATTTCCGTTTTTGAACGGGAAGTCTTCTTCTCTATACCCTTGGGTCGTATCTATAGATGTACGAGTTATTTATAATCACTGCAACCACAGTATTGAAATATCGTCGGTTGATTCTCTTCTCTATTTTTTTGAATCTCTTTACACCATGGCACTCTCAATGATTCCAAGCACGCACACACACACACACACACACACTGTATGACCTACTAGGCCGAGGGTGTATGAGTCGTAGGATGCTCAGATGCCGGGCGGATGCTCGAGGGAAGCCTCGCTGATAAGCCAATCTCCAGTTAACTCCGATCTCTATCACCATGAATAATGACGCTTCAAACCCACGCAGGACGCCCCAGAATAAAAGTCCCATCTTAATCTGAGAGACAGCTCCTTTATATTGCAATAAAATCGTTATAAAAAGATGCCACCAACTCCAAGTCAGCTCAACGCTCAGCGCTGTCGAGAATTCGTCTCTACTCTCCACACGACACCATATACCGCCATCGACCCCTCGCAAGTGAAACTCCCCTCTCCATTTGTGGTGTGTATCATCGGAGGCCGAGGCGCCGCTGGCGGCGGTCTTGCTCGCGCCTACGCCCGTGCAGGCACCTCCGGACTCGTCCTCGCCGCCCGAAATCGCTCCGCACTCGAAGAGACTGCCAACGAAATCCGCTCAATCAACCCGGCGACCAAAGTCATCGTTGCCGAATGCGATATTACCTCAAGTGATGCCGTCGAGGCGTTGGCCCACACCACCAAAGCCGAGTTCGACGGACATCTCGATGTCGTGGTAGTCAATGCCGGCTACACGGGTCCAATCACTGACGTCGTGGAAGAGTCACCCTCGGACTTTCAGACGGCTTTCAACGTAAACACCGTGGGTGCTTTCCATGCGGCTCATTTTCTGCTGCCGTTGCTTCTACAGACCGAGTCTGGAGCACGGAGCTTCGTTGCGATCAGCTCCATGGCTGTCCCCATCGTGACTGGGTTTGCTGCTCACTCTCATTATTGTGCCAGTAAAGCAGCGCAAGCGCGATTGGTGGAGCTTATCAACGAGCAGTATGCGAGTCGGGGAGTTTTCTGTGCCAGCGTCCACCCCGGAGGCTTGCGGAGTGAACTCTCGAAGGACGTGCCGAAGGCTTTCTTGCATTGTAAGTACTTCCTCATAACAGGATTCTCCTTCACAGCGCTAACTTTCAAATTAAATAGTCTTGTGTGATAGCCCGGATTTAGTTGGTGCCTTTGCTGTCTGGCTGACAAAAACCGGCGGATCGCGACAGAAAGAAGTCTTGAATGGCCGTTTTCTTTCCTGCAAATGGGATGTGACTGAATTGGAAACCAGATTCGACGAGATCCTGGAGAAGGATCTGCTGAGACTCCGGGTTGCTGTCGATTGAGGCGTTGGGTTGCCCTGTGCGTAAACCGACATTGCTTTCTTCTTGGATACACCCTTTGGCCGACTGGGCAGAGATAATATGACCTCAGGGCACTGCGGGGGAATGCGTATGTCTCGGGAAAGACCATGAACAGTCATTGCTGCCAAAATTCCTCTTACTTAAAACATTTGTAAATGATTGTAGGTAGAGCCGATGCACGGATGCCCTCAACTCGCACTGACATGTCGATTCATCCTTCCAACAACAAACACTTGAGAACCATGTATCTCATGATCCCCGATAGACTCGGCTTATCGCCATTGGCATTGATTATGAACAAGCCAGAAGCCTATCAGGTCCGCATTTCCGTCAAGTTAGGTGGGTCCGACTAACATTTCCCCTTCGAGTATGGATCTCCATCGATAACTATCGCGATCCCGAGTGTAGGACAAGGCGATGGTCACCAATCACGGCGAAGTCCTTGGGATACAGCTTGCTGGAATGATCACATCTCTTTTCAAAACATCTAGCTTGGTCTTGGTAGCTTGGCAGGGTTCCATGGTATAAATTCAGCTCCATCCACGCTCTCAGAATCCGCATCCGCTCTTCATAGTTCCTTCTATTCTCACTGAACTTCGCTTTAAACATCACAATTCCAAAGCTACTTCAATATTGAGTCTACCACCATTATGGGCGACTACCAGCCAGAAATTATCGCTCCACTGGCAACAGCCACGGTCGAAAAGGCAGCCGAGCCCACGGTTGCCGAGGCACAGAGTGGCGTCCTCTATCGCCAGCTTCGCCAGAAGCCTCTGAACATTGTCGGGGGCAGAGGAAGCTACCTACTTACAGATGATGGGCTTGAAATCCTCGATGCAACTTGCGGGGCAGCTGTCTCTTGTCTGGGCCACAGCGATGAGCGTGTGCATGCGGCCATCCTGGAACAGCTGAAGAAGATCCCCTATTGCTACTCGTTGTATTTCACCAACAGTGCCGCAGAAGATCTTTCCAGGTATTTGGTTGAGTCTACGGGGGGAAAGATGTCCCGCGCATTTATTGTCAGCTCAGGTAAAGGGCTTTGTGTATTTTGAAGATGTCGACGACTAACAGTTTCTATCGATAGGAACCGAAGCCGTGGAGGCGGCGATTAAGATGGCAATTCAATATTTTACGGAGGTGCCAGTCCCACAACCTAAACGGATCAACTTTATTTCTCGCAAGCAGTCCTACCATGGCAATACGCTCGGATCTCTCGCTGTTGGTCATCACGTTGCCCGCCGAGCCATCTATGAAGGGATTATGTCGAAGAACATCCACCACGTCTCTCAATGCTACCCCTATCGTGGAATGATGGCGAACGAAAGTGTTAAGAGCTATGTTGGTAGATTAGCACAAGAGTTGGAAGACGAATTTCAACGCCTTGGCCCCGATACTGTGTGTGCCTTTGTCGCAGAGACTATGGCGGGTGCTGTGAGTATACCCAGAAAGCTTGATTGGACTGATTACTTTGAGTTTGAAATTCCATGTTTACTAACATAAAATAGACATTAGGATCTGTTCCTCCTTTGCCTGGATATCTCAAGGCCATGAAAGAAGTCTGCGACAGACACGGAGCCTTGTTTATCCTCGATGAAGTCATGTCTGGAATGGGAAGAACGGGAACGCTCCATGCCTGGGAGCAAGAAGACGTTGTTCCAGACCTGCAAACCATTGCAAAAGGCCTCGGAGCAGGATATGCCCCGATCGCAGGGCTGCTGATCAACCGGCATGTCGTTGACACATTGACCAAGGGAACGGGAGCATTTGCTCACGGCCAAACATATCAAGGCCATCCCGTTTCGTGTGCCGCAGCATACAAAGTGCAGAGGATCATACAGGAAGATAATCTCCTGGAAAATGTGCGTGCAATGGGGGAGTATCTTGGTCAGCTTCTGCACGAGCGACTAGCCAACCATCCCCATGTGGGCGATATTCGTGGCCGTGGTCTGTTTTGGGCTGTAAGTCTTCTCCTCTATTGGATTAATTTGGACTATCGCTTATTTTCTCCAAGCTTGAATTTGTTCAGGATAAGAATACGAAGCAGCCGTTCCCTCCTTCTAGGGCATTGGCTTGGGCTCTTCATACTACCGGGTTGAAACCACAGCATTCAATCTCCCTGATGCCTGGCAATGGTGGTGCCGATGGTATTAATGGTGATCATATTATTCTGGCGCCACCATATACCACGACGCGTGCTGAAGTGGATTTGATCGTTGATCGGACGGCTCGTGTCATTCAAGAGGTTTTAGGATGAGAGTCTTTTTAAAGACTGCTATTGTCAATCCAATCAAGTCTCTGTGAGTTTAATGACAAGGGAATGGATATAGCCGATGGATCTTGGTATGTCTGAATGCGAAAGATCCTTCTCAAAAGATTGGTGGAAGGATATTTTTTTTATTCATAAACTCCTAAAACCGACAACTGTTTCTTAACCCCGTGGCACTCCACCTTATAACTCGATGTCAAAAAAAATGTAAATAACGGGGGGCAGATAGCTATTTTCTAGTATAACAATAACTAGAACAACAATGGAGGCCAAGCAGTGTATTTTAGGCAAGGCTGTAGCAACTAAATAGGAAAGAGATATACAAAAGATGTGGGGTTTCCAATAGTAGATACTGTTGGCGCGCTCCGGAGATACGTGAAGCAATACGGTCGCCTTCTTAACTCCATTTACATCCGAGGGTCCTTTGGGAGACAGTCTTGACCCACAACTCTATATATAAAAGTAAACAAGCTATACTATACCAGAGAACATCACAAACATTAGAGCCTTTTATTTCACGAGGTGATCAAAAAGTCAGCCAAAAATACCAAAGAATCTTCACCGAGCCCGATCAGGTCGACCTCGAACACACACCCGATTTCGACGAACAGCCTTCCATTCTTCGAATTGAGATGCCTGACATTGCCGAATTTGTCCGTCTGAACAATGCACCGGCACACCTGTCCTTTGTTGCAGACCACCACGACACTTACCCCTACATCACACCCACAGGATCAGAGCTATCCGGCAAATCTATTCTGATCACCGGTGCCTCCAAGGGCATCGGGCGCACCACGGCAATTCGATGCACCAAGGCCGGATGCTCGAGGATTGTGATCGCAGCCCGCTCCCAGCCCGGCCTGGGCGATGTGGTGAAGGAGATCGAGGAAGAGGCTCGTAAATCCAACCTCGAGACACCCCATATCCTGCCACTGCAAGTCGACGTGACCTCGGATGAATCCGTCCGTGCCGCCGCCAAGGTTGTCGATGAGGCATTCGGAGGCAAGCTGGATATTCTAGTCAACAACGCAGGTTATCTACCCGAATTCAAGACCGTGATTGAATCGGACCCAGCCGAGTGGGTGAAAGGCTGGGATGTCAACGTCAAAGGAACCTTCTTATGCTGCCATTACTTCCTTCCATTCGTCTTGAAATCGGAAACGAAGCTTGTTATCAATCTGTCGTCGGTCGGGGCTCATACCTTGACATATGGCGGGTCGTCGTACCAGGCGTCGCGTTTTGCAAATTGTCGGTTGACCGAGTTTCTGGCCCGAGACCACGAGGACGAGAATCTTATTGCTATCTCGGTGCATCCCGGTGGGATCAAGACCGATATGCGCGACAACTTCCCCGAGATGCTCCATTCTGCTCTGGTTGACGAGCCGGCCCTCCCCGCCGATGCCATTATCTGGCTTGCTAAAGAGCGGCGGGAGTGGCTGAATGGTCGATTTGTTTGTGCGACTTGGGACATGGAGGAGCTGGAGGGCAAGAAGAATGAGGTTGTCGACCGGGATTTGTTCAAATTCCGCATCACCGTCTAAGCGAGGTCTAGATTTGGGTGTGCAGGATGTCTGCTCGCCTTTGCAATGAGAAATATTGCTTTTGGATATAGCAATGTATCATTATTCGAGGAGTCTTTAAAACACACATAATCATCATAGCCATGAAGAGATACCGGTGAGGTGTGGCTTGGACCCGTAAATACTATCTCAGTCGGCTTTCATCTACCACTTTTTCTTTCTGTAGATATCGCATACTACAAGGGATTTTTCCCGTCTTGGTGGCAACAAGACCAGTTCCAGATAGAGCCCTAAGGATTATGATTAAATAGGCAGAAAAACCAATTTGTCGTTTAGATCCACTGCTCAAAACATTCTCTCGCCTTCGCAAGCCTGGAATCAACCACTCGCTCCATACAACAACTTCCATGATTCATTATTTGTTGCATCCTCCGTGAGGCCGCCCAGCAGCGGCACAGGGGCCAAGCGGGGTGCTTTTGCTATCAGGATCACAGATGGCCCAGTTGTCATCAGTCTCGTGGGTCATCCAGCACCAATAGTCACCCTCATTGTAGTCATCAGCAGTGATCCTGCCCTCCTTGCACGAGGCCCGTGCCACGTAATCGCCGCCATTCATCAGTTTGCAGCCAGGCGACTCGGTGGATCGCTTGTCCAGGGCGGGAGCACCGGGGCCTAGTCGAGGGGCTATTAGAAACACATTCGACACGAGCATTGGCGGCTAGAGAGTATTCATCAGAAGCGCTTGCGGCAATCGAGACAGCCTGCGCACTGACAAGGAGGATATCCGCGTTGAGCTGCATGTTGGAGAGGCAAGTGAACCATTCCCAGAATGACAAGTCGATTGATGGTGGAAAAAAGGTCCAATCCCAGATATGCTCTCCTAGCGGCTATCAATAGCCGAGGGATCTAAGGTCCACTCAAATCGGCGTTCTTTCTCGGTTCTCCCCAAAAACTTTTGTCTTTGCGAATTGGCGTTATAAAGTCGGCTCTATCTACCATGACAATCTGCTCCGCGGCTGGTCAGCTAGGGGAGATGCGGTCGAGGAGACATTAAATCCCAGCAACGGAAGCAGATCCTGCTACCTGCTTGAGGAGAGATTCGTCACAATGATTTAAGGGGCCTTGCAACTGTGTTGGGCCTTCACCAGCAGTTTGCTGAACAAAATAGCGTCTTCGATGCTTGCTGTTGATCTGGTGCTCATTAGTCGCTAAGTACCAACGGTCATCTCATGAAAAGGCCAGACACGTTTGTGACATGATTTCAAGGGGAGGTTCCTTTTGCTTTGTTTGGGTTGGGGGAGCGAAGAAGACACGAGTTCAGCTGGAGGGGAACGAGTCAACCCTGTGGGCGCTAGACGCGAGCTCAATTTTACTCGGCCACCACAGGCCAACTGAATGAGGCAGGCGTTCTTCATTGAAATAAATAAAATAAAATAGAACAACAAAAAGGAACATTCAGAATCTAAAGGGGTCTTATCACGCACGGAACTTGTAGGGAGCACAGAAAGGCGGAAATTCGGTCGAGCGTTCTCCAAATATATACTTCTAGAATGAGCATGTCCGCTAGTCAGAAATATGGACTCACTAAGACTCTCCATCATTGACGTGGAGGCCCTTGTTGATATCATGTCTCTATGTTGTTGAATAATTTGACCCAAAAAATGGATTTATATTGACGCCCACAAAAGAGAGGCCTTGGGAATACAACCTCCTATGATTCCAGAATGCTGCAACAGACAGTTTCGTCATAGCAGCAAACATGCGAGAAATGTAATTTTAAACCCTCATTCACCCAAGATAGCACAGCCTTGGCAAGACTATGAGGCCAAAAGAAGCCAAGAGCAGCTTTTCAGCTCCAGGCACCTATTCATCCTCTCAACAACCACCCCATCTTACTGGGTGAAGCGAATAACGTAGGGACACGGCTGCTCCCCGAACCCCTTGATGCTATTCTCCTGGACCTTGTTGACGCGATCGTTAGGAGCATTCCACATACGATCGCCCGAGTCCCTGTTGAGTGTTAGCAATTCTTCGAACGCAGCATTTGCACTGAAGAAACTCACATCATCAGCCCAACATGGTGGATGCTTTCGGTGTCCTTGCAGTCACATTTGCCACCAAAGAAAACGGCGTCTCCGGCCTTGCGCTGCGAGTAGGGGTATTTCCTATAAAGTCAGTTCGTCAGTACTCGAGACTCGATTCAAACTGGAAAAAAAAAAAAAAAAAAAAAACCACGCACTTGTACCCCAACTTCTTCTCCGAAGCACAGTACATGGACGACGTGACGCGCAGCTCCTCGCTGAACAGGTCCCGGCCCGTCACCTTGCAGACGGCCCAGCACACCAGTCCTGAGCAGTCGTAGCCCACATCGCCGTACTGGTAAGGGGGCTGGTCATGACTGGGACCTTTGCAGGAGCCACCACCCCAGGCGTAGGGAGTGTCCTTGGCCGTCATGGCGGTCGAAAGGATCTTTTGGCCGACGTCCGAGGCCGTGTTGTTTGATGGGGCGGCAATGGCACCGGAGACCAGGCTGGTCAGGAGAGCGGCGGCGAAGAACTTCATGGTTGTCTATCGGAAGACTTTTGACTTTTGAGAGAATGTAAAGATGGAAGATGTGTTTGAGATGTCCTTTAATCCAGATATCTGGGTGCAATGGGCGTTATTTATGTTCGAGTTGAGTGTTGTGGAGATCTTGAAAAAGATACATTGTGGAGTTGGGAACTTGTCGATCTAAGGCTATGCAACATCGTATTCAGATCCAGTGGCCGGGAAGCCAAGAGAGTCGATCAGCGTCTGCAAAAGTAGGGACAGAGTCCGACGTATCGTCTGTGCAAATGAAATTGATTAAAACACTTCGATCACACATGTGCACTGCCATCTCTTGAGTATCGCAGATGATGCAGACTGACAGCGCCGAGTATAGATCACGAGGTTCAGTACCTCGTGAACACATTATTGAGCATCGAAGGAGGAACAAAGTCAACCGACCAAGGGGCAATGAACACGAGAAGTGGAGGGCCAAGATCGCTTCGGTCAATCACAGCCGGCATTCTCTGGGAATAAAGTGTGGCTGAAGGCTTGGGGATCGGCATTCGTGTTCTCTCCGATAATTTTAGCACCTTCGCTCTTTTGAAACTTGTCCCTTTCCAGCAGGCTTGGCAGCCGATGCCCCGCTCGTCCTTAGACTCGTCGAATGCCACTCGATCGGGAAATCTGGAAATCAGGAGAAATCAGACGTGCATCCCTCGCTGCATATAATGCACGTGATATTTGTGCCTCAGGCAGAAGAACCCAACCTAATATCCACGCTAGCCCAAAGAGGAAATGCTACTCGGGCTTCTTTTCATTGGCGGACACATCCATCATGTGATTCTCTTCAAGTAGACCTGCGGGGAGTCCAGAGTATCTTCCTCTGCGGATCCTCGAAGACAAGTCTCTGAAAGCTCTCATTCGATGTCTCTCTACAGGAAACGGCGTAGATAGCATGCCTCGCGGAGAAGGATTCTCACGCTCGCGGACTGGTATGACGGCTCGACCCAGCAAGAAAGCAGAAGAAAGCAGGCACTGATATTTGGAGGTGGGGGGTGCGAACAGGGTGTCTTCAGTGCCGCAAGAAGCACCACAAGTGCGATGAGATCCGCCCCGCATGTTCATTCTGCGTATTGCGGGACGTAGACTGCAGATATCCCTCGGGCCTGAAATGGATCCGGCAGACGGAGCCGATGCTCTCGAGACACAGGCCTCGTTCTAAAGAGGCCCGCGAAGCCTGGTCTGATACTGACCAGATCGGCAGATTGCCAACACTTTTTGTGGATTCTGTATTTGGATGTGCGGAGGAGCAATCGGCCTGGGAATACTGTAGGTGTTGACACTATATCCGAGTTCGAGAACTTGACTGATCAAAATTGCTTTTCGCATACTCAGATGTCAGGCTCGTTTCGTCGAATGTGCCTGCATTGGATGGCCCTGATAATCCTTACCGACAGCTGTCGATCACGGCCCTCTCGTCGCCGGTTTTGCTGCACACTATTCTATGTATAGCCACAGAGCACATGCTCAATTTTGGATTCGGCAGCGTTTCTCTAGCAGCAAAACGGCAACAGCGCATGCTGAGAACAATTGGACAGAAACTGTTGGGAGTTCACGCCGGAGATCCCAATGCAGGGGCTATCGTCGACTACCACAACCATGAACACGAGGCTCTACTCGCTGCAGTGGTCCTGCAGGGTATCGTAGTTGCCCAGACCCCGGATGGTGTACTGGAGCCTCATGTCAAGTGCGCGTCATTCCTTCTTCAGACACTGGGTTTCTTCCAGAACATCCCACAAAACCCTCTTACTCGCATGGCTGTGCAGCGCTTTGCCATGGTCGACTTGATGCTGGCCATCTCCCGACAACGCCGGCCCTATGCGCCTGGCGACTTCATCATCTACCAGCCGGACCCGACGCGGTGGGACACCATCGAGCCATCCTTCCACAAAATGACCGGATGCCCCCAGCCGTTGATGTGTTTTCTCGTGCGGATATCCCATCTAGCATGCGACGTGGACGAGCGACATGAGCACGGTACGGCCACGAACGACATTTTAACTGAAGCATTGCGTCTTGACAGTGAACTGCGTGCATGGGGCTGTCAATACACGGGGAATATCCCCCAAGACGAATTGCGCGCGCCGCTAGATATTCTCACCGAGTGCTTTTACTGGACCGCGCATCTGTTGCTCGCGCGCCGCGTCTTTCGAGACGCAACCTGCTCCCTTCGAGTCCAACACCTGGCTCACACCTGCTTCGGACTCATGGATCATTTGTCTACCGGCTGTGGTCCGGATTCTTCGCTGCCGCAGCCTTTTTATCTTGCAGCGCGAGAAGCTATTACGCTCCAAGATCGCAATTGGGTGCGTCGCAAACACGCGTCGATGACCGCGTACTATCGAGAGCCGCAGCGCAATCTGGCGATGGAGCTTACGGAAAGGATCTGGGACACGACTGATGGGTTACGAGGACTGGGACCTGATGCGGTGACGGCAAATGATGAAAGTGCGCTTTCTATGGCGGATGGGTATATTAAAGCGCTGGACAGGGAGTCCTGTTTGTTTATCTTCTGACACATAATTTTTCTGTGACCTTTTCTTACTGAGTCGTTGTAGTCCTCGCCGTCTCAAGTCACCATTTCTTTTTTTTAGTCCGGGTTTAGTCGGCAACTAAAGCACCCCTGGAAACTAAAAACCACTTTTAGGAATTGACGTGAGGGCAAGACCCTTCCATGTGAATCAACTTACCCTGCTAGGAACACCATTCCCAGATAGGCAGCCGGACAAAGACCCTGGAAGTATGAAATCATGCGTGTTTACTGTAGTCCAAAACTTGCCCTGAGTGAAGACTCGACTCCCACTGCGGAGTTTCTTCGGAGCTTTCCGTTGCTGTTCGAACTATTGTTGAACGGGAGCGACCTTGACATTGTGAGATTGTGTTTTGAATTCGAACCGTCGAAGATCATTCGGATGTTACGGAGGTGTGCACGGTGGCCATTGTGTGACGTGCGGACAGGAACCCAGGATTGCCGTGTCCCCTGAACGACTCTGACGCGACCAATCAGACGGAGCAAAAAAGAAAAAAAAAGCGCAAGATCCAAGACTACCCAAACCCGGGGGGTCGGCCGGGCCCGCCTGAATGCCTGAGACCGGATTGCAACCGGTCTGGAATGACCTGTCATGCTGGCAGCGCCAATCATAACCAGCGCCAGGGCGGGTACCTGAATGGGGTGGTTCTTGTCTCTCCTGACAGTCCACACCCTCGGGGGGTTCCGTGGGTCTCGGTGTCACGGTCCGCTTATTGGCCTGCGCAGAGTGGTTCAGCCCCCTGGAACCTTGGACCATAAGAGGTTCCTGAAAAACCAGGAGTTGAGACTGGAAAGACTGGAAGAATTCGAATCGCCTCAGGATAGGGGAGAAGTAACAAGTCATTAGCAATTAGCAAATGGAATAGATAATTAGTAGTCAGGGTTGGGGGAAGAAAAAAAAATCAATGCCTGACCATGTTCCGGTGGACAGGAGTGCCGGTGTTTCAGATCCCCACGGATCTCACGTGGAGGTTGCCGTTCGGCGGCATTTGGCGACGATCAGACGGCTGTGGGATGCGTGAAAAGAGTTTGCGTTTTGTCGACGCCACGATGCCCTTTGCCCGGGTCTCTCCAATGCCCACTTTTTCTCTCTGCGTGTCGCACAATTTCCAGTGTGGGACAGACTTGGTGGGCGAGTACAGCGCGCAAGGAGAGAGACTGACCGAGAGGCTTGGGATTCTGAAGGTGCTTGGGCGCATGCAGGCCGATGCAGGGGCCAAAATAACCAGGATGGTCAGCCTCTCTGGTTCTGTGGAAAACAACGCGCCCTCGAGGTGTTTGAATTACGACATGATGCATTGCCACGGTTACCGGAACAATAAGAAATGATAGACACGAGTAGAGAGAGTGTGTGTATATGTGTAGACAGAAAGAGAGAATGAATGAAGCCCAAGTAAGAATCGAGGCCCGGTGTTTGGCCGGAAGCGCCCCACGAGGCCAGGTGCGCTTCTCCGTGCGTAGTCAGCATCTCCTGATCTCCTCTTCTTCCTCTTCCTCTTCCCTCTCTTTCTCTGTGTGTCTCTTCATTCCTTGTTATCTCATTCTTTTTTCTTTTTTGCCAGGTCGATCGTTTCACTCTTTCGCGACGACCATCTCGCTCTTTCTGTCCCGTCCTTTCGCTTTCTCGAACGGTATTATCTTGGCACCGTTCTCCGTTGATCGATTCAACCCCGGGATCGCGATTTGATCGACTCGTATACTCGGGGACAATCGATTTGCCCTTTGATTTGAGCTGCTTAGGCCAGCCTTTTTTTTTTCTATACATATTCTCTCGTTTTTTTCCCTGGGCGCCTCTGCGACGCGCCCTTACCACCCAACCCCCTCAGTTTCTGACGTGGACGGCTTCCAACGCGAGTCGACCCTTACGCCAGAGCGCTTTCGTTCTTTGACCCATTCCAGTCCTCTCGCGCTTGACGCTGCTTTGAGAGAATTGGGTTCTGGAGACTACCCGACCATTTTTTCTTTTTCTTTCTGCATCCCCCGCATCGCATCCATCACCCGTCGACCGGATCGTCATATCGTCGCCTTCTCTTCCGAAGAACGTACATTTGAACAGAAACATATCGAACAACTCCCAGAAAGATCTTTGCAAATTCGCTGTATTCTGGTATATATATCCGCGCTTGAACGATGTCGGCATTCATCCAAACGCCTGACCTCTCGGCCGGCGCGGTGACGACGGCATCGTCCTCGCCCCCGACCTCCACTCCTTCGCCGTCGACTTCGAGTGCGAATACGGCGCCCTCGTCGGCCACTCGTCGCCCTCCTCGCAAAAGCACGTTGACTCAACAGCAGAAAAACAATAAGCGACAGCGGGCGACCCAGGATCAACTGGTTACCCTCGAAGTTGAATTCAACAAGAACCCCACCCCCACAGCGGCTACCAGAGAGCGAATCGCACAGGACATTAATATGACCGAGCGATCCGTCCAGATCTGGTTTCAGAATCGGTAGGCGTTTCTAGAGTGGTTTGTGCCGCGTTCTTTTTGCTGATTTTAGCAGCCGTGCCAAAATTAAGATGCTTGCGAAGAAGAGTATTGAAACGGGCGAGGGCTGCGATTCAATCCCCGAGTCTATGCGCCATTACCTTGCGATGCAGATTGACCCCAACAAGCCTGCCTCGAGGGATTCCTTCAGCCGCACACCTAGCTACGGGGCTCCCAGCATGTATGCAAACGACGCAAACCCGTCCAGCAAAGTTGGTATGTTTCTTGGGTTCACCGGAAAGCCAGGTGTTGGGTGAAAATACTAACTTTGATAGTGATCTCCCATTTCACCTGCCGTTCCTTGACCATCGGTAGCTGGCGGCGCATTGGGCAAAACGCGATGGACCTGGTGGTCTTCTACTCGCCCGACAAGGCCTGCATGACTTACTACATCAACAATGACGCAGCCGGCTATAAGATCGAGTATCCCTTCTCCTACATCAAGAACATCTCTCTGGAGACTGGTGATCCGACTCCTGGGCCGAACGGCGCCCCGCCTCGCCCTGGTGGCCTTGTTGTGGAACTGAACCGCCCACCGATGTTTTACATGGACTCCTCCAACTCCGGCGGCTTTTACCAGTGTGGAGACTTCACTGAGGAGCAGCAGGCGAGCCAAATGATGGTTCATCACCTGGGAGGCCATCCCAAGGTTTTGAGTGTTCAACTCGCCAAGCTGGTGTCCTTGGAGTCTTTCCAGAATCGCCTGGCGTACAACAACGACAACAACGCCGCCAACAACAATTTCGCCATGTCGGCCACCCCCGCGATGTCACCGCCTTTTATCCAGCGCTCAGCCTCCCAGCCCAATCACTTTGCCCCTCCCGCCTACATGGGACTGTATCAGGACAACAATCACCTGGGACTGAACATGCCTCCACCACGTGGACACAAACGCCAGCGGAGTCGCTCCGTGCCTGCCGCTGTTGACATCTCGACGTTGCAGGCTCCAATGCCCTCTTTCCACGGCCCATCGCCCTCGGGGCCGTTCAGCAGTGCCGACTCGGGCATTTATGCGCCTGTCCCGCAATCGACCCATGCTCTTCCCACGGATCTCCGCATTGATACCGAAGGATATGGACTAGACTTCCGCACAAACTCTATGTCTGCGGCCACGGCCGGATCACCGTCGGACTTTGCTAGCCCATCCATGTTCAGCAGTGCCGCTCAGGGAGAGTCAACCCCAGTTGCTAGCATGACTCCTCAATTCAATGTCCCCTTCGTCCCGGGAGGCTCGACGGATGCATCCACGATGGGATCGCATGCCGCATCGCCGTACTCTAACGTCGGCCCGGCCGATCCATTGATCGCCGATCACTCGCCTCCGCTGTCGAATATGTCGCATGCTCCATCGGACATGTATGGGTTCGCTCACGATCCCCAGTCTGCCTTTGTTGAGGATGGCATGTCGATGAATGAGATGTACCCCAAGCATCACGTCCAATTTGGAGTTTCGCACGATGGCCCCAGCTTCGAATTGCCTATGCATGGCTTGCCGGGCCACCCCTCACCAGGGTTGGGTGACTACTCGCATGGTATGGCCAACCTCGACGAGATGAATTCTCACGGTTTGCCATCTGGGCCCTGAGTTTTTGCCGGTGAAGGCTATGCGTTCCTCTTGATTTTGATGTTTTACGGCTTTTGGCGTGCTGGTGGCGCTTTTTGGCGCTAGAGCTGGTTAATGGTTGCTTTTTTGATACCCTGGCGGAAACCGTTGCCCAGTGGGTGAACTCTCAGCCTGGGCCTGATCAAGGTTCTCTGAGAAGTTCGCTAGCATTGGCCAGGAAAGCTGTACCGATGGGATTCGTTCTTGTGTTTCTGTTTTATATATCCCTTCTGCCTTGCTGTACTAATACCCTTTTCATTCTGGGGCGGGTCCTGACGCGTTTTGTTGTTTTGACATTCATGCTCATGGGTTCCTGGATGTTCCGGTTGAATATTGAGCTCTTTCTTTGTTTCTTGTCAGTGTTCTCGATTCGGAGATTATTGGCTGGGAGCACTGTTTTGTCTTGCAGTGCCCTGGCTTTTTTTTTGGCTTTTGTTTGTCTGTTTTTCTTTTTACGTGCTTATGCCAAACAGATCGACTTGGACGGCGACTCCATTCCCCTCAATTTTTCTTCTCGTGCTCTCTTTTTTGTGATTTACTTTTGAGGTGGTTGGTTCACGCACACACTACTTGGATCCCACCACCTCGTTGCGATGGCCATCCTTCTTGCCATGGGTCTGGAGTCGGTCTGCGCGCAGTGTCCTACCGGCACCTGTTTGGGTCTGCTATTCTACTGGCGTTGCTTCTGCTGTCTGCTCAGGGTTGTGATATCCTCTGGGTGGGAGCAGAAGCCGGATGAAGGCGCTGGTCTGACGGTAAACGAGCGTGGGGGACTGACACTAGGCCTGAAACAATTCATTTTGTATCGCAAACTTCCGCGGAGATGATTCGTAGTTCTTGATTTCAATAGATTTCAGTAGATGCATAATTATACAGGGTGACATCTGAGTAGGATGCCTACCTCGATATGTCCATAGACTACACATTATCGACACAACCATATGCCCATAGGCATTCCCCAAAAGTGATAATAATCAGTCAGTATCCCACCCCCTTGGCGCCGGCGCCGAATACCCCTTCCTCTCACGCAAATATCGCTCAACCCAAACCTCCATCTTCTCCAGTATATTGCGCTCAGGCTTCCCTTCCTCGCCCGGCTCAAATACCCCCTCCTTACACCAAACACTCCAAGACCCCATCATACCAGCCATCAACACATCCGTGCCCAAGCGATCACCCACAACCGCAATCTCACCGGCCGACCCGATAACCTCGCGCTCCTGAAACCAGCGCACGACCTCGTCACCGCAGAACGGCTTCTTTTCCGCGCCGGCCGGCAGCCGGAATACAGGGATGCACAGGTGTGCCAGCTGCGCCTCGAGGTCGCGCACCTCGGCGTCGTAGGCCGGGTGGCTTCCGGCACGGTTGGAGACGATTAGGATTGAGTGTGGGTGCCGCGTGGCATGGAAGGGGGATGTTGGGGAGGTGCGCAGTTCGTGAAGTTTTGTGAGGATCTTGGGTGGGAAGGTGGTTGTTTTTGGGGGGCACAGGGTGTTGTCTTTGTCGAGGACTAGGGCTCGGATTGTGGGTGTTCGCGCTGATGGGGTTTGAGGGTGCTTTTCCGGGTTCGGTGGGGTGGTGTTATTGCGCGTTGACCCTGTTGATACGAGGTGGGGTCCAAGATCCTCGGGCAGGTGCGTGAAGGTTGGGATGGTGAGGTGTGGAAGGAATTGGGTGGGCTGTTTGAGGAGCGTGTGGACTGCGTGGTTGAAGCCGCGTAGGTTGGTGTTGGGGGAGCCGGCCATGGTGAACGAGTGTCTGGTATTTGGGGAGAGAGGAAGAGGGGAAAAAAAAAAGACCGAGGCTATATGCTATGGAAAATGCATTATAAAAACAAAATCCAAGAAGCGCAGATGCGAAAAACAATGCGTCCATAAAAACCACGAGAGTCGAGTAAGGCGGAGACCATATCTTGGCCGAAGGCGGAGAAGGAGCTTCGCAAACTTCACCTTTCTTCTCCCCTCGACTCTCCCGCTAAACCACCTCACCCCTCAATTCCTTGGGCTGCCTCTGCTAGACTTTTCTTTGATGAGCAGATTGCCGCTGTGATTCCGTTCATATCGTCTGCCTCCTTTCGACACTCGATTCGTGTCGCACACTCAAGATGGGCAAGCTCACCAGCACCATCGGCATCCCGATCAAGCTCCTCAACGAGGCACAGGTGCGCTTGGATCTTCCCAGTATTCTGACAGGGACACACCGTGGATACAGGATCGTTATGAGGGAATGGATAAGGTCGTTCGTTGGGCAGATCGCTAATTCTTCCTCGAACAGGGCCATGTCGTGACGCTCGAGATTACATCGGGTGTTGTCTACCGAGGGAAACTGCTTGAAGGTGCGTGATATCTGGATCTCTTCTTCTCTTGCGCTTCCACCTTGGCTTGACTTCGAAGACAATTTCGATGCTATCTGGCCGAGTCAACCATTTCTCCGATATTTTGGGCTGATTTTCTCCCCTACAGCCGAAGACAACATGAACGTCCAGCTCAAGGATATCACCGTGACCGCACGCGACGGCCGTGTGTCGCATCTCGACCAGGTCTACATCCGGGGAAGTCATGTGCGATTCTTCATCGTGCCGGACATGCTGAGGTGCGTTGGACTTTTCCTCTCCACAATTCTTATCTACCCCCTATGCCAAGTCGCGCATTTTCTATGAGTACCTCTGACCACTCTTCTTTTTATAGGAACGCTCCCATGTTCCGTTCACGAGGCCAGCGCGGGCGCGGTGTCGGTTTGGCGCGTGGTAAAGCCACGGTGCAGCGGGCGCGCGGCCAGCGGAGGGGCTGAATATAAGAGGATGAAGCGGAGACGAATGGGGCAAGGGTATGATTCTTTTTTCTTTCTCAAGACCCGGCAAATTCCAGTGGTTGGCGTTCATTCTGCTTTTTTTTACTTGGTCAATGGAGAACAAAAATGTCCCGGGCTTTTGTGGCTTGCTGGGCCGTGGCTACATATTAGCATTTCTCCTTGGAGCTTGTGTCGTACCACTCTAGATCATGAATCAATACCCGGCTCAGTGTATTCCGGAAAGGATCAAGATATTGTACTATATTGAGGCTGGACGTTAAATCGGGTCTCCAATCCCACTACGAGGGCTCATAAGTATCAATTGGCCAGTAAATTGTGTTGCAATAGACCTCCAGCATGAAACTGATTGTAAAAATCGGCTTTTCTTGAATCCGACGTAAAAAGGACAAGAGAGACGCGATCCAGGCCTCCGATTCTGCGATGCGGGACCGAATTCCAACTGCCCACTTCCACACCTCAACCCACCCAATGCCAGCCATTGCCTCAGCCAGGACAGCACCCACGGAACAGCAATCTTAAGCTTCCCTGCTTTCTTCCATAAAAACAGATCCTCGCGATGGCTTCTCCCGCAAAGGCCACAACATCCCCCGCAAAAGTGCGACACATCACCAAGCCACGCCGCCTGCTCATCCTCTCGCCAACTTCGCAATCAATATCGATAATCCCTCCCCTTCTACACTCCCTCACCGGCGTCTCAGTCCAAGACCCTCCCCAGCAACAAAAGACTCACTCCTCTTCCTCAGAGCCAACCGCCCCGCCCCAGTCCACGCCTACAACCACCACGTTCGCCGGGTACACAACACACAGCCCATTCCGCATCGAGACAAAATACTACAGCGCCGAGGTCCCAGTCTGGGTCGACGAAATCCCACTCGAGACCGAGCAACCTACCACTACGACTACCAGTACCACCGCCACCAAGACAAATGCATCTACAAACCCCACGGTGCAGCAGTGGCAAACCGAATTCCTGAGCGAGGAAGCAGATATCGTGCGCGATGCCGTCGGTGCACTAGTTGTGTGCGCGCACAATCCACAGAATCCAGATCCAGATCCGAGTGGCGGGACGACCACCGCAGACTCGGTAGCCAACCGGCCGGATGTGCGCGCGCTGTGCGAGCTAGTGCGCGGCGTCGGCGCCGTCAAGGAGCGCATCGACGAGGAGCGTGGGGGCGTCGGTGATGTGCCTAGTGTGTTTGTGCTTGTTGGGGGTGGGAATGGCGCTGTGTCGCGGTCCCAGCAAACACCGTCGAGTGGGTCGGCGCAAACGCAGCCGGATCTGGATCTTGGGGTGGATGACACGGATCTCGGGGGTGGTGCAGAGGATGCGCCGCTCTCAGTGGGGTGGTGGGAGGACCGGTTGTTTGATATGGGGTTGTTGGGGTGGGAGGTTGTGGAGTGGAACCCGAAGGAGCAGAGTACAGAGACGAGGCGGAATCAGTCTGGGGGTGAGTTTTGTTCTCTGGAGTCATTTGCCATTTCCTTACTATGTTATTTCATTGCTGACCCATTGCAGAACTCGAGGGCATGCCGCGCATCAAAGAGGTCCTCGAAACACACGACTGGACTGCTTCCAGCGACGATCCCCATCTGGACCCCGATGCTGGAGCTGATATCGACGATGACCTCGAAACAGAATTGCTGGGTTTTGGTGGCTCTACACATACACGCGGCTTTAATGACGAGGTGCATGAGCTTGAGCGTGAAATGCTCGGTTTGCGCATGGCTATTGAGCGGGGTGGAGGGGACGGCGAGGAGGATCAGGCCGGGGGCGATGACGAGATCAAGGTTGAGTCTATGGAAGGGCTGATGATGCGGATGCAAGCAATTCGAGGTACGTTGTTCCCCTTTGGTTTACCTATCCATGGATGGGGTGGTGATCGGCTGACACTCCCTAGATATGAGCTTTGAACTGCCGGAAAGCGAGCGCAAGAGGTTCGCAGCCAAAGCTGTGCAAGATATTATGCGAGAAATATAGTAACTGGCTTACATCTCAACATATGTTGCGTTTTTACGCAGGCACGATGATAATTAGAAAGACATCTTAGACTTATATTCAGCCCAAACTAGACATCATTAAGACATTAAATTCGTCGAGTGCATATTGTATTTAGTATCTATAAAAGTAGCTGAGCATATAATTACAGGAGACATATTATGTCTTTTGGCCCTATCGTCTGCAATCAACACACCTGCTGGCACTCCCTCACCAGTTCATCGCCCATAGACTACCACTACCACCATTAATCGGCGCGCTGCTTGCCGCGCATGACCTTGCGCCTCTGCGCAATCATGTGTGTGTACAGGATATACGAGCCTAGAAAAGTCAGTGGATTCCATATCCTCAGATAAGTCGATATTCATGGACATGCATCAATCCACGAAATAGGAAGACATACCAGGCACATAGATCACAAGGATGGCAATCAGGGCATACTGGAACAGCGGGTTGAGCTCCGCAGCGGGACCGAGGGCTTGCAAGATAAGGGTGCACTCGCTGGAAATGCCAATGGGGTAGAGGACGTAAAAGGTGTTGTACCTGCTAGATGTTAGCTGGTTCTTGATACTGATCTGAGAAAGAAGAATGTCAACAACATACCGCAACCAAGTCCACCACGCAGGTACCGAATTCCCCGACAACGTAATCGCAAAGAACCCATAACGAATGACTTCCGTAATCCCCCACGCACCCACACACCCCAAGTACGCATAATCACCCAGCTGCGCGCTCCCCTCCCGTCCAACAATCTCGCCGCCGAACGGCGCCATAATGCCCCACACCAGCAGCAGCCGACTGGCCACCTGCATAGCGGTAGTCAGGAATGGTGCGCGCACGAGGCGCACCAGGCTGTGCAGGACCTCCAGCGTGGCCAGTGACTGCGTTGCCAGCAACAGAGGCGAGAAGGTACGCTTGAAGACGGCGGGCAGATTGTTGAGGCCGAGGGCGAAGGGGATCTGGCTCGCGGTGTAGACCACGCAGGATCCCCAGAGCACGAGGTTCAGCGTGTTGTAGGCGAAGAGGTAGGCCTTTGTTGGGCCTGTCGGGGCGGAGGACCGCGTTGTGGCGGTGGTTGTTGACGGGGCCATCTTGAGAAGTGTGTGATGGTGGTAATTGAGCTTAGCGTGTGGTTTAGAGATCGAGTCTGGGGATTGCTTGGCTTGGATGCCAATTGGCGACGGGATCGAGGTGCACAGGAGCTATGCAGTTTCCCCAGAGGAAAAAGGGACCTCGGTGGATGACTCAGCATTCCAGAAGGCCCGTCGAAGCTTTGAAGTTAAACATCGATAGATCACCTACGCCGCTGTCCACGGGTATGTCTGCGGTTCTTCTTATTATTCTCTGGCTTTTGCGTTGCATGGACTCCATTGGGACCACTAGCGTATACATCATGTGCTAATTCGTGGGCTCAATGTGGCGCCTCGCTTGGTTCTCTCTCCAAATCTCACTCCTGCAGGGGAACAAGACGAAGCCGAGTCCATGGTCCTGGTTGCCAACAACGCGACGTATTTCTCCACTGATCCGGGCAGCACTGCGTGCTAATCTAAATGATTCGAAGCTTTGTGGTGACGGCACGAAAGAAATAACCGACTGCCTTACAAGGACAACCTACTTCTCGCATAGCCTCGACATAAAAGATAAGAAAGCCCCGCTATAGTGTCTCACCCAATATCCAATCCCTGCAGAAACGCAGGGCCTGTCACTTCCATGGCGTGCTGATAGCAAACATCTGCATGGTGGGTCCACTCGGGCCACGATTTAGGGCGAGATTTAGCGGGCGTCCAAGGCGTCCACAGCTCGAGTCAGGTGGAATGCTCCTCTCTCCTTCTCTACTACTACTACTACTACTACTATTTCTCTGTATACGTAGTATGGTAATCTCTAGTAGATTGATCGGCAATATCTAACTGTAAGTAACAAATGGTTGGATATCTGCCGAAGAGCAGACTCCGAGCCTGTATCACCGCCGAGGTCACACATCTCAGCCCCCAACTGCCTTGTAGATGCCGTATGCGAGGTGACATCATTAAGCAGAGATACAATTACCCTTACCCCTTGCCAGACCCGTCAACTGGACAGTCTACAAATTACACGGTATTGTCAACGTGAATACATGACATCACCGGTGATGTCATTTCTATTGATTGGCGGAGAAAACTCAGAACCAACCACACACAAAATGCCCATCTCGCTATATAAACACCCGCATGTCGAGAGGGATTCCTTGGGATCGAATTATTTAGACGGTTTCCCCTTTTTGTTTCTTTGTCTATTATGTTTTCGAGGTTTCCCCTCTGGTCAGACCTAGACAGAAAAAAAAAGTTGTCTCTCAGCAATCGTCATCGGTGACAGCATAATCCCTCGGAGCGCGAAACCCCCCTGACCCTCGCCTTTTTTTTTACTGCCCCCGCAACAGCAAGCTCAAACCCACTCGGCTTAGAATTCCAGAACCAGGAACGCAGATTATATGCAGTCTGACTCTCTTGGATTCATTATGTTGGTGCGCGAGGGGCCAGACCATTGACTGGGTGCCGACGCCGAAGATTTACAATCCTTGTCTTACACGATGTCTCTCAAGTCCCAATCCAACAGACTTCCAAGTGGAGATGTCTTTTTTCTTTCTTGTTCGCCTGGGCTTACCACAGGTTCGACTGGGTCTGGACACGACGGTTCCACGCGCGGCTGGAAAAGAAAAAAGTCGCACACTCGGGAAAAAGGGGAGACAGATGACGTCCCTGGCACTGGGATCGGCGCCCCGATGATGTCGTTTCGCGGCTCGCCCTGCCAGATCTCGTGTCTTGGTCTAGCTTGGTCGGTCACTTGCGGTCAAAAATACGTGTTCTCTTTTCTTTCCTTCTATTATTCTCTGACTGTTATCCCCCCCCCTCTCCACTACTCATCTCCCTTTTAGTACACCTGCACAGAATCCGCCTGGAAGGCAGTCCCGATGCGCTCAAGCGTTGTGGAGATTCCCGGAGTTTCTGCCACGGTTGCAGCTGACCAGATATGATTCAGCAATGATTTCAGTGCCCGACAGCTCGAGCACAAAAGCATTGCCTGGGTCTGGGGTCTTGGGGTGTAAAAATCTACATGTCAAGAGGAGCAAAGTAACTAACTATACAGACATTTGTGATACGGATTGTGACTGCTACAGTATTAACTGGGAGACATCCTTGGCAGAAAAAAAAATATAGAAATAGATTTTTCTCTCTATCCGACTTCAATGGCCCCAATGTGTAGGGATATTGTATCATCGGACTCCATCACAGACCCATTCCATGCTTTCCCCTCGCAAGCAAAATCGGTGAAAGTGTCGCTTTTTTTTTTTTTTGAAGCTGTGGGAATAGTTTTGCTATTTCTTTTTCTTAACCATTTGAAGAGTTTTTTATTTGAGATTTGTTTTTTTTTTTTCTGCGATTGTCATCTCTCCACTTGTTCCTTCGGGGTCAGGTCCCCGTTTGATTTGGCCGTGAGTGCCGATGCTCGTCTCCATCGACTTTACCCACCAACCGTTCTCCGCCCCTCCGTTCCTCTCTCTTCCTCTTCTTCCCCCTTCGGAGTCTCCGTCTTTTCTTTCTTGTTGTCTTTGATCTCCCTTGGGATTCGCTTCTTTTTCTTCGTTTTCTTCTTCTTTCTTCCCTTACTCTGGTGGTGACCTTGAAGCCAAGAGCTTCGAGAAGGACAGGTCGAAAAAAAAAGGTGGGATGAACCCAACCCCGAGACGCATTCTTTCTGCCCCTCCATTTTTTTTTGTTGTTTTGCCGATATAAATCCCCCTACACGCGATACCCGATTGATAGGCAGCATATCTATCGTTTTTATCTTTTCTTGCCATTTTTTTTGGTTTCTTGCTGTTGCGGAAGTGGAACCCGGCTGCAGCAGTGCGTTCATTGCCTTCTCCTCCGCCTAGTCTGGTCGAGTATACGCCAAAAATGAAAGGTGGATGGGCCCCAAGATTTATTTGATCGGAGCCCTACTTTCTTCCCACATCCCCTTTCTTTCTCTCCCTGGCATCGCACCGTAAGCGGTTTTGGCATCTACCCCTTCTCTGCTCTCCCTGGGTCGACTTCCACGCGGTGTGTTTGAACCTCTTGTGTGTGATATGATTCCCTTTTTCTGGATATGATTGTCGCTTGCATACTTCCCCACCAATGAGCCCAGGCATGACGGTCTGATCCTGACCTGGGTGTTGTGGCGTACAGCAACTCACCTCCCCGTGGCATAGATCGAGATCTTTTGCCCTTGATCTCTCGACAGCCTCTCAACCCCTCCGTCTTGCATTGGTGCCTTGATCTGTAATCCACCTACCACCCTTGGCTCTTTTGTAAGGCACCGGATCCGTGGATTGTGTGCGGTTCTTCCAGAAGCACAGACACCGGTGCTATAATTCTCATCATCTTTGCTTTTTGCTGGTTTGGGCTGTGTCGTGCAAATTGCTTTCGCTGCGCTGTTTCCAATGAAGACGTGATATTTCCATGGACTCTCGGGCTAACTGGACTTGCAAGCAGATCCCTCGAGCCATCTTACTGTTGGACTGTCTAGGCATCAGACCGGGTCCGTTCAATCCAACCATCATCCGATAGTCTGCACTGGGATCCAGATCTCTTCCTCACTATCTCTTCTTTTCCCTTTTCTCTCTCATCTCCCCCACATTCACATACCCCGCCATGGCACCCACCGACCCCAAGAAGGCGGCAGAACCTGTGAGGACCTTTGCAGCCCGTCATCAACTTGTCCATAAGCTCTGACTATCCATACCAGGCCAAGACCGAGGGCCCTCCCCAGCTCTCGGATGTCAAGGAGCTGATTGATGCGAGCACGTTCGAGCAAATCCTGGAAATGGACGATGACGACGACCGCGACTTCAGCAAGGGCATCGTCTACGGGTTTTTCGACCAGGCCGAGAACACCTTTAACAAAATTGAGAAGGCAATGTACGTGCACCGATAGTTTCTTCTTCTTCTCCTCCTTCATATCTCATACTGAATCTATTACTAACTCCCAATACAGCAAGGACAAGAAGCTCGACGAGCTCTCGTCTCTGGGCCACTTCCTCAAGGGATCGTCCGCCACCCTGGGCCTGACCAACGTCAAGGACGGCTGCGAGAAGATCCAGCACTACGGCGCCGGCAAGGACGAGACGGGCGCCGTCGACGAGCCCGACGACGAGGTGTCACTCAAGAACATCGACACCACCCTCAAAGAAGTGAAAGTCGAGTACGCCAAGGTCGAGAACTTCCTGCGCCGCCTCTATGGCGAGGATATCAAGCCAGTGGAAGAGGAGGCCAAGGAAACCAAAGAAACTAAGGAGACCAAGGAGGCCAAGCCGAAGGCTGAGTCTAAGGACTCGAAATAAACGCGAGTGCGAGTTTATCCATGGATGTGTGAGGGCGTAGCTGCATGATATGATATGCGCCCATTCTAGCGGTTTTTTTTTTTCTCTTTTTGTTTATTTCTCTTATTTTGCTTTTTTTTCTTTTTTATTTTCTCTTAGCGACGGATGGAGCATTGCAATGGGGCTCTTTTCTTTTCTTCCCCCCCCCCCCCTTCTTATTCCCTTTGCTTTCCTTCTCCCTCTGGGCTCTTCTGTTTCCCCATATGACGTACATAAAATCCTTCCCCCTCCGCCTCTTTCCCCTCTGCCCTCATCCCCTCGCTTCCGTTCCCCCTCGGGCTGGGGCTGGGTCTTTGCATGAACGGATTTACCTGGTTCTGGACACGTAGCTGTAGTCATGAGATTGCCATGATACTTTATCCAGGCCTAAATCCTCCATTCCCGATTCGAAGTGATAAGAGACCAGGCAGAATTCAAGAACTAGACAAGCCTTCCGGTGCCGTCTTTTACCTACGCCGTCTAGGCTTCAGCCTCTCCTAAAACCGTGCTCGAATGATGCTTTGGGGCTATTTTCGACCTGGGATGTATACTTACAACCTGTGGATGAAACCCGCTGTTTCTGAGCCAGCTATTGGCGTCTTAAAAAGCCTCCTTCAGCCACATGCATCGCCATTGGCAGTAGTCGATAAGCTTGAATTGATCTATCTGCCCTATTCCACTTTGGCGTTGGTTGCGAGAATTATAATTCTTGCGGGAACTTTAGGTTATACCAATTTATCTATTCGGCCAAGATAATTTGAGAGAGCATTTATAAAACTCCCCTGGCAAATCCTTCAAAGATCACCTTCCCCATTCTCAACATCATTTCTCCACCCAGTATCCGATGTACACGCCCCCGAGCCTCAGTCAAACGCAACACCGCCGAGAACGACGAACGAATAGCCGCTGTTAGTGAGGAGAGGCTGGGGAAATACTGCAGCTGCGATCCAGCCTTGCAGTGGCATCGGGGAGAAGAGATTGAAAACGCGCATCGAGAACCTGCAGCGGCAAGCTTGTTTGGGAGACAATGTGACACGGATTGAAATAAAGTAGAAATCCAACTCTGACTTTCTTTCAGATAGGAGAGACTCTGTATTTTTTCCGAAGGCACTCCCATGATATTTTGGTTTTGCGTTCCTTTTTTTTTTTTACAAATATCTCTCTGGATCGATATTGGCAGATGATATGCCGCAGCCACAATATCTCCCCCCTCTTCGTGGGATCGTGCAGAATCAGAAACTTCATAGATGACGTGCATTTATTTCATCCGTGCCTCGTGCACGCTTCCCGGTGTCATCCGTCTTCGAAGAGTAACCGAAGGCACAGCGAACGAGGAAAAGCTCCGACACGGAGATTAGCCGGGGGGGAAGACTGGTTCGCGTTACCCTCTCCATGCTTTCATTATTCCTTGTTTTTATTATTATTAGTTAAGTTGATTTAAATTATACTTCCATTTCTTCCTTGTCCTTCTTACTCTGTTGCAATCTAGGTTTTTTCGCACGTGTAGTCACCGTGTTTCAGGAACCCGGGACTATATCCTTTGCACGAACTCGAGATGATGGATCTTGTAGTAACTACATATCTCTTCTAATGGTAGCTTCGATTTCAAATCATGACCGGTTTCCAAAATTACTTTCTCTTTTTCACAGATACCTCTTTGTAACCTCTGGGGATATGCAAACGAGGGAATCAGCATCGAGTCCAGCAGTCCCTTGCGACGAACAAGACTTTTCCCCCGCAACGGATGCAACTCCTCGTTGATCGCAATATAGCAGCATGCAGACTGTTAATGCAGACGCAAGTACGCTGGTCGTTTTTTACAAATTGCCTACCCATTGCATCCTGGCCTGGGCTTTCCGGCCTGGCGTGTCGCACGGCATTGCCAACGAGTCTTTCTTACCCTCGGGCCGGCGGGCAGGTACATATCCCTTTCTCCATGAAAAGAAACGAACGATTCAATTTATTCCTGGGGGAGTTCAGTGATCCTCGAGATGTCGAGTTTACTCTCCAAATGCTCCCCAGATTTGTGCCCCGTAATAGCCGCGCGGTAGTGACATGCTTTGTTTACTTGAATGTCAACTTGGAAGTACTTTCGCAAGTCCAGATTCTTATATATTGAACTTGCTATTCTAGGCTCCGGATACACACATCGATGTGGGGAACTAGCTATGGCCTCCAGCCACTTTTTCTCACTTAGCGATCCGAGGTATATCGGTTGGCCTCGAAGACTACTCTCCCTCCTTTTGTTCATGCAATGCACCTATACCTTTACTACATATATCTCCTACCCGTCTGTCTCGGATAGCAGACTCGACATCAAAAATATCTTCTCTTCCCTCCCTCGATGATCGACGCTCAGTCCTCGACCCTTCCCCAACAATCTTACGGAGTCTGTTTGTCTTTCGGATAGAATCACTTCTATCTCGCCAGCGACAGTGTACAACCGCGTATCTTCCTGTAACGTAACCCGTGCTACCGTTTGCCTTCTACTCAAATCTTTTATTTTATTTTTTCATTACTTTAATCTTATTACTATCTTTTATGTCTTATTTCATTCTACCAGAAGAAGTACAGTCCATATACTCCTATCCACTCAGAACCCTCTCATCTGCGCAACCCTCCCCGGCCCGCGACACGGTTTGAGGTACATGTAATCCGGGGTTGGATCTCTCTGGGGTGGTTAATGGGCAGGGAGAGGCAAGAGGTGGCCGAATAAGAGATACCTTGTACTACCTATTTCAAACCAAGCCCCAGTGCCCAGTGAACCGCAAACCCCAAGGATCAGTACCGTACTTCCGTCTCTCTTGGTCTAAGTATCTTGGGAAATGGAGTATCTGAAAACACACACGAGCCACCTGGAGGTCCTCGCCCCCACACATACCCTCTCGGCTCCGTCTCAGCACCCCGATCCTCTACTTCCCGGTGTACACATGCGCGCATGCGAAGAGTAAAAAGATAAAACAAGAACCGGATAGTCTGCTGGTCATCGACTGACCTCGACCATTTTAATTTCATGGGTTCTGTGTCAGTCAAGTCTTTGCTTGCCCACCTGGATGGATTACGGATTGCCTGCGTCCGTCTGCGATTGTTTCTTTCCCTCGTTCGTTCGCTCTCGGTCCTGCTTCGTCCCGGCGTGCTAAAGCGCATCTGATTGCATCGGCTCTGTCGACAGCAACAGTCCCCTTACCCCTCGTGCAAGAACGCAGAAAAGAGGTTAGTGGCCGTTGGATCTCTCTTTCGTCCGTGCCTTCAAAAGAGAGATATAAAGCCGGGCTTTCCTGCCCGTTGGCTTTGCCTGGCACAATTGTCTTTCGTGGATTCTTCATACTCGGAGTTTATTGACTCGAGTACCTTTTCCCATATATTTGTTGAGACTTGTCTTTAATTTCTTTTAATTTGTGTTCTGCATCGCAGCAGTCTTATATCACCACCACTTATCTATTACCCATCTATATATACTCAGTTATTCCTCACAAGACCATGGCACCCGTCGGTCCACGCGTGTCCAAGGAAGAATTCATGCACGCCTTGGGGCTGAATCCACACGACCCCCAGCATGAACAGTACTATCGCGCTATGCGAGTAAGACGGCCCTTTCCCCTTGCCCTAACCACCAAGCCTTTCCTTTCCACACCCCAATCCAACCAACCAACAACAATTATATATCTATGGATAAATCTATGAATACATCCATTGCTATATAACTAACACAAACCAGGACGAAGCAATCATGGTCTACAACATCCTAAACCAAGACACCTCGCACCTCCTCGACAGCATCCACACCGACCCCAGCACCCGCCCCCCGTTCTTCTGGCACCACATCCGCCCGGACCACCAGCGCTGGGCTGTCCTGGAGATCTGGCGCAATGCCGGCCCGCTGACCCGCCCGCTGTTTGACCGCGGCGGCACGAATGGCGAGTACGGGCCGAACTGGGTTTCCGGGTGGTTGCTCTACAGTGTGTTTCGGTCGCGGGATGTGCGCAATAATCGGAATCGAAGGAAGGGGGAGAATGGGGGTGTTACTGACGGTATGTTCTTTTTCTTTTTCTTTTTCTTTTTCTTTTTCTTTTCTTTCTTCCTCTTTCTACTGCTCTGGTTTGTTGCTTGGATCAAGAATTGATTCTCTATAGACAGACGAACAAAGCAGGTCGAGGAGACGGCGCCGCCGAAGAAGGGTTACTATGACCCGGTGCGAAATGGGACGCTCTAGATGACACATCTGCTATGTTGTATTTCCTTTCTTTTTTTTTTTTTTGATGTGGAGTTTGTCTATTGCATTTTGTTTCCTGTATCCCTTTTTGTTTCCAATGTAAGATGATCATCGCCGAGGTATGACACGCCCAAAATGTAATGCAAATCTGAATCTCAGCCAGCCCTGTGCCTACATAAGTCATGCAGCAGACATGGTAGAATATCCAACCAGACCATTAATCGTCATCATGGCCATCTTTATCTTCCCCGCGCTGGCCCTTGCCATTCTTCTGACGACGCTCCGACCTGAGCACTTTGGTCACCCGGTCATCCTGCTCGTCGGCACGCTCGTCCCACTCGGCGTCGTATTCAGCGGCAATGCTCTTGATCTCGCGGCGCAGCAGGTTCCCCTCGTCAATGAGTGACTCCCACATGTGAAGATCGACGTGATGGAGCTGGTAGAGCTTCTTTTGGCGTGCGCTGATAGTAAAGTCCAGCGCGGACCGGTATGAGATCTCACGATTGTGGTACAGGAACCACAAGTAACCGCCCATCAGCGTCGACAAACTGACTAGGTACGTCACCGGCTCCATGGTATCCCAACCGAGGTCCGTCTCGAATGTGAGTTTGTAGACTGTGAACCACCACGTGGACAGAATGCCGAAACCGCCAATAGCCACACGTTGCGCGCCGCGGTGGGCGAGAGAATCGCAGGTTTGTTTGACCTCGGCGATGCGCTGAATTCGGCGCGAAAGCTTGCGCAGCCGCATCCGCAGGAAATACGTGCGCTCATTGAACGACGGCACCGCCACACGGATATGTCCGAGTCCAGACGGCGCGCCCTCGATCGTCACAATGAACTCGCGCGTGCGAGCTGCGTCGCGGATGAAATCGCCCACCTCCGTGGCCTGGGACCACCGCACGAATCGATCAGCATTTGCGTCACTGGAATCCACATCTGGGTCGGCCCGCCGCGGGTAGCTGTATGTCTCGACGTCTTCTTCTCGCGACCGTCGCCGCCTTTCCCACCGGGGACCCGTGGTTCTCGCTAGCTGGCCCGCTGAGGTGGGGCTCTTTATCGCCTTCCAGCTCATGGTCATCTTCAATTCGCTTTTTGGGCTTGATTGCATTGTCCTCATGTTGCAGCGCGATAAATGACACTGCTGGTGGCCGAAGCCTCTCCCTTTCTCCTTCGATGGGCGGCAATTCTGACTGGATCAACCGCTCCAGATATGAGAGTGGCTGCTGCGGGTGAACCAGTATGGCAATAGGCTCGATGCCTGTGGGGTTGGTCAGTGTACTGCACAGTTATGCAAACTGGTTAAGGGTTCTTACCCTTATCTTGGCCTTGATTGCTGACAATGGTCAAGGGGATAATCAATTTAAAGAGCCGGGAAGGCGTCGTCAACATCTTCCCTGTTTGAAGTTAGACGTTGTGTTCTCTGCGCACTAGATAGTCTCATACCTTGTGTTATCCCTTCTGACCATTGATCTGTCTGGGTCCCCGACTGAGACCGCCGCCTACCCTCCTCAAGCACCTGGCGCTGAGGCTGAGTATCGTGCTCATCCTCCCTGACCTCGAAACTCTCCAGTAGCTCTTCTGTCTTCTCCTTGTTACTGGTAGATGGTCGATTGGCCTTTGTAAAGCTCCGTGTCTGTTTCCACCCACACCACTGTCGGGGACCAGCAACTTGCTGGCGAGAGCCCGGTTCAATTGCGGAATTCGTAATTGGAGGTGACCACTGCCCCTTGCGATTGATGAAGGAATTTGAGCTGCACCGAGGAGAACCACGGAAGCTTGATCCCATAGATCCCACTTGTCGTGATAGCGTGCATGACCTCAATCTATCCAACGCCCGATGAGATCCCATTGGCACGAAGGGGGCAGAATGGCACGTCGAAAGGCGCATCATGTTATTTTCCAGTCGGAATTCGCTTTCTGAACATCGAAGAGCAGAGGTATCGTCCAGAGGAAGGAAACCAAAAGGCAGGGGGTTCAACACATGACGCAACGGCGAGTCTGGATTATTGTGGAGTGGACTGGGGATAACGTGTCTGAACTAAGAATAGACTGTCCATGTCTAGCAAGCTTGGGGCGTTTGATGACAGTCGTAATTCGTTAAAATCCAAGAGCGGTCATTGCAGTCTTCAATTTCCCTGCTTGACAGATCGGTCTGACGTCACTGAGGCGCAGCGATCTAGTGATCGGGCAGAATGGAGGCGGTGAAGAAGCAAAGAAGCGAAGCCACACGCGCCACAGAAACATAGCGACTGCGCCACTCGATAAACAAACGGGCAGTTGTCGGTGACTTCATCTCTTTTCACCTTAATCCGAACAGGACCTATAACAGATATTGAATTGTTCTTTTGCATCACTTTCTCCTGAGGATTTTGAACACCTGCCAGCTTCATCGTCCAGTGTGTACGAGGATGGGCGATGCCGCGCGCCCAAGTAACGACGAATTCAGCCGTGTCCTTCAGGAGAGCCTCAATACATAGTCCTCTTATCTCAATACCGGCAGTGATAATTACATACTTTCCCAACAAGCTATAGATCTGAAACCTCTCGTCAGTTACACCCCGCCTTTTCTCGGTGACAGTGTTGCTTCCTTTGAGGAGCCGACCTCGTTCGTTTGTGAGGAGAAAGGGCAAACCCAAATATTTGAACAAATGTCTGAACAAATGTCATTACCAAGAGTACATTCACGCTTATGAAGTGGTACATGGCGGTAGGTCTCGGAAATTACGCCCTTGTTTTTGTGACAGATTTTGACCATTAGGGGCTGATTAGATCTACACTCTAACAACATTCTCTTCGAATCTCAGGGCTTTGACAAATTGACTGTCGATGAGCTTTATCAAAAGGAAAATGGACCAGAGGTGCCTCGATATTGTGTGCCACCTGCCTTAATTTGTAAATCAAGTGAGGACGTGACATCTCCTCGACTGATCATCTCCGAATTTGGCGAAGCGTTCATGCGCAACGAAGAACCAGAGGACCTCCATACACCAATTCTCCTTATCCCACCATAATTGGTCTTTCATGAGTCCCTAGGACAATTCGTCGACGTATGGACTTTGAGCTGTACCCTTTACGAGGTTCTCGGCGAGAGCCCCTTGTTCGAGGGCTTCATGCCCGACAAAGACCACGTCGTCGCAGAGATGATCAGTACACTAGGACACCCACCTACACGTTGGTGGAACCGATGGCTCAAAAGATCGGACTTTTTTCTGGAAGACGGGTCATGGAAAAAGGACACGCATCGCAGCCATGCACCGTATTTTCGGCCACTTGCAGAGCGGTTGCGCATAATGGGCAGAGGAAAGGATCCCGAGACCTGCGAGTTGGTCGACTTGAAATGGCTTCTTTGGAGGGTTTGTTGAAGGACATACTAGCTTATGAACCTTCGAAACGCATCACTGCAAGCGCGGCTGTTGCGTCAGACTGGATGAGAGAATGGGGCCCGAAATAAGGGCGTGAATCTGAGGTGTGGTATATATTACATACCTCTCACTCATGAATAGACTTAAATGACTTATGGAAATACTGTACACTGTAGTCTTCCAATTGCTTCTAGCTTATTTATATAGAAAAGAGAAAATCTACTTGCTTAGAACAGCAAATATCCCAGGTCTACATACTTTTATTTATTTATTATTTTTACTGTTTGTATTCTCAACGTCTTGAGATAGTTCCTGGACATCACGTTCCATAGTAGACACAAACCCTGAAACATGGTACTAACAGTTGTTAGCGTGGCTCAGTTAAATTGAATAAATATTCTCGGTTGTCACTTGAACTTTGGGGGGCAACGTCTTATCAGTCATTTTGGACTGTCTAGCGGCGTGAAAATAGCTAGACCAGCTACTATACAGTAAAAACAAGAATACGGAGGTTCACACCGCCTGTTTACTCCAGCGTCTCTCCTCCCGAAATAAATAAAACCTGCATATAAGGAGTGTTCTTTTCTCCCATCGGAAATTTGCCCACCAATTGACAAGGAGCGGCAAAAATGCAAACAAAAATGTGCCCTGACGATATGGCCTGGGAGCAAGCCGAGGAAACATCGGATAACTGGCTGGCTCAATTCCTTGAACTCGATATTTTGAGACCAATTGCAGACTTCATCCTTAGTCATAACAGAGGCAATGGTACCGAGTTCGCTATACTCGGAAAAGGCTCTTACAATATCTCCCTGCGTTTAAAATACCGAAGCAGTGCTACTGTGATCCGGCTATCGCAGCCCGGTGCCACCCTTTTCCCTGAGGAAAAAGTCGCGAATGAGGTTGCTATCATGCGATTTCTCTTGGATCAGACGTCGATACCTGTTCCTTTCATTCTTCACTCGGGGACGAAAAAGGACAGCCCCCTCGAGCTTAGCCCATTCATTATGATGGATTATATCGAGTATGAAACGAAAATGTACGATGCTCTCAATACGCCGGGATGTCCGAAAGAGCAACGCGGGGTTCTGAATCCCACTATCGACGAAAACAGGCTTGAAATGCTTTATCAGCAGCTCGCAGATATTCTGCTTCAACTCTATACCCCCTCTCTGCCTCGCATCGGATCTCTCAACCAGGTAGATGACTTTACCTGGGAAGTCACACGTCGGCCTTTGTCAATGAATATGAACGAACTTGTCCGACTAGGAGGTTTGTCTCGGTCAAGACTACCTGATTTATATACTACATTCGACACGTCTTCATCATATCTTGAAATGCTTGCGAGTCTTCATATGGAGCATTTGGTCCACCAAAGAAACGACTCTGTGGAATCAGCAGATGACTGCCGGCGAAAACTCGTGGCGCGGTATCTTTTTCGCAAGCTTGCCAGGGATAAGCGACTCACAAACCCCTTATTCGAGAAAGGCCCTTTCAAACTCTGGTGTGATGATCTACGGCCGGCCAATGTGCTGCTCAATAAGAATGAGCAAATTACCGGCGTCGTAGATTGGGAGTTTACATACGCCGCACCCGTTGAATTTTCCCACGCGCCGCCTTGGTGGCTTCTTATTGAAAAACCTGAGCTTTGGTCAAAGGGCCTCGAGGACTGGACAAGGGTGTTCGATTATCGTCTGAAAACCTTCCTCAAGGCGATGAAGGGTTGCGAGGACTCAGTCATCCAGAATGGTCGGTTAGAGAAGACCAGCGACTCTCTGGTCATATGCACGAGAGTTGGAAGAATGGGGGTTTCTGGGTCATGTATGCGGCAACGCACAGCTTTGCCTTTGATGCAATCTACTGGCAAAAGATTGACCCGCGCTTTTTTGGATCCACTAAAAATCCCGAGGAAGCATGGAGAGAGAGACTTCATTTACTGGATGAGAAGGAAAGGAGTGAGATGGAAATACTAGTGGCTCAGAAACTGAAAGAGATGAACACTAGAGTTTTGTCATGGGATCCGGATGACTATACCTTGGCTTTTCGTCAACAGCTGAAGGGTCGAGAGCAAAAGGCAAATGAAGAGAATGCGAAGGTCGAGAATGATGAGTTAAAGTGATCCATGAGACCGAGGCCGTCTCTGGCGGAGCATCATCAGATGTGACTTAGTCCTTCTCTACATGACGCCTATTGAGAAATTGATTGTTTAGAATGACATGTATTTGTGAAAATCAAAAGTAGAGAAGGGTTGGGGAAAAGAATAAATAGAAGGAATTATATGTAAAGCTCCCGGCGCATCAAGGCACACAGGTTTGACACCACCTGCCTCCTCCCAGACGAAGAATCCAGGTCAAACCAAGGAGTGGTGTTCACATATAAATATGACCTAGGAGAAGGTGATTCAAAATCCAAAAGATATTCTTCACTGATCTCAAAGTGTAGGAAGCACATATAGTGCTGCGTAGCATTAATCACGATGACTCTATATACCATTGTCAGTATACGTATGACCTTTATTAGAAAAGGGTGAGATTTTAGATATAGCAAATGTGTCTAGTACCCATTTGGCCGCAATTCATCGAATGGATCGGCAATGCTGGCAACCAGAGCTTCGCAAGTCATCTGGGCAAGACAGCCATCCGAAATGATCGGCTGCCCATTCTTCAGGCACTGAAAATGTCTTTTACCCTCAAGGATCGCCAGATGATTTTTGAAAAGTGCAAAACGGCCGTTTGATTGCTTCCGTAAACAAAGGCCTCCGTCGTCGATGGCTACTAGCTTTCGATTAAGTATAGGGGTGTATCCGGCAAGTCTCACTTTAGCATCTCGGAATTCGACAACGGTCGGCAAGTCCACCGAGTCCTGAGGGGCACCAAAGTACAGGATATGTCGAATGACGCACGATGCCAGACGTAACGTTTCATCTTCCGGCGAGGCCAAGAGCCTATGTGACTCGGGGTCGACATAGCCGATAGAAGATATCCCCGGAGAACTTGTATCCTGGGGACTGCTTGAGCCAACTTGAATCGTGCGGGAATCCATGAAGCTTTCTTGAAGAGTGCTTCGCCGGGGCCGCTTTGCTCTTTCTTCCCTTTCATCCACTTCATCATCAGAGCCGGCTTTTAGTTCTTTTCCGCGACGCTCCTGTCCACCTTTAAACATTGCCAACGCCGCCCAGATCTGTCCAAGAGACATCCCATGGCCAGAGCTTCGTACAAGTCGATGCTCACTTTGAGCCATATACATCGGGCCGGGTGGCCCGTTCACGAAGTTGATAATTTCCGCTGAAGACTTCAAATCCGAAGGCTGTGTATAGTCTGACAAGATCGGAAGAATAGGGCGCTGCGTCTGTCGTCGGATCACACGACATGCAAATAGATGATCTCTCCCCCATTCGCTCGCGGCGACCAGTTCAAGATCAGAAAAAAGTTTCCCATTATCGTGTTGAAAGTATGCCTGGAAGGTTGATTCGTTGATTATACTGTTGAAATATGAGTCAGCCATAGTGTATAGGTACCTGTAGAGAATACGTGAGGGTGATGAGGACCCGAAGGCGGGGGGATGAGTGGGGCCCATAGTTACTACAGGCACCCAAGACGCTAATAGCTGAGCCACATGCCACTTGAAGAGTCTCTTTTTCCATGCCGACTGCTCGAGTAGCGCATGAGGTGGAGGATCGGGAACATTTCTGAACTCATAGTGGAGAGTAGACATGGACAGACCCGTCCCATGGGTCAAAGATCTTGACCCATGACCCAAACCCACGACCCATGGGTCGGGTCAATAAAATCCTGACCCGCCCATGGGTTGACCCGTGGGTTAACGGGTCAACCCATTTTTGACCCATTTTAGCATAAATTTCTTAATTAGGATAGATAATTTGCTTACCTTTTTTAATAATACACTATTGTTAAATACTGTTTTTGTTCTAATATAACTTATAATTCTAACTCTTTATAAAAAGAATATTATATAGTAATAATATATTTAGAATATATAATATATTAATTTAATAATTTAATACTTTAAGGTAAGAATTATATTTTATAATAGGTAGATATAGGCGAAAGAAGATATTAGTTAACTATTTCTTATACTAAACCTGAAAATATATATTTAAAGTCTATAGTAGTACTTCTACTTTTTATATAAATAAACTATATATATTAGAAATAATAAAATAGATATAAATCTAATATCTAATATTTCTTTATTAATATATAAGTATATTATAGTCTTATTTATATAAAAGAATTATTTTAAATATTTTTTCTGAATTTATATAAAATAATAATATTGGCTGGTTAGGTTGAAATTTTTTGGGGATAAAAAGAAAAATCTTAGGGTATTGCTCTTATCTAATTATTTGGGTCAACGGATTAGCCTATAGGTTAACCCGTTAACCTATTTCTTACTATCTAATAAACTTTATATATATTAGTAGAGCCTATTTGTTACGAACTGCTAACTGGTCACGGTGAGTAACGTCCGCAAAGGTGATACTTCTCTAGGAGTACTGCAGGCCTCAAGCGTATCCGCAACCGTACCAATGCCTCGGGGGCCTTCTATGGGCTCGGGTCTCTAGGGTGCTTGCAAGGTGTGCCAGTTAGAGCGCCGGTCAAGTCAGTCACTTAGGGATCGAGGATCACTAAGTAAGCTCCCAAGACCGTTGGAGGGTTGTCGCTATGTTCGAACTGTGAAGTACCAAAGGGTGGTTCCAAGTAACAATGATGGGATTGATCACGAAGAACTAAATACATGTGGTAAAGACTGTCCTTATATATCCCTTGCCCAGTATTCCACGCCCTCGTTTGTGGTATACTGCATGCAGGCATGTAGTAGTCCCATTGATATACCATCCGATATACCATTCCTTGGCGATGGATCGTGGTATATTGTCACGTGACTTATACCCTTGTTGTCCTGCATCATCACCGCGGGGTTGGTTGGCTCTGGTTTCCTCTCGTACCCCTGTTGGCGCGAGTGAGGTGGCTTGGTTCGTAACACTATTCTGATTGGTTATAAAATTCAGCACTAGGATAGTGCTGAATTCTACCTATTAATAAGAAATAAGTATTAGACCTATATATTCCCCTAAATCTACGATGATTTACCTTAGATTATTTTTCTATATCTCGAGTCTCTCGCTATAAAAGGATTATATAGTCCCTCTTTTACTAGATATAATAAAATATATATCTTTTTATAGTAATCTTTCTATCTCTATTAAAATCGGGGTTTTAATCTATCTACGCGATTACTTAAAACCCTGGTTTTAATCTATCTACGCGTTTATTTATAGCCCCGGTTCTAATATACCTACGTAAAAAGGTTGGCTGATTAGGTTGAAATTTTTTGGGGATAAAAAGAAAAATCTTAGGGTATTACTCTTACTTAATTATTTAGGTTAACAGATTAGCCTATAGGTTGATCTATTAATCTATTTCTTACTATCTAATAAGCTTTATATATATTAGTAGAGTATCTTCTGATTAGTTATAAAATTTAGTACTAGAATAGTACCGAATCTTACTTACTAATAAAAAATAAGTATTAGACTTATATATTCCCCTAAATCTACAATGATTTATCTTAGATTATTTTTCTATATCTCGAGTCCTTTATTTTAATATACTATTACTATATCTCTTCTATATCTTAATTATCTATCTTGTACCTTCCCTCTCTTATTAAGAGTAAGGGGTTTAAATCATCTATTTTCTATTCTGATCAACTTCTCGATACCTTTTTAGAACCACTAGAAAGCCAGTAAACTAAGAAAAGCCTCCCTCCTATTATATTACTAATACTAAAACGATCCGATAATCGGAAAAAGATCTAGGTGATTTTTAATAGTATAAATAAAACAGAGTTTTTAAACTAGTAGCTTAATACCTAAATTAGTGGTTTTTATAATACTATAAAGAAGATAAACTAAGAGGGTCCACGATAGACTAATATATAGTTATATTTTAATTAAATTATATATTTAGTAATAGGAGAGCTAAAGCTCCTATATAAGCGATATAGTAAGGTTATAGACTATCTAGTCTATACTAAGAATAGGATAATAGGTCTCTAACATTACTAGAATCGGAGTATATACTAGAAAGGCTAAAGTACTACTAAATATTTAATAATCTAACGTCTTATAGAATATATAGTATATTATATAGCTATTATTTAATTTATAGGCTAATCTTTCTTAGGCTAAGAACTCTTTTTAAATAGCCTAGCTAGTTACCTAAGAGCTATAGGAGCAATAGTTAATTACTATAATAATTACCCTACGGCTTCTTTTTTAAACTATCGAGTATCCTAAATTTTAAGCCCTTCTTTAAATAACCTAATTATTATTGTTTATCCCTAGTTTCCCTTCTTATTAAACTATATAGCGTTAAATCTAGGGAATAACCTAAGATTAATAGAAAGATTTACTTTAGAAGCTTCCGCCTAAGGCTAAGCTCTCTATTAGTCTTAACTATTAGATATCACTATTTTAATAAGTATTTATAGCTATCTCTAGCTATTTTATTAATATAAACTAGAATTATCGAGAGGTTTTACTTAGCTTTGAACCTATTTCTAGTATATACTCTAGATAGAATCTTAATATAACCCTTCTTGATATCCTCTAGAAGTATTAGATCGAAGACTAAGTATTTATAGTAACGATTAATAATATATTAAATAACTCTACCCTTATTTTAAATATCTAAGATTCTATTTAATTATTAGATATTAACTCTAAAGTAATAATTATTTAGGTTCTATATATTATATATATAATTTAATTAAGTTTAAAGTAACTATTTAGCTAGATAAAAGTAAACCCTTAGAATAAGATAACTAAGACTATTTAGTCCGAGGAATATACCTAATATATCTATCGAAAAATATAAAAACGAGATATTACGATAACTCTTATAAAGGTATATATCTATACTCCTTATTTATTAGTTAAAATACTAACCTATTTTATATTTTAGATTAGAAACCTTACAATCTTTATTAATATAAGCCCTTAACGTCGGGAGTCCTTCCTTAGTCTCTAGCCTAACCACCCTCGATTAGTTCTAATTCAAAATATCCGAACTAGATAGAATTTAACCTTTTTAATACTCTAGCGTATAAAGCGGTTATAATTAGTCTTTAATCGATTTTGCTCTAAATATAATTATCCTTATCTTAAAATCGATATAGATAAATAGCGCTAGATCGACTACCTTCTTAATATTACTTAGCTATTTTTCTAATTTACTATAGTCCTCTTAAAAATAAAGGATATTACTATTTATACTATCTTTACTATCTATAATAAGCTATTTAATCATCTTAAAAGGTTAATTAGATAGCTTAGTAAAAAAAAGGTTAGATAGAAGTAATAGATATATTAAGCCCTTAAATTAGCTAAAGATAAACTCTATAAGTATTACTTTATAATAGATAATAAAAAGCTTAGTAATATCTATATAATTAGTACTATCTTAGCCCCTTAGTATAAGATTAAATTTTTTTAAACTAAAAACTAGGACTACCCTTAGATAGATTATAGTATCTAATACTAACGAAGTCTTAAGGGTCAGTTTCTAAGCTACTAAACTAGTAATATTCTAAGCTCTTAATCACTATCTAAAATAAAATAGTCCTATTAAACTAATAAGCTTAATATATTTTTAATAGCTAATTCTTCTATCTTAAGCTCCTAATCTAAGGTAATATAGTATATTAAAAGAGGTAAATTTCTATATATATCCCTATTAAAACTAGGGTTCTAAGTAATCGCTTAAAACCCTAGTTCTAATCTATTAAGTTTCTATCTTTCTATTTTTATTAGAACTAGGGTTTTAAGGCCTATCTTAGAACCCCGGTTTTAATAAAAGTGTTAGTTCTAATCTATCTAAATATTATATTAATTATTATAATCCGTCTTCTATCTAGATACTATCCTAATCCTACCTTATTAGTTCTAGAAGGATCATTAGTATAAATTTCCTATATTTATAAGCCTTGTCTATAATCTCCTCTTAATCCTAGCTATTAACGCTAGCGTTAAGCGATTATTTAATTCCGCGTGTAATATTTATTATTATCGATAAGAGACGCTAAATATATCTACTATATAGAATCTAATAATATTTATATATATTACTAAATTCGAAGTCGAGAAGAAGTAGCTTATATTTATTTAAGAGCTTTAGGAGTAGGATAAGTTAGAAATTATATAGAAGGAAAAAGAGACCTAAAAGATTTATAAAGAGATTATACTAATTAATAATAATAAGGAGGAGAATACTATAGATCTAATAATTATAGTCGATATATCTTATTAATTATAGTAAGAAAAATTAAGGAGTGATTATAAAGATAATTATAGCCTCCCGCGGATTTCTAGTAGGGTTCGTAAACGCCCACGAGTACTTAATAATTATAAGCTTTAAAATTGAAATCGATTAATATTTAAAATAATATTCTCTAGAATTATTTTTTAAGAATTATTCTCCTAATTACTATAAAAAATTATTTAACTAAAATAAATATAATACCTAAAAATATAGCTAAGAACAATATAATTTATAAAAGTTATATAGTTAATAAAGTATCTACCTAAATAGGTTAAATAGGTTGACCTATTGACCCGCGGGACGGGTCAAAAAAATCTTGACCCGCCCACGGGTCAAGAGGTCTGACCCACGACCCGCCCATGGGCTGACCCACGGGTCGACCCATATGGGTTGTCCGCGGGTCTGTCCAGGTCTAGTGGAGAGCATCGTGGCCAATCTTGATGTATTAAGATAGCAGAAATTGGAGTAGCATGATACATTGCCAGACACATGCCCTTTGTAGCTAAGACTCAATAAACCCTAGAAAAAGGAGGATGAAGACGCGTTGGCGGGTTGAAATGTAGGGAAATTGAGCGCCTTAGAAACCAGTCAGCAATATACGTGCAAACACAACAAACCTAATATGAAAAGCGGTCGGAAGGGCGGTCTAACCAAACTTCAAAGTTGCCGGCATTATTAAACCGGGCCGCGATTCCTTGCCTTCTCTCCATGCCATGACTTCCAGCATGCCGGCCAGCGACGGTATAATATCGCTCGCTGAGCTCATGAGAAATCATCGTGGGCTTTTAGTGGATCCATTATTGTGGACATCTCATCACCTGGAAATTATGGGATGTCAGTTCCAGCACATTGACAATGCTCGTTCAATGGAGCAGATCCATGATCAACGACCCTCTGGAGACCTACCTGATGAAGCAGTGACCGAAGTGCAGTCACTAGCCAGGAGCTTTTCGCTCGACGTGAAGTTGAAAGCTTTAACAAATATTCTGCTGACCAAAGGAAGCATATTCGACAAACGCAGGTAAGATACAGCCCGACCTCCCGTTAAACATATTAGGTCCACGGGGATCACTGACATATTATGTCAACAGCAAGGGACCTAGATTTTTTTTCGCAGGCCAGTCTGTTCACCGACCGGATTACACCGTGTTCTATCGCAGCGACCAACCCAATCAATCTGCCTGTCAAGATCCACTGCCCGTGGTTGGTTTTTTGAACTACACAAACGTTAGTGGTCCTCGTTGGCACAAGTTTCAACCTCGTCCGCATCGTGGTAGAGGTGATAATTCCGCGGTTTTGCGAATTTCCAAGAAAAAGCTCGCCCGGGTCACTCCAAATGAATGGAAAGAGGACCCCTACTTTGTGTGTGTTCTACTGTCTCTTGCTCAACTCCAGGAGCGCCTTATAAAGCAATCAACGCCAACCAGCCATTTGGTAAGTTCCTCGCTGATCGAGCCTGTCTATACTTTCATCGTCTCTGTTTTGCCATGGCTCACATTCTCAAGACTCGTCTTATCGTTGCAAGCCCTATAGATCGAGAATTCATCCATATTTACGAGGCCCAAATCACCTCCAGTTTCCTTGGAATGCTTGACAACCCGATGAAGGCCACAATCCAAACAAAGTTTCCTACCATTCGGAGGAGGGAAATCCCGTTCAGACCCTTTGAGACCTTCCAGAACCGAATTTGGACTGCATTATTGGACAACCAACTTCCGGCGCATGCCTCGGATAAACTAGATGGAACTGGTTCTAAAATTGTCAACGAACACGCTAAGCGACCACACGAGCAAGAAAATGATGATACACGCAAACGAGGCCGAACGTCATGAAAAGCTTGCAGTAATTGAAGACACTCAAACTTACTTCGGAAGAACGGTGTTCACGAATCCCGCGTCTATTGTAGATGCACGGTCTGCCGAGAGAAGAGTGAACACGGCATGAGCCTGCTAGCAGAAGAAAAGAAGCGGCTCCAAAGCACAAAAGCGTGAAGGTCTTCGTCGCCAGGTCGTTTTGATTGATCAAGCCGCCACCACCCATTCAACCGCCCTAGGATAGAGGCCAGGAAAAGGATCGAAAGCCTCAGCAATGACTAAACCACCCAACAATCCGGCTAGTCCTTGTGGCTTCCAAGAAACTAAAGGATCCAGAAGAAAAGAGCTGATTGTCATTTAAAAAGATCTCCTGGCCGTGAGACCTGGCAATAAACGGGGTGTGGGATAGATCTCCGACTTACGTGCGAGTGTTGTCTGTCGGGTCAAAAGCACTCTTCACGGAGGCCTTGTGGAACTTGTTTCAAATTACACGTTAAAGAAACTTTCCAAAATGAACTAAACGCAATAAAAATATCAACAATATTCTATCCGGCTAGTTCAAAACCAATGTTCTCGGGAAGGAGATTGCATGCAGACCCCGAAATCGCGTGCAGATCCTGAAGCGACCGAGCAGCAGTATTGGAACCTCGATCTCTTTACCTCGATATCGGGAGACCAGTTTGTGGGTCAATACAAGCCTTGCAATTGATCTTCATTTCGATGATCAAGGGGCCGATTAATTACCCCGTTCGCCGTACCTCGGTAATTTCCACTTTCGGAACAATGGAGCTCACCTCAAGTTACTTCTACTGGATATTATAAACCTAGGAAAAAATTAAGAAAAACACCCACAGCAATTCTCCATCGAAAACCTCTAACCACCCAAAACTCGACACATCATGGTGCGAAGTGAGAACGTAATGATCCCAGCTTCAGGAGTCGACCTCCGCATATCAGCAACATATCTGATTCCCGAGAATGCACATCCAAAGCCACCTCTTATTATCATGGGCCTTGGTATTGGAGCTGTCAAAGCTGCAGGACCACTTCCATTTGCTGAGAGATTTGTTGCTGCTGGCTACGCCACTTTGAGGTTCGATTACCTCTTCTTCGGCGAGAGTGAAGGCAAACCAGCAAACCTCATGTCGATTCCGCGCGAGCTGCAGGATTTCCTGGACGTGGTAGCCTGGGCTCGTCAGCAAGACAATCAATGGGACGTAAACCGTCTTATTGTCTGGGGAACGAGTTTCGGTGGCATGCACATCACCGCGTTGATGGCCGAGGACCACGGCCTTGCTGCTGGAATCATGCAGTGTCCCTGTGTGGATGGTCTTGCGGCAGTCATGAAGGTGTCTTTGTGGAGGACTCTCCGAATGCTACCGTTTATATTGGGTGACTAGCTCTTATCTTTCTTCTCTTTCAGCCCTATCTACCTCTCACTCGTTGACGGAAATCCTAAATCGCCGCCAGCTATCATGACCGGATCAGAGGTCGTGGAGGGATGGCATAGACTTACCATGGACTCGGACGCATATTTCCCCAACAAGATCACCGCCCGCACGCTGCTGACTCTTCCGTTTTCCCGTCCCGTGTCGAGGGTCCATTGAAGCGTGAAGCCCATCCTGGTGGTGCTGCCGACGTGGGATAATGAAGCTCCTTTGAACAAGGCCCAGGATGCTGTTCGGTTGGCGCCGCTTGGGGAGGGACTTCGGGTCCCGGGTGGGCATTTTGATCTTTATGCCGGGGGAGTTGGCTTTAAAAAGAATATGGAGGGACAGTTAGCCTTTTTGAAGAAGCTGTTTACCTAATCTGCCTTTTCCTTACTGTTGTGTCAATACTTTGGTGTTTTGATCTGATTTCTGGGGGGGATGTTTGATGGCCTTGATATCCGATTGACCTCGCTGGTATTATCCAATGCATATAAATGATATTAAGTAATTACAGTCAACTTGAACTCTCGTCTCTAGCTCCAAGAACAACAGGGCCATATATCTGATAGTATTCTCAACGCTGTGGTACTAAAGCCCAAGAATGACCATTGACCGGGGAGTGTCGACTTACCATTTACCAAGTATTCTGCTGTATTCTTTTGTCCACCTCTCTTGATGAAGCTTTTGATGGCTCTAGACGTAGATCAATATTCCAGCACTGGGTGTCTAATGTATCAGAGTCAGGATATTGCTGAAGAAGATACGGAAATACTTCTGGATATACTACCAGAACTAAGAGCCGAAGTCATTCCACTCATAGTGGTCAAATCCCTTCCAATTTTCCAAGAATAACAATGCAAGGACATAGGTAGATCGCTGACCTCCGCTAGAAAGACACAAAAGCTCACAAGCACAATCTGGGGTTCGACCCACTCCCACCCTCTATGCATCAGAATTCTGGTCATAGCCCATCATCGACAGTTATAAACATCCGGGCTGCCGCAATCCCATCTATCAAATCCAAGCCATGTCTCAAAGGTACAGGATGGAGTCACAGTCCGTCACAGTCATGTCACAGTCATAGTCGTAAGTCGTAAGTCGTAAGTCGTAAGCATCTCCCCCCAAGATATACCCCACAAATATTGCAAGAGTACAATGCCCCCCCCCCATCTTGCAATTGTTTCCCTCCTTCCACACAAGGCATTCTAGACATCATGCCCAGCGTAATCAAGCACCCCCGGAAAAACAGTAATCGTCACCGACACCAGGCCTCTCCACAACACCAACGCGGTCCCGACTCTCAGGACTACTCCCCCCACTCCAGCTACCACGACTGCCACTACTAACCGAGGCATCGGTATCGTCGTCGCGACTCGACTTGCGGCCCGTGCCAATCGCCACGGGAATGCCCTGCACGGGGCCGCCGTGCGCATGGCCCGTAGGGTACATGCCATCGTTGACGGAGAAATTGCGGCAGATCAGGTACGCGCGCATGGCGGCGCTCTCGCGGGCCAGAGTCTCGGAGGGACAGATGGCGTCGGTCTGGTACTCGCGGTTGTTGACGCGCACGACGCAGGTATAGCCTGCTGTGCTGGGACTGGATTCGTAGGAGGGTTCTGGCCAGCGGCGCCGGCGACAGAGGCCTATCATAAAACAAAATTGTTAATTGCAATTGATTTGGGTCATTGGAGTGCGTGATCGTTCTCTGGGATTGTGCTATGCACGATAATATCGTGGCAATACATACTTGCCAGGTACAGGATATAGTACATCCTTGGAGAGACCCCCGCTCTGGATTCCCAAGAAGGTGCAGCAAAAAGAAAAGAATGACCAACTGGCCCCGCTGTCGACTCGTACCGAATCGTGGCTACGCCGGCACCATTGAATGGATTGGTTGGGTGTGCGACGAGGGAGCGGGTAGGGCTGAGGCGGAGGTGCAGATGGTCAATTATGCGGATTGCGATGCCCAACGAGTGTCTCGACTAGTCAAGTGGTTGCCTTTGCTTGAATGCTGGCAATGGACGGTTCGAGATATATCGGTATATTCTGCTCGCGTTTTTGGTTTCCTCGCTAGATGCTTTGGGGGGAATTGTTAAAAAAAAAATACCAAGGCAGTATAGTTAGAGAGACAAGCGAGGAAAAGAAGAAGTAGAAAGAAAAGATTGAAAACCAAGAATAAAATGGAACAGCCCGCATCCACCAGCTTGAAATACACCCCATTCCCTTCCCGTGCGGAATCCGAAAGAATCTCCCGAAAAATCAAAATTGCAGAAAATCAATGAGCGGGGGGCAATGTGCCAGATGCTGTCGAGCTCTCAATGCCCATTATTCTTTTCGAGGAAAACCGGTGGGGCTTTGCGATACAAGCCAGAGTCATACCGTGCGCTGGCCATTTGTACACAGATGGTAAGTACCATGACACGTCGAAGGGAGGTCAATTGAAGTTGAGACGAGGATCGAGCGAATAAAAAGCATGGGATTTCACAATTAAAATAAAAACTAGAGTAATGACTCGCTTCAAAGGGTCTCACGCCGGTATCACTAGTCTCTGGACCAGGGCAGGGAGATGACAGCACCGAAAAGAAAAAAGAATAATGAACCGTTTGGTTTCCTCAACAGGGTATTGGAAGGGAAACCAAAGCTTTCACAGACCCTGGGACATGGGTCTGGGTAGAGACTACATCCTGCGGAGGTACATCTGGTATAGAGCGTACAGACCGAAAGGAATTGCCCGGACACGCTGGCAGGAGATTGGCTCAAGGAAGGATCAGAGGAAAAAGAGAAAAAGCCCCGCCTACCTGGACAGGTTACTCTGATCAATACCTAGCTGGTTAGGAAGAGAGAGGGGGAAGAGGGGAGAGGGGAGCATCTCGGCAGGTTTGATGGACTTGCTGCGCTGGCATCTCTCGCCGCCAGTCGAATTCAACCGAATTGAGCCTTTTCTTTTTTTTTTCCGTGTAGAGAGGTAAGAAGCCAGGCTGTTCTTGCGTTTGCGTTTAGTTTCTGCTTAGTTTCTCTTTTTCTCTTCCCCCGCCTGCAATTCGCCGATCGATTCAGAGACAATAAAGGGCCCGCTGAACTAAAAACGGGCACGCTCATGCACAAGCGCTGCAGAAGAAGAGAACGGATCCTAGCAGTATCCTGGGAGGAGTCGTTGGATTGACTTAGTTGCTGCATCGTTACTCTTTTGGTGGTTTTGAGTTTAGGCTGGTGTTTTGGCCATGATCCTTTGTTCTGTGCCCCGCAGATATCGCCAAAAAGAAAAACATGTTACTTACCTCTAAACAGAAGGAGAAGTGAAATTGCCGCCCTCAATCTCCTGGAGGCGCGCTGCAGGAATCCACTACATCTGCAGCCTGATTGGTGCCAAGCTGGGCTGTTCATATTGTGCAGAACGCGTCGGGGAGGTTGGGAAAGCTCGGCAGGGCTTAGGGCTGTCTCTATATCATAGCTATTGGAAAGAAAATATTATCTATAGAGAAAAAGTAAAGAAAAACAACGAAATAGACAATATCAATTCATTCAAGTATAGGAATATACAATAACAATGATAATCACAATAACAGGAACCCTACAATGTAAGACCAAAGTTACGCAGACGCAAGGATGAGTTGGCAGATGTGGGGGGGGGTCCAAAAGGGCGTTTTCTATGAGTTCACTGACGCTTGCCCCGTTGGGCGTGCTGCAGCAAGTCAGTCTTGTCCGGGAAATCAAGATCGACAAGAAGCAGACAAGTTGAGATTCATCCACTCGAGCTTGAACCAAGATCGGTGAAGAAACTATATTCCAGAAACACCATATCCCAGCACCTAGCCATTCGCTCTATCGCTTTCCATTGTTTTCTCTCTCTCTCTCTCTCTCTCTCTCTCTCTCTCTCTCTGACTAGCTCTAGACCAAGGTATCAACCCCTTGCGTCTTCTCCACGCTCCAGAACAACTCATCAGCATGGCCACGGTGGGCCCTACCGATCGGAGAAAAAAATGCAATGCCCACACAGAGCTCCACAGTTCGCTCTGGACCTCCTGATCGCATATCCAGCTGTACCTGAAAGTAGCTTGAAGGCTCGCTTAGAGTCTGTTCACTACAAATCCTGCCGACTCCGGCCGAGCTTTGCTCTACTACGCTTCTAGCCACTCATAGCAATCGGGCACGTCGTGGCATTTCTTGCCTTGTCTCAGACTCTGCTCATTGTAGCAGTCTCACGCCCCTTCCGCTCACTAGACACGGAGGGGCCGGGCTTCAGACCAGAGCCGCATGTTCTCCACTGCTCGGTGTGGGATCACATACAGCGGATGAACCGGGGACAGCCGATCGTTCTTCTCGAAGACATTGTCTTCAGCGCGGATCGGCGACGACCGCCAGGAGAAGGCCGAGGAGAATGTCTTGCTGGAGGAGACACTCGAGTTGGTGCGGTAGTGGTGGTGCTGTGTTGCGCTCAAGCCTGTCAGCACGTAGCAGGTGTGATATGAATCGGCATGCCTAGGTTCCCGGTCAGCGACATCTGCAACGCCCAAGCAACGTGCCACGGGGCCAGGAGAGAAGGGAGATAAAACTTACTTTCCCGGTTTGTCACGAAGCCCCCCGTGGTGCGATTGGCAGCATCCCAGGATATAGCGGGTCAGTCCCTCACGGCTAAAGAGACTGCCTACGGAGGTCTCGGGAGCACCCGTCTGTGGCCGCCCATCGAGAGCCGACTGGAGTAGGGGCCAGCAGCCACCGACCCAGTGGCTGTAGCAGCCGTCGACTAGCTTGTTCGTTCGTCCGGACAATCCTCCCTCGGGGGCATACTGCCGGGCAGATAACCAGGACAGGAGTAGAGGAATATTCATGTGCCTGGCGAAAGATGGTCAGCATTGCGAGCTTATACTGATCAGACGCGATTCGCACCGGATAATTGTCTCCTCGGGAGGTCCCAAGATTGACAGACATGCCAGTGCGCAAAAAGCGTACGCCCCATGCGCCTCGGTCCCGGGACTCCCGGAGATGCCTCCTTCAAAGGTTTGGCCTGCAGCGCCGTCAGCACGACTCGAATGTAGGATGATCTTATGCAAAAAGATGATCGAATTTCCTCACATCTTGATAAATATTCAGCAAGACCACTGTTGAAGCTCTCCAGTCCAGCGTTGCGCGCCTCGGCATCATGAGGCAGAGACAGCGGCAGATCGAGGAGCGAGATGATGGTCATCGCGCAATATGCACCACTGACCCAGCCCCCAAACGTCAGTTCCATAGTCCACTAGATGGCTCACATGGGAGGCAGAATGCACGGGGCATTACTTACCGCACGTCTTCCTCCCCACCCTCGCAAACACGAAATCCTCCGTCGGCCTGCTTCAACCGGCCCAGCCATCGCCACCTGGGGTAAGTCGGTCAGACGCACCGTGTCTTGCATATGCATTCTGCAACCAAGCAACAACAACAAAACTGTCGACAACTCACATTGCTTGGCGATCGATCAAGGTAAATGCGTCCTCGCCTCCAATCATGGCCAGCGCCAAAACGGCTGCATAACTGCCGGCGCAGTGCGATATCTGGCCATGGCCGCCGCCAAAGCCGCCTGTAGGGTTCTGCATCGGCCGAAGGGTTACAATCACGCTGGGACGATTTAAAATGGATGCTTGTTAGTGTCATGTCGGAGGGTCAATAGATGCTGCGAGGGATATATACCCGATTGAGATCATGAACAGGGACAAAGTAGAAGTAAAAGGTAAAAAGCAAGAAATAAGAGATAGGAGAAGGGGGGGGGGAAAGTCAACACAGAATACAAACTCACCGTTCTCGAAATCGCGTAGCATCTTCTCCGAGCAGAGACAACCCCGCCAGCGCCCAGTACACCATCCACGGGCGACTCGAGTCCATGGCCACGAAGCCGGCGGGATAGTCCTCGAGGGAGTCATAGAGATAGCCTACATGATCGTCGCGTTGAAGGGTAGGCACCCCACATGCATTGAAGGGCTCCTTCTGGCTACTATGGATGCCCTTGAGGAACGGCAAACATTTCTCCCGCGTCGCGTCCTGCAGATCGATGGTCTCGGTGACCAGCGGGTCGCGGAGGGGCGGCGGCTGCGTGAACAAGGCCGGGACCCCCGGGCGCGGATCTTGGCTGGGGCTTGCCATTTTGCCGATCGAGGGAGATGAGGTGGCACGGTTGACGGGACGCGTCTTGTGCGCGGTGGCGATGGATGATTTTGCTGGGAGGTTGGTGGTTGGGAACCGAACTTTTCGTCGATGGCCCGTTGCGGCGATAGGTGGCATGAATTGGAGAGAGAAAGGAGTGCCTTTGAGATTCCTTGAGGTTTTATGTTGATGGCAGGCAGGATTTTTTTTCTTTGATGGCATCAATGCATTGGGGATGATATTGTTGCTATTGTTCTTCCCCCACTCTGCGGGGTCTTTGTGTGCTTTTTTGCCTCGACATTTTCTGGCACCCATGGATACTAGAGCTACTAGACATAGTACTATCCATGGAAAGATGGATGTTTTGCATCTCCATGCGCTTACTTTTCTTTTCTTTTCTTTTTTCCTGCTTGTTTTTTGCTCCAGATATAGCTAGTTGTGGAGGAGCACAGACGCAATCATGGCTCTGGGTCAGATGCAGGACAGATCTAATTGCAAGTGTCTGTCTTATGTTTAGTTTGAGGGAATTTTTGGTTATCGGAGATTCGATCTGAAAGTCGTAGTGTGGTCTTCGAGGCAAAATGGTCGATTATATATATCCGGGAATATATAGTTGGTCACACTATTGGGAAAGATGGTCCGTGATTAGTTTCTAGGTCGAGAACTTCCAAGGTTATTTACAAGAAAAATAAAACTAAGATAGATGCCACCTAGCTAGCTGTCTATATCATGGCAGCAAATGTCTGCCCGAGGGTTCTGCATGTCAAGTCCCACAGCGGAGATGCGATGTGATAGATCCCACACTGCCATGCACACGATGAGCTAGCGGGCACCCTGTTCTCCCTTGCTGCTCATTGCATGTGGCAATGTGAACAAAGGCCATGACCTGTCGATTTGTTTATATTCGATTTTTTATTTTTATTTCGAGGAATAGTTGAGATTGTCGAGATGCTCAGGAAATGAAGGGCAGATGCCAGGCAAACCAGGCAATCCCTGCACTCCCCCGCCTGGTCAGCACGAACCCAACACTCAGCGAATCACGGGACTGGGGGTCGGCAGCCTCCGATATGATTGGATCTGATTACAGTATGGACAGGACTGTCCAGGCATCACATCATCCGATCGCGCTTATTGCCACGGCCTGTCTAGGCGATAACACTTTTTTTCTCTTTTTCGGCTCCACTGATCTCCCCGTCTTCCCGTATGTCTCGCCAGTTCCGTGGTTCTCAATATTGAGATTGTACCTTGGTATCTTGTGTCTTTACACTTGGATCTATGGGTATACTACTGCCTAAATGTAAACAAACAACATTAGATTAGACATAACTTGAACATCTCGGTCAGAACCTTGAACTACCTTGGACTCCTTGGATTCCTTGGATCCCTTGGACTCAGACTCACAAAATCCCAACAAAGAAAAAGCCGAGATGACCCGCTAAAGACATTCCTAGTAGTCGTTGGGAAAAAGCAAGAAAAAGAGCGTGGCACTAACAGTAACAGCACTAAACAGCCAGCCTCCACTCTCCACACGATCAACTCCCCTAGCGCCGGCTCACCGCTGCTTTGTCCCCCCCCACCGCCTCACAGTCTCCTCTTTCTCCATGGCCTGTGTGACTCTTCTCTGAAGAAGGCCCTTTCATCCAGGCCCTTTTGCCTTTTCCCTTCCCTTTCATCACGAAACGCAATGTCCAATGTCGATATATCAAGTGACGGCCTCATTGGCGTCGATTATGACTCCAGAGGCTATCTCCAGCCTCAAACATGGCCAGTGGCCGTAGACCAAGCCCCACGGTCTGAAGAAGGCCACGGTCTCTCGCCGTTGCAAACCAGCGGTCACACCCTGGAACAGTCGGTGGCCCAGGACCCGAACCTCATGGTCGACTGGCAATTCCAACCATTGCAACAGACTCAGCAACATCAGCATCTGTCTTATTCGCCTGAGGACCCCTCGTCAGCTCCTCAGTTCACCAACGCCAGCTATGGCATGCCTATCCAGTCGTCGCCCGTGGATCTCATGTCCGGGCCCCAGGGCCAGATGAGCGCCGGTCTGCTCGATGGTCCCTATCTGCCGCTGTCTGCGCCAGTCGACATGGTGCCCTTCACCTATCAGGACTTCCAGGCCGATCTGATGGCTTTCCCTCCCAGTGACCTGCCCGACGTGTCGCCCTATGGTGCCCCGCACCCGGTCCTGGAAAGCAGCTCGCCCACCGATACCTATCTGGAGGTCCGTTCCCTCACTAGCTCCAGCAGCGACAATGGCTGGAGCACTGTCGACCACCGTCGCTCGCTGGATTTCGGCTTCCCCGAACAAGGCGTCTTTGTCAACCCCACCCAGACGCTGCATGACCGGAGTCTCTCCGAGTCGTCCTACTCGACCTCCTATGGCAGTTTTGTGGATATCGCCAACCCCAGCAGTTCGCCCATCTCGGATACCAACCTGGACTTGCCCTATAACCACCACCCCGTCGGTCTGACAGGCACACCTCCCACAGCCAGCTCAATGCCGCGGCATGTGCCGGACGAGCACTCGTCCTCAGGGTCTCGCTCCCCGTCAGCCGTCAGCCCCAGTGCCATGGTGCGGCCGATCCCGGTTCCCCTCAAGAAGTCCACCTCGCCCACTCGCTCGTCTGGCTCTTCTCACGCATCTTCCGCATCACCTCCCAGCCGCAAACCCTCCCGTAAGAGCCCCATTGCCGCCAAAACCGCCGAGACCAAGGTTCGCAAGCAGTCTCAAGTCGGAAAGCCCGACTCCGAGAAGCGCGTCGGGAAACGCAAGGGTCCCCTCAAGCCCGACCAGCGGAAGCAAGCCAGCGAGATTCGAAAGCTGCGGGCATGTCTGCGCTGCAAGTTCCTCAAGAAGACTTGTGACAAGGGTGAGCCGTGTGGGGGATGCCAGCCGTCCCATGCTCGGCTATGGCAGGTGCCGTGTACCCGGATTGATATCAAGGAAATCGGGTACTTTATGAAGGATTGGAAAGCGGACTATGAGCGCCACATCTCGATGGGCTTCTCGGTGGGCAACATCAAGGGATTCTCGGACCAGGAGCGCACCCTCTTTATCACCCATGGGTACGGACAGGTCCTGCCCATCAACGCTCGTGAGGTCTACGTGCGTGACGAGCAATGCTTCAGCATTGACTGGGTCGAGAGCATGCACCGCGAGCCGACGCAGTACGATGTCGAGACAGCCAAGCTCTCCGCAGGCATGGAGGGCATCTCACACGCGACCCTGTCGGACTATCTGGACCGCCACATCGATGGCAACGGCACCTTTGAAAAGTTTGTCGATGACTACTTCGAGGGCACTCCCTTCCTGACCCAGATGCTCAAGACCGCCTTCCGATACTACTACCGCACCAAGCTGCCCGTTATTCGCAAAGCACTCAAGCTCATCATCGCTTACAATCTGACCCTGCATGTGACGATGGTGGAAGGGATTGGCGAGGAAGAAGGCTTCCTGGGCAAGATCAATAGCGCCAGCTCCAAATTCAGGGGCAAGACCATGGCCCCGGTGATGATCAACTTCCAGATCAAGTGCGCCATGGCGAGCATGTGGCGTGAGCTGCAGAAGGATGTGCTGGAGGAGCTCTCATCGCTCTACTCCAGCGTGTACAGCGGTGACAAGCTGAAGAACTGGCCGACTATCTTTATCTTGGCTTCGATTCTGTTGGCCGTGTGGGAGGAGATGCAGTTCGACTGCCACTACCGCACGCCAGACCAGTCTGCCGTGGAGAAGTTCTGTAATGACATGGAGACTACGCCCGTCGGTGTAATTGTTGGCCTATTCCAGGCTATCTCACAGAAGCTGCCTCCCTTCACCGAGTGGGACTCGCAGAAGCACCACCAGCTGCTGTACTCGAACCCCGATGTGTGCAACACCATGACCGAGGTCCGCCAGCATGTCGAACAACATGGTAGGTTCTATTACAACGACACTTTTGTTTCATGTTGTTCCCGTTCAAGGCTGACCATCTCACAGAGAGCTACCTGCGTGGCCGCACCAACTCCAAATTCAACCGTAACGACTTTGACTGTTTATCCAATAAATTTGTGTCTCGACTTGTGATTCGCGCGAACTAGAGACGATCCCACGATGCGCATGCGCATGCGCATGATGATGACGATGATACTTTCCACGGTCTATCACTTCCAGTGTTTTCTCACAGCGAGTGCCTCTTCCAGCAATTGAAATTCCTTCGTACGATCTGGATGAGAAAAATGCGAATGCATGGTCGTGACGATGCGCGAGCGCGTCTGTTCCGGTCCTTATGATTTCCAGGACGAGACTCCGAGCGATATCTCCCTTATGTCTGTGTCTATGTGTTTTGCGCGAGTGTTGTCTGCATGGTTCCTGTGGAACCGACTTTCTTTTATTTTTTTTTTCGTTACTCTTTACTGTTTTCCTTTTCCATATCTCTTGTGTGTTCGATCTGGTGTTTTATTTCTGAGCCGAGTTGTTTTCTATCTTGTTTTTTTGTGGTATATTCTTTTTCTCTTTCTCGCATAGTTTTACACCAGCGATGAACGAGGATCACGACTTATGACTGTGTACGGCCGAAGGTGTTGTTTTCTGTTTTGTTTGCAATGTTTTTCACTTGCGCCTCTTGAGACCCAGCCATATCCCGGGCAGAAGAATTTCAAAAAAAAAAAACCAAATCAACAACCGCCGAAACCAAACCAGAAAATCCCCCCAAAAAAGACACAGAAAGCCCAAAAAAAGATGACGAGCCTCAGAGCCGAAGACAGGTTGTTGTTTCCTGCACCGGTTGTCACATTCTCTGTGGTTGATCTTGAATGTTTTGGATCCGGAGCGCTGGAGGGAACCCGGCGTCGGACCAGGGAGGATTTGCCGATCTTTTTTTGTGATATACTTTCCGTCTTGACCGTGCATAGCCAATACCTCAATTGTTTTTCGACTTATGCGATGAGGTCTTTGGGAGAATATGGTAGCCCATCAGTAGACTGGCACAGATCGAGGCAGGGTGTACTCTTGTGCCTGAGGTACCAATTAGGCAGGTTTGCCCGAGTGCCGGATCTGGTGATCACCGGGTCACCTGATGAGTACAGGCCAAGTACGGGTACAAAGGGGCGCAGGGCGGCGGCCGTGTCCAGCCCCGTACAGGTACCTCGTTAGCGCGCTCCATCAAGGTCCACCCCCCTCTTTTTGCGATAAGCCGCTCACACGTCATCGTCTTGGAATGGGGAAGGCTGCAACCAGGCTCCCGAGATCATTATGGCCATCCATAGTTAATTTAGCAGGAACAGTGGCGGATGGATAATAATAGTACTTGAAAGGCACCGCCATATTCATTATAATTATTTTATTTTTCTGATTGGGTTGTCGGAGTTTTCAGTGGTGGCGTCAATGAAAGATAGGTAGAAGCCGGAAAGGCCAGGCACCTTGACTCATCCGGGTTTCTAGCAGTTTCCCATCGCCAGCCCATCTCGCGTCACTCTTCTGACTAAGACCCTTCGCCCCCTCATCCGTACTTAAACCTCATTTCCCCCTCTCTTCCTGCCACCGGCTTTTCTCTTTCCCCCTTCTTTGCGACTATCCGCAATTCCTTTCACCCTTCCCACTCTTCTAACCTGCCAACTCCATCAACTCCGAATCACTCTTCATCTCGCCATCATGCAGATCTTCGTCAAGACTCGTGAGTTTTATCTCCAGCCTGGATGAGCCTCCGAATCAGGAGTCTCCCATCTTTCTTTGACACCTGTTCCCCTTTCTGACTTTCTCCCTCAGTTACTGGCAAGACCATCACCCTCGAGGTCGAGTCCAGCGATACCATCGACAACGTCAAGTCGAAGATTCAGGACAAGGAGGGTATCCCGCCTGACCAGCAGCGCCTGATTTTCGCGGGTAAGCAGCTGGAGGACGGCCGTACTCTGTCCGACTACAACATCCAGAAGGAGTCTACCCTGCACCTGGTCCTGCGCCTGCGCGGTGGCATGCAGATCTGTACGTTTCCCAGCTATCCACCTCTATTATTTGGTTCATACTGACTTTTGCCACAGTCGTCAAGACTCTCACCGGCAAGACCATCACCCTCGAGGTTGAGTCCTCCGACACCATTGACAACGTCAAGTCGAAGATTCAGGACAAGGAGGGTATCCCGCCTGACCAGCAGCGTCTTATCTTCGCTGGTAAGCAGCTGGAGGATGGCCGTACTCTGTCCGACTACAACATCCAGAAGGAGTCTACCCTGCACCTGGTTCTTCGCCTGCGCGGTGGTATGCAGATCTTCGTCAAGACCCTCACTGGCAAGACGATCACTCTAGAGGTTGAGAGTTCCGACACGATCGACAACGTGAAGTCCAAGATCCAAGACAAGGAGGGGATTCCCCCTGACCAGCAGCGTCTCATCTTTGCTGGCAAGCAACTGGAGGATGGCCGCACCTTGTCCGACTACAACATCCAGAAGGAATCCACTCTGCACCTTGTCCTGCGTCTCCGTGGTGGTATGCAGATTTTTGTCAAGACCCTGACCGGCAAAACCATCACTCTGGAAGTGGAGAGCTCCGACACCATCGACAACGTCAAGTCGAAGATCCAAGATAAGGAGGGTATCCCCCCGGACCAGCAGCGTCTTATCTTCGCTGGTAAGCAGCTGGAGGATGGGCGCACGCTCTCTGACTACAACATTCAGAAGGAGAGCACGCTCCACCTGGTGCTCCGTCTGCGTGGCGGTCACTAAACTCCTGATCTGATTTACGATGCTTCTCTCGACTACGATGGGTTCTACATGACCTGCATGGCGTTTGGTCGGTTTCGAAGCCAAGGCTTCTCTTTTCTTTTTCAACACGGTTGACCTTGGGCATACTTCTCTTTCTTGCCACCGAATGTGGTATTCCATAGTTTTCTTATCTACGAATTGACTCAAGGCCCAGTTGCTAGTCATTTGCGTTCTTCCCTCGTAATTTGTAGTTGGCTTCTGTAGCCTCAATATTCGGGCATATCATGGGCTTCTGTGGTTACATCTAAACGCCACAACAGAATAGGCCCTCATATAAGCCGTTGACCCTCACTTCGCTCGGGTAGCTGTAGGAGGCATGATAGAGAGTAAGAGTTAAATACTATAGGCTTATTCTTTAAAGTTCTTTTTTTAGAGAATTTCTCTAATTGTTTCTCTAGATATTCTTTCTAATATTTTTGCTAGAGCGATTTGGGGGGTGCGCTTTCCAAAGAGAATACTCAGGGTTACTTAATAAATGAACGTCACGTATACACCAAGAAACTCAAAAATCAATATATCACGTAGTCTTTTTGTGGTACAACAAGCACGCTTTTACATCTCATATTATAAATGCCACCCTAGTTTTGCCTCTCGCCACCAACCGACTTCCTTTCTGGGAAGGCTACAACGGCTTAGCTAAGTACACTGCTTATCGCCTATCGGTGGGTCAACCGGGACACTTTTCGACACTTTTGGCTTTCATACCCTCCGGGCTTTTCTGGGGGAATAATGTGAGCCATCGCCCGGGATGCCCGCTTACTTCTATCATCTCAGCCTTGAACTCCTTCTCCGTCCATCTGACCACACGAGCGCCGCAAACTCCCTGTCTCTGGCCTTAGACTCCGCAAGGGAAGCTCTGCTGCCATTCCAGACGCCGATCCAATTTCGCTCCAGTCGTGCCCCGCCAGGAACGGGACGCGAACCGCATACTCCCACTCAGAGCTATATTCCTTCTGGCGCAGCAACCCATCTGTCGCAGCAGCAGCAGCAGCGCACGCGACACTCTTCTCATACCACCGTTCCCCACACCAACTATCCCACCCCCGCTCCCTCCGACACAGATTCCTCATCCTCCTCCCCATCCACTCGACCCTCAACTAGCTCTGGCACCATAGAGACCGACCACCGCTTCGACGCCATCTCCATCGAATGCATTGACATGGTCGCCCCGGACGCTGGACCCCCGAAACGCAACCCCAGATGCGGCAATGCGCCCGCTGCCGTCGAGGTAGATAACCTGGTCGCCGCGGGCATCGGCACAGATATCCTGGGTGGCCTGCGCACCAAGGGCCGCTATATCCCGCTCGACCAGAAAGTCGCCGACAGTATCTGGGGCATCGTGCATCTGTACCGCGATGCGGAGGAATCGCCTTACCTTGCCGGCAACGATGACGACTACCCCACGTACCTGAAGGGCTCTGCTGCGGCCGCTCGGCATCCGGGTGAGCAGCAGCAGCAGATTACTGCCCCGGCTGGTGGCGCGAGCAGCGGGCTGTCTCATGTGGGGAATAATAATACTTCTGGTCGTGCGGCGTACCCGTTTCCTGCCACTGTGGCATCGTCTGCTCATTCGGAGAATGCTGATTGCACGACGCTATGCATCCTCGCTGTGCCCTCGTATCTCTCTCCGTCGGACTTTTTGGGGTTTATGGGCGAGCGAACGATGGACGATGTTAGCCATTTCCGTATGATCAGGACTGCGCGCGCCAATCGGTATATGGTTTTGATGAAATTTCGGAGTGCGCGGAAGGCTCAAGACTGGCAGAAAGAGTGGAATGGTAAGGTGTTCAACAGTATGGAGGTAAGCTTTGAGAATTCCCGCACTCTTCGCTGTCTTCTTTTTTTACTGACTCGGCTAGCCTGAAACCTGCCATGTGGTGTTCGTCAAAACGGTTGAGATCCAGGTCGTTGACCCCGGATCTCCGTCTGCTTTGTCACCCGCTGAACTGGGTACTCTTCCTCCCTCCCAGAACCAGCCACCGGGGCCACGCCCATCGGTCTCGGGGACAGGACAGGCCACTCTGTCTATGAAACCTCTTGCGCCACCCACCCCCGCATTGATCGAGCTACCCACCTGTCCTGTCTGCCTTGAGCGCATGGACGAGACGACGGGGCTCTTGACGATTATTTGCCAACACGTTTTTCATTGCACATGTCTTCAAAAATGGAAAGGAAGCGGCTGTCCCGTGTGCCGGTACACGCAGGACGACTTCCGGAAAAGCAGCGCCGGCATCCAGCCTGAGGATGAACCTGCCGAGTGCAGCGTATGCCACTCAGAAGCAAATCTATGGGCATGCCTCATCTGCGGGAAAGTCGGCTGCGGTCGATATGACGGAGCGCACGCCTTCGAACACTGGAAAGAAACCACACACGCGTTCGCAATGGACCTGAACTCGCAACGAGTATGGGACTATGTCGGCGACGCCTACGTGCACCGCATCATCCAGAGCAAAACCGACGGCAAGCTCGTGGAACTCCCAGCCGCCGACCACAGCGCCCTCGACCCACCCGACTGGGCCGACGCCGTCCCGCGCGAGAAACTCGAGAACATGAGCGTTGAATACACCCACCTCCTCACCAACCAACTGGAAAGCCAGCGCGCCTATTTCGAAGAGATCGTTGAGCGCGCCGCCGACAAAGCATCTCAAGCCAGCGCCGCTGCCACCGCCGCCGAGGACGCCGCCAGCGCCGCCAGCTCGCAGCTCACAGATCTACAGTCCCAATACGACACTCTGACCACGGATACTGTTCCTGCGCTGGAGCGCCAACGAGACCGCGCCCAGAAGCGTGCCGACAAGTTCGAGTCGCTAGCGCGCCAGATGGAAAGGAACTGGAACGAGGAAAAGACCATGAACCAAAGCATGCTGGACCGGATTAAAACACTTACCGTTGAGGCTGATAAGCTCAATGCCGCGCATGCGGACTTGGTTGAGCAGAATCGCGACTTGACCTTTTTCATTAGCGGGTCGCAGCGTCTGCAGGGTCAAGGCGATGATGTTGTGCAGGGCACGCTCAGTGTGCCGCAGCCTCCTGCGGGTGGGAAGAAGAAGAATAACAACAAGAAGAAGAAAAAGAAGCCTGCGGAGAGTGAGAACCAGGACTAGATGGAGGGAAGGGGGGGTATGTCAACCTACGTTGGTAGAACCTTTTTGCATCTTTTACTGTTGGCATGAGTTGTTTTATGTTCATGGTGCTGGGATGGGCTCGGGCGTTGATTGGAGTTTAGCACTGGGGGTATCACTGTTCTTTGTTTTAAAATAGTTTATGAATTATGGACAGGAAAAAATCATCATGCATTCTATCCTCTCTTTCCCTTGCCATCTACAGTTTATCTCTCCAACAATCCAGTATATAGTCGTGCTTCCGAGATTGGCCCCAAGATATATGGCATTATCAAATGTGATGCCATAGCAGTTAGAAGTCGTTGAGAAATGCAATATAATCAACCCCTACATTCAACATGAGAAGGCACTTCAATGTTGTCTATTCAAATAACTATTTCAGTACAGTTTAATCAATCTACTTGCGGTAAAGAGCCTTGAGAACCACAGGCGAAGAGAAAAATTGCCGAAGATCAACCACAAACAGGTCCGGTCTCTCCAAAGACGAGAAATGTCCGCCTTTCTCGTGCTCTTGCCAGTACTGAATGTTGGCCGCCTGTGCAGCCTAGTCACAAGAACACTAGATGTAATCAGTCAAAACTCTCGCAAGACATTTAAGCCCTGACAAGGGTACTTAACGTGCAGCTGCTCTTTCGCATACATACTGAACCCCGTGGGAGTCGACACGTACGTTTCAAATGTCTTCTCTGCCTCGCACATGCCACGCCCAAGGGCTTCTCGATAGAAGCGCAAGCCAGGCGTGGCCCCCTGATCCAGTGCATCATCACCAGCGTAATGATATGTTGGTGTTGCTGTGTCGCTGGGTGCCTTGACTTGGACTTTTACTTCAGTTCCACTCGCTGAACAGTTCGTGGTGAATGCTTCAGGCTGGGTTACTGGGCTGGGCTTTGTGAGTGGAGTTTGGGGATGGCCAGATGCAGTTCTATAGGCTATGTGTGATGCTCAAATATCCAATGGTTTCTGATAGTAAATGCGGAATTTTATGCGCGTCTATGCTAATTAACCTAAAAAAGACAAAGTATGAGATATTGAGATATCCAGCTATTTATACAGGAGCATCGCCCTTCCTCACAGCCCAGAAATAATTCCCCCACTCCTCAGCCCCGGGCACCATCTTCCACCCCAAGCCAGGCACATACACGGCACCTACACACTTCCATTGCATACCCTCCAGGTCACTGGGACCACCGCGCCTTGTCGACGTATCCGCCGCACGCATCAGTCCCTCTTGCACCCAGCCATGCACCTCGGGCGGGTTCACAAACTTGTTCCACTCATGGGTCCCGCGCGGCACGACGCCGATGGGCCAGGGCGCCTCGGCGATGACCTGGTTCAAGACAAAGGAAGGGAAGGTGCGCGAGATGGTCGAGCCGATTAGCCAACCGCCTGGTTTGAGGGTGCGCAGACAGTTGGTTAGGAAGCCGAGGGGCGACGAGGTCGTGGGGTCGATGTGTTCGAGGACTTCGAAGAGGGTGACTATGTCGAATTGGGGTGAGGGTGAGGACGGAGATGAAGAAGAGGATTGTGGTGAAGGTGCGCCGGGTGTAGATGCAGACGTGGAAGATTGCGGTGCAATAACATCTTCCAGTGTTGTGTTCAGATACTGGAATCGGCCGCTGCGCAGGTGCGCATCGACCGCCGGGTCGGTTCGCGCGTGGTCGCGCGCGATCTGGATGAGTGTTGTGGAGGGGTCGACAGCGGTCATGGAGGCGGCGCGCGTTGCTGTCGGTGCGGAAGCAGAGGAGTCGAGGGGAATGGTGCGCGCGAGTGATTCGGCGAAGATGCCGCCGCCGCAGCCAACGTCTAGGTAGTGGAGGTCTGCCGGATTGGTGGAGTTGGAATCAGAGCTGGGAGGCGCAGGCGAGCCGTCTGCGAGACAGGAGGCGATGAATTCATGCCGGAGTGGGTTCATCAGATGCAAAATGCGCGAGGGGCCCATTGGGTCCCACCAGGAGCTGGCGAGCGCGGAGAAGTGGGAGAGTTCATCGGCGGAAACGGAGGATGTGGAGTGGGTGCGGGTGCTTGAGGTGCTGGTTGTCATTGAAGGTCGAGGTCGGCATAATGAGGATCGAGTTGCTGCGACTATTGGCGCAGAGCGACGTGCCCGCAGAGGCAGGGACCGAAGTCGCAGGGAGGCCATTTCGGAGCCAGGAAGAGATCGGGGTGAGCAATGAAGCCTCAGAGCAGAATTGGCCTGCTGGGACGTTGTTGTAACGGACTTCTCGAAATTGGTCTCTGTAACTTTCCTAGTCAGCAAAGCTAATGAATTTAAAAAAATGTCAAGGCAATTCCTACCACACTTGGACCATGGCGGAAGTTCAAAAGATGAAGCTAGAATCTCCGATGCCGAGACAAACACGCCAAGCCCGTTTGATCTCGCAGCTACCGCATCCTCAAGATCGATCGTCAACTGCACATCTATTTGCTCGAATTTGTTTGAATTGGCACTTGATTGAAGTACCCAAGGAAATGCCCTCGATGCATCTTCGATCTCCAATGCCATGTACAAAAATCAGGTCTATATAAACTCCGGGTGGTATCATAACACAAAAACAACATCGAAACACTGACTGCTCATTTCAGCAGACAGGCTTGAAACCCCATGCCTGGCGAACTTTCTGGCGCAGCGGGCAAATGAGGTCCTCGAGCCCTTTCTTGATCAATGGGAATATCCATGTCATCAGGGCCGGCAGCCGACAAAGGCCACTGATGCTCGCCAGACCACGAGGCCAGGTAGTCAAGCTCGGCAGCCCCCAGAGTCGGAAGGAAATTGCCTATTGTGATAGTGCAGTCCAATCCTAGAACAGTTTTACAGCGCTCCAGTAATGACGGAAACAGGTAGGAGGGCGAGCCGCGGATTTGAGAGAGGGTTTGCAGGATTCCCCAGAGTAGCTCGTGAGGGTCGATAGCCGACTCGGCCAGTCGGTGGACTGATTTCGACCCCAGGGACCGTGTCACATCGGCGACGGAGGTGCCCATGTCAAACAGCTTTTGTTCCTGTGGTTCAAGAATACCACGGTCAGCATGTGAGTCTGGCGCTCGGCCGCTGGGCAATCACTTACCATACCAATGCCGTGCGCATCGACCGCCCCTTGGGATGCGGCTCCGATGACGCTCATTACGGCTTTGCCAACCAGCACTGGTAGATGGAAGGGAAGGACTGCGTCGTCGCGCGAGCCGGGTTGTGTGGCATGGTTCATCGATAACTTCCACATCATCGCCTGCAGCCACTGTTGCGTGATCAAGATATCAACTTGCTGAATCTCAAGGACCCCGTCTAGTGAAATTGTTTTGCACAGACTCGATTGGATGGCGGATGTGGGTGGTCGCTCCAGGATCCCATCGCCGCCGCCGGCTGAGACCCAGTCATAGAGGTTGACAGTCAGTTGCTCGAATATGTTGATCAGGTTGATGAAGCCGTAGGCTAGAATAGGATCTTCGGAGCAAAGCACATGCGGCTTGTGGATGGAGCTGCGGAGCATGACTGGCTTGGATTGTTGGAGCGCATATCCTCTGCGGCGATGATTAGGGGACTATGGTGGGAAAGTACCAGATGATGGGATACTCACCTTTCTGTAATAAACAACAGCCAGAACACGCGCCGCCTCTCCTCCGCTTCTTCCGCACCGTATCTCGCATATGTGGATTCGCGATGGAGGCCCAGGGTAAACACCATCGAGGTAGCCTGACACAAGTAAAACCACGCATGGTCCTGCTTGTCAAGATTCCCATAGGCAGCGAAAAGAAAGAAGGAAGTCAAAAGAGTTTCGAGGCTCAGATCCTCCACCACATCGCATTCGCGCTGCGCCCGCACAGCTTCTGATAGTAGCTCTTCTCCTGACATCGCCGAATGAGCGCTGCCCAATTTCTGCAGTCGGATCGGGTCCGGAACTGGCGTCGCTCCATCTAGCTTCAATTGAATATGCGTGGCCGCACACAGAGATGCCAGAAAGGCATATCGTCGCGCCGATAGCCGCCCGGGCTGATGGCTGTCCAATCGCAGCTGCTCACTGCGCACGACAGGCATAATCGGGAATAGGTACTTGAGGTAGACATTGACGTGCGCTAGTAGAATCTGAGGCGAGAGACGCCGCGCATGTGGCAGGGCATATCCATTGGTCGATTCCACGGTTGAATCGGTTGAGTCTGGCGACGAGACCAGATCCGGCGGCAATTGCGAGAATGTTTCCGACAAGTCGGGCGTCGAGTATTGCGGGTCGGGCACGGTGAAAGCCGGTGAGGTGGGTGAGCTGATCCGGCATGCGGGTGGATCGGTGATGTCTTTGTCGGGATGGACCTGCTCGGGGACTGCATCACGCCGAGACAGCGGATGGATGGGAGCCAGGGGATAGAGAGTGCGGAACTTGGGACCTTTTCGGCGCAATACGTCGCTATAGGAGCAGGAGAGTAGCAGATGTTGGCATTTGTCGCAGGGCAGCTCGCGCGAGCATTTGATCTTTCGTCGGCGACAGTTGTCGCACGCCTGTTTCGATGGTTTAGGGGGTGAGGCAAGGTCCATGATGAAATTGAGGGCTAAATTGACACGAGAGGGCGCATGTTAGAAAGATATGGGTTCAATTGTCGTGGACAAGATAGACAGTCCAGGGCAAGTTTCAAGGAAAAGATTAGGAGGCAAGAAACCAGAAGAAACAGAACCTGGGGAAGCGCCGGGTGTAAACCCCGCAAAGACATCGACTTAGGCCATTTCATCTCGTGTCAGCACGACTACTTTGCTTTGCCATTGACATCTACAAGGCCCTAGGCCCTTACATTCTACTTGTTGCAGGCTACCTTGATATCGGTATGATTTCCCCGTCCATGCTCATCTTTAGTCTCCACGCTATGCCAGCCATAACTCTACAATCATTCTGGAAAGAGAATGATCGGGATGATGTCAGTTCACCAGGATCATCCAGAGTTCAGTCGGCACCTAAGCGAGGTCCCGGTGAGTCCCCGTGCAATACACCTGGGCGGATATGGACCGCGCATTTGCCAGCATTGGGCCACAGAGCAATGACGGACTTTCGCCAAGCGCCTGAGCCCCGGTGGACACTCCACTCGAATTGCAGCTGGGGGTCTAGCGGGGATGCGCGATTTTCTCGGATTCATCTCAGCAGTGGACACCCCTGGACTGGCCTTCTCCGCAGTCTTTCAGGACTGTCCATTGTTCAGGGTAGCATCATGGCTGGTCCAATCCAACAACCTTCCATGGCCCTTCTTGCGCCAAAATACTTCCCGGGACATGCATGAGATCCAAAGTGCCTGGCGATCTCGCCCCGTGATTTGTATAGACGCATCCCTTGGCTCGGGAAGCCGAGAGCGTGGAACAAGAAACCCCGCATAACATTCCATCATTGTGCCATCAATGCACATTGTTCGACGCAGAATACTTGTCGGAGGGCACCGCTCCCCAGGATCCAAAAACCCCGAAGTTCTTGCGGCCCGAAGCTGTTTCTCGCGTGTTGAGAGAGAGCACGGTCTTTGCTAGGAAGAATGCAGTCACCGGCCCGGTATATCCCGTACGATACGTCACACCTTTGGCTGTGTCGACCAGGGTGATAGTGTGTATGGTATGGTCATCTCGGCCATTTATCGGACGACAGGCCAATCGCGATGGACCTTTCGTTCTGCATCGATTTGGGTTCTGCAGTGGAGCTGGAGAAAGCAAGAAAGAGAAAGAGACTCTCTCCTCCAGAATGCCCCCGAGACGTAAGGGCCTCCGTCTCCGCAATGCTCCCCCAGTTTTCGCATCCCCAGCCCCGCAAAAACATTCAGTCGGATCTATCCATGGATGTTCCACTTTGCCTGCCCCGGACATTCAACGGAGATTTGGCGCTTTGGATACGCGAATATCTTCAGTCCTGATTTTACGAGGAACCGGTCCTGCCGTACCACCATAGCCAGTGCGTCAACCCCCCGTAGACTATAAAAGCGACCATCGTAGAACTTCCCCCTGGAATGTTTGGTTGATTGGAAGTCTTCAACGCCACACTCGCCCAACAACCTTAGCACGAAGACAGTCGTCATAATGGGCTTCGCCAATCTTCTTGTCGGCGCGTGGCTATTGCCGGCAGTTTACGGAGCGAGTTCAACACCCGCAGCTACCTCCTCGGCCAGTGCAGCACACACCCAGTTCACCATCCCTGCCTCTGCAGACGTCGGTGCCCAGTTGATCGCCAACATCGATGACCACCAAGCTGTGAATGCTCAATCAGTCTGTCCCGGGTACAAGGCGTCCAATGTGAAAAACTCGACTCGCGGGTTCTCGGCCACCCTGAAGCTGGCTGGCAAGCCGTGCAACGCGTACGGAACAGACGTCGACTCGTTGGATCTGGCTGTTGAGCACCTCGCAAAGGACCGACTGAACATCCAAATCACGCCAACCCATGTCGATGCTTCGAACGCGTCGTGGTACCTGCTCCCCGAGGATCGGGTTCCTCGGGCTAAGGCCGACAAGGGCGTGTCGCGTACGCACGGCGATCTCGAGGTCTCGTGGTCCAATGACCCGAGCTTTAGCTTCAAGGTGACCCGCAAGGCTACTGGCGACGTGCTGTTCGATACCACAGGCACTGTGTTGGTGTATGAGAACCAATTTATTGAGTTTGTGACCGCCTTGCCCAAGGACTACAACCTGTACGGGCTTGGGGAGCACTTTCAGCAGCTGCGACTCCTTGATAATCTCACCCTGACCCTCTATGCGGCGGACAGTGGTGATCCAATTGACAGGTGCGTCGCTTTATCATACGTGGCGGTTTTAATACATACTAATAGTCGATGTCTTCAGCAATATCTATGGGTCGCATCCCTTTTATTTGGATACCCGCTACTATGAAGTTGATTCGCACGGGGCTCATACCCTCGTCGCGAGTGACAAGGCGGACCCCTCCAAGGAGTACAAATCTTACTCGCATGGTGTCTTCTTGAGAAATGCCCACGGGCAGGAGGTTATCACAAAGCCTAAAAGCCTGACCTGGCGCACCCTGGGTGGTAGCGTCGACCTTACTTTCTATTCGGGTCCGACTCAGCGCGACGTCTCCAAGAACTACCAAGTCAGCACAATTGGACTGCCAGCGCTGCAGCAGTATTTCACATTCGGCTTCCACCAGTGTCGCTGGGGGTACGAGAACTGGACGGTGCTTGAAGAAGTTGTCGCCAATTTCGATAAATTCCAAATTCCGTTGGAGACTATCTGGTCAGTGAAGTCGTTGACATTTGAGATCCAAGTATCATTTCTAACCCTCTTCTAGGACCGATATTGATTGGATGCATGCCTACCGAGATTTCGAGAATGATCCCGTCAGGTTTGGTTATGACGAGGGTGAGAAATTCCTGGACAAGTTGCATGGGAGTGGCCGCCACTATGTACCCATTGTGGATGCTGCTCTATACATCCCGAACCCGCACAACGCCTCGGATGCGTAAGTCGTCCTTCCATGAATCTTTTACAGGCAGCTTGCTAATACCCATATAGTTATGACACCTACACCCGCGGTGCGAAAGACGATGTTTTCCTGAAGAACCCCGATGGCAGCCTCTACATTGGCGCCGTCTGGCCCGGCTACACCGTGTTCACAGACTGGCTGCACCCCAAGGCAGCTGACTTTTGGTCGAATGAACTTGTGACTTACCGAAAGAAGCTGGCGTACGACGGCATCTGGGTAGATATGAACGAGGTTTCGTCGTTTTGCGTCGGCAGTTGCGGGTCTCACAATCTTTCCATGAATCCGGCCCATCCTCCATTTGCGCTGCCCGGAGAACCCACCAACCTCATCCTCGACTACCCGGAGGGATTCAACATTACCAACAAAACCGAGGCTGCCTCGGCTTCGGCGGCTTCATCTAGCCAAGCGGCGGCCTCCAGCTCCGCAACATCCAGCTCGTCCACATCCTACCTGCGTACGACTCCCACCCCGGGAGTGCGGAACATCAACCACCCCCGTACGTGATCAACAACGTCCAGGAAGGCCATGACCTTGCTATCCACGCCGTATCTCCGAATGCCACCCATGTTGGCAATGTCAAGGAGTATGATGTGCACAATCTCTACGGCCACCAAACGATCAACGCCACCTACAACGGCCTGCTCCAGGCTATTCCCGACAAGCGGCCGTTCATCATTGGGCGCTCAACCTTTGCGGGGTCCGGGAAATGGGCAGGCCACTGGGGCGGCGACAATTATTCCAAGTGGGCGAACATGTACTTCTCGATCTCACAGGCGCTGTCGTTCTCGCTTTACGGGATTCCCATGTTTGGCGTGGACACCTGCGGGTTCAACGGCAACACAGACGAGGAGCTCTGCAACCGCTGGATGCAGCTGTCAGCTTTCTTCCCATTCTACCGCAACCACAACACCCTGTCAGCGCTCTCGCAGGAACCGTATCGCTGGGCGTCGGTTATCGGCGCGTCCAAGGCGGCAATGAAGATCCGGTACGCCATCCTGCCATACATCTACACCCTGTTCCACGAGGCACACACCACCGGATCGACCGTCATGCGCGCTCTAGCCTGGGAGTTCCCGCATGAGCCACTGCTGGCTGGCGTCCACACCCAGTTCCTGTTGGGGCCCTCGATCATGGTGATCCCCGTCCTCGCGCCGCAGGTGGACACCGTGAAGGGTGTCTTCCCGGGCGTCAAGCACGGCGAGGTCTGGTACGACTGGCACACGCAAAAGGCCGTCAACGCGAAACCCGGCATTAACACAACCGTCCCGGCTCCGCTGGGTCACATCCCCGTCTACGTGCGCGGTGGCAGCGTCCTCCCGATGCAGGAGCCTGCCCTGACTACCCAGAAAGCCCGCAAGAGCCCGTGGTCGCTGCTCACTGCGCTCAGCGGCAACGGCACCGCATCTGGGAATCTTTATCTCGACGACGGTGAGAGTGTGTCGCCCACAGACACGCTCAAGGTCGACTTCAAGGCCTCGGACTCCAGTCTTAGTGCCTCGCCTCGCGGCACTTGGAAGGAGAAGAACTCGCTGGCGAATGTCACTGTGTTGGGCGTGGCTAAAAAACCTCTCTCTGTCACTCTGAATGGCAAGAAGGTCCCAGCCTCATCTGTTCAGTACAATGCCACTTCGCGTGTGCTGTCCGTTGGTGGGTTGCAAAACTTGACCAGTGAGGGGGCGTGGAGCAACAAGTGGATTCTGAAGTGGTAGATTCCTAGATTGCTGAGGTAGATTTTCGGGACTTTGGCTTCTGGTGCTTGAGTATGCTTCTGAGCCCAGATTTTATATAGTTGACATTAAAATGGTTGGTCGATCAGACGGATCTATGCTTTTCTTTTCTTATCCCTAGTGACCCAGTAGGTCCCTAGATATATGAAAAACATTCGGACCATGGTTTCGCATATTGTCTCAGACCTGGATTCAACAAGTCCCACATTCTCAGATCTCTCGCCATAACGAACTAGACCTGTTCAAAAAGAGCCCGTCGCAGCATCCACGAATCCCGATCTATTGACGATCAGAGGGGTTCAGGCTCAGGCCGAATCACGACCGAGGCAGGTAACTCGATGTAGATGTGTCTACGATACTCAACATGTATCCCGGGCGTAAAGATAACAAGCATTGGTTGGCTATTCCTCATTGTTCCTCAAATGAATTTCCGAGTTCAGGTAAGGCTATAAATCCTGCCAGGTCCCTCGGTCAGGTCCCGATCGATAGCTTTTTGTTTTTTCGCCCCCGCGATGTCTTGCTGCGACGTCATGCAGCTGGGCCCGTTGGCGTCTGCGAATCTGGGTGCTGATTGCTCAGATCCCAGCGCAGCTGAAAGGGCCCTGCAGACCAGGATATTATTATTTTTTTTTTTCTTATTGTCATGAGTCGTGGCTCTCTTGGCCCCCGCCCCCAGTCAACATGCGTTTAGATACCCTGTTTTGTTTTCTCTTTGGTCCTGCAATATCTTTAAATCTAAACGGCCTGCAGAGTCAAAGCGTGCAGGGATCGGGATCTCACCGAATTAATCCCCCTGAAGCATTCTTATTTAATCAATCTGAGTTCGCGATCTCCGCGCGCCGCTCGCATTAGGGTTTCGAGACATCGCAGTTGCCCAGGTGCGGTTCTATCCGCTCGACTTTTAGTTGGTTTTGATTTTCGCCCCCTTCTTAGCCGGTTCCATTCTTGTCTTGCTTGTATGCCCTGCTCTGTCCGTGACCAGGGACGGAGATTGTCAGGGAAGTGCACGCTGATCGCTCCATCTGATCGTCAGGTCCACGTCCAGCCGTTGGATTTATTGGCTCGTGTCCCTCTGCGAAGCACTGATCACCAGAATTCCAAACAACCGTTGAATTGAACTGTCGAGTTAGATCTCTCTTGGCTGTTATTTATATAAGCCCGGTGTCGGTCGCTTGTGAGACTTGAGTATTTCCTGGACCGAGACTCAAAGGAAAAAGAGAAAAAGACCAACACAATGTTGCTCTCGCGCTTGTCGTGGCTTGCATGTCTGGCTGGCTCGGCGATCGCCACTTCTCCGGAGCAATGGCGCTCGCAGTCGATTTACTTCATGCTCACGGATCGGTTCGCGAGGACGGATGGGTCGACGACCTCTCCTTGCGATACTAGTCAATCGGTGGGCCCGCTCCCGTAGATACTGATCTTGGGAAGAAAAAGTGTATGGCTAATGCTCTGGCTTTTACTTTGGGCAGAAATATTGCGGTGGTACTTGGAGAGGCATTATCAACAAGGTAAAGGCTCTGTCTCATTGCCAGTTTGAGTTGTATTTACTGACACCATGATAGCTCGACTATATCCAGGACATGGGATTCACGGCCATCTGGATCACACCTGTGACCAAGCAAATCTCCAAGACAACCAAATATGGGGATGCGTACCACGGCTACTGGCAGCAGGATATGTAAGTCCAGTAATTCAAGGGGAATGCGTATACCCAAGATCCAGCTGAACTAATCTATTCAACAGCGATTCTCTGAATTCGAACTACGGCACCGAAGATGACCTCAAAGATCTGGCCTCGGCCCTGCACGACCGTGGAATGTATTTGATGGTCGATGTCGTGGCCAACCATATGGTTTGTCATTCCAATGATATATATAGCTCTGTCTATTTCCACATAGCCCGAATCAACTAACGCGTTCTCCAAATAGGGATATGCCGGCTCCGGTGACAATGTCGATTACAGTGTGTTCAAGCCATTCGACTCCCAGAAATATTTCCACCCCTACTGCAAGGTCTCGAACTATGACAACCAAACCGAAGTCCAGGACTGCTGGCTCGGCGACTCGACGGTTGCCCTGGCAGACCTGAACACGGAAAGAGAAGATGTAAAGAAAATGTGGTACGACTGGGTTAAATCTCTTGTTTCCAAATATTCCAGTAAGTGATATCTACCCTGTTATCCAGTGGTTCTTTTCTCATGGGGACGAAAAACTGATTTGTTGATTGTCGCAACTAGTCGATGGTCTACGTATCGACACTGTCAGACACGTCCAAAAGGACTTTTGGCCAGACTTTAACAAGGCTGCCGGGGTCTACTGTGTTGGCGAGGTCTTTGAAGGCGATGCAGACTATACCTGTCCTTACCAAAAGGTTATGGACGGGGTGCTCAACTACCCGATGTGAGATTTCTTTTTCTCTCTGTTGTGACATCCTATAGAACCAAGGCTGACTGCGAGAACAGTTATTTCCCTCTCCTGAAAGCCTTCCAGTCGACGAGTGGCAGTATCAGCGACCTCTACGACATGATCAACACCGTGAAATCGAAGTGCGCTGATTCAACCCTGCTGGGCTCTTTCATTGAGAACCACGACAATCCTCGGTTTGCCTCGTAAGTGTTTCTTTTTACTGCCATCATCCGTGGCATTCCCAGTCCATTCTACTATTCTACAAGCACACCCACTGACTCAGTCTAGATACACCGACGATATCTCCCTCGCCAAAAACGCCGCCGCCTTCACCATCATGGACGACGGAATCCCCATCATCTATGCCGGTCAAGAACAGCACTACAGCGGCAACAGCGACCCAGCCAACCGCGAGGCCGTCTGGCTGTCCGGATACAACAAGGACAGCAAGCTGTACAAGCTGATTGCAGCGACGAACGCGATCCGAAACCATGCCATCAACCACAACGATAAATATTTGGACTACAAGGTATGATTCTGAACTACATATACCCAACCCTATGCTGTTTTTCTTTCTCATCTCATTCTAATAAAATATGCACAGAACTACCCCATCTACCAAGACAAATCCACTCTGGCCATGCGCAAGGGCTACAAGGGCACGCAGACCGTCACCATCCTTTCGAACCTCGGTGTCCAGGGAAACAAATACACGCTTTCTCTCTCCGACACGGGCTTCGATGCTGGCACAAAGTTGACTGAGATCTATACCTGTGCTAGCATTACCGTGGATGAGAGTGGGAAGGTACCTGTTCCAATGGCTGGGGGCGAGCCGCGCATCTTGTATCCGAGTTCTGAGCTGAAGGGCTCCAAGGTTTGCTCGTGATTTCTGTGGGAAATGATGGTTAATGTGTCTATGATTTTGGATGAACGTTCTCACATGGAATTTATCCTTCGATGGTTCTGCTTGGGGTGGATGGCAATAGTAATACGTTACTATGCCCAAGGGTTTTCCTCACCATGCGCGACGGCTTTAAAGCAATATAAGCGAGGATAAATAGCCCAGTTAGGCTTATACTACTGATTTCTTGTCGAGATAGTAGGTCTTCTGACTGCAGCTGGCTATTTCCGGCTATTATGATAAGTGTTACCAATTCATCCGAGTCTGGCCGAATGAAAGCGACTTTGATGACAAGCGCCTGCAGCTCAAGTCAGCAGCAATATGCTCAGGTTGGTTGGTTGGGGGTTTGGATGGGCAGAAAACGGCAAAATTCGCGAGACGACCACAGTCTATTGAATCAATTCATCTTCCGCCGGGAAATTTTCAATGAGAGATTCAACAAAATCCATATGTATCACGATTTTGTGGTGAAACTGAGATTCTCGATGGGACTTCATAAAATCCAATCACAGCTGCTCAATCCACAATATCTGTCATTGCTTTCGACCATCCCCGAATCTTTATATAACCCGCAGTAATGAATAAACTACGTATCCCGGCTTTTCTGAGCTGCACCGAACTTGCCTCGGTCCCACCAACCCAACCCAGACCAACACCCCATGAGAAACCCATACACAGAATCGTTATCATCGTCACCATCAACGTAAACCCCAGGTATGCACCACATTACCAATCATGTAGAGCACGCGGTACCAGGCCGATAGGCATTGCGCCGCCTGTGACCGGCACAGGGTGCTGCTGAAACAAAGAAGGCGCCTCGAAAGCAGGCTGGGGAGATACATAGCCCGGCAGAAGCTGATCGAGACATCCGTACCCATCGATGAGGGTATCCATAACCCCCGCAGTGGGCATAAGCTGGGCCATATCGAGACTGGTTGCCCGAGGATTATGGTGCTGGTGCTGGTTCTGGTGCGATGTTGCAAAGAGACTGTTCTTTGGCACTTCCGTGGTTGGCGATGAGGCATGCACGGCTGTCGCCTCGGAGTACCGGCGCTGGACCTCGGTGACAATGCACGCAATCCGGTAAGCAAGATGGTCGCCGCCTGGGGCGAGTTGGAGCAGGAAGGCGCGCACTTGGTCGATGAGGGGGTCGGAGAGGTTGTAGTCGCAGAGCGTGAGGGCAGCGTAGCAAACCATAAAATAGACATGATCGATCAGCCCCGGTGCAGCTGAGAACCTCGTCTGCAGGAACTTGGTGATGATCAGGCGTGCGTTGCTGCAGATCTCTGGTTCCAGTCGGTCTGAGTCTGGTTGGAGACGCGTGGCTGTGCGCTGCAGGAGGAGCTGGCAGAACCAGAGGCTGAGCTCTAATGTGGGTTGCTCGTCGTTGGCTGTGATAAATGTTGTTAGAGAGGTAACTTCCAAGGGTGTGCGCTAGGGAATCAAGGTGTTGTACTAAGAAGATGGGCCCATTCCATTTTCCATCGCTCGATCTCTTCGTACTCGGCTTCGCCGAATTGTAGTCGCTGTTGACTGTTCTGGAGTTTTGACATAATCCGGTGCAGTTGGATCTCTGCGACTATTTTCCCGTCTTCTTGTGTGGCGCCCGCATGGTCCAAGATGCGAGGGCAGTGGTCAAGGTATTGCGGTTGGATATTGATGGCGCGGCCATTCCCAAGCGCGGAACTATTCGTCGTTATTAAGACTGAGCCAAAAACAGAATGTCAAGACTTACTGCAAATGAGTCAAGCATAGAGTATTCCACAATCGTAGCTGGGCAACCACCTTCTCGGTCATGACAAGCTCAGTGGGTGCGATGTTTAGAAACCCAAAAGAGAGGAGAGCATGGTTGACTGAGATCCCGCTCAGTAACCAGCCATCCATGGGCCCTTCTTTGTGGACTGAGGTAGAATAGAGACATAAAAGTGTCAGTGCCTGAAGCATATCGGTTGTTAAAGGCGGCGGCTTCCACAACGTCTTGGCGACGGCGTGCTGGACCCGGAGAGATATATCACGGACTGTCTGCGGAGGTATGCCGGGCAGATATCGAGATGCCAAGAGGCACGCGGTATTGAATAGAAGAGTGTTGGTCGGCTGAAGACTAGACGCATGGTTTATTGAGACCCAGGGACCAAAATATTCCTCAAAGCTTTCGCGTACTGTTAGCAAGGGCAATAGATAAAGAGAGCACAGAACTACTCGGGTGCAGAACCCACAGTTCAATCAATTTCAAAGAGAATTTATAGTCTACGACACCTTGAGTCACTAGGTCACCCAGGAGATCGGCATCGGTGGAGAAATGATTTCTCTCCCCGAAGCATTCGGCCTGCAGATCTTGGATCAACTGTGCGGGTTTCAGTGTGAATAGCGAAGTGAGCCCGCTATCGCACGACGATGTATCGTCTATACTGTTGTTGCGTAGGAGTTGCGAGGTCGGGCTGCTGGACAAATTGGGAGATTGGTTCACTATCTGTCGCATGAGGTTGATCATTTCCCCCATGCCCCGTTCGAGGGAGACAAGCCGCTCTTCGATGGAGGGAATGGCTGCGTTTGCGTCAGACCATATGGACGCGCTATCCTGGAACCGCTCCGGAGTCTCTGGCAGCTCGCAATCAAGCCTGTGAAAGAACTGATTGTCAGCGCATAGTTCAGGACCAGAGAAAATGCGGACGATCAAAGATAGGGCTGGCTCAAGTAATCAAGAAGTGACAGCCTCAACCACAGGAAATTCATAAAAGCTGAGAGACGAACCTGAGCGACAAACAGCGGCGACAGGCATGGCCACGAGGATCCAGATCGCACCGAGTCTTGAGCTTGCGGCAGGTATTGCACGCAGTCATTGACCGACGAATACGACCTCGAGGCCGAGCAGCGTCGTGGCTGACGACCGAGTCAATTCGACTGCCATCATCGGGAGCGACACTGGCAGTCTCCCACGAGGATGTACCATTGGCAGGGCCGGTTCTCGTCATGGCATTGGTAGGGGTTGAGCACTGGGCATAACAATCATTTACAAGTAGACAAGTAGACAGGAAGATCGACAGGGAAAGATGGGCAGAGTCGAAGCTGATCACTGATCAACACCTGGACCCTGAACAAGCCAAGGAGATTTTAACGCATGGAGATCATTCGAGAGGAGATCCAGCCTTATAGTAGCGGATCTCGGGCAATTGCGACAGGCCGCGGATGACTGACGATATCAACCCATGCCAGCTGCGCAGGTACGTGATTGCGGTCACCCGTGGACCTGGGGTAATTGTAGAGGAGTCCACCAATCTGAAGTCTTCCCGAGGGTCTCTCTTCTAGAAAGCTAACCGGGTCTGCAGATTTCAGCAAAAGAGAGGAAAGAGGGAGAAGGAGGGGTTGATAGTGTCGCGCATTGGCTTCCCCCTGGTCCCTGCACGGTATTCCCCCCGGCGTAAGCCGACTGAAAGAAGAGGGGATTTTCGAAACCTGGACTCTTTAGGTGAATGCACTGACACTAGCTCTTTCGTTATCGTGAGAATTAGAAAACCCCTAGGAGATCCCCTATCTCGTCCATCACGGATAGGTTCCTACGCCCAGGGTCTCTATGCTTCGGAGATATCCGTTGCCTCTCCCCCTCTGTATAAAAGGGGGTTGTATGCAGGTCAGATTTTCAAGCCATTGGTTTTACCACTGTCGGAGCAGATTCACCAGAGTCAAGTGGGGGAGACAAAATCATATCATGCATCAAGTGGGCCCCCTGGATAGAGGGATTCGGGCAGAAGGGGGAGAGCAAGTTGGCATGTGCAAGAATCGGCCATTTTCCCAGACGAACAATCGCCTATTGGACCTGAGGATGCAAAACAATGTGACATTGAAACTTTTCTAGACCCGGTTAACAACGGATATGTTGCCGCTTAATGCATAGCGTCCCCCTAGTCTTGTCCTGCTTGATATCGAGCTTGAAAATACCCAGGCTCTCCCCCGCTTCGTAGAAGTGTTCCGCTCTATGCGATGTTTTTCTTTTCCCTCGCATTATCGGGGTTATCGTATGACAAGTGCCGATCGCTCGAATCACTTGCATTTATTCTGGTCGGGTTGATTCCGCCATGCATAGCCAATATCAATAAAACGCCCGACTCGCACGCTGACTGGCCCACAGAGGAAATTATAACGGCCTCCCCGAGGCTGATGGGCCCATCTCCACTCTGTTCCCTGGTCTCCACTTGGGCCTCAAGCCAACATATAGTATCATCACCTTCCAATTTCGGACCCAACCGCGGCGTGTTATTATTTCTTCATTTATTTGTCTTCCTCTGAAGATTAAAACAGCGGTCAGGGCCCATCTCGGTGGCTTATCGTAGTGCCTTGGCTTTCTCGCTGAATTCTGGGGTAGTCAAGCCATGGGCACACCCATTATCCAGGTCGAAGGATCTAGTGTGCATCCACCACTCAAAAATGAGTTCGCTGTCCCCTCTGTGTTTGCAATACAGGATATCACCTGCTTAAATGTATCACGGTCAACATCGGATATGCCTAGCCGTGTGGCAGTCAGTGAATCTAGATAAGTGATCTTGATCACGCGTTGTACGTTTAGGCGGATAGCATTTGCGATGACACAAAAGAGAAGATTTCGTAGCGTGTGAATGTGTCCTCGCCATTGATTAGCTCCGCGACAAGACCAAACAAACACATCGGGATAAGCAGAAGTCCCTGGAGATCATGACACTCTGGATTTAGTCAACATCTTTGTTCAGTAGTTGCCGTCCCCAATCAATGAGAATTATCTCTAGGGTTAAAAGGGGCTCTGGATCCAGCAAATATTCCATAGACTGGGTCTTTGTGTTGGCAAGAATGTTTTGGTCATCGAGTCTTCCAATGACCGAAGGCCCTTTGTCTGCCGTTTTGATTCAGTTCCCGGCACCCCAGGACGTTCAATTTAGCCTTGGGTGGATACGGCAATCCCACTGGCGGACCAAGCCCTGTATGTCTCAGAGATAAGACCGGGTGTGAAATTGGCACTTTCAATCACCCGAAGTCGCTCTTGGTATTTGGGAACTGACTCGCGCAGGCTTGGGCATAGACTGTTATGCTTAGAGCGGAGCGTATATAGATTCTTGGCATGTAGAGAGTTGTCACTTGGTTAGGCCAACACTGTCGTTCTTGGTGCCAACGCATTTGGGTATTACGTTTCTTTCATTTACAGAATCCTTGCTCTGATAAGAATAAAAGAAAGAGAGACCTATCTAGCGGATAAAGAATCAAGTAAAATAAAACCGATCTTCCATAGTGACCCATGAGACTTTAGCGACAAAGTGTGGATAAAGAGGTGAACAGAGTAAGCTTTGAGATTTTACTTTTCTATACTTTTCGTAGTTGATCTTCTTCTTTTTCTTCTTCTTCTTTTTCTTCTTCTTCTTTTTCTTCTTCTTCTTTTCTTTTCAGTCAAGTCTATTGTAACACCTTATAATAAACCAACCGAAACTACCAATTTGGACTCCAAGAGCTTAATCAAAGCTCATTTATCATCAATAATCTTTTCCTCGTGCTTGAATATTTGTAATATATGCGTTTTTCCTTTTCTCCTTGGTCTTTTGCCTGATGTTATGCATTCCAGTATCTTAGGGGTTAAAGTTCCTCGCTATAGATTTGCTGAAGTAGGATTAAGGACTGAATTTTATGTCAAGGGCTTTGATATAAGCAACCCGAGAAAAATCAATAGGCATCAAACAGTATGCCCTGTTAATGATTGGTATTAGACAACACTTAGACCTAATAAAGCCCAACTATTCCTTGAGATTTCCATAGCAAGTTGGTCAATAGCAAGTATATGTATAATGTAATATTGGGACCTGTGATTTACTACATCCGGTTAGTTTTGCCGTTCCTGGCCTAGCGCCCCAATACATCGTCTTGTCACCTCTCCCTCCGTCGCCTCGACATAAAAGACCCGACCTGCCCTCTCGTCCCCTTCTCCCCTTCTTTTCCCTCCCTTCAACTCCTCTATCTTGCACTCATCGCCGGCGCCTTTCTTTCACTCTGGCCCCCACCGACCGCTGCCCCTTGGCTTTCAGCCCGACGCACTGCCCCTTTCATTTTACCGGAGATGCCGCTCGATCCGACGCCTAGCTCGTTCTCGCCCCTGGAATGGAGCAGTCGCCCAGGAGCAGAATCGCTGGGATGATCTAGCTCGCAGCCGCATTGGTGTGATTTCGTGTCGATACTCCTAGTTCTTCCCAAACCATCATGCTACGAAGCTATCTAAGTCTCCCCCCGATAGTACGCCTTGCTCGTCTCTGAGCCCGCCGCCCTCCTTCGCATCTGCAATGTGCCAATATGCATTCGATGCCGCATGCCCCGCTCATCTGAGGTTACATTGCACAGCCCCGGCGTCGCAGAATGGCTCGCGGTTGCATGGTCGCAAATACCGTGGTGCGCAGTTGTCGTCATCGTCGGTTTCTCTGGTTCCTCTACACCCAGTCGATGAATCTTCGAAATCCAAGCCCAGTGATGTGGGCCAATAGCGAAATACCGCACACGCCCCTGACCTCGGCCGATGCTGCACCTTCTGGTCCGTGTCGGGACTGCGACTGCGAAAACCATGCCATAATCCCACCGCCACCTATCGATTGACGAACGGGCTGATAACGGCCTGATGACAGGTGTGGGTATGCATCGCAAGGTTTTTAGGAAATTTGGGAGGAAAGTGACATAGAAGCGGACCCTGCTGATAATAACGAGACTTAAAAACTTGGCGGACAAAATAAAGCTTAAATTAAATCTTGGCTCAATAAAATTGGGTAACAAGATACCTAACTGGCTAAGCATAAGTTCTTATATATACCTATCTATCTTTTTGGCGCGCTATGGAGTTCTGATCGACCCCTTTCCTGCCACACAGTCTTACGAAGTTTCACCACGTGGAATATCGCTTGTTGACATCCAATCCTCCGGGATACCTCCAGGGTGAGCAGAACAACGCTTGCAGATCCTATAATACAATCCGTTGCAGTCGCTAGGAGCTGTGCACCTCTTCCACTGAACCCTACAGTCCGGTGAGCGGCATGTTTCGTAACGATGGAGCCCGGTCCATATAGGTCATCGTCGGGTTGACCGTGCTCGTCAGCGTGGAGGGATGGTCCTCGCCGAGTTCGGTCTTGTGTCTCTCCATCAACTGCACAAGGAGCTTCTCGGCCTCATCCCATCGGCCTTGAAGCCAGTACGCTATTGCCAGTACCACTCTCTGTGTCGTTGACTTTGATCCCACTTCCCTAGCGCCCGAGGAATTTCTCAGAGTTCAGAACATAGCACGATTCAACGGTTATGATGAGTTTGGCCAGGTCGACTGGGCCGTTCGGTCTAGGGATTCCGGAGGAGCCGTGGAGCGAACACCTTGAATATCAACGGCATGGATTCAACGTGTAGTTCCCCAAAAGCGGCGCCAATCTCAGAAGAACGTCCAATTGCAGCTTCATCTCCCGGTAGAACCAAGTGATTGACGAGACACAGCCAACCTGGGTGGGGGTTTGGGTGGTGAAAGCAGAGGGTGGAACAGCAGAAAAAGAGGGGAGGGGGCGACGGGGCCTTTCCGACCACACCTTATCGGCTCCCAATCCCCTCCTGCGAAAACTGGCGGAACTTCTGGTGGACCTTATACATATCTAGCTCGTTAGGCCAAAGGACTGATGACAGAGCTGAAGATGGGTCTCGACCAATCAATGTCCCGATGGTTACTGTACATTCTGTATTACTAATAAATGCGGAGCGGAAGTTCATATTTCATTACGATACTCAGGCTGTTTTGCTGTTGTCCCTGCACGTCGTCCGCCATCGTGGTACCACAGAATGCCCGCTCCTTATCGCAAAGCCTGCTCCAACTGTGTCAGGTCAAAACGAAGATGCGACCTGTCCTTGCCCAGTTGTTACCGCTGCCGGGTCCGATCCTTACAATGTCAATACCACCAGCCCCAGTCAGCCGGTGCTCCATTGCAAGCTATGACGCCGCCTCTCTCCATGACCGCCCAGGATGCGATGCCAGGAGGAGCCATCAGTACTACCCCTCCGGGACTGGCCTCAGGGCATAACCTCGGAAGACCCGGTCAGATGGCGGAGGGGGATATCGACGTCAGCATTAATGATTACCTGATAGACGAGGCGTCCTGTCTCCCGCCATTCCCAGATTACAACCTCGACTGGGCGGATATCATGAGAGATATCGATGTCTTCCGCGTTCCCGATCGGATCGATCTGGGTAATTCCCCGGACAATACCGTGCTGGCAGGCGAGATATTTCAAGAACGGATCGTGAATGCAGTCAAGCGTTTAAAGGCATACCCTGACCTGTTTGTACGGGAAGGCAAAACACCCTTTATCCATCCAGATCTATACCACGACTCTCTTCCTGAGTCCATTCAAGACGCTATGATGCTTTGCGCTCTCTACAAGGAAAAGAATGAGGCCAACGAGGCGTGGGTTTTCCGCTGTATCAATTCAAAGACGGCCAGTCTACTGGACAGATTAGCGCAAAGTCCACAGCTGGTACTTGAGCAGCTGGCCGCCGTACAAGCGTTGATATTGTATCAGATCATCAGGTTGTTTGATGGTGATATTCGTCAGAGGGCAGAAGCTGAAAGAGCAGACCGAACCATGAGTAGCTGGATCAAGCAGCTCCAGCTCTATATGAACCCTGCTGATAGTGATCTGCAAGCAGAGGATTGTCCAGCTGTGGAGAAAAACAACGACCGTTGGCAGAACTGGCTACTGGATGAAAGTGTGCGACGCACAGTTATTACCTGTTATACACTACAAGGGATGTACAGCTATCTCAAAAATGGGTGGGATAACTCGCACAATGAGTTCAAATGTCTATCTTTCTACACTCAAAAAGCTCTGTGGGATGCCTCTTCAGATTATCAATAGCAGACCGCCCTGCAAAGCTGTCCCTCATTTCCTGTTAGGTTTCTGAGCTGGGATACCGATTTCAGAGATGTGAGACCAACTGATGTGGACGACCTAGGCATGATGATGATGGTGTTGATGAAAGGGGTTGATTTCTGCTTGCGCTGGGCAGGTCACCAATATAGTCGGCGTCTCGGCCTTGACTTGTGATTCTTGATTTATTTTCTCATTGTCGGGACGTCGACCGAATATCCCCCCCAGCTGATAGGACAATTTCATCATTATCGAGCGGTTTTTATGATTTTGTCTCTACTTTGCGATACCAGATTCTTCCATGCCTCTGTGTTTTACCTATATCTATTTTTTTTTTTCAGTCTATCTGTGCTTTGTTATTTGTAATGTCAAGATTCAAAGTTCATTCAAGCTCTGTGTCTTTTTTTTTTTTGCAGAGTTCACCACCCCCTCTGTAGCCACGCAACGTTCCGGGTGTACATCACAAGAGGCGCCTTCCACCTTTCCCACCGAATTCCCTGCTACGGCCATCGTCTTGAATACTACAAAACAAGGCTCCACACTTCAAATGATGCTGAAGCAAGTGATACTGTCGTTATTCAGCTGCATTGCAGCTCTGGTCACGTATTGATCAACTCTAGGAGGCTTTCTTCCACCTTCTAGCGAAGTTCCTATATAGGGTAGCCGTCCCCTCGAGTCGGACCCACAGCATTTTCAGCTGTTGGTCCTCCCCACCGATACGTAAATTCCCACCGATACGTAAATTTTTCTTTTTATTCATCTTCTTCATTATATACTCAGTATGCCAAAATTCGACAAAAATACCGAAAATCGCCTTAATCAGGCCTACGAAGTAGCAAAACGCGATAAAAAACCAAAAATCGCGTCGCTGGCGCGCGAATTCGACGTTCCCTATCATCGACTTCGCGTTAGAATTCATGGTCGTCCACTAAGAACAGCCACTACTCCTACTAATAAAACACTTGACGATTCGTAAGAAAAGGCAATTATTCGCTGGATTCGACATCTTGACTCTCTACAAGTTTCGCCTACAATTAGTATGATTGAGGATTGTGCGAATCAAATTTTGAAACGGAATTCTACGAACGACGCGTTCCCTATACCACGCGTTTCGAAGAACTGGATATATCGCTTTATCGAACGTCTCCCACCAGACCTACAGCTAATAAAACAAAAACCAATCGAGAGAAGCCGTCTATAAGTAGAGGATATTAGGTATTTAGTAGCTTGGTTCGATCGTCTAGAGCTGTATATAGCTGAAACTGGGGCAAAAAACATCTATAACTTCGATGAAACTAGTTTCTAACTTGGTCAAGGTAAAACGCAAAAGGTCGTTACAGCCAACCCACAGCGAGCACAACGAGGTAATCCTTCGATAGAGAAAGGCGAATCTCTTATATCTATCGAATGTATCGCTGCTGACGGCTTCGTTCTCCCTCCTTATCTCGTTTTTCGCGGCGAATATTATCTTGAACGATGGTATATAACGACTTCGCTCCTAGACGATTATCGCATCGCTACAAGCCTAAAAAGATATATAAATAACAAAATCGTATACGACTGGCTTCAATAGTTTCAAATTCATACTGCTTCTCGCGCGAAGGGTCAAAAACGGCTACTTTTGATGGATAATTACAGATCGCATTTAACGTACGAATTTATCGATTTTTGTCAACAATTCGATATTATTCCGATCTGTTTTATCTCTTATACTACTCATTTTGCTCAGCCGCTCGATAGAACACCCTTTTAAGCATTAAAACACTATTTTCGAAGTCGAAATAGTGATCTTTCGAGATAGGGTAGCAGCGTGGATAATAAAGCAGATTTTCTTCGAGAACTGCCCCGAATTCGACAGCAAGCCTTTACCCCTCGGACGATTCGAGATGCTTTTAAGGATCGAGGTATTTACCCTTTCAATCCTCAGAAAGTCTTCGATAGACTCCTAAAATTAGACTCGCCAATCATCGAAGGTCTAGAGCCTTTCGATAATAAGAATATAACTCCCCCACCTCCCTCTAGTTTAACAAACTCGCCTCCTTTATCAATTCGTCGTATACGGCGAAATATTAATAAAGCGAAGGGTCAAATCGATGAGAGTCCGCAGCTAAATAATAGCTATCGACGTCGCCTTGATTGTCTATTCAAAACCTCTATCGAAGCTACTGAACTCGCCTCGCATTCGCAGTCGGTTCTCGCCTAATATCTTCGTCAAATTTAACCCAAAAAGACACCTAAAAGTTGTAGACGAATCCCTACATTAGGACCTCTCTTAGTAAAAGATACAAATCATCGAATTACGGACCGTACGACAAAAGAGATACACCAGAATATTCGACAAGCGAGAAAGCAGGCAGTTTCGCAGCCACCCCACATCCCACAACGAGATCAGAATAGGGAGATATTGGTATCAGAAGAAGGCGAATTGACTACTGAGGACCCTCCGCTATTTTTTTTTGATTCAGTTGGTGAAATTGTTGAATAATTGATGAATAAAGAGAAAAATTTGCGTATCGGTGGGAATTTGCGTATCGGTGGGGAGGACCAACAGCTGAAAATGCTGTGGGTCCGACTCGAGGGGACGGCTAGGTTTTAAGCACTTTCATCCAGACCGCTTTCTATAATGATCCGTGTACATTACGGTACGTCGTTAGGACCAGGATGGATGGATGTATTTTACACAAGATTCCAGTGTGATTTAATGGACATTACAGTATTATTACCATAATTCTTGCACTACGGTAAAGTCTTACCACCACAGTTCTGCCTAACTAATAGAGCAGTGACCCAAACGGGATTAGCGTATTTCTGATTTATTTTCCGGGAATCAATCCAAAGAGTTTGGGGTCAAACTGAATTCGAAAACTACTGTATTTGATTTTTTGCTAAACAAATGTTCAATATGTCGTAATGAGTTGGCCGATTTCGTAACTACGGTACAATATTACTACGAGTAAGGGATATAAGCTTCCACCAGTCGGTCTGCCAAGGATGAGCAAAGCTTCCGCAAAGTCTTCCGCCGAACCTTCTGCAGCAGCCGCTGCAGAGGTTTGTAACAATGGAATGCCTAAAATATTATCCAGATAGTAGAATTATAATTTCCTGAACTTCCCCTCCTACATATATCACTCGCTCTTTACCCCGATACAGATTACTGTGCCACAAAGACATTCTTGAAGACTGGAACGATGGCCGACTTCACGAAAATCTACCACCGTCATTCTTATTCAGCGATTTCCCCCTCCGCACTTCCTAATTCCCAATCTGGCAGAACCGTTCTTATAGCGGGTGCCTCCACTGGAATCGGCCGGTCTATTTCTCGCTCTTTCGCGGCTGCTGGAGCAGCTCGGACTATTCTAGTTGGTCGTACGCTGGCTACCTTAGAGAAAGCTGCTCTCACAATCCCCAATGCTGAGGCGCGTGTGTGCGACATATCATCCCTTGAGAGCGTGGAAGGGCTTTGGAACAGCTTAAAGCAGGATGGCATTCACGTGGACACGCTGATATTAAATGCAGCGGCGGCATCTATTGTTGGAAGTTTAAAGACAGGATGGAGAGAGATTTGGGGGGTATTTGAGACGACAGTACTGGGAAATCTCAGAATGGTGCAAGGCTTTGTTGATCAGATGGGAAACAAACAAGGCCATGTAAGATCAAAACATGCCTTGAAAAGTGGAGATTGAACACTAACAAATTTAGGCACTTATCTCAATCTCCTCATTTATGGCGCATTCCAACCCGGCTCCTGGACAAGGTGCATACTCCGCCTCAAAAGCAGCGTTGGCAAATTTGCTCCAGCATCTTGCGGAGGAGATCCCAGCTATTGATGCACAAATCATCAATGTCCACCCGGGAGCCATCTTAACTGACGCAGCCCGTTCAGTGGGCATGACTGAAGATTCATTTCCTTGGGATGATGGTATGTTGCTAAATGTGAATGGTACTTTAAATAAAGACCCGAAAGCTAATTTTATCATTAAAGAAAATCTGCCAGGAGATTTTTGTGTTTGGGCATCTACGAAAGCAGCTGCATTTTTGCATGGCCGATTTGTGTGGGCAAATTGGGATGTGGATGAGTTGATGGCAAGGAACACTGAGATCTGCAGTCAAGCCGGAATGCTGAAGATCGGATTACAAGGTGCTGAGTATGTTGACATACGAAACATCTTCCAGAAGGTTATTGAAAAGGAGAAATCCACCGTCTAGGTGGTGGCATCTGATGGCAATTTTATACTACTTCCCTCTCCCTAGCAGGATATTTTCCCAATATTGCTTTTTGTGAGGATGACGATCACATAAGTTAATGCTAGTCGGCCTCAGTATTCTGTTTTGATTTAAGATGCTTCCTTAGGACACAGTTCTGTTCAGATGCTGCCTGCCCGAGTCGCCGTTGAAGAACATGATATGTCTCCATTACGATCTAGACACCTCAATAGCAATTCTTTCCCCAAACTTCATTCTGCATGAAGGAAATTTCCTGCCGTCCCGCGCCCTCTCATGAGCGAAAATGAGGCCCTCAACTGAAATGGCCGTAAACCGCGATTATATTCAGGGTACACCTCAAGCTGACCATCTAATCACAGCGGTTAAGCATAATGTATAGCGTGCATTGGCTGAAGACATGGATGCACACTGATTCAATCTCTCCTTTTTGCACATTTCAGCCAATGGTATTCGATTGGGTCATTTCAGCCTAGCTACAACCAACCACGATATAGCGTGCTGTGCCGCATCACCCCCGGTTAGACCTTTCCCTCACTCTACGATGCGCGATCAATTAATTTTACTGGCGACAATTTTGACGATTAGCAGCTCTGTATTGATATCATGGGCTTCTGGCATTCCGATAAGGATGAGTCGGCACTGATGGTCTGGGGCCAACCATGGAGGTTAAAGGACTGGAAACTGTCCGAAGCATTTGTCAAGAAATGGTGCTGGACAATTCAAGAGGGCCATGAAATATTCAAATATACCAATTGGGGGTGAGCCCTGCGCATTGAAAAGCAGCTTTCCTTCAAAGAACCCGTTCTTGACCTCATTCAGCCAAATGCCTCCAACGTTCACAGTCAATTAATCATGCAGGTACCCTTGATTTTCAAACAAGACAGCAGTCGTATGGGGCAAACTTAATTTATGCATATTCATTTTAGTGATTGTACGATGTGGTGGCTAACAACTAATATTGAACATGGGGAAGAGTGTGTGTGAGAGTGAGTGAGACATATCATGTAGTCGAGCCTGAGCCTTAGGCAACTAGGCTACCAAACAGGTTGCGACATCAGCCTCATAACGAATTGACAGTTCACTTAGACTGCGACCATCATTATTCTAAGCTGAACGGAAAACTTCAGTTAACTCCATCAGTAACTTCTTTCCATCAACAATGGCCACAGTCGCCAAGGTAACAGTTGATTCCCGCTTCTCTAGACCATTTTGCTTATCCTTCAAAATGAATGTAGATATATGTGCAACCGAGCCCCCGCTATTGACAGCCTCACTTGCCTCGCGAGTTGCAAGCAGTTCCCGGTTGCTTTCGAGTGAAAGTTCATACTGTGCACGGTTCCTGGCGATGGCATTTTTGTAGTCCTCGTAGGCCAGGGCGGTGCCGTTGATCCTAATGTCACCGTTAGGAGGCCTTAAACCATGGACCAACGAAGATGCTCTGGGGGCTGGGAAAAATTCACATACCTTACTTTAAGATCACGACTGAAGCTGGTTTCAATCGTCTGTTCGGATAGTTCGTCATCGGGCTGAAAAAATGCGAGATGGAGGATATGATCAACCCATTCACCCAAAGGAGTGGTGTTTTGTGATGGTGAGGACATTTTGTGCCGTGTTTGTTGTGAACCTGAGAAAACTGGTACAGACGCTTAAATATTGAATCTGGAAAATTACAGGAAGGAAAACTGTAGTTAAGATCAAACTATATATACCCATGAGTATATTAGCCTTTACAATAAGTCTCATCATAACGTCCCTATGGCAAGGTCTGCCAGCAGCGGAAGACAGTTCCTCCGGTTGTTCAATACACGACTCGATCTGCAAGGCTGCGGAAGTGCAACCGTAACAATTCAGTGGGTGCCATCTCTACTGTGGAAGACTGTAATATGACGTCATAAGTAATTACCGCAGCGGACTTGGGTGGGGACTGTGGAAGAGCCTCTTTCGATGTGCTTGCGGAGCTCTGCGTGAGGAGCAGAGGATTAGTCAACAAACACTGGAAAAAGAACCAATGACCAGGTGCTTGCCCTTTTCTGTTACAAAGTCCCGCCAGGAGTTCCGCCAGGTGTTCCACAAACTGGATTCGAAGCCAATCAGGGATGGTCGGAAGTGCCACATCGCGCCACGGGTGCCAGGAAATCTTGGCGACGAATAAGGACGGGATTATCTACTAGTTAATTAACGTAGTACATAGGGCCGAGCGACGTCTTCCGCAGAGATTCTGCACGAAAGGAACGTTAGCCAGGGAGAGCAGTATGCTCACGTATAAAAAGCGTATAGCAGACCAAGTCATCTTCTACAGCTAGCAATCATCGTGTGATTCTTCTTTTTCGATTTATTTCTTGTCTCTGCATTTACTCTCTGCAATTTCGGTTTGCAGTTTTCATACCTTATCTATCTAAAATATGCCTCCAACCGGAACCTGCTCCGTTGACTCGCATGAACCAAAGACAATGTTGGCCGTTTCTGCCACGGCACCCAATGCTGAGAATCCACTATTAGGATTAAAAATTGACCGCGTTCCTCTCCCAAAAGTCCCTAAGGGTTGGGTTCGAGTGAGATTGTCTGCTGCTGCACTCAACTACCATGATATTTTTACACTTCAGGGAGTTGCAGTTCATCCTCTCAAATTTCCACGAATCCTGGGATGTGAAGGTTGCGGGACCCTTGATGATGGCACGCCGGTTATCTTGTATCCCGTCATGAACGATCCGGACTACCTAGGCGACGAGACCTTAGATCCCCACAGACATGTCTTTCATGAGATCACCGAGGGTACTCTGGCTGAATATGTCATTGCACCTTCACGAAACGTACTCCCGCGGCCATCTGACCTTGATGCCACGCACGGTGCGGTGCTAGGCATTTCTTGGCTTACCGCGTACCGCATGATCTTTACAAAGTCTGGTCTCCGGCCAGGTCAGACAATGCTTGTCCAGGGCTCATCCGGCGGGGTTTCCACAGCGCTGATTCAATTAGGTGCCGCCGCTGGAATACGCGTCTGGTGCACCGGTCGGTCAGCGGAAAAAAGAGATCTTGCTGTGAAGCTTGGGGCAGAGCGAACATTCGCCCCGGGTGAGCCCCTTCCTTCCCAAGTCGATGCAGTGTTCGATACATCCGGCGCGGCTACTTGGGAACATTCGCTGGCATCCGTGAAGCCAGGGGGCTCGATTGTCACTTGTGGTGCCCATAGGGGATTTAAGGTCTCGATGGATCTACTCCGTATTTTCAATGATCAAATCAGCATCCATGGAGTATATGCAGGGACACTGAGGGAGTTCAAGGATCTCATTCAATTTGTCATTAGCAAAAGGATTTCTCCCATGATCGGTGCTGTTGTCCCACTATCAGACGCCCACAGAGCAATGAAGGATATTCTCGAGGGTGTCACATCGGGCAAGACTGTGCTAACCGCATAGGCGTATGGCCACCTTGCATGTCAAGCAGATTGGGTCAGGGTGCTTATTTCATCACCGTGTATAGCCCAATTTGTTAAAGTTCCCGTCCCCGTCCTGACCTTTTTATACGTAATCAAGACTGTTCATCATGTTTTGTGCAATCTAAACCATGAATGCCATTACGTTGAGATTTCCATCCATTAGATCTATTAAGATATTGCGTTTCTTTAGGCCCTACTTGATGACATTCGCTACATGGTTGGGGTGGGCGTCTAAATGGCTGGGAAAATGACGGTCCTGGTTCCGCCAAGGTAGCAAGTTACCAACCCCTGGATGATATGGGGAAATCGTAAACTAGGTAGCGGAAATTCAATACCAAGGCACTGTAGTAACAGAATTGTTCGCAGTAAAGGACTAAAAGCACCTCTATTTTGTGATGATGATGCAAGATATGAAAGGTCAGACTCTGCCATCATAAATCTCGCGGTTTGCCTAGGCTACGTTCAAGGGTTCGTTTTGGGGTAAAACCAGCTCTCTTCACGCATCCTTGCTTTTATTCATCCACTGTGCGCTAATTACGTTTCTGAATGCAGAATATTCCGGCTATTCGGAGATCTCAATCAATGCCGACACATCTTTTTCGCAGGCTGCCACGACACTGGATTTTCCTCTATGTTGACCCCATACAAAGGGAGAAGTGGCACGTTACGCTCATCAAAGCCGCTTCCTTTCATCGTGAATTTGAAGATCTATATCTACCTATCAGAGGGCTACCATCTGTCTTCGTGTCGAGCCACTGGCTTGTACTCCGCCAACCGGCACTCCGATTATGACAATGAATACCACAAATGGTGGCACAAGGGCTGTCTGTAAACATTATCAGAAAGTATAATTTTGCGCCGCTCTCCCCTATTTTTTGATCTTCATCATTTGAAAGAAAGCTCACAATGGCATGAATGATTTGACTAGAATATTAATTCAATGATTACGATGGCGAAGTGAAAATGTCGCCCCAGGGCACCAGATCAGTTGGAATGATCTTCACATAGTGGGAGCTGTACAGATCTACTCGAGATTAGTTTACCTACTTCATTTACCTTCGAATAATTCTGCAATTCTAGATTAAGAGAACTCTATACCTATCGCCGTTACCCTGGTCCCAAAATACTCTCTTGGCAGTGTGTTGGTACGATGCCAAGTTATAACGATAGGTGTCGAGGAAATGGACCCGTTATTTACGCCCGCAACTGATTGGTTCGCCAAGTGTGGACCACTCTTGTATGTACTACTATAGACTTTAAATATATATTTTTAGGTTTAGTATAAGAAAGGGTTAGCTAATATCTTTTTTCGCCTATATATACCTACTATATAATATAATTTTTACCTTAAAGTCTTAAATTAATAAATTAATATATTATATATTCTAAATATATTATTACTATATAATATTCTTTTTATAAAGTATAAGAGTTATAATTATAACTTATATTAGAACGAAAATAGTACTTAATAATAGTAATTTCTAGGTTTTTTACTATTTTTACTCTTTTTAAGTAATATAGTTAAAGATACTATAATATAAGAGAAGTTATAGATAAATTATTAATAGAAGTTATAGAACCTAATAAAGATTTAGATATTATAGTAGCTCTTAGGTTCTAGCTATAAAATAATAGTATTAATCTATTATTAGTCTATCGATATACTATCTAAATTTATAATAAATCTAAGAAATTCTACTCTTTTTTAGTAAAATATATATTTTAAAGGTTTTATAAAGTCCTATTTCTTTTATTTTTTTAAGGATTTACTAGATATAACGAGTATATAACTCGTGGTTTAATAAGAATATTAGAATATTGTCTAAATATATAAGATAGGAGATATTAAATAATCCTTATAAAATAGTATAAATATAATTCTAGAAGGTAATAAGAGTATTAGTTAAACTAAATAATATAATTACATACTTAAAGTAACTATAATATATATAAAATATAGTTTTTTATTCTTTACTCTCTTAGATATAAATATAGTAGTAGATATTCTAGATATTAATCTTATTAAAGTATTTTACTTCTAAAAGTATATTAGTCTATAAAATAATAAATAGTTATTTTCTAGCTTAATAATATAATTTTATAAGTTATTAGATTAAAGGATTTATAATTATTTCGCTAAGAAGATATCAATAAATTAATATAGTTCCGGTAGTATTTCTAAAGGATAAATAGTTAGTTCTCTATTTTTTTATAGAGTAATTAGACTTCCTTTAGAAGTTTTATAATAATATAGATAATAACGCATTATAATATTTTTTTATAAGTTTCTAAACTAGTACTAATTTAATATTAGTAGCTTTAAATTACTAACTTAGTTTTATAATAAAATATAGACGCGATATTTAATAAATATTATTATCAAGAGTAAGATTAGATTTCTTTATTTATAAAAATCTTTATTAATCGCGAGATAAAAGCGAATTAGTAATTTAGTAGTCTCTTAAGAGTTAATAAATATAATAAATATCTTCTATGTATTATATAAAAAGATTTCTTAATTATCTATTATTCTAAATAATATTAATAATAATTTTACTCTTTATAATTTATATTTTTCTACAAATTTAATTAATAATATTAATTTTAACGTAGATATATATATATTTTAATTTTTTTCTATAGTAATACTAGAATATAAAAATAAATTATAGTTCTTATTTAGAGTAATAGAGTTAGCTATGTAAGATTTAGACCAACTTATTATTATTTTCTAATTTAATCTAAGTAGCTATTTATATACTAGCTTTCTTATTTAATTTATTAAGGTAATAATTAATAAGAAAGGTTTTATTTTAATAAATATAATATCGAAGGTTTTTTTATTCTTTCCAATTAGGTTCCTTTCCTTTTTTTAGATCCTTTTTTTAGGTCTTTAAGGTTTATAGTTTAATTAATATTAATTTATCCGAAATTACTTATTTATAGGTTTTTTAAGGATTTTAGGGCCTTTTCGTTTTTATATCAATTATAGTAATCTTTAGTAATATATAGCTAGGGATATTATCTTATCTTGGTTTTTAGATAGTTTATATATATATTTCTATATATATTATCTAAGGTTATAAGTAAATTTTAAGAATATTATAAATACCTTTTTTTTCTTATTTTAATAAGGGAAATATCGCTCTAATAAATCTAAAAGGATATAAAACTCTTACGGATTCTATTTTAGGCGTTAATAAGCCCTTTATAGTTACTCTATAATATCGATTTTAAGAGTTATAGTATCTTTAATAAAAGAGAGGTTTAAAAGCTATTTTTTTTATTAAAAAGAGGAATAAATCGAGAATATTAGAATATTTTAAATCCTCATCTTATTTTTATCTTCTATAGAAGATAAACCCTAATTTTATTATTAATTTATCAAAGATTTAGTAATATTCTTTTATTTAATCTAATTTCTTATTTATTAGACTATTTATTATAACTCTTATAGATATTAAAGTTTTTTAATTATTTCTTAGGTAATCTATAGGTCTTTATCTAGTTAGGTTTAGTTAGTTTCGGATAGAGGGGTTTACGATATCTCTTTAGGGGTATAATTCTAGCGTATTATAATAGATTAGGTTCGTGGGGTTATCTTATTTCTTTAGGTAATCGAAAAAGAAGATTTAGAATTATAAAGAATATACTTAGTAAGGTATAAGGCCTATCGATTAGATAAAGAAATAAGAGAGAGAGAGAGTAAGAAAATTTAATATATCTTTATTACTATTAAGACTAAATCTTATCTTACTAGCTAGATATAAGAGTATTAATTTATTATACAATATCTTTGTAACTCCACGTATTATCGATAATATAAACGACTAGGTCTCTATTATATATCGTGATCATTCTACTATAGAGTGGATCAAGTAATAAGTTCTGACTTCCCTCAGGATCATATGATGTTACCTGATTCACCCCTTCCGTTAGTTGGGAATAACCTCATGCCTCACCATCTTGGTAGACCCTTTATATATTCACACCGCTGCTATTCTTGTTAACCTAATAGGGTGAATTTGAATAAATAATTTAAAGCTATTCTTGATCTTCAGATTACTTAGTCTCTTTAAAAGAAGCTTCAGTATCATCTCAAAGACGTTATAATAAAATCAAACCCTATAATCCAGCCACGCATGATGACTATTACCTAAACAGGAAACCCCATAGAATCATCCACCTTCCAGAAATCCACAGATAACCCTAGATCTAAATAGCTACCAGGGTTTATCGACGCCACTCCGCCTCGGGTCTGCAGTAGATGGCGCCATCCGCGCCATGGCCTGTCAGGCTGTCATTTGTAAGCTTGGTCCTGGGTGGATATAACCTTAATATGGCCCCCTTTCAGAAAAAAAAAAGAAATGTTCATATTTGATATTATATCTTAAAGATCGTTCAAAGCTTGAAAGAGTTGGTAGGTAGTACAACAGATTGATCTGCAGGCCAAATGCCAACGCCCCCTTTCGTCAGTGCAGATACCAATTCCTGTGTCCTTTGCTGCATTCTTTTACTATCATGCAGATTTAATGCCTTTGTGTGAAAACAAAGCAGCAAAAATAGAATAATAGTGGATTAGGTAAATGCATTATGTACAGATTACTGAGCTGTATAAGAGGTCCTTAGTGCTGGCCCGAAACTAGAAATCATGCATGGAAGACCTGTAACTTCGAGTTTGACGATTCGAACTGTGGTTGCAAGTTAATCATTCTGCATTTAGTTTAAGCAACACCATCCCTTTCCCGCTGTAAGCGACAATATCCAGCCCAAAGTACGTAGTCGGAATCCCGAGGTACAGTGGCTCGCAGAAGTACAGAGCCGAGGAATCTGAGTCACCAATAGCCAACTGTCAAGGTTGATACAAAGTTAATGCTGCATAGACAACATTACCCACCCGGCGAGTATCTTCCCCTTCCGGGTACTGTTGGACGTGACACCAGCCTGCATTCCTGGGGATGTGATGGGCCAGTATTCCAGAAGAGGTTGGGCTATAGGCGTGCTACTCGACACTAGTGATTTGTGATTCTGCTAGACTGCATAAAAAGAGAACGGTGGGCCTGTCACTATCATGAATCAATAGTCTTGTACAAAGCTTTTATAGGGGGCGTTGTGCACCTACCTCATAAGTACAAGTGTGCATCTGAGATGAGAATCTGATCTCATATCATGTATTGTTCCCTTTTCATTGGGGACATTCACGTTCTTTCGAATATACGATGCGAGGGTGAAATGTATCTAGAGTGTATGCGACGGCTTCTCCGTGTACTCCATCTAAACACAAAGAATGCACAGACGAACGCCCAATCGCCCCACCCGATCGACAGCAACCTGACATGAGACACCTCGCAAACTCGCGCAGATGACAGCTCCGACTGGAAAACCAAAAAAAAACACCCCCTCGCATCAGCGGTAACGTCGCATCATGCGCCTCAACATCATCGAGCAGCATATAAAATGGATTGCTTTTTTTTTTTCAATTGTACTTTGTTTATTTGTGGATTTTGTGGATTTTGTGGATTGAGTTTGATTATTGATATGTTTATTTTTTTTTTCTTATGCTAATTTCACCGCTATATGATCGATCGGATCATCCGATGCAGGGCTGAATCAATCGCACCACCCAGGGTTGGGCACGTCGATCGAGGAAGGGATCATGCTTTTCCACACCGGGTGATTCGGCACTACGGCAGCCTGCATACATTGACAATGGATATATCTGTAGTGGCAGAGGAGATCGGCGGCTCGTGCTAGGGGCTGCATAGCCGCAGTCTGGGGCTGGGCGAGGAACTCCTGCCTAAGTAAGTAGGTCCTAAACTCTGAAGAGTTTAGGGCATGAAGTATATACGACTGGGTACCCAATGTCCATACATTCAGTACATCCAGTACGAGTATGGTACATAGTAATAGGCACGGAGTCTCAAAGTTGAAAACTGGACATGTCCAACCCTGAATTGTTGGAGCATTCCGATTTCTCTCTTCCGAGACGTGTGTCTAACCCTAATGATCCTGTTCGGGTGCTCGGCCAAACTCCAACGATCGACAATTTTTCTGTCACCGAGGAGGGGAGTTCATAAAGTGCAGAGAAGAAGAGTGTGTCTAATACGAAAAGAGAAAGAGCTGAAAAAGAGAGAGAAAAAAAAAAAGGTACGTGTACCTTTCAGCCCAACATGTCTCAGAACAGCGAGGAACAGCAGCTGAATGTTGAAAAAAAAGGGGCCCCCGCCGGGCCCAAGCTATTGTACACAAGAGTGGATTGGCCTCAAATTCCGAGTTGTCATTAAAAAAAAAAAAGAAAAGTCTCCGAGGTTCCTCCGTCTCGGCAGTAGATCACCCATCCTTCCCCCGATATCTGCCTCCGATCCCAGAAATCCGGAGGATTCACGTGGCGAATGGTCCCTCCATGGTTCCTCCAAGGGTGTTCACATCGTACCATACCTATCTTGTTAACAACAGGATTAATGTTGGGTATACAATACAATCCAATGTACGGTAGGATTTGGGGGTGGGGAAACACACCCTTCTTATGATCTACGAAGGAATACGACATACGAATCCTCTGTAAACTTTAGAAAATTCCCCCCCCGGTGTGTGCCTGCGCCCCGTGTCAGGGTCCTAAAAAACATCATCTTGAAGTCGCGCAGGATGAGCATCCCAGCTGTCTCCTGCCTGTGTAGGCATAGTTACTGCCTACTACAGTAGGTAAGGATAGTAGTATAAGGCAATAGGCAGCAATGGAGGTCTAGCGTTGCCCCGACTGTATTCAATTTTCTTGTTTTCTTGTTGAATCGAAGAAAGTGGCGAACGGGCAACAAAACCCATCTACGCACACACACAGACAAGACAGGCGAGTGGGTTCACAAGAATGGAATCTCTCCGAAAGAGAAGCCTCTCCTGAGCCCTGAGGGTTTCGGCAAATGACTCCCGTCACCCTAACCGCGCGGGCTGAACACTAAGCGCTGTCAGAAAAAAAAAAAAAAAAGGAAAGGAGGGGGGGAGTAAAGTTAGAGCGCGACGTCATGTAAAAAAGAAAAGAAAAGAAAAGAAAAGAAAATAGTTGGCAATCTCGATCTCAGCTGGAATTTTCGGGTCAATCAGCGTGTGCAAATCCGTGGATGTAGTGGGTCTGATGGAGAAACTGGCAGGTGGAAAACGAGAAGAAAAAAAAAAGGATTAAATATTGGAAATTGCAAATTGCAAGCACTCCATCTAATTATTCCCATGGACCCGTCCTCCCCGGGCGGACGAATCTGAGTCTCAAAGGAGAGATAGGGAGAGGGACCCCCATCCATGGATATCGTACACTTCCGACGATGCTACAGAAGTTGCCCTGAGAACACGTCATGAACGAATCAAGGCTTCGACCCCAATTATTGGGTCCGACAGCGGAAGACCGGCAAATTACCCTCATCGATTTCTTTTACTTTTAATTTTACTTTTAATGCGGATTTGCATTTGCATTTTTGGGGGCGGGCAAGTCTTTTCCGATCCCCTAGAAAAAAAAAGGTGCAAGTTCGCGAATGATCGACACACTCCCTAAAGGAACTGCCAAATACAATGATCATTATAACAATATAACAATATAACACCTTAACCAAATTTTCCCTACGTGTAGACTCGATATCTCTCCACTAGTAATACACTGTAGACTGACGGGCCATAGGATCGCCGTGACCGCGGATCGGCACAAAAAGTGGTGCCCGGTGCCACTCACTGGTAAGGCCAGATCCACGTTTCTCCATGATGCGTGCAATCATAGGGATCGACCAGTGTGGCCCATGTTGGTGGGGAAAGGCAAGGAAGGTATAGCGTGCATATCAAGTCTTGGTTTATGTATTCCAGGGATAGGCAGTATAGCACATAGGTAGTATGTATAAGTAGTATCAGGAAAGAAACTATAACCTTGAGTCATTGTATGAGTTGTATAAGCGAATTTAAATTGTAAAGTGTAATCAAGTCCAAAAAAAAAAAAAAACACGTATATGCTAATAAAACCTCACAGAAAACACCTGGTAATGCAAAATGTCGCAGGTAAATCGGCAGGGCGCGACGCCATGCAATGCGCTGCGACAAGCGCGCCCGACAGATTGAGATCAGAACCATGACCACCCAAAGTAACAAAAGTCCCAATTCCCAGAAATTCCCATAGACCCCTGTTGCCCCATTCCATTCCAAAACAGCCCGCTTAGTCGAAGAAATAAAAAAAGGAAATAAAAGAAAAGAGAAAGGAAAAGAGATAATCACAAGAAAGAAGGGTATCAAAAATGATATCTGATCAAGGTCTCCGTGCCTGCGGGCATTGGGACACATGAAAGTTCGTAAGACTTGGAAGAAGGGAAGAAAAAAAAAGACTCAAGAGAAAATGCCACAGAATGCCAGTCTATCCAGACGTATAATCAGCCCCGTAAACTCATGATAATGGTAGAAGAGCGAGGAGTTCCCCGAACGTTCCCAGTCGTGATTAGAAGAAAACGCTTGACGTTGCCAATGCAGTGTAACGTTGGGTTCCGGACGCAAAAGCGAAACCCAGCAATGCTCATGATCGATCGGCGTCTATGGGTGCGAGAGAGACTCGGAGCCCTGGTCGACATCGCTAAAGGGAGAGTGCCGTCCAGACTCGGAGTCAGTGCCGCCACTGCGCATTTGATTCCGTAGAGCGGGCAACTGTCTTCGGCGCGCATTGATAAACCAATTGCTGATCTGTGTGGTATTAGAGACAATTCCCCAAGAAATACGAGTTGGTTTTGTAAGCCTACCTGGCTGATAGATAGACCGGTCCGGGTCATGAACATCTGCTTATCCTCCTCACTGGGATACGGATGATCCAAATGCTCATGGAACCAGGCGCGCAGGATATCAGTGACAGGTTTGGGGAGGTTGCCGCGGCGACGCTTGGTTTTCGGATCGATCGGGTCGCCCATGATGCCGAAATTGGCTTGATGGGGATGCGTCAGCATCTGCGGCGAGATCTGTTCCGGGTCACCGGCGTAGGCCATGGGATGGCCGTAGGGCGACTGGGGATGCATCAGGGCTGGCGGGTAGTGGTCGCTGCGACGGTCCATGCCGGACAATGGGGATGGTTGGCCCGCGTGGTACTCTTGTGCGACGAACGGGTCGGACCGCGGCGCCATGCGACTATCCGGGTAGGCGGCTTTGGTGGGCGTGGTCATGCCTCGCTCGGACACGGATTGCAGGTCGCGGATCGGCGGCAGGATCGGGCTCGGGCCTCGCGAGGCTCCTTCGGACAATCGCATGGGCAGATGGCCCTGCTCCATGGGCCGCTGGTCGCCTGGTCGCGATACGGTATATTCGCGGTGTGTCTCCCCATATGCCATCTTTGGTGGCGCAGGAGACGGATACCCCGGGATAGACCGCGGGTCGGCCATCTCGTGGCCTGATCCCGGGCGCTCCTGTGACTGATGCCGCGGTGACGTGTAATAGGATGTCGACTCGATTTCATCGTGGAGGTGTGGAGGGAGAAGCTAGGTATTGCATCAGTACTCGATCCCGAGAAGCCAACCTCTCTGTCCATGTCTCACCTCTCGGAATGACGGCAGCGTTTGCGAGTGGCCAGTCGGTGGCCGGCTTGCGTATGAAATGGCCATATCGGTGTCTTCGTCCAAGCTTTGGGACTGTGACATAGACAAGGTATTGCGGGGAGGGCACAAGAGTAAAACACCAAAAAAGGGAAAAGAAGAACCAAAAGAAAAGAAAAAGAAATGGAGGGGGAAAAGAAGAGAGAAGGGAACTATAGCATTCGCGACACAGTCAGAAACCAGATCTCACAGCCACACATCCAGATGAAGATCATTGAGGGGGGGAGAGGGGAGGAAAGACGGGCAAACTTACCTGGGGACAGTCTGATTTTACGTTGTCATGGCCCCGAATCTCCCAAGGCCAAGATGATATGCAAGGTTGGAGGAATGAGGAACTGTCTTCCAAATAATGCAGGGCCCGTACATTTTATTTTAAACCAGAAATTAAAAAAAAAAAAAAAAAGAAAAGAAAAAATTTATTCCAAAGAGGAAAAATGGACAAAAGAAAAAAAAGAGACATCCGACCCAGCTGTTACATGTCCATGGAAAGGGAAGAACAGGGGCCACCGAAAAAATGGCGATCGTAGTGAAGTGGGGACGACGAGCCCACAAACTATCCAGCGCTGTTCCGAGGTATGTAAAAAAGAAGCCTACGGTTCTTAAGGTTGACCTTTGACAGATAGCGCCAAGGGATCTCTTTTCTGGTTCCTGTCAACATAGTTCGTCGGCCTAGCGCCCGGATCTATCCAGCCAGGAACTTGACCCCGGTCTGCTATTTTTTGGGTCAAATGGGGGGAATCGGAAAAAGCAGATCCCAATTCACGATTCCTATTTTCAGGACCCGAGGTCTCATGGTTGATGCCAGGCATCGAAATTATCGAGTATCATGGCAGCCCTTTGCATGCCGGGAAGCTGGGGAAGGAGATCACAGGCAGGGGGTTGGCGATTTGCCACCCAGGTTCACCTGAGTCAGTCCAAAGTTAATAAAATCAAATCGCAGTTGCTTTTTGCCGTTCGATGTTTTTCTCTTTTCTCTTTTCTTTTTCTGAATGAATGAATGAATTCTTTTTTCCAGTGGGTCTTCAAAGGATCATGGAACCGCCCTCGTATGGTAAAAGTCAAACCAGAAAATCATGGATCATCCGGTCTCTCCAAATCCCAGGGAAAAGATCGCCGGTCTTGGGGAGGGAAAGAAAGATCCACTTGTGGCCCAAGGAGAGCTTAACCCGATTGGTATGGGTATCTGGGTGGGTAATGCTAGGGTGTACCTAGGGTAATACATAAAGAGACCCAATGTCCACCTCGGCTCGATCCCAGATGTCGCCTCTGATCGGAGAGCCCGGAGATCGATCGACCAAACATGAAAGGGAGCGAACTCGAGGTGGGATCCGTGGTATGGTAGGCTTGGCACACATCGGACAGGGATGAACAGATCCTAGGGAGAGAGGTTCTTCCATGGTGGCATTTTCACTTTCATTGATCCGAGAGTATGGATGCAGGATATGGTGATGCTGCCACAGACTGAACAAGAAACCCCAACCGAATGATTGTGATCCGGGGGGGTGAATGCAGTGTTGGTGCATATGATATCTCGAAAATGGCACACGAGAAGGGGGAGGAGGAGGGGGGGAGGTGACGTGGGAGCGGGATTTGCTTACCCCTCGATGTGACAGTCTTTTGTGGCCCTGCTAGGTTGATCTTCCCATCCTTCGGCCCTTTTTCCCACAGAGAGTGAGAGTGACTAGTTCGCCCCCATTCCAAAAACAAGACGGGCGTCGAGACCCGCAGGAGAGTGGAGCATATTCTGACAATAATGGCGCAGAACCTTCCTGTCTGTGATCGGAGATCCATGTGGGGCCCCTTCCGATGCAAGCTGAACAATTTTGATGTGTGATTCAAGTCATATTATGGGGGTGTTGACTGGTGATGACAGGGGTGTTATACCTAGGTTAACTTCTATCACGAGAGCAAAGGGGAAAATGAAAAACGACAAAGAAGAAGAAGAAAAAAAAAAAAAAGAAAAGAAAAGAAACTTGAAAAGAGGAGTCAGGATAGGACGCCGGTCTAATTCATCTGACACCCATCATGTCCCGACCCTGATTGCCGTGACATCGGGCAATCTCGCATGAACTACTCGGTCAGGCAACCCCAACTTCCAATTTTGAGGGTGTCTGTCAAAAAGATCGGTTCACTAGACTGAACAGGGCAGAGGGTTCCTGGTTCTCTGGGTTCTGGTTTCACTGGCGATGTTGGACCAACGGGAGAAGTAAAACTGAGGCTAAGATTCTGGTGATCCACCTTTTTTTAATCCCCTTCGGTCCTGGAATTCGGAACCAGCCTCGTGGAAGCTTTGGATCCGCCAGGATTGGCTCATCATTCTAGGAGTTCAGCGCTTAAAGCTGATCTGGCAGGTTGCTCCTTGCGCCGTGACGTTTCCCTGGAGCATAGTCAATGAAACATACAGAGCATGCCGAAGACAAAGCCGAAGATAAAACCGAACATCTATTTCTCTTCAAATAGAACTAGAGAATAAAACCACTAAACTGCCAAGGTACTCTGTACAAATATTCATCAGATCAGACTCAACACAATCACAACTCGAAGTTCCAGGGATATGCAGAATTGCAATCCTGGCGGGATCGTCATACGTGCCACGCCCCAACAAGGTCCAATTCAGATCCCCGATCGTGCATGAAAATGGAGGAATGCAGATCATCGGATCTCGCAGAGATCGCTCCGTGTCTCTTCTTGACCGGGGAATGGGTACCGCGTAAACGGAGGAATTACTTCACACCCATGGGAATACATAGCGCAATGCGCCATGCACTAATTTGTCATTTCTCAATCCCCCCTTTTCCCGGTCCCTGGGTTTTGAATCCTCATTTTTGGGGGGCTTTCAAAAGAACCTTATTTACTTCCGTGGAGAATCCGTGGAGAAGAACTGAGAAAAAATGGAAACAAAATAGAAAAAGTGAAGGGCGAAAAAAGTTGGGTAAAGTTGAGATCTCAACCTCCCGGTCGCTCTCCCACTTAGCCCTAAATGCCCTAATTAGGGGGTTACCATCGATCCCCATCACCACTTTTTCTTTTTCTTTTTTACCCCGGGGAGGAATCTTAATTTCCGGGCAAGGCGTGGAAAAAGCAAATATGCGCTGCCATCCTGCCATCCCTGCTTTTCTCATGAACTGGTGGGGGGTGTATCCCCTAGCAAACCAAGTCCAACGTCCATTAGGCAGCGATAGTATATCGCAGACACCTGGCCAAGTATTTGAGCAGACGGTGACCATCGTAGGCCATTACCAAATTCTTCTTCAATTATTACGATTCTCGGACACCTCTAACGCATTATTTGGCGATGAAGTCCAAATCATCTCCTGTTACAGTGTTGTCCAGTCTTCGTGATAGGATTGCATCCATAACCTGTCAGCACCCTAGCACCCCACGACTGGCAGTGGAGACGCTATTGATCCAACATGATCCATTGATGCACCCATATGCAGCCTCGGGGTCTGGCATGATTCAAACCCATCGTATTTTCTAGTTCATGACTTCCATGGTTTCTTCAAGGTTAATTCCCGGTGATTTTCTCGGCACGCCGTAACCTACTTTTCTACTGACGCAATGTCGGATAGGACTAGATTGAACTTCCGCCAGTCTTCCGTGATCGGTGACCGACGTCGATCATCCCGAATGCCGAATCATGATTGTAGCGTCTCAATCGAAGTTATCAAGACTTTGAGAGCGAACCTATCGAATCTCTTGCGGATCTTAATTCCCCCTAATGCCTTCGGACCCCAATGGAGCCCACCCCATTTGCACTCCACCCGCCCCTCAAACTAAGGACTACTAAGTCCAAAAACTAAGGTTAAAACCTGGGGCTTTGACAAATATCACATCTGCGGACTCCTAAGATCGTCCACGAATCATGGTGCCCTCCAATCACCCAATGCCGTGTCAACAGCACACCTTAAAAGGGGTGTGCACAGGTCGATATAAAGGAACCGTGCCATCTCCATCCAAAACTATCAAAGTCAAAATCCCAAGTTTTTGCCACCAGCCACTCTCCTTAAGATCCTTTTCCAACTATGCTGGTTTCTGGAATTTTCCTCTGGGCCCTGACGGCCGGTGCCGTCTCTGCGAAGACCTGCCACAACATCACCGTGGAGGTCCCGGTCACCGCACGGAACGGTCTGTTCGACAAGGTGCAAACCCCCAAGACGAACAGCGAGGCCACCGCATTTGCCATTTCCGCGACCAAGCAGGGTGGCAATGGAACCCAGGCCGCCTTGTCGGGATACCACACCGTCTCTGGCCACTACAACATCTCGGCCCAGTATTGCGTGCCCAAGCAGGCCAAGGGCAATGGCCACACGCTTCAGATCCTCACTCACGGTATTGGATTTGACAAGACGTGAGTTGCACCCTTACTTATATTTTGCAATATCGTCGGACTAGTCCGCTAATGCTGTGGAATATAGATACTGGGACCTGCCCTACAACAACTACAACTACTCTTACGTGGACCATGCACTGTCGCGCGGCTACCACACCTTCTCTTACGACCGACTGGGCATCGGCAAGTCGTCGCACGGCGAACCGAAGAACGAGATCCAGGCCTTCCTGGAAATCGAGGCGCTGGCCGAGCTCACCCGCCAGCTGCGCAAGGGCACCGTGCCCCAGATCCACGAGAAGCCCGCTAAGATCGTGCACGTCGGCCATTCGTTCGGCTCGACGCAGAGCTACGCCCTGAGCGCCAAGTACCCGGACATCTCCGACGGCCTGGTCCTGACAGGTTTCTCGACCAACGCCACCTACATTCCTTACTTCCTCGCCGGCGCCAGCTTCCAGCAGGCCCGCCTCAACCGCCAGTCCCCCGGCAACCTGACCAGCCGCAAGGGCCTGGACTACAGCCTCGGCTACCTGACCAGCGCCGACACCAGTAACAACGAGTTCCTTTTCTTCCAGCCCCCCTACTTCGACCCCGGTCTGCTGCTCTTCGCCGAGCAGAACAAGCACCCCGTCGCTGTCGGCGAGCTCTTGACTGTCGGCAGCCTGCCCATGCAGAGCAAGTTCTCGGGCCCTGTCCTTGTCCTTACCGGCTCCAGTGACCTCCCCTTTTGTGGTGGTGACTGTCTCGCTACCGGCGGCGCCGCGCCTTCCATCCCTGCTGAGGCTAAGCTGGCTTTCCCGGCTGCGAAGCCCTTCGCGGCTCACATCCAGCCGAACACTGGCCATGGCCTTAACATGCACTACAATGCTACGGCGGGCTACAAGTACATTTCCGACTTCTTGGGTGCCCACGGCCTTGCGGCTGAGAAGAAATAAGTGTGCAGAAACCACTGGGGGATTAGAGTCAAGCCTTCAGGTTTGAAATGACTCGAACTGGGGATCAATAGTTATAGATCCTGGTCTTATATGGACTTTACATTCTTTGGATATAATGCTCTTTCGAGTTTAATAGCGTAACCATGACGAGAAACAAATGCTCGTTCCGCTTATTTGTATAGATCTTTGCATTAATCGTGTTGGAAGTTGTATGTTCTTCGAGTCGAATGGCGCCGACGCTGGTCCAGCGCCCTGGTCCGTAACAAGACCACCAGCCGTCCAAATTGCAGCTGCGAGGCCTTGGCCAGCGGAGACAACTCCGGCGTGCCTTTCTTGAAATATAACAGTCAGCCATTCTGACTCGGTCTCCAGGCGATCCAGCACCTCCATCTCCTGGCGTCGAGCCTGGACACGGGCCTGACGGCGCTCCACCGGGGTCAAATCCTGCAACGGGATGGGGGACAGTTGAGCAGGACGACCCGGGTAGGCAGGCGAAATGTTTTTTTTTTTTTCTTTTCTTTTCAGCGGCGGAGTATTGCTTGTGGATTTGCATCGATCTTCCTGGCTGCGCCAGTGGCAATTGGCGCAGCACTGGAACCCGAGAAAGTCGTCCAAGAGCATGCATTTATCCCAGGGCCCGTGGTGGGCACGGCATGAGGTGCAAGGGTTCTCGGACCGCTTGCCGTCAACTTGGATCATGATCGAGTAAATCTTCTGGGTTAATTTGTTGACGGCCTGATGCTGGGTCTCGTCATCTCAGTCCTGGTTGATTTGGGCGACGGACTCCCGTCAAGATGGCAGCCCCTTCAGATGATGTAGGAGCTCTGACATGACCCGGAGCCTTTGGGGTCTGTTGGCCAGAAGAGCCGGCGGGTTCTTGGCTGGGTCTGTGACGGTAGATGACATGGCAATGATCGAGGGAGAAGTGAATAATATAGAGAAGAGTAAATTATAGCAGGGTGAGTAAATGATAGTGAGGCAGAGTAAGAGAAGATTATATATAGGTGAGAAAGGGTCAAGGCCCAACAATACCTCTTGCAATCGAAGACAGCCCACTCTTAAATGATTGAGTCCCCGGAGATCTCCATGAATTTTATCAGACTTGGAGCTTACCGCTAAAAGGAAGTCGATTGGCACATGTTTAGAGCTTACGACTTAAGTGTTGAAGCTTGACTTTGGTACTTAAGTACATATCAAAGACATTGAATGCTATTTTATAACGAGGTTAGGCTTTCTAACTTTCAATAAACCAAGAAGATAGCTTAGTCGATTTTCTTCTAGGGCACACACTAGTTCCTGGTTTGCTCTAGGTGCCTAGACCTTTACTTCATCTTGGGATATTGAAATTGCAGTTTTCTTATATCCAAGCGCAGTACACACTGCCTTGAATTTATTAAATACACTAACCATAGCAGGCCGGATATGATTTGGGTATATATAATTTACATACTTCACCATCATCCTCTTCATCTTGTTTACGCAAGGCAATAAAAATAAACTCATACCCCGTTATTTAACGCGCTGCTCTTGGACCTGGACATCCCCCTTCACCTGGATAGGCACATTCCCAGGATCATGCTCCTCCAGATCACTCTCGCCTCTGCGCAACGAATCCATCTCAACGCGCGCCCCGCCAGCCGTCAGCTCCGCCTCGTCGTCATCATCCGTCCGCAAGCGAGCACCCCGACTGGCAGCACGGCGTTCTTCAGCCGACAGCTGCTGGAAGGGCCCGTTACCATCCTTGCTGCGACTGTGTCCATGACGACCGAAGCGGCGCGACGAGCTCCCGAAGCCGCGGGCGCGCGAAGATCCGATCAGGGTTGTTAGCGTAACCCGCAGCAGGGGTTGCAGGGTCGGCAGACAGGCGCAGACAACGGCGACGCACACCTCGATCTCGGACCACAGGTACACGTCGCCCATGATCCAGGTGATGTCGGGCGAGCGGGCGAGGAAGGTCATAAAGTAGATACGGATGATACTGGCGACACAGACACTGAGCGAGAGAAGCGGTTAGTTTAACTTTCTTTGGGCTGCTGGATGGGTGTCATGCTGATACACTTACAACCCGCCCAGGAAGAAGATACCACACACCAGCATCTTTTGCGCATTGCGCATTTGCAGCCTCCAGACGATCGGGATCGGGACCAGGAGGATCAGGAAATCCGTGAACACGTTGACGGCGGCGTTCCCGATATAGAACCCATATAAATTGTAGACGCATTTCCCGCTCTGCGGGTCGGTGTATTGCGTCCAGAAGTAGGATAGTGGTTGGCATGCCACCAAAAACGCAATGATGCAGCCTATTCCCCAGCCAACGGAGAGGAAGAGACACACCCACATCTGCCAGTTCATGCCGAATACTCGCCGGTAGAAGAGGATGATCGAGACTTTGATCACGGGCAGGCAAAACAAGTAGATTAATCCATAGATGAACAGAATCTAAGATCCAGGATGAGATTAGTCTACCCATTGAATGACTCAAAAGTGTCATAGAAATGGAACCTAAGCCAGCATATTCTCAACATCGTGCACGCTTACCTTCTCCATGCCCACAACATCGGCCATCGTTGCGGCCCACACATGCTTGCCCAAGCCATAATACCCGCCCGTGATTGTCGACACAAATAGTGCAATGACTGGTATCTGCGCGCGAAACCCCGTGTTAATTGATACGAATCCCGGCCAAAAAAAAGAACAACTTGACAAGAAAGATTGAGACCACCCACCAGCGCAGCCGTAATTGTCCAGTCATCAGCCTCGACCCTGGCCTTCTGGATACGGAGTCGCGCCACGAACCGGAGAATCACCGTGACAATAGACAAGATGAACATAGCAATCACCACGGCATTATTCCGAGGCAGGCGATCATCGGCCAGATTGATGCCCGGTGGCGGCGGACCAAAGACTTTCTCGACGGCGCTCATGGTCCAAGATCAAGAGAGCAGGCCACTTGCGAAAAGTGAGAACATGCCAGCACAATCATCGAAAAGAAAAGGGACCGATTGCCAGCGAGTAGCCAAGGAGGTACTTTTCTTTCCCTAAAGGATGGCATCGGGTCTTGCGTTCAGGGTTTCAATTGCCTGGGTCTGGAACAAGGGTCTTCATTCCTTCTTCGCGCCCCCTCTGGGTCTCGTGTGTGGGATTCATTTCATTTCGAGTTGGTGCAGCTGCGGGGATTTTCCGGCGTGCAAGTTTTAACGGGGCGTAAATGCTGGGATATTGTTCCTGGGGCCTGTTGGGGCGCGCGTGGTTGGAGAATTGTCAATAGCCGTCTCCACTGTGGTGGAGACGTGGGCCGTGAACTGGACACTATTGTTGTTGCATTATTGGAGTTGGTTCGATCGCACTTCAAGGGCTCTTGCATCTTAAGCGTCGAGGAAACTATCAATCACTTTATCTTATACACATCAGTGATATATCAGTCTAACTCTTCGCAAAAAGTTATTGGAATGCCATAATATAGATCATATACACACTCGGTGGTGAGATCGATCAATCGGAATCCGAAATCGAACCGAGTCCCGAGAATCTGGGAATTAATAACAAGAGCAGATCCACTGCTGAAGGAACAAGCTGCAAGCTGCACTTCGCAAGCGTGAGATTTCGGCCCCCGTGGAATCCGTCGATCAAAAACACTCTCGAGCCAGGGTTAAGCGAAGGAACAGCTATTATTATTTGTCTGGGCGTTTTTTTCACATTATAAGGATTACACAACTGTCAATGCAGACCCGTTGGGGCCGTCAAGAGCCTTTTTTTTTGGGTCCCTGGTTTTGACAGGGCTTTTTAATAGGCGGGAGAATGTGTCATTCGTGCCCTATATTCCACGACCCACATACATATATGTACTGTCGACAAGGGAGGTTTGTGGGGGTTATTGATAGGGCACAACTACTAGACAATAGACAATAGACAATAAAGAAAAAGAAAAGAAAGACCGCTCAGATCAATGCCTTTATGCTTAGCTCCATCCGAGAGGAGGGTTCGTGGGAAAAGCCACAGTGGAGACACGAGATATTCCAGCGGCCCCTGGGTATCTCTTGGCGATCGGATCGGTGCTGAAGTGGAGAGCAAATTGCTCAATACTGTGCACTAAGGGGTTGGATATCTTGAACATTAGAATGATGTTGTTCGCCTGTTGTCTGACATATTCCACCACCCATTCGCAAAAAAGGGGGAGTTCGTTTATATTAGGTGGAAGAAGTATCCATCTCCGCTGCGAAACGTGTCAGTCTACCGGCAGAATTTCTCATGCGGGGAAAGCTGACAGCATGCGGAGTATGGACGCGTCTACAGACCCCCACAGGATTCCAGCACCAAGAAAGGAAAAGAAAGAGTAGCGGACCAGACGCTCGGGATGCCTAACATAACCTGGAGCTGTAAATGAAGACGAAGGATCGCCCGATACATCGACAGGCTTTGCACGAAGTTATAAAGGAAAAACCACAAAAGGCAAAACTCGGGGTTAACCCAGAAATGAGAAAGCAATGCATCAGAACAATAGACAGAAGACAGAAGACCACCCCGCTAAAAAAGACAAAAGAGACTGAGGAAGAAGACTAGTCGAGGACCTTCTGAACGAGTTTGGTCTCGGTCTTTTCCCAAAGCCCATGAAGAAGACAGAAACGAATGCAAACCTTCAAGACACAGATGCAGATCATGACACTATATACAGTCGAAGCCGAGAACAAAAGAATGCCAGTGGGTGAGAAGCAATAGTGGAATGCAATCAATGCATTACCAGGTTTCCTAGCAGCATGTCAGCCAGAAATTCGGCAAAGATAATAAGAATAAGAATGAACAAGGGTATAGAACTTACGGCAATGTATTGCCCCGCCTCTTTCTTGCGCTGCCAGAACAGCTCCGCCTCCTTGGAGTTCAGGTTCCCCTTGGCCATGGCGACATCAACCAGAGCAGCCTCGACGCCCTCGCCCATGCCCTTGCCACTGCCGCAGACGAAAACCCGGCCATCCAAGGCATTGATCACGAACCAAACAAGATCAGCCTGGTGGCGGACCTCCTCTTGGACATAACGGCTCTCGCCACGACGGCTCTGTACGACGGTGCGCACCTTGTCCTCGTGGACACCCCACTCCCCGCTGTAGAGCTCGTCGAGGAGCGAGTCGCGCACGCCCTGAAGCACCCAGACCTTGTTGGCGCAATTGGCCGACTGCAGGCGACGCTGCACAAAGCCACGGAACGGGGCGATACCGACGCCGGCGCCGATCAGGAGCATGGGCCCGTCCGAAGCGAATCGCGTGGCCAGCGGGTTGGCCATCAGGCCACGGAACATGGGCACGTAGAGCTGGAGGTCCTTGCCGGCTGCTTCGGCGTCAATGGCTTGCCGAGCCAACCGCTCCAGGTATCCGGATCCCACGCCGGTGCGTGAGCCACGCTTCCAGTCGTCGGACTCGGCGACCGTCACGGCGACTTCGATCAACCGGCGACACTCGGTGCCCTTGAACTGGCACGAGATTAGGGGATCTTGGGACAGCGAGTAAAATCGCGGCATCAAGGTGTTAAGTACAGAGAGCAGGTGGTCGAGCGGGGGTTGGGTGGAGGGGAAGGCGTGCAGGAGCTGCGAGAGGCTAATGTGCAGGCTCGTCCGCAGATCACAAAAGGCGCCTTGACCCTGTGCCGAGGAGAGGTACTCCAGGATCTTCTTCTCGTTCTGTTCACTCGCGTACTCAGCCAGTAGTCGGAATAGAGGCTTGGTCGGAGCATAACTCTGGATATCAGAGCACCAGCTCAGCACCTCGCGGCGCGTCGTGATCAGCTCGCGCGGCTTATCGTCGCCCCAGATGGTGGGCCACCGGCCCTTGCTGGTCCGCATCAAGATCTTTTTATCACGCATCGACTTGGGCACACCCAGTTTATCTAGGATATCCTCGACCTCTTCGTCCTTGTTCTTCGGGCACACGCCAATGGCACCACCGACCACGAAATCCACCATCCCGCTCTCGGCGGGGTAATCGGTGACGTCGATATCAAAGTGATAGGTGCGCTTCTCGGCGCCGCCCTTGGTCAACTCCCGCGCATGGTGAAGCGGTGCCCTATAGACCTCATACGGGGGATGCGGCTGCACGAATTGAGGAGGGTGATCCGCCGGTCCCAGCGGGGTATCGACAACAGAAGTGGGGGCCGGAGAGAACGAGACAGTCTTCTCTGGGATCGGGGCGATGTTGGAAAGCTTACTGTCCAGCGTGAGGAGATTCAGGTTCAACTGCAGGCTGTCAAAGGCGTGGTTATCCGAGGGCGGCGTGATAGAATTGAATCCGGAAACAGGCCCGTCTACGGGCCGCAACGCTTGACCTCGGCAGCATCCCCCGCCACAGCAGAGCGATTGGATCTTCTGTGTGCCACCTGTGCCAACATTCTCTAGCACCCGTCGCATATCCGCCGAATTCTGCGAGATGAGGACCGTCGATGCCCGTCGCTGCCGGCCATGGTCGGATTTGTTCAGATGGTATTCTTCCTCGGGGGGACCGTCGCTCGGTGGCGTCAGTGGGGTGGAGGGGGATTCGGACGAGGTCGAGTCGGTTTCTTGGGAACTGGCCGTGCTATTACCACTGAAGTTGATGTCGGTCACCGACAGAGACCGCACGCCGCGCGGCTCTTCGGGAATGGGGTTATCGGGATGGGAGGTGACCGACACGGGGATCTCTTGGTGAGTGCCCTTGCGGGCACGCGAGCCCGAGGTGATCGTCGCCGATGGCATGTTAGGAACGGCGTGGACTATAGAATCGAGAGATGGGTGAGTTTTGTCGAGGGCATGGAAGTCATGGATGGGTGATTGCCGAGGGAAATCACATACCCATGGAGTGGAGTGGGCCGAGGGTAGTCCGGATGATCGGGGACCGCGAGGAGAAAACGGCAGACTCTGTTCGAGAGGCGATCGTGACGGCGTGCAACGTATTTGTAGGAAACAATGGCCCCTTTTTGAAAACTAGTGCAAAGGGTCGCAAGCGAGGGAAAACTGGAAGAGTGGGATGAGGATGGAGGGCGTGGGCCCGAGGAATTTCGCTGGGGTCCAAAATGACGGGACAAGGCCTTACAATCAGATACCAAAATTCGAACTCTTTTTTTCGCTATCAGATTTTGCCACATTCCGGGACTTGGCATGGAATTAACTACTGGATACGGTGCTGACTTCTGCGGTTTCGGGGAATCGTATCCATTTGTGAAAACCTCCCCCCAGATCGACGGTGCATGACTGCAGCTAAGGACTTCCTCGGGTTATTCGGAATAATCATCATTTGACTGGCGCGTAGCCGACGCCTATTGCCGCTAGTTTCTGACCCGGATCCATCGGGAAAGTATTACCAGAAGTTGGAGATAAGGGGACTACTTGAGGTGTATAACTGCAGCACACCTTGGGCAGATAATCACCGAAAGCAATTTACAATTTACATTCGGGCATCTTTGCAGGGGGACCTTGCCGACACTCCTTTCTATGTTCCGGAAAAGGCCGATGTCGCAAACGCGGCTGGGGCTTGGCGTGTAAATTACCGGGTTATCATATCAATCAATCAGATACCGGATCGCACGGACCCTCCCTTGCGAGAGATTTGATTATTCCAAGGCTGCCCGTTTCAACATCGGTATTCCCTATGCCGTGCTACTGTGGTTATCCATGGATGCACAGTCAGCTTACCCAGAAGATGATTAAAGGTCCCATATTTTCAACACATCGACATATTGTATACAGAGGATACGTCAAGTCTATATATGGAGGATCTACTTCAATGTCAAAAAAAAAAAAAAAAAAAAAGGAAGCGCCCCTGACCAAGGCCTTTCTGGAAAGCTGAACAGCTGCGCCCAGCTGAACAGATACCTCCACATGCCGGTCCTCCGGGTTCGTAGATGTCTATATTGACTGGGTACTTTTATTGCCCGTTCATCACCCGTTCAAGAATCATTCCCAGCCACCGGGGAAGAAAGGAAGTCCGGTGGGTCATTCTAGAATAACCCAGATCGGTGATTCCTGCACAGAATGTCTAGGGGGAAGTAATGCATACATATCCATAAATAGGGGAAGTTTTGAGACCCCTGTCTAGTGCGATCAGATAACTTAATCCGGGAAAATGACGCCCCCTTTCCAGGGGAAAGAATACTTCCGAGACAACATTTCAAAACCAACGCTATATGTATTGATTGTCGATGATTTACGTACTCACTTTAATTACCGACAGACCCAGAGACCAACTATAAATCACGAGAATCAACCGGAACAAGTGGGGTGTGAATTCATTATGTCATGATGCATATGGAAACAGCTGGTGTCCGTCCCATATGAGCTATATATACGTCACAAGTCATCGAAAAGAACAAAGCATCCACAAGAAAAGAAATCTTCAAAAATCAAATATAAAAATTAGCCAAGGAGATTGACCAACCTACCTACTTTCCCTCCTCCCGCTTCACGAGAGCCACCGGCGGAATGAAATGGTGCCGGCCGCGGACCAAGTAGTAGGTGGACGCCGATCCGATGACGCCAACGTACATGACCACACTCCAGTTCATGGTTTCACGTGTCACGGATGTTGACAGAGGGAAGAAGGCGAAGATGAATATCGGGAGGAGAAACGCCAGGGCTCCCATGTTAACCGCCATGCCGAACTTGCCTAGGGACCAGCGGTGGTGCGGGAGCGGCTCGCCCCGGAGGCGTTTGAGGAGTACGCAGCCGATTGAGACTATGTATGCTGACAGCAGCGAGGTAATCGTCAGGGATATCACGGCATTCAGCGCGACCTGGGACCCGATGTTGATCATGGACAGGAGAATGGTGACGATCAGGGATACCATCACGGAGTTCAATGGGATGTTCCATCCAGGGGTGACCTGGGAAGATGTGGTCAGTAGGATTATTCGGAGAAAAAGAGAGCAGAAAGTAATCAGACTGCGAGGGACTAGTGTGACCTACATATGCAAAGAAGGAGGAGAATGGCAGTCCCTCGTCCCGGGCAAACGACCACAGCTGCCGCGACGCGGTCGCGACTTCGGTGATAGTGCTGGCGGTCAGAGTCACTACCAGCACGGCTGTCATGGCGTTGGTAGCAACAAAGCTGCCCGTGGTGTTGTAGAAGATTTGAATAAACGGGAACCCCGTTGGGCTGTCGAGTACCATGCCGACCTCACCCAAAGTGAAGCATAATGTGACGAGCATAATAAACCCCAACACGCCATTGACCGCGACAGAGGACATCATGGCCTTGGGCAGCGTCTCGGACGCGTCTTTGATTTCCTCGGCTGTGTTGGTGTTAGCGACACAGCCGAGCCAACTCGTGTGAAAATCCAAGGTATATATGATGGACAGCTTACACATATGCACCGAGCAGTCGTAGCCCAGCATGGACGTGATTGTGGTGGACAGTCCGACCAGGGTTGCCGTGCCAGAACTGTCCCAACCACCGCCATTGTTGAACTGAGTGAATACGGCGTGAGCGTTGTTCCGTGGTGCCAGCACCCAAAGTGGGATGATGATGGCAAAGAGCCCGACAACATGGATGATCAAGATCAGTCCCTCCACGAAGGGCAGGTTCTTGGCTAAGAACGTGTTGAACAAGATCGAGAACGTTGAAATGGCGATCACCAGCGTCGTGCCATGCCAGCGCTTGAAGTCATAGGTGGGCTGGTTCAGGACAATTAACCCCTGGATGATCGTACCGGCAAGGTATGCAATTGACACTATCGCGCACTGCCAACCCATCGCCGAGAGCCACCCTGAAACAGCGAGGATTAGCTTCCACCGTTATCAGACACATATATGGGAATCTCCTACCGGTGATATAGCTCAGAAACTTTTGGCCTCTGCGAGGAGCAAATTCAGATACCCAGTGATACTGACCTCCGGCGGTGGGTGCCCTGATGATTGTTAGTAAATTAATTGCAGTGCAGATCCAACGCAACTTACATCGAGGCCATCTCGGCAATGCTGGCATAAACCAGAGAAAACCCAATTGAGACTGCAACAAATCCCCAGATCAAGCCAGCCGTGCCGCCATCGGTCAGTCCTGCCGACAATAGTCTGTTTGAGGGTCAATTGGATGGACTGATTTGAAGGCATACAGCAGATGTTCACTAACGTTAGGATCACCTCCCATGTGCAGATCAATGTACACCCAAATCCGACAATAGATATAAACCGGAAATTTCGCTTTGCGTGTGTCAGTACGGACATTGCCATAAATGATATAGTAGCAGCAGAAAGAGCAGTCACTCACTCGCAGTACTTGGACTCGACCCAAGGCATTCATATCCCGCTGATCAGCCAATGTGCCCATATAGCGGGGCGCAACAAGGCTCTTCTGTGCATACTCTTCATCATCGGGACATGCACATGTCGTCTGAGAGTCATGTCTAGAGACAGTCATGCTGGAGGACACGAAGCCACCTCGATCAAGAGCCAGTAGCCGGATAACCAAAGAAGATTAATAAAAGGTTGCAGCAACTTCCTCTGTTATGAAAAGTATGAGATTCAATTCCCGTTCCGAAGAATAAAAGATATAAAAACCCGCGACAGTGGAGGGACCCCAAGAAACGGGCGTAACCCAAAGAAGCAGGTATCAGGAGAAAACCTAGCGAGGTAGGATCCAAAGCGTGGAATTGGCGTGGGAGCAAGGCATGGCGTAGGAAAAATTCTCGCGCGCCAGCCATGTGGGAAATCCCTCCCCCCAAGACGCAGCCCTGGGAAGATCAAGAAATGACACATCGGATGTTTGATCGGGCGAGACAGCGCTGCAACGTCCCTTTGGAGAGTGGACACTTGGGGGACTCATTTTCGGTGTTTGATGGGCCATCCCTTGAATCCTGGAGAGGAATGAAACCATCAACCAAGCTATTGGCGCCCTGCATGCCAAGGGGAGGGAGGTTGCATCGTGGAGGATCTGGCGATCAAAGCTTCGATATTTATATTTTTGTCGAGTCTTTTATTTTGGATTTTCTATGAAGGTACTTCCAAACAATCAAGAAGATATGATTATTGCCTGCGAGATTTGCTGGAGCTTAGGGGGTTTAGGGATCTACGCCTGTCAACATCATCCCTGATTAGGGCATGGATTGGCATCGGCACGCTACCGATGCCTTTTCTGATCCATCGCCCCAAACTCCCCCCCCATGATCCTGGTGCAAATCATCCCTTGATGCTTATTCCTCCCCATCAAGACTCAAATTCGCCCTACATCCCCCTCGCATGCTTGTTCGAGGGCAAACCACATGGCCCTATCGGATGGCTGCCTCCTTGAGATCCGACATAGTTCCCAAGGGGCAGAACTCATGCTGATCGCCGACTAGGCACAGGATGTTGGCAGCGGCTGCCCGGTTGATTATGATCATGCTTGCTCGGTCGGAGGGCCGAGCCCACCCCCTCCGACGTGAGGGAGGCAGCAAATAGCCTCTCGTCTCCATTCTTTGAGAGGATATCAGTGGAATAGTGGCTGCACACATGCACGCACTTATCCATAGTGGAATCCGACACGCTATATGAACTCGGGTTGTTCGTTCCGAAGAAAGGGATGGCGCTTGGATATCTATGAATCTTTTTCCTCCCCACTTATGAACGGCGATCTTGCAAGCCCTACCGATGCCCGCTACTCGAGGGCGTCCCGTGGCACCGGCTGCTAGCATCTGCTTGCCCCGGTAATCATTGTCCGATAGCTCAATGCCGCCGAGTCTTGAAGCCGCATGCCTTGGGCTTGTATATACCCGGCCAAAAGCTACCGTCCTTCTTTTACTCTGTCTTTTCTTTCTTTGTTTGGACCTTTGGATGTGTCATTCTTTGGTACATGCAATCCGTGCATGTATAGCCCCAAAGACGCTCACCCATAACCCCCAAAGAATCCTACCGCCACATCCACCTTCTCTCCAATGGTAGCTCACTGCACCGAATATCGAATCCTTCTGGTCCCCGTCATTTCGGAAGGCCCCGTTTGTGCTCTGCCATGGGCCCATATGTGCCCCCGGGCCAGTCGCCGCCCTTCGAGGTAGTCGACGACGACCACCACTCCGCGTGGGTGATCATCACGGCCGCCTTGGGGCTGGTGGTGTCGCTGGCCTGCTTTCTCATCCGGCTGTATGTGCGGCTGGTATTGATCCCGCCATTTGCGCGAGATGATTTTGTCTTGCTGGGGGCGACGGTAAGCGGACCTGAGTTGATTACTTACAAGATATTCACACTCTCCTCGGTGACAAACTAGAGCTGACATACGAATTTGTGATACAAGATTCTCGCCGGTATCCAGTCTACACTGATGTTCTACGCCTGCTCGCGCGGATTCGGGACGTCAATTACATTACTGCAACCCGGCCGACTCGATCAAATCCAGACTGTAAGTACACGAACACTATTTAATTGCATTTTGATATCTTTGATATCCAGCGGGTAGTTTGTTGAGCCAAAGCTGATCGGATAGTTAATCACCACAAGCGACGTCTTCTCTCTACTAATCCTTTACCTCTCAAAATGCTGCGTCGTCGCCATCTACCTGCGGCTGACGCCGCAGAAACTACACAACCGCGCCTCGTGGGCCACGCTCGCCCTCTGCACAGCCTGGCTCGTCCCGGCTGTTTTGATCTTGCTTGTTGACTGTGAGCTGAACAAGCCGTGGCGGTCTCAGGGCGGGCAGTGTCGCAATTTGGTATGCTGAATCACTATGTCTTGTGTTGAGCGAAGATATACATATGGAATATATATGTGTATAAATTCCTCTAGAGTGCAGGGTGGCTGATGATGTGTATAGAATACACGATGGCAGTTCATCGCTGCTCTGGATGTCATTACCGAGCTGATTCTATTTCTGCTGGCCGTGGTTCTGCTGAAAGGTCTTTTCATGTCTGTGAAGCGCAAGCTGGCTATTGGGTTTGCGTTTATCTTCCGATTTCCGTGAGTCCACACCTCGAGAAGAAGAAGAAGAGAAGAAGAAATACTACCCAAAAAGCCCAAGCTAATCAAATAATCCCACAACAGTTTGATCATCTTCACTCTCCTCCACATCTCTACCCTCCGCGCCGCCCTCCACGACCCCGATGTAACCCTCGCCGCTGTCCCCCCAACCGTCTGGCTCCAAGTCGAGGTGCACTACACGCTGGTCGCCTGCAGCGTATTCTGTCTGCGGCCGTTCATGGCAGCCGTCAGCACGTTCTACGGTACGGCGGGCGACTCGACGCTCGAAAGCAGCGTTTCGGCCTCGAGGTCGCGCGGCACGAAGGGGAGTTCCGAGTCTGGATCTGGGTCAGGATCGAACTCGAATTCGAATTCCGTATTGCAGTCTATGTCCCGGTCCAGGGTTCAGAGGAAGAGGGCGGGCACGGCGCCGTCTTCTTCGTCAAATAAGAAGGAGGATGGTTTCTGCTGTGGAGATGAACATATATACAACCAACAGAAGCAGAAGCAGAAGCAGAAGAAGAAGAACCAGCTTGCTGGTACAACTCCCAGTCCCGATGGAAATACTCACCAGACTCGCACATTTCATCGACGGTCTATATTTTCTCTCGCTTCCCAGAGCAAGCAAGCCAAGCAGGGCATTACAAGGCTGGACAAGAAGATGAAAGGGAAAGATGGAGAAAAAGAAGAGGAAGAGGCGAGCTCCTCGCATCCGGATGGAGATCTGATTGAACTTATGCCGCGGCTGCAGCGGCAGCGGGCCCGATCAGGGACCGGATCGCACTCTCACCAGGACCAAAACAGGGACGAGGATGGACATTCGATGGTCATCCGGAAGGAGGTCCAGTACTCGGTTCAATATGAGTATGATGAGGCGCGGTGGCGGGAAGTGGCGACGCCGGAGAGTACGTCGGATGCCACTGTTTATGTGTAAATGTACTTATATAGAATAAGAGGTATAGAGAAAGCAGGCTTAGCGGAGTCTATGGTCCATTATTCCATTATTCTTTTGAACAGTCTGAAAACTACTATAAACGTATTCTGGTGAATGACCTCGGGTCAAGAACGCCGCCCGCCTCAATGACACTATATATTTACTCAAGACATGTAATGCAATTTGTACACGCCAAATCCAGATTATGAAGGGCCAGTCGGCCGCTTGAAGGGGTGAGCCTCGGTGCTCCTGCAATGAATGGTTAGCCCATGCACGACACAAGAGATAAGGGGATGATTTTAAGGGGACGTACAGCACGTATTCGTCCAAGCTGATATGGTTGGGCTCGGAGAAGATGAGGTACAAGTACTTCAGCGTCTCGGCCAACCAGAAGCTCTCCATCTTATCCTTGAGCTTCGGCTCCTTGTCGCGCACATCGGCAATGGAGGAGTGGCCGAACTTGGTGCGCGTGGCCTTCTCGATGTTCTGGAACATCCGCCACGCAGCATCTTGAAGGGACTTGTCGCCGGTGATTCGGTACATGATAAAGAGAGACTCAAGAGCTTCGGGTCTGTGGTTAGGATGTTAGCATGTGGGATGAGAAATAACAAATGAAAAACATTTTCGTACCTGAGGCTATACGATGGGTCCCGAATGTCAGTTATGCCGGGCGGCAACCTCTGGGCATCGACCTTTTGTTGCGCTCTCTGGCGCTCTTCGTCCAATTCAATATGGCGCCCAATGATGTCCGCAAACCACTTGTTTTGGTCCCAGGGACAGACATCAATATTCTCACAGGCACTGACGCGGAACGATTCCGGCATGACACCCGTCGGGGTCACATCATACGCCCAGACACAGCCGTCCGTCAGCCCGCGAGCGATCGGCATGTCGTCGGGGCGGTTGAACACCTTGGCTCCCAGGGCCACCATACCACCCATGAAACACTTGAGATGGTCCGGCGCATACCGCAGGGATTGAGAGTCGCCGCCTCGAAGCACATAAACGTCGGCAGCGAAGAGCGCGCGACGATCAGCGTCCTTGGTCATCGCACGGAAAATGACCTTTTTCTTGATGGTCTCTATGGCATCCGCATACATCTTCTGATACTGGTCGGTCTTGCCGCCCAAGAGAATGTGCTCTTTAGGGAAGTATTCGTATGCGGAATCGGCACAACCTCCCACACTGAATGAAGTGTCCTCGAACCGGAGTTTCTCGGCATTGATAAAGGTCGGCCACATTCCAGGCAGTCTGGTTGTTGCCTGGCCCTCCTGCAGGTTGTTCGTGATCCGCTGAACGGCGTCGAAGTATTTCGGGTCTTTGGTCAGCTGCGTCAGACGGGTAAATTCAACCGTCAAAGAAGCGATCTCCGCCAGACTGGTGCGCGGAGATGCCCAAATTCCCTCGCCTCGGGCCGACCTGCAACTTGTCAGTCCCGGATCATCGCGACTAAAGAACCCCGCCCAGGACTAGTGCGCAGTGAATATGAGGGACACTTACTTGGCCCAGTTCCAGCGCATCTGGGGCATGCGATTCGGCGTGTCAAACGCATTGAAGATCATTTCACCCAATTCGACCGCCTTCTTGAGAAGTATCGGGTGTTTGCCATTGGTCAGGTCATGGGCTGCCAGGAAGCCTCCCATGTACCGAATAACGATCTCAAAGACGTTGACTTCCCGACTGGTTGTCGTGGTAAAGTCGATTTCATTCAGAGCCTCCAGGGCGAGTTCGAGCTCGTCATCCAACCCCATGATGACCAGGGCGTCCAGCGAATCGACCAGAGTGGCCCCCCAGCCGCTAAAAGTGTCCTCGAACTGGCCGCTCGTGGGCGCCACTTCATCGCGGAGCCATGCATGGTCCTTATATCCATTCCAGGCGTGGAGGAAAGCGCTCTTCACGGCCTCCTGCTTGCGAACTCTTTCGGTGCGATCTTCGGGGGATTCAGGTGGGAAGTCGAACTGGATGCGGGGAATGCTCCCCGGGCCGTTGGGCAGAGGAATATGGGCGGGCACGGGGTTGAGCTCGGGGTGTTTGGTTAAATGGACGGCATCTTTGGGCGGTTCGGGGTCTTTCCTCGAAATGGGCTTTCCAGGGCGTTTCTGCTGCTTGACAGGGGCGGGCGAACTGCGCGGGAACCAAACGAAAAGAAAATACACCACGCAGACGAAGACGATTGCTTTGGCGATGGGCCGGCCTTTTCGGTTGAAAAACATGACGAAAAGGAAAGTCGAAGGGGAAAGAAAAGAAGAAGAAGAAAAGTGGAAATTAGAAAGGAACGGTCATCGGGAAATGAAGTCGAAGGGGACAGGTTCGGAGAGAACCGATCAAAGAGAGTGGACGAGCAGGAAATCTCAACGTTTGGAGGTTTCTGTCTTGTTTTCTTTTTTAGGAGCGATGTGCTAAAGTGTCATTAGGAGAGAGGTGGAAATGCCAGAGAAACGGGCCACGATCGGGGGCCAAGTTGGAAGGATTGGGGGAGAGGCAGTGTGGGCCGTTGATCGTCAGGGAGGCCTCACACCAGGAAAGTACTGAGTAGCGATTGGCGCAATGTGGAATGTCTTGGGGGAAGATCCACGTAAGGAGAGGGCCTTAAACTGAGCAAAGTGTGCGTGTGAAGCTTGTGAAGCTTGTGAAGCCAGGATGTTCGGGGACACCTTGTTCTCTGGATGCCAGAACATGCGCAGGGTCCGGGGGGAGAAGGGTCCACTGGACAACTCGGGAGATATCGATAAGCTGGCATAGAATCTCACATTTAGTTTATTCAGCTTATTTATTCCATGTCTGTTATTTTACGTTATTTTATTTTAGTCTGTTTCTGTTTTATTTCTTATTCTTACTTCTAGAATAAAGTCGACGCCGAGTGCTTTCTACAAGGACAAGCCTTGGATATCGTCTTTCATCCAAGGGTGTCATATTTGGTCGAGTGACAAGAGCGCAGCGGTGCAAGCAAAGCAAAGTCCCTTCATACGGTGTTTGTCGTGTTTGCACTGGATAGATCAGATCCAACTTCCATGCTCACCTTGTACCCTGTCGACACTCGGTAAGTGGTGTTTCTCCTTTCAAGCAATTGTAATTTAATAATGAAATAGACTAACTGAAATAAAGATACACTGCTTGTGACCACCTTTGCTATCGTGGTTGTTCCAAGGATCGGACACCGGGCTATTGTTGTATGGCATCACATACGACGAGTCTTCATTGTCTACGCTTGCAATTAGCTTGGCTGGGCCAGTTTGAATCCCGTGCTCCAGCGAATACTTTGAGACCGTCTTTCTCTGGCCACCCAGTCCCTATAAACATCCCCACGATATATAAGGCCAGAGAGAGAAACCGGCGTCATGCCTCTCACAGGGTAAATGCCAAATCCTCTTTTCTTCTCTTGCCTCTCACTTATCCATGAAATCTCCCACGGTCCCAAACTAACTCCAACAATCAAGCGTCTACTTCATCCCCTCACACCCCAATTCCACCACCGCCCTCGCCACCATCACTGAGCGCCTCCGCGCCGCCTTCGTGGATGACGACCTCGTCCCCGTGGGCCGCTGGAGCCTGGAGCAGAAGCTGATGCGTGACACCCCAGGCCTGCTGCCTGCGTCCGCAAACTCCGCCCAGCGACCCGCCAAGCCGCGGTACATGCAGTTTCTGTCGCTGACGCACTACCCGCACCACGGGTTTATCTACGCGTCCGAGCCCGCTGAGAAGCCATTCCATCCGCCCGGCGCGGCATCGGCCAGTCCCGCCGGCGGGGCGCCAGCCAGTGCATCGCCGCCTCCTACCGGACCCGGGCCAGGGACAGGCGCCACAGCAGTAGACTCAGCCGCCATGGTAATGACAACCGTCCCGCCGTCGGCATATGGAACCCTCTTCCAGCACTTCACCTACGCGTGCCAGCCGTTCTGGTGCCACCGGCTGACGGTCGCCGTGCCCAGCGGCGTCGTCTACGACGTCGGCGACTTCCGCGTGCGGCTCGGCGACGTGCGCCAGACCTACCCGGCCGCCCGCGTGCGCGGCACCGTGGTCGAGATCGAGTGGCGCGGCCCGTCTGTTGTCGGCTCGTTGCCTACCAACCCTGACGACGCCATAGGTATGGGTGTCTCCGACTCTTCTTCGTCTTCTTTTCTTTTCTTTTCTTTTCTTTTCCTTTTTTTTTTTTCTCATGCTCATACTTGTGCTCGTGCAGTGTCGGAAGATGCCGACTCGGGCATCGATGTCTCGTTCTCCGCTATCGAGGACGCCGATATCGACGCCGAGTATGCGGCTACCGCGTCGCTGATCCGCGAGTTCTGGGGGCGGTTGGGATTGGAGGGTGCTCGGGAGGCTATTTTGGTTCCTGGGGTTGGGAAGGAGGTAAAAGAGCGATTACGTCGGTATAAGAGCCAGCCCCGGCATCCGTCTGTTTCTGGGACTCTTTCGGATGAATTGGCGGGAGTGGTGGGTGTGAGTGGCGCGGAGGATGACCCTGATCCGCAGGCTGGGGCCGATGTCGCTAGGCAGTTTATGGAGGTCCTGCGGTTTAATCGGTAGTTCGGGCTCAGGAATTAGAACTGGTAGATGCTGGGAGGGGTCTTTTGAGTGTCATGACGCTGGATGTTACTCCGACATGATATCTATAGCCGGGCAATTGGTTCAACCTATACTTTTACTCGAATAATTGGCATAATACAAGCTTACTTGGCTGCAACCAAAATCAATATAATACTGTACTGGATTATAAACACCAGCTCGAGCACATGTTTTCCACCTGCATTTCAAAGTGCACGCTTGATCATGAATCATCCAATCTCTCGCCTAAGGCGAATCGACTACAGAATACCAGCATGGGACACTGAGATGGGAAAGGAAATAATGGAAAAGGCAAGAAGAGAAAGAAAGAAATAGACATCCTCGTTGAAAACAACTTCAGCTAGCATTGACAAACATGGGGAACGCGGGAGATCATTTTTGCATCATGAGCTGGACGAACTCGTTGTCTGCGGATTAGTTAGCATAAAACGGCGACGGATATTTCCCCAGAATATTGGAGTCGTTCCACATACAGTCGATCCGGCCATCACCATCCTGATCCGCCTCGCGGATCATCTCATCCACCTCGTCGTCGGTCAGCTTCTCGCCGATCGAGGTCATGACGTGGCGCAGCTCAGCGGCCGAGATGAAGCCATTGTTGTCGCGGTCAAACACCTTGAACGCCTCCCGGATCTCCTCCTCTGAGTCCGTGTCCTTCATCTTGCGGGCCATCATGGTGAGGAATTCTATCGCACGTCAACCATTTGCCCATCCAGCATTACAATAAGAGACAGCCATACCAGGGAAATCAATGGTGCCGTTGTTGTCGGCATCGACCTCGTTGATCATATCCTGCAGCTCAGACTCGGACGGGTTCTGGCCCAGAGAGCGCATGACGGTGCCCAGCTCCTTGGTGGTGATCTGGCCTAGTAATCGAATGTATGTCTCAGTAAATGGATGGTAAATGGGGTTCTCGAACGCTCGAGGGAGGCACAGATAAACCCGACCGAGCTGTCAGGAGAGATCGCACTAACCATCGCCATCCTTGTCCTGTAGGTCGCAAGAGAGAAAACCATCAGCATGTGTCCCCGGGGCTGCACAGAGCTCAATCGACATGGAGAATGCTACTCACAAACAGGGAGAAGGCCTCCTTGTACTCGGAGACTTGCTCTTCGGTCAGAGAGTCGGCCTGGGCAATGCGATGCGAGGTCAGCAAAAGTGTCCTGGGTTACCAGAATCGGTGCCCCGCAGCGTGGGGAGAGTGTTTCAACCCAACAGGACAGAGGGGCAGAAGGAAGGGGGAGAGCCAGAGGAAAGGAATACCATTGTGAATGGATTTGATGATCAAAAAGTTGAAAAAAGAGCGAGAGAGAATGAGACAATTTGATGATGGTGGGGGGGAAGAGATGAGGGTTAAGGGGAAAAGACGATAGCCTTACCGGCCAATGGTACATAGTACCGTACACAAAAATAGCGTGTCTGGCTAGTACCCAGTCACGCGAAAGGCGGTCACAGTGTACCCGCCCCAGGGCTGAGATTGTCACCTTTTTCAACTGTCCACCAGCGCAGTCTAGAACTCGGTTTGTTGGCAATGAAGGTGGTAATTGCGTCTAGAGAATGGTATTTCGTGTGTAATTTTGTGCATTTTGCGTTTAGATCCTCTCGACCCAGTGTTGGTGCTGTTGGGCTGGTGAATGGATCCCCAAAAGCTTGGTTTCTGCCTAGATACGGCGATTTTCGATGATCGAGTTTGCTATCAGATATGGTTTGGGGGTTTAGTATAGCTGATATTTGATAATCTATGGCTGCAATAGCATCATAAGGCAGATTTGACTTAAATATATATAGAATATCTTTAGTTCCATACTACTATACCAATCAGTCACCAGATACTTACAGTAGTGATTTGATTACCCTTCCAAAGGAATAATCTCACTCATTCTAAACTAAATAACATCCATGAATATGTCCTATCCTATCTGATACTGTACCTATCAAGATATCTATCCTAGCGAGGTTGACAGTAGCTGTCACCAGCCCTACGATGTCCAAATACCGTGAAATCTGCAACAGCTTGATAGCTGCATTGACCTATGCACATCACATTGATCTCGGACTGATCTACCTAGCTCCCCAGAGACCAGAACAGGATCGACCTCAAGATCTACGAGATATCTCCAAGACGTCAACAAGCCACTCGGGACTCGGACAAAGCATGAATCTCAGGTACCCGCCATGACAGAACCAATACACAAAAGCCCCCCCATAGCCATGTGGAGACGGTCGTAAGTTACACATTGAATACCGGGCCCGACGTTGCCCCTTCTTCGAGCTTCTCATGTCACTCCATTCGCAGACGATCGGCTTGCACTCGACTATCAAAGACTCTCGACTTCAAGCTTGCGGCGCTGATAGCTTGAACATGAGTATCGATCCATCCACCATCCACCTATAACCCTTGACCTGCTCCCATTCCTCACGCCCTCTCACAATGTGGCGGGATCGCACCAACCTGTATGCTTGCGCAATGCGCCTCCCATCGAAACCGCTTGGTTGACAAGAGACAAGCTAACACACCTTGCCCTTCTCTCTTATTGTATAGCTACATCTCCTACCGCCAGTCCTTCACCCACCACCCCGCCAAGAAGCCACGTTTCCTCGGACCCTCCAATGGCTTCTCCGACATACCCTCCCAACCCGAAGAAAGCCGGCGGCTGATCTCCGAGCCCGGTGGCCAGGACGAAGATGGGGACATGGTCATTGAGATGGACCTTCTGCCCCCGCGCTGGGTTGACGTGCAGGAGGAGGTGTCGGAGCTGCTGACGGAGATTGCACAAAAGTCGTCCCAGCTCGACAAGCTGCACCAGAAGCATCTGCTGCCTGGGTTTGGTGACGAGGACGTCCGGAAGAAGGAAGAAGGTGTTATCGAGCGGTTTACGCAGGATATCACCCGCGGCTTTCACGATTGCCAGAGGGCTATCCAGCGCATCGAGATGATGGTGCGCGATTCCAAGCAGCAGGGCGGTATCACCGGCGGCGAGGAGACTATGGCCAAGAATATTCAGATCTCGCTTGCCTCGCGTGTCCAGGAGGCGAGTGCGCGCTTCCGCAAGAAGCAAAGCACCTATTTAAGGAGTAAGGACCGGCTTTTTTTCTTTTTTTTGCTTCTGCCCATGCGTTGGGCCAGCTAATCATCTGTCATAGAACTCCGAGATCTTGAAGGCCTTACGACGCCGTTTGACCGCGCACCTACCCCGGTTCAAAACCCATACACGGATCCCTCTCTAATGGAATCGGATGCGGACCGGTCATTCTCACAAACCATGTTGATGCAAACCTCCCAACGAGCGACAGGCCAGAATGACGCCGCAATCGCACAACGAGAACGCGAAATCAACGACATCGCCAAAGGCATTATCGAACTTTCTGACATCTTCCGCGAGCTGCAATCACTGGTCATCGACCAGGGGACTATGCTAGATCGCATCGACTTCAACGTGGAAAGAATGGGCACCGAGGTCAAGGCAGCCGATAAGGAACTGAAAGTGGTATGTTTCTGTACAATCTTCTTCTTCTTCTCCTTTTGAACATATTCTCATATCAATACCCGCCAGGCTACAAACTATCAAAGCCGCACCACCAAACGCAAAGTCATGCTGCTCCTGGCGCTGCTGGTCATCGGCATGGTCATTCTGCTGGTCGTCAAACCCAAGAAACACGGCTCCTCCCCGAAGCCCGAAAACGAATCTTCTAACAACATCCGGTCGGTGCTGGCTTCCATAGACCGGAGGCGGCGTCACTCTCCGAACCACTTTGCGCGAGACCGCTGGATGGATCCTGATATATTTCGATGAAAGCCTCTGCAAAATACCCCATAATAGTTTTAATGTGACCGATAAGCAAGGGCATCTTGGATTCCGTCTGTCTTGTAGAATACGACTATAGATCCTGGTGGATGTGTGAAGTTCGTATCCTGTCCCCTTCGGTGTTCTTATTATCGCTGCATCGGGAACTGCCGTAGACCATGAATAATTACTGAATGATTGAATGACTGGTTGATTGCCGAAAAGTTTCAAATGGTATTCAAACACTTCTAGTCGAAACATGGCTCAAATGGACACGAGAAAAGAACCCGAGGTCTTGGAAGATCCCTTCCGATGAAACTAAGCATTAGATAGGGGAAAACATCATAGGCACCGGCTACGGCTGTTTGCCCTCCTGCGCCAGCAGCTGGGCCACATCATCGTCCAAGTCTCCGCTGGCAAATTGCGAATAGTCTTCCTCGCCGTGCGCGACTTTGCGTCTCTTAGCCCCGGCTCCATTCGTACTGAGGTCGAAGTCGTTGCCGCCGCCCGGCGAGATTGTGGATGGATCCGGTAGAGAGATTCCATTGTCAGGCTGCTCGAGGCCAGGGAGAGTAAAGTTATCCGGAAGCGGCACATGTGCTCCTTCTGTGAACGGCGCGGGTCCGGTCTGCTGCTGTTCTGGCTTCGGGGACCCTACGGGCGTGATGGCCTCGACGGGAGGTGGAGTCAAGGCCTCGACTTGCGGACGGGCGGGCTCCTCACCCTGGCCGCTGTGATCACCATGCGGGCCGCCACTGGGGTCCTCAGTCGAGAGACCTCGCATGATGGCGTCCTCGACCTCGCGCTTCTTGACGTCGGTCTGCGTTTTCTTCTCCGAGAGCTGCGCTGCAAGAGACTCTTCCTTCGACAGCTCAGAGCGGTTGGTCTCCAGCAACTTCTCAAGGCCGTCAATCAACGCACGTCGTGACTTGATCACCTCGGAAACAGAGCTCTCTGCGTTTGCAAGTGTTTTCAATAGCTGACTGAGACGCGCGGCGTGCACTGGAGGAGTGGGTTGTGGGGTTTTGGTGTCGTGCATCTTGTCGTACTCTGTATTGGCGGTTGTCGCCGACGTATTGGTGGTCATGGCAGCTTTCGTGAGGGCAACTTGCAAAGGGACGAGGGGCTGGAGCTCCGAGGGAGTAGACCCCGTTGAGGAGTCCCTGAAGAAAGATCCGCCGAGTGGTTGTTTCTTGGTGGTGGAGCGAGTCTTGTCGATTTCTAAGAAACAAGTCAGGCTTCTAGTTAGCACGTTGTGTGTCGGAACTGGTCAATGCGACATACCATTCACACGAGCTTCCACGGCCTCCAAGATCGGAGCCTCAAAGACATTGCGCTGTCGCCACACTTCAACAACTCGGCGAATCTTCTGCTGAACATCATTCGACGACCCTTTGTAGGCCGCCGCTGTTGCGTCCACGACGATCTGGTCTCTCAATTAGTTTGAATCTAAGCGTCATGCACTTCGATGGGAACTGACCGGCGAGAAGGCAATAAGGAAATCATCTTTCCCTCGGGCTTTGGACTGCTGTGCCACCTCTGTAACTGGGTCAATAGACGAGTAAGAGCTGGGCGAGGGGTATTCGTACCATTGGCCAAATAGACCAAATTAAGACGCTTGGGGGGTGCTGAGTCGCGGATCTTTTGGAGCCAGATCTGCGCAGTCCGCTCAGCGTGTCGCCTGCAAATTGCGACCATGATTAGTAGGGGTTTGGCTCGTTTGTGTCCAAGCTAGGTATTTACTTACCTGTGAAACATAACCCATTGCGCGACAGTAACAATGCTCTCCTGTGTCTCATTCAAAGCTGATAGCTTTGCTTTGACAGCATCATCGGTGTATGCCATAGTGGATGATTCAGGGGCCTATCGCAGTGGCCGGGCAAGTAGCTTTCAAGTGATCAATTGAATTGAAGTTAGGTCGCGGTTGCGACAAGGGTAGATAGGATAGGGCAGTGGTAACTGAGAGCAATTGAAGCCCAACAATGAAATCAAGAAGGGCGCAAGAGATTCAAAAGAACTAAAGAAATGCCTGGCCCACGAAGTCAAACAACGCGTCCAGCCGGGGTTGTGGAGGTGGAGTCGACGCTGGTGAAGCTGATCAGTTGCAACATTGAGCTGCTGACCGCCCCCGCCAGCGGCAGAATCGGGGGCTCCGAGCGCGCTCCGTCAACATCTGTCAACTCCTACTGCTACCACTCTCACTCACCACTTCTCCCTGCCTTATCACTCACACTCGGTCATCATCTCCTTAAAAACTACGAAACATTCTGATACCAACGAATACTTGCACAATGGCTGACCGTTTCCCTTCTCTGGAGGACTTCTCAGAGGGTATGGACAACCCACTTCCACCGTTCTACTCCCCAACTGAGCTACCATAGCTGACAAAACATATCCAGGCCAGACTGGAGTTGCCGAAGGCCAGGATGCCCCCGATGATGATTTCCTGGCCCGTGAGCGCGCTGCTCTCGGAGAAGACGCAAACGAATTCGCTACCCCTCAAGACCACGTTGCCGCCCACGAGAATGTAGATACGGGGGATGACTTGCTGGGTGGAGAAGGCAACGCTGCGTTTGCGGATGAGAGTGGTCAATTCGAATCGTCGTTCCCCTCAATGGAGACACAGGCACAGAACGAGGTACGCATCAGCTCCTGAGTAGACTGACAAACCTGCGACGTACTGATCGATGGCTTTGATCATTTAGAAAGTCGCACCCGGAGGCACAATTACTGGAACTGGCTCCCCATTTCCGCCAAGCGGCTACCCAAGCACTCTGGAGCCCGAAGAAGAGCCCGAGGCTGTCAAGTGAGTTCAATTCCAGTCTCGATCAACGAACCCATGACCTTTCACCTGCGTTGATTCTCTCATGACTTCTTCCTTTGACTGACATATAACTCAATTATCTAGGGAATGGCGTGAGAAGCGAGACTCCGAGATTGCGCGCCGTGCCGAGGTTTCAAACGAGAAGAAAGAGGCTACCACCAAGAAGGCTCGTGAGGACATTGACGACTTCTACGTTTCCTACAACAACAAGGCGGACAAGCACCGTGGCCAGACCCGTTCTGAGGCCGAACAGTTTCTGGCTAACCGCGAGGATACCTCTGCCGGTGGCACGAGCTGGGAGCGCATTGCGAAATTGGTCGATGTGTCCGGCAAAGGTTCCACGGGGGGCGCCAGCGGCTCTGGCAAGGAGCGTTTCCGCGAGTTGTTGATCGACTTGAAAAAGGACCAGGAGGCTCCCGGTGCCAGCGGGATCTAGTTCATTTTCCTCGGTTTCTTCAAGTTGATGGCTGCGGGGGGGTTATTAGCCCAGTGCTGAGGCGGTTTGGAGGATTGCCTGATTCAAAGTCGAGCGCATGCCGCCGGCCTTCTATGGTGCTACCCCGTCATGTCCTTGTCATCCCAAGCACTACTTGTCAATCGCCGTTGCGACGTCTTTTTTTCTCTATTTCATTTCACTCCACGCAGCGCAGTCTTCAGGGGGTTTGTGTAATTTAAGTATTTCAGATTGATAGCATCGTTAATACCAAAGATTCCCAATCTCCCGTTCGCCCGGCTTTATATTTGAATGGAGGTCGCATTGATAGATGGCAATACCAATGCCCAATTGTCTAATAAATACCTGCATTCACCGAATAGTTCGGGAGCAGTCTCGAGGAAATAGCCCATCTAATAGCTTGAGGGGGAGCAGGGTCGGTGATTTCTGACAATAGACGGGAAAATATCGCAATGTATTCATTCATTTTGTCTCATTTCAATCGAAGCGTGGTTGCAGCTCAATCCAGCTCCGTCACGTCACCTCCAGGCTCCCCGACCTCCTGTTTGCCTTCGGCCTCCAACTCCGCCAGCTTCTTCTGGCCTTCGGCCGTAGTAGCATCGACAATACCTTGCTCCAGACTGAGCATACCACCATCGCCCAGCTGCTCGACGACCACCTCTGCCTCTTCAACAGACATCTTGCCCAAGACCTTGTTGACTTCGTCCAGGGATTCAGACTCCAGCGCTTTTTGGAGATCTGCGGGGAAGGTGTCGAAGATCTTGCGCGATTCGACCTCGGTGGGCTCTTCGCTGTTGGCGGCAGGGATGTTGATGGTGATCTTGGTACTCGGGTCCACGGCGTGCAACTGAATTTGCTCCACCCCGGCCGGGTCATTGGACGCGGACTTCTCTTTACTGAGCTCGGCCGCGCGAGACTTGATTCGGTGGTAGGTGTCATTCACATCGTTACTGAACAACGTTGCGGCACGGTGGTCCTTGGTGGTAATCCTGGACAATCAACTGTTAGTTGGATGCTGCACACCGACGATGACATGTACATACCGGGTGAAGAATAACTGGATGCCGTCCCGGCCCAAGGAGCGACAGTATTGCAAGAGCAGGCCCTGGTGGACGCACTGGCGAGCGTAATCCTCCTGGCCCTTCAGCTGGCTGTTGAACGCCTCAACGAGCAAGCCATCCGTCTCCTTCTCGGCAATAATTTGCGGGTGTTCAGAGATGAATTGCTGGTAGGCCCTGTAGTCACCAGGCCTAATGCGGGCAAACTGCTTGCCCAATTCACTAATCTCGACATTGGCAGGGTCATCGTCATCATCCTCGCCGGCCTTCGCTGCCGAGGCCTGATTCACGGCACCAGGGTTCAACAGCTCTGTCGAACTTTCCTGCGCTGAAGCAGCGGCCTTTCCTTTGTCGGTCGACTTGGCAACATGTGAGGTGTTAAACCCATCATGCAATCCATCGCTAGTAATCTTGGTGCCTTCTTCCTTTTCGAGCTGTGCCAGTCTCGCCAGCAATTCCTTCTGCAGGCCCTGCACCTTCTCTTTGTGTCCTCCGACACCCTGGATGTATTCCTTGAAGAGATTGTCTGGCGTGGAGCCCTCGAATTCCTTCTTCACCTGATCCACCAGTGCGCCCATCATCTGCGAGTACTTGGGCTGTTCCTTTTCATGGGTGTGGACTCCCTCCGGGGGAGGCGGGGCTTGGTCCTCGGCGGGGTTGCTTGCGAACTCCATGATAGTCTGGAAGATGAATTCATCGGGAGAGGCAGACGAATCCTCGTGCTTCTTGAGAGACTCAAGGAGCTTATCGATGCGCGACAGCAGCCCATCATTAATGATGCGCTCGTACTTTAGGGTCTTGATGTCATGGCGGCGCTGTTCTCGCTGTTGGTGAATTTGGGACTGCTTGGCTCGGATGAACGACCGCTTATCGACGTTGGGATGAACTTCAATATCCGAATCGTCTGACAGCTCCAGCGCATCCCATTTGCTGTAGTCGAGCACCATTTTGACAGGAGTATAAAATTCGCTCTAGATTCGGCGGGCAGGTGGGGTATATCAGCCGCCACAGGAGGAATGACAGCGATGCGAGGAGTGCAGATTGAGAAGAAAGAGACAGAAATCAAAATAATTTCCCAAGACTTCACAGGAGCCTCAAATCAAGGCAGATCCACCGGAGCCAAAGTGCCACCAAACAAAAACCTTCATCGGCGCAGCTCGATCAGCTTCCATGGGCGGTGGAGCATGGCAGTACCGCTTTGCCGACGGCCGCGGACAACACGGGATCGTCCCATCTGCCGGATTCCTTCCTCGTACCCCCGAGTGAACAGTCGAGACGGTGCTATGGAATGTGCTGCTCGATTGATTTCTACTCGGTGAGATATGGCACTGTCTGATTTGTTCCGGTGACATCCTTTGACTACTTCGATTCTACTAAGAGCTTCTCCGATTCACTTCCGACATGCGCGGTGCCAGACTGCCCGTCTCCTGGGCCCCAGGTTTTGGCCCCAGACAGTTTTCCAACCCGCAAGGCGCCTTTGCTCGCGACCTCATCCCCAGAGCAAATGTGTCTACCATCCGCTCTGGCATAAATCGGTTATACCCAGCCACCTCGGTCCGCTATTCCTCTCATCAGGCGGCCAATGTCCCGCTCTTGGTTCGCTATAACAGCTTCATATATACACGCCCTGCGTCGCCTATTGTTTCTCAAGCCAGGCTGCTGTGTTCAACTTCACGTCTACTGCAAGCAAAGCCCCCATCCCCGCTCCCAAGCGCTCCTGACGCTAGCGGTCAATCGGCTCCCGGGAAAGAGGACGAAGATGTGGACAAAGGATTCGAGTTGTCTGAAAGAGCTGCACAAGCAGCACAGGTTAATCTGCGGGCCAAATTGGCCAAGGATGGCTCGTCGGGGAAGAAGGCCGGATCCTCCGAGATCTGGCGGCTGTTCAAGATTGCACGGCCTGAAACCAAGGCGCTCGGGTTTGCGTTCTTCTTCCTGCTGGTCTCCTCGTCGATTACCATGTCTATTCCCTTCTCGATCGGTAAGATCATGGACACGGCCACGAAAAGTGCAGCTGAAGGAGGCAGTGAACTGTTTGGTTTGAGTCTTCCAATGTTCTACACTGCTTTGGGTGGAGTTCTCCTTGTGGGTGCCGCAGCCAACTATGGTCGCATCATCATCCTCCGAATTGTGGGCGAGCGCATTGTTGCGAGGTTGCGCTCCAAACTTTTCCGGCAAACATTCGTCCAAGACGCCGAGTTCTTCGATGCGAACCGAGTTGGTGATCTGATTTCACGACTTAGCTCTGATACCATCATTGTTGGCAAAAGTATCACACAGAATCTGTCTGATGGCTTACGGGCGGGTGTCAGCGGTGCCGCTGGATTTGGCTTGATGGCATACACAAGTCTGAAGCTCTCCAGCATCTTGGCTTTGCTGCTTCCGCCACTCGGCCTTGGTGCTCTCTTCTACGGTCGGGCTATCAGGAACCTCAGCCGTCAAATTCAGAAGAACCTGGGTTCCCTGACCAAAATTGCCGAGGAACGCTTGGGCAACGTAAAGACCAGCCAGTCCTTCGCAGGCGAAATCCTCGAGGTGAATCGGTACAACAACCAAGTCCGCAAGATTTTCAACCTCGGCAGGAAGGAGTCTTTGATCAGCGCGACTTTCTTCAGCTCGGTAAGTTTAATCCTTTCTGCCTGTATCTGCACTATTGGCAATATCCACTGATTTTCTTCAGACTGGACTGATGGGCAACATGACGATTTTGACGCTGCTCTATGTGGGCGGTGGCATGGTCCAGTCAGGAGCTATCAGTATTGGAGAGTTGACCTCATTTTTGATGTACACTGCCTATGCTGGCTCTAGCATGTTTGGCTTGTCAAGCTTCTACTCGGAGCTGATGAAAGGTGTGGGTGCGGCGAGTCGACTCTTCGAGTTGCAAGACCGCGAGCCCACGATTCATCCCACCAAAGGACTCAAGGTCGAGTCTGCCCGTGGGCCAATCCGTTTCGAGAACGTCTCTTTCAGTTATCCTACTCGCCCTGCCGTGGAAATCTTCCGGGATTTGGATTTTGAGATCCCGCAAGGAACCAATGTTGCAATTGTCGGGCCCTCGGGTGGAGGCAAATCGACCATTGCTTCGATTCTGCTTCGATTCTACAGTCCCACCTCCGGGAAAGTACTGATCAATGGGAAGGATATCAGTGGAATGAATGCCAAGTCTCTGCGGAGAAAGATTGGTGTCGTTTCACAAGAGCCTGTTCTCTTCTCTGGAACGATTGCCGAGAACATTGCCTATGGCCGTCCCGAAGCGACACGCTCGGAGATCATTGCTGCTGCGCGCAAGGCTAACTGCCAATTTATCAGTGATTTCGTAAGTCAACTCATACTTCTAGATGTCTGTCAGTGAATCTCGGCTAACCAAAAATCCCCAGCCGGATGGCCTCGACACTCACGCAGGAGCTCGCGGGGCTCAGCTATCAGGTGGACAGAAACAGCGGATTGCTATTGCCCGCGCCCTGATCAAGGAACCCGATATTTTGATTCTTGACGAAGCCACTTCTGCTCTCGATGCGGAGTCGGAGACCTTGGTCAACAGTGCTTTGGCTGCTTTGCTCCGAGGCAACAACACGACAATCAGCATTGCCCACCGTCTTTCTACCATTAAGCGATCTGACACCATTATTGTACTTAGCCCCGACGGCACAGTCGCCGAACAAGGCTCCTACGAGGAGCTTAGCTCCCGCCCGGACGGCGCTTTCACGAAGCTTATGGAATGGCAGATGAGCGGCGGCGAGTCTACGCCTGCACCTGCGAAGGCAGTGGAGGCCGAGGAGCTCTGGCAGCTTCAGAAGGAGACACAGCCGAACCTAGATGAAGAGGAGGAAGGTAATGACCATACCCGCAAACAGGGGTAGTGGTAACCCCGACGCTGTCTGCTCGAGGTTTGGCCAACTGATTATAGCTCCCTGCCGCGTCTTTTCTTTTCTTTTCTTTTCTTTTTTTTCGCATGCACACTCAGCTCTTTGGGATATTCTCTCTTCTCAGTGGCATTTTCTGCTTTTTATTTCCCGATAGATGGTCGTTGAACTTACTGTCAATTACCGTGTATAAATTTCTACATAATGGACATTCAATTGCCATAGACATTCATGGTGAATCTGCATTTCATAGATCACATTGCTTCTATTAGTAAGGGCCGCGGGATCAGGTCCGGCTGGCTCGTGCTTAATCATCTGAGCTGCGACCTCACTCACAGCTCTCCCATAAACAACCTCTTTTTAAATCTACGGCATCTCATCTTCTCGCCGGAGAAGAACCGGATACCATCAGTGACCATGAACCGTGTGCGCAGTCTCATCGCCCGCCCCGCGGTGTACGAGCCGCTCAACGACTCGACGGAGGACGATGCCGACGAGATGGTACATGCGACGCGCCAGCAAAGGTCTCAGTTCTCGCAATTCGAATATAACATTTTCTTCCTCCTCGGAGTGGCGATGCTATGGGCATGGTAGGTGGTCTCAGCTGCATTGTGGACCCTGCCGCGCAACTGCGGTCGACCGAGTTAGCCATGCGATCTAATGCGCGTGGATCATGACAACAGGAACATGTTCTTGGCCGCGGCACCGTACTTCCACAGCCGGTTTCAATCCGACGACTGGGCAGCCGCCCACTACCAGCCCTCCATCCTCTCGGTGTCGACGGTCACCAATCTTGCGACCGTCAGTATCCTAGCCAAACGGCAGCAGAATGCGTCCTATCCCTGGCGCATCACCCTCTCGCTTCTGATCAACTGCTTCGTTTTCACACTCCTGGCTTTCTCGACGGTTGTATTGAAAGATGCGTCGGTACGTGTGTACTTTGGCTTTCTCATGGTCATGGTGTTTGGGACGAGTTTGGCCACGGGCATTAACCAGAATGGCGTCTTTGCGTACGTGTCGGGCTTCGACCGCGAGGAGTACACACAGGCCATCATGGGTGGTCAGGGAGTTGCCGGGGTGCTGCCATGCGTTGTCCAGATTTTGTCTGTCTTGGCGGTGCCCTCAAAGGACCAGGGTGATCAGAAACGAAGTCCGTCCATGCCGCAGGGATCGTCGTCGGGGTCGGCGTTTATCTATTTCCTTACCTCCACAGGGTTCTCGGTGGCTGCGCTGATGGCTTTTCTTTATTTGGTCCAGCATCGGCCCCACACGAGGCCCAAGTTGACCACCGAGGATGATGAGATCGTCTCGGACAGCTGTGCGCACGACAAGACTGTCGGTCTGTGGACTCTGTTCACCAAACTACGGTTCCTAGCGTTGTCGGTCTTTCTTTGTTTCTTGGTGTCGATGGTTTTCCCCGTCTACACCGCTGAGATTCAGTCTGTCAACGACCCGGCCAAGTCCCGGATCTATGACCAAACAGTGTTTGTTCCACTGGCATTCCTTGTTTGGAACGTGGGGGACTTAGTCGGACGCATGGCCGTGGCGATCCCCTGGCTGTCTCTTGCTCATCGCCCCTCGATGGCCTTTGCCTTGGCTATTGCCCGGGTTGTGTTCATCCCGCTCTATCAGTTGTGCAACATCAACGGTCGAGGGGCCGCAGTACACAGTGACTTCTTCTATCTATTCATCGTGCAGCTGTCCTTTGGTGCCACCAACGGATACTTGGCCTCCAGCTGTATGATGGGTGCCGGCCACTGGGTTTCGGCCGATGAAAGAGAAGCCGCGGGTGGGTTTATGAGCATGGCCCTCGTTGGCGGCTTGGCAGCCGGGAGTCTACTTAGTTTCTTTGTTGCCGGGGGATGATCGTGGCTCCATCTTTTCTAGAAGCACTTTAGCGAATCATGATTGATGAATGTCTTGCATTTATGCGGTGTGCGTTTATTTACTTTTGGTCTGCGCTTTCATCTTTTGTCGGGCGAGGGCCTGCTGTTTGTTCCGAACTTGGCGCGCATGAGTCTCTCGACGATAGACGGATGTCCCCTACAAACTGTGCTTGTTGGCTCCAAGTCTTAAGTATGGGCCCTCTTTATTTCTAGTTCGAGCCGATAGACGACTTCAGACCACCATTTTGAGTCTTATTCCTTGCCGTAGAACCGGTGAAGAGCCACCATCTCCCTCACCCTCTCACTTCACCTGCATCCTCTCACCCTCGTTTTCTTTTCCTAGGGCCTATTCGCATCTCAGAGATTTGGTTTGGATTTGGAACTTGCCACATCCTTCATCTCTGTAATTGAATCCCATCGAGGTCGGTTTGTGGGTTTTTGATCCTGCAACCATGAGGTCTGGCCTGTACCAAGCCCTAACTACCATGTCGTTCTGGGAAATGCTGTCTGGTCTTCTTTTTCTGGTGAGTAAATAATCCAGAAGACGTGCTCGCTTGAGAGTCTCTGGCTCATTTCTGTCTACAACTCCAGGGATTGGTCTACTTGGTGGGCTGGGTGGTCTACACGCTGTATTTCCACCCGCTGAAGCATTATCCTGGCCCCAAACTGGCGGCAATTTCTCCCTTGGTGCATCTACTGTGGGATATCCAGGGTAAACAGCATTCGATCATAAAGGAGCTACACGACAAGTATGGCGATGTTGTCCGCATCGCCCCCAACACGCTCGCGTACCGGGCAGCCCCAGCCTGGAAGGATATCTACGGTCACCGCAAGAAAGGCCAGAGGACCTTTCTCAAGGACCCGTCCCTGTACTCGCCAACGCCTAACGGGGTAAATGCCATCATCACAGCCACGGAACACAACCACTCCCGGATGCGTCGACTGCTAACCCACGCGTTCTCGAACAAGGCTCTTCGCGAGCAAGAAGGGATTCTGCACCGCTACGCCAACCTGCTGATCGAGCGTCTCCAGGACCAGCTGGGAGCGTCCCGCTCGCAGGTGATCGATATGACACGCTGGTTCAACTTCACCACCTTCGACCTGATCGGAGACCTGGCCTTTGGTGAGCCGTTCGACTGTCTCATCAACAGCACCTACCACTGGTGGATCCTGATTATCCTGGACGCCGTCAAAGCCAGCGCCTACCTCAAGATCTTCTGGTTCTACCAGTTTCTGCTGCCGCTGGTGCAGGTCTTGGTTCCGAGGCACTTGCTGCAGAAACGCACGGATAGCTTCGCTCTGAGCGTGGACAAGGTGCGTCGTCGTCTCAAGCGCGGCACGTCTCGCCCGGACTTTACCTCGTACATCTTGAAGCACAGCACCGATGGCAAGGGAATGACGCCGTCCGAGATGGATGCCAATGCGGCAGTTTTTGTGCTGGCCGGAAGTGAGACCACTGCCGCTCTTCTGTCAGGTTGCATGTACTATCTGCTTCGTCACCGGGAGAAATACCGTCGGCTGGTCCAGGAAATCCGCAGTGCTTTTGAGAAAGACGCGGATATCAAGCTATCTTCTATTGCGGAACTCCCGTATCTCAACGCTGTGCTGACCGAAACTCTGCGCATCTATCCTCCTATCCCGGCTATGCTCCCGCGTCTGGTACCGGAGGGAGGCGCGATGATCAATGGCCAATATGTGCCTGGAGGGGTGAGCATATCGCACTCTCAACTCTACAAAAGACTAATCCAAAGAAAATAGGTCTCTGTTGCCATCTCGCTGTACTCAACCTTCCGCTCAGCCACCAACTTCAACGACGCAGACGCCTTCGTCCCTGAGCGTTGGCTGAACGAGCCCGAGTCGAGTCGCTTTGCTACAGACAAGAGAGAAGCCTTCCAGCCCTTCTCCTATGGGCCTCACAATTGTCTTGGGCAGCAGTAAGAACTCCCGAAGCCCCAATGTTTTCACATACATGCATTTAGATCTCCACTGTGCCTGAAAACTAACACTACTCGCATTTCAGCCTTGCAAACGCCGAAATGCGCCTTATTCTCACCAAGCTTCTCTGGAATTTCGATCTCGACATGTCGCCCGCCTCTCTGCACTGGATCAACCAGAACTCCTATTCCCTTTGGAGCCGGCCTGAACTGAAGGTGAAATTGTCTCGCGCTGGAGTGGAGATGTGATATCACTTTTTTTGGGCGATCCACACGTGGATCATGACCGCGACAATCCTTTTTTTCTATCCTTCTTTCTTCCCATTTCTCCTGACTCGTGTCTTGGTGTTTACCTCCCCTTTCGACTCGCGCGTTTGAGGGTATGGTGCATCACTGCTGGGGTTCTTTGGGCAGATGGTAATGTCTAATAGGGGGTGGGCGTGCGTCGTTTGTGCATACAAAAGTCTTCTTTTCACGCTTAGAGTAGACCAAAGACCAAAGTTTTTCTTTTCTTTTCTCCTGCTTTTCTTTTTGTTTCTCTCTTTCTTTTCAAATATGAATTGAATCTATAAGATTTCGGTTCTTCCCAGTCATAACTATAAACCCCCCCCCCCCAAAACAAGAAGCTCCCTACTTTGGTGCCCTGTCTGTCTCCTGCATACGAATTGAATCTTGCGACAAACTACTCGTGTCCAAATCCCCCTATGGTCGGGTCTAGGTGGGTCTTTCCAGCTGCCTTGGGACAGATTTTGTGAGGCCAATCCACCTACGACTTTCCCGACAACGAATATCCCAAGTCATGCATAGCGTGGTTGGTTTTGCCCGATGATTCATGGAGCGTGTGTCTATACTCCGAGGGCTTAGAACTGCCAATGGAAGTGACAAACAATCCATCGTAATCCCTTGCATCCCCGAATACTCTAGAACCATGGGTGATTGACATGCCAGTCTATATATACCTTGGCCCCATTTCTTCCTTGGCGACTGTGGATGGTCTGGCGCGCGAAAGTAGTGTACACGCCAATGAAATGTCTTTCAATACTGATTAGTGGACTATCTGTGCTGAGACGTCCAGTGGAGAGTAGTTATAATCTGCCAAAGCGATCCAAGCGTCGACTTCCCACTTTTGAATAGCGCCGATCTTTCTCTTGGGCTTCCTCGCCCTTCCCGCTCCTTTGAATTCTAAGTAGTGATCAAAGCCCCCCAGTCACGCCATCCGAGCTTTTCGCTGCATGGAGGTCCCCGTGTACTCCGTTTGGGGCCATAATTCGAGGGGCTGTAATCACTAGTCAGGTACAGTAATGTCATAGTAAACCATTGAATATCCAAGTATCGGAACGAGGGTGGCTTAGTGCTGGGCAACTTCTTGTACCTAGATACAAGGAAAGGGACATAGCAGGCTCACATGTCACACAAGAAGAGACGCATAAGCCAATTGTGCTTGAAACTCATGACAGCGACCAGTTAGTAATGTCGTTGATAGAGAAAGCGCGCGTAATCTTGCCCATGACCTACAGTACAAGCCATCGTCTTCAGAATCCGCCAAGAATTTAATAATTCAATTATCTAGTCTTCATCGTCTCCGTTTTCGATACCACTATGTCAACCGCATCGGATCCTTCCCACCGACCCTTCTGTTTTAGAGAAAGTGCCACCATCTCGTGACGAAGATATCATCTCCGTAGTATATGGTATTTAGGCCTTACTCACGGCTATTTCTCAATTACAAGTATCTTTCTTCATACTCCCCCAGACTCTCCATTTTATACTACATAGTAGAGGATACGACCTATGATATCATATTTACTCTTATTCAAGAAGAAACCAATTGAATTACTACTGAAACCCACAAAGTACATATAGGAAGCAGGTAGGAACTAGGTAACTAAATTCTATGATGCGTCATCTTGAAGCCCAACTAAGACTATCAAAGATGTTGCCTGCGCTTAGAACGTCAATAAGATGGCGTAGGACATGAAGCCAACCATAAAAAGCAAAAGGTGAGAGGAGCATGCATGCGGCGTAGGACTTCAAGTTAACTACGAAGTTCACAGTGAGAGGTTTTTCTTAATACTACGCCATTTGAGGCTCAACTTAGGCTCCAGCAGGCAGTGGCAGCGCTTATTGTGTTCCAATATGCATACATAGTTACCACGCTGACCGCCGTTTTCTACTTTTAAAACAAGAGCGACTGCCGATATCCCAAGAGCTTGCTCCCTTATTCACATCCCCGAGAGCCTACTTTCCTCACATCTTGAAAAACTGAGTCTATGGTGGTTCCCATCTACTCCGCCGACAGCACGATCGCTGAATTTTTGCTACTCATGCACCGGTAACCCAGCAACAATGTGACGAGTACACCGAGAGTCTTGTCGGTGGCACCGCAAAGCCTGTGGATGTCCAGGGGTCATTCAGCCACACCGTGACAGCAGGTGAGGATCAGTCTCTCATCATTCAATTCCGAGCTCCAAACTCAGACTTGGACAGGAACATCCTAGACCTAGCACAAAAGATCTACCAACAATTTGTACCTGCACATGCATACCATGGCTGGTTTCGCGAGCTGTTTCCCGTATATGAAATGACTCGAGTCCCCGGAAAGTCTTATGTGTATACCAAACCCCTGGCTCTCTCGTCGGAGACGGGGCCAGCCCACGCTACTAGTGTAGATGACTTGGCAAGGTCTGAAAATTCAGGAATATATCTCCACACACCGGTCTGATCTTGCTGATCCTCTGTTCTTAAATCTCAGATTCTCCGCATTGTCATGGAAAGGGAGAGAACATGCCGATAATTACAACGTCAACCCTGACACACCCAATGCTCTTTACCATGAGTACTGCACGAAACTTGAGACTTTGTCCAATAGCCTCCCAGGTCGTTTCCAAGAGAACCTGCGTGTAGTCCGTGACGGGCTGTCGTTGCTTTTCACAAGCTCGTATCCCTGGACGCTCAACCACGGCGATTTTTCAGGGATGAATGTTTTTGTGGACCCGTCAACGAGTCATATCACGGGGATCATCGACTGGCCCGAGGCGACGGTGGGTCTTTTTGGACTGTCGCTCTAAGGCGTAGAGAATTTCCTGGGTATCATGAATGCGACCGGGTGGCATTATTACTGCAATAGTGAGGCCCTTCGGGCCCGGTGTTGGCAGACCTTCGAAGGCGATGTACGTGAGCTTGTGCCAGATGAGATGATGCATGGGATCCGCATCGCCAGGATGCTTGGTTTGTTCCATCGCTGGGGGTTTGATTGGGGTCGTGGTGGCCAAGAGGTTATAAAGGAAGACGACACCTCTTTTTGGTACCTGGATGCATTCTGTGCGACAGTCGAGTAGATCCTGTCAAATTTCTATAGAAAAAAGAAATCTCAAATCAATGCTGCCCTCGGTGTTCCTCGGCATAGGCGACAAGGTGCTCTCTATCGAAGCGGCAACTAACGCTACCACCGCATGTTCGCGCTCGAGCATGCGATCGTCTCTGAATGCATGTATGAGGAATTTGTCACGTCGTGCCTGGAAGATCAATTGGGTTAATTGATCAATTGGATCTATCAATTAAGCACAGAGATACACATTCCGCCCCTCCCCAACTATTCCAGAAGAACTATAGAAATGCCAAACTCATGACAAATATCACGGAATACCCAACATGGGTAATTCGCCGCTAGATATGCAGGCACAATTTTCCGGGTTTTCCTTAGTGTGCTGCACGGGCAATAATGCGCCTCTCTGGAAATACTGCGGAAATACCGTGAGAGGTATTGGGGAGGTTAGGGTTATCAACCATGAGAGTCACCAATAATGGGTTTGTGGTGCCCACGCGAGTGGCAGTTTCAGTCAATAGCACCGATAAGGCGCAAAAAGAGGAGATTCTAGAGAATCATGAAAATCATTGATTGATTGCCCCCCCCCTTATCGCTTCGATCTAGCCATCAGGGGCGGGTCGTGCGGAATCCTTCCCACTGACATCCGGGACCCAACGGGGAGAATAGCGCTCCTTGGCCTACTGACGGCTTGCAAATCGTTGTAACTCAATTGTCGATTCAGCCCGCGCGTGGCCCTACTATTGTGTCGGGATATGCAATCTGCATTCCTTTGGGGCCGAGTCTCTGACGTCGGGGGCCGACCCTCTCTGGTTCGCAGTGGATATTCCCTGGTTCGACATCAATATGGCCCCCTCTTCTCCGCACGGACCATTTGACCGTTCATCCTGTGAAATCCTGTGGGGAGTTTATGGCCATACCTTATGGCTGCATGCGGCGCTTGTTTCTTCCCTTTTTCTCTCTTTTCCTGCTGTGGGCGATCTAGGAGGCCAGGAATATAATCCTGGAGTCTTAAAAGGTTGTTGGGTCCAATTTGTCATCCTGAAGGATCATCACTTCTTCACTTGTCTATCATTGTTCACATTGTTCATTGATCTATTTGAGAAACATATAGCAGTTCGGTCTCCTTGAAGAATCGGTTCCCTCCCCCCACACATGCCTGTTTGAATCTTCCCCAGATCCACTGCATCTTTCTGGATACACCATGGCAGACAAAAGTGTGGCCGTGAGGGCCGTCTCGGCCACCCTGATGTCGGTGGCCATTGTCACTGTGGCCTTGCGCTGTTATGTGCGGGTACGCCTCATCAAGTCCTTCGGTGCTGACGACTGGACCATGCTCGGTGCCCTGGCTTGCTACATCTTCCTGGCGGCCTGTATGATCGGGGGCAGTCTACATGGAATGGGCAAGCATGCCATAGATCTGGCACCAGCCGAGCAAGTGGTCGCAAGAAAGGTAAGTTGAACAAACTCCAGAACAATAGGAACCCTGGCAAGGACAGCTTCGCTGACTCTCTCACTAGTATTTCTGGTTCTGCGAATTCTCCTACTGCTTCGCTACCGTCGGGTGCAAAGTGTCGGTCTCGCTGTTCTTGATGCGTGTCACGATCCGTCGTCTTCATCGCTGGATTCTAATCTCTGTGATCTTCCTGACGGCCGCCACGGGCCTCGTCCTTTTCTTCGTCCTTGTCTTGCAGTGCTCGCCTCTGAACGCGGCGTGGAATAACCCGACTTCGCCGACATGCATCGATCCCAACATCATTATCGAGGTGCTCTACGTCTACAGTGCCCTCGTGGCACTGTGTGACTTTACCGTGGGAATCCTGCCTGCGTTCCTGGTCTACAACCTGAACATGACGTGGAAGAACAAGGTTGCCGTCACGGGCATTCTGAGTATGGGTTGTGTGTAAGTTTGGATCTTCTTTCTATATGTTGCTGCCAAAGATTATCGTTCAGGAAGCTAACAACTCAGTGCCTCTGTCGCCATTCTTGTCCGCTTCCCTTACGTCAAAACCTTGCGCGAGCCTGACTTTCTCTGTGAGTACCAGAAGCCAAGCAGCCAAGCAGCCATGTCCCACAAAATCCCGCTAATCCACCAACCCCAGACTCCATCGCCGACCTCTCAATCTGGTCCAGTGTCGAAGCAGGCCTAGGAATCGCAGCAGGTAGCCTGGCAACCCTACGCCCCCTATTCCGATGTATGCGCGAGTCGATCGTCGACAAGAACAGCCAGGGCCAACAATGGCCGTCCGACGCCCCAAGCAGCAACCCCCAAGACACCCGGAACCGGCACCGCTTTCCGATTCCAAAGAGGTCATCCCCCAAATCAACCGACTATGACCCCGAAGCCACGCTGGCGGCCAGCGATAACTGGTCCGGGAAGTGCATCTTGACCGAGAGCAATACGCCCAGTGAGCATGATTTCAAGGTCGGGCAGGAATCTGTCATTGAGCTCTCAAGGAAAGATTAGAACAGCCATTGGTAATCTGTCGTCGGTTTGTTCCGTCGATGAATTGAACCAGACAGACTGTCTGAGGAGGAAGAATAGTACTGGAGAGAATATGCCGAAACGCCACATTCATTTCGAGGATTTTGTATATACGCATTTGAACACTAACCGTTATAATTATTTCTTTTTGTACAAGGAGGCTTAACCTCATATCTCAAATCAAATACCCATGCATCAGTGAATCAATGTATCCATATTCTATGTGTAAATGTAATGCCCAACCCTAACCCCGATGCGATCCAACTCCACGCAAAGCTATGCCAAATATGAAATGAAACAAAAGAAGACAATCCCCAACACCAAGATATATCAGTCTAATCATGCCGCAGAAAATGCAATGCTAATCTCCGCAGCTCAAAAAAAAAATTAAAAGAAGTCCCTCTCGTCCAGCCACTCTGAATCCATCGCATAGGCCACCAAGTCAGCAGCACAGCACATGTCCTCATGCCCGTTCTCGATATCCAGAAGCCCAAGAACAGCTTGCAATCTATCTTCGAGTGTTTGTTTGAGAGCCAAAGATCTTACCTGCATGTCTTTGGTCTGCAGTTCTTTGATCATCGAGCCGGACTTATCACCGGTTTCTGGCTTCGATGCCTGGTGTTTCGCAGATTTCTTCGCCATGGCCAACCGGTTTGGCGAGCAGGGCGCAAGAGGTTTTCGCTGTGGCTGGACAGGGGACTGAAGGACCTCCGGCTTGCGGTTCTTGAGAAGATTCTTGAGCAGAAATAGCAGCCACACCAGATTGGTTTGGGGCGCATACTCGGCCCAGATGCCGGGGATATCGGGGACTTTCTCGGTGTCTGCCGGGTTGCCCGTGTAGAGACTTGCGCGCATGCTAGTCATGGGTCAGTCGTCTAACTCGGAAAGCATCTTTGGACATGAATGCACATACTGTCGATAGGTGTTTCGCAACAGAACCTCGTCCTCATCCTGACCGATGGCATCGAAAATCTGCTTCTTGTCCAAATCAGACGATGCATTCTCAATAATACAATCGGGTCCGTCTGCCAGTTGCAGGTCCGCGCGAGAGAGTGAGTAGTCGATGATGGTTGTCTCGAGAGTGCTGATTCCGAAGCCACTCGAGGATGGGTGGCGCGCGACCTCAAGGTCCGTCGGAGGATCCATGCAACCGTCGGCTCGAGTGGATCGAATACAAACGTTTCCCAAGTGAAGATCTCGATGCTAGCAAAGTGTCAGAATGCGATAAAAACCAACTGGGCACATCACCGTAGAGACATACCTCGAACAGAGCGTACTCTTCCGCCCGTGCCAGCGCCATGGCGACGCCCCAGAAAATATCGTAGATCTGGAAAACAGACGACCAATAGAACTTCTCCAGCTCACAACCCGCGTCATCCATCTCCACAATCGCCCAGAGCTGCGAATCCGGGTACGCCTTTTTGCTGGATGGGTTGGGGTTCACGCAGTCATCCTTGGTCTTCTTATAATAGTCCCAAGCACCCTGAAACGAGTCCGGAAAACGTCCTTGAACCACATGGATCTCCCGGAACCGCGCAAATCCAGGGATGGGGTCCAAGTATTTGAGCATCTTGACTTCCGAGACAATTTCCTCGATGCTGGTGAACTTTTTGGATCCGGCCCCTCTTTGAGCTCGCAACGGCACCACTTTGAAGACGCCGTCCCCGTATTTTCTCAGCTTAGCCATCTTGGATTTGGAAACTACTCCTCGACAGGCCTCTTCGCGCAAATGGAGTTTGTAGACCTCGCCGTACGAACCCTCGGCCAATTTCGCCACGTTGAACATATTCGCGGACCGCGACGCCCACGTCCCGAACCTCTGAATGTTTTGTGCCGCGATAGGGGAAAAGGCCTCGTTGAGAATGGGTCGCACATAAGCATTGGCCTTGGTGTCGTGGACAAAGCCAGAGGATCTTCTGGGGACGGGGGTTTTCTGCCGCGCCACTCTTCTCTTTTCCGTCGAGGGGACTTCCTCTTTTTCTTGAAGCCCCGGAGTTGCCGCTTTTGTTTTGCCAGAGTATATCCTCACTTCGACCATGGTTGCATATTGCTTTGGTTCCTCTGGCGTGGGTTTCGGGGTGGGTTTCGGAGTGGGCTGCTGAGTCGGGGTATCCGGCGATTTCTGGGAAATGGCCGAGTTTTGCTGCTTATTAAATGATCGTGAATCCTCGACTTGCGGTTTTGGGGATGCAGGGAGCTCGGGTTCTTGTTGCTGAGGCGTCGGCTCGTCATGGATCGTCACTTCGGCCAACTTGGTCTGCAGGCTGCCCACGGGGTCGACATCCTGGGACTTCTTGGACTCTCCAGTCTCCTTTACCGGACTTCTTTGGTCAAATACCGCTCGGGGTGCATCGGCCCTTCGTTTGCCATAGACTCGCCGGTGCGTCATCGTCTTGAGTTTTCGGTCCATTGGTGTCGCGTGACCGGCGCATGGAGAGGCTGACGGGGTTGACATCGTTCACTGAGTGAAGAGCAAACCCAAGACAATGGTATACTGGTATACTAACACAGCAGCAAGGGCTAGAGTGGAAGTGAAGATAGGCTTCCAAGTAGATGATGTCTGGGTGAAACGAAAAAGCAAAGGTATTGACATTTATCCCGATCGGGTTAGCCCGAGTTGCCGCGGGGACAGTTAGCCAATCAGCAGTGCTATATATACTTGGCTTCAAATTCCAACATCAAATATTCTGCTGGATATAATAAAGATATTTTCATATTAAAGGCGTAGAGAGAAATGTCTTTGTGAGTGTTGTAGGTCCAGTCATTCCCTTGTGTCCCTCCATCAGCTTCATTTTATTGTTCAAGGCAGCCCGCTGCATAAGTACTGAATCACTCGGTCTTGAGCTAGTCGGGATGGATCTGAATCCCAAGGCGCAACCAGACTAATAATATCGCCGCATTTAACAACTTCCAAGGTCATGCGAACCTAAAATTGTCAAGTTTGGGAATAAGGGGCACTGGGCAACACGTCCGTAGGCGATCGACATCAAAGTAGTACAGGCCTAGCGTTGCAGATAGATAAGTGTCTATTCCGTCATTCTTGCAGATATTTCCTACTATCTGTCCACCGACAAATGGTCCGTAGCATATTTATCCAATGGCCATCATGAGTGGGCATAATAATACTATCCGCCTTTCACATATAGAAATCGAACCGTTTAGTTGAGAAACAACACGGGCGCAATTCGAGATCTGCAATGGCCTGGTCGTTTCTGGCCCGCGTAGTATTAGCGCGTGGGCCTTCATTAACAAGACTCCCCCGAAGCCCCTTTCTCCGGAATTGACAGCGCAAGACATGCATAATCGTGGGGACTGGTGGATGGCCCAGAAGTGTGGGAATGCCTTCGGGGCTGGTCGGAAGGGGTGGAGCCAGCCCGAGTGCCGGCTGTGACGTCGCTTCCAGTTTTTTCGAAGAAACGAGCTGGTGAGAGGTACAATTTGGGTATTTTTTATAGAGAAATAATTAATCGAACACGTTTTCAAACCAAAGAAAAAAGAGAGAAAACAAAGTAATTTAAAAGTTCTGAGAAGAGTGGCGCGCATCTGATCGGAGCACGCGAGGGCCTCGGGTCGCTCTTTTTTTTTCTCGTTCATTTTCCTCCTGACTTCGCCTCTTCCCTGCCGCGTTTTTGGTCTTTCCCACTCCTTCTTTTTCTCCCTGGACGTCCATCTCTTTTCTCAATGCGCGGGCATGGCGTTCAATTTCAACTGGTCGCCACTGATGGCGGACGCGAGTTTTTACACTCGCGCCCAGGATCTGCTCACTGCCGCGCTGAATAAATCGCCTAAACCCCCCATCATCGTCGACGATATTATCGTCACCGAACTGAATCTCGGCTCGATCCCGCCTGAGCTAGAAATCTTGGAGATTGGCGACCTGGCCGAGGACCGCTTTCGTGGCATCTTCAAGATGTCTTATTCTGGCGACGCCTTCTTGACGCTCAAGACCCGAGTGCAGGCAAACCCGCTCAACACTTACCTTCTCACCAGACCCGCCTTTGCTTCGCCTTTACCTCTTGCTGCAGCGTAAGTCATGAGAGTCGCGCATAAAAAGAAGAAAAGAAAAAAAAAACCATTTTGCGACGGTCGGCTAACTCACTCTCGTCGCGTTTTTTAGTACCCCACTCACCATTCCGCTTCAAATCACCCTCTCCGATTTCAAGCTCTCTGGCTTCGTCATCTTGGTCTTTTCGAAACAAAAGGGCATTACAGTCGTATTTCGCAACGATCCGCTCGAGTCGCTCAAGGTGTCCTCGACGTTCGATTCCATCCCGTTCGTGCGCGACTTCCTACAAAAAGAAATCGAAGCCCAGCTTCGGATTTTGTTCATGGATGAGCTGCCCGCCATTATCCATCGCCTGTCTCTGCGCCTGTGGGTTCCCGAGTATCGCACGGGTGAGGAGATGAACGACCAGACGGACAATACCGCAACCACCACCAGCGAAGGCCCTGGCCAGGATCCTTTGGCGAGCCCCCCGCAGGACCCCGTTGATTCACTCGGAAATGCCTTGAACGAGTCACAGATTGCATCGCTTTCGCTGGATTCATCGGTCGAGACCCATTCTCTCTTCTCGCAGAAGAATTTGCTCCGCTTAGCCGCCCTGACGGACTCGCAACGGACGCTCTCTCTGTTCACGCCTTCCATCCAGGAAGTGGTGTACCGGGCCTGGACCTCTCCCACCGACCCCAGCGAGTTCCAGGGAAGTGTCATTTCGCCACTGAGCCCGACCCTCTCCCGGACGCATTCGCAGATCGGCAGCATGTCGTCCTCGTTCCATGAGACCGCCAGCACCGTTTCGATGCAAAGTCGACCCTCTCTGCCGGGGCATTCATTTAGTGGGTACGGATTGAGCTTGGGCTCTGGACGTCACTCCAAAGCTCACTCGCGGAGACGCAAGAAGCGTGTGGTGGATTTGCGTGGGGATCGATCCAAGACGACCGACGACGCGGTGAGCACGAGCGATGATAGTGCTCTTGTTTCTACGAGTTCTCCTTCGATTTGCTCTGCACCCCTCCCCGCGGTCAACGAACAAGACGATCCAGTGACACCACCGTTATCTCCTGAAACCGACTCTTTGCCTGCAATCCCAGAGTGGCACCGGATGAGTATCTCGCGTCCGGTGCGACTCAGCAACCTCACGCAGGAGAAGGGAGATCCGTCCTATTCCGTGGAAACCATCCGCCCCTCTAAGGGTGAGGATCTCGAAGCTACCCCTCGTGCCACTCTGCGCAACCACCATGATAGGGCAGAGGCCGGTTCATCGTCCAGCGCAGCACGCCCGCCTTTGCCTGCTACGGTTCTTCCGTTTGCCAAGGAAGACGCCGCCGAAGACCCCGTCGATCCTGTCCTCGTGGAAAAACTGGCGGGCGAAATTGCCCGTCGCATGCGCAACGATAAGCTGATGGGCACCAATGCGTGCAGCAACTTCTGGAGCCACCATCCAGATGAAAGTCCCCCGGCCTACGGCCACTAATTCTTCTTTCTTTTGTTGCTTTTAACCGTCCTCGGGCAACTCTCGAGGATTGATGACCGGCACGATTTTTTTTTCCTTATTAATTGTTTGTGAAAGGTCCTGTACGTCCTTCTGCTTGTTTATTTCTTTCTTTTCGTCTGTTCATTACTTGGAAGAGGGTCTGTATAGAAATTGGAGGTTTTGGAAGCTTTGGCGTTCAGCATGTGGGTTTGGTTTTGCGAGATACCACACTCACTCGTGAGTCTTGTTTTTTTTTTTTGGTCTTTTGGGGATTCTTCGATATGGGTATAAGATGACTTTGGAATTTTGTTTGATATGGATCCCCAACTACAATTCGATCCTTGGCTCTTTTTGGCATGACATACCAGACCAGGGTATATCCCAAGGCCGTCTTTTATGACCCCTGTAACAGAAATATTATGACTGCACGTCATACATGTACAAAGCAGTCCTGAAGGCTTCGAATCAACATTCGATCACAGGAAATCATATCCAACGCTCATTTCAGGCCGGTCTAGTGACGGGTTCCATAGTTGGTCAAGTGCCGTGATATAGGTCAGCCCTGCGAAGCTGCCACCAGCCATGACAATCTGCTTTTTTTTTTCGCAGGAAACTGGACAGGTTATGGTGTTGTTTCCGAGAGATCGAGTGATGAATCGATTGATGGCGAGACAGAACTACTAAACTACCAACAGAAAGGCAGCCCTATAACTAGTTGTCTGAGTACACATCCGGGCTACCTTAGACTGCCCGGAATTACTATTGCAGCTTCTCGGAGTTATTATTACTTGCCACCCTCATAATCTATGCTGTAAACACTGGTGTTATCGCAGTGGGCATCTTGAAGGATTGATTCCCTCGCCCTTCACTCGGCCCCGGCCCCAGCCCCCTACGTCTTTTTGAGGGACAACAAGAAATTCCGTTCATTCTCTGAGACCCATTGTCATGGCACTTAACACCGAAGCAGACGCAAGGGCCCCGGCCGTGTCCCGCCGCCAGCGGCCGGGTCCCGCGTGTGATGAGTGCCGACGCCGCAAGCTGCGCTGCGATGGGCAACAACCCCAATGCAGGGTCTGTCAAGAAAGAGGCGTGGTATGTGAGGTGACGCAGCGTGGTGTTCGAGGACCAAAGAAGGGGCACTTGAAGGCCCTGAAGAATCGGGTCGTGCATCTGGAAGCTCTGTTAGAGAATCGTTTTCCGGCTCAGCAGCAACAGCCGCAACAAGATATTCAGGACAACACTCAAAGCAGTAATGAGTTGATGCCCTCGGCATCGTCTATCGATGTGGCAGATACTGCTGTGGTTGATACCTCGGAGCCTTGGTTGCCAAATGCTACAACATCCTTCCCAGGTGCCATTTCGCCTGACTTTTCTTCTTGGTTTTCGGCGACCTTGCCTGTCTCCAGCATCAATATTCCTCCTGATGCTTTCTTCCAAGATGAACTGTGAGCAGAATCTTCCTTTATCTTCTCTCTTGCTTCTCTTGTCAGAGTCAATTGTACATGGCGGCTAATACCTTTCTGCTTAGATACCAGCTCTACTTAGACCGAGTACACCAGTCAATACCTATCCTTCACCAACGGCGATACCTATTATGGTCCAAGTCCAGCACCAAGACAGCCCAGCAAAGATGCTTGCAGTATGCCATGTGGACAGTGGCATCATTACTTTCAGCCCAATTCCGCGACATAACAGAACCTCTATACCAGCAGACAAGGCAGATGCTAGAGTATCTTAGTGTCGATGGCAATGAGCACAACAACATTAGCACACAGCTAGCCCAGGCATGGGTGCTTGTCGTGACATTTGAGTCAATGCGGGCCTACCACCGACAGGCGTGGATGAGCGCTGGCCGGGCTTTTCGTTTGGTTCAGGCCATGCGCTATCATGAAATCGACAGTCCCATTGACAAGCGTGGTTTCTCATCTCCTCAATGCGGTGACTTGATTGAGGTCGAAGAGAAGCGGCGAGTGTTCTGGATGGCCTATTTCCTCGATCATGTCATTAGCATGCGCGATGACTGGCCCATCACACCGAATGAGCATGCGGTAAGGATACCAAGCAGGTGAGAGTAGTGGGGAGGGTTTATGAATTAGCTGATGCCGCCTCACAGATCTACACCAGACTACCAGCTCCAGACGCGGAGTTTCAGAGCGGACAGTATGAGCTAGGACTTTTCCTATCCGAAGCCATGGCCGAGCCTACTCTCAACGTCCGGTCTTCATTCAATGAGTGCCTCATCCTGGCTACTATTTGTGGGCGCAGCCTGCTCCAAAGCCAAAGGTATCACATCGCCGAGGCGTACGGCGACATGACCCTCGACTGGGCAGAGCAGCGCCCATGGCTAGATACTCTCCTGACAACCCGGCTTCAGGTGATGATGCAATGCTATCCATCCCCAGCCAAAGCATATGACCCGTTGCTGCTGTTTGTCCACATCCTGAGCCAGGCCAGTATGATCTACTTCTACAAGACCATGGCCGAGTCGGCGGCAAGACGCAGCATCAACACTGTACAGGGAAACAGTGGAGTGTCTTGCTATAAAAGTCGAGCTCTGGAAGCGTCTGCAACTATAATCCGCCTCGCCATGACGCTGTGCGAGCTGCCTTTTTCCAAGGTAAGCAGTAGACTTTGATTCAGCCATAGTTTGCTAACACTCTTGGTTTTGGGGGTCTAGATCCATCCGTTAATGCCCATTCCATTATTTCTCTGCGCTGAGTTCCTTTACGCCAACGTACATAGCGGTGAGATATTCCAATTGCGTCTCCAGGAGCTATTGCATATCTTTCGCGAACTGAAAAACGTCAATAATCACCAGCAGAGCTACTTGGATCTGTTGCCGCAGTTATGCATACCCAAAAGCAATGAGTTATTTGGCCATGGTGTCGCGGGGAGTGATCTTAACTAGTAGATAATATACTGAACCTCGCTAGTCGGATCAGAAATCCAGCACAATAGATCACACTAGGAAAAAAGAAGCGGCTATTGATGTTTGATACTTTAGCCTGAGCTCCACTGTCTGTCGCGCGGAACCACAGATCCACAGATCCACCGCTCCATAAGCACCGCTATCTACATTCCTTCCTTTTACCATCAATCCTTCCGTTTTTATCACTTGACATTTTCCAAGTCACCAACGGATAGCCTGGAGATGTAGGCTGGACTTCACTTGTTCATGAGTAAGCGGGTTTGTTTTCGGATCGGAACTTTGTTAATCCTTTGCTTAAGCGTAAACAAACGCCCACGCTGGTTTGTACTCTTCTCGAGGTCTCCCAGTGATTTCTGTTTTATCACGCTGAATACCGCCATCATGGATACACAACCTCCTATGATATTTCCTGCAGAGGATTTCGTTATGCAGCAGAACCGAGACCTTGTGCAAGAATTTCAGAGAGCACTTGAGACAAATCCGGCGGCTGATTTGATGGCTCTCATTCCTAGTTCCTACCTTCAACGGCATAGGAACGCACACATAGAAATGCTGGAAACGGAAACAGCCAAGCTCAACCAAAGAACCTTGAATAGGCTGCAAGACATGCTTCGAGTAGAGCCTGAAGTGGACCTCCGCGCAGCCTTTCCTTCCAACTATGCTCGTCGTTTAGGATTTGCAGCGCAGTCCAGCAAACCAAAAGACCTCAAACCAACAGAACCAAGAGGCCCTCCAGATTTCCGAAAACGCCTCGATCTTGTGGAGACAGCTTCAATTATTTTTCCACTGTCTGATGATGCAACTACCGTGCTAGCGTCATTCTCGGATTTTCCTAGTGACCCTATTTGCACAGAGCAGTCGCTACTATCGGCATTGCGAAAAATGACCTGGGAATCCGAAAAGATATGGGAAAGCCCTATCCGAGGCGTCGTCATGAAACTTAACGACGACCTCGTTGTCAAAGTCATCACAAACAAGGGTGATTATACCGAGTATACGGCGATGCAGTACCTTGCAGAACAGGCACCTGAAATCCCTGCTCCGAGGCCCCATGGCTTGATCAGATTCGGGTCATATTGCGCCATTTTCATGTCTTACATCCCGTCCATGACCCTGACTGAAGCATGGCCGAATCTCCCCCACGAAGAGAGGGTTTCTGTGCAGCATCAGCTGGATTGCATATTCAGTAGGCTCAGAACCCTTCGCAAAGATGACGGCCACTGCCTAGGAGGAGTCGGCGGCGAGGGAGTCAAGGAACCCACGACCAATACAATAATCAGTACACCTGCTGGATTTGAGGATCTCAAATTCTCTGCTCGCCATCATGGTAGCAATACCTACATTAAATTGCTCCGCACTTTGCCTACAGAATTCACGCAGGGGTCGGTATTCACTCATGGTGATGTTCGCCAGGATAATATCATGGTGAAGCTGGATCAGGATGGTGTTTGCACGGTTACCGGGATCATTGACTGGGAGGATAGTGGGTTCTATCCGGAGTATCACGAGTGTACTCAGTTAACGAGGACACTGAGCGTGGTAGATGAAGATGACTGGTATCTGTACTTGCCGGCAAGTATTTCCCCGTTGAAGTTTCCTCTGCATTGGCTTGTTGATCGATTGTGGAATATCCACCTCAAAACCACCTGAATGCCACAGCCACGACATGAATTATGTTGGATTATGGCAACCTGGAACCTGTGAAGAGAACGGACAGGATTTCCTAGGATATTATGAGGTGAATCCTACATAACTTGAAGTTATGCGTCGTCCAATCAAGTCCAAACTTGCTATGATTAAGTACAGCCAATGACGGTATTTATATTTTATGTAAAGAAGCAGCTTACAGTTAACTCGCGCCATAAAGCGAACGCTATAATCGTTAGGGTGCGACCTAAAGACCATAACAGCTATTTATGAAAGGTGCAAGAGCCATTCTTGACTATCTCTCTCTGTCTCTCTCTCTTTCCTTTCCTTTCCTTTTCTTTTTCTTCTTCTTTTTCTTTTCGTGACTCGAGCAAAGCGAAGATTAGCTGCTTGTAATATAATAAGAGAATACTAGGGGTTCTTGTATACAAATACAATAACTATAATAACATCTATTAAAGCTCTAGGTGACTAGGAATAAAATAATTGTTAGATATAGGATTCTCTTAGCGTTATAAATTACCTACAGCCCTAGAAGCCAACAGGATAGATATCCTAAACAGCCTGACTAAGTTTTCTAAACTAACTCTTAATGATAATAAGAACATAGGAACAACAGGAATAACAGGAACAAAGGAAGAAGAACCAGACTAGAACACCTCCTAGGCCAGTCCTTCCAACTGTGCTTCAAGATAGGCTTTCTGCTCGAAATAGTGCACATCACCCCCCACAAGTCCTTTTTCTTCCAAAGCTTCGAGAAGTTCAAGCACATAGTCCTGGCAGTTCCAGCCCCGAGACTCATTTCTCACAATGACTTGGCCCGCAACAGCCTTGATTTCGCTGATCTTGGCGACATCAACGTTACAGAGGTGGACTAGTTCCACAAGGCTTTTTGAGCGTCGCGCATCCCTTGTCTCCGGCTCGTAGCGAAATCGACCATCAGAGCCCTTGACATGAAGCAAGGCCTTGTCATTGATACCATCGATGAAAACAGCCCAGTGTTTATAGACTCCATCGTCGTCGTGGATAGAGACAAAAACTCCAACACCTGGCATGGCGAAACCAGAAAAGTGGAAAATATATAGGCTGGGGATGAGGCAGCTAAGTGTTAGAATGTTTCAATATATATGGATCGGGGTAAGGTACCTCAACAGGCGCAGAATAGTTCACCAAGTTGGAAGCTGGTATGCTGGATGAACGTTGAGTAGAATAGAGCAAGCATCCCAGAGTTGGGACGGCTAGCGCTGATATATATACCTTTCATAGAGCTTAGTTTCTCTATCCAACGGCAGATCTTTTTATTAGTTTAGCACCGATGACCAGCGCTTTGAATCTTAGTGATATCAGTATATACCCAACCATGTGCATTGCCTACGTAGCAGTTAGCGCGCGCTAGACTGCGACAGACGTGGCGCTATCTAATGGCCAATGAATAAAATTAAAATAATCTAGGCCTAGGCGATACTAGGTGTGATTGATTGATTTTCTAGTTTCAACTTTTGATGGTGTGGACTAGCGACATATCCCTGTAAAATGTGATCAAATGTGTATGATCATCGTCTCTAGTCAGTTACGCCACCTTATTTACGCCTATAGTAATCTACAATGGGCTAGATACAATTGATACAGTATCTATTTATAATAATTGAGGGGAAACAATATAATTAACGTAGTTGGAATTCTAAAGGTACCATATCATCTAGTATGGTCTATAGGTTCGTACTCGCTTGAGGTCTCCTCTTTACTAGTGTCTTCTATGGCATTTGGCCCTATCATACTTATACTAGGTATTGTGAAGATTGAATCGAGCCAAGGATAGAAGAATTACTCTTGAATGTGTGTTATATAGCCGCTCACTTACATCACTAGCGCCTTCAATGTACTCCTGCGTGTTTCCTATAACCTACCCGACACCGAGCAACGCCATAACGATTGGTTATAGTACTAGGCAAGGTAAGAACTATTCTTGGTTTATAAGCGCTGGATTGGTTAAGGCAGAATGGTGCTGATTCTTGTCGATCAGGATTTCGGATGCCCCTGGGAATTCCTGTAGCCTTCATACTTTCCAAGCCACAATTACTTCCATATTTTTTTTGCCACGTCGATATTATTAGTTCTCTGTTTCTACCTAGAGTTTTTTTTTGCGGGAACCAAGCAAAAAACCCGATCAGCAATAACCATCAGTATAAAGTGTTATTGAGGGGGGGCGAAGAGGGCTCTTCACCTTTAACACAATTTTTGGGGCTCGTCCTTACTTATGTGTACATCGATGAAAGCCGCAAAGTCGCTGCCTTTCTTCCAAGATTGGTGTGTACCGTGCTTATATCACCTTTGGTAGGCTGGGAATCTCTGATGGGTGCTTTACCCTATCATTTTCGCTCTGCTTGATAGCGGCAACCACACTGGCGTTACCATTGTCCTAATTCTGATCTGGGTTTTGTGGGTTGTCCTTCACCCGTAAATAGGATTATCTTAAGCTGAAAAAAAATTTTAGTGGCATCCATTCTACTTGAGAGAGCGAAGCTGTGGTGAAGGAAGCTAGCTCCCTTGGCTACCGCTAGTATTACCTTGGCTGAGATAGTGTTCAGAGGGACATGCTGTCAAATGTTCGGGCTTTTAAACCCAGGGGGGGAGATATCTGCGAAGACCTACCACATGCGTGCTGTCTTGGGAAAAGTAGTCCCGAAGAGTGGTCTTTGCTCCATTCATCCAGTGGATTCCCATGATCGTTCTGTTGAAAATGTCGATTTCATTGCCCTGGTATGGTGTCAGTCTCATATGGTCTTGAAAAAAGAAAACTATGCGTCATACATCTTCCTTGTCCGGATCGCCGCGATCTATTGATGTTATGGAATCTGGCGCGGTAACATAGGCGCTTAGTAGGATAAAATGAGATCTGTGGGCACAGTAAACCCCACATATCCTCAAAAAGAGATCAGGGATATGCAGCTGGGTATATAGACTTGGTCGATCTCGGCACTATCCATTAGATCTGCAAGGCGGGGCTTCGAAAATGTGTATCCAAATCACTAGTTCAGTGGGTTGGTTCAGCTTCAGCTGAGCTTTATCAAAGTTCTATTTGTACTATTGGCCCGGAAACTACTTCAGACGATATTTACCTAAATCCCACATGTGCCAATTGCGAGTATTGAGGGTCCATTGGTCGAGAAAGTCGAGAGACTATACTTGGTAGATGAATAGCTACACCAGCCACTCATTCTCGAGCTTATATTGGTCAGGAAGATGCATGTCACCCTCATAAATCCCTTGAAAAGGAACGATGTGATAGGCTACTAGCTAATTTTCTTTTTTCTTTAGCTCAGTGATGAGGATGTGGCGGGGATGATCAATAGTCTGGCTTTTTTTTGTATACCCACTTCGTCCATCTATAGGTTAACTCGCTGTGACTTAGAGATTTTCGGAGGGATATGCTGTTGGATGCTTCCAATGTTCAACTAATTTAGTTCTTTCCTGTGTATTTCCTCTTTTTCTATAAGATTACCCCTTGTTGAGATATTATCATAGAGGACCTTGAACAAATTCATCTTTCATTTATCTCTCAACCCATCAAATAATCTCTTTATCATCTCTTTCTTTGGCAACCTTACACATATCCTTATAACTAGAAAACCTGATGATTGATCTACTTACTAACCATCCCTGGGGCTAGGTTATTCATGGTGGTTTGTGATAGCGAGGGTAATGCTAATTGCAATACTTTCCAGGAATCTTTGCTACTTAGCCAGCAAAACATGCCAAGCAGCTTAAGCCTGTTGTCGGGAACACCAAACAAGGAAGTCTGAGAGAAGGCTGGCTTTCACTGACAAGGCCACAGCCAGAGCTCAAAGAAGCCAAACAAAGGGCAAATCATTTCAAGACGCAATAAAGGAATTGTGGGAGCGACTATGCTCAGTGATTCTTGTCATGTTTCACTGATGAATATATTAAAGGCCTTGACTCCCTGCTTAGAGCCAGCATCTCATCAGCCCAGGGCATTTGACAAAAGCATGGAGATGCTGCCCTTATCCAATCTCTATTCAAGATGAGCAAACACTACGTCAATATCTTCTTCGACCCCGGCCATCGGCAATTCGATAATGTTATGCTCATGCGAGCAGCCATCCTTTCGATCGATACTGGTTTGGCCACTATTGGCATTTATTCCATGGGTGATATACTATCTCTGTGCTTCTCTATCCGAATTCCCGGTGAGTTCATCAACACCAATGCCAGCTTCAACATGGCTAGGAGCATTGTGGGAAACCTGGAGATTCAGGCCAGACATAGAGGGATGGCCAGTATTGACCGCGCTCAGTTTTTCCGCTAATTTCTCAAGCCAGATCAATCTGAGGGGACTTCAAATGGCGTGGGCTATGAGAGAGGGAGATCGGCGCTGTTAACTTGAGTTTCGGTAGTGACAGGTGCACTGCAGGTCTGGCATGTTGTGGCTTGCCTGCGCAATGTCATGTGAGTTTGTATTTTCTTTCCTTTTTGTGTATTTCTTTTCTGTTTTGTCTCTTGTTAGTAGAAGAAAGGCTGGATTAAATGTTCAATTGAAGGTCGCAATTATGTAGAAGAGTAGAAGACCAGAAGAGTGTAGAGGCGAGGCCCACCGTAGACCGGAACTGGAGATGGGGCGCCAACAACCAGCTTAGCTCCCGCCCACCTCCTTTCCTTTCGCTTCCATCCACCTCTCTCCCCCTAAAACCATGGCAGGTGTGCTCAAGAACGTCTTTGGCTCCTCTGGGGGTGCCAGATCTGATGATGGTAAGTTGGGCCATTGCCTGACTCCTTGAGCTCCATCTGATGCAGCTCGATCGCAGATTTCGCCGACTTCGTCGAGGCCCCGAACCCTTCGCCTGCATCCATCATCCCCGACACGACCTCCGTCCCGGCTTCCAATACCCAGCGTGCCGGCACTGTCCCCTACACCAAATGGTACCGGATCTGGGAACGGGCGTCCCCCAAGGACTTCAAGCAGGAGGCAATGATCATGCCGTTCATCCTGCTCATCCTGCTCTTCCATGTCTGGGGTACTCGCAAGAACCGGAGGAAGGCCCGGGACTGGGCGCGGGCCCATGCCCCGACACTTCAGAAGGAGTTTGCCGTCGTGGGTTTCGACGGAATCCCGCGCCCGGCTGCCGGCGAGGATGAATCGGTCGCGGCGGAATTGGTCAACCCGGACTCATTGTTCAAGGAGAAATCGGCGCACGAGTTCACTTCGTATGCCACCGGTCGCCAGAACGTGGCTTTCCTTGATGTGGCGCTTAAAATGCCCAAGCGGTACAACCCGGTCATCTACCTCATGGAGTACGTGTTCAGCTTCTTCTTTGAGAGTTGGGAGCCTCCCAGCGAGAAGTACGAGGCTCTTGTGTACGCTTTCGATGGTAAGGAGAAGGATCTGGTACCGGTCGTGGCCAAGGATGCGACGCCTGTGAAGGCGCCCAACTCGACTTACGACGGATTCATCTGGGCTATTGTTCACAAGAGCCACATGCGCAAGTTCCGCAATGACCGCTACGATGCGTCGATCACCTTCTCCAAGGACAACCCCAAGCTCCCCAATTGGGCCACTGTGATGACAGAGAGTGCCGAAATCACCGATGCACTTCTCACCCCGGAGTTGATTCAGGCCATTGAGCAGGCGGGCAATGACTTTGAGTACCTGATTGCGACGGACCAACCCCTCGACAAGCCCACCAAGTAAGCTATGCAGGAACTTCTTGTATTGGCAACAGCGCTAATGAGTTCATCACTAGGATCGATGACACCGTTCCGAAGAAGCGCATCCAGCTCTCCGTCAACCTCTCCACTGGCTACGCCTCGACTCTGCCGCTTTTCTCGCAGTTCCTGCGCTTTGCGGACAAACTGGTTGCTTCTGCCCACTTCCGTGGCGAGGTTATGCGCAAGGTCCGTACTGTTCGCGAGGGAGAGATCAAGAAGATCCGCCGGGCCGAGGAGGAGGAGAAGGCTGAGGAGCGCAAGATCGCCGCTGAGAAGGTCAAGAAGGAAGAGCGGGAGCGTCTGCTCCGTGGCATGAACGCTGAGGAGCAGCGCAAATTCCTCGATCGCGAAAGCCAAAAGGGCCACAGGCGCTCGATGAAGAAGTACACCACGAAAGGGTGAAGGGGCGAATTGGTCGGGAGGATTCTTCTTCTTGCTTCTCGTCTTTTAGTCTCTGTTTGACATTTGACAAACAGACTGCCAGTCGAGGGAATGTCTTATTCTGCCTTTTTCTGATACCTTTTTCCGAGATGTATCCATACTTCATTTGGCAGGACCTGGGGGCTGGAAATGCCGTTTCTTGTGGCAACCTCCAGTGTTCCTTCTATAAAACTTACTCTGACAATTGATGTGTTTCGACTCTGTTCTTTCTTGCAGCTCGAGGCAGTGACGATGCTTGCCCTCGTCGGTTTCTAGTCTTTTCTGTTTGTCATTCTGGGATGTTCGTGCATCCATCCTATATCAACCAGGGGACTCCCCATTCCACTCATTTGTCCATCTTTAGCCACTGCCTTCGTTTGATTCACCATGCAGCTGCGGGTCATTCTACCGCTCCTTCTCTCCGCGGCGAGTTTGTCTTTGGGCGCCTCAGTCCCCAAGACCTGGCCAGCATTCAACCAGACCAGCACGAACACCCAGGTCTCCGCCGTGCCCATCGGGGCCATCATTGATCACTGCGCCATCCCGGGGACCATTGCACTTACCTTCGATGACGGGCCATACATCTATACAGCACAGATGCTCGACACTCTCGCCCAGCGCGGCGCCCGCGCAACGTTCTTCCTGAATGGCCGCAACAAGGGAAGCATCGACGCCTTTCCAGACTTGGTGCAGCGAGCCCTGGCCGAGGGCCACCAACTCGGATCTCACACGTGCGTGTGTTCATTGCCCAATCTCCCCGTGGCTTTCATTCATATCAGAACGAGGCTGTACCTCTATCCAGATATTAACTGAAACATAGATGGAACCACCCGTACCTGCACACGCTGGACTACCCAGAAATCGTCGCACAAATGACCGAACTCGAAGCCGCCTTCCTGCGCATCGTCGGCGTCTTCCCTACCTACATGCGCACCCCGTTCCTGATGTTCAACGGCCTCGTGCTGACCGCCATGACCGATCTGGGGTACCATGTCATCGGGGCCAGTATCGACACCAAGGACTACGAGAACGACGACCCTGGTCGGAACTGGCTTAGTTTTGAGAAATTCCGGACTGAGCTCGACGCTGGGGGCACGATTGTTCTGGCCCACGATGTTCATGCGAACACGGTCGGGATCTTGGTGGACAATATGTTGGATGAGATCGAGGCGCGCGGGCTGCAAAGTAGGTGGATTTGTTTAATGTTGCTCTTCCCCCTTTCTTTCTATATGCTGACGTATTGTTTCTTATCTTGTAGCTGTTACCGTCGGCGAGTGTCTGGGGGATCCGGCCGAGCTGTGGTATCGCACGAAGCGGTAGACCTGGCGTTGTTTCTGTGGTTTTCTGTTGGTCTCTGCCTTGATTGTATATAGCTTATTCTCATCCGTGATACGAGTGAACCACGCAGGATGCACGCTGCATTTTTGATATCGTCCTGATTTAATAGCCAGCACTGTAGATCTATCTCAAGAAGATATATAGGTGACACGAGAGAGTGTTCCCATAACCCAGCAGTGTTTTATCAGAGATAAGCATCATAGGATACCGATCGGCGTGATCTTCCAACGATAGAGCTAATCTCCGCAGAACAACGTCACCACCGCGGACCCAGTCAAAGACCCATTCCTCAGATAATTTCAACCTCAGTTTAGCTTTCCCCCCCCTTCAAGATCCCAATTTCCATGGCATCCCTGGGCACAAGACTCGGCCATGTCCTCGCAGCGCCGTTTCATGCACTTCGGGGCTGCTTTGCGGAATGGGCTGTCTTGATGCCGGCCAAGAGCCACCTGGACGACGAATACAATTTTCCGGCGGGAAGGTGGGCCGGGCAGGGAGTAGATGAAGAGCTCTCAAGTGATAGATAAAAACAAAGTTCGGTTGCAAGATGCATTTGTCCCTGAGTGGTACAAGCTCACGCCCAAGCATGTGTTGATGTCACTAAGAATCGATTGCAGACCTACGTCTATAGCTATAAGGCAACGCCCATACGTCTATAGAATACATGGACAGACATGAGAACAGAAAATCTTCCCTGTGCCTATACCAGATAACAACCATTCGATTTGTCCATGCGAGTTCATCTACTGCTTGCCAAAGATCTTGACTCGCTCCTCAGCCGGCGTCCGCGTCTTCTCGCCGGCCGGCGCCTCGGGACTCCCAAAGACGAGCTGTGCGACGAGCCTCCACTCGCTGGGCAGACCCCATTGCTTGGCGACGGGGGCGTCGATGAGCGGGTTGTAGTGCTGCAGGTTGGCGCCGAAGCCGACGCCTTCGAGGGCGGTCCACACTTTGAGTTGTTAGATTTCCATACGAGGAGCGAGAACATCCAAGAGGAAGGAAATGAGAAACAACATACAGAAGTACTGGTGCATGGCATTGGATTGGTCCGCCCACGGCTGGAAGTGGTGTTTGAACACGGGGAATTTGTCTTGGAAGGGCTGGATATGGGTTGGGTCTTCATAAAAGAGGATCTGGTGTGATGTCAGCCACTCCAAGATCCTCGTATGGAGACGAAAGACCTCATTTTATGGAAGTTGGACTGCTATGAGGGAAGGGCGGGACACCTACCGTACCAACGGCATTCTGGAACCCCCGCAGCTTCGGGAGAGTCTGGTTCTTCCACAGCTCTTCAGGCACGGCACCCGTCTGCACGAGCATGCCAAAGGCGTCAATGGCAATATCCCACAGCCGCTCATGCTCGGCATGCAGCAGCACGACCAGACGCGTGGACTGTGTGTTGAAGGCACTGGGGACATTCAGAATGGCCGCATTGACCAGCTCCTCGACCTTGGAGTCTGGCACGGGGCTGGTCTTGCCCAGCTTATAGATGGAGCGCCGGTTCTGGGCTAGCTGGACGAGCGCGTCGCTCGACGGTGCTACCGGTGAAGGTTGTGGCCTGGGGCCAGGCGACGAGAACGGGCGGATGGGTGCTGAGGGGAGATGACCATGGGATTGTGCCGGTTGAGCTGCTTGCAACCTGCGCATCCATGTACTGGTACTCCTCGTGGGTCCAGCGGCGCGGCTGGCCGAGTGGAGGAGTGTGGATGCTGGTCGGATATAGTGGCTTGCCATGGCTTTTGTCGGTGGTTTGATAGTACACGTGGTTCTTTTGTGTTTCGATCCACACGGCAGTTTCGCTGTCTTATGAAGCTTGCAACGGTTTCAGAGAAAAGCAGGGGCGAGGGCTGATTATCAACAGATCGCGGAATTACGGCCCCCGCTGAATAATGTGGAAGGGAGCTGTTCGGGCTTAAGGGTCCACTCGGCTGAGTAGCATGCGAGTATTTCTTAAAAGTGGATGGGCGATCATTTGAAAGTATTGTGCATGGATTGAAAATTCGTATCCTAGCTAGCCCTGCTTCAAGGCTTTCATTATCGATCGACATGGTACATATGATGCTATCTATCAGTGGATGATCGATATGGTCGGGATAGTCGATATCTGTTGAGACCATCCAGTTAGCCATCAACTGCGACAAGTGCAAAGATACAATGTCCAAATTAAATCAATAACACTCCAAACTCAGAGACCCGTCTTGAAACATAAAAGGAATGGGAATTTTCAGCATGATTTTTGCTCAGCCAAAAAGGTCAATCATCATCGAGGATGTGGAGTGCCGTGTAAAACAATAATAAAAACTCATCATAAAGTGATAGAAAAATAACCTCGCATACCTGGATCAGTCGGAGGGTTCCCTGTCGGGGGATGACGAACACCTGTCGGAAATATGATCCTGCATCGGCCATACGATGGAAGAATCCCTGGAGTCGGATGGTTAGTGCATGGTCTTACACAGTCGCGGTCGCATCAAGATAGCATTGCAACGCAACCCATGGGGGGCGTAGTCAAGAGGAAAAGCAGGTTGCAGAAAAAGGACCACGCGTTTGGCGTTCAAATTTATCGCATTCTCGGGGCTAGGGCATCGGCCCTATTTGTTTTGCTTGTTTTCAGGTATGTCGTCATTGATCTTGGTGCCCTACTGGAGGTATTCGAGAATACATCTACTTACTTGGCTCTTCTCTTTTGTTGATGTTGGATGTAAAAAGGTATCTGGAAATATTTTCTAGACCTCTTTCGAGAGGTCTAGAAAGATCTCTACTTGAATAGCATTTAATGAAGATATTGTAATCCAAGATCTTTGACATCGCTCTACAGTCTATTGCTCTCATTTGGTCTTTGCCTTGAATTCTATGACTTTCTCTACAGGGTCGTGAGAATATCCTGCCTCCAGTGGGAAGAGATCTTTTCGTGGTAATGCATCTCTCTACCAAATATCACCTTCAGTATGTGTATATATTCGCTATGTTATTGATAGACCGATGGAAGGTGGTGGAGTATCAAGAATCAACAATCAAATCTTCGGGTATTTCTGTGGATGCAATTAGATATATTCAAGTCGAATTAACAGTATAGCAGAAACCACACAAGTTCATCACGCATAGTTTGACACTCTGCCATCAAATCAGCCAAATACCTTTCATCAGATAGAACCCCAATAAGCAAACTTACTCGATGAGATTACCATCCGGGTCTCTCACATAGACACTTCGAATCTTTCCAACCGCCCCAGTCCTCTCAACAACCCTGGCCCCTTCCAGAACCTGCCAACATATCAGCACAGATCCTATGAAAAACAGTCACCCATGGAATGGGGGGTATTTCAACCTCAATCTTAGCTTCTTTCAACACCTGAAGGACTCTCTCCACATTCTCCTCCGTTAGAAAGCACAGATCGGCACTCCCGGGCATGACATGTTGGGCCTTGGGCTCAAACTCCTTGCCCGACTGATGGAGGTTGATCTTTTGGCTGCCAAAGAGAAGAGCATGTCTGTTAAATATCTCAGCTCAAAGCCTTTCAACTTGTAGAGAAGATGTATGTTTCTTGATGTACCTTTGAACCACTTGGTTGGCGGGAGACGTGAAGATCTCATGGCGCATGCCTAGATGTGTAGTATAGAAAGCCACTGTCTCTGGGATGGACCGGACGGTCAGGACTAGATGGTCAAGCGATTTGACTGCAAACTTGGCCATTGTTCTCGATTAACACTGAATGATCCTCAGGTGCAACAGAGAGTATTAGAATGATGCCTAGGTGCTAGGTGGGACACCGAGGGGACCGAGTGAGTCAGCACGACAGCCCCGGTTTCGCTCCAACAGCCCACGAGCATGTCACTCAATAGTAATAGAATTAGAATTAACCAAAATATAAAGAAGCCAAGGTGGTATTTGAAGGAATCTGTCAGTCCATATTGTGATTTGTGATGGTATCGGACTTCGGCCTTGGGCCCAGCTGCACATCTCCCACTCTATAGTTCTAGCCAACACCATTTATGTCGACAATCAACTAAGCTGACTATATACGAAAGTCTGGACGCTGCTGTAGCAAATTCACAAGTGGCAGGAACATCTTCCGTCCCTGAAACTCCGACTCGGGGGAGTTCATCTGCTTCGCAACATAATCCTGGAACTCGTCCCATGACACCCACTCCCAAGCCGAGCACTTTTCCGGTTCGACGATCTGCACGAGAGGATTAGTCCTAAATTTTTTGAAGTCTTTATCTCATGGATCCACCAAGGGTATGGGTAGGGTGATATACACCCGTGGATGCGATCAAGGGAAAGGGAGAAAAAAACAAACGCAGTAAGAAATCAAAACTCACTTGAGGCTGTGCACCCGCTTCACTAACAACAGCCCTCATAAAAATCGTAACATAGTGCTTGTCCTCTTTTTCCATAACACTGTTCGTCGCCGTTAGAAACCGCAGCTCGCGGATCTCCAGCCCGGTCTCTTCGAGCACCTCGCGGACCGCGCAGTTCTCGAAGGACTCGCCGAATTCCAGGTGTCCGCCTGGAATAGCCCAGGTACCTATATAAAAAAAAAAAACCATGAAAATAAGAAGACTGGGCACAACACAATGCTATTGTGCGAGTAGAGGGGTAGCTCTGTCTCACTCACCTGCGCCCATACTGCCTTGTCGCTTGCCCAGCACGAATTCGCCCTCTTCATTGCAGACGAAGACTCCTATCCCCACGCGAGCTTCCATGGTTGAATTGGATTGGAATATTAAGGGATGATGCAGGTAGAAAGAAATGTTGGTCAAAATAAAAAAAAGGGTAACATCGAGACATGACGGCCTGAGGCAGCAATAGTAAGCCTTGGGATTGATCGACCGCAGGAAACAGGTCAGGGGGATCCGCTTGACCTCTCAGTAGTATGTGCTGTAATAAGCTTATATAATATCGGTTATAGTATAAAATAGGTGGTATCTAGGGCTGCTACATTCTTAGAATATTATATTTTTATCTATAGTATCTAATGAATAATGTTTGTATTCGTTTTTTATTTATTAGATCTGTTAGGATCGCTACTAAGCGAGCCTGTGACTGTCCGCGGAGTCACATTAAGCTATCTCGTAGGCTACCAGAGTCTATGAACATTTAACAAAAGATACCTAAGTAATATACCTAATAGTATAAAAGGCAAAAGGAAAATAATAGTAAAGAGCCTAAGAGAATATCGCTACTAAAGATATAGCACCGAGTATTAGACAGAGCCTATAAATGTTTAAGATTACTAGATAGATGTAAGAGTAGGACGGACCTATTGAGGGATGAGTTGGTGTTGCAGTAAGCGCCTTGGGGTTACCAGATGCGGGCTGAGATAAGAAAAAAATAGGCCCACTCTTATCAGCCGGCATGTTACCTGGCTCCCCGCATCAGCTCCCCGATCACCAACGATGGGTGAAGCGGTTTTCTCCTCGAACCTGAAAATGGCGGCAACGGCAGATTCAGGTGCCCCGATACGAGTGTCGTGGCTCAGCAGATTGGGAACTAATTAGAGAGCCTGCAAGCGCTCGGAGCTTCGGTCAAAATGCAAGTCTTCATCTCAGCGTGTAAGCGTCGATCGAAGGGGTCCATTGGCTAGGTGGTGCTTTCATGACCAATTGCAGTCAGTATGTCGCCGCCACTCCGGAATCTCCGATCGGGGTCCTCTTTTACGCAGGTTGGGAGGAAATGGGCAGCTCTACCGTACTGTTGGTGGCATAAGTTCTCTCCGGCTCTCGAAGGCCACGTGAGCTGAATCTATTTGGTCATGTGACGTAACCTTTGCGCCTCCGCGACTTATTCGTAAAGAGTTCAGCGAACAAGTTTCTACCCTCCCTGGTGCAGCGTCCCAACATTGCTCACATTCCTTTTTACTTTTTCTTGTCGACTTTTGTATACAACGCCGCGACTCAGGACAAAACGCCAGACATGGCGTCACGCTTAAGCGCTTGGAGACACGCCCTCAGGAAAAAGCCATACTCTAAAGCGATCTCTAACAGCTCTTTCACCACCCTACCAGCGGAAATGCCCATTGATGAGGAAACCCTCCCTTACTATGACCCTGAGCAATTCTACCCAGTGCACATCGGAGACCTATTCAAGGATAGGTATCAGGTCGCGGGCAAGCTTGGCTACGGCGCTTACTCGACGAGTTGGCTATGCCGAGATCTTCGGTACGTAACCAGTATTCATTCGAGGAATTATCACGTTAATAATGCTCTAGAAATGATAAGTATAGGGTGCTGAAGGTGTCAACCTCGCTACGAAAGTTTCCTACTGCGACCGATCGCGAATTCAAGATCTATAAGCATCTCGCGAAACTCGATTCGGCGCACCCAGGACAATCGCTAATCCGAGAACTTTACGACTCATTCGATCTCCAGGGGCTTGCTGGTACACATCGATGCCTCATTCTTCAACCAATGTACATGACAGTACATGAGATGATGAGATTGAACCCGAGGCCATTCGACCTACCCCTTCTTAAAATGACACTAAGACGACTACTTTTGGCGCTTGACTTCTTGCATAGCGAAGCTAGCATAACTCACACTGGTAATTAGCCCCAATTCGAATAATAAATTTCTACTAACTTAAACTAGATCTAAAGACCGACAACCTAATGCTTAGTCTAGAGGATGGCACTATGTTAGCCGATTTCGCGAAAGAAGAGGTTGACCAACCCAGCCCTCGGAAGAAGATAGATGAGATACGTACCGTTTATAAAAGCCGACATTTTCGCCGGCCCGTTGGAGGCAAAGGGTATGGTCTCCCAATTCTTTGTGATTTTGGCGAGGCAAGAATTGGGAAGAATCACGAATCCGGTCCTTTTGTGCAGCCCCATATATACAGGGCACCAGAGGTTATATTCGAGATGTCATGGGGAAGTGCTGTTGATATTTGGAACCTAGGAGCTTTAGTAAGTATAGTGCTACCCCTATTTTTACGCTATACTATCTCACTAATAATGATTAGATTTGGGACCTCTTCGAAGGAAAACATCTCTTTGGAGATATCTTCGACAACAAAGACGGCCATGACCCATTCAAGCACCTTGCACTTATGGTCGCCCTGATTGGGCCACCGCCGACCGAATTTGTCCAGCGTAGCGAGACAACGGAGCAATGCTTTGATTATAGTGGTAAGCACCCTAACTTCGCGTTGAGCTTTTCTTTGGCAGAGCCGGAACCCTTGTGCTGACGTGCTTGTAGGCGCTTGGATTGCACATCAAGACGCCGCTATACCGCTGGTTTCACTAGAAAGTTTAGAAGTGCGACTTTCGGGCAGCGAGAAAGAGCTGTTTATGCGTTTTATGAGATCTATGCTTAAGTGGCTGCCAGAGGAGCGCAGGACGGCAAGACAACTACTCGAGGATCCATGGCTGCTTTAGGTTAAGTCAAGATTTTCCTGGTCATCAGGTCCAAGAATTGCAACCGTGATTTTTCTCATTAGTGGATCTGCGCAAAAATTCCACATAGATAATATGAAACTGAAAGCACCCGGTCCGGCGCTTACACCCTTTTGTCAAGTTCGAGCCCCGGCGAGACGCTGAAGCCTACTCCCTAGTTTGCTCAGACAGCAAAATTGGTTGAAAGCCCAACTTTGTAACCCAAGTAGTCAGCTCTTCTGCTAGATTACCGCTCCGCTGCAATATTTAAGAGCAGCGCTGACCCTCCTCGTCCCATCAGTGAAAGCAAACCACAACGTTCTACTCTAATCATTCCAAGCCCAAAGTATAGCTATTCTTATTTCACAATGTCCCATATCATCCGTCGGTTTATTACCTACGTTGGGAAGGTCAAGTTGAGCGACTTCACGGTCGCAGAGCACATGACCCTTGTTGACAAGTATTGCAATGATCAGGAAATACGGGTATATCATCCTTCACCACTCTCTGCTGTATCTGTTTAACCGGTTCATGTTAGGATCCTCGTATCAAACAAGCCTCGATCCAGGGAACGGAGTTACACCCATCGCACAAGGATCCGACCGACCCAAAAGAAGGTCATCTCTATCCGGTTTATGGACGCTGATGGAACGAGGGTAGGAACGGGACATCTCCATGATGATGGAACCTCGAAGTTTCGCTACAAACAGAAGCCGCCCCCTGAATCGCCCTCTGGTGGATTTGAGTAGTTATAAGCTACAGGTGGCAAAGGGTAGTCCAACAGCATGATATCGCGTTGCTATAAGATCGCGCCATCAGGCTCAACTATCAGCTATATTTACCACCTGGAAGGGAAGGGTATATAAGGACGCTCATTCATGTACCTAGTTGAATCTTCGCAATCAACCCTCTTTGTTATTAGGGACCCAATCATTTCTCGTATCTGTGTGGTCCGGTCACGCAACCTCAACGTTTGCTATCAATGAGGGTTGACGAATCGGGAACAGGGACTTTCGAATGTTTGATCAGACGAGGTTGCGGTCTAAGACAGGAGGATCCAGCTGCTTGACTTTCACTGGTTTTTTCTTCTTTCATTGTTATCCAGACTCGTCTCTCTCTCGAAAGTCCCAGATTCTCCTCCGGAAAAGCGACCGATCTCTATTCCGTACAGTATCCAAGACTGACTGGAGTATACGCTCGAGCTAATCAAAGATGACGATTTCCCAACCATCGACCAAGTTACGCGCCAGATCGTCTTGACATCGGCAAAACTTCAAGCCAAGAGCGGGTCCTTCTGGACAATCAACAATCGTACATGGAATGCGAATGACCAGCAGCGGAAGGGAAGAAGAACCGATATGTCCTACTTGGTGCAGGTTTACAAGGATAGAAACCGGGCCATCCAGTTCTGAACCGCGTGGGCTGGGATCCACAGTTCAATGTCTACCCTGCTAAGATGGGCGAAGTGATTGACATCATTCTTGTCAACGAGCCAAATGACCAAATGGGTGGCTTTGATACCCATCCCTGGCATATCCATGGAGATCACGTTTACGACCTCGGGAGTGGCTATGGTACATACAATGCAACTGCAAACGAGAAGAAGCTCAAAAGGACAGCCAAAATACAGTCAGAATTAATCTATAATGTTATAGACTTTCTCTTTTCTTGTCGTTGATTCAAGGGTATATCTAAGATGACAGTAAAGAAGTTCTTGAGAGCAAGTAAGACGTTCATGGACATGCATTAGCCAATATCTCCATTCCGTTCTTTCAAAAGGGGTAAAGCCGGCGAGAAATCGTGTGAGCCATAGAGAAATAAGAAGCCACGTTTATTCCGCCTTCTATTGGCTTTGTTGCTCATACTATGGACGGCTCATACTTTATGGTAGAGATTGTGTATCTTTTTGTTTGATTCGAAGGAATGATGCCCATAAACATGTCTTCCTGTAGCTGCGCCTAGCCCTAGCTATTTTGTCGTATTCTTTACTATATCCTAACAATGCCTAATCTGCACGGCCCTCTATTTCAAGACGGCTTCTCTCCTTTCAGACACTTTTCCCAATTCTTGTCTTTGGAAATCGACTTCGCTGCATCAGCCATGCTTTTGGCGTCTTTGGCCACTGCCTGTCCCCGCTTGGCAATGCTCAAAGCCCCACGCCCCTGTGTTGCTAGTTTTGCAAGTCTTCCTGAGAGCGAGGTAAGTCTCAAGAACGCTGGCACTGCTCGGCCCAAGAAGGCGAGGATGATTTCGATGAGGATTTGGAATTGGCGCCTCTCTAGTCCACCGGTTTCGGCGAGCTCCGTTTCCCGCACCACCAGGTCGCTAGTTACCACCGGCGGGTTGCTGTCAAGTCCACGCGGAACCGCGAGATCCGTGTTTTTAGAACTGTCCGTGTTCTCGACGTCGTCAATGGTGTCGTACGACCGTTTACAACCAATGCCGTGGGGGTTGCCACAAGCGCCCAAATAGGCAATATCGTTTTTCTGCTTGACCTCAGCCATCCAAGGATTGATGAAGTCGTCCGAGTCGAGATCGATGCTAGTATTCACCGCATCCAGAGACAGAGACGATGGCCAGTACTGTAGCATATCGTCCGAGGTGACAAAGTCATGATCGAAGTAGTTGGAGCAATAGTCGAGTGCACTGTCATCATCCATCATCAATGGCACCACGGTTAGACATTTTCCCATTCTGCTCTTTTTCTCGTGGGCTTCTTTCGCTTGCTTCTTCTTCGCCTGTGCGTCCTTGTACTCCATTCTCTTCTCGTTCTTGACCTCCTGATATCGCTTCTCCTTCTCTTTCCCCGCGGACTTCTTGTACTCCTCGATCTTTTTTTTCTTGGTTGCCTGATATCGCTTCTCCTTGTCTTTCTCGTCCATCGTAGGGATGCACTTCTTTTTGCTTGCGTCGGGCTTCTGATTCTTTGGGCAAGCTTGGCATGATTTGCAATCTTTCGAGGGTATTTGGTCTGCCGGGCATTTCTTGCATTTATCGCACGACTTGGAGCTTCCAGAGTCTCGCTTCCCGAAGGGGAACGTCCAGGAACGATGGGCTTTGTTCGCAATGTGGAGAGACAAAAGTCCTGTCAAGCAGGAAACAGGATTGCCCGACCCGGATGAACATGGCGGATACTCTTGACTCGTCGAGGTGGATTTGGACTTTCCCCAGATAGCGATATAGCTGCCTTTCGGATAACCTCGATCCATGATATCTCCCCTCGCCAACCTCTGATGCGTGGACTCAAAGAAGAAGATTGCCCCATCCTCTGCGTGAATTTGATCCTTGTTCTCTTTGTATCGACCCATCTCACAATTCCATTTTGGCGCTTCCTGTCGATTCTCGAAGATGTATTTTGATCCACCATCTTCACCGTGCTCCTTAGAACGGGGCTTGGAACTTATCCAAACTCCATTCCCTGGGACATACAAAGCAGCAACCAAGACAACACCATTTCCAGGTTGGCCAATTCTCTGGAGCTCTCTTCCTATATTTGCATACCCTTGCTTTGCGAATTCCAGCACGTATTCCGCGATATAATTCACATCTTCACGATGTTCTTCCGGGGGCTCCCACGGCCTTTGCCCTCTAAATGTCTCCCAGCCGCGAAAGGGAGACATTCTGGGCGATGGGATCTCCACTCGTTTGTCAAGCTCGGGCTCAATGTCGGTTGGGGCAGCAGCCACGAGCTGACATAGGGTGTAGAGGGTAATCCATGATTGGATGAGAAGCGCTGATAGAAGCATATGGTCGAGGAAAGAGCAACAAAGGGAGATAAAGTAGAACGGTGGTGCAGTGATGGTTGGGTTGAGCACAAGTGTGAGTGGATGGAAGAAACGGCCAAGGGTGTTTTCGTATCATCACAGGATGGATATCTCCATTTATGTATCCCTTTCTCCATGACTCGATATCTCTCAGACAGTCCCCCGAGGTTGCATTCATGCCGGCACGGCCACCCGCTGAGGATTATGGCTTTGAGACAAGCCACGGCAATCCTTCGTATTCCAAGCTTATTTTATTGCTTGGTTATCAGGCATTGGCAAAAAACTTTCTATCAGGCATCCAGCGGAGCCTAGGGCTGAAGATATCAAAGGTAACCAGGAATGCAGTCAGCACGGGAGAATCCACTGTATAGACGACCCCATCGAATCACATTTGGTAAATTCGAAGATTCGCCGCCGATCGCAGTCTTTTCTTGGCTCGCGAAGCTTATATCTTCGCTAAATGATAACTGGAAGTAGAAATTTAGGCATCCCATCACTTTTGGCCCCTTATCAATCCCATTTGTCATCTAGAGACAAGATCTCACGAATGTTACATCCCTATTGACAGCGCACCACCTCTGATGGATATATAATCCAACGCCGAAAGCAACACTTGCAACCTCTCATCATGATCCTCCCGCTGTACAGGTTGTTTTTACCAAGTCCTCCGCCCACGGCCTTCTCTTCTCGGTTCCTCAATCATGCTCTTCCCAAGGGCTTTCTGCCTCGTCGCCTTTGTCCTGCCTCTAGCTCAAGGCTTTCAAATGAGTTTTTTCTCCGGTGTCACCCAGTGTAGCGGAGAGCAAGTCGACCGCCAAGTTGTGAAACCGTCTGACGGATGCCAAAAGACCGGTGTCGGCCACGCAGGCGGCGTCATTATCCAAAACTCCGACGATAGCGATGTCAACAACTTTGCCGTCTTTTTCTCGTCTGATGACTGCAACCCAGACAAGGAGATCGTCCACAGTGACAACGGTTGCCAGTCCCCAGCCTACAGATCCTTCGCTGTCTGGGACGTGGGGAGTGGGTAAAGATGTCTAAGGGGCTGGTCGGCCCTGATGAGTGGGCGTTTAGGGCCAAGATTGGAGTATAATTGTTGAGGCGAGACATGTATTTTTTTTGCTTTGCCCAATGGGGCACAACTCTGGTTTGATCTGTCATCACAGATATGAATCCATGGATGACTGGGTAGCGGCTTTGAAATATCTAATTAGTGAGTCAGTCTATGTGAATACCGTAGGGTCCAGTACGAGACAAGTTCGGATCCTTATTGTGCTCTCCATATATCACCTCTGGGTGATCTATAGCTCGAGTAGATTCCACAATATCATAACTAGGATATTATACAACGGCGGGCCTAATTCAACACGGAAAAAAAAGAAGAAGAAGAAGAAAGACACTAATTTTCACTGCGTCATGTCAAAGCATTAGGATTAGGATTAGGTCGACGCGGACCCTGCAAGGCGCACTCGCTCGGTGTCTGGTTGTTGCATCCTCGATACCAGCCGTGATTGATCAGCTGCGTCTCCATATCTCGCCAGTACTCGGCTTTGCCACCAGCCCCGATCTTCAGGTCGAGGTCGCCGAGGCGGATTTCCACGGGTGACTTTTCATCTTGGGGGATCTGTCGAATCAAATAGCATTATTATTGCAAGATCAAATCATAACCATGCAAATATTTGACAGACCAATACTCACTTTGACGAACATCGTGCAATCCCGCAGCGTCATGGCCAGCGACATCTCCCGCGACTGCGGCGGCGGACCATGCAAGCCAACATCTCGTCGGGCCTTTTGGTGTGACTGCAGTTTCAGGAGCGTCGGGTTCCGGTATAAGATCCGCGCCAGCCGCGTCCGGTCTTTGCACCCCTTGATCCTGCCCGTTGCGTGCAGGACATTCTCGAAGCGATCCGAGACCAGGTCCAAGGGACAGAAGGACCGCTGCTCGTTCTGGCCGCGCCTCCGCGCGCGCTGGTTCTTCATCTCCCTCAGCGCACAAGTCCGGCACCGGAGTGCCGTCGCCGGCGCCGAGGGCGACTGGATCAGCCATTTGGGCTTGAGCTCGGTGAGCGTTGCGCCCGGGTCGCCGGCGGTCGTCATGTCCGTGATGAGGAGACCGAACGGCTCGGTCAGGCAGAGAGATGCGCCATGCCGCTTGGCTGGGCGTGCGCCGCTCCGCTCGATGGCGCGCAGCTGCTCGTTGCAACGCGCCAGGAGCCCCTCGGGTAGTCGCACTAGTGTCTGATCGACGAGCTCGTCGGGCCGGAAGAGCGGGCGGATGATGGTGTCGAAGTTGCGCACGATCTCCGTGTAGGGCAGGTCGGCTGCGGTCTCTTTGCGCAGTCGGAGCAGCTTGCCGTGGAAGCGGGCGGGCAAGTTGCCATGCTCGGTGCTATTGATAGTACTAGGTGGGGGGATTGAAATATTCTTGGCGTCTTTCTTTATCCCACTCGTCGGCTTGCTGGGGGCTGTTGCGACAAAGCGGAAAATCACATTGGCTCCGCCCTCAGCGAGATAGACGAGCTGAACTCCCGGTGGGAGCTCCAGAAGACTGGGTTTGGTCATCCGTCCAAGGAAAGATGATGGGATTGTTGATCTCAAATCTGCTAACCATGACGTGACTGGTTGATGATTGATTGCATCGACTTTTTCTTTTGATCAATCGGTGCCCCTCCAGTCCCGTTGATTCTGTGCGGTCGAAATCGAACCGACGATTGGCCAGGCAAGACAAGCTACCAGGAAGATCGCCGGTGCATGCGCCGAATCCTGGAACTAAACTAATCTCGACAAGCTAGGCTTGGGTTGTGCAGGGAAGAATACCGGGGCCAAGTGGTGTGGCAATTTGACTGTGGATTCTGGCAACCCCGCAGTGCGAAGGAGCCGAGGGGAGAAGGAAAGAAAGAAAAGTCTGGCTCAGGCGGCCCGAGATGGCGACACGATGGGAGCAAGGAAAGGGGACAGATCGAGGAATCCCGAGCCCGAGGGGGAGTTGTGGAGGGAGTTCATGACAGCATCGGTCTTGGGAGTTGGCAATTACAAAGTGATGAACCGTGGAACACAATCCTCGATGGTGATCCCAGAGAATACCAAGTTTCAGCCGCTGTTTCAGCCCTGCGGATAAGCCGCTCGCCGGACAGGGGTGTGTAGTAAAGGGAAAAAGTAGACATTCACAAATACCCCGCCATCGGATTTCTTCTCTTCTCTTCTGCATCTTCTCCCTCATGGACATCCCCACGCCCGCCCACTGCACCGCCGATTTCTGTCTGATTCCGGTATGGTTTGTGATCTAGGGTCGCTTGGTTTCTGGTTTCTGAATTCCTTTTGATGACCCAAGCTGACTTCCCCAGATCGGCACCGGTTCGCCCTCGGTCTCAGCCCAAATTGCTGATGTTCAGCGGCTGATCGAGCGCTGCGGCCTCAAGTACGTCATGCACTCGGCAGGGACTACACTCGGTGCGTAACCCCCGTATTCTGCAAGGGGTGTATGACATCTCCCCTGTTCAGCGAATACCTCTCTGCCTTTGAAGTTGTGTGGCTGACGTGCATCCTTAACTCATTTCTCCCCTCGTCTAGAAGGCCCATGGGATCGAGTACACCAGGTGATAGGCCAGGCACACACCATCCTCCATCAGCAGGGGATTGTTCGGATTCAGACCGATATCCGGGTCGGATCTAGGTGTGTTTTATTTTTACCCCATTTACATAAAAGTGGCTGCCTGGGGTCAATCCCTTTAGCTGAGGTCCCCTCGCATGGAGACGCTAAGGAGGGCCCGGGCCACGGAATGGTTGAACTAGGGTTGTACTAATGGATTGCTGCATGTAGGACGGATAAGGAGCAGTCGTTCGAGGACAAGGTGAACAAGGTGCGGCATTTGCTCGGAAATGAATAGGGGACGCAGTCCTCTACCAAAAATGACAATCTACTTGGTAGATCTCGAGGTGGAAGTACCAACAGAAAAGGAGAAAAAAAAAAGTTATAATCAAATCATTTCATTCATGTGCAGGTCGAGGACCGGCTATACCAATACAACTGGAAGAACTACCTAAACAACCGTGCAAAACGCCGATGCCGTTTTTGCTTCATGGGGCCAATGCGCCCAAACACAGCTCAGCCCAATGCCCAGAATCCATGCGTTATGTACGGGCCCAGCCCGGGTGAATCCCCAGACCCGTTTTCCTGAATCAACCTAAAGAATGTCCAAGATCGCTGCATAACATGACAGTAAACGAAAATAAAGTAAGGACAAAACAAAAACAAAAGAAGACGGGAAAGGGTCAGGCGTTAAAAGGAAACGCCTCCGCCAAAGAGACTGCCCCAGTTTCCACCAACCCAGATCCAATTGCCCATGCTGGGAGAGGCCCCGCCCTTGGCCGAGTTGGCCAGGTCGAGCAGGTCCTTGAAGACGTTCCCGGTCGTGGAGCCGCTACTGGACTGTGGCGTGTCAGAAGTCGAGAGCGACTTGCGGCCGATAGGATTGGAGACATTGTTGAGGTTGTCGACGGTCTCGATGGCGGGTCCGCGGTTAAAGAAATCTACCAGAATAAACGTCGGCTGGCGGCCGCCCCACTCCTTCTTGCACTTGGTCGCGGTGCTGCCCAGGTTCCCGGTGCCACCGGACGCGGCGTTGGTCGTGGCCACATAACTGGCGTTGGGGAACTCGACGTCGAACATCGACAGGTCCGTCGAGTACAGGAAATGGTTCATCAGCGGCAGTCGGTTGGACGCCAGCGCCGTGGATGCTTGGCCCGACACCTCCTTGGGCCGTTGCGGGTCGCAGGAGAATTTCGTAGGCGATGTGACGTCGTACGGATTCTCCCACACGAACGAGAACTCATCGAGCAGGTACGGCGCGTCCGTATTGGAGCCCAGTGATGCCACGAACACCACCAGTCGCTTCTTGTCGTCGATCATCGACTGGAGCGTGGGCCACGACTTCGGCGCCGAGTTGGACGTGGGCTTGTACGCATAGTCGACGATGTCGGCCTTTTTGAATTGCGCGTCGAGATCCGAGGCCGATGCGCCGTCCGAGTTGACCAGCAAGATCGTGACCACTGCACAAGCCATAGATAGTCAGCATTTTCGGTCCAGAAAATAACAGATGAAGAAGAGTAAACACAAGGGATGGCTCACCGTCATTTGGATTGTCGTCCAACCACTTCTTGACGTCCTTCAACCAGTCACTCAACGTCCCCGCGTCCATCAAATCACACTTGGAATGACAGAGGCGCCATTCCGAGTTACTCTTGTGGACTTGAGCTGACACCAGCCGAACACCGGCGTCGAGCTGGGTGGGGGTGTCATAGTACCTAGCAATACTTCATTAGTTTATGTGGGGGAGAGAGAGGGCCTCAAAATCCGGGGTAAACAGACTGGTCGCCAGCCAACGAAACACCGGAGTTGGAATCGCGCACGAAAGCGCTATCGTGGGCACCCAAATGGGTGATCTCGCCGTAGGACTTGGAGCAGAGGTCGGGAGAGTTGTTGCATGCTGTGGTACGCGCGTTCAATGGGTTGCCGAGGACTGCAGGCAGCAAGGCCAGGAAACCAAACGCTCGCATACTGGAAGATGAGAAGATAAATAATAGATAATAAAACAAGTGATAAGAAGACCGCAAATAATAAACCAGGAGAGACACAGAATATAAAGAAGAATCCAAGTCAGGAGAAAAAGAAGAAAAGAAAAGAAACAAAAAGGTGACGACAGACACATGGAATGTCTAAGACGATCACTGCTGGGTCCAGGCCGCGTTGCCGTCTCAACTATTCTTAGGTGGATCTCCCTTGCCTGATCTTGCCTGATTTGGCCTGATTGGATCCTGCAGATGGTGCCTACTTGCCTGAATCGGTTAATAATCGATTAATTCCATACATGATTTTAATATATTACTAAGGTTCTCCATACATCTGACACTCATTCGACACATCTCTAGGGGCTGTGCTCCGGGTGGATCAATTATATTGTATCGCATTGTATTTATACAATCCAAGTAAATATATGTACAGATGACAGATTACGCCCTTCAATGTCGTCGAGAAGATGTACGCACCTTCATGGAGCGATGAAGCGATCTGCGAGACTGCGACGGGTTCACCAATCCATCCCAGTCCAAAATCTCAGACTCGCTAAACAGCGGTGGTTGACCCCAAACCCGAAGAATATCTCCGGCCACGCGGGACGGATTGTATGGGTTCATGCGCCGCACCATGCGGTTGATGGGCCGTATGGAAGGGCAATAGTCGCCGAATAGCATAACCAATCGGTATCGAGTCGCTCGTCTGATTTGTGGCACATGGAGACGAAGGCCGGCCTGCTCCATCTCCCGTAGAAGAAGAATCCCGCGCACCCAGGGAACAAGCCGGTGGCCGGTGACAGGGTGAGGAATGCAGGCTGTTGATTCGGTGTCATTGACCACGCGCAGCTTGAATCCCCAGGAGACTACCGCACACTGCATCGTAGGTGTGAAGATAAGATCAAGCATGCGGCCGTCGCGGTTGGTCGCCGTCAGCGTGTGCGGATGCAAGGTAGAACGTGATGGCGAGCGGTCCCACGCCTTTCCACGCTGCTCGGGGATGTTGCGATACTGAAGGACCAGCCAGTGACAGCATTCCCGGAGTTCATCCCAGTGATTCCCCATTCCCAAGCGTTTGAGAATCTCGGCCCAGAACTCGGCGCTGACATACGCTCCTACCGGGACCAGTCGTTGGAGAACCCTGAAGACAAACATCACTTCATCGGCGATAGACATACCGGAACTACCCGCCAGATGGGGAGCATGTCCGACCTCACGAGGCGTGAAAATCTTCTCAGCCATGAAATCTATACTTTCTTCAGTCAGAGTCTTGCCACGAAGGGTCAAGTCATCCACAACTTTAGACGCTCCTTGGAGTTCGCGCGCAGTGATGTGTTTTCGAAAGTGGATGTTGGCCAGATCCGATGTGTCGGACGAAATTTCGGTCAGAATCGCCAAGCACATGTTGTACTGGCGCCAATCCCGACTCATATAGTATCCTATCAGAAGTGACTCTTGCATGTGCACGTCTTCAAAAACATCTGGATGGAGATCGCTGTTGAGAATGTCCGAGAGAAGAATGTCGCGGTGTTGAACAGCTAGCTTCCGCACCAACCGCGAACAGACAGAATCCCCGGCAGATATTCCTGATTGTTGAAGTACTTTCAGTTTCTCCAAGATATCCTGACCGCCGTGGGCTCTGACGGCCATTTCGCGGAACATGCGGGGGCCCAGTGCGGTTACACCAAGCATCTTGAGCCCGGCCACTATCATCTCGAAATTCAGGGCCGGAGTAGCAAACAACCTGGCCCCGATATCGTCCTTGAAAGGCGTCTCTTCCAATAGAGTTTCTTCGGTGGGTTCCTGGTCTGATTCATCTACCGAGTCGTCGGCATCAGACTTCTCCTGGTCAACAGGTTCCTCCGGCTCCGGCTCAAATCTTTTTTCGTAATAGGCCTGAACCTCTTCGAACTCCTCTTCTGTTCCGTATTTCTTGGCATAATCCAACAGAGGTTGTATCTCCTCAGGAATTTGTGGGTGGTCTCCTCGTCCAACAAGAAATTTGTGCAGTGTCAACGCTTCATGGCCATAGCGGTTCTGCAACAGGATAGATATCACACGATTGTAAATGCGGTGGTCATCAATAGTGCAGCACATATCCTTGAAAGCCTTTGCTCCTGGAGACAACGATTGTTGCCGGGCATCGATGAGATACTGGAGGCTAGTGTTGGTTGGAAGATGCTTTGGACAGATAGCTGACTGGAGGACCCGGAAAATATCATTTGCGTGTGTCAAGTGGGGGTGCTGGAGCCTTTTGTGCCATTCAACGGCCCGCTTCCTCATGCCACGATCGAGAAGTCCGCCCACAACACTCTCGTACAGCCACGGCCAGCGAACACCTTTACTCTCCCATAGGTCGTCTGCATAATCCATCACATCCCTGAGGAAAAGCTCTCGTTTCAGGCCCAGGTCCACAAAGCTCCGCCAGAAGAAGTCGGCGAGTTCCCCTGTGGTAGGAAGGTGTACGTCATCCAGTCGCACCGTCAGCCCCTCCCAGATATCCAAAGTACCTTGATCCCCGTAATGGCGTTGGCGAAAACGAAGTAGCTCGGCCCAAAGATCGAAGTTATTCCTCGAGGCTGGGTGGTCTACTAATCGGGTTCCAATATCATCGCAGTGACCGACGTCAGATTCAAACTCAAGTTTCTCTGGTGATAGGCTTAGGGCTTTGGTGGAGCTTTGAGCTGTATCGCTGTGTCCGGGATTCCGCGCGGTAGGATGGGACTTTGCAGAACGATGCGCTTTTGGTGGTTCAATCTCGTAGATGGGAAAGCTGAAAGGCGATCTCATGCGCTGGGTCACGCGAGACTCAGTTCCGGTCGAGCTGTGCTCGGGATCGTCTAAGGATAGCGTTGTGTGGGTATCGTGGGATTGGCATCGTATGCAAGTATATCTGGACTCCAATTGCTCGATTCCGACCGGTGTTGACGCGAGGGTGTCGAGGATCGAGACGGCGGACGGCCTCTTCAACAATCGAAGAAGAGCCGGGCGCATGAGTCGTTGAGGAGTGGAGACCAAGGGAGAGAACTCTGGGCGTAGACCATCCTTCTCCGGGTCAAATTGAGTTGTAAAGGAGCTGCTTCAAGTGGCCGGTTTGATGGGCGCTTTTTCGGCGATGACGCTTTCCCCTTTGGGTGCATTACTCAGCCCACCGTCTGAAAGGTCACCTGATGTCGACACCTGCAGCTGCCGGATCCAACGTCGACTTCCTCCTCCATTGCCCTCTCCCCTCCAGCTCCCTCGCTTTCCTCTTTCCAACCGCCAAAATGTTCCGCACTGCGCCTCGCATGGCTGGGTAAGTCGATTCCCTTGAAATTGCGCCCACCAATCTCTCGTACACACCCCCCGGGTGGGAGCGCGACCATCGAATTTCCTCCCGCCCTCTCCGGAACTCAATTGCCATCGACAGCCCTCTAGCTACTGTGCTTTTTTAAGATAGCTACTAATCTCTCTGATTTCTTTGGCAGGTTCGTGTTCCGTGAGAACCGTGTCCCCTACTACCAGCGTCTGTTCCAGAACCACGATGGCAAGCGTCAATGGTGGAAGGTTAGTCTCAGCCGCCCACACCAGACCCGCCTTCAATTGAGGCTCGGCAATTATCTGACATGACAATTTTTGTCCAGACCTCCCGCAGTGGCTACATCATGTACCCCTACCTGATCTCCGTCTACGGTCTCGGTGCTGGTGAGTGGATCCAATCTGAGATTAAGAGACCTTCACCCACCAAATACTAACTTTGATATAGCCACTACCTACGCCATGTGCCGTATGCTCTTTGTCAGTTTTTTCCCATATCCATGGCCCGCTCGATGCCAGCTGAAGCATCGTTGACTGGTCGTTTGAGATTCATGAACTAACTTTCTTAACAGGGCCACAAGACCTGGTTCGGTGAGAAATAAACGACGAATCCAACGTGATTTGGCCGTTTTATAGACGGCTTGGGGATTTCTTTCAATTGGCGGTGTATTTCTACTCCAGTGATGGGCTAGAGGAGTTGGCAGGCACAAGGATTATGGGGCTGTATATAAGATCAATCCCAGCGCCAATCCAAGAGTCGTTGCCTTGTTTACGTTAACCTGCACAGGCTTCTTCGTGGGAGAACTACTGTCAGATGTAGATGTTGTCATTGAAGTACTCGTGGACAGATTGAGCTACCGTAATGTCCAGTCGACGATGGGATTTTCCACCGACCATCTTTGGAAGGACTTCATTCAAAGGCTTTGTCAGCCAGGTTTGGCTGAATATCTTGCTGTGAACATAATGCCTTATAGTTCTAACATTGCCCGTGCTGAGAATCCGCACTTGGGTAGGTATAAGCTATCCATATACAGGTCCAGATGTCCCGTTGAGCCAGTTTGAACTGCAGTTAGCTAGGGCCCAGTCATCACAATTTTTTTCTCTCGTGACTATCCAGGAAATACACATGAACTGCTGAGGATGACTCTTATAGTCCCACCTGGGTAGAGTCCAGCGACCCAGTCAAGTATTGCTTAGTCAGTTTCTTCCGCCCCAGACAGTTTAACCGGAGAGCAACTCGGATAGAGCAACCCATCTACAATACTGGACCAGTTTGCCTTTCAGTGATAGTTGTCATCCACGGACCCATTTGTTCTATTACGATGCCAATATCTGAATTTATAACATCAACTCAACTTATTTATCGTCCAAGACCATTGGAAGCGGTCCTCTGAGGATGACAATCAAATTGATATCTGCTTGGATGACGGCTACTTCCACCGCGGACAATGGAGGAGACTGACTCGGCGCTAACTGAGCGTCCGGTGAAGCGGGTGCGTCAGGCCTGTGAGCCTTGCAGGTCAGTGTTTTGGCAGAGCCAGCTGTTCGTAAGGATGTCTCGTTAACTGCTTCTCTAGACGCAAAAAGGCTAAATGCCCTGGAGAGCAGCCGATCTGCACTCTGTGTGCCAGACTGCATCAAAAATGTCTGTATGCCGAAGAACGGCGTCGGCCACCTGCTCCCGAGAACAACTCAACTCTCCATGTTCCAGATCATAGCACCTCGCGGGCTCTGGTACTGTCAATCTTTCAACAACATTTAAAGAACTGCGTTTCTAATTAGTGTATCACTTTACAGGAAGATAGACTACGAAGCCTTGAAGGAAAGGTGGGAGAAGTCCTTGATGTGCTTGGGTATGCTGCTCCATTCAATCCATGCTGATATTGATTGCTCACCTGCTGTCCAGTGGCAGCTCAAGAGCTGAGCCACCAATGGCGACGGAGACTCTCCTGCCTACAGTCATATTACCTGGATCAGGTCCATCCGCTGTCTTGCCACCATGGGAAGAAATCGTGCCCATTGCAGAGCTATATCTACTCTATTGTGATTCCCAGCCTCTGCCACTGTTTCATCGGGGCACATTTCTTGCCACTCTTCAGATGCGTGAGCCTGAGATTATTTACGCTATGCTGGCTCTAAGCTTGCGGTTCTCAGATGCTTATACCGATATCAATGAACTCATCGAACTTGTGAATGGCTACGCAGAAGTGGCTCGCGGTCTCGTCATGAAAAGAATCGCCGAGGGGCCAGTAGAGCTCTCGACACTGCAATGCCTATGTCTTTTGAGTTTGGTTGACTTTACGAGTGATTATTTCCCAGCCCGTGTCGTAATAAAGCCGAGCTAACATTACCTACTAGATGGCAGCACCCATCGTTCAAGTATCCACAGTAGCCTTGCAATGAACCTTGCACAGTGCGCGAACCTTGGTTCTGAGTCACGCTCCTCGATGAGTGCGATGGCTCGCGAAGAGCGCCGGCGCTGTTTTTGGAGCATCTGTCTCCTCAAACGACTACATGGTGGCGAATTCTCTCTTCTTGATGTGCCCCAGGACGGAGGCCCTCCTTATCCAGCAAGCCCAACACTTCCAGCCCGGCTTCTTTCTCCAGGCCCGTCCACTCTAGAGATGCGCAGAAGCGATATTCAGGATCAAGGCATCATCACCTACGTGATAATGCTGAGCGAGGTATTTGCCAGAACGACACGATATGTTCGGCTTCATGGCCGACCCAGCAATGTTCCACCGTGGTCTCCGCATTCTGAATACTCCAAAATCCTTAACTTGCTGATGGAAATCGAGACACGCGTGCCTTACACACACCGCTTCAAGCCCGCCAATCTCGGTGAGCGGTCTCTCGAGGAACTACAGGCTAATCGGGAGTACTGGGGCCCATGGTTCCTGAACCAGCTCATGTACCACACTATTTTGTGCCTCCTGAATCACCCCCTTCTGCTTTCTCTGAGTCTTCGCAATTTCCGAAGCACGATCCCTGAAATCTTCCTCCAGCATACTTCCGACTTGATCTCCTCGCACACGACCTGGATCCTTCATTTCCTCAACTACTTCGAAGAGAAATCGTTTTTGGTATCGGATCCGCTACTGGGATATTGCGCTGCCGTCGTGGCAACCATCGAGCTGCAGCTGAGCTTCACCGAGAATCCCACGATCAGGGAGCAAAAACGAGATAGGTTCGCCAAATGTGTCAGATTCGTACAGCAAACAGGTGAGAGGTGGCCCCATATGGCCCGATTGGTATGGATTTCCCTTCCATGTGTCTTTCCTTCAACTCCCAGACTGGCATGAATCAACTAACATCTTCTGGATAATGCACACAGGCACATCGACTGCAGCGGCTGGAAGACGCCGTCTCAGCAACCTACCAGTCCGACCCAGGCGCACAAAACCAGAGCCTCCTCATCGATCTTTCTCGATTCTGGGAAATTCTTGAATATCCGTCCAACAGTGACTCCGACTCTGCTCGGCGTCTGTTTGGAAACTCGCTCTATGCCGGGCCTACCTCAGCCGCTGGAGAAGTGTCTCAAACGTCTCCCTTGCCTGCTCCGACTCGCTTGAATGCCCAGGAAGATGCCCCATCTGGCCTCCGGCCTGATGGATTCTCTACCAATACTGCTTTCCCGAGCTCCCAGGTTTATTCGGGCAGCTCGATTGTCTCGCCACAGCAATTGAGTCTCTCGAATGATGAGTTTTCTATTCTTGCGACGAATTTCTTTTCGCAGGGGCAGGAATTTCTTCGCAGTGGTGTCAATTGGGAGGAGAGTATTGGCAATTTCTAGCGGAGATGCGTTATGCCATCATGCCTGAATTGATATTGATTTTTCTCTTATTACATTTCATACAAATCTACCATATTTATTTCATGACTAAATGTGTATGATACCTAAGTAGGCAGGAAGATTATTTCATATGCATACAATACCTCTTCTACTCCACTACACTCAATGCATGTTGTCCAGTCACGAAGCCAGAGCAATCTTAAGCTCCTCGACAAACTTCCACACCTCAGAGAATGTGTTGTACAGTGGCGTCGGTGCCACACGAACAACCCCAGGCTCTCTCTTATCGCAAATGATCCCCGCATCCTGCAGCCGCTGCGAGACCTTGTGCAACAGTCCAGGCTTGAGCAAGAGACTCAACTGAGCACCGCGCGCATGGGCGTCAGCCGGGGTGATGATGTCAAACAGGCGCGTCTCGTCGGTAGCATCCTTCAGCAACAGGTATTCCAGATATGCTGTGAGCTTGATCGACTTCTGGCGCAGTTCTGCCATCGAGGTCTGATCAAACACTGACAAGGCAGCACACAGAGTGGTGAGGTCGATGACTGAGGGGTTTGAGAGCTGAAAGCCCCCGGCTCCGGGGATGGGCTTGAATTCTGTCGAGGATGAGTACATGTTCCAATGTTTACGGTAGGGTAGAAACATACTATTGTCCATCTTGAATCTTACGGATCGGTCGCCCCCATACCATCCCGTCAACCGGTGGCGGAACTTTGGAGAATCTTCGCCAGCGCTGTAATCCACCTGACCATGCTTTTCGTGCACAAAGAGACCGGCCATCGCCCCGGGTCCAGCATTGCCGTACTTGTACGTGCACCAAGCGGCAAAGTCTACATTCCACTCGTGCAGCTTCACCTCGACGTTGCCGTACGCATGCGCCAGGTCCCACCCGACGGTGAGATTGTGCGACTGTGCGTACTTGGTGATTTGCGGAATATCGAACAGTTGCCCCGTATAGTACTGGATACCCGGGAGAAGGAGGAGTGCCGCCTCATCCGCGTGCTGGTCGATATAGGACAGAATCTTCTCCGTCGAGATTACGTATGTGCCTTCGTCTGGACCAATCAGGACCATGTTCTCATTCGAGTCCAGTCCGTGCCAGGCAATGTGCGACTCGACGGCATACTATAGCGGTGATTAATAGACGCACATATTTGGCTGGTTGTCCACAACTGTAGCCCCAGCAAAGGAAAAAAGAAATCAGACTTACATGATCACTGGGAAATGCCTTCCAGTCCATTAAAATCTTCCTTTTCGTCGCAGTCGGCCTATAGAAGCTAGCCAGCAACAGGTGAAGATTCCCAGTCAAGGTGCCCATTGCAGCAACCTCTGCGGGCGCCGCCCCCACAATCTTCGACATGGACTCGGCTGCCTGTTCTGACAACAATTGCCACTGCTTCATTGGAGAATCTTCGAGATCTGTGAAGTGGCCACACACCCCAATTGAAGACCAGGTGTCCAGCTGCGCTTCCATATACTTCGCAACAGCCTTGGGCTGGATGCCCAGAGAGTTGCCGCAAAGGTAGATGCTTGGCTCAGATGAGAGCCCTGTGATAAGAAATTAGATGATAAAAACTAGAAGAGAGGTTATGCTGAGAGATCATGTACCTGGTTTCGCCAGCTTCTTCGTCGCGAGATTGGCCTTGGAAGGAATGATGAACTTGTCCCGGAACTCCCGAAGAGGGTCTGCTGCATCGAGAGAGGCAGCGTACTCCTTGGATGCGGCCTCAGCTGGGAATATGGGCTTGGGTGTTTTGGCGCCGGTCATTTTGGCGGCAATGCTGTCTGTGTTTCTGGGTGGGAAGCTCCTCTTCACAAGGTGTGTTTTGGTACTAGGAACGCAACGGGATGGCAACAAAGAACAGTCTGCGTTCGAAGGGGAGGGGAGGTCAGCTGCTGGATGAGATAAGAAGCCATGCACGTTCTTGCTTTTTTATAAATACGCCAAATCGGAGACGAGGGAGCTCGCTTCAGCTCAACCCGGATGTTGTTCTCCGTCTTCCGGTCCTCGTTCCGTCCCCACGTCTGCTGCTTCAGTGACTGCGTTGCCGGTGGTGAGGATGTCTCCGTACGTCCTGCGCTTGGATGTGCGTATGGTTGATATTATAATGGACTTTGACGAATTGATAGGATGGTTTGAGATATTTGCTAAGGGTTTCGGCCATATTAATATGAAGTAAAAAGAAATAACTCAATGAAATTACGTGGGTATCTCGTACTTGAAATAAGAAAATAAGACTAAAAGGCAGTATAATGAAAGAATAGACTAATGATAGTTACTGGTTATAGAATACTTTCTTGGGATAGCATTGATCTTTGTAATATAATCCTTGATCTGAGGAATATATCTACTACAACGGTGACACCAACGGCCGAGTCCCGTTGGACACGGAACACGGATAGCGATCCGGGTGTGTTCCGGGTTGTATAGATGCGAGACTAAGTTAGGCCCGATGCAAGCCGCATTGGTATACCCCATCTATAATACTCTCTGTTATTATGGCTGCTTGGGGGGGAAATCTAGTATTTTAATCCCATCCAAGGCTGCCTATTCAATTGTGATGCCCCTCCCTACCCTCGAGCCTGCGACCTAAAAGAATCTACCTACGTTGTGATTGTGGATGCGCAAAAGCCATCCCCTTTTTTCCTAGTACTATCAACCATGTTACAATCACCAGAAGTGGCTCTTGATGAGTATGCTGTTTCATCTGAGCATGGTTTCCTTCCCGATGGCCTGCCTCTGCCGGCGCTCAATCAACCCTACTATGCACCCTGGGAGACTCTGGCGTATCGACTTCCAAGTCTCATCCAGACAGGCCAAATTCGATACTTGATTAATGACCTTCCCATTCTTTCTCCCTCATGGCTGCAGACTGAGGCAGAGTGGCGTCGGGCTTATGTCGTCCTCGGGTTCCTCACCCATGCCTATATCTGGGGAGGAGAGAAACCGCGCGATGTGAGTGAGCAATACTCAGATTGAGAGACGCTCGTCCGCACCAGAAGAAGAATCTCATAGCAATAAATCCACAGGTCCTACCATCATCCATCTCAAAGCCCTTCCTGGAGGTTTCATCCCACCTCGAACTGCCTCCCTGCGCCACCTATGCAGGCCTCACTTTGTGGAACTTCACTACCACCCACCCGGAAGCAGACATCACCAACCCAGACAACCTGACCCTCCTCACCTCGTTTACTGGCACGAAAGATGAAGACTGGTTCATCGCTATCTCCGTCACCATTGAAGCCAAGGGCGCCAAGCTCGTCCCCTTGATGCTTGATGCTATCGCCGCCGTCACGGCCAGTGACATTCCGCGCCTAACTGCGCTGCTATGTCAGTTTACCGACAGACTCCAGGACCTCAATGACACTCTCAAGAGGATGTATGAAAAATGTGCGCCGGCGGTGTTCTTCCACCAGCTGCGCCCCTTCTTGGCCGGTAGCAAAAACATGACCACGGCGGGGCTGCCATATGGCGTGTTCTATGATGTGGGAGATGGCCAGGGCGAGTGGCATCAGTACAGTGGAGGCAGCAATGCACAGAGCTCTTTGATTCAGACATTTGATATCTTCCTTGGAGTCAATCACTCTGCCACTGGTGAGATCAGACCACCGGGGACGGGATATATCCAGGTAAGTCTATTGCATTCTGGTTTACTCTTCAGTGTGCAGAACTCCTAGTCTAATAAGTTCCAGGAAATGCGCAACTACATGCCCGCTCCTCACAGACGCTTCCTCGAAACCTTCTCTGCTCTATCCAACATCCGGCCCTACATTCTGTCTTCGCAGGCCGAATCCCCCGCCAAAGAAGCATACAACGCAGCCGTGTTGACCCTCAGCTCTTTCCGTGATACTCATATCCAGATCGTCTCCCGGTACATCATCATGCCGTCCAGGACTCGCGCGCCGGTCGAACTCGACCAGGCGGCACAGGCCCATCGGGTTAACCTTACGACGGCCAGTTCTCAGGTCAAGGACTTGGGTGAAATGAATCGTACTGGGCTTTATGGGACGGGGGGACGAGCTTGATTCCTTTCCTGAAGCAAACCCGGGATACGACGAAGTCTGCTACCTGTTGACGAGGCTGAACAAAGCCTTGATGCCGTGAAGAACTTACTTTATTATCTTGTTGGACATATCTATGAGAGTGGTGAGATTAAATGATTTAATGGCTCAGCCTTTAATGGTTTGCTATCATTTGCAGGTATAACTCAATAAGTGTACTGCATCACATGGTCCGTTCCATATTTGTAGCCGGGAAATGTGTATCGGTGGTAGGTGTTATCACTTCACGACCTCCAACCACGCAAACCCATCAAGGCTGCGACTGGTGCTGTGGCCATGGGAAGCGGATCACGCGGTCTCGCGCCAGTCATTCGAATAATCTGACAGGTCATGTCGAAACTCAGGTGTCACCATGGACACCAGCAGTGAAATCAGGGTCTTCTGAGTGTAGACCATCGATGCAGCCTCGCTCATGGTATAGTGACACCGAAATAGCCCCTAGAAACAGGCGGAAGATGGCAATAGGACCACGGCTGCCTGGGGCTATGCAGCCCACTCCCGGCAGACCAGCTTCCGGGACATTTAGCAGAGAGGCAGTTGGTGCAGATCCGGAATGGATCGGGGCGCGTGCCCCTCGCAAGTTTATCCCGACGGGATCTTTGAAGGCATGCCACAACGGGCCTTCGCGAGATCGAAGGTAGAAAGTAATCATCTCTTCTTGGTCGTAGCAGGAACACCCTCACTTTCACGAAGCTCAGCCAAGGTCTTTTCGCGCGCAACCAAGCGTTCTTTTTCCTCTTTGATCATCTGCTCAACCGTTTTGGTCGCCTCGGCCATGCGATCGAGCTCCTTGTTCTCGGTCGTACGACTGTACGCATTTTTGGGGCCGTCATTCAATGGAATCTGCGCCGTTCGGCCCTGCCCGCCCTGTTTGGCATTCTTCCCCTTCCCTCTCGCCAACTGGCCTGCCGCAGAGCCTCCGGTGAGGACTTCGTAGAATGGCTCTACCGGCTCGTTGAAAAGGATCTCCTCATAGTTCTGGCTAACCACCACCTCGCGGCGCTCCTTCATTCCCTCAGCATCTGGCCCATACGGATGCAGTTTCAGGCTGTGCCACAGCGTCTGCGGCTTCTCGTTCGACTCGGGCACAAAGTAGAGTTTGATCTGGATCTCGAATTCTCCCCAGCCGGTCTCGACGACCTCGAATGGAGGCTGCTCGATCGTGCGTACGTTCTGCGCATACGTTTCGTGGAGCTTGAACTGGACCTTCTTCAGCCAGTAGGAGATGTCCTCGCCGTTGATGCCCTTGACAAACACGCGCCATTGGTGGGTGTGGTCGACAGGGGCATTGGCCGGCTTTTTCTCGGGGTCGAAGAGTTGCGCTTCGCTGCCAAAAACTGTGCTTGTCAGCTAAATATCTTCCACCTGATTTCTTGTCGACATACTGAATGGACGGAACACCGAAACGCCCTGCGAATTTGGCGGGTTAGTTTTGGTTGCATTGTGGTTTTCAAGGGGGTGGGCTCACTCACTCGGACGCGCTTGTTTCCAGTAGCAGATGGCATATTTTAGAGTCTTTTGTTGATTCTGTAATTTTCGAGGGGATTGAAGTGATGCAGAGGCGCAATGAATGAGGCGATTTGGTTGCGATAATCGTGAAAGGCATTCGAGGAACACGTGACCCAGTGACGGCATGCCATCGGAGCTACCAGCGGGACTCTTACGAGCTCAATGCTCCATTATATTTCACCCACCATTGGCCAAAATCAGAGACTTTCAGTTTCAATATCTGCAATTATCTGACTGTGGGAATATGACTGCCAAAAGACTAGTCGTCGCTGGAGGGAGTGGGTTCTTAGGTTTGTGACGCCACATTTGATACGGAATGCGATTGTCAGTGTTGCTAACTTGTTGTTTTAGGGTCTAGAATCTGTAAATCAGCAGCAACCAGGGGCTGGTCGGTCACGTCATTGAGGTACTCCTTTCTCGCCGAGACCCTTGACATGTTCAATATGCTTAGAACTCTTCTAGTCGATCCGGCGAGCCGCGGTGGGATGCAGTCACCGAGTCCCGAGATCGCCCCATCTGGGCAAGCTCGGTGGAGTGGGCGAGGGCTGATATTCTGAAGCCAGAGAGCTACAAGCCATTTTTGAACGGTGCCTCTGCTGTGGTTCATACCATGGGTATCCTGCTCGAGGCCGACTACAAGGGCGTGGTTCAAGGCCGGGAACCGGTTGTCAGTGGGCTACAACGCGCCTTTAGCTCGTCCAAGCTGGGGAGTCAGAACCCACTTTTGAGGAGCGAGGGCGAGGCACTAGAGCCCAAGGAAAAAGATGGACAATTGACTTATGAATTGATGAACCGAGATTCAGGTGCGTGCAAATGCGACAGAGCTAAAATGGTCATAGGCGAAAGCTAACACATTAATTCTTGAAATAGCTATTGCGCTGGCCCAGGAGTCTTCGACTGAGCATGTCCCAACCTTCGTCTACATTTCCGCCGCTGCAGGGGCACCAATTCTTCCGGCTCGGTATATCACCACCAAGAGAGAAGCAGAGGCAACCATCACAACAACGCTTCCTGATTTGCGAAGTATCTTCATGCGCCCGGGATTTATGTACGACTCCAGCAGGAAATTCACACTGCCAATCGCACTGGGCGGCTTCGTGGCCTCCGAGTTCAACACCCTCCTCGGGAACAAGCTTCAATTCCTCGGGTCTATGGCGGAAAAGCCCCTCAAGGTCGATGTTGTGGGTGAAGCAGTGGTCGAGGCACTGGAGGACGAGTCCACCAAGGGTGCAGTGGGAACAAAACAGATTGAAGCGTTGGCAACAAAGGCCTGGAGAAAAACAATGCTGTAGTTTGGCCGGTTTGTCGAGGGGTTTTTTCAGCAGCTGCAGGAATTTCCGCTCGCTGATGACCCAAGTCTTGTTCCTTTGGGTGACTTAAATATCCAATCCATGTACAATATTGTTTTCATAGTCGCATTAAATCATGGTTCCACGTTCGAAACTGTCCCGGATCTCGGTCGTGTACTAAACCAATGTCAGTGGGCATGCGACGGAATTGAGAGCACCAAGAAACGTACCTTGTTGTAGAACCGAGACAGTTTCTGGTTGAACTGCTTGTTCTTCTCGTTGATGTATGTCACGTCCGCCTCTTCGTCGCCGCGGCGCTCCTTGCGCTTCTTGAGGCGCACCTCCTCGGCCTTCTGGAGATCGCCCACCAGTCTGTCCACCGCCGCCCGGTCTGGTTTGTTGTCCGTGAAGCCGACCGTATCTGCAGTGGAATAGAAGCTGCCGTTTTTGTCGACCGCGATCATCTCTCCGTCGTTGGTCTCCACGATCTCCAGGTCACCATTGGCCGCAGCCCTTTCGATTGCAGCCATCTTTTCTTTCTCGTATCCTTCCAAATTTGGCTGCAGCTCTCTCATCTGTCTCTTGTACACCTTCCGGGCATCCTGAGTGTAGTCCTGGAATGCCACATCGTCCCGGTGACGTTGCTTCTTTTCCAAGCGCCTGTCCCATTTCTCGGACTCGTCCACGGTCCAGTCCCATGCGCGTTTGCGCTCAAAATCTTCACCAGCAGCTTCCGTATCCGCTTTGAGGAGGTTGTGCGACGCAAATGCATGTTTGCGCGACAGAGTATTCAGGAGTGCCGGGTCCGTAGCCAGACGCTGGGTTTCGGCTGCAGTCTCTTTCAGGTTGCGCTCGGCGCCGGATTTCTATGGCCGAGTCAGTAATGCGACACGGGACCAAATCGGTTCTTGAACCACTTACTGCTCTGGCTTGCAGGGCTTTAAACCTTGCCTGCCTTTCGCTCGCCTTTGAAGCTGCATCGCTCTCTTTCTCGTTCACATTTTGTTCGGATGAGTCTTGAGTTTCTGTTTGCTCTTCGGGGCGTTCTGTGCTGGCCTCATCTTTCGTCGCATGCTCAGAACTTCTGGTACGAGGCATTTTTGGTCTGTATTAAATAATTTCCCACAGCAAGTCAAGGATTTGTGGTGATTTGGATGCTCGTGAGGGTGATGAAAGAGACAGAGAAGTTGGTGGAGGCTGAATCGAAAGTCAGGAATGACCTCCGCCTCACCGCCATATTCACCGCTCTCCCATCTGCCGGACGACCCCGGACTGTCAGGCCCCTTATCGCCTTGTTTATCTCCCCCATCTCCACTCTCAAGAACTGGACTGAACTCCAAAGCTCTCTCTGTTCATAATGGGGAGATTGCATTCTCGATCTCTACTGCAACTTAGACAACAATGCAGGACCCATTGTCTAGCTACACCATCTGTCCGCAATCTCTACACACGGGGCCATACTTTCCGGAAACAGTCTCCGCACGACCCATCGCCTTCGGAATTGCTTCGATTTACCCTGACAGGGTCCCCAGAGCCATTGCATGGGTCTCAGCCCAATTCATCTTTGCGTGAAAGGTTGTATGAGCTTTTCAATCGTGATTGGCCATCGAACAGCCCGCCCACTGCTCTGTGGACATCTCTTAAAGGTGTTTCTCCGGGGCGTCAGCAAGAATTGGAGAGAGGACTCGATGAGAGAATAGGTGATCTACCAACGCTGAGAAGTGCCATTGAGAGGCGAGTGGTCGATGCCCCAGGGGCTGAGCTCTTACAGAACAACGATTGCGAGGAACTGTACCGGATTCTGCAACGTTGTCAACGGCAAGCCTCATTAGCGGAGATCCTCTCGACGTTGAATGATGTTGCCGCAAGGCTTGTCCGTCTCGACCTTTCGATTCAGCCTCAAATATACGAACTTGGCATGTATTATGCAATGCTAGATCTTTCAGCTCCGGCTCTCAAACACTTCCTTAATGGCCACCACGCTTTGGGTTTTCCACCAATCAGCCCGTTTGCGAGCACTCGGATGGTTCAGGCCTGTGTTGATGCTCTTGATGCAATGGCTTTTGAGAGCCCAGATTATGATCCAGAACCCATACTCATGGAGATTACGGGAGAGGGAGACCCCTATCCGCAAGATCGACCCAGATTACACGATGTCCTGAGTTGTCTGCGCAACCCAAGAGGTTACTTCTACTTACTTGGAAAACTCCAAGGTGATGAAACACTTTTTGCCACATGGGATAAATTCCTGGAGAGTTTTGACTGCAAATCTAAGGCAGCCTGCTTCTCTTCCTATGGTGTTGTGGAGGCCCTTGTTCAGAGCGGTCGTCCAGAAACAGCTTCCAAGTTCCTCGAAGACATTTCTCAGCGCTGTGGGGATAATCTACCTTCAATTGCAAGGTTTCGAGAACTACCGGTTCTACTCAATGATCCCATTGTGGGTGAGGCGTTACCCGACTTGGTCAGGGGCGATGACTATCTCAGGTTGCTTGAGACTAGCTTACATGACATGGAACTGAGGATGGGCATTCGATGGGAGTCGGATCAAGAGGCTCATGTCGGTCTTGCCTCTGAAGTACCGTGGGAAACCTTCGAGGACCACCCATTGTTCACGATGGATGGCGAATCGGCTGGATATGAGCATCCAGCCCGCCTTCATTTCGAGCTTCAAACTTATGGTCGTTCCAAGTCACCAGTGGACTTGGGTCGGATCGTGGATCTGTTGAATGATGGCGAGGCAACCTCGATCAGCGTGAATCCCATGCTCGACTTTAACATGCGTCGGATAGAGGCCTTTCGCACAAAGCACCCGTCTCTCGAATTTCGCTGCACGTTCGAGCATTCGCCAATCGAATTCACCGACAGTCGGCTCCCAACTTTGCACGACTCGTCGTGGTGCTGGACTCCATCCACTCTTGGCTTGATTCGGGCTCGCTTGATCATAAATGGCATCCCCCAGATGGGAAGGCACTGTCTACATCTTATGCAACTGGGCTCTATGGATATGCGATCCGGACCCGACCAACCATGGCAACCATCTGGATATATTGTGACCTGGGACCGCCAATTCGGCGGTATGCTTGGTGTGTATGTTGGGAAGGGCCATGGAGTTGTCAATCGCGGACCAGTGCCACCGGATGCGCCCTTTGGAGCTTTGATGCATCTGCTGCCGTCAGAGACCGGCCGTGGTAGGGCATCCGGTCGCGACAGGCGCCCAACCTTCCAATCTGGGCGGGTATATGATGGACCATATTATTTGGATGTTGATCCCAGCCGAGACCTTGTCTTGTGATTATGAACGCGCTTGGCTCGGGTATGAAGTAGAATTCTGGGACTCATGCGAATACTCTGCAGGTGCAGGGAACTTTGAAGACATGAACGACCTAAGGGACGATCTTGCATGTAAATAGGGAATTGTACATAGTTGACCCTGGTTTTTTTTTTTTTTTTTTTTTTTTTGGCCAGCATTGCAGCATGCCAGGGATGAACACCCGAGAGTCTGGGAAGAGGGACACTTCTCTTCTGCACCTGACTGCTCCATCCCAAACTGGTACTCTACATGTCCATCGCTTCTTGCCAACGGGGATTTTCCCTGGTAGCAACGTCTCGGGATCGTCGTGATCAGCAGTTTGTCTGGATTTTCATCCCTGCCAGGATCTTCTGGGTCTCTGGGTCTCTGGGTCCTCGCTATCGCCCTGATTCCCACGACACGCACTGAGCTGGCTGTTTCCACCGGTCCTTGAGCCAAGGCATCGGGTCACGTCATCCCAGGATCGACGGTAAGGATGGGAACAACGTTCAATTGCCACAGTATGGGGCGCACAGCGTCACCGGAATTCTTCTCAGTACTTCGCTCTGCACGGCAAGCCGTTCGCAGGCCGTTCATCAGATAATCCTCTGCTCGCGAACCATGAGCACATGGAACCGCCCAGTGCCTTGGGATGCAGCTCTGCACTAGGCTGAAGCAGTGGAGCGCTCCGCAAGGGCTCAGCGCAGCCACGACGCTTTATCGATGGAGCCGAGCAGCTCCCAACAAATGAGCACTCGATGCTTTCCAACACTGGCAAGTGACGACAGCCATGGGTGGCTCACCCCCTTGACAGGCTCCACTGGTGCTTTCCAGGGTTTCGCCCCTCTGGTCCGTGCAAAGCAAACTCAAACAGCAACTTGACAAGGCTTGTCTCCATGAACTGGCACGTCTCTCAATGACTCGCCGCTGGGGCCTCTGTTGAAATCTTGAAAGTGATTCGCGTATTTCAAATCCACCATCTCTGCTTTGCTGCTTTGAGAACCAGAACCTAAACAAATAAGGAACATCTGTCGCTACATTACCTGCCAAATCCTGCCGAGATCCACCGGAGGACCGAAAATAGGACCTGCCATGCAACGGCGCTGAAATTCCTGGTAAGCTGACTTGTTCCAACAGGTCCGCACGGAGCTTGACTGGGGCCGACTAGCAGAGAGCCCACTCTCGAGGGACCACTTTGACGCAGTTCCCAAGATCCGCTCTGTGGGGTCAGAGCAGATCGTCCAAAGGGGAGGAGAAACGCTTGCCAAGCAAATAGCCACTCCCCAATCACCAGTGGCAGTCTCGCAGACCCATCGCGGTGCTGGCTGTGATTCGAACCGGGAGACACCAGCTCAGCCCGTCCAAGGGTCGGTCAGCATCCGACAGATCGACGGTTGCCCCCGTTCGTTACACAACTTCCAGGGAAGTAAACCAACACCCCTAAGAAAGAGAAGCCCTCGCATGGGATGCCAATAGCAGAGTCCCACAATTGACCGGCTTTCTATCCGACCGACCCTTTGACTGTCTCTTTCAAGACTTCGGAAAGCCTCGGGGCGAGGCATCAGTTCTCTCTGTCAGGAACGCGATCTAGTTCGACCATGTCCACACGCACATTGGCAATGGAGACACATCCACACACACCCACACCACTTGCACACACACAGACCTCCTTTCTCGTGGCAAATTCATGTCCTCTCGGCCCGTCCCCCCGGCTCTTCCCTTTTTTTTTTTCATTGTTCATCGGTGGGCACAGCACCAATGGTAGCCCATGGCCAGATGGGGTTCTGCTCCAAAAACATTCTATAATTTTTGATTTTTTTTCCCCTCCATCTCTGTTGTTCCCACTATTCCCACCTCCCCCGTTCCCTGTCATATTCATTTTTTTCAAGTGATTGGACAGCTCGGGGAGGCCGGGAGGGAGAAACCCCAACTGCCCGTGGACATCATTCTCGAAGGGACTCTGCACCGCTGCACCGAACAGAAGAAACAACAGGGAAAAAAAGAAATATATCCCCCGTTTCAGGCAGGTATAGATCCATTCCCTCGGGTCGACTTCTGGCGTCATGGGGAGTTGACTTTGCCAGCGAGTTATCAGATGCCTCTTGACCGCAGGCAGATCCAGGATATGCATTTCAATGTTGACGTGTTTCTTCGGCATACTCTTCTCCATTGACATACATGTTTAAACTATCCATCTGAGGCATCCAGCCCCGATTGCTCGTGCTTTGCCTGACCGCTTCGTGGGTCGCATCTAATGCCTGCGAGCTAAAAAATACGGATACAAAAAACAAACAAATAATAATTTTTTTTTTTTTAAAAAAAAAAAACAGGCAAAAAAGAAAAAAAAAACCCCCAAGAGACAAAACTTCCCCCACTCCCCTTCTCAAAAGACAACAGTTTCTCCACACCGGCAATTCCTGACTATACAACGGGCAGTTCTCCATTCAACAAAGAGCTGGCAGAGGGCCCGCACGGGTCCCAGTTGCGATTTGGCATAGATGTCGAGGCCGCCGTCGCAGCAATGGGGACATCCCACGCCAGACAGGCCGTACCTCGACCCGGCCTCCCGTTCCCATCCCAGCGGCCCGATGCCCATGCCCTATCAGCCCTATCCGCCTCATGAGCCGCGACATTTCGGACAACTCGCCTTCGATCGTCCCGTGCTAGCCTCACCACCGGGCCCCAGGTTGCCAGCCCCGGGCCAGTTTGCCGACCCCGGCGCCGACCCCAGATACCTACTCGCCTCCGACAATGCCTACATGGCTCGTCCTGCCATGCCGCCCCAGTCGCTTCCGCTACGATCCCACCACCGTGGTGGTGCCCCTGCTGATCCGCGCACCTACTCTGGCCAGCTCGACGATGGCTGGAGTTCGTTGTTCGGCCATGGCCGCGGTTATGATGCCCCCCCAGGCCGGACGTACGACCTGGAGTCCCAGTAAAGTCCCTTTCTTTTTGTCCGTTGTCCTTGTGTCGATTTGATCTATTCCTCTATCTGTCAGTCGTCCAGTGCCCTGGCGCGATGTTTCTTTTTTTTTTTTTTTTCTTGTAATGATGTTCGAGCGTGCTTCTCTTTCCCTCCCTCTCTCCAGGATACACATGGAGCTTCAATCCATGTATGTCCTGGTTTGGGAAGAACTCGCACGAACAAGGGAGACATCGGCACAAGACATAACAAAATGAGCTGGGTCTGACACCTCAGAAACACCATGTACACAGGCACAGCAGCAGCTCGACGACAATACCCAGCCCCGTCCACTCAGAAACCAGCGCCGCCGCCGCAGCATATGCGCGCAACCCAGCAGCACCCAGCACGCCGCAAGACCCCCCAACCCCGAAAACGCGCACCGCCAGCTCGCGTGTCCCGCACGGCTTCGACAAGCTCCTACACCACGACTCGGACTCACTCCCAGCGCTATCACCCAGGCCACCACCGCGGCGCTCCGCCCCAGAAGACCGGTACCGACTCCACGTACGGCAGCAGCCCCTAGCGGCACGAGCCTGCGGCGCGGGAGACCGAGACCGGCGGCCCGTCGACCCACCGCCCATCGTCCAGATCCTGCTCGAGGACTTCGATTCACACTCGCAGGACGACCACGACCTCCTCCAGAACCCGCGCCTGACCGTCGGCTGTCTCCTCTTCCCCGTCGAGGCGTCGTCGCCCTGGTCGCAGCCCTCGGACGCCGACCCGCGCGACCCAGACGACGCCTTCTCCACGCCCCTCTTGTCCGGCAAGGCGTTCATGTCCCCGTTCTTCGTGGACGCAGATCCGGACCCCAACTCGGCTCCTATTCACCCCGTCTCGGGTGCCGATGACCCTGCGAGTCCTGCGGGCCAGCCACCATCCTACCCGCATCCCAAGCGTGCGTCGCTTCTCCATCAGCCTGCTACGTTCTTTATCTTTGCGGATCTGTCGATTCGCTCGGCTGGGCTGTATCGGCTACAGTTCCGGTTGATGGACTGGGGCTCCGTCGAGGATACGGGCCATGAGATGCCCATTCTCTCGGAGGCTTGGTCTGATCCCTTTCGCGTGTACCCGGCCAAAGATTTCCCGGGCTTGCAGGATTCTTCGATTCTGGCTGAGGGGTTGAAGGAGCTGGGGTTTGTGGAGCTGAAGACGAGAGGGAAAGGGAAGGGCAAGGGTAGAAAGAGATGGTGACATCTCTCTCTCGCTCTCTCTTTCTCTCCACTTGTCATTTCTTTTGTTTGTTTTTCTTGGTATGATCTCATTCCTCATTGTATTCGGTTGGTCTGTTTGGGTCGATTTTATTTTTGGTATTCTGTTGGGCTGCGCTTGGGGTTGGGGACAAGATGAAAACTGGATTCCACTGTGGATTGAACCGGGGCGTTACTTTGTTTTCTTCTTTTCTTTTGTTTAACTGTCTCTCTCCTTTCCATGACGAGGTGAGATGGGACTTGGTGGTGCATGACCGGCTGTGGTGGCATCATGTTCTCTTTAGATATCCAGCATGGTTGGTGGCGGACGGAACGGCGAGAGTAGAACTCGAAAGGTCTTTATCAAAGAAAAACCACAGGGAACGGTTGGGGTAAAAAAAGCATATTCACAATAAATATACAAGGTATATAGAACACAGAATAAAGATGGTATGAGTACAGACAGTAGGCGTTATTCAGAGAAGACAACAATCTTCAACTTCGAAAGAGATAGACAGAGAGAGATATTTAATCCAAATTCAATAGATCCCGAGTAAAAGGAGATTTAAGGTTAGGCTCATGCCATCTCTGCTTCATCTGCGTCATCCTTCTCGTCCAGAGTCGCGCATACTCTTCGGCATGCCACGAGTCCTCACCCGGTTTCAGGCGTTGAATATCTCCTGGTTTCTTCTCCGCCATCTCGAGCAAGTGCAGTCCGGTTTCCAGGTCGCCGTCCTCGCGCATCAGAAACGCCAGGATCAACGCTGCTTTGGCATTTTTGTGTGCGTAGGCCAGTTCATACCAGTCGACAGCGAGCTTGCGATAATTCTCGCGGGGCATGGATTGGTTGAAATATGAGGAAGCCCAGCCAGTCATCGATTTGAGGGTTGCCATGACAAGATTGGGGCCGCTGGACTGCTCGTCGGCTTTATTGCTTTGGCTCTTCGGTGGAGGTGTGCCGGCTTTTCGCTCGGCGCGGGTGGGATAGTATCCCAGGGCGGTTGCCAGGTAGAAGTTGGCTAGAAACAGGCAGGGGTTTGCCAGGCCGGTCGTCGCAGCCTTGGTCATATACTCCTCGTACGCTTCCATGTCACCCTGGACGCGCATCATGGTGGCTTGTTCTGCTAATGCCTGGCCCTCTTGGTACGTCATCGCCGCCGTACGAATAGCCTTTTGCATGGCCTCGCCGTTGCCTTCTAACCCTGTACAAGTGGCATATAATCTCCAGGGAGAGATCAGCCGCCCGCCCAGTGTAATGTCCTCCCACGAGGTGGGCGCACGCTGGGTTGAAGAACAATAGGGAAGAACATGTTCCTTGAGGAGGCTAGCTGCCTCTGCGGGCCGGCCGCGCGCAAGGAGAATCTCCGCCTGTAGCAACATGGCGGGCGGGAATTTGCTTTCGGTGGCCATCTTCTTGATCTCGTCCGTCCACTCCGTGTGGGGAGGGACTTTGATGTGGTCCATGTTTCTTTTAGTGATAATAATAAGAGGGATGCGCGCTTTCGCCATCGCGCAGGACGATGTGACCCATTCCCAGAAGGGCCGGTCATCGTGAGACACAATATGACCAAGCCGGTAGACCGCATCCACGTCTATTGTTAATCAAGTTAGTCAATTGACCCTTCACGGAAACAGATTCTATCCCCATCACTTACCAGAAGAGATCGCCCGGATCGCTTGCGCATTCGGCAGAGCCCGATGTGAAGCTACGACCAATTTTGTCCCCACTTCCTTGAATTTCTGGAAGTTGATTCCCTTCGGCACCTGGTTTCCACTGAGAGCAAGGCGGAAAAGAGGCGTTGCATTCTGTAGGAATTCCTTGAGATGCTCTTCGTGGCTGTCTGACAGGAGGTGCAAATAGAAGCCATTCTTGTCCATTGGCCCCGCCGGTGTTTCCCACGCATTATAGGTGACCTGATTTTGTGCCCGCATGGCAGCAGGAGATCTCGCTCCTGGACCCCGCCAGGGTCGAGGTTGAGTACTGTGAAATGATTGTTTTGTTGTCGGGGCGGTTTGGTTGTTGGGCGGGTGTGTTTTTCGCGCTGAGAGGCGGGTCGTCGCGCTCGAGCTAAGGAGAGTGGGAGGTGCTGGTGAGAGGGATTGATGAGGTCTCAGCCATGACAGAAGAGAGCCGGGTGGCCTCGACATGGCGTGGTGGGGGAGAGAGAAAGGCGAGAGAGGGAGTTGAGGTTGAGGTGAAAAAGTGCGGAGCGGAGCTTATCCGCATCGACGGTGCTAGGAGCGCACATCACATCGTCAATACCAAGCTTCCTACAATTTACAACAATCTACAAAGCAAAACCAGAAAACAAAAGTCCCAAGTCTTATGCTCAAATGCATCGATTAAATCAAACGAGCCCTCTATACCAGACGGGCTCTTAACACAATGCGTATAATGTACAGTACATTTGCCCATCTCTCCCTCCATCATCTCTTGCTCTCTTTCGAACAGTTTTACTCCATGGTCGCCTTCGCGCCAAGTCCCTTGAGCGTCTCAATAATCTTCTCCGCCTCCTCCTTGGGCACCGACTCCTTCATGACCTTAGGCACGGCCTCGACGAACTTCTTGCTGTCCACCAGCGACAGACCGAGCAGGGTCTTGATCTCCTTGATGACCTTGGGCTTAGAAGCCGCCTCGAACGAGTCCAGTTTCAAGTTGAACAGTGTCTTCTCGGCCGCCGCGGGCGCGGCCTCTTCCTCCTCCACTGGTGCGGCGGCACCGGGGGCTCCGGCGCCGGGGGCCATGGCGAAGCCGCCCACAGGCATGTCGGGGATGTTCAAGCGGGTCTGTCGACGGAATTATGCGTAAGTCAATTGTTCTTACGGGAAAGCATTGAGGTATATCGATAGCCATGCAAGTGCGTATATGTTCCCCAATCATCGGCAAGTCATGGATAAAAAAGAAAAAAGTAGATCACATACCTTGAGAGTAGACACCAGGTCCGCCGTCTCCAGCAGCGTCAATTGGCTGATCTGATCAACAATTGGCGCGATCTTCGGGTTCGCCGGAGCGGCAGCTGCTTCGGTCGACTCCCATCGCCGGCTGCTGGGCGTGCTGCGGGCTGTGGGCAGATATGTAGCGGAGGTCGCGATGCGCAGGGAGGACGGGCGGACAGAGCCGGAGAAGTGTCTGCAGCAGCGGGCTGCAGCTTGGACGGGGAGGGCCATGGCGATGGAATTGAGTATGAAACTCGAAAACGCGAGGGAGAATTAGTTGATGGAGGGGAGGGAAGTCGAAGGGACAGCTTAACCGCGATCTCGCGAGCAAAAAGAACGAGTTTCGGGGAAAATCTACGCGTCACGTGGTGTATTAGATAAGCGAGTTTCGATGCCCATTTGGGAAGAACAAATACATCCATAGATTGAGACTCAAATGATCCAAAACCCATTGGAATAAGATATCAAATCAAGTATAAAGCAGCTTTAGACACTCTTGTAGTGATATTCTACAATAAAAGGGGGGAATCAAGCCCAGAAACCTTGTATTATACTCAGCTGTACACACCACAGATTTTTTCTTTTCGTGAGATTCGTCGTATGGAGATCTATCACCGTGCTCACGGTCTACCGCTTAATCCTCATCCCAGTTGGGGTTCGGTCCCGGCGGTTTCGGCCCACCAGCCTGGCGAGCGACGATGATCTGGTCGACGCCAAGTACCGTCCGAGCAGCCTCGCTGGCCAGCCGGATGGCCCAGCTCTTGGACGCCATCAAGTCCAAAATGCCCTCCTCGACGGCATCCAGCGTACCGGCCGAGGAGCCGACCTCAAGATCAACACCCGTAGTCCAGTAGGGCTCCTCCTCGTCAGACGAGCTACCCTCCTCTTCCTCTCCGGAGGATTCGGACTGGCCGTTGGCCGTGGTGGTGCGGTGGTGCGCGGTGTACAGGCGGGAGAGCACCTCGGTGGCATCCAGACCAGCAGACTCGGCCAGCGTGCGCGGGATGACTTCGAAAGCCTCGGCGTACTTTCGGATGGCATGTTGCGGCAGGCCCGGGGTCTTGTCGGCGAAGTTGGAAATGCGCTCGACGAGCTGGATCTCGGTGGCACCGGCGCCGGGCACCAAGCGCGGGTCCTTGGTGATGGCCTTGACCACGTTCACGCCGTCGTCAATGGCGCGCTCGACATCTTCCAGGTGGTTCTGCGTAGCACCGCGCAGCACGATGGTCGCCGTGCGAGTCACAGCGTTGGCATCCTCCTGTCGGAAAACGGTGACACGATCTCCACCAATCTCGGTCGTCTCAACCACATCCACGGCGCCCATCTCGTCCGGCATGGGAGCGCCCAGGCGGGCCAGCGGCGTCGCACCGACCACGCGGCACAGACGACGAAGCTCGAACTTGGAAAGAATCTTGACCACCAAGATGTTAAACCGGTTGAGGTAATGCATGGCCAGTTCGCCGACAGTGGAACCTGCCACGACCACACGGAGTCCGGAGTCGTAGAGCTCCTTGATCGCAGTTTCCAGACGCTCCTCCTCGCCCTTGGTGTAGTCGACCATCTCCTGTGCGTTTTTCAAGAGTACCGTGCCCTTGGTCTCGGTCTGGCTGACGTCGATGGGGCAGCTGAATACGCCCACCTTGGCCTTGCGGGCCTGCTTGACAATTCCATCCGGCTCCCGGCCGAACACCATACCCTTGATCACCCGAGACTGCTCCAGGCTGCCACCCATGATCTTGACGACCCGCACATTGTCGACGTTGAAGTTGAGGGGGTTCTTCGGCAGCACCGCGAGCACTGCCTCCGCAACCAGATTCGCCAGGATATCCTCCGTACCAGACTGCTTGCTCGCCACGACCGTCCGCAGAGCCTTGCTGAGCTCCGTCTGCGACCGCATCTCCTGGAGCCGGTCGACTTCGAGTTCTATCAAAAACCAAGCTGTCAGTCAACACCATCCCACACTGTGCAGCTGGGGGGAAAAGAGAAAAAGAAAGGGGGAAAAAAAAGAAACATACCCTCTAGAACCTTCAAAGCAAAGTTCGAAGCCTTTTCATATCCCTGCACAATATCACTCGTCTTCAACCCCAAGCGAATCAACTCCTCCGCCTTCTTAAGCAGCTCGCCCGCCAGCACAATAACCAGGTTAGTACCGTCCCCCATCTCCGCATCCTGCTGCTGGCTCGCCATAACGAGCAGCTTCGCCGCGGGATGCACGACATCGAGCTCGCGCAGGATAGTGGCGGCATCCGAGGTTAGAATCATCTTCTGCAGGTGGTTGATGACGATCTTGTTGCGGCCGTACGGGCCCAGCGAGGTCTGCACGGTCTGCGAGATGGCCTGGCAGGCCTCGATGTTGCGGATGACGGCTCCATCTTCGGCGTCGTGGCTGTATTTTCAGAAAAAGACACATGTTAGTCAATTGATTCATGGCCAGTCTTCCCCCTTCCTCTTTTTCCCGCTATGGTTCAGGGGGAGAGATCCAGATAAGGAGGCGTAGTTTGCGGTGGGGGATGGAGTCCGCTGCCTTCGTTTTTATTCCCACTCACCTCTGGTACCCAGGCTTGAAGAGACCCGCTTGCGAGGGCCCTGGGATAGATAGCGACATGGTCAAAGGTCGCGTCCGAGATTGGAGGCGACGTAATATGAAGGTGTTGATGTAGAAGGGGGGAGATTGGGCTGCTGTGCCGGGGAATTTTTGGAGCTGTGGTGGGTTTGCTCTGTTTGCACGAGGGGGGAGCCCACCAGTTGACTCCCCCTCGAACTTGAACATACAGGGAAATTTAGAATATATTACAGGTATTTCAACGGGTGATTATCTATTTGATACGAATAATTACAAATAATTACACTACTTCCCTCTCTTGGCCTCCCATCACTCCCAATTATGCGACTCATGCGCGCTATATGCATCCTGGAAAGCGGGCACTGCGCAGGAATAAGATCAGCAACCCGGCGTCGAAGGGCGAAGAACTCTTGTAAGAGACTTACTTATAAAGCCCAAGGCTTCACACCCACTGTCTTGGTAGATTGCCATGGCCTTGAGCATCCTGTGCAGTGGATTAGCAACCAGTCAAACCGGGCGGAAATATGTCATCTTACCAGCCTCGAATGGCCTCAAGACGGTTGTACGTCTACAGCGGTGTCAGTGGCATGTCTTTTGAAAGTATGCCTACCAAGGTAGGTATTTGCGGTGCTCTGGGATCTTACCGCTGGGTGGGTGGACATAAATTGAGGCGGGGCTTGTTTTTCTCGTTCTTGCATCCGGGCCCAGCTAGGACACAATCAGCAGACACTCGAAGATATCCACGGCTCTTATAGATCCACTTACAAATCTGCGGCGGCCTCGGGGTTGTAGCATGCCTTGGACATCATCGCTAGTGATTGTCAATTCATATCCATGAGTCATCAGCGATCGTACATACTCAGTCCCATGCTATCTGCTTCGGCCTGTACACTCAAGTTAGAACCATTGAACGAACAACAAGTTGTGTGTCAGGCGACAGGAGCAAGGCTGACCTCTTGGATTCGCGAATTCGGCAATTTGTATAGTATGTCCATAAACAACGAGGGGAATTCCCCCGAAATATCAAACAGGAACGAGATGAGATATATCGCTGCGAGACTCAAAAAGCGGTGGCTCATACGCTCGCCGTAATGGTGGGCGATGACATGTGCAATCTCATGTCCCAGGACGGCGGCTACTCCGTGCATATCTCTGCACATGGGCATGATACCGGTATACACAAAGACTTGACCACTGAAAAAGAAAAGTCAGTAGCCATATATATCGGAGTACTCAAGGCCCGAGTTCTCAATAGGACCAGGTTAATCAAGCTTACCCAGGAAGCACAAAAGCATTGGCAGTGTTGTCGTCGTTGATAACATGGACTTTCCACTCGGCGCCCTCGATGCGTGCTTGTGGAATCAACCGCTGCAGTACTCCATCAATCGCCTCTGTCAATGGATGGTCGTCTGGGAGTAGTCGGCCGCGATTCTCATCAAGTATCTCTTGGTAGATTTCAGCGCCCATCATAAGCTCCCGTCTGTGGGAGATGCAGTTGAACCGTCGCCGGCCGGTCATCTGGTAGTCCCAAAATTGTCAGAGCAAAAGAGCCAACCATGGCACATTGCGCATCCAGCCAGGTCATACTCACCTCGACTTCATCCGTGTTGTATAGATAAAGACCCGAAGCGATAACCCCAACCACTAGATAGTGCTCCGGTTTTGCATTTCGCAAGAACCGGAAGAGCAATGTTGTGACTCCTGTGCCCGCGAAACGGTTATACTGATTTCGGTAGTAGTGGAAGCGTTGGCCAGAGGAGAATGGCCGGCGGCTCGCTGGGAGGTTTTTGGTGAAGGTGGACGCGGGAGGGCCTCGATAAGCACATTTGTGTGGCCGAAGTCGTAGAGGCTCTTTTATGGAAGACAAGCCGGTGGCCCATCGCGAAAACGGTCGAGAGGCTGGCGTTTGGGGTGCGAGCGATAGTCGAGGGTCTATCGGAGTATGGAGACAAGCAGGATGCGCCTGCTTCAATCGCCACAGAGGGGAGCGCACACTGTGGAAAATTTGCATATTCGGCTGGCTCAGCATTGTCAGGGGCAACTTGGCATTGAGGGGGCCCGAGTTCGAGTGACCCTGAAGCTGTTTGAGTGAAGCTGTTCAACTCCGAGCCCGTGCGTCCACGTGATGTTGTATTTGTATGGCCTCACCCTTATCGCCAAATGTATACACAAAGGATAACAAGAAGCATTCCACTTAAATAGTCCTATCCCATAATCAACAAATGATAGCAGCAATTACCCAGTAAGAGATTTTCGAGTTTCAATATAAGCAGTAACTTCATCACGTTGAGCAGTAAATTAGGCAAAGGTTATCAACAAAGTCCAGAGTCATGACAGTATTTTCAGAAATTCAAGTAAAAATAGAAGGATATAAAACCCATCCCACCCAGCACACCATATTCAAGACGGAGCAATTAAATAGAAACAGATGTATGTCCAGAAAGGTACAAAATCCAAATGGAAACACATCAAACCAAAGCCTCTGGTATCATGCCGCGCAAGTCATGGTGGGAACAAAATGGTATCATAGGAAATAGATGAAAAAAAAAATAATAAAAAAATAAGGGAGAAAGAGGGAGCAAAATCACTCAGCCGACTCCACGGATAAGTTTGCATAAGCCCAAAATGCACACAAAAGCAAGAAGAAAAAAAAATAAGTGACGTGTCGTTTATTCTTCGGTCAGTGCATCGTCTCCGGTCTCCCGCCAGTCCTTGGATCGCTCCGTCAACCTGCGGACACCGCTGACACGCTGTGCCCAGTGGGCTTCAGACGGGGTGCGGTAGGTGTACGCCCGCTGCGACGAGATAACGCCAATGCTCTGCAGCACAGCTTTGCGGGAATCACGGCCAAACACCGCCGGGTGGTTGATCCACTCCAGGGAAGATTCCAGGTCGGCATTGAGAGCAATCATTGTCTCGGCATCCACCGCAGACGCCGGCGTGATGGTCGCCGTGTCTGATGCGGAGGAAGACTGGCTCTCAGCAAAGGTTGAGGACTTGGGGGAGGATGAGTTCGGAGTGTCAGTACGACTCCCCGGCTCGCTGTGGTTCGAGGACCGGGGAGCTCCCGGAGGCAGAGGGGGTAGACCGCCCTTGCCGAGACCCTTGAGAATGCTACGGGTCTCGTTGAGGAGATGCTGTGCGCGGTCATGCTGCCCCCGAGACACGAGAGTGAGCGCTCGAGTCAACATATCCGAGGTCAGCAGCTCCATGCGACGCTGCACAATCGAGGGGTGAGGGGGAATCGGAGGCGTCATCGGACGCTGGTTCTTGGCCTTGGGGTTCGGCGGCAACATGGTAATAGCAAGGAGCGACGGACGGGGCGAGTGGGTCAAGTGACCATCGCGAAGAAGGTCGCCATATGTGAGGTCGGCCTGGATCAATGGGATCTCTTCGACGCTGAGCACCCGCTGCTCGTCCCCATCGGCCCCACCGCCGAGGGCCTCCAGCCCCGAAACCAGGCTTTCCCATGGGTCCTGAGGCATGTTCTCCTGCGTGGCATTGTCTGGCTGGATAACAAGCTGCACGAGGACATCGCGTTTGTCTCCGAATCGCAGATCTCCCAACGCAGCCTCGGCATCTCTCCCAGTGGCACGCTTGGTTGTGTGTAGGGCACCACTGATTTTGACGAATTTGGCCGGCGATCCTTCTGGCAGGCGGAGCTTGAGCTTGACGTTTTGGTGGGAGGTCGTTTGTAAAGAACCCAAGCAGCCGGCGACACACTCCCGCAGCATCATCCAGTCCTTCACGTACAGATAGGAGCCTTTGGTTCTAGTAGACAGCTCGATCATCGTGTCCGGCTTGTGAGTCAGGCCCAGGCCAAACGAGTGAATGCTGACCTTGGCAGCCTCAGCGCGGGACACCACGAAATCCACGCTTTCTGGATCCGAGATGGACGAGTCGCTGATCAAAAGGATTGTCGACACAGGGTTGTTGAACTTGCGCTGCATCAGAAGATCCATCGCCACGTTGGCCCCTTCGACCACGTCGGCGCGGAGGCTCTTTTGTCCTACTGGCCGAATGGAATCCAGGACCTTGTTCCATCCAGCCCAGGACTTGGTGGTCATGCCCACCAGAGGCACTCCTCCACCACTTGAACCAAAAGTGACCATCCCCATCCGGTCCCGAGGTCCCAAATTCTGCACAAGGAATTTGAGGGCATCACGCAAAAGAGTGATCTTAAGCCCCTGCATGGACGAAGACACGGGAATAACCACGACGATGTCGAGGGGGATGTGAACCGTGTTGATCGAAGGGGTTTCCATGTCCGGGTTGGTGTAATCGGTGATGGCCGTGTTGTTCGATTTGCCAGCACCGTAGGAAGAATTGAGGGACGCTTGTCGTTGGATTCGGCTGTTTCGGTAGTCCTCGTCCTCGGCACCCGAATTATCCAAGTCATAGTCATTGGGGCGCGGTAGATTCTCCACCGGGTGCAAGTCCATCAGGGCACGGCGCCACACCTCCAACTGGCTGCGACTCTGGAAGCGAAGGTAGAAGCAAGGGAGTTCGTTGACGGAAAGATTCAACGAAAGAACGGGTTCCTCGGTTTCCGGCTCGATCGATTTCAAATGTTTCTTGATGAGGATCGATCCCTTGAGCGTGCAGCGCGGAGGTTTGCGCTTCCCTGTTTCGTCGTACTGGTTCGGATCGGCGTTCCTCTTCTCCTTGACACATATGAGCATTTCTGCGAACAAATAGCATTCCAGCTCCTGCCAGGACTCCCGATCCTTGCCCACGCGCATCTGTCCGTGCAGGCGTAGCTTGCCAAACCTGCGGTATCGTCAGCGTGGGGTCCCTCAGAAGAAGACAAAAGTGAGAATATCATACGTACCGTTGAAACTCGAGACCATGCCAATTATCGACGCGGTCCCTCAGTTCCTCGGCAATTTCATCCAGATTTTCCGTCGGCTCGTACTGAATGGACCGCGCATCCTGTGCGACGAACGGCGGCGGGTAAAGATCCTCCGGTTGCGACTGTCCAGCAGACCCGTGCCGCAGATCCTCGGCGTCGGGACGCCAGTTGCCTTCCGGCACCTCGACCGTAATCAGACATGTGAGTGACTGTTGCTGGCGGGACCGGTTCATGGTGGGAAACTCGCTTCGCACGGTCACGATGGGCGCGGGGATGGGATTCTTTGTGACTCCCGGACGAGGACTCAGGTCCGACTCCATGGCTTGCACATCGTAATCATGTCGCCGACCGCTGCCGGGGTGCTGGCCCTCCTGGTAGTCACCCGACGACCCGGCCGCACTGCCGTTGCGCGAGTGTGGTTGGCGTTGCGAGCTGGCCGTCAACCGTTCGACGCGCTCTCGTTGACTGCCGGCGTCGCGGCTGTCTCGGTGAGCATAAGGTGGCTCCCGAGAGGTGTATCGGCTGGCCGTGTCACTCGGTGGCCGTCGGGTCGTTTGCTGCTCCCATGGGGTGGTTGGGGTCGCGGCCGTTATGCCACTCCGCATCGTGGCGGTATCATTCATCGTCACCGAACGAACAATATTGCTTATTTTTTCTGCCGTGCGATCGCGTCAGTGCCGTCCACCTTTCGTCCACGCAGCGCAACATACCGATGTCCAAAATATTTCCACCCCGACTCGTGTCCAAGGCCAGCGGCGCATTGCACGTGGGGCAATACTGCGATTCAAATTCCCGGATAAACTCATAAAAACAGGCCTCGTGGGACACATGACTGCATGAGAATTGCAAGACTCGTTCACCCCGCAGGGTATGCTCCAGCGGTTCCTCGCACACAGCGCATTCGCTCCCGACAAAGGTCCTCTCCCTCCGAGTGCGGGACCGGTCAACCTCCATGGGACCGGTCATATCTCTACCCGATCTCGAGCTAAAGGAGACTCGGGATCGGTTGGAGTGAAAGGCTTGCCTGGAATCCGGATGTGCGGAATGCGGGGGGTCCGCGAGTGTGGGAGGGGCTCGTGGCGGAGCGATATCAGTATGGTTCGAGAGACTGCTTCCGGGTCGGTCTCCTGAGCGAGTAAAGGAACGAAAGGAACGGAGGGTCGAGCGAGATGGCGAGTCCGGGCGTGATTGAAATTCTGGACGTCTGCAGTTAGCGACGTAGAGGAGTTGCGAACGAGGCTGAGAGCTGAGGCTGGACGAGTAGCCTGGCCATCCAGGATACCAGGATACGTGGACAGAAATGCAAATAAAAGAGAATAAAAGAAAAGACACGCACACACACACACACACACACACACGCAAGACAAAGAAAGAAGGGAGAAAAGAAAAAGAAAGAAAGAAAGAAAGAAAAGAAGACAGCCAGTGGGAGTCAGGGGACCGGGGGGCGGGTTTTAGATGTTGACACGACGCCATATGCATCTAGAACAACCGCCTCACAGTCGCAGATCTAAATGCAAGAACCGAGAATCTCATCAAAGAAAAGGAACTTACTCGAAGTGTTGTATTTCTTCCGAAAGCGTCCTAGAAAACCGATCTCAGGGAGGTGATTGGAATCAGATTTGGAATCCGATCTGGGCGACAGATGTTTCCACATGGAGATTCTCCCATTCGAACAAAGAAAGACACGGTGGGGGCTTAAAAAGGAGAGGAGAGAGAGAGAGGAGAAGGGTCCGAAAGTTTAGCAGAGTCACTACTATGTGTAAATGGTAAATGGTAAAATAATCCAATCGGGGCGAGAGAGAGAGGGGGCGAGATGGACAAGCAGAGGGGAAGAAGATCGCACTAGTTTGGAGGATCGCAGGGGGGGGATATAGTGGTATAGAGAGTACAATTGTAGTGTATCCATGGGATGCGTAGGGGGGAAGCTGAGAAGGGAGGATTAATTACCAGCCTGACTAGCCAACGCGTGAATTTGGAGAAAACATACGCGGGCAAAAAAAAAAAAAAAAAAAAAAAAAGATTGTTGCCACTAGAGGAATTAGAGGAATGGCGAACCATGGGAAAAGGGAACAGGGAACAAGTTGGATGGGGTTACGTGGGTCAAAGGCCCCCTGAACTCGAGATCTTGTGAACTGTGAATTGTCTAGTTGTATAGTTGTATACCAGTATCAATGTAAAGTGTATAGTTGCTTGAAGCCTGAGAAACGTGGTTGATCAAGTACTCGTGGGTATCTTGATGCCCCCTTACAGGAGACTAACCTCCATCAGGTACTTAGGGGTACATGAGGCCCTGCACCTTCAGCTGGAAGCGGAAGGTGTCTCGGAACGCGTGGAGTGGAGTTTTCAGCTGGATTTCTTTCCTGAATGATCATTAATTACATAGTTGCAGTCACCAAGAATATAACCAGAATACTACATAATAATATATTATGTGGTATCTAGTCATGTCAATCTACTTGCGATGGCCCCCTTACCCCCGGCTGACCCGACACGTTGGATGGCGGGCGTTGCGAAATCCTGAACTGCTAGAAATCGAATCAGATACTCTGATCCTGAATTCCTGCACGGAGTAAGCCTACGAAAGTTACTATTATTTTATTATTTTATTTTCCATGTATTAATGGTTGACTTGGATGATGGGATATCCGCAACTCTCCAAGAACTTCAACTTCACCCAATTCCATCTTTCTTCTGCATCTCCCCAACCCTCGGCAAATCAACTCCCGAGTTGAGGTTTAACTACCTCTCAACCTTGGAACGGTCTTTTCTTTTTCTTCTCTCTTTCTTCCAAGGTTGTTTTCTCCGACATAACCTGGCTGACCTCAGCCGGACAATTGCCCTTTTGCGGAAAGCATCTCTCGGTTAGCCGAAGTGTCGATCCTCCAAACGTTTTCTGTCACCCATTTGGCTGAAGAAAAATCGGTACCTTTCGGTCGAACCAAAATGAGAGGTTCCAATGACGACGTTTCCATTTTCTGCAGATGTTTCTCTCCCAACGGTATACATTTGCTGGTCTCAGATGGAGAATCGGAAATGACTCTCGGATTGCGAAACATTTTATTGATCCTCGGCCTCGCATAGACCGGGTGGCGGTCCCTCTCCGCAATGGCCGATCGCTCCTCTCTCTTGCTCTTTCTCTGTCTCTTCTTCTTCCCCCTCCCAGATTTGCGAATCCTTTCACTTGGCTCCTACCACTCGCTTCGTGCTTGCCGCTGTGCTAATGTCAATCCTTCTCCACACTGACCTCGTCCCACCCTCTAGCGCATGGGTGATCCCAAGAGTTATAGGGGGGAAGATGAGGAGCTAGGAGAAATTATTTGCACATCTCCATGGACGATCATGCCGTCCCGTGACTAGCGTCGGCTCCTCTGGTCGCGGCGATCCTCGCGGTCCTGCTTTTTGAGGTGCCGCCGAGAGCTTGCTCAAGCTCTGCCGCTTTGGAGCCGGCTTTGCAGAGTGGACCCTGCCGGCTGGGTCCGCGTTCCCTGTCATATCCCCAAGATTAAGCACTTTTGTCTGGGTGGGACGCATTGCTTTTGCACGACTGGACCTGTCCACGTTTAAAGCGAGCCTACCAAGTCGGCAGAATGGCCTAGGTTGAGGACTAAGGGATTTGGTGGACTCGACTATGGGTTCTCTGCAAGACTGCAAACTGTCTCAAGCGTGCTGCGTGGAGTAGCTTGGCCCAGAAGAGCTGTCATAAATGCCCCTGTAACAACTCCAGCCTGCTGTGGTCCATTTCCCTCGTGTGGGCCAGGCGAATATGACAGCTCGTCTCGGGAGACCACCAGTAGCTCCATTGCTTGTAATGAAACTATACACGTCTCCATCGCAATACCAGGACTCGAAAATTCGGCACATTCCCTGTATTTAGTCTCGTAGGGTCATGATCATCGCCGTTAGAACGTTAAGCGAGCGGGGACCCAATGCACATCGACGTCTTCTCGGGATAGCTTGGTGTGTTGTGCTCCATTCCCAGGCCCTATCGCCCACCGGTGTTTCAGCTCTCCTGACCGGGTTCAAGAACCACACCAAAACAAATAATCCCGAACTTAAGGTTTACAAATGAAACATGAACTCTTAGCTGCTATTCTCATAAGACTCACCCGAAACCCGACCGGCATTAGTTGTATCAAATACTCGGGAGTTGTCTCTGGTGAGGGCTGGGAGCTTTTTCCCAAAAGAGAAGTATACCCATCCTCTACTTTTTTTCCCCCGTGACATACCCCCCTTCTAAGTTACTCTTACAAATGTTTCAAGGTATGTTTCCCTCAAAAACCAAATCCTCCTGGAACTACGCATCCACATCAGAATGTGTCTCTGATAGGGAGATTAAACGATGAAACCACACATGAAACATATTGGCCCCGGAGAAACAAAGCCTACGAACTATACATCCTCTTGGAGCTACAAGTCCCAGGTTCTTGGGGCGAGCCCAGACCACGCTGGAATATCCGACCCATCTTGTTGCTGATCGGTATTTCACCGAACGTGTCGATGTTTCAGTTCTGCTCTCAGGCCTAATGCCAGGTATAGTATGTAAGGCTTGAAAACTCAACATTGCAAATTTGGAACACTTATTTTTCGTGATCCTGATGCGAATAATATAAATATGTAAGTGTGTGGGTCAAGGCGCAAAGGTAAGGCGGCCACGTTCATGATTACAATGTATCGGGGATTTATGCACGCCTGATTCCTATCTGACATATAGGGCTGTTCGAATCTATTAGAACAATCACTTTCAGAAAACCCGGGTGGGCATGTGTTCACCGACTTTTTCATGTGAGTGTGGTATGGTCTATACATAGGTTGAGTATATGCACGATGCATCGACTCTCTATAGTTGACTGGTCACTGTCAGCTGCGCTTCTCGAGTCACAACGTGCTGGTGATCAATACAGCATACAACGTGCATGCGGCGTAGAAGTCTCATACTTTTGCCTCATTTGACACAAATCGCTGACCCTTGCTTTGCTCGGGCAGTTTGGGAGACATAGTAGAAAGAATTTTATGTGAAAGGCGTTATCATTTGCTTGATATCCGCATTACGATGTTTACTCTTTCCGAGTATCTTTCTAAATATCTTTGTGGGGGGTTTTTTTTACTACTTCTAATTTTATGGCGCCCTAGAAAGAATAAATTTTTACCCAAGCTAATTGCTAGATGAACGTTACTAAGAAACTCGCAAAACGACACATCGTGTGGTTTTTTGGGGCAACAGTTATACTATCACATATCCTTATGTTATGAGTAGTTGACTGATCATCTGTCATTCCGCTTCGCGGCACACGATGTGTCGAGTATGCCGTTGATCAACACAATGTACAACGCACAAAGCAGAAGTCCCGTACTTTTGCCTCATTTGATACCCCTCCAGGACCATTTCCGACTGGTTGCGGTCACGGTTCATTTCTTCCAGTTTGGATCCAGCCCTCCACACATTGCATGGGCCAAGAAAAGCAGATGTTGGCCCTATGGGTGGGTACTAGGCACACTGGGTTCTGTTCAATGGAGAGGAAGCTTAAACACTCCTCTGTGTAGCGAATGCCAGAACATTGTGTCATTTTATGACAGTCATGTGCCGTTTTATAACAGCCAGCGGGCGACTTGAATAGTAGTTCCAAGTCTTGGAGTACCTGGAAAGCTATTTCTGTCGTCAGTGCAAAATAATATTGCGATGAACACCACATCAATTGCAATGTTGTGAATGTATATATTTGTGATGTTTTGGGGTCACCGTGTCTTTCCGATATCGGGGTTGCGCTCGAAGGGCAATGTCGGTCCTGTACCCTCCCAACCCATATTCTCGAAGAAGTACCAGATAATTCTGACTATAACCAGAGCCCTTGAGCATTGCAACTGTGTATCTCTTGTCGCTGCATGGTAGAGTAGGCGTCTTCGGAGTTTGGCCTGTTTGCAGCAGCCACACCGGCGGTTCCCGAAGGGGAAGCGCTTAGCTCAGCAGGGAAAGTTTGTTCCCAACATCTTGCGGGAAAAGAAGCATCTCCCACTCCCCTTCCATCTCCAATTGGGCTCCTTCTGTGCATCATGCTCTTCCGTACTGCGGTCCGCCAGGCTGCGCCTCTGCGGCGCCAGACCTTTACCCCTCTGACCCGCCGCTCCGTCACCACCGACGCGGCCTCGTCGCATGCCGAAGACATCCCGAAGGTTTGTTGAGCCCCCATTCGGAAAACTGGAAAACCTCCACGGACGACCGCCGGACTCGATACTAACCCATGCCACTTGCGCTGCAATAGGAGGATGACAAGCCGTTCACCGTCCGCCTCTCCGACGAGAGCTTCGAGACCTACGAGCTCGACCCGCCCCCGTACACCCTGGAGACGACCAAGAGCGAGCTGAAGCAGATGTACCATGACATGGTCTCGGTCAGGTACGAACCATCCCCCCCCCCACTTTAAAGCGTATTTGTGTTGCTGGTTGAAAAGTTCTGACGGATTGCTTGGTTACAGACGTATGGAGATGGCCGCCGACCGGCTCTACAAGGAGAAGAAGATCCGTGGTTTCTGCCACTTGTCGACCGGCCAGGAAGCCGTCGCAGTTGGCATTGAGCACGCCATCAACCGTAAGGACAAGGTCATCACCGCCTACCGGTGCCACGGTTTCGCCCTGATGCGCGGTGGCACTGTCCGGTCCATCATTGGTGAGCTCCTGGGCCGCCGCGATGGTATCGCCTACGGCAAGGGTGGCTCGATGCACATGTTCGCCGAGAACTTCTACGGTGGCAACGGTATCGTCGGAGCCCAGGTGCCTGTCGGTGCCGGTCTGGCCTTTGCCCAGCACTACAACGAGGAGCCCAATACCAGCATTGTCTTGTACGGTGACGGTGCCGCCAACCAGGGTCAGGTGTTCGAGTCGTTCAACATGGCCAAGCTGTGGAACCTCCCCGCTCTGTTCGGCTGCGAAAGTATGTCTTGAAACACCCGTGTCTTTTTTTTTTTCATCTGATATCGGCGACCACGGACTAACCAACTCGACTCAACTAGACAACAAGTACGGCATGGGTACCTCCGCCTCCCGCTCCTCCGCCCTGACCGAGTACTACAAGCGTGGCCAGTACATTCCCGGTCTCAAGGTGAACGCCATGGACGTCCTGGCCACCAAGGCGGCCGTGCAGTACGGCAAGAACTACGCCATTTCGGGCAACGGCCCGCTGGTCTTCGAGTACGTGACCTACCGCTACGGTGGTCACTCCATGTCCGACCCCGGTACCACCTACCGTAGCCGTGAGGAAATCCAGCGCATGCGCAGCACCAACGACCCCATTGCCGGCCTGAAGCAGAAGATGCTCGAGTGGGGTGTCACCTCCGAGGATGAGCTCAAGGCCATTGACAAGGCCGCCCGCACCCACGTCGACGAGGAAGTCGCCATCGCTGAGAACATGGCCGTCCCTGACAACAACAGCCGCATCCTGTACGAGGACATCTACGTCCGTGGTTCCGAGCCCCGCTGGATGCGTGGCCGTACCGTCGATGAGACCTTCTACTACTAGACGAACTCTTGTCGGAAGAGATGGGGTTGATGCAGCCTCTCCTTAATCGGAGTCAGGCTCTTTTCTTTTTGTCCGCGTGTGCTTCACGGGCTCGAGGATGTTCTTGGTCTGGAAGCACCGACGAACCGAGTCGGGTGCATTCCCGTTCCTTCCTACCACTTTCTGTAATTTAGCCCTCCCGATGACTATTCTTTCTTATGTGAGTCTTTGGTTTTCAATTAGAGTAGAGAGCAATTGTCACTGTGCTTTATACACTCATTGTATGCATGACATACACTATTTCTAGCGGGCGCAGTAGCCGCCATCCACCAGGATATTCGCCCCGGTAGTATAAGAGCTAGCATCGCTCAGAAGATATACGCTCACAGCTTGCAATGCCGTTGTCTACTTTGTTTTTCACCTGCTTCTCCGTTCCGCGGGTAGAGCATTGGGGCCGGCGAGGACTTATGCTGCTGTCCACCTTTGGCCAGTTCCTCTCGTTCTTGATCATCACCATCTTGTTGCGCTTTACAGAGACTAGCGGGAAAGGCTCGAATGTGGCCTCTCCGTCCATTGCCTTCTTCTTTTTGTTTTATATTTCCTTTGGTCTGGGGATTCTCGGTATCCCCTGGCTCTATCCCACCGAAATCAGCTCGCTGTCCATGCGGACTAAAAGCACGGCCGTTCCAACCGCCACGAACTGGTATGCACGAACTCGAGATAATCTCTCGGGAATCATCACCCAATGCTAACATTGGATCGTCTGGTCCAGGATTTATTTGTAACTTTGTTATTGTCGAGATTACGCCCATTGGCATCCAGAGTATTGGATGGAACTTTTGGATCGTGTGGACGGTATTCAACGCGGCTTTCCTCCCCGTGCTATACTTCTTCTACCCCGAGACCGGTTCGTTGGCAGCCATTCGTACCCGTTTTCGTTTGGGATGATAGGTGGAAAACATACTGACTTTATCCCACATCAAACGCACTCTTGAAGACCTCGATGCTTACTACCCGCTCCAACCCGCCTTTGATCGGCCTCAAGGATCCCAATGCTGATTCTATCCGACGCCCCCTGAAGTACATCTAACACGAGGAGGAAGAGATCAAGAAGAATTCAGACCAAGGGGGTGCTAACATGAACAAGGGGCATGTAGAGCATGCTGAGTAGAGGTTTATTTGAAAGAAGTACAGGGACTTTGAAGTATACCTTAGTAGCACACTTAACACTCTTATGATGGGCCGTGGCAGCTCCCACACAAAGGTCAAAGTATTTTACAATGTTTTGGAAATTGAATTGTTTGACTTAAAGTAGTCTCACGGGGATTTTTGTAGAAAATTTAAATACGGGACTGGATTCTCAGTAAGATTAAAATCTAAGCACGTAAATAGTCATGGGTATCAAAAATGGGAATGCAAGTGCAGCAGGGAAAACGCCCAACTCCCCGAATCAAAATAATGAGTAAACACCATGCGAATTTCAGACAGGTTCTTGTCTCAACATTTCCAGGATCATCTCCTGGGTCCGTTGCACAGAATCAAGCCTCTCTTCTAGTGCCGCTCGGTCCCGGTCCAGCTCACGCCGAACTTCAGCCTGCACTTCCTGCCGAAGCTCTTCTTTCAGATGGTCGATATCAACTGATGATGGAGTATACGAAGGAGAATGCCTTTGGGGTTGTGGCTGTTGTTGAGGGGGAAAACGACTCTGGATGTTGTGCCCTGAGGCAGCTTGAACCAGACCAGAGATAACCGGTGAGCATCGTGGGTCTGATCCATCGGGCCCAGACGCCGCATCCAGGTGCTTGTTGAGTTTCCCGAGAGTCTCAAGGACAGTGGTCACCATGCTGCTATCTGAAGATGGTCCTGGCGTGGTGGAGACAGGGACGGACGGTGCAGTTGGTGTCGGGCTTGCGTTGGAGAACATCGATTCAAACCCCGGGGGCAATCTGAGTCCTGCAGGGGCTGAAATTGAAGGAGATTCGAGCGAAGGCGCAGTGACAGCCGAGGCTGGAGCAGAAGCAGGAGTTGGAGTTGTCCCTAGGACAGCGTCACCAACCGGATCTGCGTCCTCATCATGAAAGGAATCCCCGCCGTCGACGTCCATCCCAGGACTGGTGAGCACCGAGACCCGATTGGAAGCCGGAATACGCCAACTAGCTGGATCTGCAGTCTGTGGAGACGACTGTTCGATGGGCTGAGATTTTCGGCGCTTCCGGACAGCATCGCGCTTTTCAATGCGTCGAGCCTCAGCCTGCTCCCAGCGCTGCCAGGTCGGGATCCATTGATCAATGGCCGCACGCCATTGTGGATTCATGAGTTCCTCTACAGGAACAGAGCCTGGCAAAGCCTGACTTCGTTGCTGCTGGTCTTCCAAGCTCTTGATGCGCTGTTTTGTAACCAGCTCCACCTTGCGGCGCACCGAATGCCACGAGTAGGGGCGACCAAGCGCGCGTGTGAACGCTGCAGCGACAGTTCTCCACCAATTGCACAGATTGCTGCGACTCCCGAAATTCTCCGCGTGGCGGTTGCAAATGTCAAAGAGCGCAACCTCCTCCTTGGTCGTGAGCCGCTTGCTATGTTTCCGGGAAGTATCGCCGTCGATTTGGTCGTTGTCCAAGGAACGGCGCTTCGTACCCCGTGCGCCTGATCTTGTTTTCGCCATCAGAGAATTGGTCCCATCTTCGTTACCGATTATGCCCGGACCCATCGGCATTGGCATATAGTACAGGTCTCTCTCGGCGGTGACGCCTCCAACTTCCCGCTGATTGCCTCCATTGTGTTCATCGGAAGTCCCTCCGCTGCTCTCGGACGCTTTGTCGATCACTGTGGGCTGGTTCTTTACTATGACCGAGGCAGAGTGTGAGCCCGAGCTCAATACCGAGCGCAATCCTGCTGCTACTGCTGTGAGATTTCTCTGGTGAGACAAAGACGACCGGTAAGGATAAGAGGTGTAATTCTGGTGCTGCGACTGGGAGTGCGGCATCGACGAGGGCATCCGTTGATGCTGTGGCATTGCCTATCATCAAGACCGGGGAGAGAGTACGACGCCGAAATGCGCGTGGGAGCAGCGAAATAATAAACAAGTTGGTCGCGGCGCAGAGTTTGAGGTTATGGCAGGAGAACCAGAAAAGCATGCAGCTCCAACAATAAACAGGCGCGGGAAACGGAGCTGAGGGGGTTCTTTGTCGATCGTGTGGGGGATGGATGGGGTGTTGATAAGATGAAGTGAAAAAAACGGGAAACAAAAGTTGCAATTTTACGGTGCGAAAAAAATACCGGCCTACAGCTTTTTGCAAGAGACAGACATGGCCACAGCAACTCTCAATATGACACATTATTCTCGAGGCTTAATAGGAGTCATTTAGGATGATCAAAGGATCTGCGCGGTTAGTTTACAAAATGGCAGAGTAGCTAAAAGTTCTCACGGCAAAAATAGTTCCATTTACAATCATATAGCTATGGTGATACAGGGAGACTAGTACAGGAAACAAAGATACAGACGCCAACACCATGGCCTGTCCTGATACCGGCCAGAGAAAAATATGCAGTGGTTAGAAATCCAAATCCAAGAGTAATACAGTCGGGGGAGGAGGAATGGCAGAAACACGGCAAAACAACACGAGGCACCTGTATGCCTAGAGGCATCTACGGCGATGACCTCTCTACCACCGTCTCCTCAGGTACCAGCCGTAGGCCGGGGTGCTGACCTCGTCGCCAAAGGGGGTGGCACTTCGGCAAGCCCGGGTCGGGCAACAGGGTGTCGTAGATACACGGCTGCGCAAATGTTCTGGTTGACCTCGAGATAGCGCGGGATGAAGGCAAATGCGGACATGTATTCACGAGGCTGCCAGGGAGTGGCGTAGGGCTTGGTGCTGTCGAGAGGGTTGTCGTGCATTTGAGCAAGAGCGCGCTTGAGGGCGAAGGTCTCATGTTTCGTCAGCCCCGAGGAGTCAACTTCCTCGCCTTGGGCAGCCTGCTGGAAGGCCTCGGAGAGCTTATCGCTCGCAAAGGGTTCCTCCTCCACCTCTCCGGGCACGGCCTCGTTTTCTTCCACCTCGGAAGGCCGTGGCACGGGCTTCTCAGCCTTGGAATCTTTCGGCTCAGCCTGCTTCGTCTTCAAGAGTAACGTGAGCTCCGAGAACTGGGCTTCCAGACTGTCAGTGAGAATGGTGCTCCTATCGGAGCGAGACAACACCCGGCGCACAGCCTTTTGGAACCCGCGCAGCTCCTGCTTGCGTTTAGCGGGAAGCTGATTCTTTCCACGGGACAGAATAGACTTGGCTTGGACCACCAGCGCCTGAAGGTTGTCCCGGGAGCTCTCCTTCGCGTCCGCTTTTTCCACTTTCCCCACTTTCTCTTCTGCCTCGGGGTTCACTGTTTCTTCGGCTGCGTCCTTCTGTTTCAGCTGCCGGGACTCGCGCCGTTCATATTTATTTTTGGGAGCGCCCGTGGCAAACATGACCCGTTCCGGATCAACCTGGAAAAGATCGCCCGGGTTGAGCAAGTAGCTGGGATGTCGCATCTAGCAGAGGGATATCCGTCAGTACCACAGGATTTCCCTCGAAGCCACGCGCAATTTCATGTCCCGGGGTCCATACCTTCTGTCCATTCACCGTAACTGCGCCATGAATGACAAACTGTCTCGCTTGTCTCGCACTGCTGGCAAACATAGCCCGGAAGATTGCGACATCCAAACGTCGCTCTAGGGGAGCGAAAGCCATTTGCGTGTAGGGCGTGATTTGCGGCTGTTTGGCATCACCCTCGAGGCCTGAACCTCGACCCGCAGATGCCCGGGAGCCATCGTCTGCGGCAAGATGGAGGGGGTTCATCGGGATAACACTGCGAATACGGTGGGAGAACATGCGCTTCCATTGACTTTCGCGAACCTGCTCGCCGTGGTAGGCGCGAGCAGTTGCCTTGGCAGTCCATTTTTGCTGGAAGAAACTGCGATTGTGGTTGAATGGCACACGGTATCGATGCAGGTTAAATAGGTTGTATTTGCTCCATGATTGACGGATTTTCTGGGACACGATCAGAGTGAGTTTGGGCCGATGGGAAATAGTTCAAAAATGGGCCATTGGACGTACTCCTCGGGACAGGCTGTTGCTGGCCCTGTTCCTCATGGTGGCGATTCAAGAAACACGACACTCAGGGTGGATGGGCTTTGACGTGGTCCGGGGACTGGATACACAGCGTACTGCCCGAGTCTCAAATCTTCTGTTGACACGTGACATGTGTTTGTCTTGTCGCCTAATTTATAAGGCATAAGTGGAACACGTATCTTATTGGATGAGGCCATCGCTCGCTTAACACTAGCGTGGTTTCCCAAAGTATTTAAACCTGCTCTCTCCCCCGCCCTTTCCCCTTCTTTTTTCTTTTCTTCTTCATACTTACCTTGTTTGGGTGGCTGCGATCATGAAGGCGGTCCACCACAGATTGGTCCCTGCATTGCACAGCGCGGCGGAACAGTTTGTTCAACGGCTTTCGGGTCATTGACAGGCGTATTCTTTGGCACCTTCCACCTTGTGGATCCTTTTCTTTTCATCAGTACTTGAGCCAGTGGCTCGAGGTTGGAGAAGAGATCTTGGGATAGTGAATTACATGAAAGGACAATCATCGCTTGACTAGTATTGAAATCATGTCTGAATCTAAAGACATGGTGGTCCCTGTCCCTACGGTCGGTGCAATCCCAGGCGTCAGGACAATGTTTGTAGTTCTTAGCAGTGGATATATCCATGGATGTTCTTGACTCGGAGCTGCTTCATTCCAATGTACCAAATAGAACCCATAAGTCAACCTCCCTGTGTCCTACTAAATCTCTCACTGCTTTCCATTCAGGCGATCGGAGAAGTGAAGCCCTCCAGTTTATATAGACACATAGATTGAATGGATATCTGATAACGCAATGCTCAACTCTCGAAGTAGACGCCTTGCCACATGAATGCAAAATAAATGTCAAATCATCACAAACAGCACTTCCATTCATCATTCCCTTCGGGAACTGGGGAACGCCTCTGCCAGCGCCTCCGCCTCTTGAGGGTTGGTCCACTCTTCCAGCAACTCGTGGGCCATGTCGACGGTCTCGTCGTCAATGCCAGCCTCGAGCACAGACCCATCACAGAATGCCAGTCGAGTGAGAACCACGAGATGTTTTTGCTTGCTGCCAGGAACACATGCCAACTTCTCTTGCATGTTGATAGAAGGCCCGTGACGGCGCATGACCCCGAATATCAACCGCATCAACCCGTTGACCAAGGAAACACGCAGGTCCTGCTCGGGTGGGGACGAGTACAGTGCGTCAATTTCGTCATGCATGGAGCGAAACAGGCGAGCGAGAGCATTCGAATGCGCTGCAATAATGGCGCTTCCGTGCTCCCGCGAGGGGGCCACAGGGTTAAATGCCAGGGCTTCCAGAAGCAGCAAGACTTCGAGTCGCATCGCGCAGATATCGTACGGAGTGTAAGGCTCGATGCCCTCGTCTGGCTGCGCTGACTCGCTTAGCATGAATGTCAAACGGTCGATGATCCACTTCTGCACGTCGGCCTGGTTCTCATCAGAGGGCATAATCGGGCCGAATGAGTCGGGGCGGATGCTGGTCGACAACAGGTTCAAAATGAGCACGATGTCCTTGAGCGGCTGCGAACCGTGCAGCATCACGAGAATAAACGTATGTCGGATCTGCCGCCAGAAACTTTCGAGGGCGCTTTTGAGGTGGAGAGTTTCACACGCAATATAGTAGAGCAGGCGAAGGGCCTCCGTTGAATCAACTCGCGGTTGCAAGTCAGACTGTGGTGTCTGTCGGAGCACCCGTGCCTTTTCCCGAGCAGCTGGGGAGTATCGAAACCTCGGAACAGCATTGACCTCAACCGAGTCTTGCAACACTCCCAGTAAAGAAGTCATAATTTCAGGCAGCGGGGCGTCATCTAGCGTCAAGACATATCGAACAATAGCTGCAAATCGAGGAACGGGTTCATAGAAGCGCTCTGTCAACGCTCGCTGCCATAGCGATCCGACTGTTTGCGTATAGTCTAATACAAAGCAACCCGTTTCAAGATGAGCGATTTCATCCATGATGAAACTGGATATAGGTCGACGCGGAGCCGAGGGGAAAGACAGCTTGGCCATCGCCTCGAGATCGGTCTCCTGGTCAGGAATCATGCGGTGATTCAAAAGTCGTTTCATCAACCGCTGGTCGCGGCTGGCAGCTCCTGGCGATCTGCGATCTTCATCGGCAATAATTTCGGGGCCATCGGGGGCATCACCCATCACAAGCTCCCCTACAGGGCTTAGTTGTAACGGTGTTGGGTTATCATGGCTTGCTTGTCGCTTCCGCTTTCCGGGCACTGTTGGCGTGACTCGTCTAGAGCGTGTCGCGGACTTGCTGGGCGACTGAACAGCAATCTCCTCGTCGTCAAATCCATCACGGAAGGGGAGCGCTCGGGACTTCCGGGGGGTGACAGGTGGCGCTTTGTCAGTCTTTTGTTTCGCTTTATAGTTGCGGAGCTGGTAAGTTTCTTCCACGAGGTCTTGTTGAAGGAATATGTTTTCTGTTGCCAGCATCTTCCCTTCAGACATGGCTGCCTCCACCTGTTCTTTATGCTTGGCTGTTTCGTCGGCCATGGCTTTCCGCAACGTTGCCAGTTGCCGGTCATAGTCTTGGGTCATTCTCGTTTGTTTAGATCGGATTATAGCGATCTCGCCGGCCTTTGTTTCGGCTTGTGCTTTGGCTGCAGCCAGCTCTCGCTGCATCTGCTCCTTTTCCTGTGCCAACTGTCGGGGCATTAGCCAAGTCTGTTGCGGTCCTCGAACCCCAGAAGAGAAAAACCCACCTGCTCAAGGCGTGCATGGAATTCACTGTAGGCGTGTAATTGGCCGGATTCGTCGTCCACATCCATGGGATCCTCCATTCCGCCGTTGATAGTCCATCCACTATCCTCGGCCATGACATGATGACCCGGCGGCAAGGCTGAGGTCATAACCGCATTGTCGTGCACCTCAGCCTCCAACTCCCCCACTTCCAGTGTGTCATACTCGTTTGTTAATCCGGTGTGTAGGCGAGGTGGAGGCTTCAGGGTCGCCTGGTTCTGAACAGTCCGCTCGTTTTGCACCGGTTGAGCATCGTGCTGTGTGGCCGAGGCCTGAGTGGCCTGAAAGGCATGTTGTTCCAGTTCATACAACGTACCCGGTGGCAGGGCGTCGAAGTCGTCAGAGAAGTAGTCATCGTCGTTGTCTTCCATGCCCCCGCCATGAATTTTATGCCCACTGAAATAAACTTATGTTTCGTGGGTGTAGGAAATGGTCAAGTCATCCTAGACGGGGCGAAGAGGAGCTGTAAGCGCTGTGGTGGATACACACTTTCACACAGACTGCCTTGAACCAAGTATCCAGAGAAAGCAGTCGAGGGATTGAGAGTGAAGCGGCGTAGATCCAGGAGACATCGCAGAAATCGCGTAAACATCACGCTGACCGCTTTCGGAATTCACATGAGTTGCCTATTCCACGATCTTCGCTCTCTCTGCTCTCTCCACTCTCTCTCCTTCTCCCAGATTTATTTCTGGTTCTCCCTCGTTGTTTCCCTCCATTCCCCTCCACTTTCACCTTTCTCGCCTCGTCATGTCCAGGTCCCGCCGCAATGTGAGGTTCCCGCACCGGGCCAACGGTGAGCGGCGGCTCAGCGTGTCGTCCGACGTCAGTGATGCGCCCGCGGATCCCTCCAGCTCCGGCAAGAACGGCAGTGTCTCTCAGCCATCCACAATACCTGAGGAGGTGAGTTTGATCCTAAGGAGCTCTTGGGCATGATAGCTGACCGGTTGGCGCCTTGCAGAAACCCGCCCAGTCCGAGTACGAGAAGAAAAAACAGACTTTCATCACGCGCACAATATGGACTCTCGTAATGATTGCAGGCTTCTTCATCGCTCTCTTCTCTGGCCATATTTACATTATTGCCCTCGTGACCGCGATTCAGATTGTGTCGTTCAAGGAGGTGATCGCCATCGCCAATGTGCCCAGCAAAGAGAAGAACCTGCGGTTCACCAAGTCCCTCAACTGGTACTTTCTCGCCTCGACCATGTACTTCCTGTACGGGGAAAGTGTGATATATTACTTCAAACACATCTTGCTGGTGGACAAAGTGCTCCTTCCCCTCGCAACACACCACCGCTTCATCAGCTTTACTCTCTACGTCATGGGTGAGTGACTCGGGCTGCTTCTCCGTTGACATACGCTGAGATCTTTTCTTAGGATTCGTGTTCTTTGTCGGGTCACTGCAGAAGGGACATTACCGATTCCAGTTCACGCAGTTCGCCTGGACACATATGGCACTGTATCTGATCGTGGTCCAAGCACACTTCGTCATGAACAACATTTTCGAGGGCATGATTTGGTTCTTCCTCCCTGCTGCGCTTGTGATCACTAATGATATTTTTGCTTACGTGTGTGGCATCACCTTTGGGCGTACGCAACTGATCCAGCTCTCGCCGAAGAAGACGGTCGAGGGTTTCATCGGCGCATGGATCTGTACCATTATTTTTGGTTATTTCATGACCAACATGCTGATGCGATACAAGTACTTCATTTGTCCCGTCAATGACCTAGGCTCGAATGTTTTGACGGGTCTGGAGTGCATCCCCAACCCTGTTTTCGTGGCCCATCCGTACTCGCTTGAATGGATCGGCCTCGACAAGACCTTCTACGTCGAGCCGATGCAGTTTCACATTCTGGGATTTGCCACGTTCGCCTCGCTCATTGCTCCGTTCGGTGGATTCTTCGCATCTGGGCTGAAGCGCACCTTTAAGATTAAGGACTTTGGTGAATCGATCCCTGGCCACGGCGGTATCACCGACCGCATGGACTGCCAGTTCATCATGGGCTTCTTCTCCTTCATGTACTACCACAGCTTCATCGCCGTGTATAAGGCGAGCGTGGGCGATATCATCGAGACTGCCATCAACGGCCTGACGGTGGACCAGCAGCTCGAAGTGGTTCGCGGCCTGGGCAAGTACCTGTACAATCAGGGTGCCGTGTCAGAAACGGTATGTGCCTCTGCAATTTTCATCCTGGATCATATCACTAATTTGTCTAGATTTTGGACTGTCTTTCTACCGAGCTCCACCGCCGATGAGCCAAGATCGGTTTCACCCAGAAGACAATTTTATGACTTGTGTTTTTCTCTTTCTTTCACTTCCATGATCAAGCCCCGAGGACGATTTTTGACTCTCCTGTATCTCTCGCCTCGCAATTGTACACCGATGGTGTCTGCCGTGCCGAGCTCTCTCCCTTGTATTTTCCTCCTTCCAGGGAAAACCGCCTGTTCTCCGAGACCACATACACGCGGAGGTCTATGCATACCTTGTGTACTTCGTCTCCCCGCCCTTCAACACATGGCATCAAAACATCCTTGTCAAAAGGAAACAGACGATTCTCAGGTATACAACATCCCAACTCAAAACCGAAAACTCGAAAAAAGACAACCCTCTCGCAAGGCACGAAGAACACCGGGACAATCTCCCTTTCCAATCATGGCTGCTTTCTTGTCTTATTTCCGTTTAGTACTCTCTTCTTTTCTTCTTCTGTCTTCTTTTGCTGCCGATTGGCTCTGGACCGAACTTGGAATTCGATACGTTCGATCAATATGGGCTGTGAGCCCAAAAGCAAACTGGCTCTATTCCATGCCGTTTCTGCACGGGGAAGGATTTTTTTCTTTCTTTCTTTTCCAACTCAAAAAGCCGGTGATAGAAGAGGTGTGGGACGATTACGATTCTTCGCTGTCTTGGAGTAACCCTTTCTCTTGGCTGGTGTGATGTGCAGACGGCAGTGGAAATGGTCTATAAAGAAAATATGTACATAGCTTTCAATCCATTGATGAAGCTGATACTAAAGCTTTTCTAGTTCCTGTGACCGCTTTAGGCTTGACTTCCTATCGAATTTATTGCTACTATACATAACTAGGGTTCAAGGTCACCCGTAGAAAATGAATGGATTGCACTGAGATGAACCATGCAATGCGGGATCAACTCGACCTCCCCCCTCCTTTCCCCCGGTTAAGCCCATATTGGATGTTTTGCTGAACCAGGTTATGTCGAGGATAGACCAAACCTCGAATTTAGCGAGCAAAATCGCAATCCACCGCATTGGAGCTCGTCCACCTGATCCAGGCAGGGTGTGCATGGAAGCAGGGCATGTCACTGAGCTGAGCGTGTGGACAGGGTCCAGATAGAGGCGACCGGGGTGGGTTGACTCAGAGTGCTGGCGTCCCTGATGTGTGTTTGCGCGCGAGCGTCTTCCAGATTTTATGCTCAGGGCGTTCCTTCTGGGATCCCGGTCTCCTCTCGTGCCCAGGCTGAGCGCACACCACATTTGAGCTGCAAATGTGTGCGCCATTAAAAGTCGAGGATGGCCTACAAAACCAGGCGAAACTCGCTTACTCTTCCACTTCAAACTCCTCCATTTCGACCTTGAAATACTGCGCGACCTGCCTCTTCTCGTCTTCCGCACATATCGGATCGAGCATGTATCGAAGGGCCGCATGCCGACCACGCTCTTCCTTACTGAAGCGTTCACCGTTCGCGGCAATGGGCGTCAAAGGGTGGAGTGTTCGTGCTGGGACATTCGATTGTTTACCGCCCGCGCCGTTCGGCGGTTTGACAGTCTCCTTGGGGATGCGAGGCCGGTCTTTCCAGTGCGTGTATCGCGGGGCTTGCAATTCAGCGGCTTCTTGGTTGAGTGGGATGCGGACAGTCAAAAACCGGTCCGCTGGAAACTGAGGCCCAACGGAAGTTGAGGACCGATGATGAGTGTAGAGTTCAAGGAGATCAAAGAGGGTCTCTGGGGCATTTTATCAGCATGCGCTGTGGGAAATATGCGTGAAGAGTAAGATACGATAGGTGACATACCCATGATCTCTTCCCGGCTGGTATTCCATTGTGCATAATCTCCGACGGATTCTGCTGCCTCGAGACGCTGACCTAGCAGCCGCCCTGCGAGTTCAAGACAGCTAAATGCCATGGTCGATGCTGTCTGTTTGAGGGGCGCGAATGTCCGGTACAGATCCAGTGAGATCCGATACGCCAAGTTGGAGACCTCGGACCCGGTAGGGAGCCCGTATTGTCGAGCGAGCTTGAGCAGGGTTTTCTGCGGATGACGGGTCCGGAAATCAAACCCAGACGCCTCCAGCATGAGTCTCTCAAGGCCAATAATATCACGGGAGCGTGCTTCAAAAACCTGATCATTGTCAGCGGACTGGTTCTTTCTCTCTTTCTCCCCGGTTATCCATCCTTACTGGATCATCGGATGGCAATTGCTCCGATGGTGACATGTTCAAGTTGTATGCTGAGCATACAATCTCTCGCGACTTTTTGAGTGTGTCCTCGACCTTGCATGCGGTGAACAAGGCCGCTGTTGCCGCATCCTGCGCGCCAGTCAGATCCAAACTGGCCAGAAGGTGACACAAAAGAGCTTACCATGAAGCTATATTCCCGGTCTGGATGGACCAGTCGAAACCGGTGATAGTATATCACTGCGGTATTGAAAGTGCGAATCGGACTGTGCCGTCAGTTTTGCTTATACAAACTTCTGGCTTCTAGCCTTGCTTTTTTTTCGAGGGAGGCTTACAGATTAAGCACTCTCCGCATATTGTCAAGCCAGTGAACACCCTGCAAACGCAGGGAATCTTCGCGCGTTGGATCGATGCCCAGCGCGGCGAGGCAGTCCTGTATCGTTTGCTCAAAGATGTATGGTCTGGCGACCTGGATAAATGATGGGTGGATTGCGGGGAGCTCTGGGGCCCCGGGCTCAGGGGCCGATCGGGGCGATCTTTCCCCATCAGCCATCGCGAAAGAAAAGCTCACACAATTCTTGCCTTGTCAGAGGACTTGAAGGACGATGGCAAGATGCATCGGACGGGCGGGATGGGTCATGTGATATCGGGGATAGTTTACTCCGAGGTGCTTGGTTGCCTATTTCGGACGGTGAATATACTTCAGTTTTGACAGCGTGCTCGCACGACGGGCTATAGGTGCTGTTGGTAGAATATCCATGATCCATGTGATCAAAATATACAAGGAAATTGTTTGGTTTCCTTTTTTTCAAATGAAGTGTAGAACTTCAGCCGTGTGTCTCCTTAAGTCGGGACAAATATATAGTCCACGAAGCTTTCTATCACGCAACCAAGATGAAAAGTCTGTACTCGTCCTAGTGGGCTACATAATTTAAATGTTGCGTACTACAGCCACACATTACTTGTAGTATATCGATGAACATGAGTTGAAACCCAATGTTTGGGGTCTCTCGGTATTCCTGTCAATGTATAAAACCAGAACTACCCCCCACCCCAAAGATCCAGAGCCTAACAATCAAGCTCTTCATGTCGGTGTCGAGCGGATCTACCAACCTCCTATCAACTTGGTAAACAAAGCAGTGTTGCGGCCTGATATACACTGCAGACCTCCCAGTCCATCAACAGACATTCTCACGGCCATGGCTTTGAAAACGTCATCGCACAAGATGACTCCTGCCATTGAAAAGCTTAATCCGATAAACTTCATTAGAGGGTGGGTATGTCTGAGCCCAATCCACTCTGGCCCTGTGCCTGAGATAGACCAGACCTGGGAAACTCAGGTGATCGACGCTTCTGCACATTGTCCTTCTTTCTTCTGTATCAACAAAGTGGAGAAGCCCAGAGATCTGGCAGGATTCCAATGCTTCTAGTGGCTCACGATCGGCGATGGTTTATTTCAAACGACTCCAGATAGAAACCTTCTAGGGCTATCCAAGAGACCTCCAGCGCCTGAGCCTTGTCGGAAGCAAAGCGGTCCAGTTCGGGTGGAGCCCTGAGATCTTAACAATTATCCCTGAGTCGAAATCTCTTTGATCTATAAAGGCGTCGTGTTTTCCCGAGGGTTCGTTTCGACAAACTATACACTCATCCATTCTTTCTTTACCGGTCACTCCTTTTGAAAGCCCACTTTCATTTCCACCCCTTTCTTTTTCTATCCAACCATGCAGCTCAAGCTCTCTGCCGCCACGGCCCTGTTGGCCACCATCGCCCTCGCCGTGCCCGTCCCGACCGGCCAGGACTCTAGCTGTGCCCAGGTGATGGTCAAGACTCTGAACACTCAGCTGCAGGGCAACAACAACCCCGTCGAGGTAGGCCCGGTAGGCTACATCTGATCTTCCTTCTGCTTTTCTGTTTTCTAACAGCCCATTTCTTTCACAGAAAGTCGTGACTGGCACGAGACAGACCGTCGCCACTCTCACCAAGACCCAGCCTCAGAGCTGCCAGGGCAAGCTGAGCGACGAGGACCAGAAGCAGGTCTGCGACGCTGCTACCAAGGTGAGTTTTATATACTCATTGAACATGCGGATTCAACATGAAAAAAAAAAGACAACCGGGAACTGACTGGCTCGCTATATAGTTCATCAATGAGGACGACACTCTCGTCAAGCCCGTCACTGACAAGCAAGATCTCCTTGCCAACATTCCTTTGAACGCCCCCATTGCTGCCGTGTCTCCGAAGGCGTGACCGATGTGGGTTTCTTTTGATCGTCCTAATATCCGCCGAAAGTGCATATGGCTGATGGAATCCTAGGCATACCTGCAAAGCGTTATCGAATTTGCTCCCAACTGTGGCCCGCAGCTCACCGAACTGATCAAGAACCTGGACAAGGTCCTTAGCAAGCTCGCCGGTGCCTACTCCAACTAAAGGAACTATTGAGTCGGTCAAAGCAATCAAACAAGGAAGAAGCCATATCTCCGTGGATGTGGCTCAGGTCAGGGACGAGACGTAAAACTCTCGGCCTTGAGCCCCTGGAGGAGCGACTGTACTTCCTAAATAGCAGTTGATATACATGTATATGGGCATAGAGCCATACCTCTTGCCTTGATGCATAATATTGGCGACTGCCACAACTTATACCTATTTTCAATGTACATGTATGCTTGCTAGCCCATGGGAGAGAAAAGAAAAGAAAAAGTCACGGAACACCTCGTCCTGCCCTGATCGCTTTTGCCAGCTCGCTCTGCGGGGAGCAGGCGTGGGCCGTGCGTTCGATATGCCTTTTCCAGATACTCCAGGATCCCGGTGAACTTGTACAATGGCCGTGCGTGTGGGTCAGCCGGATATGAGAGTGGTGGGATGAGGCCGCGCGGGTTGAGAAAGAGAAGTGAGGCGAGCTTGTTGTACGGGTTGACTTCGATGTACTCGTAGGGGATCTGTTTCTCCCCCAATGCGAGCCAGACTCGTTGGACTCGTTGAGCTCCAGGTTAGCCTGCATGGCACTTGAGTCAAGTCAATAATGAACTGGGTATGGCAATACCGGGTCTCACCGTCGGTTGGCGTTTGGTTGGCTCATGGCTGGCGGTCAATAATAACGTACGGACAGAACCCGCATACAGCTTCAGTGGCTGCTCCGTTCAATGCTGGTCAACCAGTGCTTTTGCGGGGCCAGTGCTCTAGGTGAAGGTTGGAATCGGGATGGACTGGCATCGTAAGAGCAAAGATGGTCAAGAGTAGGTGGGAGAGAAGAGAAGCTGGGAAGATGCGGAGGAACTATGTATGCAATTGAAGTGACATGGTTTGGCTAGAAAGTGTCACTATCCATGGCCTACTCTTTTAACCATCACAGTCACAGATAACATAACGTGCCTCTAATAATATCAAGGCCAGACAAAATAGGTATCATCAAATTCTACTTGCCATCGCCATACTTCCGGATCAGCTTCTGCATCATCGACACCGCGCCCGAGCGATACCCCCCGAGAAAATGGCGTGATGGTTAAGATGGTGATATCTGAAAGAGATGATAAGTCGGCGACAGCCCAGATAGACAAAAAACAGAAGCAACTTACAACTCATACAATTCCACGCGGTCGTTGTACTCTTCCACTGGCTCGGTCTTGGGCACAACCCGATGATACTGATCGAAGAAGCGCGGCGAAAACCCACCAAACATGTGCATAATGCCCAAATCAAACTCACTGTGCCCATAGCACGCTGATGGGTCGTACACCACGTCGGCGGGCTTGTCATCGCGACCGCCGACAATGCGTCCGCAGTCGGCGTTTCCACTCCATAGATCCCCATGCACCACTACAGGCACTATCCTTTCTCCCTCACCACGGGAATTATACCCCAGGTGATCATCTCCGAGCAGTCGTGGCACAACCGAGTGGGCAGTTTTCTCAACGAGGTTGCGCAGCTGGGGATCGCGCCCATTGCGTTCCTCCGACGTAGCCAGGATCCGGAGGAGGCGCTCGTTCGCGTAGAAATCCGCCCAGCTATCAGAAAAATGGTTGGGCTGCTTTGTGTCGCCGCAGAATGTCGGCACCGGAAAACCAAAGCGCCGGCGCCCCGTCTCCGGGTCCGCGGGTGCGGGCGTCGTATGAAGCTTCCCGAGTCGGTGTGCCAGTGTGGTAGGGGTGGTCTCGTCACCAGTGGTGCGGCCCATGGCACCACTAAGATCAAGGAATTCCGTTGCAAGGAAGAATTTCTTCGGCCGACTGCTGCCTTCATCCAGCGCGCCCCAGGCCAGCGCGCGCGGACAGAAGCCTGGAACGGAGCCGGCAATCGCGTTCAGGGACTCGTACTCTCCCCGGAACATCTCCTCGGCAGCTTTGCCGTTGTTCGAAGTTTTGAAAAAGTATCGTCGTTCTTCTTCGGTGCCATTATCCGTCGGGACGAGTGCTCGGATGGCGCCTGTGCTGGTGAAGCCGGACCCTAGCCCGGAGGTGGAGAGGCTGACCTTGGACGGGTCGGTTAGGGAGAGCGCGCGCAGGATAGGAGCAGGGACAGGAGACATGGCTAGTCAGGATGATATTCGCAATGGGTATCGGTCAATCATTTGGAGAGGGGTTTAACACATTTTAGGAATGAGGAGGACCGGTTGGGCGTAGGATGACGTTGTTTACTCCACGCGATCGATAAGATACCAGACCGACTTGTTAACAGACAGAACCAAAGAATAGAACAAAAATAAAGAATGGAATATAGATTGACAGTAGATTTTCAAGTCAGAAAGACAGAGGGAATCCCACAGTAAATGTACAAGTCGAGTGACTGAACGTATACTTGTTGAAAAGGTCAAGAGGACGCGCATTTAGCGCCCCGAGTACACTTGATGTGCTTATACTGAGCGTTTCAAAGAAGGAAAGGAGCATATCTACCAAGTCCATGAACAGTAACTCGCATATGTTGTATGCACAGGTGAGAACTCTCATGTCTACAACCTCCCGGTCCACCCCCCAAGCACTCGATTACGCCGGAGCCAACGAGTTCAGAAGATGAACCGCCGTCTTGGTGCGCTCCTTGATATCCAGATCCGAGTCATCTTCAAGACTAGCCAGCCGGTCCGCCACGCCCAGGTGCCGTAATTGGGCCGCTCGTTCTCGACAGCCCTCGCGGTCACTCTGATCCTCTTCATAAATGAGGTTGATGATCACCCAGACGCAATTGACCCGCACTTCTCGGTGACTGTGAGTAAAATAGTTGGTCAGCGAGCGCAGTAGGTCGCGATGTGAAACGAGGAGTTCTCGGTGGCGCGGAAGTCCGGCAGCGAGATGGATAATAAGTGCGGTGACCGAGGTTAAAATCTCCACTGGAACGTGCAGTGACCGGCTCGAAGATTCGCGCCGATGGGGAAGCTGGATCGAGCGTGGACGCAGGTTGTCTGCAAGTGCATCGAGAATGTCGTCCTTTCCGATTTCTTGGAAGAAGTGGTCGATCATCTCAGATGCACCGGGGCCGCAGATAATATTGCGCAACAAATCAAATGTTTGCTCCTGCACGGCAATATCATCTTGTCGAGACTGAGTAGACTGCTCCAGACTGCCGTGCAAAACGAGTTTGCGCCGACGCCTGGCATCGGGCAGAAACATCTCCAGACTCATTTTTGATGGGGGCATGGTGTCGGTCATCTTGAGATCCTCCTCCCGCTCGCTGGCATCTTCCATGGGATTCAGAATGTCCACCTGTTCACCAGCCGAATTGGATCGGCCCATGGCAAGCCCGGCGCCGTGATCCATCTCTTCTTCCATTCCTCGTTTAGCTAAAGCGCGGAGTGGGTCTTGGCTGATAATCTGTCGGATCCAATCCGGGCCCAGAGCCTCGACAACCTTCATCCTGATATCGTTGGCAGTGTTATAGACTACATGCTTGAGCGCCCACAATGACTCAATCCGTAACTTGGTGTTAGACGAGTGGGCATGCTCGCAAAGAATGGGGATAATGTCGGCGGAGATGATGGCCTGTAGGAACAAGGTAAGTATACAATTCTAAAAGGCAGAGAATGAACAATATCTCACCTCTTTCATGGGGCTAAAATCTAACGCCAAGTTACAAATTGCCGCCGTTGCCGCGATCTGTACCTCGAGGTCGGGGTGGCTAATAAGCACAAACAAAGGCTGAGCCACCCCAGCATCGATGAGGCTGGTTCTTAGCACACTGACTGATCTTGTCAACATACGAGCCGCGCCACAGGCAGCTAGCAGCGTCGGAGTTGGATTGCCATCGGCCGCGGTGTTCTTAGGCATTGAAGTGTCGGCTGGGGCATCACTCGGCCGGGGCTTGAGAGAGTCGATGATGTATGGAACCACGCCATTCTCGCAAACTGCTTTGCGGTACTCATCCTTGAAAGGAACGAGAGCTGCCAGAGCTTTCAGAATCCCTTCGCGGTACCGCATAACATGACAAAGTGTCGGGGAGTACCCCGGAGGACCGAGCCGACACTCCGGTGTTAACGTCTCGGGATCCGAGACCGGACAGCCGCCTTCTGCCTGCCACATCGGCCGGGAACTTTCCGGTACCGGGTTGTAGGTTTCTTTAAGGAGTTGTGACAGCCTTTTTAGCGCACCGCCTTCCACCGCATGTTTCTGCAGCTCTTGGTCGTCCATCACTAGGTTAGCCAACACGGCCGGTGACTCCTCTTTCATGCGTTGTGTAGGTGAGATTAATCCGTCAGAAGTGACATTATCCTCATTCGGCAACCGAAAGTCTTTGTCCAGCATTCGAATGAGGATCGGAATCAACAAGTAGCTAAACATCGAGACTCGATGCTTCTTGGCCAATCCCAAGCGGAAAAGAACAGTGACAAGACGGGCTGCCATTAGCCGTGACATGCCACTTTCTGCGCGGAGGATACAGAGGAGCCATGGCACAATGGAATTCTCATCCTCATCCGGCGTTGACATATCGGCAAACGAGAATGGGGTCGGAAAAGAGTGGCTATGACGACGGTGCGAGCCCCCATGGCCTAGAGGTGGAAAATTGGCTGCGCTGGTGGATGACTTCGCATGTGCTAGTGGAATTGATGGTAGAAGATAATCGACGGGGTTTGCACCCATTGGGCGGGGCACCGCTGAGCCCGATAGGTATGTCGCCCCCCACGGTCCCTTTTTGACGTCGGACGGGGCAAATCCTGGAACTTGTTTGGGAAATACAGTGACAATCCCTGGAGACGAGAGAAAATGCTCAGCACGCCACTTCGACTGCTCGATGATCACGGTAATTGCACGAAGAATCGGCGCTAGCTGGGCGGATGCAGGGGCCGGCGATGGCAGATCCCCCAATGCGCCAGGTTCGTGCAGATGGGATTCGGCGTCGGGCAGGACAAAACCTTGGGCGACGACAAATGAGGCAATCTTGACTGCCAATGCATCCAACACTCCAGACTCTGCCAGGGCCGTCTTGTGGACCTCTTCCGTACATAACTTCCCAATAAGGCCAGCTGCCAACTCGATGGATGCTTGATTTCGTGGGGAGCTATAGTCTTGCGCAACAATTCGTCGTAGACAACTGATATTCTCGGTAGTAAACACCAGATCTGCCAAGCGCATGTCCCGGGGCCATTGCTCCTGGCTCTGCAACGGTAGTCGATCCGCAATGGTATTTAAGAGCCGGAGAATCGGAAGACCGAATGACGCAGGACAGTCTGGGGAAGAGAGAATGGATAGGAGGGTCGGGAGAATATTGCTGGAGAATATAGGAGCGAGAAAGGTCGGGCCACCTGGTTGGCATTGTCAATTCCTCGTCGATCGGCGCATGGGACGCTGGGTGGTCAATTCCCACGTACCTTGTGCCAAGCTCCCAGTAATGAGAATCGCCTGGAGACAGGCATCACAGTCCTGGGGGCTCTGGCCCACGACAGATCCATTATATCCAGCTTTCCCCGGCCGTTTCGAGATCAACACCTCTGTCAGGATGGGGATAAGGCCGCCGGTCACATAGGATTCCTTGCGCTGGTCATGGCCAATGACCTCATTCTTGAGGGTGCGCAGGGCATTAATCTGTGAGGATACCGACTCCGAGCTGTGTAGCTGCAGCAGAATCGGCGGTGCGGCCGCGCGCGTCATCGTCCGGAGACCACCGCCCCCGAGTGGGAGGTTCTCCAGCAATCCACTTCGCTTACTTTTGGAGAAGAGGAAGAAAAGTTCCAGGATATTTCCTTCAGGTAAATCTGTGATGGCGCAGGTTGGCGTCAGTCTCTGTGGCAAGCCGTCGGGATTGCAGGGCCGGGAGAGAAGGTCTGGATGTATTCGGCCAAGTCGGGCGAGGGGTCGCGTGTGTTAGGGTTTGGGGGGTGCAAGCGCTGTTTTTTGTTTCCCTGCTGGTTTGAGAGCTAATGCCCGTGGGGTCTGATAAGCGTCAGGGTGTTCAACCATCGAGCCAAGCCACTCACCAGAAAGCTGACGATCTGCTGGACCTGACGTCTCCGACTCCGCATGGGGATGACTTGGTGGTTACGTAAGGCTTTCTGCCTGAGGCGAGAAACTTGAAAAGATGCCGTACTTCCGTTTACTTTGTGGCACATGACACCTGCTGCAGTAAGGAAGTAGGCATCCAGTTGTCTAAGTATCTAAGAAAAAAAGATTTTTTTTTTTAGTTATCTCTAAGCTAGATCAATACGTATATGTTTTTCTCTTAATTTTTTTTTTATAAAAACAGACCTTCAAGGGGTAATTCTCCCTTTCCTGAGGCACCCACCTTGGGGGAAATGGAGCCACATCACATGATGCTGTTTCAGCCCTGCGTAACAATACGAGAGCCACGCCACCCCCGGCCAATCAGCCCTGGCGAAAGCCACAATGTTCAGACCTTTCGCAGGCCTTGCCCTCACTCCAACTGGATCTGAAATGTATTGCCATGTAAATTACGTGAACAATCAGGATCTTTCCATGACTTCTCCTCTTCCCCTTTCACTTCGCTTGACACTTACAATTCTCCTTCCAGATTCTGCTTCCACTGTCACTCTGCCCGGTGACCCCTCGACTTTGAATTCCCGACTGCTGAGGATGCGGCCGTGCGCCAGCGCCATCCAGGTTCCGCAGCGTCAGCGTCCCGTTGACTCGTGCGCCCACGTGGTGCCAGCGTGCAATCCGAGCGGTCGATTTGCTTTGGCTTCGGATTCCAGCATTCCTTACAATTAAACCATGTTGGCGTCTTCGCCCTCACCTTCCTCTGCAGCCCTGCGCTCACCTTTGCAGACGTCCTCGGGCGCTGCCTCTCACCCTCCCCGTTATGAACCCACTGGCGCTCCCCACTTCAATAGTCCCCGTTCCTCGCGCCTGGCTATTGACGAGCTCCGATCGGCCTTGAATCGGCATACCGTCGATCCCTCATCCCCTGAATTCTCAGGGGATCTTCACCGGAGACGTCTATCCGCCTCCACGGCTGCCACAAAGACCCCTGTCACCCACAGTTCCGCTTTGGCCTCTGCATCCTCGTCACAGCCCGACTCATCGGCCACTCCGTCCTCAGCCACCCCTAGCACCAAGGTGGCAGCATCGTCTGTCCCGAACCCACCAGTCCCCTCCGTCCCCCCCTCGATGCCCGCCCCCATCGGTTCTGGGTCCAACAAACGCAATAGCCAGAGCGATGACCCGCCGGATGCGACGGACCCGGAGCTCGAGGGCTCCCAGTCGAAACGGCTGTGCTCCTCGAAGTCGGAAGTCAAGGTCTTGCCCGCGCAGTACGAACTGGCCGAGCCGCGAGACTTGGTGGTATTGATCTCCAGCATGCTGATGGAGTTGATTCGGTTTAACGACAAGATCCCACTGCACCAGGGCCGACTGACTCGGTTCCACTCGCGCTCGCCACCCCGAATCTCCGTACAGGATTACCTGCAGCGGCTGACAACCCACGCCACCCTCTCGCCCCCAATCCTTCTCAGCATGGTCTATTATATTGATCGGCTGTGTGCGCTTTATCCGGCCTTCACCGTCTCGAGTCTGACGATCCACCGATTCCTGATCGCCAGTGCCACGGTCGCTAGCAAAGGATTAAGTGACAGTTTCTGGACCAACAAAACCTATTCTCGAGTTGGCGGAATCAGCATGACAGAGCTGGCCATGCTGGAGCTGGAATTCCTATTCCGGGTCCAGTGGCGAATCGTCCCACAGCCTGAAGTGCTGGTCGACTATTACCAGAGCCTCGTCGAGCGATGCGAA